>NC_091943.1:11695996-12985996 GCF_041260155.1 Ptychodera flava | reverse complement strand
ATAAAAACAGAGCAGGGAAATAATAATCGTAAATTTGCGACTTTGTAAATGTTTCTTGAATTGCAATTTCACTGATTGAATTATTGTTTTCATTGTATATTATAGAACTAAATGTAAATTTTAATAAAGATATCCAATGTGACCATTTGCCAAACTAATGGTCACCTAAGTCCAGTTGCATTGTAGTAATGTTCACTTGGCGAAAGCATGGACATCGTACCGAGAATGGTTATCTTGATATATTGCTTTCGCAGTTGTCCTTTCAGACACATAGCTGCCTGCCTTTAAAAAATTGCAAGCCATGTCAAGGGAAAAGTAAATTTGAAAAGGAGTATCTGATTCAAGATGACAGAGCGAAGAGAATGGCATATTACCACATTACACACTTGAGACAGCTTCATTCAGCGTGTGTGGGTGCATATTTCAGACACGACTCATGACTGTGCTGACTACGAACTTTGAGAATTCGGAATTAGAATTTTTGGCAATGTTTCCTTACCAGTGCTTGTATTGGATATCTTAAAATGAGCGGTTGCCCCGTCATCCCAGGCAAGATAATGTTGGTGCGACGACTTACATGTTCGAGACCAGATATATCATGATTCGCTCGTAAAGCAAGCAAACTTCTTGCAGGAAATAAATTCAAAGAAACCGTTGCTTTTATACACAAAACATGGATTTGTCAAGTTATTTTAGAGAGATGTTACGTATGGTAAAACAAATTGTGGAAAACGTTGAAGACGAAAATAAGGAAACAGGTTGGTTGCAAATGGTTCCTCAAATACTGAAGCTAGGAGTAACTCAGTCCGATCTCAGATTACCCCGTGCGACTGCGCAAATCATGCAGTGGTATGGCCAAGTGAAATACAGTATAATAACAGCATTTTCGCTTGCCAAGGTCTCTCGTCAGGGCAGCTGGATGCTCCCCGAGATATCAGCTTGCTTTCACACGTGTGCGAATCCCGGCCTGGGAAGCATCAATTGTCTTAAAGCTTTTGAGGAGAATGTTTTTCTTTTTTTGAATAAAATGAAACTGCGTGGAACATTTTGGATTTTACAAAATTATATGCCCTCTACGGTGGATCTCCCCAATCGCTGGGTGATGATAGCTGAATAATCAACAAAACAGATACCACATTCTTACCGCAAAATGAGCATCGGATAATGATAGCACAATCTTCGTAATTACGAAATACTGGACTTTCGTCAGTGTAACCAGGACTCTTGTCTGTTGTCGTGCATATTCACTCAACACAAGTCCCGTCATACAGGGGTGAAATGTCTTCAGACCTAGTAATGTGCTGTGTTGTTGCTTTGGTCAGCGCCGTCAGCCTTGGTAAGTTTATCTCCCCTCAGCAAAACTGTACTTGCTTGTCATGTTCACTGTTTCAGACGTCGTTTCAAGATCATGTCGTCAGTGCAGCTCAATGTAAAACAAACAAGAACATGAGAATCACAGAGCGTATCAAACCAGATACTGTGCGCTCTTTTGCTTTTCGTAAAATGTATTCGGACTCGCACAGGAATCACAGATTTTCGATGTTTTGACTTTGTTGTGCTTTGACGACTAAAATTCGACATGCGACAAACGATCACACAGCTATCACAGAACTTCGAATTTTTACTTTTGTCAGGTCTGACAGTATCTGGTACCGACACTTGTCAACAGCAGCCAAACGCGACAAGACCAAGCGTGTGGATTGGTGAGTTCATTCAATAGACAGACATTTGTAGTATACCCCGTAAATCTTTGAAATAGACATATGATATGTGATGATAAAAAGTTGACATGCTACAAATAATCAAGAGAAACACATCTCTCAATGACACGTCGCATACATATACGCCTACGTTGTTTGTATAGCCACCTTCACATATACCAATAATAATATATAGATAAGTGAATAAATAATAAATAAATACGCATGGGAAAGATAAAATTTAGAGATGAGTGTAACATCTGTATTTACATAATTTTTGACTTTCAAATCTAGAGATGGATTAGGTTTTTGGTCAAAATTCTAGGTTTAAGTTTGTTGACCTTGGATTGCTCTTCCTGAATAATTTCTCATCTGTAAATCGACGAAATGAAGTACGTTTTTAGAAAGTTTTTAAACAAACTTTCTTGTATATTGAGATGTTCTCAAGGTCAAGTGAGATTAGAATAAAAAAGTTACTATAGACAATCATACACATACATACATACATACATACATACATACATACATACAGACAGACAGACATACATACATACAGACATACATACCACTTTTTATATGGTATGCTGACAAAATTAAAGATCCTTCGGAATCATTTGAGCTTAGGCCAAATAAAAACAATGTTTTCTGTATCCGGACCTTCCCCGTTTGAATTTTTTACGCATTTTAAAATATCACATGTGATTTTATCACATTCCTTATGGGTCGCAACCAATTAAAACTAGAAAATGAAATTCCCGACTGATCTACTGTATTTCCTTAAGAAATCGTCACGGAAAAAACAATTTTTGATTTACGAAAATTAGGTTCTCAAAAACAATTCCGTCATCAAGAATTCCGATCGTAAATTATTGCACTACGCACTACGGAGGAAATTCATCTCTAACAATTTTGTGTACACGACTCAGAATTGTGTTTTGTCTTCCTCTATAACGAAGAAAGGCCGTCACCATCACGATTTGGCAGAGCCTCGCTGTTTCAGTTGTGGTTCGATATGATTAAAATCAGATGTAGTGATAGCAACGTTTATTGTTCTTTGCCATTCTCGTTAGCGGATAGTCGTCTCACTACAGTCATTTTATCAGCTTAAACGAGAACAACACAGATCAAGGAGGGTGAAAACTTCGCCATCTCTACATCTGATTTTAATCAGATTGAGTTGTGGTCGTGCCATTACACAGAGTATAGAGGCAATACATCAGATCTTTTTGATGCTTGTTTGCTGGGTGCAGTTTTGAACGGCTGTGTCATCGATTTCAATTTTTCTTTCGTGATGCAGATGATGTGCCTGGCTGCAGGGCCGATGCTTCCCACTGTCCGTTGTACGGCATGGAGTATGTTTGCAGCGCACCCATTTCAAACAACACCAACGCGACGTGTCAAACCGGGGTTAAAGTTCTTTGCCAGCTACGACCAGCAGTCCTACTCACAGAACCGAAACGCGCCAAAATTCTCACCATTTTAGCGTACAACATATTTGAAGTTCGGTACACTTTCCTTCAGCGGGGACAGAGAGAGCGCACTTGTCGTATTCCGTTTCACCTGTTCAACGCCAGCAGTGATGTTGACGTCATCGTCTTTAACGAAGTTTTCATGGGAGGCTGCTTCCCCGGGGAGTTGTCCCTGCGTGACCTCCTCCGTTTCCATGGATACATGCACGTGACATCCACCGTTGGCGTTGATTCGTGTCAGCTGAAGCAGGTGCCGAAAGTTGAAAATGGTGGCGTCCTGATCGCGTCCAGATGGCCGATATTGGCAGAAGATGAGCACATCTACCAGGCTGTAGACAACACCACCACGGACTTGACCTGGTGCAAAGGGGTAATGTACGCAAAAATCAACAAAACCACCGAAGATGGGGAGACTCAGATATATCACGTGTTCGGCACTCACATGCAAGCATTCACCGGAGACAGTAACGATAGAGTGAGAGTAGCGCAGGCCGGGGAAATGAAAGATTTTATGAAAACGCAGTCAATAACCGTCTCTGAGCCGGTCATCTATGCCGGCGATTTCAACGCAGACCGCCTCAATAACACCAAAAACAGCGAAGACGTTTTAGCAGCCCTGGATGCCACAATGCCGACTGTTGTCGGCGACTACGCCTGGACGTACGATCGAATCGGCAACGACCTCAAACTCCTAAACGACAGTTACCGAAGCTGGCTGGACTACGTCACCTATAGCAACGGGCACCTTCTCCCCGATGCATCCAACTCCTCGGTGCGGGTCCTCCGACTCCGCGATGACCCCTTCGATGTCTGCATGGAAAGTGTGCGTAGGCAGTATGTCTATCCGAACTCCGATGATTGCAGAGACACGTGGACTGTCGCGGATCTTTCCGATCATTACGCCGTGCTTGGAGTTTTAGATTTTCACTTTCACGATGAAGGAGTCGGTACGACACAATCCACGTCGCCTGTGGCGTCTTCCTCGCCCTATATTAATATGCCATTATGTCTACTTTATCTGGGATTAATATTCTTAATCGTCTGATTTGCGGGATTATATCCTAAGGCTTGTACATATGGCCGTGCAACCAATCCGGCTTGAACACTGAAGCTATACACCATAAACTTCTAACTTGGTTCTGGTCTGTAATTCAAGTTACTTTAGATCCTTCAAATACTTTTACTTTTTTTTAACTTGAAGCGGTGTTGTTAGGTTGATTGGTATTTTAAAGGGACATTAGCTGTAACTGTTGACTAATGTTTCACTACTCTGTTTCAATGTATCAACTACAGAATTTTACTATAATCCGATCATCATGACCAATGCCCGATGTCTTGCTTGCCAACACAGCCTGTATATGTGAAATGACCATTGTTATTGTTGATAAATGTATTCTAGTCCGGACCTGAATACAAAATTTAAACAATAACAATGCAGATTATACGCATATAAGGTATATTTATGAGCTAAATATTGAGAATTTCTCCATGGTTCAGGGATGCAAACCAGAAACTGCACATGATACACAGAAACAAACAAAATAAAAAATGACCAAAGTTACAGCTAATGGATCTTTAAGTAGCTGTATGACGTCCAGCCCATTGCACATATTCCTGCTAAAAGTTAACGCGGCGAAATAAAATATTTATATCATGAAAAAGAGATGCTCGA
The DNA here is from genome assembly GCF_041260155.1 of Ptychodera flava. Classification (NCBI taxonomy): domain Eukaryota; kingdom Metazoa; phylum Hemichordata; class Enteropneusta; family Ptychoderidae; genus Ptychodera; species Ptychodera flava. Next base: position 12,981,155 of record NC_091943.1, on the reverse strand, counting down.
AGATCTGCTGCAAACAGCTAAATGGTTTTAAAATACACCATCTTACAAAAAGGTCAACCTAAACCAACACACTAACACCAGTGTATTTGCTACAGCAATGTGAACATGGGGTGCGGGCAGGGAGAATTAAGGTAGTGTGCGCCTCGAAAGTGAAAGACTTAAACTTTTGTTCAAACTTCCCTCAATGAAACTTTCTACCATTCTCTTACCAAATCATCAATATAAATCGGGGGTGACTGCGCAAAGTTTAGAATTAGCGAAACAAATTACCCAACATTTTGCGATATTTGAAATTCAAAATGGCCGCCATTCTGTATTAACTCTATGGGCGGAAAATTAAACTTTTGATTTTTTGAAAAACTAGGACGGTGAAAGTTTTTCCTTTTCGAAGACCTTCAAAATGAGCCCCCAAAAGTGATAGATCGGAAAAGAATTGTCGAAATTTGAGAGTCCGACTATCTGTCCCCGAGGCGCGTTCAGCCTTAATTAAAAGGAACACGCATTCAAAACTTTCATAAGCTTACGGTCCGTTAATATCAATGACGTAGAGGGGATGTCTGATGTCACGCGCAGGCGGAGTGCACAACCCCACGATGTTACCTTCAACTTAAGTTTTACGGATGTTCTCTGTAATATAAGTATACTGTCTGTGTAATAATGTAGAAATATGATATCGGTTGTTTGCCCTTCCTAGGCCATACACTGATGTCAGACGTGGTTGGTGGCAGGAATTCAGCTTTATTTGGATTAATAGAAAGATAATGAAACCTAGTGATTTATTTTCTTGGACTCAATGAATAAGCTTTTCAAACTGAGATAAAACCGGTTGTCAATGGTGCCCCTTTAATCAAGTTAAGGACACTCACTCAATCCGGGTTGTCAGTAAAAACAGAAAGTGTATTTCACGTTAGTACGATCAACAGAATGCTCCGCTTCGAGGAAAGGACATCTCGAACTTCAAATAAATTGTTGGATAAAAATAATCTTGCGCAATTGTATTTCAAATCAGAATCTAGTCGAGTGCAATGCAATGTCGTCAAAGAGGGCGCATTCTAAACACTCTGCCCAGAGTAACCTGGACCTGTCATGAGGGAGCGTTCAGTTATTACGGCCGGAGTGGGCAGGCAAATTCCAGGAGATCACCTTAATTTTGAAAACTGCAAAGGGGGTTCATGTATTTTTCAAACAGCACGGGGTGGGGGGGGGGGTACTTGATTTTCATAAGTATCCATCCCGTCAAAAAGCAGTTTCAGTGTTCAAAATATTCTGGGAAAGAAAATTGCTTCTCTGCATGATTTCATTCTCTGAAGTCACTTCACTGTAAATCTGAATATAAAAGTATATGTATTATCTGTCACATGGACATCTTGCCTTGGCAACTCTATACGGGCTTGTCTTCTTTTAAATTGAGCTAGCTGAGGGTAAATGAACAATTGTATACAGTGTAAACAGTGGGAGAAGAACAGGATCTTGGGAAAAAAATTCCACTGATGTTATATTGTATCTATGCACCTGTAATGACCAATGTTATAATTCAAAATTGGATCAATACTTACTCAGGCAAGGGTGGGGGGATGTCATGAAATTTTTGTCATCTTAAAAGGAGGTCATCAATTGGGGGGTGGCAATGGGTAGTGGGGTTCACTTATTTTCAATTGATGCACAGGAAGAATTTGCCGGCCCACGCCCGGCTATAATAACTGAACGGCCCCTAATATGAACTGAGTAGATTGTATCATCTGTCTGCAATTTGATTTATTGGTGAGAAATAAATTTCGATCATGCTCGTCATGCTCAGATAGTCAAAACTCACAGACTAGGTTTCGGCGAGTTTATCAGGCTGGATACACTATGCAGGTCAGTCACTTAATATGCATATTTGTTTGTTTGTTTGTCGATTGTTGTAAATTTGGCGCCAGAATTTACAGTACACTTATAACGAATTCAATAACAAACCTCCCCCCTGCTGCTGTGACATTCATGCGTTTTTATAGCATGTCCGATGATCATAGTCCAATTTGTGTTTAAAGATATAATAAAAAATCATGGATATTGAGAATGACTTTCTGTCTAAAACATGAATATTGGTTAAATAATTCTTGTTGGTGATTTTCTCAAAGCAGCGCCGGACGCAAGTATCTCTTTGCCTGCTGCGTGGGCAGAAACTCCGGTAGAACGTGGTCACAGCGCGCACCGTCACGCGTTTGCAAAAACAGTTGAGAAAATATTCAAGTGCGTTATTTAAGCTTACTGACCAATTAGCTTTCCGATGTTTTACATGAATTTTATATTAGAATACAATATTAATAACTGTTTGATTAGAAAATGAAAGACCCCAAATCTATTGGGATTTAAATTTCTTTCCAAGTAAATATTATCCTACATTATTACCAGTCTACATATTGGTGTTCTCAGGCAGAGTTGGCCGTGTACCGAGTTGATTACACTGCCAAGCTCTTTCAGTATTTCTGGTATGAATCGTTCAGACGCAGCTGTTTAGTTTGGGGGTCGGAGATATTGTAAGTATGTGAATGATAGCCCTTGCCGACTCTACAAGCTTATGCAAAAATTATCTACTGAGATGTTTTCTTGTTCGTCTTCCATTCAATATCTTCTGGACCTCGTCGCATACCGCGGGCTAAATAAAGCTTTGAACTGAACTTTGCAGGCTTCTCCCGGACGCTAAACTTTTCTGAGGTCACGGGGCGCCCGCACGCGGCTGAATCTTTCAGTCTTATTCTGTTGTTACAGCTAAACCTTCTATGTTTGCTCATTACAACAATGGACGAGTAATACTGACGACGGCACAAAGTAGTGAAAGTAGGAACATCGATGTTTTATCATCGCTGCATGCTGGCAGATACTCAAGTCGGATGTCGGCTGAGAGAGTACACAGCTAAACCAACAGCATTGTAAACCTTTATACTACAGATACTGAGTCGTGCGAGGACATTTTAGTCATTCGTAAATCCTTTCCATTCCTGTTCAGTTCGATACAGTAATTTGCTTGCATTTGCGTATCATACAATCATTTTGTGATTATTTCCAAGTGACACAGTTCAAAAAGTGCAAACAGTCGCAAAACTGACATGTATACCGACATGTACCAATAAATACCACATGAAGTTCAAGTCACAATAGAGGACTTAAAAAATTGTAGTCTGTTCCGAAGGTCATCAACCCCCCTGTACGCTTTAAAATTCAGCACTGTAAATGAATGTGGACTTTATTTTATTTGGGCAAATGTCTTCTTTGAAAGGAACGAGCTGCGAGTGAGTAAAAGAGAAAGTCGGTCGTGACTTGATAAAAATTTTATAGCCTTTACAATTGCAATGGTAGCAACCCTGAGCTGGGCAATAAAGATTTCAATGCTGTGCTCACTGTGTTCACAAATAACGGTTGGGTGGCTGGAGGAATTGTGATTGAAATCTTATTTTTTTTGACCCCCCACCCCTCAATACCCTCAAAAATTTTCAAGTCCCCTTGTCTATATGATCAAAAATTTTCATCCCCCTACAAAAATTATCATGTAGCCGCATATTTATTAGGGATGCACGCAAAGAAAAAAGAAACGTATTGGGCAGTTTTGCTCGTAGATGTGCAACACTATTTTAACCACATCTGTGGATTTTTTGGATTTATCAGTCAAAGTCGTCTTAATTCAACTCGATCTGGTCAGGCCAATGGCACCTGCTGAAGAGCACACAAAATGAAAATCATGAGAGAGTATGTAAATTATGAATTCCTGGGTACACTAGATGCTACTTATAAGTTTTACAAAATTGACAATTATACAGGAAGGTTGAAATATTCCATCAAATACACGTTTTAATCTCTGAAATTTTGGTGTAATAATGGTAAATTTGGTAAAATTAATATAATTCGTTTCACACATTTTTTCATTTAAATTAGAGTGTTTACTGTACAAAGTTTTACTTTTGTGTTATATTATGATGAAAATGTGAAAATTTAGAAAATTAAGCATGGTGACCCCATTTTTTGCTTTAATATTTGATAATTCTCATGTGACAGAATTCAAAAATTCTTGATAATTTCAAGTCTCCGTGACGTGTCTTCCATGTGCTGCTTTCTTGCCTGATCTTGTGTACAAGTATGTTTCACTGTTATGAGCGTCACATGACCCAAACTCTTCTTCAGCTACTTCATAGTCAGAGCTATCTCTGTCACTGCCAATATGCAGTGACCGTGACACTGCCTGTCGGCAGTAGCAGGGCAGTAGCTGTAGCAATAATTTTGACAATAATTTTGTTATGTTTATACAACTGCATTCTTGTTCTGTACTTCCTACACCGTTTTGCACTGTCCAGTATTCAGCTTGCCAACAAAGCCTGTGAATATGTACCCCGCATTTGTATCATTGACAAATGACTTTCGGTCTGGACTCTGTGTATCACCCAACATTCATATATGCAGGCTTTTGTCGACAAACTGTTCATATTGTGTGTTTCAGCATGCTGTAGGGAGACAGCAAGACACTGTATTTTGATGTACTGCACAGAAATATTGAAAAAATTATCAACAGTTGGCGCTTCCGCCCCGAAAGCAGGCCTACTTGTCTGTCTTTTTAACTAAAATTCATACATTTTTAGATTTTCGAGACAAAAAAGTAATAAAATGCGACAAAATGTTCTAGTTTTGTTTAATTATTACTAAAACTAGAACATTTTCATATTTTAATTACCCATGAAACCTTGGAATCGTAATAAATGGGAACCAAAAAATGTTCAGGTGCCCCCCTATAGGCAGAGCAAAACTTTAAAGTCCCCCCCTCTACTGCCCCCAAAATTTTCGAATCCCCTCCTCGTGAATTTGTGAACGCAGCCTTATGTGGAAAACTGTTCTCGACGGTAAATAGTTAAATGTTTGTTGGTATTCTGTCGCCAGGAAGACTCAATGCTTTCACCCGCACGTCAGACTATATTCGCGAATGACACACAGACACCGAATTTCCACACCAATTTATATAAAAATTGAAGCGTTGGTGGACATGTTCGAGCTGGAATTTCACTGGCGCCCTCAAGAAGGTTGCGACTTAACCTATTGAGCCTCGTGATTCAGCCTGTGTGACACTATTACCCGGGACTATTACGGCGGGAGAGACCCTAGATGATAGATACAGAGATTTCCACCTTGTCAGACAATGCCTTTATTAGAATACTTCACACTGACAACATTCCGTGACCTTGCATCGGATCTCAAGTCAGAAATACAGTCACAGACATGGAAATCAGTTTTCTTATAAGCCCTTTTATTCTTGTAGAGGGCGTGCCTCGGAAAGGGGACTTGTACTACGACTAGGAGTAATTCGATTCAATCGAATGCACGTTTGTCGCGGACAAACGGTTTCATGTATAAACACTCTGCATTGATCGGACATCTTGAAATCGATCCGTACATCTTGCTACATTAGTGGCTTTATCGAATTAATGTGAGAGTACTACACTGGCGGCCACGACCACTCCAGAAGCCACTCACTGCAGAACTTTTTTGCGTGGCATGAGGCCTCTTTCATAAACGTAAACATTTTAAAAATCAGCTTGGAGTGATGGGTACAGAATTAATCGACAAAAGACGGAAACTCAACGGCCAAACGCTCCGCTTAGCATAAGAGGGGTTGCATATACTGTAGACTTGATAACGACTCGATAAAGAGTATGTTTCGTATATAATTCGTTGCAGTGTCATTTTTTATGTGTGATATTTGACAGTATCAGATGATCCTATTTTTATTTTCATTTTCTAAAAATTTGTTGCTTGGACCTGGTAAATTATTTATTTACCCTGAATGATAATGATTATTGGACCTGTTTTGATGTCTTATTACAGTAATATAATGTGATTTAGAATGGAGAGATGAAGGGTACGGGCAGTTCTGTCAGCATACAATGATTAAGATTAACTGGCGACAATTCTAATAAAGAATCACTGATAGAAAATTGATAGACACCATTTACACTGCCAAAGACATTTTAACTTCCAGGGGGTAAGTTAACTCAAACCCAAACTAAAAAAGGGACGTCCTAATTCCTGCATGAGTTGTGGCGTTTATGCATTTTTTTTCATTTATATACCCTCCAAGTTCCAACTGTTAGGGATTTCATCATTATAGACAATGGAAGGGTGATCGGAATGAGGGCGTGCTTCGCTTCAAGTATTTTATGCATGATGTGTCTTGCTTCGGCAAAGACAAGATGCGGATTCTTTTTTTGCTCAATTCCGCACTACGTTTATCCAGTCCCACGATTTTTTGTACAAAAGTAATAAAATCAAAAAAATTCTTAAACAACACCCCCATAGGTTCGAATGGTCGATCCCGTGATATCTAACTACTACATATGTAAGGCACATCTGAACCAATGGCCTTGTAACCTTGAAAAATGTTGACAGACCTTTAGTAAGTCAATGCATGCCATCCTGCTCAGAATTAAAGATAAGTGAGGTACAAGCTCTCAAGTAGGATTCCGTCAACTCTTACGATAACGAAGCAATTTTCCAGCCTGGAAATTTGACACGGTTTCTCATCCAAATTTATTTAACCCGTGGCCCTTCTGGTTAGCTCCAAAAAGATTTGTGGCTGTGGCAAAATAGCATAATAACTGTGACGGCACGATTTCCCATCAAGTTTCTGTTGATTCGCTAATTGTGTGGTTTCCTGGCGGTGTTGTCGTCGAGTCCGGCGAGGAAGTCGCGGTTGAGCGAACACAAATTACATGTAAACCGGCGTTTAGATGATGCAAAGTCAATCCCAATATATTACCAGGGAAGAAATCTAAGATGGAAAGAAAATATCGTGAGCAACAAAAAATAGAACAATAGTTAAACTTTTCAGACAGCTATCATTTAGGTAAAATTAGTTATGTATTCTCTTCCTATCGTTGGCGAGCGTGTGACATTGACTTCGGCGACAATCTCGCCATGAGATCACGTCAATTGACGTCACTGCCTATAAAATTGAACTTACGAAGATTCATTGAGGTTGTTACTTCGGGTACTTGTATGTGATCTATGATCCCGCCAGTGGCAGCCAATGTTGAATATTAGCAGGTGGCCTGTACAACCTTGAATTGAAATTCTCGTCCTGACATTAGCCCGAAGGCATCAGTAACGCGTTCATCGTGACCACGTAAACGGCTTGGGAGAAGAGATAGATGATAACTATATATCTCGGTGAATGGCCAGTCCCCGTGTTAAGGTTTGTCCTATGCATCAGCCAGATTTGTTTTTTAGACTTCAGCAGGCGGCAGGAAACCTGTTGATTGCGACGTATTATATGTAGAAATGTCTCAATACATGTGCCTAGATGTACTGTTTTAAAGAGTATAAAAATATCATTTTGAGGGTACAGTGAACGACATTCGCAACTGCCTTAGCGCTACGATTTGAACAAAATCACTCGCCCACTAGTGTTCCCCTCCCCTCTCCCCATTGGGAAAACTCTACGCTGCTCCTCTCCCCGATAAAAAGATTCCCAATTGCTCCTATCCGCTAGCCTTTACCATCATCACTGGAAAACGCTAGAAAACAAGCGAACCCTGCTGTCCACCCACGCGATAGACTTTCTCCAGTAGCCCGCCTGGCGAAAAATACATTCTTATAGCCGTCCGCCAAAAAAGGGCTTTTTAACATTTTTTGATGCTGAAAGAATCATTAGCTGCCCTGTCTACCACAGTCAACTATTTCCAAAAAATTAAAGGATTAAAAACGGAAAATACAAGAAGACGGCACATGGCAGTATTATTGAATAGGAGAGAGAGAGAGAGAGAGAGAGAGAGAGAGAGAGAGAGAGAGAGAGAGAGACTCTCTCTCTATCTCCCTCTTGCAGACTTGATTATATTCTACAAAAGTTAAGTCAGAGAGAGAGAGAGAGAGAGAGAGAGAGAGAGAGAGAGAGAGAAGGAGAGAGAGAGAGAGAGAGAGAGAGAGAGAGAGAGAGAGAGCCCCTCTCATTCTCTCTTATTCTCTCTCTCGCTGACTTAACTTTTGTAGAATATAATCAAGTCTGCAATGGTATACAACTTGCCATGTAACTGTGTTCACGCTGTTTGCCGCCATTAATTGAACACACATCACTATGTCAAACTACGTTGCACACATGTAAACTCTTTTTCCCTTGGTTTAAAACGGTGGTATACTGCTTTACTGTTTTGAAATTCATTTCCCTCCGGCAATATATGTGTGGGAAGGAACTTTCTGGGTCAAATTACACACCGCAAAGCACAAAGCAATTGATTTAACACGATTCTTTGGAACTAATTTGGGATAATTGGATGGTGAAGCAATATCGGTTTAATCTGTAAATGTAAGCTCATCTGCTTTTCTTTCTAAGTTATACACTTGTTTTTATGAGTAATCTATAATATTGCAACATTGAGCTATAGGGTACCTAACACGTTTGAGAAATTTTATAAGCATGAAGACCCAATTGTCCCAAATTAGTTCCAATCGTGTTATTTTTTATCCGATATTTAACCTTCGACGTTGCCCTCTGCTGTGACTTAGTCAGCTGTCCCGTTCTACACATAGCACTAGTCACAAGAAAGTTACGAAAACTCTAAATTTTAAGAGTCTTAAAGAACAAAACTAAACACGGAAGCAGCAACAAATGGACAAATACAAATAGCGGCTCTCGATTAAAAATTTATTTTAGAGCATTTATAACATGAATAAATCAACAAAGTCGTGCATCGATTATACAGACCACGGTTAATCTATATTTTTTTCTATTTGATTCCTGATTTATATTCTCATGGCACTTGATTTTATATTACGTGTACGTCGATTTGGGATTAAGATTGTGACAGATCAATGAAAGAATATCCCGACGAGAGGATCAGTCATTGTACAATATACAAGTTGAATGCAGTATATAGCCTTTGGATGCGTCATCGAATGAGAATAGGCAATATTTTTCTCCGCCAAACGTTTGGCGTAGTTTTTTTTGGCATAGTCAGAACAAACAAACTTTTTACCAAGAATCCTTCACTTCTGCGTTTTGATATATTTTGTCTTTGGAAAAACAGGAAGGTCCCCCCATATTTGACCACTCTTCTCTGCATGCTCTGCGGTTTGCGAGAGGCTAGCCTTTATTTTTGAGACCATCTTGTGACGTTGACAGGTTTTGAAAAAATCCACTAACGTGTATTTATTGTGGTGGAAATGTTAAGTCCACAAATTTACTTAAACATATTACACGATCAATTTACAAATAAATATATAAATGAATGAATAATATATAAATAAATAAATAAATAAATAAACATCACGTTTCATACATTGCTCATATTAAGAGGGTGGATAAGTTAAGAACTGTTATTCTTAAATGTATACAGTCACCTGTAATCTAAATATGCCCATATATAGTCAAAGGGGCGTTCCTTGGCATTCAAAATGCCATGTGAGGGCGCTGTTTTTAAAAAGCGGCCACCCTGTGATTGATGGCTAAATTGGAACAGATGACAGTATACCCTTAACTACTTTCGGATTCCGACGGAATAAGAAAGTAGTTTAACAAGTTTTGATGAAGTAAATCCTTCGACGAGTTTTTTAACAAGTTTTGATGAAGTAAATCCTTCAACTTCGACGTTGAAAAGTGTGTTAATTAGTCAGTCTCATCACCTGTACGACGCTTGATATTTTTTCTCTCGGTGTCCATTATTATCTTGGACCAAGATTAGAAGTACCAGGCAAAACACTGTCTGTTCACAGGACAGCGTTTGTTCATGTTATCGTCTCACTTTAGTAAGGTCTCACCTTAGTAAGGTTACTACTAAGAGGTACGTTTACACCATTACAGAACGGATGTAACGGATGTGAAGGACGTTACATGAATGCAAGGGTTACTTTCTAGCCATGATATGATAATTATCTAAGGTTCATATGAAATAGAGACTGGAATTATCTTATAGAATTATGGCAGCCGCGGTGAAATGTCTCAAACTGCACGGACGCAAGGTTAAATCCTATATTTCTTAAATTTATGAACCGACCCCTTAGCTGTACGATCTGGTGAGAATTTATATCATATTTCCAGAAAATTTACGGCAGCAATTCAGGTTTCTTCATTACGCCTTGATTGGAAAGTTTGGGACAAACAGTGCGTCAAAAACGGGGGCAGGGTTTGATCCGAGGGAGTTTGATCCATAGCTTGAGGTAACAACGGTCATACATTCAGCCAGTAATCGATGGCACCCTCGTGTAAAATGCATCTCTTCTCCGCGAATCCAATTATGCGCCGCCTCGTCTATCGTGTCTGATTTCTCGGCCTGGGCTGTGAGAAAAGTGCGCGCAAAGTGTCGTCTGCGAAAAAATGTGGCAACAAAGGTCTTTTTCTGATTACTTGTGCCAAGTCTTCGCCCTAAATCGAGTACTTTTGGATAATTTTTGCTGTGCCCGAACATTTTTCGAAAACTTAACTTGAAAAGAAAGCTTTTAATGTGATATTTTATCAATATTGTAGCTCTCGAGAAAATTTTGGTACCATTACATGTCACGTCCATTTTGGTCATGGGATGGAGATGACCGCGTTTGAAGGGGCCACATGTGTACGATGCATTGGTTAAAAAAGAGATTGAATAAAGCAAAATCCGTTAATACGTCAAATAAGTGTTTAACAGTTCGGCTGTATGCAATGGATAAATATGTACACTAAGTCTTTCTAATCCGATCACTGAATCGAAATGCCACTTCCTCTGTGTACATTCTTGAAATAATACAACGGACGCAAAAACCTATGAGAATTTGGAGCAGCCGTCTCATAGTGAAGTCATATATTTGCATGTGCCTACAAAAGCTACTATAATGAAATCACGTTTTTCAGAAGCCAACGTATTCAGAAATTGTATAATGTAATACGAAACTTCCATTGAACACTAAAGTATTGAACATTTTCTGGGACAATAAAAAATCACCCATGATATAAACCAAATATGGTGTAGACTCTCTATGAAGGAACTGATGTTTAATGAATCGCAGAACCAATAGTCTCTGACGACACCATTATGAAAAGAAAATATCAACTTTGTGCATTCGAACTCTGATAACCCAATCGACCAATCAATTCCACCCACTCGTCGATAGAGACGATATATTCACTGATAAGATCAACACTTCACAAGCGTATACAGCTTCTTATTCTGTTCCATGACATCTCTCAAGGATTTATCCGAGTCGTTCTTAAAGCCCCTTCAGTCAACTATTTATCAATAGTGTTAAGGTTGTTGATACCCCTGGGTTGGGGGACTGTCATAAGGAAGGGTATGCACATATGCGCAGCTGTTGAAAGTTTTGACTTCCTCCCGTTTGCCTCATGTAGAATTTCTCCCACGTTTTGCCTCCATTTTTTACTCATTTTATGGAAAATGAAAAGTTTTCACGCTAGTGTGGGCAAAATATCAGTTTTTTACCCCTGATTTTACGGAATTTTTAGAGTTTGTGTTTTGTAGTTCGAACTGTCCAGGGAATGGGGTGGGTGCACCCGGGGGCTGGACTCTGAGCAGATTCCTCAAACCCCACATTCTAAGCAAATGCGCACGCGCATGTTAGAGAAACCATAGATTCATTATTTCCGGCGTGAACCTCTTACGGGATTTAACACAAAGCCAATTCTTTGAACGGATTAAACACACACAAAAATTGTGAAGTTTGCATTAAGCAATTGATGGAGACGTCACAGAAAAACGTCGCTTCAAAGAACTGCAGTATACATCATTAGACACACATCCGCTTCTCTTGGACAGATTCTATTAGACATATTTTGAGTATGTGTATTTTATGGCCACATAATAACGGTCTGTTTTGCAATATATCTAATAAATAAAATTATAAAATGAAAAATCGCAATTGAGTTGAGATGCTGAATCAGCAAAATATTCCGTCCAGCGGATGCAAGCGACTTTTCTTAACCTATGATTTCTTGTTTTTAGTTATCTGGTAATGTTACCTTTCCTCGGATATAGCAGGCCAAGAAAAAGGTGATGCCGCCCAATCTCTGTTTTCACTTATTGCAAATCGTTGGAAGTATTCTTTTAATGACACTCCATTCATAATCTAGACGATAATATTAAGGCAGCTAACTAACGATCTACAATTGTATTTTCATCTTTAAGATAGAATGCGCCTTGGGACAGATACTCGGACCCTCAAAAGTTTACAATATTCTTTTGACCCACCACTTGTGGGCGCTCATTTTGAAGCTATAGGGAGTAAATAACGTTTTCAACGGCTTAGTTTTGTGAAAGTCGGGAATTGTATAGCCCTAGAGATAACACAGGGATGGCGGCCATTTTGTATTTTGTAAATATCAGGCAATCTGTTTTTCTAGAACAAAATTTGCACGGTAACCCCCCCCCCCCGATTTTTATTCTTGATTCTGTGAGAGAATGGTAGAAAGTTTGGTTGGGGAAATTTGAGCAAAGTGTAAGTCTTCCATTTTCGAGGCGTGCATTAAGGTAATATGCGCCTCGAAAGTGACAGACTTAAACTTTTGCTCAGACTTTCCTCCATGAAACTTTCAATCATTCTCTTATCGTTCAAAGTCTGGTATTAGAGAAACAAATTTCCAAACATTTACTGAAATTTGCAATTCACATTCCTGTGTTAACTCTATGGGGGAAAATAAACTTTATGATTTTTACAAACTTTAAACCGGTGAAAACTTTACTTATTCCCAGAGCTTTGGCCTCCCTACAAGTTTTAGATCACAAAAGAATTGTAAAAATTTGAGAGTCCGAATATCTGTTCCCGAGGCGCATTCTACCTTAAAGGTATACAGTCACCTGTAATCTAAATATGCCCATATATGGTCAAAGGGGCGTTCCTTGGTATTCGAAATGTCCATGCGGGGGCGCTGTTTTTAAAAGCGGCCACCAGCCTAAAATCTGTGATTGGTAAGATTTTCTCTTTCCATGGTAACTGTGGCAAAATTGGAACAGGTGACAGTATACCTTTAACCAATAGATATAACGAATTACTATACCGCGAAACAAAACGGCAGTCTGACTCTCCTAAACTTTCGCTTTCGCTTGACCCGCTACAGGTATGAAATCACTTTAGGCTGGATAATTACCTGGTTAGATTATACGTTAAAAGGGAAAACCCATTTATCGAGTAGAGCGATCGACACTGATAATATAAATATGCAGTTGTCTTTAACATTACATAAGTGGGCGATGTGACAGTATACCGTTGCACGTTGATCGCTATCTTGCGATAAGTACCCTGTCTTCAATAACCCCATGACGCATGCGTTAAAATGGCTCACTGATCATTATCTCGGGATAAGTAAACCCTATCAGTAACCCAGTGTCATAACCATTATTCATTGATTTTTATCAAGTGATAATTGCTGTGTCGTCGCCAACTGTTCGCTGATTATCATCTACTGTGATAGAAAAATTGATGACTTTTTGAGAAAAGGTATCTCTTCGTTCAAGCACGGTTACTCTACCCCACCAGAGTAACCGTGGTTTAAGCAAGACTCCCAATAAGGGAAGGTCGGTGGAGTTCGCTTCATGCCGTAGACTTGATCAAATTCAGAGAATTAAAAAAAGTTGTTCGTAGCTGCTAACGCGCCTATTTTTATTTCACGCAAAACGTTTTAGTTCTATGATCATGTACGTACCGCGACAAGCCTTCTTCCTGCTTTCTGGCATTTCGCTGTACCACGGAGTTTGCGCAGTGAGCCCGTTGCACTACAGCTACATTCCAGCAGTATCGCGATTAATCCAGCAGTGCAATTTCTAGTACAACGAACATAAACACGTGAGGAGGCTTATAAATGACTACATTCAGCGACTTTACCAATACTTTTGTTCTGAAATTCAGAGCTGTCGAATTTCGTTCTCAGAACAGTGTCGTTAAATTTAATACCCTCTTCGGCAATATTATTGTAACTATTTGGCATATACACATCGACTTATACAAATCTTTTCTTCTGTTTTACTGCGAGTGAGAACAAATTCACTTGCAACACTGTACAGGATATCCGTGTTTGGAATGAAACCATTCTAATTTCCGCTCACGAGTTCTCAGTTCGCGTAGACGTAATTTATAGAGGGAAAGTGTCTGTTTGTCTCCACGTCTGTCCGCCTGTTTCCGTCGTTCACTTTCTGAAATGAGGAGCAATGTCGTAATTGGCTCTGCACGTTTCCATGACTACCGAGATTTGTTGGATCTCCGTAGCATCACTATGGTTTACTGCGGTGTCAAGAAGTGCAATTAAAATGTTAGTGTGAGGGCATATTGAACAAGAACACTGAGACAGACTTCAATTCCAATGAGTCGAAACCCATAAAGTTAAACAACATCGCAGCGAACGTTGTCGAAGTCACACTGTTTGACAGCACTTTGATAAATGACGTTTTACGAGAAACTAAACAATAAATAGATCAACGATAGGTACACAAATGCTACTCCGTCTCCCTGAATCTGTACCTTACAAGAATTCGTATTTTTGGAAGTTGTGACGTTCCACTTGTACACAGGGTGTGGCTTGGCTGTCGCTGGAAAGTGCAATGTACATGTAAACGAATGCAAATATGGCACCAGGTGTAATTCACTGTCGTTGCCATCGTTTCCGTAAAATTGCTACACAACCAAGTATATGAATGATCAATGTAGTTGTTACAGTTACAGATATACTTCAGAAGGTGAAAAGGGGGTCAAAGGTTGAACACCTGAAAAGATTGATGACGTAAAAGTCTGCGGATATGACGAAATTCGCGGACTGTTATCTCTTTACTTTGAGCTCATAAAGCAGTGTTAATATAGTTTATTTATAAATCTGAATCATTGTGGTTTCGATTCCGCTCTTTGCAAAGATTCATTTTGATTACGGTACAGATGTTATCTCATGAATTTTCGGCAAAATTTTCGCTAAGTATACACCTGAAAAAGTTGAAGGTAAGGGAATCACAAAAATATTTGTCGAAATAAAATCACACTTTTTTAAACATTTGGTCTTAAAACTATTTCCGGTGCACAAAAACACGGCCAGCAAAATTAATATCGTTTTATCTTTACGATCATGCGTTTCGACTGACAGGACGGAATAGTCATGCGCATTACTTTTTCCAGTGAACCGGATATAGAATTTCCTGACGTTTAGGTGAAAGGCGATAGAGCTGCTGAAAGACCCCAGAAATTGAGATTAATGTGGTAAAATATAAATTACTCCGTTGTCATATTGTGTACCTGTATGCATGGTAGAACACGCCTCGGGGACAGATATTCAGACCGTCACATTTTTACAGTTCTTTTCTGATCTATCACTTGTGGGGGCTTATTTTGAGGCTTTTAGATTTTCGAAAATCGAACATTTTATTTTTCTTCATAGACTTACCACAAGGATGGCGGCCATTTTGAATTTCAAATATTGGTTAATGATGGGTGTAATTTGTTTCCCAAATCAAAACTTTACACGGTCACCCCTGATTGTTATCTTGATTTCGGAAGAAGATGGTTGAATGTTTAAGTGAGGAAAGTCTGAGCTAAAGTTCAATTTCGAGGCGGATACTACCTTAATAGAGCGTCCGGAGCGGTAGGTATATGTGACATAAAAGACTTGTTCTAACACTCTGTACGTTGTTGAATTGTGCTTACCAACGGGCTTGCGCAATGACCTCACCTATTGAATTTTTTGTACGCATTCCTCAGTCATACATACCGTTACTTCGATCATTTTTCATTGATGAACTATACGGAAAAGGCGACCTGAAGCTTTCAGCGATCTAAACCCCAAATGCCTATATATCGGCGCAGCGAAAGCTGCCTTCCAATTTTCATTTTAAATCTGTCTCCCCAAGATATGACCTTTTGAAGACTACTCGCTTCACCTTCATAGCCTAGGGATTGTTAATTCATACATCCGCGTATTTACTCTGTGTATATTGATTCAAATAAAATAGAAATTTACGCATGGCTTTACTTGTTAAACGTGATAACGGAATGGCGACGCTGGCATCGTCTGTTACTTGGTAACACCTAGATCACGTGCATTTTCCGTGTTGTTAACGTGCGCGTGTTCGATGCAGCCATATCGACAGTCCAGATGACTTTGTATTTAATATCGCTTCTTTTTTTGACGATCTAATCACCCCGAGGGAAATTAATCTGTAAACTTAATCGATTTGTATTGATTTGACCGGAGTCAAGTGCATTACAAGCAGCGTTTTAGGACCGTTAAGGTGTACACAACTTGCCTGGGCATATACCATCATCGCAAAGGCTTGCATAATTGCGGCATTGTAAATACTTAAGCAATTTTGTGTTTACCAGCTGACGCCTCGCCCAATGAAGGGTTAGCCCTCCCCTGTTAGGTATAATTGACCATGAAAATTTCACAGATAGGCACGTTACGCGGGAGTGCGGGCATCAGGTAGGGTAATTGTATGTAATGTAATATTGCAAAGGCAGGGCCGACTCGCCGCGGTAATAAGCTAGCGATGGGAAATTTACATTCAAGTCAAGACGCCAATATCATCTGTCACTTGTCAGTAAGTGAACGCGGTGCATCGAATCGGGAGGGGCCGGCCACACCGTGCTCAGTCAGCGCGTATTTGAGTAACTCTACTATTACGACGGTGCTATTCAGCGGCTTAGGTGCGCTGATAGTGTGGATTTACATCAACGCCATGCGAGGAATGCAGGTCTTTCAACGAACAGATGAAGACGAGACGTCATCATGGGTAGACTCGGAGGGCAACTGTGTGCTCGACGCTGACTCGTACCTAAGTCCGACAAATACCGTCGACGGCGGCTGGAGAGCACTGCCGGGAAGCGGCTCTCAGTCTCAGCGCACAAATAAGGAATACCGCGATATCCTCGACGACGACGAATATGAAGATCTGTGTTCGGGTAACAACGTCCACAAGAGATTCAAGGTGACAGGTCCCGGGAATGTGAGAATCAGGAATAAATCCAAAATGTTGAGGACACAGTACTTCTCTGGTCTGCACGTGATCAAGGAGGAATCCGAGGAGTTCAGTGAGGAGGAATCTAATGATCAAGAAACCGACCGTGATGATGATGGCGAGCATAGAGACGCGAACTCACGCTATCGACTCAAAAACAACGCGCGGAATATAGAATCGTCTGCCGTATCAGACAAAGCTCGACGGAGCCGGTCGGTTGACGGGGTTGACGACAATGGCAAAGAAGAATCGGACAGTTCGCCGCGTGAGGGAGTCTACCCACTCGAGTACACTGACTTGGAAACTACCACGATCAACTATGAGCGCCTGCTAGCCGCGATTCATACAGCCCAAGTCACGGCTCGCAAGGTTGATATATTAGTTGAGAGCTTAACCAACCGCAAACAAACTGGTGGAGTATTGCCTAATTGTGGTCGGCCCACTGTTATTATCAATCAGGGGGCGGTGATAAACAAGAAGTTGAAGTGGTCCAAAACCGATGAGCGCGGCAAACTGCTTGACCACTTAAACGCAAACGTCACCACCTTACCTGCGCCCGGCAATTCTCACGGTCGGGGAGTTCCTAGCACGGCGGACGGGCGTACAGGGCAGATAACAGCGCAAGCAGCAGGTGAGACAGCACAACCCTTGCAAAACAAGAACGGGAAGTTGATACGCTCGGCCGCCGCTGAAAAACCAAACTTAGCGGTATACAAAGACGCTTTAGGCTCAGACGCAATGGAGAGTTTCCACAACGACTCGTCGTATGATTTACACACAGATACGCATTACCTGCGTCAGAACAGAGTGGACCAAAATTTTAATTACGAGCGAATCCGCACGGATGCGGGCGGAGGTGAGTCGGAAACGCCGCGGAGAGCAGTTACGACTCGCCCGGGTTACGATAATCACCAGAGGAGGATTTACGAGCAATATATGAAACGTAAAGAATTGGCCGATCCTGGCGGTAGTGGAATTGCATCAGGCCACTCAACCCGAGGTGATTACGGTACTTCTGAGGGGAACAGAAACTACACACGTATGCGCATTGAGGACAGCCCAACCCATTATTTACGCCCTGCAAACAGAAACGAGGAATATAACAGAACTTTGAACGTGAACTATCGCGATAACAGGGATGCGATAACGGACGCAGATAGCGGTATAGCCAGCCCTAGTAGCAGTTACTCAACTAACAATCAAACCTACAACAGCAGACAGACAGTTAATACAGTTGTCCAACCCATTCACTCCGAAGATGTTCGGGCAAGCCCCACGGGCCCGAGACATTCTAATGTGTTTCCTCAAGACGACATATCAAATACTCCACAAACAGATCGGGTCACGAGAGCACGCGAACACAGAAAAGAACTGCGCACCACGGTCGTAGTCGGAGATAATAGAGACCCCTTGAATCACAGAAAACAAGTGACGCTTAGAGACCAGGTAAGGTGTGGTGTGACGTCTGTTGACTTTGAAATAGAAAGCAACATTAAGTTGTCATTTCTATTCAGGTAGGTATGGCGCCAAAATAGGAGAGCTCTCTCGAGAAATGTTGCCAAGCAAAGCATATGGTCTTGTCTGTTATGTGCGCTTTTAAACGTCAGCTTACACTGCCTACAACGCTTTGTGTAGCTTTTCACTCATGAAGGCAAATATGGCCTCAACTCAGTGATTGTGTGCAATACCGTACGCAATAGATCAATTCCGCGTCTTCTGTAGTAAAAAAAACCTGACAGGGAAGTGTTGTTAATAACTTGTAGTGTACAGTCTTTGAAAGGCGTGAGTGAGTGCGCGAAAACCAGTGACCGTTCCCTACCTGGCGACACCTGAGTAAAATGACTTAACTCAAGAGATTGCTGTAATCAGGGTATGTCAGAATGTAAAATTTATGGGTTTGTGTACACTTGTCTGATTCAAAATCATTACGAGATTTCAATCTCTCTCTCTCTCTCTCTCTCTCTCTCTCTCTCTCTCTCTCTCTCTCTCTCTCTCTCTCTCGTTTGTCATGTGACTGTCAAGCTATAGGCCATGTACACAGTAACAATACGCACTCTTTTATTTTACGTCCCCGTGGGCATGGTAGTATAGTAGGCTCCGATTTACCTCCCTCGTCAACAAAACAATGTTCCCTTTGTTATTTAAATTCTACAAGAACAAAGCTGCTCCAGCCTCGTTCTGCGTTCCATGCACGACCTCTGCCCAGAACCGCGTTCAGCGCTGCGCGTTTCAAGAACCCCAACTGAGATTTGACACACAAAGTGTGTACCCCTAAAATTATATTAAAATTTTCGTGTGTGCGGCATGAATCAAGAGATCTCGTCGTTATTCAATTTCTCTCTTGCAGACCTGCGATGGCGTTCTCGGGAAAGGGCGCCACTGCATCGCCAATTTCAGCAAATATCACAACACCACTTTTCAACTATCTGACAGTGCAACCCGATTCATTTAATGTACTGTCTGAAACGCCTCTTGACACAAAACATGAAATATGCATGACCAGTCCTGTTATCCCCGTACTTCTTATACAGCTTATGCTACCTAATATTTTGTCGTTTTTAATATATTTTCAGGAGAGGTTTGAAAACGACCCGCTAGAAGAGGCTCTATGGCGAAGTAGAAATAAACGAGCTCCGATTGTTGGCGATGAGCCAAGTAATCTCGAGCGAACATACTATATGGATGCAAGGCCGTCTAGTGCCTACGACCACAGCATACCAATATCGAAACGACAGGAAACTTTGCCAAAGGCAGTCGACGGCAGCAAAAAGATGGAAAGAACGCTTTCGCGTAACAATCATGATATATCAGTCAGGTCGGCTGGAGGTGGATATATAGGTGTTTATGCGAAAGTTAGTACTGGCCAACCGCGTGATTCGAAAGACGATCGGACGAACACGGAGTATTTCGCCGGCGAAAAGTTGGCTTCGCCGAGGGAAAACCTCCCGCGGGAATCGCTCATGACGGATTGCTCGCCGACTGTGAATGTCAGAGAGAGTCGAAAGGCGGAACAACACGGGACGAGTCTGCGAACGAGGCAGGAGATGCGCTCGCTCAAGTCACCACCTCCATACGAAGCACACCTCAGCGATTGGCAGGAAAGACGACGTGGAGATCAAGGCCAACCCGTTGCTGGGAAACGGCAAGATCAAGTTTATCACGAAGAGTTGAACAAACGCTCAGAAATGAACCATTCCTCTCTGACGGACCTTTCTAGAAATCAAAACGAACTAGTGAACTTTGCGGCGCCTGAAAATCCGCAAGCAAGGGACCGACCGTCATATCGCAGTACAATAAGATCGATCGAGAACACTTTGGCTCGAGTCGACAGGAGGAATTTCCAGCTCGGCAGGGGCAAGCGAAGTCCAAGTCATAGGTACTCGTACCCTGCGGTCAGAGAAACGCAGCTCACGGGCAATGAGATGGGAGATGAGATAGCCAAGTCAGATCCATTTTCGACACTCAAGTCATCACGGGGATCTCCAGATGTTCACCGTGTAAGAAGTCTACGAGAGGGAGGTGAGGCAGCTAATCAAGTAAGTAGGGGATATAAAGAAGAGGAAGAGAAACAGCAACTGCGCCATACGTGGAACCAATCAGCTGTTTATCAGTCACCCGGTCAGAGGAGTGACGGTCAAAGACCGGCCAGCGATACACACGGAGCCGCCGCCAGCGGAGAGTCAATATCACCGATGGAAAGGCGCATCCAAGAGTCACTGAAGTCGTTAGACTTGCCTGAATGGTTCAAAAACTCTGACGTTGTGAGGAAAAGTCTGGAGAGATCCGAAACGTTATCAGCCAGAGAAAAACCGCCTCCGTACAGGTACAGCTTTCCTCCGAGAGCGGCGATGAAGAGAACCGTCTGGGGAGGGCAGCAGGTCGCCGCAAAAGCTAGAACTTTGCCTGTAGCTGGTGCGACCGCCCCAGAGCAGTCACATCCCATGTATCTTCAACCTGAAAATTTGGCCTCCAATTCAGGGAAACCGCAACCTTTCTCGAGCTCCTTCGCACAACCCGTTACCATGACTACAGAGCCCCGTTCAACTTCATCCAACTCTCAAAGGAAGACCCTCCAATCTAGTTCAACGGGAACGCCGTTTCCAGCCCACGTGTCATCACAGGGTAGATCGTCTCCAGGGCAACACGAGTCACTTAAAGTATTTGAATCACCATGGGAACTTCGAGAGGACTTTCAAAAGCCCAAAGCTACCGCACAAGTCATCCAGTCACCGCGGGCCTCGGGGTTTAAGGAGCCAAGACATCGAACTTCCCAACTCCGAAGCGATGACGTAAAGAAAAATATGCTACCTAAAAGTTCGGAGACGTTGCGATCAAAAACATCACCGCGAACAAGGGACGCATTTTCAAGACGTACCCAGTCTCCTTTCCGGATTAAGGTAATCTGTCCCCAAGAATATTCGGATTCGCCTTTATCTGATTCAAGCTCTCCACCGCCAGTTTATGAACCGCACTTCCTCGATGATCAGACATCAGAAAGCGTTTCTGCTACAATTCATTCGATAAAGACTACCAGAAATGAAGTCAGTCCCGAATTAAACAGCGTCAGTCAGAGACTTGAGGACGCCTCTACGTCAGAATCGGGTTCGTCGTTTACGTCGGTGTCAACCGACTGGAAAATGGTAGAACCCCATTCGATTAAAAGTTTCACGCTTGGTTACAATAGACCCAATCAGAGTACTCCGACCCATCCCTCAACCGAGCTGGAATCAGATTGCGGTCGGAATCCGCCCGCGGCGCAAAAGGAACCTACTTCTCCGTCCAAAACGATACCAAGAAAATTAACTTCCCCAGTCCACGGGAAAGATACGTCAAAAACACCACCTACATCCCCAGAGCGCCGCCAATTCACATTGAGATCTCTGCCGTCACCGGAGGACAAACTCTCATCTCCCGAGCGACAAAGGCTGACTTCACCCGTCAGAAACTCGTCAACCTTGGCAGGGAGAAAATCTACGTCACCAGAAAGAAAAGCGGTGGAAAAGGCACAGTTTGCATCCGTAAAGCCGAAAACGTCACCGTCGTCATCTCCAAAATACAGAGACTCTCCGTCGTCAGGTGGTTTGACACCTCCCCCAACGGTTGCCTCGGTATCGTCTGGAAGAGAGTCGTGCTCCTCCCCGGATTCACCATCGTCATTTTATTTATTCAAAAAAGAGGATAATCTGTCTTCCCGCAACACCGCAGCTTCTGAGTCAGCCGTGGGGAAATCTGCCAAATCAGCATTCCCAAGCCCAACCCGAAGGCAGCTGCCAAATTTTTACGTAGAAATAAAACCGCTCGCCGCGGAAAATGGCAGTGAAGACAGAAAACCGAAAACCGCGACATCCAGCAGTCAGACAGACTTGACTCTGACTTCAATGGAGCAGATTGAAGCCCTCGCCACTTCAGCGACCGATTCGCCCGGCAAGCTGGCAAAATATGCAACCCAGCCAAACCTTGCAAACGCCTTTCAGCTAAGCTCGTTCGGAATGGAGGAGACGTACGATTCTGACGGAGAGACATGGAGGAAAAGCGACTCCGCTCTGACGAAACGCAAACCTGGACTCGGCTTATTCGGTTTCTCGGGCGCGCTGCAAGATAATGACTCACTCAGAGACGCCAGCAGCCCGTTACGAAAGAGCGACACGTCAATAATTGGAAAGAGAGTTGAGTCACTGCCGACAGTGAGGGAGGAAGGAGTATGTGATTTCGGTGCTAATAACGCATTTGGCGCCGAAGTTGAAAACCATCCAAACCCTACGGCTGAGAGACGGCCCTCCAAGTCCATGGAAAACTTAAAAGTGAGAAATGAACTCTCTGCCCTGTTTAATGATAGGAAAGTGTCCCTTAGTGTTAGCGATCTCTCAAATCGATCTCGCCTTCGGCCTGATCCGAATTACAATCCAGATGGAAGCCCGAGGGAAGATTGTCACAGACAGTTTCCCATGATTTCGTATTCCAGCCAAGATCTTACAAGAAAGCGCGACCATTTGCCGGGAAGTAACCAGGATCTGGCTATCACAATCACGGATACATCTCTGAACGAGGATGGAGGCAGTTTCCACGACAAACATTACCATAGCGACACTTTCATGTCGAGTAATGCCAGTATTCATCCGCCAGGAACGACAATGGAAGAAGTGATTGACAGCTTGCTGGCGCTTTCCCCCAGTCCAACAACCAGCATGCATGATCTTGGGAAACAACTCGACAAGGAAAGGGAATTCGCTGAATTGAGTTTCTTCGACTTTCCATCGAGCCCGAACGTGAACGAGGATGAAGTCCCGTCTACCGACGTCAGTACGGCTACTTTAGATTCCGTTATCGTGAAATCACCGACGGATGAAAGTCTCTTAGATGAAAACGAACTGGTCGAAGACCACGATGACGGCGCGTTGAGCGAAAAGGGAGACATTCTCGGCGAAGAGCTAATCATGGTAAAATGCAGATACAAAAAATGCGGGAAAACTACTCCTTTGAAAGACGCCAGAAAGACATACAAATCCTGTCACAATTGCTACACTTATTATTGCTCACGTGAGTGTCGTAAACTGCATTGGGAAAAACACAAGAAAAAGTGCATTTTCAGTCGAGTTGGAAGCACGTGCAAACATATTATATACCACAGTCGACACGATGATGATTGCCAGCAATCTCTTTCCAAAATTGCGCGCACTGGATATTTGTCTCGCGGACGAGGATGCATCATGTTACTTTTCGGGGATCCCGATTCTGCGGATGAGTATCTTAAGTCGGGCGTGGGTGAGATGGATATACCGCCAACGTTTACTTCCCTGCGAGAGTTGGAAGAATCTGGCGTCACCGGTGAGCACATGACGAGTTTGATTAAGATGTGCAAAACGTATAACCCAGAAATGAAATTTGTGCTGAATGTTGCTGTGGTGGTCAGCAGCGAGCCACCGACCAAACCGATCCCGAGACACGATGGAACGACGATAAAGAAATGCGCCAAGGTGAGGCTCAGCGAACAGTTGATGAGTCCAAGGCGAGACGCGCCGAAAGTCAAAGAAGATACGGGTACGATGATACTGACCGCGCCGCCTGGTTCGCAGAGCACCGGTGGACTAGATAAAAAATCCCGCCAAGTATGCTTCATAAATATCCAGAGGAAGCTGCGACAACGTGGAGTCAGCCTTCGCCATCGCTATCCAGCCGTCTACAACAGATTGTGTGCCTGGGTCGAGGACAACGAAAGTTTTGCACCAATGAGCATCTATCCCTTGGACGAGGGCACGGGAAAGCAGTTCATGTGCGTCATCATGCCGACATCTGACCCCGATGCCTTGGGATGGGTGTCCAATCCAGAGCTACTGGAAAACATTGACCTTGACGCGGAGATCGAACGGCTGGAAAGCAGCGTGGCAATAGCCATGGAAGAATCGGGGAAGTCGCCCCGTATCGCAAGTCAGAGTCACCGACCAGATAATTCGTAACACGATTGCGTAGACGTGTTTATATATGGAATGCACATGACAGTGGTTGGTTTCATAGGTTTTACATGAATTTGTTACTCACTTTGCCGCCCAGGACAAGTGAACAGAGTTGATTATTACGTGTGGTGCATATTTCATGGAGCAGACGACAGGCAGCGACAGGAATCAACAGGTGGTTATTAAGAGTTCGCGGCTATACCATTTGTTGCTAACTCTATCGACGCCTACGGAAGTATTAAATACAGAGACAAACTCAAAGACAAATCGCACAAATTTGCAAGCAGTTTATGGAAGAAAACAGAAAATGTGTCGTTCCGGTTTTTTCGCGAGTTAAATTTGCCAAAGATAGGCCTACCTGTATACTGCTGGTCATGTTCTTCAAAATACTGTCTACGCACGCACAAGGCAAATTTCGGATGAAGATATAGATGATTGTTCGGAATTGACTTCACTCTTATTTGGAATTTGAGAGCACAATTGGCGAATTTGAAACTCAGGCGAACTTTGTAACTTCAAGGTACTCGCGGACATTCTGAAATATACGTCTTCTGAGTCGTCATGGTAACGCTTCCGGTCTGTCGTTGCCAGGCAGCCGCGAGAAACACGTGTATTGCACTCAATACATTGACGCTTTGTGGATTAGAATGTATGGCGTGTGGATTAATTCGCCCCGGTTGCCTCTTTTAACAGCTTGTTGAATTTGACTTTGAGTGCGAAACTGCAAGATGTGTCACTTTTGATGCCCTGAATACACCTCCAATATACCGCCAATTATTTGCAATATTGTAAAGTTCGTGACCCAAATGTACTCGTGCAACCGACCCCCATGGACGCTAAAAGCTTTACAACCATGGGTTTATTTGGCAATATGCCCATCGAGATTACGTCTGCTCGGAGAGCGACGGGTTTGCACACACCAGCCTTGGCAGGTTTTCAACTCGTCCCCCGTGGGCAACCCGAAACTACTTTAAGGATGGAAAACAACAAGAGCACGAAGTTGCCAGGAATGAAAGAGAGGCATGATGTTATCGAACTAGTTGATACTCAGCGGACTTGCAAGGTAAGACTTCTGGGCGTTTTAATAGTTTATAGCGCTAATAGTTTCGCGGCAAAACAGTTTTGAGGCAGTCAGCGTGCCTGATGGGACTTCAGCAACAACTCTAACAGGTGACAGTGAGTAAACTGACTTTTTGTGTTCGTCGCCGAAAGGGGTTTTAACGCTGATTGACGATCAGGACGTTACAACAATAGCCTGTAATTGCATTATCGGCGCCTCCTCCCGCTAGTTCAACAGTCGAATGGCGTGCCATTGTCGACACTTACACCCGTTATAAACCTCCTAATCGATTTTATTGACCTCTTCAGTCACACGCCGGGAACAAATATAAAACTTTGCCAAGCCTGTAATTATTTGTGTATCTTTTGCATGACTGATTTGTAACTGTCTCAGTTTTGATGCCTGAAAGTTAAACTTACAAAGGCGGTGGCGGGATACGTCCCTCACTTGTTTTCGATGACAAGCGTGAAGTTATTAGTTTTCCTTCATTATTAAAATAGTTTCACATTCAAGCAAAGACTACTTTCATCTAAGAATGTTAAAATTCAGTCGAGTTTATGCACAAACTTTAAACCCCTGTAATGAATCTAATGATTTGAAGGGTTACCTACATCGCTGGCAGTGTATTAACCATCTAGTATCAATGATCCTCCCATATTGTCAACTATGAAATGGACAATAAGTAGCATTTGATTTTTGCATGACATTAATTTGTTACTAGGACAAATGGGATAATAAATGATGATATGGAAGATACCCTCATCAATGCTGAATATTGTCAGCTTCATGACACAACCAGACTGCAATCGTTAGCAATGGAAAAGCATTGAAGCCTTTAATCTAATGTACACAAAAATAAAAACAAACAAATAAATAATATATACATACAAATATATATATATATATATATATATATATATATATATATATATATATATATATATATAAGCAAAACTCTACCGATGTAAAATATCAAATGAAAATATTACAGAAGACATACAAAAGTCAGTTTTATTCAAAGAAGCAACAATCAGAATATAGCAGTGCCTGGAGACATCTCTCTCTGATTTGTACAAGGTTGAGTTGAATCATCTGAGAGTGATCATCCGAGACTGAGACCGAGTGTTGTTAAGATTCAAGTCACATGGTCGGTTTCATGGCAGCCATAGTATATTATCCGGACAAATCAAGCCAATTTGAACAGAAAGCTACTTCCTGAACCTGAAAGAAACCTTGTCACAAATCTTGTACGTCTCTCTAAGGCCCATTTCGCTCATCACATCCCGGCTTCTCCTTCATTTTACATGCCTTACATCAAGCTGTGCAGAGAAGGATATATGCCATATAAAAGCCTGTGTATGGCCCTAAGAAGCAGTTTTCAAATACTAGTCAGACTCTCACTGAAATTCTTTATCATTGAAGATTTGAATATTTAAAATATTGTATGAAAAGAACAAACTGTCACATACACAGATTTATATATATATATATAGATATACACAAAATGTATACAATGTGCCCTCCCGGTTATCACCATAATGGCTTTATGGCAACCTCTGAACTTGGGCACAGAGAGTACGGTTTACACATTGGTGAGGATTGAAAATATGGACTCACCAGAGTGCTCCAACGGCAATACATACCATGAGCGAAGCATAGTGCCAACAGTGAACGCCCCTTATATTACGCAAGAGGCTGCCCAAACAATCTCAGAGTGCTCTAACTACTATTAAAGCAGTGAGCGAAATACACAAAATGTATACAATGTGCCCTCCCGGTTATCACCATAATGGCTATATATATATTATGGTTATCACCATTATATATATATATATATATATATATATATATATATATATATATATATATATATATATATATATATATACAATATAAAGTATAGGATAAAGCCCGAGTACGAGGGCTCTTCTGGTATATAAAGTCCAACCCAACGATAAAATGTCGAGGCCGCAGGCCGAGACATTTTATCGTAGGGTTGGACTTTATACCAGAAGAGCCCGAGTACGAGGGTTTTATCCGACTTAAAAACTATTGCCCCTAACTGATATATTTTCATTTTCAATGTGTTTACGTCAACCGTCCCCTTTGTCAATGTAACATGTTTAGAATATGAATTAAATTTTTTATTTGTGAAATAGCCTTCCAATGTAATGGAACATCCTATAAATGCCCTGGGGTACATTATATAAATGCCCTAGGGCACAGCAGATTTTGTGTTGCAGCTGGTTTCCGCTGTGTTACCAAATTTGAATATTAAAACGTGCCAGATGTCTACAGAATATGACATGTTCACTTTTGATTGGACAGTATTTTACTACGGCGCTGTCATTCGTTTCTGGAATTTGGTGACCAAGGCTTTATGAGTAAATAAAACACCCTGAATTGAGCTCTCTGATTGGTCAATCAACAGTAGATAGTTTTTAACAATATATACAAAATATATTATACACACATGCACACACACACACACACACACACACACACACACATATATATATATATATATATATATATATATATATATATATATGTAAAAAAATGACTTCAAGTACAAAGTAATAATATATTGTATAATACACACTCACACTCATATATTCAGGTATGTACTGAGCATAGCTGAGTATTATACATGGGTAGGTGTGTTCCAGTAGAGGAATGTTTTGTGACCGATATAGGATAGAGTGACTACACTGCAAACACTGAACAGATGCTACTCAGTTTAATGTTCAGGGATTCTGTCCTTCTACAGTCCAATTTACCTAACAAGGCAGTGAACTATATCTCAAATAGAAATCTGTACAGAGATCACTGATCAAATTTTACCCTGGCATGACCTTGAAGAAGGTAATTCCTGATTTTGTTTTTTTTCTCCCACAAATGGGTTTTTAGAGTTCCTCAGACGGAAAGGGAGAAGTGTGCGCTGCTGCTCAGACATAATTACATCTACTCTTGATTTCAGGTGGTTAAAACATACTGCCACGGGGGAGTTCCTGACATTTTCAGTCGGCATAAAATAGTCAAACAGTGAAGATTTATAATGCCTGGGAGAGCTTCCCTCAGCTGCTTGATGCCCAGCAGTCCAAGATTCATGATAGCCATGAACTTTTACAATTTCATGCTGTGCCATATAGATTTTTTATTTACCTTTATGTAATTAAAAAATAAAATGTTTGAAAATAATTTTTCAATTTTAATTTGAAATTGTCCAGAGATATACTATATACGAGAACTCATCGCACAATCAGTGTCGGCTGTTCAGGTTCACTGACAATGATATTTCCACGATAAAATTTAAAATTTAGATTCGGTGACTACTTTCCCTTGATACAAACTGCCCTTGATTTATCCATATGACCTTGAAATAAATTTGTTGCCATCCTTAGGCCTCATGTCAGCTCAGATACAAATTTTCTTGACTTGTCTCAGACGATGACATTTCCTCCAGGCTGTATGATAAACATGAGTTGTAACTAAATTACAGCATCATCCGCACCGTACCTTCAATAACAGCAATTGATATTCATCAACTGACTGTGTGTGCAGTCTGCATTTCACAGAGCCATCAGGTCACTTGATTGAAAGAACAGATCTTAGAATCGGTTTCTCGTTGAACGATACATTGCCCCCAGTACAATGAAATGAGATGTTTCTCAAGGATCATTGTACTTTCTGTCATACGAACCTTGCAACGTTTGCATTGTTTGAGAAAATAACATCTTTTTAAGTCTTGATCGTTAAATAATTCACCATTTGCCGTCCTTTTTCATTATCCCTGATGCCTGGTAAACTTCATAATTGATTTATCTGTGAAGAGGAAGTAGGTTTTTAGGACAATAGTTCTTCTCTCGAATAAACAGGACACATGGTGATTGATAGTCTATTTAAGTATGCCCGAGAGATCATATGTGATGACGATACAAACAAATCCATGTGTCAAATGCATATGGAAATACATGTGTTGCTATACACGTTCATGCACATGGTTTTGTTTGTACCATGGTCAATTCAAATTCCGAGTTTAACCCATTGATAATAAAATTTATATTATGTATATACTTACATAAACAGAGTACTTTACTTTTGAATGAATAATGAATTCTGCCATTTCAAGGTTCGATCTAATCCAAGAAATGTCATTTTATTAGCTCCGCTGTCAGCGACGCAGAGCTTATCAAATAGGTTGATTTTCCGTTGTCGTCCGTCGTCGTCCGTCGTCGTCGTCGTCCGTCGTCGTCGTCCGTCAACAATTGCCTTCTCCTCTGAAGTCCAATCGCTTTGAAATTTTATATGCACTTCACTTGGGGTGACCTCACTTCAGTTTGTTCAAATCGTGGTGAAATTTGCATATTTGTATTTTTGGGGCATTTTTTGGTGTTTTTGGTAAAAAAATCTTCTTCTCTGAAACCGCTTGTCCGATTGCTTTGAAATTTGATATACAGTTTACTTAGGGTGACTTCAGTCAGATTTGTTCAAATCGTGGTGAAATTTGCATATTTGTATTTTTAAGGCAATTTAGTCATTTTTGGTAAAAAAATCTTTAAAAATCTTCTTCTTGAAAGCTACCAGTCAGATAGCTTTGATATTTGGTACATATGTCCCTAGGGATGATCTACTTCAGATTTGTTCAAATTGTGCATAAATATGCAAATTTGCATTTTTTAGGCAATTTTTGCCATTTTTGATCAAAAATTGTATTTCTCAAAAAGTACTGGTCTGATAGTTTTGAAATTCGGTATACAGGTTTCTATAGATGAACTAAGTAATATATATTGAATTTCTGATGAAATCTGTAATTGTGTATTTTTGGGGCAATTTTTGCCATTTCGGGTCAAAAAATGTGTATTTCCAAAACTACTCATTTGTGATAGCTTTGAAATTTTGTATACACGTTCCTACAGATCACCTTAATGATATTTATTGAAATTATGATGAAATCTGCAATTTTGTAGTTTTGGGCAATTTTTGCCATTTTTGGTCAAAAAATGTATTTTTCAAAAAGTACTGGTCTGATAGTTTTAAAATTCGGTATACAGGTTTCTATAGATGAACTAAGTAATATGTATTGAATTTCTCATGAAATCTGTAATTTTGTATTTTTTGGGCAATTTTTGCCATTTTTGGTCAAAAAATGTGTATTTCCAAAACTACTCATCTGATCGCTTTGCAATTTTGTATACACGTTCCTACAGATCACGTTAATGATATTTATTGAAATTATGATGAAATCTGCAATTTTGTAATTTTGGGCAATTTTTGCCATTTTTGGTCAATAAAATGTCTTTCTTAAAAAGTACTGGTCTGAAAGCTTTGAAATTTGGTATACAGGTTTCTACAGATTAGCTAAGTAATATATATTGAATTTCTGATGAAATCTGTAATTTTGTATTTTTTGGGCAACTTTAGCCATTTTTGGTCAAAAAATGTGTTTCTCAAAAAGTACTCATCTGATAGCTTTGAAATTTGGTATACAGGTTTCTATAGATGAACTAAATGATATTTATTGAAATTATGATGAAATCTGCAATTTTGAATTTTTTGGGCAATTTTAACCATTTTTGGTCAAAACATATGTTTCTCAAAAAGTACTGGTCTAACAGCTTTGAAATTTGGTATACAGGTTTCTATAGATGAACTAAATTTGATCTTTTGAAGTTATGATGAAATCTGCAATTTTTTTTTTTTTTGGGGGGGGGGGGGCAATTGTTGCCATTTTTGGTCAGAAAATTTTATTCTCAAAAAACTACTCATCAGATAGCTTTGGTTGACATGTTCTTAGGGATGATCCGATGTGATATATTCAAAGTATGATGAAATCTTCAATTGTGTATTTTTGCAGCTATTTTAGCCACTTTTTTCTGGCCACTGCATTGAGCTATCAAAGATTTCCACCTTCTTCATCAACATGTGTCAAAAATAGTTATTCTCTACATAAACACAGCGGAGCTATATCGGCCGCTAGGTCGCTTGTTATCATTGACACTTAGTAAGGTTGATTTTATCTCTAATACTAATTGGTTGAGTTTCTGTACTTTCTGTGAGTTAAATCATTGCCTATCTCATTCAGTCTATCTTTGCTATTGACTGTTTCTCAGGATGTAAGTTTGTCTCTATTTATTTTTTTTTCTCATTCTAAAGTTCAGTGCTCTCATATAATACAGAATTTTTTTCTCCTACCTTTTTTCTTATTTTCTTTTACAACTCAAATGTAATTTTGCAATACCATCCTGTCTTTCAAAAATTGGCTTAGGGGGCCTTTTATGATAGATTCAAAGACATCCCTAGCATAATATCGACTTGTGATATGGCAGAGATTAGACCTGGTACTCTCCAGTCCAATCCGAGAAGAAATTATAGTGAGCCAGTTTTCTCAGTGTCTCTGTCAATTTCATCTCCTTGGCATTATGTATTTAGCTATTCTGGCTCGATAACTGGTTAAATTAATACTCATGACTCCTCAATTTCAAGAGAAGTCTAATTGTGTTTTCAAGCAGCAACACTTAATATCGCTCCATGTGATTGCCATTAACATCGTCAAATCCATTTCAGTTCATAATTTATCCGTGTCTGCTGTATTCTGTCATTATCGCTCATCCTCACCAGTTTATTATGCAGCTTGGAAGGGTCCACCTTCAGTGTGTTTCCGCTAAATGATAAATATTCTCCACAGTGAATTCCAAGTACAGTAAAACCTGTCAAATCAAAACCCTGACCGAAGAGAACACTGTCATACTGGACTGAACTCTAAGCTCCATTCCCATGGACACAATGTTAATCAAACTCTATAAACCAAACACCTTTGTTAACTAAACAACTTTTCAAGTCCCAATATTTGATGAAAATGGATTTCAATGTAACATGCTGACCTATCTGTTTGTTTACTTGTAACACTCCTTACTTCAGTGTTTTTGCAGCGTGACCTTTGACCTCTTTGATGAGTTCAGATCTTTTACCTAAATTACCGATGTGACTATAGACAGTACCTTACTTTAAAAAGGCTACAGATTGGAGCAGGAAACATTTTGATGTTTTCCCAAACATTACAAAAACAAAAAACTAAGCAAAAAATTAATAAAATCACTTAATTACAAAAACTCATCAGTACTTTTTTTAAATTGTAGTTTACTTGTTGTTACAGTACAAAATGGGTCCAATGTCACCAATTGAAACTGTGTTTCAATTGTTTCATCCTAAAAGTTTGATGTTAAAGATTTCAAAATATGAGAGTGTATATAGCTGACTCAATTTTTCTTCAATTTTGGTTCATCTCTCAGCATACTATTGTGTTCATACTGTACTTGTTGCCATTCGCCTGACCTTTAACCCTTAGCAACTGCTATTTTCATAAGACTTTGTCAAATTAGAAATGTTTCGATTAGGATTATATGTCTTCCCAAATGTCTCTGGCTCTGGGGATTGTCACTATGTCTCAATACAATGCATCTATCATATGGTAGACAGTCTATTGTACAACAGAGAGTATAGACTCCAAAATTATCCCTCATTCTTGCATTTATATGAGACATTTCCCACACCTGAGTTTGAAGACTTTATTGGATGTGTTCTGAAATGATTTGGTAAGTTCTATAAAGTGAACAGGTGCTCAAAACATGGACCAGTAATGGAGCATTTAATAGAGTCTTTTACAATTGCCATTGCCCAAGGTACAAAAATTAGCAAGTGCTTTTTGTACCTTGGGTCGGAATGGGGGGGTTGGGGGGAGGGGTTGTGTGTGCGTTAAGGATTGCGAGTCAACAAATGTCATAGTAGACCAAATTGTTAATGGATCACTAGAAATACATTTATAGACTTTCTTATCTGGGTCTGAAATGAATTTAAGTATATAACCAGGGATGGAATATTTACCGTTTCCTACGCTTCAACGTTTTCTTCAGTAAAGACTGAGCAATGTTGGAGTAGGCAGATATAAAACTTTTAATGAATCGTTATTGAAGGAGACTATTCACCAGGCTAAAATTGTGGGCTAATGTGCAGCATCTCACAGTTGTCCAATTGGTTGGCTGAGTTGTAGCTTTATCATTTAATTATATACAATAGATTTCTTAAGTTGCTGTGAATAGTGACAAACCGACCAATCAGATAAAACCTTCCGAGCAAGCTGCACATCAGCAGGAGCCATTCTTAGATGGATTCTGTTCAAAAATTCTAGTACATATTTTATCATATATTGTTTGACATATATTGTACTGGTCAAGAAACAAATATTAACAAGCCTGTATTTTTTTTAGGGGGGTGTTGACTGGATCTCATCATCCTAGCCAACCTGATCAATCACTTTCAGTGCTTGTGCAGGCTTTTATTGTCTGCGTGGGAAAATAATCAATAGAATCTGTAAGTATAGACAGATGTTGTCAAAAGGACCAAAACTAGAGCATTATATCTGCTGCTTGATGTTTAATAATGTAATCGCCAGGACACAAATATCAGAAACTAATTTTTTTAGGGGAGAATCTAAATATGATTGTTTTTAACTATTAATAGCAGTTGAACAAGACAAGATGTAATACTGAGTTTAATCCAGAACATTCGATACACAGGATAAGGGATTTTCATCTGCCATTGGAGAACTCAATCTGTGCAATTTTGCAGGAAGATCAAATAATCTATATCTGAAACATGCCTCTGAAAATTAGGGTCGCTAGGTTGCAGGATATTTTTTTACTTTTTTTGACTGAGACCCATAAAATATGGTAAAATTTAGAAAATTTACTCAATATTTTCTTAAAATGTGGAAAAAATTCTAGGGTCGGCTGTCTTTTAGCATGGAAACATATTTGGCCCTACTATTTCTCTGCTACTCAATGGTCAGATTGGCCAAAATGGCCGGAGAGATGTGAAGACTTTGTCCTCATACCAATTAATACACTCCTGTGGATGTAACATGTTGATCCAAGACACTTAGGAATGCATTGTGGGGAGGGGGTTGACTTTGTGTATTCTAATTACTAAAGAGTCAAACAAATATTTTGTGTTTGGAGTAAATGCAAATTGCAATGATACATTGATGTTGGCATGGTAATGGCCTTGTCATTTGGGCCGAGAGTCGATGGACATATGCAGATACCATTTTCCGGTCTTGTTCCCATTTCTGACAGGAGTGGAGTTTCAGGATCCATACATACCATAATATTGAAAAAAAAACATTATTAATTTTAAGATGTCACAGGTTGATTCAGGTATTGCATTATCCCAAGATTACAACAATTCAATAAATGGTTTGACCCCCAGATGACCCCCAGATAAACCCATTCAAAATGTTTAAGATTGTCATAAATCAACTGACGTGTGTCTAAATTTTTACTGTGACCACAGTGTTATTGACACTGTTTCACAAGTATTGATTAAAGTGTTATTTAGTTGAATGATCATTGCAGGTTATTGTTCTATATGGTATTGTAGTTTATTGTGTTAAAGTATATGTTCTGAAGGATGTCATCGCTAACACAGGGTGTGTATTAAAGGGCCAGTGTACCTGTAAATGTTAATTATTTTCCATTATTGTTTTCTGCACATCAGCTCCAAGTTCTTGTGCAACTTCCAAAATCATATTGTTAGAAAACCCACTACTTTAGCTTGTCATTGCAGCATCTCTACAAGTAAAATGCACTGTCATTGCTCACATTTGAATTCTAGTCCGGACCAGAATTCACTTGTTAACAATAAAAATGCAGTCCACATATGTACAGACTGAGTTGACAAGCTGAATTTTGTGTATCTTAACATTTTTAAGGGAGTAGCTAGGAACTACATGCAGTTTAGGTTGAATACGAAAACAGTGAAAAAAATCACAAAAAAGTTACGCCAACTGGCCCTTTAAGTATTGATACTATCTCATGTAGGCTTTTTCAATGTATAGATCATGAAGAGTACACATGATAATTATTTTGTACATTATTTTAATCAGAATTGAAAACTCGGAGGTTAAAAAGTCAGTGCTTATGTTAAAAATCTATAACTGTCATATTTGAATAATTAAAGCAAGAAGGAGGGGGTATAGGCATTGATTAACAATCCTTAAAATTGATTTTTGCAAAACAGCTCTCATAGAGCTGCAGTTTAAAATCAATTATTTTGCTTTCAAATCGCCAAGTATAATAACTTTATAGAGTTTGTTAGGACAATGGACTTGGTACTACTTCATGAGGTCAGTCGACATTGATTGAAATATACAAGTAAACACATACAGTGTCAATTTTTGAATGGGAGCCGTGACACTTTGGAAACAATATGGTTCAAAAGTTTCATGTACTTAAAATCAATGGGTCAAACAAATTAATATGATCATGGATTTCAACAGGTTGCTGTCATACTTATGTAAATTCAGTTGGTCAAGGCAAACATTATTAAAAAGAAGTGCCCCCATTGAAAGAATAAACAAAAACAAACTTAAAGGGAAGGGGAGGGGTCATTAGAACTGCATTCAAAGGTAACACGGGACCCATGTGACCAATACAAACACTGTATCCAAGGAACATTGTCGACTGATGAAAGTTAAAACATTTTTATCATAATGTGCATTGCAAATGTTGCAGCTATGTTTCACGAGATGCATCTAGATATTGTTCATGAAATACATTGTTTGTAAATGAGAAAGTTGCACCGGTGCATTTCTGACAACCCCCCTCTCTGCAATGTTTTTTTAAATTTCTTTTTGATTTATTCTCTTTGCATAACAGACAGGAGTAACCAAAATATGATATAGAAATCAATTCGATAAACTATTAAACAATGTTTTACTTGTAAATACAAAGAGATATTTGAATCAGGCTTAGCCCCATAGAGATGAAAAAATTTCAAATCCAAGAATTCCCTTCCACAATGTAAAATGTAATCCACGGAGTTCAAATAAGAGAACCACGGAAATATTTCAGAAGAGTAGATGACAGGTTTATTGATGGAAATTTCAGCATGTAGTGCAGATAGAAAGGCTGGATTATGACGGTGGAAGATTTAGATGTGACAGTAAAATAGGAGATATTTACGAGTGTGTCAAGAAGGACTTTGTTTGGTTCACTCAACTCAGTTTCTTAAAACCTGAAATGATTCGACAATAATGGCTGATTTGCTGAGGGCACTTCAATAATTCCGAAACATAAAGTACTTTTTCAGTTCTCAGTGTTGCTACTGAGAACTGATAATTTACATGCTCAGCTGAAAGCACCGGGAGGCTGGTTTTATAATTCATCCAGATTTTGTTGAAATCGTCCAAACAAGCTTGAAAGTGTCTGTCCCCAGGCATAATGTAATCATTTATGGAGTTTTCATAATGGCTATATAATGTTAGAACTTTAGTGGGCCACTTAGTATGCTTGCATGGTATTTCCACATATATTCGACTTATCTGTCAGAATCTTGCTTGCCTTCTCGGGCGATTCAATGACTGACAGCATCAATGTACTGTGATATTCATCTGTATCACAAGATGCTAATGACAATTACTGCAGTTGAATTCTAAATTTTGCCGACAAAATTACCGCCTTGTTTCCTTCAAAGTTCATCGCAGCATCGTCAATTTTACAAAAAATGGCCGAGAAAATAAGCCAAACCAATCAACTTTTACCGATGGAAGATTGTCAACAAAATTTGTGGTTTTAAATTTTCTTGATATTTTTGCAGGAATTGATATTTTTCAAGATACCACATGTTTGTAATCATGCCACTACACTTTTCAATGCTAAAATTCACTACAGATTTGTAAATGAATTTTGAAATTTCAGAATAACATTCTGATTGAATCATATGAAACAATTTTCCCTTCTACGATGATATTAATGCAGTTTTTCTTGAGAAACATTCAAAAACTTTTCATAGATTTCTCAAGTAATTTTCTCAACACACTCGGGAAATATTTAATAATAATACATACATGCTTTCAATGCAATTGAAGAAAAGTATATTTTCCCAATTATTTGACTTTTTTTAACTGTCAAAGCTTTTCTCAAAGAAGGCCTTTCACGGAGTTCAGAAATTTTAGGTGATGAAATACAACAAAATTCAGAAAAAATGACTGGATCAAGGTGCAGTCTAGAAATCAAACTGACGCAGGAATTGAACGTACTCTATTAAAATCAGTTGAACGCACGTGTACTGTATGTCTTCCATAATTTCAGTGACAGGTAATTCATTCAAACGTACATCGGTTATCCATATATTACACCATTACAGTAATTTCTGATAAAATTAATTATTCAGTGATGTAAAACGAGCATGTTCTCGTCAATGTGGAAAATTTTGTGACATATAGGTGAGCGCTTATGCTCATAAAATATTGATGCATGCCTGAAGCACAGCAGATGGCGTTCATCTTATTGCTTTACAGAGTGACATGACAACTGTATGTTGCACAGCCTTGTCAGAGCTGAGAGTGAAGTAGGTTTAAAAGCCAGAACACTTTTTCAGCATAGAATACACTTAATATGCGACTTTCACGACCACGTACGTACATGAACAGTGTAATTGTTTGTGTTTCACAGTGGATATTATTGCTTCGGTCACCATAGGAAATCTATTTTGCAAAAAGTGATGAAAATTAGTCAAATGCTAATCCTTCTGTGCGTGTTCACGCACACACTGTGTTAGATGAATACACATTGAGTAGACTGCTTTCTAAGTTTAGCACATTGATATAACATCAACACACAGCTCTGTCAATCAAAATTTTCCTTCCAGATATGTTTATACACATTGTAGATTGAAAAGAATGACTCTGGCTTTTTTTCGCCATATTCAAGTATCTTTGCTGTTTCTTTAGTGTTCCAGTCATAAATTTACGAGTTATTTTGCAACTATTAGCAGTATACCACGTGCAAGTACTTCTTGGTAAAATGGCAAGGACAATTTTGAGGTATTTACCGAGAAAATCAATGGTTTTCTTCTCTGGCACACGCATGACTCTTCAGATGATATGTATCATCCATTGTTTTGCCTCACTGCCCGTAAATTTCACTGCACTTTAACCCTTTGAGTGCTGTAAATTTTCCCATCAAATTTTTAGTGGAATATTTTACCCATTGTTATGAATTTTTCTGTATTTGTTTTGATAATTTTGAAGCAGATAGACATCACATTTCAATGGCTACAGCTTTTTATCAAAATTTTAGGAAAAATCTGAAAAACTTTGACCGGAGTATATTTTGTAAAAGCGACAAAAATTGACTTTGGCTGTCAAAGGGTTAATACTTCTGCATAATTGCCTGTTATGGTCTGCCCATCTGTTTGCATCAGTTATTGACTCCATAGGTCACACCTGTGTGCAGCACAGAATCATGGTTGGTCTATTTCAACAAAGTGGAATGGGCAGAAAAAAGGGAAACAAAAGAAGGCACTAGCTGCCACCTCCATGATCCCAAGAGTTTATATTTGTCTCTTGTTCGCTGGTTCATGCCAGTGCTTTTGTTTCTGTGCATTGTGTTGTGCCTACTTGGACTGTCATGTTTCATGTAGTCCTGCTTTGTATCAGTTTGTATGGGCATCTGAGGGCCCTGGGCAAGATATGCATCTTTACTGAATCTTACCAGGCTACCATCGTTAAATAAGATTTTAAGAAAATAATAATTTAATAAAATGAAATAACAACAAACACAATAATAATGATAGTAACCATTATAATAATTATCATCATCATTGTCATTATTTAAAGTTGAGATGCTGCACCATATTTGTTGAGAAACTAAAAATTTACTGCAACAGTTAAGGGACCAACATGACTCTGAAGACTCAGAAGATATACTGATGATAAAAATCACTGGATAATGGGTCTGTTAAAGTTGTTCATGTATATATTAAGCCAAAGGCCTTTAGAGCTGTTATCTCAGAAAAGCAAAGAGTGCATTAGATAGAGATCACTAAGTGACTACACTGTGGAAATAAAGATGTCTGCTAGTCAATTTGGCAAGATTTTGCATATTGTTTGCAGCATTAACTGTATAACCATGGTCAACCTTGATGTGTATGCCTTGTGTGTGATCAGGGATTAGAAGAACACACGACAGCCAGTGGCACCTCGGAGACAGATATATAGTTAACACAGGGATGGCGGCCATTTTGAATTTCAAATATCGGTAAACTTTGAGTAATTTGTTTCTCTAGTATCATAATTTGCATGGTAAACCCTGATTTTGATTCTTGATTTTGAAAGTGAATGGTTGGAAGATTCCTTAAGGAAAATTTGAGTGAAAGTTTCAGTCTTTTACTTTCGAGGCGTGTTCTACCTTAAGATGGTGCACTGGGCATGCACAGTAATTCAACTTGTTTACATTTACTCAAAGTCCATCAAACTCAATCAATCCTGACAGAAAGCACATATAGTATCAACTTGTTTCTATGATTTTTTGTTAATTGTTTTGTAACATAAAATGAAAGAGATTCCGTTTCAAAATGAAATTAAGTTTTAGAGAAAAAATGAAATAAACCATCCCAGATAGTCATAACAAGTTCTTTGATGAAGTGAAACCCGACTATTTTGTGAAAAAAATCATTTATTGCACATAATTCATGAACACCTTTTGCAAATAATTATAATATAAAATAAACAATGAACATAATATGATGAAGCTCTCAGGCTCCCATACATGTAATTGAAAATAGGAAGAAAAGCTATAAAATGGTGGTTCAAGATACAATATGCCACTATATATATATATATATATATATATATATATATAATATATAATATATATTTATATATATATTATATATATATATATATATCTATATATATATCTCGAGAAATTATCATATGGAAGAGGAAAATGTTATTATGCTTCGACAATAATACAAACTTCCAAATCAAT
The DNA here is from genome assembly GCF_041260155.1 of Ptychodera flava. Classification (NCBI taxonomy): domain Eukaryota; kingdom Metazoa; phylum Hemichordata; class Enteropneusta; family Ptychoderidae; genus Ptychodera; species Ptychodera flava. Next base: position 12,940,885 of record NC_091943.1, on the reverse strand, counting down.
TAAACAGCCAACTTTAAATGTCATTCAAATCTTTAAAAATAGTGTGTGCAGAGCTAAGTTTATGTGAGTGTACATTCATATCTGATTTAATTCATTTTTTACCATGAATATTTTCTTAGACATGTTGGCAATTATGTTTGTCAATGAATTATTTAATGAATAACTTTGCAGTGTGTATATTTTCCATTGAAAAAAAAAAGTAATATACTCATCAAAACTGTTTGGAGCACGAATATTACAAGAATTGCAAGGTTAACGTTCCCATCAACTCTATGACCTTTGACCTTTGCCTTATCACTATATGTATGCTACGTGTTTGCACCATTGTAAAATAATATGACTGGATCTTTAAATGATTGCCTTCACAGCAGGTGAAAAAAGGGTTCATCTTTTCAGTTAGACCCCGAGCGGAATCAGAATCAGTATTTTCAAAAATCATGTAATTGCGATGTGTTTGTCGATCCATAATATGGCTTTGTCAGCTGAAGGAGAGTGAAAACCATGATGATGAAAACTACATTTCCAGTTTTCACTGCATTTTCCTACATTGTTAGGTCTCTGCGATTTTTACAGTTTGTCTATTCTAATTCTTGTTTGGACTCTGCAAGGCTGCTTTCTTGCCTCTGTATGGCTGCTTTCTTGTTCAGTTTCCTCCTTTGTGTAGGCACATCATTTCAAAAATAGCTTGATTTTTAAGAGTGTTCCCATGTATGTTCAGCGGGGATGAAGAACCCTTACAAGTTCCACTTTGACTGATTACACCCATTCTCATGCATGTTTTGAGTTTTTCTGTCGGCTGAATCAAAGGGACTCTGACTCCTATTCATAGAGAGTTCCAATCTTTCCCATGGACAATGTGAACATTTTCCTAGCATCTTCCCCTTTCTTTCAAGGTAGAACACGCCTTGGAGACTGAGATATGCAGACTCTCAAACTTTTACTTTTCTTTTCTGTTATACCCCTTGTGGGGGTCCATTTTAAAGCTCTTGGTGTAAGAAACCTTTTCACAGTCTTGATTTTTCGAAAATTTAAAATTTTATTTTTTACCATACAGTTAACACAGGGACGGCAGCCATTTTGAATTTCAAATATCAGTAAATTTTGAGTAATTTGTTTCTCTAGTACCAGAATTTGCCCGTTGACTCCCGATTTTTATTTTTGGTTTTGAAAGAGAATGGTTGAAATATTCCTTGAGAAAAGTTGGAGCGAAAGTTCAAGTCTTTCACTTTCTAGGCGCATACTACCTTAATATGATATTAGATGTTTATTTGTTCAAGATATTGGGCATGTTCATAAAACTGTTGAATTCTCATTGCTTTACATTCTTAACAGAAGCAGATCAAATACAATTTCCCTTATATTTTTGTCTGCAAAACTTGACATTTAGGATATTTTGAATTCAGTTTTTTTTTAGTTTTTTAACAACAACATTGTGCTATGATTTTCACACTCAAGAAATTATGTGATTTTCAAAATTTTCTGAAACAAAACACATCATCAACATGCAAAAAAATATTTGTCCATATAGATGACACTTTTTGAAATTACACATGGAAAAATGATGAAAATACAACTAGGCAGGTGACTGCTAGTGTTACAATGAATGCTGAAAGATATATCTTCCGCTCACACTACAAATTGCAACAATAGCCATGCAAGCCGTACTGACAAAATTTGTCTGCATTTCAAGCAGCAGTGTCTGATGTCATGCATTTCGTAACAAACTTGTAACCGAGAAGCGCTCTATTGAAGTTTGACAGGAGCTTCTCACACGAAACGATCACTTTTGAGCCTCGGTTTATTTGCCAATAACAACTGCCGTTGCTCAAGTTCCTAAACGTAGTTTGGTGCAGTGTTATACATTTAAGAATTCATTTCTATAAACAATTGGCATTGTTTTATTGTTATTGAACATTTTTGTGATGATTTCCCCATGTGCCTTACTTGACATAATTGCTTGAACTTTTAAATGTTAAAATTCGTTTAGGATTTGTCACAAATGTGTATTTCTCCATGCCTCTGCAGCAAGGTTTATTCAAAAGCATTCAGTATCATAGACTCTACACAGAAAGAAAAACATTTCAATAATGTTGATAAGAGATGTTAATCATTTATGCATAAACAATAAATCCTGACAACATCCACCAAATAGGATGTTTAGAACAACAGATTCAGGGTTTTTTTTGCTTCCCTGTTGAAGGTAGCCATATGCCTGAAAATTGAAGCACTTACATGTTTGCTCAAACTTTCTTTTCTCTTTCATAATAAAGAAACAGAATAGATGGTTACTATAGAAACAAATTACCCATTATTTCACAGGATTTCCAAACCTGGAAATTCAAACAGGCCACCATCCCTGTTAACTCTATGGGGAAAAATTTAATTTTTTGCTTTCATAAAAATAAGCAGGTGAAAACTTTAGTTACTGGTACTCCATGAGATTGAAAATGAACCTGCAAAAGGTAGACCAAAAATCTTTTGTAAAACCGAGTCCAAATTTCTGCTTTACCATAGGTAGAAATGTTTCTTTTGTGGATTATTTTCAACTTTCTGATTCCTTCTTTAATGGCTGACAAACTAAACTGTATTTGCTATCACAGATGAGACCATTAGGCTTTCGCTGGGCATCATTATTCCGCAGGATGTAATGAACAGAAAGGACTACCGTCGTCGGGTGCCTGTTTCATGGTAACTGTTTGGTGAAATCTGATGTGCTTTTCCATGCCCCATTTGTGACTCATTTAGGGACTTTGGAATGTGCGTAAATTTCATAAATGACAGCGGGTTTGTAACCGGTAATCACCCTTGCACGGTCAGATTATTTTTTGCCCCTGTGTGCCAGAGGCACACATGAAAGGGGCCAATGTCATCACTTTATAAGTCTGTGTTCTGTCTGTTTGTCTGTCTGTAGACCAACTTTGTGGAGATCATAATTCAAAAACTGCTGCACCAAATGTGACCAGCTTTGGTCTGAGGAATGTTTGGGTGATTATCCAGAAATTACAGGAATCTCGTAGATGTGGCTTGCAGAATTATGAAAAAATTATATAATTATATTTTTTTGTAAATTTCAAAAATGTATTTACAACAGAGTTATTTCTATGATAAACTTGTTTATACATTGGTAGGGATAATTCATTCAATATTTGTTCAAATTAGCATAACATTTGCATATTTGTAGTTTTGAGAAATTTTTTAACCCTTTTTTGTCAAAAGTAATCTCTTCAGAAACAAATTGTCCAATAGGTTTTGATTGGGATTTTAGTTTTTCTTTAGGATGACCAAATTAACACTAACAAAATGATGAAGAAATTTGTCAAAATTATTGACACAAATTTTCAGATGCAAATTTTTAGAGCAGTTTTCTCTTTCTTTTGTCAGAACATCATATTTTTCGTAAAATCCAACAGCTTTCAAATTTAGTTTACATGTTCCTAGGTGTGTCAGTTTTGTGTTTTGTGCAAATGATGATGAAATTTGCACAATACTGTCTTACTTTTTGTGAAAAAAGTCAAGCTATACCTATTTCAGTTATTCCATATTTGATTTTGAGGTGCCATGGACTGGTTAAGTTTCAGAAAAAAATCTTTTCGACTTTTCTTTTCATCACAGCCATATGACATGGGCAATGAAAGTCTTACTTTGATTCTAAAATCAAGATACAGTATAAATCTAAGCCTTCGCTGATTGTCTCAGATCTAACAACCTTGCATTTCAAGAATTCCATTCCCATATGTCAGGTATGAGTAATTCCTAACTCACAAGAATCTTTGGGTGCATGTTAAAATTATCCGCGATGATCATTACTATGTTTGCATTTTGAATTATGCAATCAAAACTTTCCACAGCCCAGAGAACCAAACGTCATTTAGTCTCTATTAAAGACAGCATGAACAATTATATAATAATAGTCTCAAATTGACCAATCAGTTCCAGATCATCCAGTCTACTTTATTGTAACAAGACTTACTTTATACTTTTTGCTCCAATTATTCCTCTGGGCACACTTTAAAATCTGAAAAACAAGATGATAACTTTTTTGTAATCTTCCTGCAGTTAAGGCATTTATTGATTGACCCGGCGAGGTCATGACCTTCAACCATAATTAAATCTTGTGTAACGATTGCCCTCTGTACAACCCAAACATTTCTAATTTACCATCCAGCCCTGTCTTTTCAGGGAAAATATCTCGTAATACACCGCTTATTAATGATTAACTAAACCTCAGGGTAGATGCACGACGTGTGGCTTTGTCGACTCAGATGAGGGAGAAAACATATTTTGTGATAATAAGTTGAGCCTTGATGATGGCTGAGTTGCCAAAAATAGTTCATAAAATAGATATACATCTGGTCGTAACTGAGGAATAGATAAATGATCAGGTAACGATAAATATCTATCAGTTATATGATAAATAAGTGTACAAATTGCTTGGTTGACATTGCCATGAACAAGTGAACTCGCTTGAATATATAGATACTTACATCTTACAGTCTTAGAAAAGATGGTTTTTACACTTGCTTGGCACCCATTGGCTGAAAGAATGAATTGTATATTAATGCCTTGTCACTGATTGGCTTAATGGATGAATTACATAATACTTGCTTGGTCCTAATTGGCTGAAAGAAGCAAATAATTATGTGTGTCATGAAACTTTCAATAAATCTGTAAATCTTAATGGTGAAAAAATGGGCTGTGATTGTTGAACAAGTTTTGATATAGTTGACGGATTTTAAAAACAAAAACAAAAAAATCCATAAAAAATGTCATTATTTGATGTAATTATTGCAAATTTATACAACCTAAAATCAGAGGATCCATTTATATCCGTCAATGCCTTTCACAGTGGGAAAGATCTTGTCACTTCAGTTTATATGGATGTCTCGTTTAATTGAAAAGTCAAGACAATCGACGGGGAGAAAGTAAATGTATGATACTGATCTCTACTCTAAGGAGGAGCGTTTCAAGCCTATGAATTTAAATGAGCTTTGAAATCTCCATGCCGCAATTCCATCCAGAGAGTCTGCACTCTAGTGGCTTCCACGGCTATTTGTTCATTTTGTTTATTGAGTCGAAGTCACTGCTTTCCACTTTCCAGTTGAGATCCAAATCTGTTGTTCTGAATTTTTTACAGCTCAATTCCTGAGAGAGAGATCTCGAGAGAGAGAGACTGGACCCTGCTTTTAGATGGCATATTTGAACACGCTAGGCCATCTAAAGACATATAGACTGGCTTCCCTTTAATAACAGACAGTAAACTTAAAAAATTGTAGCTTCCAAATCACCAATGTATTAATTTTTCATAGCACACCACTTTCTGCGTACAGCATGATTGTGTACGTACAGTAAATAGTAACAATTAGCATCTGAATGTTGGCCAAGTCACCGATTGCCAGACTTTGATAAAGAGTACATTTATCATGAATTACATCATGCTAATTTGATTAAACATTCAACTGTTTGTCACTGTATTCTCCCGACGGACAATTTATGTGCAATCTTTCCCCTTTGTACAAGAAATACATGAAATGCAATATGGTGCAAAACATCATGTTGATCCAAATGTCAGTTTTTGTGAAAATATATGATTTTTATTCATCAATCAAGTCTCCTTCTTGTCTGACATGTTACAATATGACTGCCATGACCGTAATGTAGAGCACTTAATTTTCTTGATACAATATGAAGTGTAGCTGTCCTAAGAATTCTGGAGATCATAATCAAAGATTTGCATATTTAACCCTTTCAGTGCCAAGGTCAATTTTGGTTGCTGTTAAAGAATATGACATAGTGAACAATTTCTTCAGATCTTGACAAGTTTTTTCAGATTTTTCCCAAAATTTCCCTTAAAAATTGTAGCCATTGAAAAGACAGAAAAAAGTTATGACAGAAAAAGTCAGAAAAATTGGTAAAATGTCACAGTGAAATTTTGGTGGGAAAAATTACAGCACTCCATGGGTTAACATGTTCATATATTCTTCTACTTTTAATTGTTGTTTAATTCTGAGGATTTGCTTGCTTTTATTTTTTCAAATTATGACAAAATCTTGTTGCTGGTCCATTAAATGATCATATAGTATCATAGTTCACAATTAACCTTCCCCTGATTTTGACAAAAGATTCCTCCCACCGGCTGCCATCGAGTCACAGAAATAAAGAGATGGGCATGGAGGCAAAGACTTGCCATAGAAATTGTCTTTGACAGAGACTACAATGTTTGTTTTAGGAGTAACTTTTGTGTAAAAGTGTCAGCGTGTGATATATGACCAACACACACGTCTGCTATGAAGGGGTGATTTTCCATAGTCTAATCTGTCCATCTAAAAACTCTTATCTATTGAATCATTTTGTCTGAATAATTTTACCATGGTGAACATTAACATTTTCACATTAAACATTTCATATTTGGCTACAAATTGAATTATATGAACTAAAGATTTTGAATATTAATTTTTGAATGGTTTACTTTATCCCTCCAATGCAAAATTTAGTATTTGTAACAGCTGAGATATCTTTACCTAATTTTCTTAGAAACTAAAGATTTTCCTCTAACTTATTAATTGGAAAAGACAGAAACAGACAACCAAGACAGAATGAAAACCATTCACACAATTCTTGGACAAAGAAATAAACCAGCCAGTTCTTCAAAAATACAAAAATTTAAAAAAAATTTAAATTTGTACCCAGTTGTTTGTCACTATTGTTTTCAATAGGATTGATGGACCTGTACACTTTGAAGGAGGGGGTTGTAGCATTAATGGACCTATACACTGTAAAGGAAGGGTTGTATGGAGTTAATTTGACCTTTTGTTTTTTGAAAATGATGATTGCAGTAGTCAGCATGAAAGAAATGACCTTTATCATTTCATGTTGCGATTGACAAATGCAATGCCATCCAAAAAATGGCTGCAGACTAGGCACTAAGACGGCAAGATTAAAGTTGAAATTATCAAAGTAGTGTTTTTTGAGATACAGATTTTCAATTATTACCTGTAGCCACCATAACAACAGGTTTTATCAGTTATTGCAAGTAATAATTAATGAAGATCTACACAAAGATAATTTTGAATAAAGATTTTTTTGTACAGTCCGTACAAAAAGAGACAAATAAACAATTAAACAATCTCTCCCCTAAAATATGAGGTCTCTAGGACTATCTTGATGGAGTGGTTAATTGAACTCTTTATTCTCTGTACAGAAGTTCATTAGCATTTCCTTGAAAGAATTATATTTTTATTAAAATATGGATAGTGAGCATTTTTTAAAATATCAACCTTTGCTGTACATTAAAATAACTAAAATTGTCCAAGTTTGCACAATGCTGTAATTATAGGCAATGAAAGATAAAAACTCAAAATAGTTATTTGTTGGTGGATAATTTCAGAATTTGTCCACATTAGAAAATCCGTGCCTATTATACAAAGACTCCCGATGAGAAGTTGATAAATATTTGTCATTACCAATAAATTTTTATCTTTATCCTTTCAATCTTACCTGAAAATAGAAAAAAAATGTGATAAAGTACAAAAGAGGATGTGAAAAACAGGCCATTTTTGTCATAAAGTGTCATATCAAAGTGCAAAACTGAACTGAAATTAAATAAAATCTAATCTAATCTCGACACTATCTATCTCTACACGTAGTTTCATAATTGCCTTATCTTTTTTTGCCTGTGATTTGTGTTTCTTTCACTTTGTAGTATGTTTAGTTTAAATTCAAAGGTCGTACCGAGTCAATATATTATACCAAATCCATTCTTGCAATGGGGATTTAAACGATGACAGCGATTTTTTTGCATCATCTAGTATCTCTCTTGAAAATACACAAAGCCATGCTTGACACATTTCCAATTTTCTCCTTCACTTGAAATTTCAAATCACCGTTCAAGTCTGGCATGGTTGACTTTAATTCTTGGCCGCGTCACTGTATGTTTTATCCATTGTGACGAGTGTTTGAAATCCGAGACAAATAATATGGGATTTCTGTTGCCACCCTCTATGACTTCTTTCAGGAATCCAGCATTTTATGGCCGGATTTGCGAGTAATACTCATTCTGGAGCTCCCTTGACGAGTGGTTTTTATTGTCTGTAGTTCAGGGATATATCGTAATATTTGCGTTGCTCACAAAATGGTCTGTTTGTTTTTTTTATCATATCCACTATACACATGTATTTTCACCCCTGGTGAATTTCAAGACATATATATCTGTCATACTGATGGCCTCTAATTTGCATACTTCTAGTGCAGAACCTCGTTGTCATGGCAACCCTGGCAGGCATTCTACTCATTCACCCAAACTACAAAAAATATTACGAAATTTAAAATACTGTTTTTTTGGACCAGAAAAGGGGATATGCCAGAGCTAATTCTTGGCAATCAATTTTGATTAAATCTATAATTGCATTATCATGAACATACCAGCTCACCTTTCATACTGAAGTCAAATCCAAGAGTTACCAAAAAAGTCATTCAAGGTCAGAATACCCATTGCTCTCACAGTATTTTAAAAGCATTGATATCATCATTATCTATCTAGTTTCCATTGCTTCACATTTCAAAATAAAAATAATATTTTGTTTTCTTCACCGCTGTACGATTTGTTGTACATTGACTTCCAAAGATTGCACTTACGAAAGTCATCATCATTTCAATAACATGCTTTTTTTTAAAATTATGTTATTACCGTAATTTTTGCATTTATAATAGAGAATACTTTTTTACATTTTTTTTTTGCTTGTTGAGGTAATTCCCTCTTTTCAAGTACCTGAGTTGCCCCCTACATTAGCCTCTACTTTCACATTTTTCATTTCATTACTGAAAAGGTCTGATCGTCATTACTTTTTCATCAGTTTGCTGTGTTTTGAAATTTTGCAGTGTAACCAACAACTTATTAAAGACACATATTGACCTGATGACATCTTTCTATTCCAGAATGAATTTACAAGTTTAAAGTAATTTTAATGTGCCAAATATAAATATACTTTCAGTCAAATAAGCTCTATAATAGACGTTTTGATGTTGGCAATGGAGTTTAGTTGGCTGCGATTTCAAGGAACGCTTTACATATGCTATGTCTTTTATAATAACCCTGCCTGTACGCATTCCACGTCTATACTCTACTCGCTGGCATGCATACCAAATATTTGTATGGATTAGCAGGCTTTGTGTGAGTAATTTTTTTTTCACTCAAAACACAACCACATGTCATGATCTCAACAAACGCAAAACGGATATCACACAGGAATCACACTTCAAACAGAATCCACAAAATCACAGATTTCTCACAAGAATTCCTTTTGAGGAAAAAATTTGTGCTACTGTACCGTAATGGCTCTGTTGCAATAAAATGTTTATTGGGTCTGCATAAACCTTTATACACATTAACACTGTGGTGTACGGTATGTCCAGAGTGTGTGAGCTGCTCTCAAAATCATGCCTGTATTATTTCCTGCATCGGCATTTAATTGAAACAGGAAATTTGAAGGAAATGTTTACACAAAGGATATACGTTCCTGTGATCTTCATAATGTATATAAACCTGATTATGTATGGTATGTATATATACACAGCTTTTATTGTGATCAGGGAAATAACAAAAAGTGTTTTGTATTGATCAATAATTTCTGTAAGTTGCTTTAAAAACTGAAAAAAACTGAAAAACTGATATTTTCGAGACACACATGGATATCTTGGGTAGTTACTGAGTTGCAGTACGTCAGGTAAGATAAAGGAACATGAAATTGGATGCGAAGTCTCTCATCTGGTTTAACAGTAAATGTTTACCTCTGAGTTCCGTTGCTGAATATCAGGTGTGGCACTACATCAAATTGTGCGTAGAATGCAGCTACCCTCCTGAAATAAAATTAACTTCAATAATTAGATTGTGTTTTCATTTTATCAGGTTTGTGATTGCTACAGCAAAGTTTATTTGACTCAGTCCCGTAAAATGAATTGGGTGTATAATGAATTAATTTACCCTGTACATGCTCACCGACAAGTTGCCGTGTGGAGTAATGAATACCCGTGTTGCTACATCGCATTTAGACAGTCTGGTATTTGAAAATTAATCTGAACACGGGGTCATGCCCACAACTCGAGACAATTATATGCTGTGATTGAAGAGTGCACATGAATTGTTCAAAAGAATACAACAAATGTTCAAATTTTGTGAAAAAAATAAAGGTTTTCTTTCTGCCCTCTTTAATGTGCTCACTGGTAAAATATTCCAGGACTTTACAAAATCAAAACAATGATTATTTTGAAATTGAAAGCTCAAATTAATGCTGAGTGCAGCAAATTTTTGATTTGTAATTTCCATCTTCATGTAGGGAAAAACTCATTAATTTATGCATGATGTACAAAGTCAAATTAGATTCTTTCATAGTAAACCTCCACGTCATTGATTTTAATATGATTATGAACACTGTTCATCAAATACAACATATTTTGGTCCACTCGTGAAATTGGCCAGGGTACTCAATTTTTGTCAGTGGTATAGATAATACATGGCTTTACGGTGTGCTGTCTAGATGCTGTAAAATACATGAAAAACGGCCTGCACTATTTCTCACCAGTAGAGTAGTAATCTAATTGTGTTAATACATGGGTGACCAGCTGATACAAACACTTAATGAAATAAACCATACATTTACATAACCTTAAAAGGAATGGCTGATTCAGGATGGATATAAACTGTCATTCTATTAACTTCATTACCCTTAAAATCTAAAAAGCAACTCGATTTTATATGTGTAATGACAAATTCTCGACAAAAGGTCGTCTGTGTACCGATCAACTGAGTACTGTAGATTCACTTCGCCTCCAAACAGCACATTCAAAAATCAACGTCGATGACGCTTTGCTCACATTTGGTTACAAGTGGCAGGCCAAAGTGAATGTGCGCACGATATTTAATAGTTTCTATGGACCTTAGCTTGTCATATTCATAATGTAAAATGCATTGATTTGAACACATTTTGATGCACTCCAGCCATCAAAGTACAAAATGGTTGGCAACTGTTGCAATGGACATACACAATACAACACCATGCAGCCTAGCTTGTACATTAAAAATAGTGATACAATCTACCATGACAAAGTAAACATGTCCTCTTGTAATATTGTATTGCACTGAATTAATGTAGACAATATTTGGTCCCTGTTGCACGATTGAAAACTATAAGGTAACATTGTAAAATCGGGCATTCAGCAGTGCAGTGCATTCTTACAAAATTCATGCAGGTTCATGAGTATATTAAAGTAGACATAAGCTTCAGTGTTCAACTATTTAGGATTTCTGTAGGTCTGCCACTGCTAGAGTTCTCTAAAGTATATACACACATATATTAAATGTGAGCTAATGATTGTTAAAAGTGGTAAAATATTACATTTATACTATGTCAATGCTAGGCAATGAACTATCAGATTGAAGATTTCAAATGGAAAATTCAAAACTTAAGCTCAGAATAAGTTAGCAAAAGCTATATGGCAAATAGGGTTTTGTCAAAAAATTTTTTTCAAAAAATATATAAAGATCCATATAATTTTGGAATGGAAATTTTTTAAGACACAGGAAATGATATTTGATGTTTATAAAGATATCATTTTTCATTCAGCAATTTGTTGGGCATTAATTAGTCTTTTATGCAATTCTTCAACAAGTATAAACATTATTTTTTGATTTTGAAAAGATATCTGATAAATAGATTGGGGATCAACACTGTTGAGTGTGTGTGGTAGAGTCTGTTGGGATTTTTAACTCAACATCTGTGCCAACATCATTGAGTTGTTTTCAATCACCATTCAATAGGATTTCCTGGCAGTTGAGGCGTTCTTCTTCCCGTTTCTAGGTTGATCATCACCCCGGGGGTCATGCATTAAAAAGTGAGTGCATGAGGAAGAGAATTTGTCTTGCAATATATTGTTCAGCGATCTCAATGAGACTTGCAGTTTAGAGGGCTCAGTTTGACACGATGTGACAAGACTGAAGGATGTAAATATCCCAGCCGGAATAAATGTCATACCACATGGGAAGATGTTACAAATCTAAAAAGCAGCAATATCGTACAGTTCAATGACATTGCAGTGCAACGTTCATGTACATTTAAGTTCATGTAAGGTCTAAAAGGATCGAAACATTGCTCTTCCTCACCTCAAGAGGGCGCTCCCCTTTGTCTTCCTGGATGAAGTAAAATAGTTGTACATTGACATTGCTTCATTTGTACGGAACCATAAATTTTTCCTTTCAACATGATGGCACAAATACTAGGATAAAATTTTCATCCATTATAGATTATATAATCGACACTGATCACATCCACAACAAAAGATGATATAATTGTGTGATGTATGAAAAGTTTAGTATCATAACACTGGCATCATCAATGCCAGTTTTTAATATCTTATTCATACTATAATAGGAAGAATATCCAAAATGTGGCCATAAATCATATGAACATGAAAATATGAATCCACATTGTACATTTGAAATATTTTTGTTCGCGAGTCATCAAATTTTCCAATCTCTTCGTCTATTGATTGCTCATGTTGCCATGGTAACATGCTGCACATCACCAGACCCCATTTTAATTACAGTACATGTACATCTGTCAAAATCTACTTGATGTATCGTAAAGCAATTCATCAATTTAGTCAGTAGAAACAGAGGTGTCTTGCATAACTCAGCTGGGAAAGCTAAATCAAGAAATGTTAAATGATTTTCAGAGATGCTTGCTTGATGCAAAAGGTCAATATCTGACCCAGAAGTGTTTGGCAGATTGCATGAAATTGAAAAAAAAGGTTGGTTCCAGGTCTGTGATATTGTTTAGAATTGGATATATCACAGCTTTCTATGAATTTGAGTGAAGCACATTCAGGTTTATTATTGTTCTGATGATATGCTACAGAGTCCACAGGAAGCCCAGAATGCTGAGTATTTGCTATATGCTCATTGGGTTTGAAATGTGTCTGTACTCCCAAGATGAGATTACAAGAGTCTGTACTCCCTAGCTGAGATTACAGGAGTCTGTACACTAGCTGAGAGAGGAATTTGTACTCCTTAGCTGAGATTACAAGAGTCTGTACTCCCTGAGCTCAGAGAGATTACAAGGGTCTGTACTCCCTAGTTTACAAGGGTCTGTGCGTACCTGCTGAGATTACAAGAGTCTGTATGTACTAGCTGGGATAACAAGTACTCCCTAGCTGAGATTACAAAAGTCTGTACTCCCTAGCTGAGATTACAAGAGTCTGTACTCCCTAGCTGAGATTACAAGAGTCTGTACTCATCTGGTCTGGACTTAATGGTATGTTTGATCATCCATGTACCAATCTGCTTTGTCATGTTCTAATGGACCATTGTAATTTCCTCTTCTGGAAAATTCAACAGTAATGATAGGAGGACACACTAATGGGCATGTAAAGAGCCTTACGATGTCTGCGCCTGCCAGATGACTGTCAAAATTGACTTTTCCTGTTGGATAACATTAAGAATTTTCAGAAAAAAAACAACTTTTTTCCGTTTCAGAAAACCCACTTTACTTTTCATGAAATTTTGTACCTTAGAAGTTCAGTCAAAACAAATCAAGTTTGATGGTATTATAAATTTACTATCACTTATGCTTACTATGCTTAATGCTTTCAACCCCATTTCCCTATAAACAGCTCCAAATTTAATTGTCTCTGAAAACAATAAGGCTGACCAAATCATGGTGATCAAAGGTGAAATCACTGTCAGGGAAGTCTCCAGCATTTGCAGAAAGTATATTCCATTATAAACTGCAATGCACAGTTCTCAGGGAAGGAAAATTCTTTAAACAAGGAGCCGTATAATGTTAAGGAGTGTTTTAATGACATGGTTCAAATGACATAATTTTGATGACATTTAATGACATAATATATGACAGGATGCATGAAACTTAACTAATAGATATATACTTTGTACTTGAAGTAAATTGTGATATTATTTATAACGCTCTGCTTTAGCATCAAGCTCTGTCATTTCCCACAAGGACGTTGATATACATTAATACTTTGATACACACACACACACACACACACACATATATATATATATATATATATATATATATATATATATATATATATATATATATATATATATAGGTAATTCATTTACATATATCTATCTATATACATGTGTCTGTGTATCTATCTATATCACTATCTGTATATCTATTTATCTCTCCACACACAATCACAGTCTTTTGCCTCACAATTATGAAGAATGAAAAGAATGCGTTAATTCTCAAATGCATTCCTAACCAACCCTCCCCTATCAAAGAAAACATACCAAATGCAACAGTGGGTGTTGTTCTCATACAACAATAAAATATACTCTGAACTCCCTCAGGCTCATAAATCAAGATGGATGTCATAAAATATGGATGTGTGTGTAAGAATCTTGAAGGGTGATTCGCATCTCATCCTGAAATATTAATTACACAAGGCTTTATGAGAAGCTTTGCTTGTGAATATTGAAGTGTTGTAGCTGTCAAGTAATGTAAGCTGTGTGAAATATGCTCTCTCTCATAAAAGATTGAAATCAATATTACATATTCCATGTCTACGTGTCTTCCCATCAAAGCTTTTGACAACCATGGAAATCTGAGTTGCTCATATTTTTTTTGGTCAAAAGAATTCTTATCCTTGTGCCTCAAGCGTTTTTATCTCTGTTTTGACAATATGTTCTTTGATATTCTGTATCATGACCACCGTTCTCTTCAATAGACTCAACACCTCAGGACAATTTGCATTTTATAAAACAAGGTCGTAATACCTTTATTCTGTCAGCTACCGGTAGCTTGAAGAATTGAATTTTCCTTTTCTTAATTAAAATCCAGCAGTATATTTGCAATTGATATCTACTCTCAGAAGGAGAACCATTCTGACTGTGTCATGTCAATTAAGGCTGTTGGGTTATGTACTGTATGAGTTCTTAAACAGCTTGATACAATTACTGTAACCTGTCATGATCAATTTTCTAGTACAGGGATTATATATTCACTGTCAGAAATTTGAAAAAAAATTAATTCTGCAAAACGATAAAAACTAATTAAAATGTACAACTTCACAGTAAATCTTATTATCTACTGATGGAAAATAAAAAATAATCCTCCCCTTTGGACGGGATATTTCTTCATACCATTACACATACTCATTACTGGATGAATTTCAAATATGGATGTACCGGTATGTTCTGTGCCTCAATCTCTGAACCCTAACTTGACAGGGCTGCAACTTAAGTGATAATATTTTTTTAGCTCATATTTGGTATACATAAATACCAAAAAAAGCTTATGTTTAAATTTTGTTTTAGAATTTAAATGACGTTTTTTTACTCGTCTGCCCCTTAAAGTACGCTGACTTGTGAAATATAAGCCCTGATACAACAATAAATTGTGTCCAATATGCACTATAATTGTTGACGAATGAATGGTTATTGGGACTAAAATTCAGTCATAGCATTGGACATTGCAGATATGTGGGCTGTGTTGACTGGTAGAATACTAGCTATTTCAATGTGACTTGTTTTGTTGAGAACTAGAACAGAAAAGTGGACAAAAACCAGACGAAATACTACGAAATACATCAAAAGTCACAGCTAATTCAGAACTTTGGCAAACTTTCCTCTCAGATGCCAATAATGGATACACTCAGTAATTGCAAAATCATCCAAACTTTGATGTATAATGAGATGTGACTTCACATTTCTGCTGGCCTTGAGTTCCTGAATATTAAGAGTGCATTGAACCATCTCTTTGACATGCAAAGCTAAAGTCATGCACTGACAATGCATACTTTCTTTGGCCACTCCACTTCCCATGTAGTAGTATCCCCATCCTTTGTTTTTTTTTCATTATCATATATCAATGTTGAATAATTGAAGGTGAAAAGCATTATTACTTAAATGTCTAAAATGTTAAAGTGACCATCTTATTATTGCAGCTAAATTAGATCCATATTTAGTCTAATTATTAATTGGAACAATAGCTGTAATTGTTGATAGTCATTTTCATTTACAAAACATTCTATAAAATACTTTGATTTTATTCCTCTCCTACCTAAAGTGTAAAAAATACGTCCCAGACAATGTCTTAGTAAGTCTTGCAAGCACAGAGTGCATTGTGTTTATGCCTTTGTTGACAAGTGTAAATTTTCAAGTCCGGACTAAAATTCAGTTTTCAACAAGAAAATTTGACATATGCATGCAAACAGACTGAGTTGACATGCTGAAAATTTTGTACTTCAATAAGTTTTTATGAGTTGAAGACAATATATGCATGCAAACAGACTGAGTTGACATGCTGAAAATTTTGTACTTCAATAAGTTTTTATGAGTTGAAGACAATGTATTTTGTAGATCATGGAAATATACTGCAAACTACTAAGTTACAGATTTTGGAGCTTATAAAATCTGCAAAGCTAAGAATCATTCTGCTGAAGTTTTCTAAGACATTTCTTATGCTTGGCTATGAGTTGATGTATTGTCTGCAAATCCAAATATGTATTTAACCAGAAATAAAATTTCTTCAAATTGTCTTCAATATAATAAAAGAATTTGATGACATTTATAAAATCAACTGATATCAAACTTCTGGAGATAATGATGTATTCATATCTGTCAAAAAAAAAAGACAGCAGTAATCATTCAAATGTGATCTCAGAATTCTGACATGTTAAACATTCATGGAAACTGATTTCATGTCATTTGCAATTTCTTAATATTATAGATATCTAAATTTTTACGTTCCTTTAATCATTATGTTTATAATATTTGTTCGGCAGTTTTACACAAAATGCTGAATATTTTTTGTCGCAAACAATGTAGACTTTGGCTTTGAAAAATGATGTTTTTTGCATTCTATTTGGAGATGATTTAATTGTTGTATCACTGTCCTGTAGTAAAAATGACACAAAAAGATCACATAATTTACTCTCCTTACTCATGGAATAGTATGGAAGTACATGTTGTAAGACAGATCAAAATCCGTAATGTGCGTTTTGACTTTCAACGTTTTATCCTGGAATCTTGAAAGTGAGTAGGAATACTGATAAAGGAAATGTATGATCTGAAAATTTATCCCTTTCATAAGAAAGAGAATGCAGAAATGTAGATATACGATAGGAGCATGATGGATAGTGATCTTAAAATTGACCTTAACGTCTATAAAAAATGATTCAGAACCAATGATAAGAGGAAAAAGGATGATAATTTGATCAGAATACATCAAATATGAATGATTCTTTGTAGTATGGATATAACCGAAGGATTGTATTGACCATTTTTTAAACATTCAAAATACAGTAAAAATCTAAACATTTTAATCATAGAAGTATTTTATTTACAAGTCTGGGTCATAAAATTTCAGAAATTTAATGAATTTATATGCCATTCCATTAACATCGCAGCTTTTGAAATTGTAAATGAACATGTTATTTTTCATTTTCTTTTGTATTACAGCAAGTTTGCCAAAGAAATCCAGCCGCAAAATAAAGGGAATCAAAGTCCCTTGTATGAAATTACTTGCATAAGAAGTGTAATTATAAAAATGGCACTCTAGGGATTTTTTTTTGGCAGAAATGACCTAGGGGCTGTGTAACATTATTGAATATGTCAATTTTCAGAATTTTTGCCCGTAACATTTGGGAATGTCATTGATTTTCAAAATCAATATTTCACTTTTTGCTTCGGTTTACTATTATTGCAGCTATCATGTATGTTCTCATGGTGTAAAGAACTGCGGTCATAATGAGGTTTTTACAGAAACACCAAAAAGGATGCACGAGGACATTGCCGCAGTGAATCACCCAAATTAGAGCTACAGTATAAGGGTGATGTACATCCTATACGGTATTTTCATGATAACCTTATTATCATAGTCATCTTACATTTTGATGGGGTGTCATTTGGGCCAAGTATTGACATTTTTAATGCAAATTCAGCAATTTTTCTTCTGATTCATAGCAAGTATGGAATATGCACTTCTGGATAGCCTGTGAATTACACATACAGAGCATAAGGCATTTGGCAATCGTCCAGCCAGTCCCTTGAAATTATTCAACACGAACACACTGATGCAGCCGCAGAATGCACCGCATATCAGGGTCTGGTTTGGGATGCCGTGAAACAGTTAATGTTACTGAATGGGCGTTCTGTACAGCTTTTTAGAACACGCAAAATTCTATTGTTCTCGATATAGAAGTATATTACTGCATATAGCCCAGTATGCTCAATATGCTAGTTGACAAAACATGGATTCTCTAACAGTACTTGATTGAAGCATATCTTAAAATACAAAATTTGATGAGCAGTGACATGTACATGGTGTATCATATGGGAATTGTTTTATTGTTACTTTTGATCCTGTCTGATGTAAATTTACTTCACAATTCTTGCGATAGTCCTGTATTAACCCGTACAGCTTTTTGAAGAGCTGCAGGTGACTGTAGCCTATAAAACAAACTGCACATTAAATTGGCGTGGTTACACCAGTAATGCATCTGATTTTTATGAAGACGTCAAAAGGGTTGAAGGCTGGACCATTTTCTGTTTTTATGATTCACTTTTCATGGAAGTGGAGAAAATTTATGATCTAACCTGGGGAAAATAATGCCAGAACATCTGATAGCGGTTGAAGAAAGTTTACAATTATTCGTGGAATGTGTTTGATTTGTATGATAATGTACAACAGCATATCACCATGGCACAGACATATTCAAGGCAAGACTGACAATATGACGAAACATTTACACATTCAGATTTATTAGTGTCAGCAAAATTCACTAAGGCTCATCGTACAATGGTGATATGGATATTGCTTTTTTTTCTCTTTTGGTTGCATCTCTTAAAAAAAGAAATTGCTCAAATTTTGATGAATTTGCAGATCATTAAACAATACGTCCTCCATGAGTTTGATTTGATTTCAGAAGTAATGCCTTCAGTCATGTCCACTGACAGAATTTGGTGGAATTTGAACTTGAATTTCTCAAAAGTGTAATACTAATTGGTTTATTAAATCTTTGAGTATTCGGGGCCTGATTCCATCTCCCTTATAATGTGTTTATTAAGAAATACTCATTTTCACCTTCAGGAGACATAATCGCATCAGCAAAATTGCATTAATTCCTGAAAGATTTGTTTACTGCCTTTTGAGCAAAACAACGCTGTAATTTCATTTGAAGATGCTGATCATAAGGCAATTCATGGAACGGCCAGACCTCGAACCCACTGCCAAAAGGTATATTGTGATGTGTTAATTAATTATTAATGGTTTTAATGAACTTTTCATGTGTGTGATTCAGCTTTCCCATCAATGAAATTCAATTATGGACTGTAAATGTGAGCCTTGTTCAGACTTTTAACTATGACACTTGACCTGTGCACTTTGACCTCAATCAACAAAAATATGGGTTTAAGCAGACGTATGTAGTAGTTTGACTTATATCTTGGTGACACTCATATTTCAAAATCATACTCAACAGATTTGCATGTTTTTTTGTGCTTCAAACAATTTTTTCAGAATTTTTAAGGTGGTGAAAATGTGAGATTAAGATGTACAGAGAGTAATTTTACTGAAGATTTAAATGGAAATACTCCAGGTTGCAAAGAAAGTGATGGCAAATAGTTGTATGTTTGCTTCATGGTGGTAACCATGGTGATTGTGTTGTGGTTGGCATGGTGACCACAATGGTGAGATTCAGCAATAATTAATTTGGTGTGGCTTATGTAGGTACATTCGGTGAGTGACAGTGTTCTCATATTTTCCAGCTGCAAACACGCAAATTTCCCTATCGAAATCAAAACTTTTCAAAAATACATGAGTATGCAGTGCATGGAAAAACCAGTATTGTCACAAATTCCTGTAAGGAACCATTATATGTCAGCATCTTTGCACATCACCGGTGGTTTATGCAAGCTCTTTGTCGGCAATTACCATGTGACTGCAGTACGCAGTCATGTATGCTGCGTGTTGTCATACACTCAAGTTCTGACTGCAAACAGTCACGTGAATATGCCTTCCTTGGTGTGATTTCTTGTGTCCATAAGGGATTGTAGAAGCCTTTCTCTGCTACAGCATTTGGAAGCTTCCAGACAACAGCTGGGTCCTTCATAATTATCTTTCAGCAGTGTTCACTAGGGTATTTGTCATAAAGTAATCAAGGTTCAGTGCAATGAAACAAAACAAAATGGTAAATTAATTTCTCTTGATGTTATTATTATTATTATTATTATTATTATTATCAGTATTTTTTATAATAGGCAAGGTCGAAGGTATACTGTGAATGAACATACATGGACACACCAGTATAATCTCATTTCAAGATGAAATTGATATTTTGAAGAAATTACTTTTTCTGTGTTTTCTATGATTGTGTGTGTGCAATTATTGCATTGCATGCCGACAGGAAATTGCATACTTTTTATTGAGTGCTGAGTTTTATGGGCGTACGATTGAAATTGCCTTGGAGGGGAGGGGGGCATGGTTTTCCAGGAATATTCATGTATTCCATTTCAAGTGCAGTGACTGGGAAAAACTGGACTGATACCTGACAAATCAGCAAAACCTGATTTGAATTCTGGTTTACATGGAATTGATCATCAAAATAAAATTTTAGAAGAAAATCTTATTTTTTCTCCAAATGTATTAAATTTATTTTAGAGACTGGAGTTTCTGTTCAGTTTACAAAAAAGCTGCCAAAATCCAATAAAATGGAGTTAATCGAGCAAGCCGTACTCTGCTGCTGATTTTCGAAATGTTCTCAGTGAAAAATATACCTGCATGAATTCAATTCACCTTGGCCATTTTTTTTGACATTTTAACTCAACGTGTACGTCATCTAGAAATGCTTTATCAGATTTGAATGGCTGTACAAGTGCTCGTCTGCTCCACTGCTTGATATGCAGGGAATGAAAACACTCGACGATGATGACCTTGGTTGATTCGGATTCAGGTGTTCACTAGGATGTCGTACATTTGCCGTAAAACAACCTCTACATATCAATGCAATTTCTAAGGAATTGTTAAGCTGTGCACACACACATACACACATATCTGAGAATGTATCTATCAGTCGACTCCGTGAAAAGACAGTAAGCCAATTGATTAAATATCACTGATTATTTTCTTTAAGAATAAGTTGTAGTTACATGAAGTATGAATCCAAAACACATTTGGGTAATTAACCATCATCATCTATGCTCAATAATAATTTCTATACATGGATTAATTTTATTGCAAGATAGTAGATCTGGAAAGTTACAAGGAAAGCAGTGTATTTCAGTGACAAGAGAGTGTCCAAATGAATATTATAAAATTATCCAGCTGGGATTTAAAGTTTAATGAAGTACAGTGAATACGTAATTTGCCTGTGAAATGTACATATAAAATGGATTTATAATTAAACATTGTAAAATCAAGTATCTTTATGAATAATTCTAAGTTAATAAAAAACATCTGCACATCACTTAACTAGCAAAAACATTAGTCAGAAAATCACCACACAATACCATAATGGTAATTGTCACCTTAGCTGACTGGCAATGTTACAGTCTCCAAATGTTCAATACTCTAAAGTGTTCAGAAAATTTTTATGAAAGGAGTTTCATGTGTCTTTATAGACAGAGTCATTAAATCAACTTTAGTCAGGAAGTTCAGAATAAAGTGCATCAGAACTGAGTAATAGAGCTTCATAAAATGGTTGTCTGCTTCTAATATCATGGGGGTGCCTTTCATAGTTAGCATGTTCTACATAAATGCCCGGGGGGGGTACCCCATAGGATGATACTGAATTTCAATATGGCTTCATATGAAGATACTACTCTTCATTGAAATTCTGTCAGCAATCATACTCGTTTGATGTTCTAGATCTTGTCACATCGGGGTTAATGTGTTACTGTAATATATTGAGGGATAAAATTGAAGTCAATTATCATATTTATATTATGATTGAGAGAGAACAGTTTTTTTTTGTCTATCTAGCGCACTTTAGATTAAAAAAAATATTGTTGAATTTGATGTTGATGGTAGAGGCAGTCATACTGTATCGAAATCTGTATATTCACGTTTTACTAGGTTAAGTGTAAATTTTACGTTGGCAAAAGTAAGCAGATTGACTGTATTTTCTTAATTTCCAGTGATTTTTAAATAAAAATTGTGTTAACTTGATAATATCAAAGATACCTTAACGTCAGCCACAAGCTGGTACTTAAGAAACTGTGATTTGGAGAACAAGGAGCAATTAAGTATGATTAGTTTTATGAACTAAAAAAAGCTGCGATCCAAATTATGATATATCCAAAGTTTAAAATTTCATAAAAGTTAATATACATGACTGGAATAAAATGTAAGAATTACATCGGTTTGGTTGCGAAAATAAAGATTGCTTAATGAATGAGTGTGAACGGAACAGTGAAACTGAATGCACAGACAAGAATGATGAAAGAAGTCCATTTCATCAGAAATTAATTTGCATATTACTTTAATATTGGACACATACACACACAAAAACACATGCACAAACTACATATATATATATATATATATATATATATATATATATATATATATATACACACACACACAAACACACATACACACACACATAAACATTATATACACACACACACACACACGCTTACATATGCTAGCATATTGAAATAGTTGTTTATACAATAATATCTATTTTCAAAACTCTTTGATGATACCAAAAAGTGTAGATGATTATAAATATTAAAGACACATGACTAATTAGCTGCCAAGCCCTGGAAAATAATTTACTTCCTCTGTGTATTTCTTGTAGAGTATAAAGAGATTTCTCAGTATGTTTGATTTATCAAGGTTGCGGACATGCAGACACACACATTGCAGCCATTCAGTCTTACACTGACACTACACAAGTTTGATGGCTCTCTCAGCAGTGAATGAACCATAAATTTCATTTTCCCTCTCCCCTAGAGACTGAGTGTCAGCTATTCCGTGGCGACCATGTCAAGGGGGCTCTCCTGACAGCTGTGTCCATCTGTAACTTGAATCATTGATGCAATATTACCCGTTGTCTCCCTTTTTTCATGAGACCTCAACTACATGATTTCAGTTTATTTTTCCGATTGAAATTTCCGAGATTTTTAAAAAGTCACAGGATGTGGATGGGAAAAGTATTGATTTATGTTTGCATCACGGCAGTGTAATATCCAAGCTGAATAATATTGTATTTGTTCAGTAAAGTTCTTGGGTAATTGTACAACAATATGAAATCACATTCAGTTAGCATTACACTTCTCATTTCTCAAATTGGTTCTGAGTGTTATGAAGTGTAATAATACCTTTATGGACAGATTGATAACCGAATTAAAATTCTCCTACAGCTATCATGACAATAATGTACATGTACATGTATGATGTAGGTCACTGACAAATTGCCATCCAAATTTAAAGGGACTAGATGTGTTAAACTTTTGATGACAAAAAGTTTCATTATTTTTGTTCAAGTACAAATACTCATTTCATTGTTTTTCTGTTGGAATGCCATGCGTCAGCGTTCACCAACACATTTTGCATCGTGTTATTGACAAATGCAGTCTGGACTAAGTGTTCAGTTTTGTACTTTGTCCAATTTTTGAATGTACCATATACATGAGTTCAGTATAATAAAGATTGATTGATTGATTGATATAAAATTCGCTGCTCTACAGACAAGCTGAACACTTGGTATCTAACACAGGATTTTGAGAGTTGGGAACTGTATATTTAATAGATTGTGAGATAAGAGTATAAAATACTGCATGATAGAGTTAATGGAGCCATATATGATTTGGCACATCACTGAAAATTTTTTAGTACCAATTAACAATGAATATTAATAAGTTTGAAAAAATGTTTCCATAATATTTCCACACTTCTTTCTTTTTTTTCAGATTTGAAGCTTTAGAATCCTGCTATGGTGATGGTTTGGTAATCACGCCACTTGCCAAGTGCATGATGGGAAACCCGACATTTATGAAGTATGAGATTGGCCATTCATATACTAGCTGTGTGACAAAGTGACCTCAGCTTGTGATGCAGCTGTGACTTGGTGCTGACAGATATTGGATGTTATTCTAGATTCCCCAAAGTTGATTGAAGCTATCACTAATCTTTGTGCAGGTGCTGTGATATCTTTATACTGCTGTGCGTACACCTGAAACATATTGCGAAGCAATGGAGTATTATCTAACTCTCACTGAGTCTGCATGACACGCGGTGCTATCAAAGGCAAACTTCAATTCCAACAGCATGAACAGGGATTTATCATGAATTGTTTGTATATAGTTCAACAAGACAAAGTTGTAAATTATATTTCACTGGAGCAAATCAACCAATTTTGGCCGCAATAAATCTTACATGGTTCATATGCCTCATGAGTAACAGTGGACAGTTTACAATTGTAATTTTCCTTGATGCACTCATCTGTCTGATAATTATGGTGCTTACCTTTCATACTAGGTAGTCTTGCAGAAAGTAAATTGGACAATAATTAGAGGTCAGTGGGCACTCTGGTACACCAGGCTGAGTGATATGAGCAGTGGCTGTGTACATATGTGTGTATGTGTGTTTGTAATTCTCTTCATGAACAGCGCCCTCTCTGTTGAAAAAACTTTCAGATCGTACTTTAAAGTGACATTGATCCACAATGGCTGAAATGTATATTTTTTACAATTTACAAATCTAGCCAGATGAATTAATTAAAATCAATATCAGGATCTTTGTAACCTTGACTACCTGGTAAATAATAGATGCATAATTGTATGTGTAATTCTCAAGGATTGTGTTTAGATAAATTTGATCAGAGATTTTCACGATGATTTGGTAACCAAGTCTTGAATTCTGTGAATGTTTTGGCTTCCATTGATTTTGAGAATACAATGAAAACAATGACAGTGGAAATTTTGAAGGTTTAGGTAAATTTCTCACTTAACATTTTATTAGGTATGCTGTTGTATTCTTGAACTATTTGTCAGAATAATATCTGCCAAGTTCTAGAACTGAGAAAAACTCTTTGCTCTTAATTTATACAAAGATCACCAGACAACAAGAACAAATCGCAAATGTCACGCATTTGTATGTCGCGCATTATTTTACACATATTCCAGGGCCAATAAACTTTGTATCAAATCTATAATATAAGATACCGTTAGATTTGTTGACCTCTGTCAGGAAATCTGGATTCAGCCCTATTTTGATTATTTTGCACAAATTCATACCAACAACGACATGCAATGGCTAGTCATGGAAGTCATGTACATTGATGTTCTTTGAAAACCTATTTCAGCAATTTATCTTTCTTGGATATATTCACGAAAGGTAGTATGCGCCTCAAAATTAAAAAAACTTAAACTTTTGCTCAACTCAAGGAAACTTTATACCATTCTATTTCAAAAGAATTAAAGAATTAGAGACAGGGGTCACTGTACATGTTTTGGCACTATAAAACAAACAACCTAAAATTTATTGATATTCAAACTTCGATATGGCTGCCACCTCTGTGTTAACTGTATGGGGAAAAGTAAAATTTTTGATTTTCGAAAAGCTGAAAATTAAAGTTACTCCATGAGCTTCAAAATGAGCCCTTACAGGTGGTCAACAAAAAAGATAAAATAAAAGTTTGAGATATCTGACCTGGGGCACATTCTGCCTTAATTTTTGTATTCATGCACTTCCAAACTGCTGTCTTTCAGGGAAGGATGGAGGGTTGGTCTGAGGTCAAACACGTTGAGTAAATCCTTTGCCATGCAGTTGTTTTAAGTGTCCGCAGTTCCAAAATGAGTCAAAAATATGACATCACCTGATGTTTGCACAGGTTTAGTCGATTTATAAATAAGGAGAGAGGCGTTGACTCTTGAAAGTAAAAATGGGATGAAATAGTTCTTTTAAACTTTAAAATACTTTTAGAGTAACTATAGAATGTAATATTTGTGTTTCAAAGTGGTGTACAACCGAACCAGACAGACCTATGAAGAAAGGATTATCAAGTCAAGCTTCTTTTGTATCTTTAAGTTATAAAACCTCTGACAAATTACAAGGACTTCACCCTTTCATAAGGCCTGGCCTTACTTTTTTGCTGCCATGGTCTGGCTCAAACCCATTGTTATCGATGGTGAGTGTGGACCGTTTGACAGGAAATTTAGGGGTGAACTAGTTAAGGTGTCTAAAAAATTGAGAGTTTAGCTTTTGCTGTACATCTGGTGAATGAAAAAAAAGAAAAAGTCTCAATTATCAAACATGATATTTATGGCAAAATGAAAAGTCTGAGAATGCATGTTATGCAAGTATATATATATATATTATATATATATATATATATTATATATTATATATATATATATATATATATATATATATATATAATATATATATATATATATAATTTTATCATTAATAAAAATGTCAACAGTATTTCATTTACATGGAATGATGTTTTGATGTAATTTCTGTAAAATTTGTGCAGTGTACAGTCTTATTTGCAGAGTTTTGTAAATATAATGTTGACTGAGATAAAATATTTTGTAAATTATTTCTTAGTATTTTTGCACATGTAGGACATTATTTAAAAGTGTACAGTCTCCAGAGTTCGATTGTTTCGAGTTGAGTTTTAAAATTATGAAAGTTTATTTATGGAGTTCGAGTTCTTATGAGTGAGTCAGCCAAAGTGTTTTGTTAAGATTTCTTTCATGTAAGGGTGAAATTTATTGTACATTATTGATTTCAATATTTGGAGATGGTCAAGCATGTGAAATTCTATACAAAACGTGTGGACAAATGTGCTCAGTATCAGTAAAAGTCGTGTGTGGTGAAGTAGTGAAAGTGAAAGGTATAATAATTATGGTCTGCGTGCCAAAAGTTAACAAGAACCCCTTTCACCACAGTGGTTTGACCCAAACCCATTGTTATCAATTGTCATTGTGGACACATTGATAGGGAATTTGGGGGTGAAAAAGTTAAGCAAATGATTTTTTGATGTAGGTTGCTGAATCAAAAACTTGAAAACGTGCTTTAAAATTGCATGTGAGTGTACCTTGTACATCATTATTTCTTGTGATGCCATCTTATGTTTTTTCCAGGAGCATTTTGTTGTATTTCCGTCAGACAAAGTAAAATACTGACATCATGTACTGAATTACCCGACTCTGACCTGACACTGTTTTTTGTTTGCTGACATAACTTATGTATGTAGCATATCACAGGCATGCATACAACAGTTCACACAGTATATTTTTATACGTTAAAAAAAGTTTTATGTCAAAAAATTATTCAAGAGAAAATATTGTTTTATGTTTGTGAATAATTGTCATGATATTGGAGATTGTAATAGCTTTATTTTGCCTTGGATCAGCTGATTGCAAACTCAATTTTGTGGTCAATTTTTGGACGTTTATTGACTTTGTTTGTTTGTTTGTTTTGCAAGACGAATAAAATACTGAGAAAAAGAGAATCCTTCTCATATCACATTTTATATTATTACCAATTGTACATAGTACGGTACAAGGTGATTTGGTAATCTTGAAGAGTTCTGACACCCTGAAACACTTGGTATAGTTATCGGGACGTAATATCTTTTGTGTCAATTCATATAGAATATGCTAACTGGCAATTTTTCAAAGTTGTGCAATAAATAGTAAAATTGCCAGTCCTTGACTATATTCTGCAAATGAGGGCGCTATATCCGACAAAGAACTTGTAAAAGTCACATTTTGCATTGTTTTGTTATGAAAAGTGTATGAAAGTATGACACTAAACACTTTGTCATATCTTAAATCACCAAACCATTTACTCAAACTCTTTGTCGGTAAAAAAATCACCATAAATAAGAAATGTGGTAAAATATTGTTGCCTATTTTCATTTGATCTCAATGAGTCCATTCTGAGGAACTGTAATATCAAATGTCAGTGGGCCAAGTGATTCCTTAATAAAGATTTATCTTGCTTTAACCAGAAATGACAAAAATATTCTCAAAATTAGATATATTCTGTAACGATTTGATAATATATGTTTGTGAACACCACTAGGGACCTGCAATTGAAGGCAATGGGATCTTGCAAACAATATTTGGGAAAATTTTAGTTTCTACTAAAACGGACAAAAAATAAGATTTCCTAAAAATACAACATTGAAGAAAGTGCTATGAACTGAAAAAATCTGCAGTACATAAACTCTACTGGAGGTTACTGCACTTTAAGCATCAGAGGCACTTCCTAGGTTCCAGAACTTTGTCAGCATTTTTTATATTTTTAAGCTCATTTGCATATCTTCAGCACTTGCACTTTCGTTTATATAATAGGAGCTATATTACCCATGATGCATCTACACACTGAATATCAAAGTGATATCCTCAGCCGTTTTTTAGTTTTTCAGAGGATGGCTGGCCAGATATACAGACAAACAAACATATATACATATCTGCATACATACATATATACCTACATACATACATACATACATACATACATATCTACATACATACATATATACTAACATACATACATACATACATACATATCTACATACATACATATATACTAACATACATACATACATACATACATACATACATACATACCGGTATATACTAACATACATACATACATACATATCTACATACATATATACTAACATACATACATACATCATACATATCTACATACATACATACATACATACATACATACATACATACATACATATATACTAACATACATACATACATACATATCTACATACATACATATATACAGACAAACATACATACATACATTCATATATACATACGAACATACATACATACATACGTAAATACATACATAAAGTAAACATAGTCATACAATACAATGGGCATTCCTCCTCTCAGATAAGTTCCCATTGTCATACACCTATTGTAAAGCGGGAGCTATAAAAACTCTGCAGGAATGTCAGAAAAAGTCTTAACCAGGATGTTTTCAACAAACTGTAGATCTTGCAGAATATTGATAAAATAATCAGTACAAGAGTCATTGTGTAATGATTTCAAATTGATAGATATATTTTATTATCATGATTACTTAGGTTACAATATTTAGCAAAATCTAGTCTTTGAAAATCTCAACAGTTGTAATTTCTTTCAAACTAATAGCCAACATCTAGTGCTAAGCATTTCTGTAAACTGAATGGAAAATTCAGTATTTTAAAAACTTACAAAAATGTTATACATGTTGGCCGAATGAAAGCAATATTGATGGGATAAAATACAAATAAAAAGTAGAATTATAGCGTTTACAAACTATGCAGTGGCAAAATTGGCATTGAGGAAGAAAATTCAGTGAGGACAAGGATAACTTGTTGAAAAGTGTGCGCTTTAAAACTATGGTGAAAACTTGCTTCATTGGGGAAAAATAAATGTTTCTCAAAACCACCAATGAGGGCGCTCATACATTTTGGGAAACAGGTATATCTTCTTTTGCGTAATTTCTGAAGGTAATGCAATGTTCTAGTTCTCATTTTCCCCGTGTTTTGTGAGTCTTGAAGGATTGCTACTATTTCTGGTAGCACAACTGACCAAAAAAAAATGCCATAACTATGGTTGCTTGTTGTGTTGCATGTCATTTGACTCACAATTTCCAACAGCATCATCTTTAAAGAAATGCTCTGGTAGGTTGTCACATACATTTCATACTGATATTCTCCTTGTTTAAGCCAATTAGTCACTTTGTTACAAAGCAAAGAAGAGGATGTATAAATAAAATTAACCTGACTGTACCAGCTATCTTTCACTTGTTGTTCAAAGTTTGGGGTGTGATTTAAAATTTCTTGGCAGAAAAGCCATGATCGAGCTATGATAGTAACTTAATGTTTTAGAACACACATAATAACATGGAAACTTAAATGTAAGCTTATACACATACATATTTTAAAATAAATATTTTCTGTACGGCAAGAGATAAAGGGATTCAGCCACACTACATCTGCATCACTGTTGTCAAGTGAATGGTTCAAGAATTCAGAAAAATCTTCGAAAAAAAAGAGTAAATGAAATTCACCCTGTTGCTGGAAAATAACACCTTGCATTTCTTTTGCAGGTTTTACTGGGCAAGTTAAAATGAAAATTCCGTATTCATTGGAAAGACTCTCATTCTGTTATTCAGTGAAAGAATTCCTTTGGTATGTTTTTCAAAGGTTATGTCAAAAAGTGAAATGGTCTTTTTCCGTGTTAAAGTGGTGCCCCTGTCATTTCTTTGGATTATTGAATTCTTGGTGTGTTCAACACTCCATGTCTTGGCAGTACACTCCTACTGTAAAAAGTATCTGGACAAGCAGAAAGTCCTAATTGGTTTCATTCCAAGCTTCATCTCACTTTGAATTCAAATCATTTTTCTTGATCCATTAAGAATGTATCCAAATTTTTTTTACTATTTTTATGTCCAAGAAACATTTTTTCATAAATTTAGAAATTATCTATCTGTTCAGGCCAAAAAAGCTATCATAAAACAAAATGACAAAAACAAAACCAAAGATAAGAAAATTTACAGGCCATTTCCCAGATTTTGAGCATTTAACAGAATGTCTGATAGTTCATAGGTCAAGCTGATGATGGCTCATAGGCCATAGGATGTGGGGTCATGGGTTTTAGGAAGGTCAGGTCTGGTACTTGTCAAGAGGCTGTTTGTAATGATACTTCTGTACCATCCTATTGGCTAGCTCAAGCGATGTCTACACCACATGATTACTGCTACCACAAATCAGCGTTCTAGCCGCAGAATGAGCATCTAACAAAGCAAGAACCTTACTAAATATATTTATGGTGATTCAAAGAATATGCTGTTACCATGGAAATGACAATACTCTGACTAAACTGCCACCAAAACCACTTAATAATGCATTTGAAAGACATCGATGAACCAGTTTGCAAGAAAAAGATAACACTGAAAGTTTAAAATACTGAACATGTTTTAAGATAATAGTTTGAATCTCCAGCAAAAGACATTTACCTTTGAACCCTGACCTTCTAATGACCTTTGATATAATGTATGCATTTACCCAAAACAGGGTTCTTGGGGTTAAAGGTCTTTTGATAATTAAAAAATGCCAGGCACTGCCTGGTGAAACTATAGTATACATATAGTAATGTAAATATGCAGATGCTAAGAAAAAGACTACAAAAATTATTATAGATCATAGTCAACCTTCCACCCTTGTATAGACCAACCCATTTGGTTTCTTATAGCTTTTATAATGTCCCTGTATATGCAGAAATGGTGTGTTGGGGTGTGTTTAAGGTAGAATATGCTTCAGGGACAGAAGATTTAGACTGTCAAAACTTTTACGATTCTTTTCTAATTCACCACCTGTGGGGGCTCATTTTTAAGGCTGTTTGGAGTAAGAAACAAGTTCAAGTCTTGGTTTTTTGAAAATTTTGATTTTCTCATATAGTTAACACAGATATGGCGGCCATTTTGAATTTCTAATAGCGGTAAATGTTGGGTGATTTGTTTCTCTAGTACCAAACTTTGCATGATAACTCCTGATTATTATTCTTGATTTGGTAGGGGAGATGGTTGAAAGTTTCAGTGAGCAAAGTTTGAGCAAGAGTTTAAGTCTGTTACTTTCGAGATGCATACTACCTTAATTTTGACAGCTCTGCTACAATAGGCTGTCCAGTACACTGGTTGTGCAGTCTGTTCTCAAATTTGATTGACAACAGCCTTTAGAATCTAGTCTTTGACCCAACAGAAATCTTGCTTATTGCATATACGGGGCTGCATGACTAAAGGGTATTTCATAAAAATTTGGTTATATCTATGAAGAGGGTAAAAAGTTAAAGATGTGGGCAAAGGGTTTAATTTACTCTTTATGCAAACACCTGAACAAAAGTTGGATGTAGTTTGTGTTGAGGTGATGACAAAGCAAAACTTGTGTATAATTTCTAGTCCGTTGTGATTGGCCAAAAGTTGCTCCATGGTGATGACAGACTGAAAGTTGTGTGTATCATCCATTCCATTGTGATTGGCCAAAAGTTGTGAGGTCTGTTCCATAGTGATAACAAGCCAAAAGTTGTGTAGGAGAGCCCACTCCACTGGAGTGATAGGGCAATAGTTGTGTTGCAGGGTACATGCTGTACATGCCATGGTGATCAAAGGCTAGAAACTGCTTAAAAGGGTCCACAGTATCTGGATGACAGACCAAATGTTGTGTTGTCAGGTCGATTCACTTTATATGGGGGTGACAGGACAAAAGTTGTGTAGTAGGGTCAGTTCACTGGTGAAGACAGGTCAAAAAGTGTCCAGTACGGTCATTTCCATAATAGTGACAGCAAGCTGCAAGCTGAAAGTCGTATAGTAGGGTCCGTTCTGTGATCGGTGTGATCGCTGGGGATGTAACATATGTTAAGTAATGTCCATTCAACAATGATAACAGGCCGACGTTTGACTAGTGACATATTGCTTCATGGAACTGCCAAGATTTCTACCTTCCCTGTCGGTTTGACCCGCCTCTCCTGGGGTTTCCGCTCTCGTCACAAGAATCGCAGCAAGCTCTCTTGTAAAACCAGTGATTACACAGGTTGTTCTGCACGACCAAGTCACACTTATAGTTCGTGACACTTTCTTTACAGTCAGAAGCTATGCAGGCCGGGCAATTCAATGATGATAATGAAATAAAAGAGAGAGGAAAATTAAAGTTAGTTTGTACTTTTTGTTTTTCCTGACTCATATCATACTTACATATATATTCACGCTGAGTATAATTGAACATCATGCTGTGAATGAAACACTGTCCATGGTTGAATGCTCCAAAAATATCCAAATGTACAGAATTTATTGAAGGGGAGAACAAAACAGTTGATTACCTGGAGTTGCTACTGGACAGGTTGCTTCAACACATTCCACAAGAGTTGGGGGTTTTTCTGCAATACAACCAGTAGCTGGAGCATTGTTAAGATAACACGATACTTCTCGACTCTTGATACCTTGGCCGCAACTTTTAGAGCACTGAGAGAGAGAGAGAGAGAGAGAGAGAGGAGAGAGAGAGAGAGAGAGAAATTACAGTATTTTTGAAATCTGAATCAATGATTTCTATCACCCGCACGAGCCAAGTTCGCTATAGGTACCACAATAATTTAAATTGTGATGTCCAAGGTCTCAAAACACAGGGATTTCTTTAAAACAAATGAAGAAATCCGTAGATCAATGTGACTTCTGAGAAGATGATGAAATTCAATAACCAACAAAGTAGATGAGTATAGCATTGGTTATGTTGGCGTCGTAAACAGCCAGTTGAAAACTTGAGTCACGGTTTTTCTATTGGGTGTGTTTCACACACTCTCGATTTTTCTGTTACTTTAAAAGTCTAGCGTACAATAAACACAACTGAAATACAAGCTCATGATGTTGTACAAACACAGGCAAATTGTCTCATTGCCACTGCTATGGGAGGTGTGAAATACTTTATCAATATATAAACTTAAAGTTTAGGCTGATCAGTGTTTAGAAAGGCAAATTCGATATGTCAAATAATTTTACACATTTTACCAGCAAATGCTTGCTGCAAATGACCTTGGAAGGGAACGTATGTCATCCGGGGGCCATTGAGAAATCCTGATGTTTGTGTGTAAGGACCATTGCATTTGGGGCCCCTTTGATATTTGCATCGACTCACCTGGGACCAACCTGTTGTGAACCACTGTGGTTTCACTTCACAGCTCCCTTCTCTGCAGTCAGCTACTGCTTCAGGCTTTGTTTTCCTATCGCACGAGTTAGTCTCTTGAAAGTCGGTTCCATTCTTTGTGTAACCACACAGAACCTCTCTTTTCTTTGTGCCGCATTCTGACGTACACTGCAAAAGAAATGCGACAATTTAGCTAACGGTACTAAGCACCTTGAAAGTGAAAGACTTAAACTGTTGCTTAAACTTTCCGTAAGGAATCTTTCAACTATTCTCTTTTAAAATCAAGAATAAGAATCGAGGGTCACCGTGCAAATTTTGGTACTACAGAAATAAATAACCCAAAATTTACTGATATTTAAACTTCAAAATGGCTGCTATCCCTGTGTTAACTCTATAGAGAAAAAATAAAATTATCGATTTTCGAAAAACTATGCTGGTGAAAAGTTTTCTTATATCAAGAGGTATAAAATGAACCCCCACAAGTGGTAGATCAGAAAGAATGAAAATTGTGTGAGAGTCTGAATATTTGTCCCTGAGGCGCATTCTACCTTACACTTATTATTGTTGACAAATGAACTTCTCGTTCAGACTGAAAATTCAGTTTTTGTCAATAACATTGGATATTATAAAAGAGTTGGAGAAGAGCTATGATGAAGTTTTTAGGATCTTCTGTGGAGGTGTATTGGACCTACAGAAAAGTTGTATGGACGAACATTGTGCTAACAGTTTAATCACTAATATATGTTGGATGACATACATTGAGCACATACTCTTTGTGACTAGCCAGTGTTTTTAAGGTAGTTTGTGCCTCAAAACTGAACAACTTAAACATTTGCTCAAACTTTTCATAAGGAAACAGTACCCGTACCATTTGAAATAAAGAAAAATTTTGGTCACCGCGCAAAATCTGGTTGCATGGAAACAAATTAGCCACTATTCACAAACACTTAAAATCCAAATGGCTGCCATCTCCGTGTTAATTCCATGGAAAAAATTACATTTTTTATGATTCTTACAAAATCAAACCCAAAATGTAGTGTAAAAGTTTCAGAGTCCAAATATCTGTCCTGTTAGGTGCACTCCATCTGAATGAAAACTACAGTTTTACCATGAGCCAAGCTTGTGAATAGCTGATTACCACATAGTAGAACTAAAAGGTGATTTCTGCTAATGAAATTATCAAAAATGACAAAAATTATGTTAAAAACAAAATTTTGGTAATTGTTTTTATCGATCTCAGTAAATATATATAGTCTGCTCTGTCGCTGACAAGATTTTGCCAGCCAAGTTAGTGAGTTACATCAAACACTGAACATTATTGTGAATTAATTTTAAAAAATTGCAAGTGAAAGTTACTACAACAGGTATCTAAGTTCTGTGGTTCTAGCAGTGTGGATAAATTGACTGGGTATTCACTGATGTTGTCAAGTTATTTTGCTGTGTTTCACCATTTATTGAGATAAGATACTGTATTTGTAATCGTAAACTGTAACTATTATTGAAAAGTAGGCTTTTTTCACTTCTTACTTGGTGGTTAAGAGTTACTTACTGATTCCCATGATTGTGGTACCCACATAGGATCACAGTCTTTATCGCAAGGGTACCTTGACCTTGGTCGAGGATGTGAATCACAGAGGGAGTCTTCTACTGGAATGCCTGTCACCTCACTTATACAGAAAAGAGTGCGCTCTTTGGTGCCACAAGGTTTGGAACACTGTTGGAAAAAAAAGTGCATCAATTCCATTGTGCTTCTATTTGAATATATTACACATATTTGACCTGTAGATGTACAGAAAGTATACTTGAAGAAAAACCTTCCGATAAAAACTGAGCCAATGGGCCCAAAATCAGAAATTTCGTGATCACATATAGATGAGGTTATCCCAAAGAACCTCCAAACTAAATCTGAAAGCTAATTGGACGAGTTAATTGTTTTAGGGAAATACATGTTTCACTAAAATGACAAGATTAGCCAAATTATTTACATATGAAAAGAGTTTAAAATAAAATAGTGCCAATGACACTGTATTCCCATTTTATTTACACTGATGGGGGTATGATACAAGAAATAAAACAACTTTCAGGTGAGAAACTTAAGAGCTGAAGGAAATTTGGCAAAAAAATAGGAAATCTGAAGGTGAAAATTTGCATAAGCAAATTTCACTACCATATTTAAAACACACCTGAATAAAGATTACAACAACAAAATGTTGGCCACCTTAAATAAATCACCAAAGGTACCAAATCAAATTTGAAAGTTCTCTAGCTGAGGTAACTTTTGAGAAAGGTTGGTAAATTGCACCTCTGGGTAAAAATGAATGAAGTCCCAGGCACCACTGAACAAATCAAATTTGAAAGCTATCAGTCAAAGCATAAAATGGCCTAAGAAATTTACTTATGCCATTGTTTTCATCAGTTAATAAGAAAAGAAGACATTCACAAGATCCAAACAAGTAAATACAAACTGTTATACGGTTGCATCTCTACATTAACCAGATTGCAAATTACCTAACGTTCACCAATATTTGAAATTCAAAATGGCCGCCATCCTTGAGTTAACTCTACAGGGAAAAATATCGTTCTCAGATTTTTCAAAAAACTAAGATGGTGAATATTTTTCTCACTCCCAGAGCTTTAAAATGAGCCTGCGCAAGTGGTAGACTAGAAGGGATTGTAAAACTTTGAGAATCCGAATATCTGTTCCCAAGGCGCATTCTACTCAGCTTGGACTTCAACCAAGTAAGTCCCAGCACATGCTGCACTGAACAAGGTGAAAAAAGTGTCAATTGGCGTATGTTCCAATGTACTTGTTTTCTTTGCATATATGTGAATAAATAGCATTTCTTACTTTGACATATACATTTGGTGTGAGTAGATCACAAAATGTTTTGGCATTAGACTGGACAAGACTGTCTAATATTTGTACGAGTAACAGACAAAACTGATATCAAATAAAAGCGAAAGAGAACACAGGTGTAAAGGAAAGATCATAGTGTCAGTATTCATAGGGAAACAGAGTTCAAAGTCATGCACTTCATGAATATCACGTCAGAAATACTTCACTTTTCCAGTGCTATTAAGTTTGAAAATATGCCGGCATGATGCTTATATTTCACCAATACTGTGAATACTCCTTGAAAAGTGGAAAACTTATGTCAATGTTTTACATGTAAAAGTGAGTATAGTATATGGTGAAGTGGTGACTTTCAGTTGTTGTCCATGTGAAGTCGTGTTCAGAAAATCTTAATGGAAGATTATTATAACTTCTTGTGTTGGTGCTACACGATTGGGATTGGGTTAGGCGCTGCCGAGATTTTCCAAATCCCTGCTCTGAGATTTCCCTTCTTCAGGGGGATTGATCTGGTGGTATAATTTCCCTCTCGAATCGTTGTCTGTATCAAATATTTCTCACATTCCTGGCCGCTGGGAATGCGGGACCAACAGTGTGGGAAAAATCGATCCCACACTCTCAGAAACCGTCCCACACTCTGCAGTAAATATTACACGAGCTCTGATTGGATGATAAACAGTCTATTTTGTTCCACACGCAAAATGTTATCCAATGGCACGACGAGTAACACATAGACCAGAACTACAAAGTAAAGCAGGTCAAAGTGCAGAGGCAGACGACAGACTTGTCACGATTTTGGATAATGTTGTACATGTCCAATGTGAATTTAACGCATTTTGTGGTCATGTGAGAAAAAGAATCTCACACACCAAGGACCTGGGATCAGATTTCTCACACTCGTTGGGGATATTTTGTCTCACACACGCCTGCGGCTCGTGTGAGACAAAATATCCCCAACTCGTGTGAGAAATCTGATCCCAGGTCCTTGGGGGTGTGAGATTCTATTATTCTACGGGTGTCTTTCCTGGGAATAACAATGGAAAATAAGCTCCCCAACTTCCAAAAGTAACACTGAACTGTAGCTATAAATAATCCTAGTGTGTAAAGAGAATTCATTAGTCATGCCATCGAAAATATTGAAAATTTAAGAAACATACTTCACTCCACCTTCCACCTGCCCATCCTGTCCGCTGACATGGTCCATTGTTGCATGACTCTCTCACTTTGGGTTTGTCAGCAAGTGTACATGAATTGTCCGGTAGTGAACACCTCACTTGTCGGGTACGAATACCTCTGCCGCACTTCCTGGAACACTATCATTTGCATATAACAGTAAAATGAGAATTAATTCACAAATTTTAGGTGAAAGGTGAAAGATCAGAAAAGAATGATACAAATTTGAGAGTCCGAATATCTGTCCCAAAGGCGCATTTTACCCTAAAACATGAAGAGCTCTTAGAAGCATTTAGCACTAACATCAGAGCCACACACTGCAATTATTGAGTGCTCGCAGTAGATGGACCACTGCAGCTATACATGCAAAATTGTACATGCATACACCTACTGGATGAGCTCCTACACATTAGTCATAATTATAACCAAATGGCAGCTTAAGATACTATGCTTCTCAAAAGTTAAAGACTTAAACTTTTGCTCAAACTTCCCTCAATGAAACTCAATTATCCATTCTCTTACCAAATCCAGAATAAAATTTAGGGGTCACCTTGCAAAGTTTGGAACTAGAGAAACAAACTACCTAACATTTACCGATATTTGAAATTCAAAATGGCCGCCATCCCTTTGTTAAGTCTAAATAGAAAATTAAAATTTTCGATTTTAGAAAACTTAAGACATTGAATATTATTCTCACACGAAGAGCTTTAAAATGAATCACCACAAGTGGTAGATCAGAAAAGTATTTTAAAAGATTAGGAGTCTAAATATCTGGCCCCAAGAGGAATTCTACCGTAAGAAATGCAATAGGTAAATGAAGGAATAATCACCTCACTCCATTCGGAAGTCTCCCACTGTGGTCCACACGCTGGGGCTTCACACGGCCGAGTTGTAGACGGTTTGTTGTTTTCATCGCACTGTGAGTTGGACACAGAGCTGTCCAAACCCTCTGATATCATTCTCCAGCATCTGACAGATCTGTACTGCACTCCGTTACCACAGGTGACTGAACACTGGCTCCACTTACTTTCAACCCATCTGAAATGAATGGAAAGAGTTTGAATGGTTAAAATCAGTTGGTACCACACATTCTTCAAGATTTCTTCCTTTCACCCAATATCCCCAAGTACGGATCCAACTTACCACAGAAAATGATACAATGTTGCCTCCCGTTTGTTTTATGTGGCAGTAGTATATGTCATATCCAAGAAGGAAAAAAGTTTATGGTGCAGCAACATTACCTTCAACAGAGAGTAACTCTTAAACAAAACATTGCATATAGTCCTACGAGGCAATGTATATAAGATAATATAAATTATCCGAAACAGAAGCAACAATGACAACTATGGTGAAAAAGTATGTAAATAGCATTTATGACACCGTTCCCCATTTGATCAGAACTAATGTAAATTTGGCAAACCAAATTTGAAAGCTATTAGACGAACGATTTCAGAGAAGATGATATTTTTGCCAATATAAAATATAGAAAATTTGACCTGAAATGCCAATATCACAAATGTACTGGACTAGTATTCACAATGGTGTGTATCTTGCCATCTGGCATTCTAGTGGATCCAAATTCCTTATCAGTGTTTGGGTTTCCTACATGAAATATTTGCTGAAGTTGGTCCACTATGTCAAAAATAACCTCAAATTTGTTTTCTTGATCATATTTTACTACAAATTGATACAAAATATGACTACATTATGTTTAGTTGTCAAACACAGTGTCTTACAAGTTATCCAAGGTTGGTATAGGTCATTTAAGGTAGCAGAATAAAACATTGGCTCAAAAAAATACAAAATTATGGGTTCCCCCCGTTCAAACAAAATATATGGCTCAGTTCATCCTTCGGACTTAGTATTCTAAATTGCAAAGCAATCCGACAAGCAGTTTTTGCAAAGATTTTTTACCAAAATTGGCAAAAATTGTCCCAAAATACAAATTTCTATATTTCCTCACTATATGAAACTATCTGCCTTAGGTCATCCTAAGGGATCTGCACACCAGATATCAAAATGTCTGACCAGCAGTTTTTAAGAAGCAAAACTAAATGTCCAAAAATGACAACAAATAGCCCCAAAAATACAAACTCGCAGATTTTGATATAATTTGAAGAAATCTCATATCATCCCTAGCGACATGTATTCCAAATATTAATGCTGTCTTACCAGAACTTTTGATGGAGACTTTGACCAAAAGTGGTAAAAATTGCCTTTATATCACAAATTTCATCACAATTTGGACAAATCTCATTAAGGTCATCCCTGTAGACCTGTACACCAAATATCAAAGCTGTCTGATTTTCGACCAAAATGACAAAAATTTTCTTAAACATACAAGCTCACATATTTCATCACATTTTTCATAAATCTGAGTGAGGTCATCACAAGGGACCTGTATTACCAAATATCAAAGCACTTTGACCAGCAGTTATGAAGAATATTTTTGACTAAAAATGGCTTTCTTGCCTTAATTTGCATATTTTCAACAATTATATAACAATGAAAAAAGACCATTCGCCATAATCATATGGTGCCTCTACAAACCAAATATCAAGTCCGTATAAAGTACAGTGGTTCTCAAATATTTGAGTTGGCGGACATCCTCACGAACGGACATACATACAGACATACATACAGACATATATGTATACATATATACATACATACCTAGAAACGGACGCCAGATGGACACCATCCAAATAGCCTATATAGACTATGGCCTATATAGACTATAGTCTATAGTGGCTAACAATATTCCCAAACTTTACATATGCAAATATTATGTGACTGAAGAAAAGCAGAGTCTGGGTGTGTATAGGAATACGTCTACTATAATTTACTGTGAATAAGTTGCAGGCTTTTTTAGCGTTTTTGAAGTTTCATTGCAATCGGCATTTTTCTTAATTTAACTGAAATGACATCCTAATCATACTAAATATAGAGGAAAAGTTTAAATTAGCCGCATCTTAAGTTAGTAAATTGAACAACTCTTTTTAGGGTTGGGATTTAGCCGAGCAGTTTTGACTGTGATGTCTTTGCTATAGGTACCTAGGTGCTGAAAGTTGTGAGTTTGAATCCGATTGAGAATTGACTGACTTTGCTTTAAAAATGTACTTACTAAAGAGACGTTTGCAGTAGTTTGACTGGCAGTTGCATTTTCACATTTTATTAGCTCATTTACATATTTTCCAGAAAATTGTATAGAAGACTCATGAAGCAATAAAATTATAAACAGACATACCGATACATGCTGACAGATTTCAATACTATTATGGGAAGCTTATTAAGATCTGTCAACATAGGTCAACATGTTTTGTCTAATATCTCTCTGAGCTGTGTTACCAGGTGCAGCCAACGGAGCTATTCATCGAAAAAGCTATTCCAGGAGCAATATTTGAGGGCAGGGGAAATTATAATTTTGCTTGGGGAGGGGACATATTTTTAGGTAGCAGGGGAGCAAATTTTAGGTTTTTTGTCGGGGAGGGCAGATATCAGTTGATTGTCCAGGGGACAGGGCTTTGCGAAAAACGAGGAGAGGGGAAGCCACTTTTGAAACGGGGACAGGGGAAGTTGGGCCATGGTGTTTCCAGGGTTGGGGACACAGGGTAAGTACAGGAGCCAGTCAACCTTATCATTCGGGATGGAAACCAAATAGAAGGCCATTGCAGTACTGTATGATGTCTTCAGGGGAATGTTAGTTTTCAGGGGAAATTTTTTCACAGGGCAGGGGAAAATCGACAATATTTTTATCTCAGGATAAGGTAGCTTCATGTCTGCTGGGGAAATGGAATGACAAAATTTTGAGGGGAATTTTTTTGCAGGGCAGGGGAAATCGGCAATTTTTTTGCCTCTGGGCAGGAGAGCTTCAAAAATTGACAGTGGGGAGGGGAAACAGGCAAAAATAAGTGGGGAGTGGGTAAAAATGAAGTTTGAGTGGGGAGGGTAAGTCAAAAAATTTTCAGTGGGAGGGCTAATTATGAACAGCTAATAAATTACCCTAATGACTTAAAATTAGTCAGTTCACATTACTTGTCATGCACAATATATAGGCCTAATATCATAGTAAAGACCCCTTTAAAAGTGCATTGTTCGTTGGCTGCACCTGTGTGTTACCTGGCGTTGCATGGCTGCCCATAACAGGAGTACATAAATAGCGGTTCTGGTCTGGTGGTTTCATCACATTTCCGGTCTTCTACCTGCCGTCGGTTGTTTGCATTGAAACATCTGGCATAAGTCACTGACAGACCTTCAGGATAATCCCAGGAAGAAAAATTTATAATTTTGGTGTGATAGATCACTTTAGTAGATGCCTAATATATCGAACGTCGCCCACATAGGATTCAATGGTAACTTATCAATGACCTAAAGGGCCACATTAGTTATCGTTTGACCGGAAGTGAAGGGGAACTATTTTCAACTTGACACCTTTGGGATTAAGAAGTGATCAAATAAAACGTTTTACACAAAAAAATCTGGTTTTTAGAAATTTATATACGTAAAAATTGGTAAACTGCAAAACAGTGATTTAAATATACATGTATCAATGTGCTGTTCAATGATGAAATTCGTTCTAATTATAACAGATTTTAGTCTAACATTGGAAATAAAGCATATGACTATCATTTGCAAATAAACCAAAAAATTTGGAGTGATTGGAGGCATGTAATAATAAGCATAACTGAAACAAGGGACTATGTACCGTCAAGGCAGGAGACAATTTCCCCTGTATCCGGCAAACGGTTACCTACTCTCAGGCACATACATGTATTAGTCCCTTGTTTTGGCTACAATGTATATGATTGCTCAATTGCTACAATGTATATGATTGCTCAATTGCTACAATGTATATGATTACTCAATTGATGAAATAGTCAGTGAAAGATTAATCAATATGTATTCTACCAGTCTGGAGACACTCTGTGGAGCTGAATGAGGGATCAGGTTTTTATTTCATACACCAGGCAAAGTACATCAGAAATGCTACAAAGTGCAGCGAATTGCAGGGATCATAACTTTCTGAATGTAGAATGTCTTTCATTACGGAAAAAGTTACTAATATTTAAAACTGCATTGGGAAAATTTTAAAATTTTTTTTTTATCATGACAAAACATTGACACACTGCTTCTCAATTTTAAAAGTGATACAACACTAGCTGGCTGTGTAGGAAAGATAGATTGTGCATACAGAAAGACCTTAAAAACTTGTTCTGTTTTCTGGTCTAGAAAAAGTTGTACTTAAATTCATCTGACAATGCTTCTCAATCATCTCTGATGGTTTGGAATGACGGAAGAACTCACCTGTAGAACAGGTAGCACTACACGGGGCTAAACTAGCCTCCCAATAGAAACTGGCAGCCTGCAAATAGCTAATATCGATGTCTGTTTTGTTGTTCCAGATGTAGGCCTCTTCGACATCAAGAGCGACATTCTCCTGGTCGTATTCATTGTAGAAGTACCTGGAGCTGCGTTCGGTGGAACTCACATGCTGGATGTCAGACAGCGGCACGATTGTGGGAGGGACATCAAATTTTAAGAACGGCTCACCTATGTTCAAGTCATATTCAGAGATTAAATCTGACGAAAAGGTAAAATGAAAAATTCAACTTTTTATAATTTGCTGCAAAATTCAGAATGTCACATTGGAATGTTTCCATGGTAACTTGATGACCACTCGCTGCCATTAATGAAACGGTGACGCATCTTTGTGTACTTGTCACCATAGTTGCTTCATTTGCTTGTTTCCATGGTAACCTTATGAATACCTTTGACCACAAAGCCACATCAAGTAGGTCTTAATTCAATGTGGAAGTGATTATGGTTGAATGTCAACTAGGAATGATGTACTTGACAATGGTTTTGTCTTGGTTGTAACCTGGTAACCAAATAATCACTCAGAATACTTCATTTTCTAATGCAGTGTTTCATCCAGGATGGCATCAACAGGGGTATTTTCCCCCTTTAC
This sequence comes from Ptychodera flava, assembly GCF_041260155.1. NCBI lineage: Eukaryota > Metazoa > Hemichordata > Enteropneusta > Ptychoderidae > Ptychodera > Ptychodera flava. The sequence continues at coordinate 12,897,206 of NC_091943.1, read as the reverse complement.
CAGAAAATTTAGGGGGATTTCTCCAGTTAGTGTGTTCTACTTGTATCTGTAAGGTGTGACTGGCATCATTTCTTGGAGGGCTGGTCGCCCCTTGACAAATAACTAGGGGGTGCCAACATGTCAACAAAGGGGGAATCCCCATCCCCCTCTCTAGATTAAACACTGTCCATGAAGGATTATATTTTGTTACCAAAGTTATAATGGTTACCTACCATCTGCTTTGAGTTCCCCTTTTGTTTCAAAATGATTGTGATCGCGAAGACTGGGTTTTTGTCTCTCAAGCAGCTTAATGCGATGCCGCGTTGAGGGACGATGCTGAGTAGTAAATTGATATAGAATGTTCACAGGCTGGACTTCTTGTGCTAGGAGCTGTAGAGATAAAATGCAGATAAAATTCAAACTTTTGCACTGGTTTGTCTAAGATGTACAAGTGTTGATTTACTTGAATGATCAGAGCTTATGTATTTGATCTACTATGAACCAATTTTAATGTGTGTTGACGGAACAAGTCATTTATAAGTAGATTATTTTGATTGAATCAGAGAAAACCTGTGCGCGTGCCAAAACTCTACCAATATCATTTGAAAAAATCTGACTAAGGTCATCTCAAGCTACCTACAAAGAAGTTTAAAGTTACTGGCCGAGGAATGTAAGAGAATGGAAATAATAAAAATAATTGACACTGAAATTTACATATGCAAATGTCAACACTATAATCAAGGTCATCTTTGCAAATATACCCACCAAAGTTGAAAGGAAGTGGACAAATGGTTTGAGAGAAATTATCTTATTTTATGTCTAAAAATTAGAAAATTGGCCTAAAAAATTAAAACATGCAGATTTCATCACCATATGAAATTTGAACAGAGTCATCCCTGTGACTTTCCCACTAGATTTTGAAGCCATTGGAATGAAGAGCTAAATGCAATACATAATAAAAATCTTGATGGGAGATGAACATGCTAATGTGTTTCTAAAAAATTTAGTTATGAGTTTATTGGAAAACAAGACTCATAGCAGTGTTAATTGTTTTTTCATCTCTCTGACCAAACATACCTTTTTGAGTGTGAAGTTTCATCCAAATTGATGCAATTATTTTGTCCCTTTATCCTTAATTGCAAATTGTTTGAAACAAACATTGCAAAAAAATCATTCAACTTTACGGTACAACCTTGAGAGTGAAGTGACATCAATGTCCAGTGTATATAAGTAGTTCAACTGATAGAAATGAACTCAGACACACTTTAGTATTAATTAATGCACCTCTAGAATAGAGAGCTAGACTCAAACTTTTGCAATACATTTTTAGTTTACAACTTGTAGGGGTTCATTTTGAAGCTTATGGAGTAATACTTACTTTTGTGAGAAAATCAAAAATTTCTTTTTTCCCATTGAGTTAACACAGGGATGGCGACCATTTTGAATTTCAAGTGTTGGTAAATATTCAAAGTTGGTTGATTTACATCTCTAGTACCTAATTTTGCATGGTGACCCTCATTTTTTTGTGATTTCGAAAGGGAATAGTTTTACTTTCTTTAAAGAAGGTTTGGGCAAAAGTTTTGGGCAAAAGTTGAAGTCTATTAACTTTGATGTGCGTGTTTGCCTCCAGGTAGAATGCGTCTTGGGGACAGATATATATTCGGACTCTCAAACTTCTACAATTCTTTTCCGATCTACAACTTGTGAGGGCTTATTTTAACCTTTCACCCCCAGTTCCCTGTATACAGGTCCAACTTTACCATAGAAAACAATGGATTTGGGACAAACCATGGTGGTGAAAGGGTTAACCTTTCACCCCCAGTTCCCTGTATACAGGTCCAACTTTACCATAGAAAACAATGGATTTGGGACAAACCATGGTGGTGAAAGGGTTAAAGCTCTAGGTGTATGAAAACTTTTCCCCGTCTTAGTTTTCAAAAATTGAAAATTTTATTTTTCCCCATAGAGTTAACACTAGATTCAAATATCCTGAAAGCTCAGGTAATTTGTCTCTCTGGTACCAAACTTTGAACCGTGACCTCTGATTTTTATTTTTTATTCAGTAAGAGAATGGTCGAAAGCTTCATTGAGGAAGTTTGAACAAAAGTTTAAGTCTTTCACATTTGAGGTGAATATTTGCCTGATACACCTGTACATTAGAGCTAAAGTACTTACTTACCATAAGTACCAGTGGTTCCTTTGTTGGACCTGTTGCTGTTAAACTCTCCGAGGTGTCACTTTTGTTATCTGTTGGTTTTGTGTAGTGAACAGTTGTTCCTGATATCTCAAATTTCAGGCTTGCACTGATGTACTCCTGGCCATTGATGTAAAAATCATTACTTGCTCCACTTTTTAGTGCTGATAATGGGGATGCCAAAAATATTCATATTAAAACACGTGACAAAAATTATGATACAATTTATAAGAAATGCAACTTTACATGCATCATTGCCTACCATTTGCATTTAAAGTGGCAACCTTTCTATATTAGTGTTTGCAGAGTGTTAGAAATTCAAAAACTGAAATTTGCTAGGGGGGTTTTCAACCCAATTCAGTCCATGAGGTGAGTTTCACTTGTTAGATACAACAATGGGAAACCAAAATTTTACCTTATACAGATCACTTATGGTGTCCAATCCATGCCAAAATTACAACTTCCAATTTTACTATTCTGAAATCAATTTCACAACTCAACATGCTATTCTGGATTCTGAATGTCAATTGACAATTGCATCTGAGGGGATTTCTGATCAGTGTGAACAAATTTTAAACGCATGGTGAACGCGACATTGTGAGACGGTCCCTTGGTAAAATTGTATATTAACTTGCAGCTTTCACCCTTTGCAAGTTTCAATACAACTCTTAATTTCCGAAAACAAGTTTCATGTCCCCTGTTGAAAACTGGGTTTTAGCATAGACCCTCCAAAATTTAGCCAGTGCTTTGTTGGTGTTGAAGGGTACTCAATGCATTACTTGATGTCTGCATGGGATATACTTCGGCGAAAGTGTGCTCAACAGAGATAAAAGCCACAGTGAAAATTTACTGTGATAAAAAAACTTGGGTTTGAAAATTTTATGTTATCATCGTACTTACCAAGAAACGTTGAATCACTTTTGCTGTTTTTAATTATCTTAATGTTGGTGGCGCCAGAGGGTATTCTTACAATTTCAGTATATCCTAAATATAATAAAAGAATCTAGTTATTCTCCTTTTCTTGGCTTGTGTGATTTTCTTTCTGTTCTCACTGATGAAGAGGCTGAATATAAATTAGCTTTCAATGGTCTTCTCTCATCCACTTTCACATAGATTATCCCAGACAAATTATGCCAATGAGCTTAGAGTGAAAAGTTTTCCATTTAGCTATTTTCACTAATGCAACAATCTGACCAAATGGAAAATAGCCATAATGTTCAAGTAATCACAAGCCAGGGCTTTATTCCTGTTCCACAATGCTTTGCAAAAATCAAGTGGCATTAATGCTTCAAACTGTTTCCACAAAGAGGCTAGAGGTTTATTGTAACTATTGATAATATGACCATAATTTGTGCTCGTAGTCTCTCTTCTTTCCTTGAAGTATGGTGAATAATTAGTTGGCTTGCAAGTACGATATGTTGTGTGCAACACACAAAATTATTGTGTGATTTCTAGTCTAGGCTGAATTCAAACATCAACTATAACATTATGCATTATAAATATCCTCTGCAAGCACGATAAAAACGTTATAGCTATTGACATTTTAAATTCAACAGGGAGTTATTTTTCAAGTGGGCATGACATAAACATTCTGGGAGCAACCTTCAGTCTTTGTTCACAAATGGAAACTTCAGTCCTTCAGTCTTATAATGCCATTTGATTAAAAAAAGGTACACATCATGCACGAAGATTGCATATACAACGTGATTGTTTGCAATTGGCTGGTACAACAAACAGGACAAGATGTGCTCCCTCTGTTTGAAACATCTAACATCACCTCAGGGAGTGGTATATGTATGTACCAAGTTTTTGACTCCCCTTTGACATCCTCCTACGGTAGACTTTTGTCCGTGGAAATGTTGATAAAATGTATACTTTTCATTGTTTTTTTTTGCCTCCAGCTGGGTTTGACAAATTACTTTGTAGAAAATGTAGTTTTGACTCCAGAAAGTAAAAATGTAGACTCTCATCCCCAATTTCCCCCTTTATGTAGACATGTTACAGTAAAATGCGCCTCTGGGATAAATATTCAGACTCAAAAATTTTTGCAATGCTTTTCTGATCTATCACATGTGGGGCTCACTTTAAAGCTCTTGGAGTAAGAAAATTTCTACTTTTTTTGTTTTTTGAAAACTTTATTTTCCCGGTAGAGTTAACACAGGGATGTGAATCGCAAATTGCGATATATGTTAGGCAATTTGTTTCTCTAGTACCAAACTTTGCAAGGTGACCCCTGATTGTTATTCTGCTTTGGTAAAAGAATGGTTGAAGGTTTCATTGGGCAAAGTTTGAGCAAAAGTACAAGTCTTTCACTTTCAAGGTGCATGCTACCTAATTTCAGGATGGCGTAAGTTTGACAATTGACTGACCTCCACATGATGCCCACTCACCTGTTGATATATTCGTATGATGGAAATGACGTCTAACAGTGCGGCAGGTTGTACCATTTCCATTGCATACACCACACTGGTCCACAGTGGCAGTGGAATATAACTTACCATCACATCCAATGCTCTGAAAAGTTAAACAATGAAAAAGCTGTCAAAAAATATAAATCACATTTTTTTCAAGCTTGTATGCAATTTTCAGCAGGATAAGGCTGAGGTGCCTGGACATGGGTGGCATCATGATATTTGGTATCTTCAATTTTATGGATTTCCTTGGGACCAATAGATTGGAAAACCAAATCACCGTTTTTAAAATTTGATGAGTGGGAAGCAGAATACTGAAACCTTGCAACTTGCCTCACATTTGCCAGCCACACAGATTGACTTGGCTCCAGTGCGGTGTGAAGCACAGGGTGTGCCGTCGAGAACTGACGATGTCAGCGGAATTACCAATTGTGGATCCTCTGTTGCGTAACATACCAGTGAACATGGATCGTACAGATCATCTGAAATTACCAAAAGTCGCATTTCATGAAAACTTTCACATTTTAAACATAATAAACGTGTAGATCAGTAGTAGAATGCTGAGGTTTATATTGTCGAGTTGCCCCCTTCCCCCAAACAATTGCAAAAGTCACGTTATCTCAGCAAACTTGAGTCCTAAAAGAACTGAAGATTACACGGTTGTGCTACCATGGTTGTGATCTCGACTGCATTTGGTTAACCCTTTGATCGTTGTATTTTTTCCCACCAAAATTTTCTTGTAATATTTCACCAATTTGTATGAACTTTTCTGTAATTTTTTGATAATTTTGGACCAAACGAGCACAACATTCCATTGGCCACAGTCTTTTATTAAAATATTGGCAAAAATCTAACAAAAATTGACTGGAGTATATTTTACAAGGGCAACAAAATTGACTTTGGCGCTCAAAGGGTTAAGCTTGTGATGATAAGCATGGTGCTCATGACATTTATGTGAATCCTTTATTATCTGGGTGAGTAGATGATTTTCGAGAAAGAAATGTTTCTGCCAAAATATGAAAATATATATTTTCCTCTCCAGTAAACGTAGAAAAATGTCTTCTATTTGGTAGGCTACTACAAAAACCCTGAGACAAAATTCATCGAAGTATTACTAGTATTTGGACAAATATCGTCATAATGATCAAAAAGTAAAATAAATTTGATTTTATACCTCTTTCCTCCAGCTCAACAAGATGTCAAACTATTCACTCCGTAGCTGCTTTAGACAGAAATCGGAAAAAACGAGACTTTTTGCACGTACTTGCTGCAGGTCCCTTGACCTGTAATTTTGTGTTTTTCATGATGCTATTTGTTATATTCCAAAAAGTACAAATTTCGTCGCCATTACCATAACATTATGCCCATATCTGTATCCAAAAGTCTTGTCAATTTTTTGGAAAAGTTACTTTTGGATATTAAATTTATAATAAAATCGTGACGTCATCAGGAATTAGTCCCTAACGGCTGAGGGAGATCGCTATCACCATGATCTCTTCAACTGGCCCTCATTTCCGTCAACAGGATACATGTGGTTTACCTCGGGAATGTGAGTCATCCGAACACTGTCTATTCCCCCTGTTGGCGGTTTTAAATGCTCAGCCGTACTTAAACTCGCCTGTAGGCAGCGCATAACGATATGAAACTACCACACCATGGCACGAGGAGATAAACGGTTTGTCGTTCGTTAAACAACGCAGTGCATTGACTGGCGGTATATGTTTAATCGTTGATAGAGTGAGGGTAAATTTGTAACTGTAAGCGTTTCCTTCCATCTGACAATCCGACGAACAACGAAATACGATGGATGTACCATGAAATACTATTGAATTTGAATAATCGGAGTAGCTGTTTCTCACAGCCGCTTGCGTTGGAATTACAGTGGTTTATGCCTTTGTGAGGTAGCTTGAAGTACTTTGTCGTCAAATACGACGGTAATTGATTATTGCTTTGAATATGGGCGAAGTCCATGAGTCAAGAGGTCGTGCGTGCCATTTCTTACTCAACGAACCAATGCGATACATGTACGCCACTTCGCCGGCGGAAAAAAACTAATAAAGGTTTGCCGTCAACAAGGGGGAGACTCTCTCCCTGAAGGACGAGGAAAGAATTCGCTCTCCTTTTCAGATGTCCATTTGTTTAAAGGATAGGACTGTTTTGCCTCTAAATGATTCTAAGGGAAGTATTTACCGTCCGTAGTCTGCAGGTTTGCGACTGTCCCACTTCAAAATGGCGCCGTCTTTCGGAAAACGAAACCGAGGCTACACTTTCAACCAATCAGCAATCGCAAAAGCAATAAGTCAACTCGGTCATTTACCCTGTTCACATTTGGTATTACATGTAATGTTTTCCTGGGGATTATTTTACGTCAGACGCCTCACTTCCCTTCGGATTACATATCATTGGTTGAGTCTTTAAACTTTTATCGTGAACTTAAATGACACACACTGATGTCTGTGATGAATTCAAAGCACACCCTAAAAGGAGGTCAAATTATCGTGAATATGTGAGGTGTAGGACGAGTCGAGTCTCAGTGTAACACTATAGCCGGGAGCAATGCTAAATCAGAGGCTTGACTTACCGTCTTTTGCGACGTATGGTTTCCATTGATATTTGCTACCGCGGTAGAACAAATTCTTATCAAAGGAAGAACACTGCTCGGCCCGGAAATCACTAGCAAGCCATGGAGGACAGGGCTGTAGAGGTGAAAAAGTTTACACCGAACATTTGTTAATGTGTAGTCTATAAGGGCTGAACCATCAAGTCTCCGGGAGGGGTGGTTAGAATGCTTGGATTATCTTTCCATTCATTTTCCCCCCACACTTTATCGCTTTTATAAACCTAAAATTTGACAATATTATTCTTTCGGATTTCGCACATGAGGTACGAAAATACAGAATACAAACGTTGGTACAGAATACAAACGTACAACAACTTTTTTGGGTCGACCTTTATTTGCAAATGTGATCAAAAAGTCAGCACACTTGCAATGAGTTTTATAGCAATGTTTGCCTTCTAGATTTTTTCCATTTTTATAACCCCTCCAAAAATCTAATGGTCGACCGTCTGTTGACACTAGCTTTTTAAATGACCATTGGAGTAACTTTGCGTTCAATTTTGCGCGAAATAAAAATCTTCCATATTTTACAGTAGTATAATAATTGTTAATTGTTTTCCCTTGTATCCGTCACTTGCTGTACTGCGACACACAGGCGCTAGGCACATCGTTGTCGTCGAGTTACAGTTCATCATGTTCGTTAGTAAACAGTGACAAACATTTGACGCTTTTCTTTACTGTTTGGTTTGTCTTCTCGATGTACTTCCTGTGTCACTTCACGTATTTGGAAACAAACATGGCGTGGTCACAAGAGGAGCCACTGACACTGGGTTACACATTCGAGCTACACATAAGAGTTCAGTCAACCTACATTACCTCAGTATTGCACGCCTTGTATTCCCTGTTTTGACCTTCACATAGGTCATCCGCCGCTGCAGCAATGGAATGAGCCCTGTAAAGTCAACAAACAGAGGACGTGATTATGAGGTCAGAGCTGAAGACTTTTATAATGATTGAGAAGGGTTTGGGGGCTCGATTTTCCTCTACTGTTTCGCTTGCGAATGTTATCACCTTTGGAAGCAAGCCATTGATTATGTCAGCTTAAATCCATCTGTGAAATTAGCACAATTCCTTAATTTATGCGACCATGGCGACAGCACACAGCCCCAATGATGCAAAGGAGCCTTTCGAAAGCAGTTTGATTTATTCAAATGTTCATGCTTCCCGGCATAATAGAGCAAAGGTAGTATGGGCCCTAGGAAAAGATAGTCGGAGACTCGTAATATCAGTATTCTAGTCCAGACTAGAATTCATTTGCCAACAATAACATTTCGTATTACAAATATAATGTGTGATGTTGATAAGGTTAATACATGTGTATTTAAACCTACTTCAGGGGGAAGAATTATAAAATAATATACTTGTTCCCTTGAAAATGTGAATTTTATCAAAAGCAACATATATTATCTCCTTAATCCTACTGGAGAAGAAGAACTAGACAAAAGGCTTGAATCATTACCAAATAGTTGTTTGCGAAGCACTTCATCATCATTATCATCCTCATCCTCATCATCGTCATCGTCATCGTCGTCGTCGTCTCTGTCTGTCTGTCGTCTGTCTCCCCTCCCTCCCCTCCTCTCTCTCACTGGAAAACGTGGTAGTCAGATCAGAACAGAGCTTAAGTTCGTTAGTTCGTTCATCCATGTATTGGTGTATCCGTCATCCATGTACGTTTGTTTGTGCCCAAGTATATACTGTGACACTGTTTTGCTCAAAATGAACGCTATTACATGTAAAACAGATAAGAAATTTGGCTGCTGTTTTCAACTCACAATGACTGAATGAGAAGGGCCAATTTTCACTGACTTTACAAAGGATTGACGCACTGAACGGTGACTTTATAAAGGATTGACGCATTGAACAGTGACACCGGTGGACCCGAGGCGATTCTGAAGAATCTTCAGTTGTGCGTATAAGTTAGATCTCAGAAGAATGTCGATTCTTGGCGACGCAACAAAATTCGGACGAATGTACCTCCATTTCCCCCCAGTACATCACTCATTTTGTCTTCCGATGAGATGTAGCCTTGCATGCGGGTACACGTTCTGGGTTTACTCGTTGAAAATGTTTGATTCAGTTCCAGCAACGTGTAACTTATGAGCCGCGAGTCAACCCCAGTGAACATCTAAACGGTGATTCCCCCCACCCCCATTGTACGACATAGCAACCGCTTCTTTCATGGCTGATGGCTGCACCCAGGGTAATGGAGCTATTTTTATATCATGCTATTTCTAAATTGCAACCATGCGCCCTCCCGGAAAGCCGATTGCCGCCGGGGTTTCCGATCGTACGATACTATGGTAATACATAGCGGAGGCCTATGAAAAGATATGCAAATTTAACAAACACCAAAGAAAGTACGAACAAATCGGATGGTTCCCACGAGAAAAAGATATGGCATTTGAAAAATATTTTATAGTGAATAGTTATTTCAATATATTTGAAACATACATACATACATACATACATACATACATACATACATATTAGCCCACTATATACAGACATACACATGGACAATTAAAAAGACACCGCTCCGAAAAGTGATACTTGCCCAGATTTAAGACACCTCCGTAGCCTTAACGAAGCCCCAGTGTCGCAGGGACGTGTGCATTCTGTCCATCCACTCCATGGGCCCCACTGGTAACCTTCACTCTACAGAGAGAGAGAGAGAGATTTCTTTTAATAACTGAAGATATAAGGAGAAGATACTTCCTCGGTAGACCTCTGAAGGGTTGTATTCTCATGTAAGTGCATGAATATTGGCGTGCAAGAACTGGCGTCGCGTAAATGACGATTATCGTAGCTCGGCTAATGATTCGAAGGTGTGTCTGGTACCGTGTTACACACACCTGTGCTCAGAGATACATCGGTGTAGCTTGTTACAAGTGTGTGGACGTTCTTCAAAACCATTCCGTATCGAACTGATAATTGTACCAAAGAATTGAAGTAACACCAAGTATTCTGAAATACTGATGACGGTGTGAATAGTGCTGATTTGAGTTGTCATTTTCCAGGCCGTTGCTGTAATTTGATGATTTTTTTCACTATTATCTGCATTGTTATAGATGACAAGTGAGTTCTGGTCCAGATTAGAATACAAACGTAAGCAATAAACGTACATTCTACACGTATAAACGACGTGTTAACAATCTGGATATTAGGTATTTCATCATGCTTTAGGGAGAAAAACAAGAACTTGCAATAGTCAGTAAAAACAAAAATAGTGAAAAAATCATCAAAAGTTACAGCTACTGCCCCTTTAATCATGTAAATCAACAAAAGCGCAATCACTTATTCCATTTAAATTGTTTTATAATCCTCACAAAATTGCTGATCATCCGAAATGATATTTGATATTACATGATAACGTAAGAGGAAAACAGGATCCAAATCGTTCAGTCGTCGGCAGTTCACGCGTTTCATCGGGTTACAAGAGCTTAAAAAGCCCGCTAAATTATTTTCCGTTTCAGCAAATCACTGTTCCCCTTTATTTTCTCTCCAAGATCCAACTAAGTCATTGTACACCCATTGAACTTCACCTGTTACGTGGTGTTTATTCCGAACAAAATGAGACCAAATGGAGAATATTGTGACAGCACACCGCTTTTTGGGCTGCTGTGAGTTCCCAGGCTCAAATGAATTTGACGTTTTTTCCCATGTTACCCCTATTTCCGAATACACGTGCCCAGTAACCCTGTATAAACAATTGGGGGGGGGGGTACCAAGGTGGGATAGTAGGCAATCAACCTATCCATCTAATTGAGCTCGGAATAACATTTCCCAGGACCACAGACCTTCAGTTAACATCACGGTTTATATATCTTTAACCCACGGTCGGATGCATTGAGGTATACACGACGCCGGTTCCAAATATCAGAATATGGGAATCTGGAAAAAGTCCGGGGGTTCAATCGCGAAGAGTGGTTCTTACGTCCGATTTCATTTTAATCAGCATGCTAATGAACACTCTTAAGTGGACATGAAAGTACAGGTAATTTGGCGACGTGGAAGAGTTTCTTAACAGAGGTACTTAGTGTAAGACACACAAAGTGGGGCGACAATCAGGTTCGACTGTAAGTATCGATAAAATTGCCGCGGTATTTATAGAAGTGCTTACATTTCGTCTTACGTTTGTGTCGTATATACGCGCAAGACCTACATGTTCGCATCGGTACTACTGTCTGTCAGCATCTATTCATGCATGTACACATGCAAACATATATACATAAATAGGCACATACCGAGATAGGTATATACACGTCTACATAGATACCTACATACCTACCTTACATACACACAAAAAGATGTACATGCATCTCTATGTTTACTCCATTACCTTACGGGCATGGGTCGTATTACAGGATGAGGGCCCTCTTCCCATAACCCAATGAAGCTACGAGAATGGCCTTGTTCACTGCAAGGGCACACAGTACAACCAAGAGACGAAATCGTTATCTTTTCAAATCAAGTGGCTTACTTTTGTTTCGAGTGAGAAGCTATACACATGTTGGCTCATCAATCATTAGAGTTCTTCCCTCACCTTGCATACACACATAACATGTAAATATGCTGATATACTGATGACAAAATTTCTGGTATGTACCATAAACTATGTCATGTGCGCATTCATTGTAAGGGAAGGACGTCTGACAGTTTTACCATGTGTCAGTGAGCACAACAACATGAATAGTTGCGCTCATGAAGCAAAAATAATTGCAATAATTCGTAAAGCCGGTGACTTTGTCCCTTTAATATATCACATAATTATGCGTGTTGATTGAGCATAGTTATCGGTGCACTATATATACTGTCTTCCTGCTTGATGAAGTGAAAATTCACCCTAGCTGTTTCAGATATGTCGCAAGAGAGAAAGTCTTTGAGTTTCCTGTTTTCTGTTTTCGCTTTCTCATAGTTTGAACATTAGCAATGGTAATTCGGAATAGACTGGTACAACGGGTTTATAGGCGACGGTTTTAAGTAGTACACAGACATTGCGGTAGGTAGGAAGTTTTGTTTATTCGAGGAATGCGTGCAATTAAGCAATTGATATGTGTGAAATTGGTCTTGCAGTCTCTCTCTTCGTGGTCTTTTAATAATGGTTTTCTTTTGAATGGTTTGACAGTTTCGATGACTCTGCCAGGCAGAAACTAATGGTTACAAACTCAAGTGAGCGAAGGTAGACGCCAAAGGTCTACGAGTTCTAGTGGACAAAATTTCACAAATTTTAAGTTTCAAGATCAAGGCCAAGAACATGGATACCAGCTCGTTAGCGACGTGTTTATAAACAATGGTAATACGCGCAAAGTCATTAGTGGCGCACAAAGATTGCAGGGTAGTAGACAGCGTTGAACGAAAAACGAATCGAAGTCATTTTTGTTTGATTAAAAACAGCTCGAAGAAACACTGAAACTCTCCTAAAACCGCACTCGAATTATTAGCAATTTGCAATCTGCTCTTTCATGTAAAGTTCAAGTGGCGGAAGCTTAAACAGTTTTCTCCGGCAACTTAATCCATTTTCACTTTCCTACGTTCACGCTTGTCGCATTTTCTGACATATTTCGTGAGTCGCGGTTCCTGAGGAGTCGCTTTCGGGCAAGCTTGCCAGCTATCGTCTCCAACAAAGGCTCCAAAATGTCTTTGAAACGAAGGCGCATCATTTAAAACACTGAGAGAGGCGTGGAAGAAGATATAACAGATCTGAAAATTAAGCCGGGCGATCTTGCGAGTTTTCCGCAGGACATTGGACTCCACTCTATAGGATGTGTAAACATTTGTGCCAACAGCCGTTTTGTGCCTGGGGATAGTTCAAGAACAAATGGGACAATGTCACACGCGGGCAGTGTATTTAGAGCGGCAGAAACGCGACTTTAGTTAAGCGTGACAGTGCATTCAGTGGTCTTCAAAGGCGTCCAAATGAGTCAATGGTGCTCAACGGACTGTTGAGTTCTTTTCGAACAAAGAAATTCTCAAACACAGATGGTAGGCTGTAGTTTATATAGGTGTACTAAGTAGTGAGGTGGCGCATCTCTCTATATAACTCTGGAATTGAATAATGTCTGAGACGGTTTGATATGCCCATAAAACACACCAATCAACTGTTCACTACAATTATTGCACCTTAATTCCATGCAGGTGAACACCATTACACATGTTTGAAACGCCGCTGCTAAGGTCTACTGCATTTTGGTATTGGAGTTATAGAATGTGACGTCATTGCAACGCGACGCTGAATGAGGCCACCGTTTTGAAATTTGACACTGGAAAGCCAGTGTGTACACAACTCTCGATTTTTAACTATCGGGTTTTCACGCTTATTTCCTCTCATTCGAAGTTTACACTACGACGTGACCTGGCTTCCCTTTTTTTCGCACTATTGTCACCATCGGTACTATTGACCGCGAAAGAATCAGTGGTATTGCCCACTCGATATGTCCACGCAGCAGTGATGTCCAAATACTTGGACAGCAGAAACGCTTAGACAAAGGGTTGTCGCCCGGCGTGATACAGGCCTAGGTCCACATCATTTATGAAGAGGGAGGCGGGGTCCGAGTCGTTAAACCCGTGCGAATTTGCCCATTTCGTCGTCAATTATTAGAGATGCAATAACGGATATTTAATTTTGGGGAGATTTGCGAAACGAAAGGAAAAAAAAGATAGCTGGCGATTTTTTTTCTCTCAAGATGTTGACGGAGTATACCGGACGCATTCAAGGGCTAATAACATGCTGGAATGAGTAATATGCACACAGAAGCCCACCGCTGAGTTATGGCGAAGTCATCTCTTCTTTGCGATCTAATTTATGGCAACATATAATGTACACGGTAAAGGCGAGGGTCACAGACGCAAGGTCCTCGCATTGAAACAGTAAATTATTTGCTTTTGGGTGCACGTGGTTGCTGATATTTTCGAGTGGGTTTGGAAAAAAAATCCGCTAGTCACCGTTGCCAATCAACACCCCACGTCTTGGGTGACTGACAGAGAGTGGCAGCAGCCGAGCTTTTTTTTTTCAAAAACAGGATACTTAATCGCCAACTCTGAACTCAAGTACAGCCGAACGAGGACAGATCTATGGACGAGTCAGTTGGTTTTAACCGACGAACATGCTGCGACTTCAGATGGCTTCTTGTTGAATAACTCCGGCGTCAGAATCACTGATGGGGAGCTAAGAAGAAACGCGGGTCCCATTACATCCAAAAAACTCCGAACGACAACAGACAACAACTGAACCGTTTCCGTTCAAAACAAGTTTAAAGATTCTGCAAACGTGTTCAGTAGCCGATCTTTCATGGAGCAGAGAATATTAATTACCGAAAATGCATACGGCAGCGGGGCTTACTTACCGTGGCTACTTCTGTACTGGACTGAATTGAAAATCGTTCCCGCTGACCAAAAGCCTTGTCGCTGATAAACAGACACACCAGTCCGAAAAAGCCTAGAAACGACCAGCGTTCCATGTCGAACTGCGAAAAAAGTTCCAATAGGTATTTGCCAAGTGAGTGCACTTCCTCAGACGAACTATACCACAGTTAAACAGAGAGTTCCCGGACTCTCATTTTGCAGGCTTTTATACCGTCTGACTCGGAGGGTCTATTGTTGGTGCTATTCTCGTGGTACCTCGGCGATTAATTACATAATGAACCCACTTCGGCATGTCAGAAGCTGTGACACTGGTTGGCTGGCCGATGGCATACCTCACACGCTACCAGCGTGTAATATATGGTTAGGAATAGGAAGCCGAGATTTCCTGCCCTTTCTGCTTTGTCTGCTATAGGGGTACACCCCGTGTCCTTGCTGTGATGTATGTAAGTGGCATAGAAAGACCGTGTCGGGTGTAACAGGTCAGCATGTTTCCGCAGATTAATAGGGCGATAAATAGGTAGTATTAGTGGTAGGGGTATCAAAGCTAATGCCAATTGGGGAGACACCGTGATTGAATGATCGATTTAAAGGCGTTTCTCTTCCTGGGACAGGCTTAGAGCACTGCCAACGGCGGCTTATCAATTTTCAACAAGTGTTTTGCCCGTGTCTTAGATCAAAGCCTATAATGGAAATCACGCCCCGGATTAATGAGAAGGTATGTCGTTCCATGGTAATATCGTGTTACTCGTCGCCATGGCATTTAATCGCATCGCGCTATTGTTTCACAGGAGCAAGTGTCGTTAGCTGAGGAGATACAGAGGATAACGGAGCTTACTTGCAAAAAAAATTATTGTAGAATATTAAATGAAAATGGAGGACTCTTTTGGAGATAAAAAACATGCATTAACAATATGCACTGCCCAATATTGTAAAAACAGTCATGAAATATAAAACATGGAAATCCGTTCATTGTTACGTATCTTGGAACCGACATTTCTTGGCGGAGACTATCCACAGAGTTGTTAAATACCTTTTGAACGAATTCCGTCACTTTATAGTACTCATTTGACTTATACTTTGCCAATTTTTGGTGAGCTAGAAGATTTCTCCACACAGTTGTTGACTCGACAAAGTTGCACAAAGACGACTTTCTTGATGGTAGTCGTATATAGATTTGATGCACCGTTCGCCTGCCCTCGTTATCATTATTAACACGGTCAATGTTTTGTAAATAGACCTCTATCACTATGGTTTCACGAATATACAATGAGCGACGCGAGCGCGCGTCAAGACCGTTTTTACTATCATGCGATTATTACCCCCCCCCCCCCGCTCGAAAGACGTAAATATTGTTAGCATCTTCAACTCTCAGTAAGACATAAAAATACTTGTTTGAAAAGACATAAAACTACTTGTTTGAAAATAAAATAGGCGGAAAACAATTGTGAGAAATAAACGTTTACGGCTTGGTGAGACCACAGTGAATTGTGATGATATAAACTCACGTAGCTTATGTTAACCTCGGTTGAAGCTCCATAAGTTTAATGCATTTTCTATCGTGCTGTTTGTCCGGGTTTTTTTTTTTGAAATACGTTAAATACAAAAATTTAACTCCCAAGATCATGTCGAAATATCCAGTGTTGGACTTATCAACGCAGCCTGTGCGTACTGCGTCTGATGTCTAATGTTGTTGGGTGAAACCACAGTCGCTTGTGAATCCACAACGGCCGCTGGGTGGTATGCATTAGAAAAGTAGGTCACCCAGCGGCCGTGGTGTATCGATTCACAAGCGACTGTGGGTGAAACTGAACATTAATCCAGACAAGAGTTCATTCATAAACGGTATAATAATGCACTGTGTTTGCAAGGCTGATAAATTGTATTTTAACGTAGTAATCTGAGGATAATATATATATATATATATATATATATATATATATATATATATATATATATATATATATATGTATGTATATGTATATATTTTTTTTTTTTTTTTTTTCTTGGACAAATATAAGGCAGCTACTAGTATTATAGACAGTTACAACAATTGTTTCTTGCTGGGGACAATTGATTTAACATTTGTTACTTTCTGCCATGAGAGTTCGATTTTGTACATGTAGTTCGTGCTATCATTGAGCAGATGTCTAGAAGGGGCACTGACACTGCAGTGTGTGACTTTGAGATCAACAAGCAGCCCCGCTGACAATACAAAGATGATTGTGTTTCTCGTTCCCGAAAGCCAGCGTAACGATATCCATATGTATTAAACTTTTCACACCCGGGCACTGTGGCCTTGTTGAAATAATGGAACGGGGTAGGGTAAAGGAAAACAACCCCTCATATTGAACAAAATAAGTTCAGACTAGACTGCATGTAATTTTCAGATATTAGATATCCGTTAACATCGTCTTGGGACGGGTTCTGAAAAACTTGATTTCGTTTAAGTGATAAATAGAAGCACTCATTTTGTAGGGAAAAGTCAAGACGAAGTTGATCCATCGCCCTGTGCGTCCCATCTATCTAGCATCTGGTACTAAACTCACTGTCATGATGGCTCATGGCTTTATTCCCGACCAACAAAATACATCGAGTCCGACAGCTGAATATTTGACTGTGTGTCACATTCTAATGAGGCCGCTGTTTTGAACTTGATGGTATGACGGATCGATTTTGCTGGAATATTTGATGGCAATACGAATGCTCAAAGCATTGCTTGAATACAAATACACTAGACTCCCCTAAATTGACGCAACCGCGCACACAGTTTGACTCTAGGCATTCTACACGTATACGAGTTTGTGTGATGCGAATCTGTCAGATCATATCAAATATGGTGGCGTGAGCCTAGTTGTAACAGTGTTTGGGGATGGCGGCCTATAATTCTGCGGTCACTCCCCAGTTGACTCACTTCTCGACCGTTGATTAGACAGACTGGAAACAACATCCGTATCTTTTGATACGTTCGTCAGTACTAGTTTGCGTGTTCTGGTTTGCTAAAGTGTTTTTTTTTTCCAACCGCTGTTCGTAACGGAAATCTGTGGTTAGCATACAGATTGGGGAATATTAGTTTCAGTTTAATTAGTTTTGATATCTCTCGCAAGGCAAGGAACCGTTTCCAAAGTTCAAGCATGGAGCACTACATAACGATTGAGTAGGTCAAACAACCTATGTTAAATTTCATGTGGCAAAAAGTTATAAAATATGCTATCAAAAGTTACTGTTCACGCCGACGCTTTAGTCGGGTACTAAGTACAAAATTCTTAAAATAAAAAAGCATGATACACGCACGTTTGAATCTTATTTGCTGTAGCTTCAGTAAGCCTTGTTCTAGTTGTTGACGTCAAAGAAGTTTGTTTAGGATGAAAACAGTGCTATATTTTCATCCATCTGCAGTATCGAGCGGTCGTTGCAAGATATTTAGTTTCAAAGCAAAGTTAATGTGCCGAGATATCTCGTTATCTGTCCCATGTTTACAGCGTTGTAAGGCACTTGGAGTACTCTCTTCTTTATCGTAGTAATAATCTGAAACTATTAATGTTTCGGCTTTAGTGATATTACAACCCCCTTCAGGCGTTGTAACTTGTCGCTTACCAATTTGATATCACGTCACGTCATCGAAGTGCGTTCAATTTAAATCTAAGGCGTTTGATGTATTTTGCAATAGATTTCTTCTCTCTGTATTGAAAATATAATACCAGTTCTATTCCCGAAATCGTGTGGCAATGCCTATAGATTTCAACTTCTCAACACCGTGACAGTCCGCATATGTGTAATGCCCAGTGTCATAATATTGTTATTGTTGGCAACTGAATTTTAGTCCACACAAGATCCCATTTTACAACAATTTCGTTGCATTTCGTGAGCAATGCCTTGTGCTCTCAAAGTTAAAATAATCATATATCCATCATATCGTTCATTCAAAAAGATTCGTGAAAAATGAACGCAAACGAGACTGCAAAATTAACAGATAGCCTCGGGGACAGATATTCAGACTCTCAAACTTTTATAATTCTTTTCTAATCTACCACTTGTGGGGGTTCATTTTAAAGATCTTGGTGTAAGAAAACTTTTCACTTGCTTACTTTTTCTAAAATCGAAAATTTTATTTTTTCTCCATAGAGTTAACACAGCGATTGCGGCCATTTTGAATTTTAAATGCTGAAAATTTCGTCAAGGAAAGTTTTAGCAAAAGTTTAAGTCATATACTTTCGAGGTGCATAGTACCTTAAAAACAACTTTCATTCGTTCGTAATGCGGTTAGATTAGAGATGAATGGAGGCCGTGTTATCATTCCCACACACATCCAGATAAAAATAGCGGCAAGTTGGAATTCCAACGTTTTGAAAGCACATCAAGAGATTGCAGTGAGCGAGCAATCTGTCCGTGATCGCCATGGTTGGTCTCCTCAACATTGAGTGACAGCTTTGGCAGTTTCAGCCTCGTTCACTACTCAGTTTGTTTGACAGACTTGGCATTTAGATCGATCCCACAGAGGCAGAATTTACAAACAGTGCGTACTTTAGTTACTTCCTCCGTTCAATCACGATCATGACGATATTCTACCTACGCATTGCTCACTCAGCCCTATTTCGGTAGTCATGTTTTTCTTGTAAAACAGGCTAATGGTGAGATGTTGTCTACTTTTCCCACTGGTAATAAAGTTTTGATCTGATGAAGATTGTGTCAGATTAATGTTGGCTGTTCAGAACTTTTCCATTTTACCGATCCTTCAACACATACGGCACATGGGGCTAGTATTCCACGTAAAACCAGGACAGCTTTAATCGCTGTTGATAAATATTCATTTCTTCTTTATAGATAGCCCTTTATCCCCTGGTATCGTTCCCGCTCCGGTGACCGGGCATATGAGACACGCCCTTTGCTCGCACAGAGTCTCTAATGGGAACATCCGACTTTCGTCGATTGTGAACTACCGCGAGCTTAGCAAGATTATGTAACAGATGCTCGAACTGTCGTTGAGTGAGACTTGGAGTATTTCATATGTAGGTGGATGTTTATCCATCACATGCCATGAAACAAAGATACAAACATCTTACGGTGTAAGCAAACACGGAACCACTGGCACAAAATATTTTGAACTCAGTCAGCACGCGGCGTGGTATGCTACCAGCAGGAAGCGTCAGACCCTTCGTGAAGCTCTCATGACACAATAAACTGACAGGAGTTGTTGGTAACGTCACAAAATATAACGTGCAATCAAAATGAAAGTGTGTGAAAAAACTTACTGGATGCCTGTCGTTCTATTTTTTATTTATTGCCTAAAATAACACAGTTGTTCCGGAAAGGTTTACGCACTCCATGATCAATATTTATGTACCTATCGCCATTTCGGTTTATATAGCGGTTTTTTTTGTTTTGTTTTGTTTTTTGCCGAGGTCGGAAAACCATTGTCACATTGACTGCAAAAGGAAGAAATCTGTATAGCCAATAAGAGGAAAGCACACATTGATTGAAGGCTACAAATTACTTCATTAGTGATCTATGTGTCATAACGTTATATATCCATATATTCTTACCATATGGCACATCGTTACAGATATATATATATATATATATATATATATATATATATATATATATATATATATATATATATATATATATATATATATATATATATCTGTTACGAAGAGGAAAACCTAAATTTCATTTTGCTGAAATTATTGTAAGTGTTTCATAGATATTTACCCGCCAACTTTTTTAGAATTTTGAGAGGACGTTAAACAAAGAATTTACTTGCTCTGGCCTAATTGCAAAGGTTAAAGAGGCCTAGGTGTATGAAGTGGCTATTTAGGCAACGTTCAACAGGTCTACTTTATGCTTAGCGGTTATATCATATTCAAAAGTTCAATGACCAAGATATCGGATCAATGCACGTACACTCCATTTCCGTTGACGTGGTTCACATAATCCGCTACATTCAAGTTCACTAGCCTTTGTGTCGCTACTCGGTATTTGTCTGATAACATTTACATTGTAAAATATTTGTACTCAAGATGTTATTTGTACAAGCTCCTGTTTGCCCACTTTTCCCCCCATGTGCTTATTTTCTTGAACAAAAACAAAAAAAATCATCCATGCTCTTATAATCCCTTCTTATCACGTGCATCCATCGTGATATGCACATGTGACAGTGACCACAGACTTTGGGTATAGGGTAACGTTGATTTATTATGTGATCTCATAGTTCAATCATGGATACGCAAAAATACATATTTGTCCGGGAATTTTTTTTTTGTGAAACTGGTACTTTGATACCACTAATGTTCTAAATGCAACTATACAAATTATACCCCAAAAGGATACGATCTCACAAACAAATAACGGGTTTACAAAGGCAAAGTTACGTAGGATTTTTGTCGGCAGCAGCAAATTGTTGCGCGCTGGGTGCTATAATAAGACACACGTGCAATCGCCTCCAGCGCTACTAAGGTAGTATGCACGCACCGCGAAATTGAGAGACTTAAACTTTTGCTCAAACTTTCCAAAAGGAAACTTTAAATCATCCCCTTCTGAAATCAAGAATAGAAATTAAGAGTCACTGTGCAAAACTTGGCACTGGAGAAGCAAATTACCCAAATATTTACGGACACTTGGAATTTAAAATGGCCGCCCCATAAGCATCAAAATGAGCTCCAACAAGTGGTAGCCCAAGAGAATATTGTGAACGTTTGAGAGTTCAAATCCCGGGGCGCACTCTACATTAATAATTTACGCAAAGGTTTGCGTCGACACATATATGATCATGTTACCCAATGTCTTGACGATTTAAAACTCGTATTACAGGGATGGTGACGGCTTTTGGAACATTATCTCCATTCGAAAATATATCCGAGCACCGTAACCGTTCGGGTATTTGCACTTCTGTTGTGCCGATCTTTGCTTCCCTCTCAAGAAAATTAAGATTTCTGCAAACGCATGAATGGAAATTCGCAGTCATATGGAAAGGAAGAAAGTTGATGATCTGTGACTCTTGTTGTCCTGTGTGCAATCATTTGTGACCAGAAAGTACACGCAGTAAGTGAGTTTGCTTTGGGGTGATTCCGCTCAGAATGTCGTGCCATCGTACCACTCTGCGTCAGAAACTGTCAACCACTCAATCTAGTATGACATCATATATATATTGTTGGCAACTTTAGCGCTCAATCTATGTCGTTCTTGCGATTTGTTTTCACTCCAATGGTCTTTTTTTTAAAGAGGACATCGGAAGTTATCGGCAATTCTGCGAAAACGCACTCCCTATCTAAAAACGAGGTCGACGCAAAGTTGAATATTTGAATAGTTGGAAAAATGTGGCAGGTTTTGCATGGTTGAACACAATTTACGTGTTTCGCGTTCATTTCTCTTGTCGCACCTTGCCCGTATTCGCTATTTCACGGTGGGAGGGGCGATGTCGTAGACCCCGTCCCTTCAAACGTATAACACGTGCGGAACATCCGGATGTGGTTTATCTACGAACGGGGGAGTTGTTGGCAATGTTGACGATAAATCAAGGCAAGAGGACGAGATAGGACAGTGGCTCTTAGGCGCGACAGAACAAACGCACGGTGAATGAATGAATGAATGAATGAATGAATGAATGAATGAATGAATGAATGGATGGATGAATGAGCAGATGAAGGGATGGGTCGGTAGATGGATGGGCAAACGAATAAATGAATGAATGAGGGCGAGAAAGATAAACTACAATTGCCAAAATATTTTTCAATATGAACGAACGCGTGACAACTCTTGTCCAAACAATTTTCATCATTGGAGTAACAACACTCATGATCCTTTAAAAACTCAACGGAAAGGTTGTCTAATTTCAATATTTACTCAAGACTTCTTTGGAGGATGATTAATTATTTTATACATTCATTTGTAACCGCTAGGACCATCCCAGATCTTACTCAGCTCATATGGCTGTCGATAGAATGAGTGATGTGTTAGAGTACTTAGATACTTGCATATGATTGGCTAAATCGGCTGACGTGATACATAGAAATATATCTACAAAAAACTCACATCCCAGAGAGAGAGAGAGAGAGAGAGAGAGAGAGAGAGAGAGGAGAGAGAGAGAGAGAGAGAGAGAGAGAGAGAGAGAGAGAGAGAGAGAGAGAGAGGGGGGTACAGGTAATCTCTTAACCATTCATTTCATCACTAAATGCATACAAAGTAGCAAGTGTATCAAGCAGCGTTGTTCGTTAGGTGTGCAAATATCTACTATACTTGAGTGTATACTCCTCAATAACCTACATGGCATTTGAGCTGATGTAAAACAAGTATGGATGATTTGATAACTTTGCAAGAGACATACATTGCTAGAAAGATAAGACATTGTTATGTAGATAGATAGATAGATAGATAGATAGATAGATAGATAGATAGATAGATAGATAGATAGATAGATAGATAGATAGATAGGTGTTGGTTGGAAGATAGGTATGCAGGTAGGTGGTAGACATATAGATAGCTAGATAGACGGACAGGCAGACAGACAGATGAGCATGCAGGTACAAACAAACATATTGGCACTTTTCGCAATGACCACACACTGCTCTAGATTAGGGGACACTTCTGTTTCTGTTGAAAACCAATAACAATACGCTAATGCATAAGGTAACCCGGCATAAGAAGATCATTAGCCAACCTTTCTTAGCAATTAGACCGGATAATCAATCTCATTAGCGGCTTTTCCAATTCATTAAAAACTTTGGGATTCAAACTGTTGCACTTTAGTGCCGGGTTGTAAGATGCCTGTGCGCGGACAATCCGCACTTACAATCGGGACCCTATACCCTGTCTCATTTCCGGTTGTTTGCGCGAGATCGATAGTGACATCTCGTTCAGTGTCATAGAAACGGACTATAACCAATATCTTAACATTTTTTTTATAATTGTAAAAAGACCCAACATAGACTTAGGCATTGGATGTTGGCTGTTATTTAATCTTTTAAGTGTTAATGGTGATGCAACAAGCCTTTACATCAGACAGACTGCAACCCCCCTTGTTTACATTTCCATCCACATTGGGAAAACAACATGTTGTGTAATGTTGTGCATGGAGGATCTATCGTGACTGACACCATGTCAAGACGGAAATAATAATCGAATTGAAAGTTTTAAACCCTTGCTGCATAATAGCACCGAGGAAACCTATAATTGTTCTGTTGTATGATCAAGAACATAAATCGGTGTCACCGCCCAAAGTTTGGTGTGAGAGAAACAAAATTTACTGATATTTGAAACTTCAAAATGCGGGAAAAATCAGAGTTACGAAACCAAGACGAAGAAAACTTCATTTTAATCCATATATTCCAAAACGAGCCAACACAAGCAGAAGACAGATTGGAAAAGTCTTTGTATAAAATCTTGAGTGCCCGAACAACTTTTCCCGGGAGACATTCTACTGATTATGCGACCTCCTCATACCGGTGAGCGGTTTTCAGTACATTTCGCAGTCAAGGATACTTGGGGTTGACTTTTGCAAAACTTGGATATGCTTGCAAATAGATCGAGGTGCTAGAATACAAACTGTGACTTTTTTATGCATATCCCGGTGTACTTCTGGTATACGTTTGTAAAAGCACAATTTCTTACTTTGCTCCCAGCATCATGTCGGACAAAAATAAGCATTAGAGTTTAAAAATCTAGTTGAGTTATAAGTAGACTAAATGTGCACGCTTTACTTTTCCGCCAAATTGAGATAGAATCACTTCTTCGTACCTGTAATATGTCAAACTATCGTCAGAGATTTCTGAACAAAATTAACTTCTCTGATGGAAAATTCTAGCGTCAGACATACCTTTGCGTTCATATGTAGTATAAAATTTGGCAGATAAGTGTGTTTTCTGTACACATTAAAGTGTTTATATTTCAAAAGTACCAGGTCAGTAAATGTGCGTGATGGGTCCCGATTTGGACAACGTTCGATACTCGGTGTCACGTGACTCTACTGAAGTGTTTGGAAAGAGTATTATTCATGCAGAATAACTGATTTATTGCATCGGCATATTGCTTTGATCCTATCCAGTACCTTTGCTCAGTTTGTGAAATGGGCGTTTTTTTCCCTTCTGATTCAAAAATCACGGCCCGATAGTGTTCAATTAGTCAAAACGGCTACTCAGTGTGCACTGCTCACTGTTATCGTTGAAATTGGATTTTTGATCCGGAGAACTTTTCGACAGTAACAGCACATCTTGTACACAGTCTGATACATTTTAAAGGCGAATACTCATCTTTCAACATATTTCAAACAGAAAGACGAAAATATATTTGCTTTCTGGAACAAAAATAATTAAAATATTCAAAAAAGTCACAGCAGCTGCTATATTGCTTTTAATATAGCCGAACATCACCCGAGCATCAGCAAGCTATTACGCGGGACTTTCCGATAAGTAGACCGTCTACTTAGCAGCAGTATATCTTATCACTGGTCTGACTAATGAGATCGAGGTCTATAAGTTTGCAAAGTGAATTTTGATAAAACACTGCCCAGGCCCCGCCATTTTTGTTGAAATGTCTTGAACATTAGTAAATCAGCAAGGCCGCATCTTGAGGTAGTATGTGCATCGAAAGTGAAAGACTTAAAAACTTTTGCCCAAACTTTCCTCAAGGAATCTTTCAACATTTCTCTTCCAAGATCAAGAATAAAAATCAGGAGTCACCATGCAATAGACTATATTCCGCTGATTGCGAGATCTCGCGAGACTTTAATACATGCCCGTAGAAACAGGTTTCCAGCGTAGTCATACAAGTCAAACTTTGTATGGAACTAGAAAAAGTGAAGAACTGAGCAAAGATTGCAACTTCATATATTTTATGCTGTGTTTAACGTAATTAGCGACTTGTCCTGTTTTACGCAGTTTGTCCTGTGTTGCGAGAACACGTCCACTGCGAACCACATATTCTCGCGATATCTCGGAATGTCTCGCGCGGTTCGGAACATGGTCAATATGCAAAGTTTGGTATTGGAGAAACAAATCTCCCTAGATTTACCGATCCCTGTGTCATCCCTGTGTTAACTCTATGGAGAAAAAAATAAAATGTTCTATTTCCGAAAAAGACGGTAAAATTTTTTCTTGCATAAAGAGCTTTAAAACGAACAGCCACAAGTGGTAGACCAGTAAAGAATTTGAAAAGTTTGAGAGTCTAAATATGTGACCAGCAGTACATTATCAGAACAACAGACTTCCCGGTATTTTTTTCGCTAGCTATCCCTCGGAGGAAGCCTACGCGGCATCCTTTATACACCACGCACTCAGTGGTGCATCATTCTGTTCATTGTCGACTTGAAATGTGTCTCAACTTCGAGCTTTGGTCGTTTTGTCAACGAATCCTGGCGTACGCATAACGAACTGCCGTGTATCCGCGAAATTTGTTACCTTAATTGTCATAAATGACACACGATGACATATTTACCAACGTGAAGCGACGCGATTCACACGGTATATTTTTATCGCTCCCACCCGCGTTACCGCTGGACAAACTCAAAACGTCCAAGTCGCCACATTATGACCAAATATGACAGTTTTATCTTTGTTTCTCGCCGTTAAACTCTTTTTCCTCTCCAAAATAATCCTGCAGTGCTTACCGCAGTGAATTTGCCACCTCGTTATGAAGGACTGGTTACGCTAGACTGAACAAAATGGTCGTTTTATCAAAATTCCTGCATTAGACGGTCGTAGACCGACACAGAATTAGCATATAGTGTCATCTTTCTGGAATTTGCGTAGGTTTTTGCGACATAAATAACTCAAAATAATTGATACCACATCGAGGACGTACTTAACGAGACGTTTCATTCAAAAGATTAATAACAACAAACAGATCTACAATACATGTACTTGCTAAGAGTTATGGCCATTTCGCTGTGGGGTTCTCCCATAAATTGCTTTGGCGTGCGTTAATTCCCATAGATCATTGCGATGTGTACGTGTGCCGCGTACAGTACGTACTTTTGGATTTATTCTGTTCACGTTGAGAAGCGTTTTCGACATCAGATTTGAAAATTCTTGTCATTTGAGTTAAAATTTCTTCGAACAAAATGTTCATCTATAAGCTCAAAGGTGCTGTTATAGGGACGTTACTTTCTTGCAGCTGGCACTGTTGTGTTTTTATTATTGTTGTCGGAGAAAACAGGTAGTATTTTGAGAGAAAATGTTAAACGGCCTTCAAGTACATCGTATTTTGCACAACATACTGTGTTGTTGTTGTTGACTGACGAGTTCTGTAGCTAGTAGTACAGACGAAAGTTCGATTGGGTTTAGAACGTCATCGAACAGTGCACACCCGGACTGTATAAACCGGTAAAACATCAGGTATTTCGACGTTGTTTTGGGGGAACATAACAAAATAAAAATTATAACTGGAAAATTCATCTTGCATAACAGCAATTTGACGCTGTTATAATGTGTGCCTTCCAGTTATATGAGAACGATTGTACCATCGATAGTGTAAATCTGTCTTTGTTTTCCGGCGATTGTCAGTTGCACATATAATGTCGAAACTTTGACAAAAACATTTCAGTGACATGTCGTCATCTTTAGATCTAACCACACTGAATCAATATAATAAATTGCCCCAGTGCAGGCTGCGATAGCAAACTCGTCACTTGAGGATGGAATAATTCGAGCATGAAAGTTACTCGTAATGAGAAAAACATTTGAAGATTTTGAAAAATTCGGGACTCGCTCACCAAGACTTAAAGAAGAATTGTTTTGAGTAGATTTTAATCCCTTTACTGAAACACTCAATGCTGAGATTACTCTGTCGGCCGTATGTTGGTTCGTTCGTATTCCCCCAAAGTAATTCTGTGGGCGGCACTGTAGTGCTTGTTTGATAACAACCTTTTTTCAGATTTCCAAGAGAGAACAGCTTTGTTATGACGACGAACCGTTCGATAACCACGCACAGCACGTAACTTCGAGACCTTGCAGATTTGTACTGCATTATTCCAATACCTTTTCAGTTCTAGTCACTGATACCCATTCCCTGTAATTTGTTTTAGGCAGTCTTCAAAGAGGCGACAGTATTAGTTACCAAAACTCACAACAGGTTCTTTGTACTTTATTAGTAACGGCAGAATATGGGTCACTTACTCTTACACTTTCCTTAGGTCCAAGGATAGCGCATGTGTGGCAAACGAAAGGAATTGCCTCCGACCGAAAACATCTCCCTGGCCGAAAGTTCAGAAATGCGGAAACCCAAAGATGAGATCATTATTTGAATCATCGCCAAATACGATGAATTGCTGGAATAGGTTGTTGGAATAAAGTTTAAAGGGGCAGTTCTCAATCCCTGGTTCACGCATCAGTGATTGACATTTGCTGTTTATGTGATTTTAGTCTCCTGTTCTCCTTCGACAGTTGTGCACAGTTAGTCAATTTGCTGAGAGATAGAGCTGATGTAAGGTGTTTGAACAACGAACATTTCAAAACAAAGTCTAAATTGTGATTGAGCACAGGCGATATGGCGATATGGCGAGTGTGCGGCGGATAAACTGATCTTATGGGCATCGTTAATAGTAAATGCATTGCATGAAATGTATAGTATATGTGAATCTTGGCGGAAGAAAGCGTTGTCGGCTTGTAGCATTGCCATAGTTGCCAAATGAAAATGTCCGCTTTACTTGAAATACAGTCACGCAAAACCGAACCGCATACCCTTCCCTGAACTCTGTAGTGAATTCCAATTTCGCCTGAAACTTGCTAGGTTGATGTTTCCTTAAAACTTTCCCTTTTCAAGCCGACTTGCTCATTTTTAGCTTGCATAGCCAGCTTTGGAGCAAACATCCGCAGAGAGAGAGAGAGAGAGAGAGAGAGAGAGAGAGAGAGAGAGAGAGAGAGAGAGAGAGAGAGAGAGGGGGAGAGAGAGAGATGAGAGAGAGAGAGAGAGAGGGGGGGGCGAGGGAGGGAGGGGCTTATATTGTTCGATATCAATGGAATACAGTTATAGTATCACAGTTACAGAGTCTGTTCATTAAATCGTCTATCGGCCAATTTGTCAACTCAGGTATTTTCATCTGAATTTAAGGTTTGCAATTGTTTTACACTTACCACGATAAAGAGGATCCTCGCATACCGAATTACGCAGATATCGCCGACGTGGTATTTTTTATCTAATTCTAAATAACGATTCAGGACGCAGTGGGTAGTAATTCATACTCACACTCAACCTAACCAAACCAAAACACATCCCCACAAGTCGAAATATGGTGCCCTTAGATGGTAACCGTTGCCGCAAAAATAATGAGGATAAGTTTCGACACAGCAAGATACACGCGTCTTACTTTAGCTGAAAAAGAAGAGCACTTCGATTGTTTTTTGTCTCGAACAATCCTTGCTTCGTATCGGCCCGTCTCTCTGGGCCCTTCTGACTCACAAAACATTTCACAAAACATTTCACCGCAACGTGTGACGATGTCTGTACTAGCCAGAAAGACTTAGAAAATTACAAACCTCTTGGTGCGCAGTGTATGAAATTCATGGTAAATGTCAATCACACGTTCGGACTGGTAACTTTGAAAAGTTTTTCTTCCCGCGCAAACTAGTAACTTTCCTGATAAATTGACTCGCGTTCTGATTTCAGCACATCGAAAATCAGCATATGTTTCTGGCCGCCCACCGAGCAACTCAGGTAACTCTAAAATTTCATCTATCCGGGCACACCTCAGCCTAAGGCAAGCGCGATCTTCGGCCTCGTAGTTATTCTCGCCGCACAACTCTTGAAATTTGCAAGTCACCCGCGATTTTAAAAAATGTGATAATTTTAGGGATGATTGCATACGATAATAGTCTCTAAAATAATGGTAACTTTAGATGTCGCCCTTATTACTGTACTCATACCAGACGATGGGTTTCGATGTGTAAAGAGAGCGAACCTGAGCGAACATATAATACGCCCGTCAAAATTACGAGATTGGAAATTTAAGATTAAGCAGAAGTACTAAGCGTGACTTGAGCGTAGGGTTGATTCCCTTCCCTTAAACAGTTTTGGTAGAGAAAAATGAGCTTTCTTGATTTTCTCTGCCTGTGGACTCCACATCATTTGGGGGAAAGTTATTATTCAATGAAAAGATGAAGTCGGTAATCGCAGATTTTATCTTAAAGCACACACCTTGTATTGTGTCACTCATATGAGTTTCAGACTCAGTGTCAGTCATTTGAGAAATTGTGAGAAATTCATTCCTAACTATCTTTTAAAGAAGTTTATCAGGACCTAACTTATTTTGGAGAGTTTTTACTAATTTATAGAAACTTTTAACATCCGACAAGATAAGTGTTTGTATTTCCGATGAAACATGACAGCGATT
This sequence comes from Ptychodera flava, assembly GCF_041260155.1. Classification (NCBI taxonomy): domain Eukaryota; kingdom Metazoa; phylum Hemichordata; class Enteropneusta; family Ptychoderidae; genus Ptychodera; species Ptychodera flava. The sequence goes on along the minus strand of NC_091943.1, from coordinate 12,867,324 downwards.
TCTAACGTCATGATCAATTTGATGGGATCTCTGCCAAATCAAATCTTGCCAGCGCTCACCTAATGTCTTTATTAGACCTGATATGTCGTAGTTATAAAATCACGAATCAAATCAAACACGGTTGAAACCGCATAAATGAAGAATACGACTCGCATACGCACAGTGTCTCAGCGTGAGTAGCCCGGCATACATGTATAGCTGATGTTGTGAGTCGTCTGCCGTGTGAAAGGACATCAGGTAGTGCGCCCTCTATCAATGAATTAAAATAGTCACTGAGTTAGGGAGCTCAATATCAACTAAACCGGAAGTAGACGACGACAACATGAAGTCAGGCAAATGCGACCTGCCTTATTTAGAAGCTTGCAAACGTAACAAATAACAATAACAGTATATTAACTACCCAGCAGGTAATAAGGGCCTACCAGGAGGTTCAGCGATCGAAAAGGTAACTCTACACAATGCGAAATGCTGTCGATCAGAGGACTAACAGTTGCCAGTCGATACTGTCGATTTGCGGTGTCGACGAGGGTACATGCTGTTGCAACGCTCGATTTGGACCTTGATTTCCAGCAGAGAAATTCGAAAGTCGGTGTTGTGGACTCACCGACGCCGTACACAGTGTGCAGGCAGCACCGGCGACTAATGTCAACCCTCTACACTGCCTTTGGCGACGGAGAAAAAGTGCCGTTCCTCAGCCGACCGGACGTGGACGTAGAATATATCATGCAGAATATTGATAGGATGAAGGCCAACGTAACGGCAAGGAATATGAAGTTTGATTTTGAAAACCTGGTAAAGTCACGATCGTGCGTTTCGTTTTAATCCCCAGGAGAAGGTGACGAGTATCAGATTTATTTCGTGGTTTGACTATGGACAGTAAAGTCTATGGTTTGACCATGGTCTCGCTTGTAGTCTTTTACCTCCATGCTAAGTTTGGCGGTAGCAGGCTAAGGATGTAGCATGGATGTAGGTACTACTAGTGAGACAGGTATTGGTAAAGTATCAGAACTATATTTCACAAGAGGTAGTTTGTCTTTTAGACTAAAGATGTGAACGAACTTATGGAAGGATAAAAGGAATGCCACGATGAGTGCTGTATTTTGTACATTCCATGACAAAGTGAAATTCATGCTCACCAGAGGATTTACAATATTTGCAAAACCTTCCATTTGCAGGGGTTATTTGGAATTGACCTTCTACCTGATTCTACCTGTAAGGCGTGATCAAATATTCTAAGCTTTGTCAGCCATTTCCGATAATTAAATTTTTAATATCTAACAAGTAATTTTCAAATGCAAAATCAATCTTAAAAAATAGTCTGTACGGGGTTCTCAATTTATTAATTTGTATTCTGCATTTCATTTATAAGTAAGACTTGTAATTGTATGATCACCTCTTTTATATTTGCATAAAAACAACTGAAAATAATAAGATTCACCATCCTAAGATCTGCTTCAAGACTGCAGGTAGTACTGATAATCATCTACAAGACACAGTTCTTCCAAACAGGCATACTTTCATTTCTTGCAGTCACAAGTATGGAAAAGGGTCCAAGAGTTAAAGGTCAAAGTTGAAAGTTTAGAATCTGAGAAGCAGAGGATGAACAGACTTGCCAAAGAAATCAATATAAAGGTCAGCAACTAACAATGTACTGTATATGAGTAAAACCTGAACTCTGTGTGTGTGTGCAAGTGATATAATATATTAGGCTGAACTCCCTTTATAATTTGGATGTAAAATTATATAACTTGATATGGGTGCTGGTCATCCCATGTCATAAATTCCCATGTGATAACTCTCACCGTTAAACCAGACTTAATCCTGATCGCAAGTCACCACTCTGTTGTTGCGGCATGTTTCTGTTACAGAAAGGTTCAGAAGAGGAAAAACAGAAGATCAGAAGACAAAGTAAGGAACTTCGGCAAGAGCTTAAGGAAGTAAATGTGAGTAAAAATTGCAATGTTTTTATGTTTGCACTGTCTTTAGCAATCACAAATAAAGCATGTCTCCTTCAATTTGACCAACCTTGTTCAGACCTTTTCCTTAAGCTTAAAATATGTGTGCATTTATCAAATTTTGCCATTTTGCTTTGGTCAGATGTATGAAAATAAAAAAATTCTTAGCCTGTCTGTGTTTCAGAGGCATTTCAGTCTTATCATGCCTAGCCGACTCTATATAGCGCCCAGAACCCTTTTCATCCACAGCAGCATGAACATGTCTTCAAATCCATTCAAAACTTGAGAAAGACAAGTTTTCAATGTCTTCCAGGAGAATTGGCACTCATCAGTAAATCTCAAATAGATTCCTGTCACAACCATTAGCTAAGCAATTGAATACTGCTAAGTCCAACTTGATGCTCATGAAAGTTACTGTGTGGTGTGTTTAGTTTCTCACGTGTTATTCCTTCAATTTTCTCTTACAGTGGATCTGTGTAAAATGTCTGTAGTCTGTAATTCTGAACTTTTAAAAGCCACTTTTCAAAAATCTTCCATTGCAGACGATCTTCTCCAGAGCATCAGAAGATTTATTCACCATTGTTTTAAAACTTCCAAACTTTACCCATGCAGACACGGTGAGTATTTCTGAATGACCAAAGGGTATGAATTGTAAACAGACTGAGCTGTATGACACCAAGACTCTCTCACTGACCCCTTGTTCATTACACAACTTCTGATCTGTTCCCTATACTGCTGTACCCTAAATGGTCTTGCAAGGCTGCCCTAACCAAACTTGTATCAGCCTCCAATGCTATGCTAAGTTCAAAATCAGGGCAGGCAAAGGCCACACGCAGAAACCAATTGATAAGCAGATAATTAATATGCAAACAAAAAATAAACAAACAAATAAACAAAGGAATACCGGTAAAATAGATATCTGTCCTTGTTTCTGTATCAATGTGGTTTTTCCACTTAGGGGATGAAAATATCCATGGAGCAAAGCATAGGTGAATGAGATGCAATACTCGACCAAACCAGTCAGTAATTGATTTAAGAGCAACCAAAAATGAAAGAATAAATGAGGTGGTAATAAAAATAAATTGATGGTACTGTCATTCTTGTTTTAAGACTTGATTCATATGTCTGATATGGAGCATCTCCTTGAATCACACAGCCAATGGGGTCAGAGGTCATAGTCGTGTACTCACACGGAGAGAAAGAAGCGTTTCAACCCTGGATGAGGAGTCATGTTGAAATTGGGAAACAAAAAGATCTGCTGTCTCTAGGGTAAGTTACTTTATGACAAAAATTATACTCAATGTATAAAAAAAGAACTTGATCTCTGAGAAACAGAACAATAAGTTAAATGTGTGAAAATGAGTGAGGCTGACATACCCTGACAGAGAGGGCAATATCAATTCATATTTGGTTGTCTGTGCAAATATTTATGTTAAGGGATGTAACTGTAGTTTTTGATGATTTTTTCATTATTTTTACTTTTCATGTCAATCGCAAATTCTTGGTCTACTCCCAATAGCATGTTGAAACAGCTACTATTTAGCTTGCACAGTGACATATGTAAAGTGCACTGTTACTGTTTACATTTGAATTCTAGTCCAGACTATCACAGGGAGTGTGTACCTTCTAAGCCAAGCTGATACACCTCTCCCTCATGAAATGTTTATCTCATAACTCATTAAAGTTTATATTTAAACTTGGTGGTATATGGCTTGTGTGAAGACATTTCTAAAAAGACTAACTTGACTCCAAGAGTTTGTGAGTCAGAACTCACATCACACAGACCTACATGTTCGTTGTAACCAATGATAGTGTCACAATAATATGCTGATGTGTATTTTCACTGATAGATAGGGCTGTATGCCAATGACATTATTGTCCTGTCATTGATATCAAATGAATATTTGACCACAAATTCAATGTTTGGAAATTATGCATGCAAAAATGACAAAAATAACTTTATAAGTGACTTTCAGGTGAATGTTACAATGAACACTAGAAAAGACATATAAACGGCTTAGACTTTAAGCTGCAACAACAGCCACAAATGTAACATTGGCAAAATTTGCCAGAATTTCCATTAGTGTCTGACGTCGTACATGTGCAGCTACATTTAGTATTAGCATAACCAGACACCATTCGGAATTGAAAACTCTGCTCGGGTGTACAATAATGGATTTGAATATTTACTGTGACAAATGCTTATGAGGTACTCAATGTTGATCGTAAGGTGTTTTATGAAATATCATAATGAAAAGAAGACTTTTTAGTATGCAAAACAACCTGTTATTATCAAAATCATATTGAGGGCTTGAGTGACAAATTTGTCTCTGATAATTATTTTTCATTACTTGCCAGACATGATAATGTCCACCGAGGAGCATGCTATTTTAAAAATGAAGTCACATTGCTTGAGCAAGCTGTGTTGTCATGGATATCAGAGAGTTTACACAAACATGGACTTCTACAAATGTCATGTCCGGATATGTTCAGAGACCTAATAGTGGTAAGTCCCTCAGCATTTCCCTTTTAAATGTGATGTCGTAATTAATCTTATTTGTGTGAGCGAGAGAGAGAGAGAGAGAGAGAGAGAGAGAGAGAGAGAGGTGTTTTGCTAGTCTTAAAGTGGAACAGTCTGTGTGATGTAGGCCAGTTTGTCATCTGTAGCACATACATATGCATGTAGTTTCCATTTTCCAAGACTGACATACCATAAATGCTTTCTATGTGTGACTCGAAACAGATGTTTTCACCACTTTGAACTAACTACATTTCATCATACTTGTTTTTTTTGCAGGAAGGCTGTGCACAGAATATGGAGGAGGTAACTTTTGTCATATGAACAAATGTCTGATTTTTCCCCATCTTTAGCTGTTCTAGCTGAGTACAATGTATCACAGACAGCGTTGAATTCTTCCTTTCCTGAGTGACATGGGCAAAGTGAAGATTTGCCAACTATTCATTGAATTTGATTGTCAGTCATGATATTGGTAACTGAATGTTTCAAGCTTGAGTGACAAGGCAATACTTTTTACTTCTTTTTGGACACCAAAACAGATATGAACACAGTTAAATCAGCACAAATAGGACAGTATAATTACCAAAAATAATAACTAAAAGTAGTAGTAAAATAGTAGTAATTAAAAGAAAAGAAGGAAAACAAAGAAACAGACAAAAAAAATTACTTCTACAAAAAAGCAACATTTACCAGGAGAACAAAGTGCACTAATAAGTGTAAACTCAAACAAAAAATCATTGTGAAATCTAAGCATATACATTAAAAGTGAATTTGAACCATTTTACATATCCCTTGATTTGTAGGAAGGCTTTATTTGCTGGTGTTACTGCCTAGGACTTTTCAATCTATACATGTAAACTGTCTGTGGTCGAAGTTGGACCAAATTGCAATATGATATCAGTTTAGATTAATATGAAAATAACACACCATGGGATTTACTTTCAACATAATGAAAGGACAATATTAATTTTAACCTTTTCAAATTTATCGTAATGAATGTTCTTATTGTGATATTAGAATAAATATTTACATCATCCCACCTCATACAGGTTTATTCTGTGATTGGTAGTGATGGAATATTGTATTTGAAAGGTTCGTCGATAATGTCGTTTGCAGGTAAGAAAACAGGAGGTGTTTAATAGGTAGTGCATGAGGGCGCTGTATATAAACCATATCGTCTGACCGCATTGTACATGTAAATCATGGATATAATGATCGTCCATCCGGGCTATGAACGTTTCCAAAGCCAGCTTACGCAGTGCCAACGCACCGATTGTATTGACTGCAATTTCTGTAACTGATCCGTTCATGTGACAATAGTGATTGTGGAACGTTTCTACTCAGGTAGACTAGCAAAAATTTGTACATTTATCTCAACGAGACTAAGAATACTGCAAATATTTTGTTTGCCTGAAGACCCATACTCCATTCCTACGGGGGCGCTCTCATCAGATCAGAGGGTTGAGTGTGTTGTGATGACCAGTGCTCTCATTTGTTTTCTGTTAACATTTGGATGTTGAAAGCATGTATCTGCTTAACATCTTGAAATGCTACATCACTGGCAATTCAAAACATATACTCTACTTTCATTTTCCGTTCCCTAGCTTATTACACAATGATGGTGCTTGAAAATGACAACCTACCTGATAAGTAAGTCCATAAACATACCTTTCATTCGAAACATATATTTTGAAAGCAATGGCCTTCTTACCGCTGTGTCTCAGGGTATTTCTGATACAGCAAATAGCCTTTTCTGGACTTAACTTCCTGTACATGGTTTGCCATGATGTCAGTCAAGATTTTAACCAAATGTCAGATTCTTACTAACTTCTGTACACTCTGACACAAACCATGTGAGTGCAATTAGAAGATTATTTCTGTAGAATTTGGTCAATAAATGTCTTTTTTACACACATCAAACAAAATAGAATGTAAAAGTAATGATAAATTGGACTTAACATGATTCACTTTAAAGGAAAGTTCAGATTATGGGAGACTTTGAGGAATGTATTTTAAGTGCATATTCAGGTATGTCAAGAATTCGAAACTACGCCAATGCAGCAAAGTCAGTAAAATAAAATATTATTGAAAAGAGCTTCATCTGCACCCAAGGTGTTTTTGTTTGAGTGACTTTCATTTTTCAATTTCTGGTCATAATTGATCACACTATTTTGATGTTCCATCATTACAGTGAGTTTATGATCACAATATCTTATTCACCTTTGATCACTCTTGAACCCAGGTAATCATCCTTTCTTTTGACTTTCAAATTGAAAAGTACGGAATATAGCATTTCGTTTTCTTTACCAGGTGTTTTTCCATCGGTAGGAACTACAATCCTAAATACGGTAAGTGATTTCACAACTGTATTGAAGATATATCAATTTTAAATTTCGTTCTGCCATATAGAGCTTTGGGAAACCTAGAGATGACTTTCACCATACTAAGCATCAAAACCTGATTTCTGTATTTGAAGGCCAGTATCCATGGCAAAACACTGTCAGAGAATGCTGGGTAAATACCAAACATTGTCACAGGACATCCGTATCAACCGCCAACAGAACATGAAACTATTCTGTTTTCAACGAAACCATTGAAAACGAAGGACATTAGGTTTACAACAAAGGCCACGAAACACATCATGTATGTTGCATTCACTGTCAATATCTTGCTGAAAAAGCGATTTGTTACATATTGTTACAGTTTTATTGCATTTGCACAGCTATCAAATGTTGAATTTTAGAATGAATCTGAAGTGGAGGTAGTATACTTAGAACGCCCTCTTGTAGTATACTTACAATGCCCTCTTGTTTTCAGAAACTGACAACTTGACAAGTCTGTGCGTCATGCAACAATCAACTATGGTAAATAAAACATTGAGAAGTGCCTTTGGCTTTTCAATTATTTTATCAAAATCTTAATTATCCCCGATTGTACTTGTGTATGTTCTTAACTGTTTGCCGTGGCGGTGGTTGTGAGGCTCCAAAGATGATCAAGAAGTGCAAATCAAACTCAAGGCATTTGACCCAAACCCCCCCTTACAAAAGTTTTGAAGTGCGTATACTTTGCCTAAATTTTTGACAGATTTTTGATTTGAAAGAAACAGAATTTCTTTGATGCTTCACTAGCTTCAAAATTTTGGTGTATTTTCTCATATTTTTATTATTTACGTAAAATACGGCTTTTGTGCTTCCGCCATAAATCGGAAAGAAATGCTTAGTGATCAGTTAGTCAACACAGCCTGTATGTGTCAAAGGTTAAAGGTCATTGTTGGAAACTTAACAATGGCTCAGATAAGAATTCACTCAACGTTAACTTGTCAGCAAGGCTGATGCTTTGTATTTTAACAAACTTTCAGGAGAAGAATAAGAAACCAGACTTGTTTTTTTATCCACAAAATAAAAGAAACTTTCTCAAACATTATGGCTTTAGCTCCTTTCAGGCACACTGTATGTGTTTCTGGTTGTCTAAATATGATAGACAAGATCTAATGTACTGGTAGCTTGGCATAATGTTTGAAATGGAATTTTATCATGTGGAATGCTTCAAATTTTTGTTTTTATTAATGTTGTGTAAATTTTTGTTTCAGGTCCATGTGTGTGGCTTGACAAGGAACTCTGACATTGAGAGTGACCAAGTGTTTCAGGAGTTCATTGAAATTCTCCGTAGTCTGTTTTCTCAACTCACAATACACTTTAGGTGAGTGAATTGTTTTGTATGCATAGCTCGTTTTACATTGGGAAGATATTCAGAATCTAAAACTTTTACAATACCCTTTGGTCGACCATTTATGGGGTTTGTTTTGGAGCTGATGTAGTGAGGAAAGTTTCGTGAAAATTGAAACTAAAGTCTTACCTCATTTAGTTAACACAGGGATGGTGGCCATTTTGAATTAGAAGTGTTGGTGACTTTTGGGTAACATGTTTCTCCAGTACTAAAATTTACATTGTGACTTCCGATAACTATTCTTGATTTTGAAATAGAATGATAGAAAGTTACCATGAGGAAAGTTTAAGCAGAAGGCTTTCAATTTTGAGTGCATACTACCTTAAAAGAGCAGTGTTTGGTGTTTTTAATATTGTAAACTGTTTTCATAAAATCTATAAGGGTTAGGGGTTTGAGGTCAAACATGATGAGTTTTGATCACCATGTGCATATTTTAATAATCCGAAGTTACAAAGCACTACTGAAGTGTTATTGTGAGAGAAGATGTTTTCTCATCTAATCTGTCAGCACATTTTATAGCCTCTTCACCGGCAATTCACTATAATCAGGTCCACGTGACCATCATCATCAATAATAGGTTATGGCCAAACCATGGTAATGAAAGGTGTGAAAATTACTGACAAATACAACTTTCTGCTCAAATAATACACAATTGAGGGAATAACTGCCAAAAGAAAACTTTCGGTCTTAAAAAATGTATGCATTTGACATGGACGCAGCTATCTTTCATTCTGTCATTACTGACCATAGATACAGCCATATTGAAACGTCCTTTATTTGACTGTTACTAGGATGGTTAACCTACCAAGCTGTAAGCTCTCACCAGCTATGTCTAGGAAATCGTCGTTACAGATTTGGTTACCATCAGAAAAACAGTATGTAGAGGTGAGAACGTGTTCCAGTTTGTTGTTATTGTTTTTAAGTCCATGTAAACCATTTACAAGGGGCACTGAAGTAGGCGTTGATTAGCATTCAGCTCGGTTAGATAGTTTGTTAGTTCTTCTCTCTTGGTTAGAAGGATTTTATGTAGCTCACTGAAGGATATCAAAACTAAAGTCATTCTGCATAAAACCTAACAGGTTTCATCATCAGTATTACTTATCACCATGTTTACATTGATCAAACTGCCAAAATTATAGATTATGCACATATATATATCTGTGTATATGAACTTGTGAGTGATTAATCTTTACATGAGTAATAGACAATAGTATAGTATAGTAAAGTTCTATATCTTAGGTGAACAAGTCTACTGGCACAAGCAAATGAGCTTCAAGTATTAGTTTCTGTTTTATATTCTAGACCAAAGCTCAAGTGTATCATTTAACCAGAAGCTGAAATGTTGACTTGTGGGTTATGTGGGGCTTGTTTAGGCCAAAGTAATTAAATTCTTTGTTTTGCGTCCACTCTAAATGGGAAAAGGTACGCGTCTAAGCGGCTGAAAAACACACACAAGAAAATTAACACAATGTAAGTTGATTGCAGCAAATAAAAAATTGTAACAAAATTTTAGTTCAGAAAAGCTAAGCGGTCATGTCCTAAAATTTCCTATTCAAATACATTGTGTGTGTTTTTCATGAAAACCTTAAAAACCTACGCGGGTGGGGACGCAAAACAAAGAATTTAATTACTTTGGCCTTGTTTATCTTTATTTTAGACTACTAGTCAGTGGACTCTTGGACCAGAATGTGATTTGCTCATCCCTGTATAATACTAATGTGCATGCTTGTAAAAAAGCTTTTGTTTTTGATAATTTTGAAATCAAAAGTATCAAGAATAACACTTCATGAAAAGTGAAATTACCCAGAGCTTTGTTTTTTAAACATATCACAGGTAGCATCAGTCGAGCATTACACAGATTTCATCAGCAGACGACTGAAAATCCAACACCCTACAAGTATGAGAGAGCAAGCAGTCAAGAGCAGAAACAGAAGCTACTGTCAAATTGTGAGTTACTGAAACCTGTTCACCCCCAATTCCCTGTAAACCGGTCCACAGTTGCTGTTGATAACAATGAGTTTGGGCCAAACCATTGTGGTTAAAAGGGTTAAAGCTCTGTAAGCGGAAATTTTTGATGTATCTTCCAAAATGTTTGTTATTTGTAAAATGCAATATCTGGTGCTTGTTCTACTCCCAAATCATGTCCAAATAGCTGGTATTCAACTTATCAGCCTGTGTGTTGTGAAATCCCCGACGTTAGAGCTGACAAATGTATTTATCTCTAGACAGGAATTCATTTTGTCAAGTGTAGCGTTGCATACGGTGTCAGGTTGGAGTAAATAATAAATGGCAGTGCCTTGGTATTAAATCTTGTCATCAGCCCTACACTGTGTTGGTTCAAAGTAACTTAAATTGAGAAGGTACTGTAGCATGAGAAAGGAGTGACTGAATGTTGATGCACACAGTTGTTATAAAAAGTGTTTCATGTAGATGTACAATTTACAAAGACAGTACACACTAGTTTTGTTCCTCGTCACAACTCTGAACCTTACTCAGTTGGAGGTGAAAATTAACAATAGTCAGCATTGTCATGTAAAAACAAAAGTCACTTAATAGTGAACACAAGAGGGCCAATATGCTTACATCAAACATGCTGGTATAAGACTAAATCTTTAGGTCACAACATAGGAGAGTACTGCAACAGTGTGTTAATATAAATAATATAAGTAACTGTCTCACATCTTTACAGGTGTTTGGCACTGCCATCAATGTCCCAGCATTCATTGCTGCCATACTGGAACAATATCAGCAACAGGTACATAGTGTTTGTTTGAAATCATATTGAAATCTCTTCCTTGTTAAAAAACCATCCTGCTACCACTTCTTGTACTGATAGGTAGGCATTTGAAATATTGTATAATATGTTTTAATATTTGATAATTTGGATTGATCAGTAGTTTGAAGGTATGGCAAGTGGTTTAAAATACAGGTACATATAACCTGACTCAGTAGAAGATGCAAAAAGGATATAGAATATCATTTTTGTGCCAGAACACAGTTCAAGTTCAATTCATTGGACAACAATCTTTATCTTTGTTTTTTTTCTGACAGGATGGTTCCATTCTCATACCTCCACCACTGGTAGAGTTTATGTACAACCACCCTGTCATTGCAGAGAGCTGACACATCAATATCAAAGTATACACTGCAATTCACAAAAGCTGCTTTGTGATTGATACTTATGAGAGAAGTCGTCACCACACTTTGTCTGATTTATGTCGTGAAATTGTATGATCTCACTGCTTGCTGCTTTCATTTGAGTTGTAAAACATTTTAAAACAAGTAAAAATAAAAGACTAAAAACAAAAATGTTAGCTTTGTAATTATTCTTGGCTTCCCCAGCTTCCTGTATTTATAACTTTCACCACCAGTGATTTGATACACCTCGGTAGTTTCAATCCATTTACCCCATTCCATGTTGACAGGTCCACAATCAAGAATAGTATGGATGGATTTGGACTAAACCATGGTGGTGAAATGGTTAAAGAGAGTGGATATAGGGATATACAGCAAAAGGACTGAAAGTATATTCAACTTTGCCAGCTGTTTTAATTTCATTTTCTTATTTTTTGGTAATAATCAGTAACATTATTCTTAGTTTCAAGGACAAAGTTAGCTATTATGGTAGCTGGGTAATTTGCGGATCTTCTTCCTGATTATGTATGCAGTTGCTGTCAAGGGAACATCAGCTTAAACATTATTGCCTGCACATTCAAAATAAACTGACTGAGGATTGTACAGTAAGAAAAACTTCGATATCTGCTGAAATTTATTTTAAAGTCCGCTTGTTATGAACAGCAGCCAGAAAGCCACCACAGATTTTTTCATTTTCATGATTGCATTTAGTGACTGAAATCGAGTACACATTATGCGCATCACTAGCCGTAATGATGTTGTTTGTTTGAAGCGTGCAATGACAAATGACGTTACAGATCTCACTGAAGTTCTCGCTGATTTGCATATTTTGTCTGATTTCTCATGGTTTCCAAATGCCTTTCACTTCAACTTTTAAAAACTTGAGGGTTGGCGGCTAAAAATTAGGATAGGTTGGGTAACCGGGAACTACAGTTTCTCTGGAAGACAGGTTTATAGCCGCAGACATGGTACAATCCATCATTTTGGATTAGAACTTCCAGATTTCAGATTTCAGATTTTATTTATTTCAACATTTCAATTGAAAGTAATATGAGAAAGAGACTGTCAATTACAAGACATCATACAATAAAAATTAAAAAAAAAAAAAAAAAAAAAAAAATACTATGATGAACATACAATATTTAAGACAAAAACAAGGTATTATTACACCAAGTTAGATACCGTTTCCTCCCTTCTCTTAAAGGCTTTCCTTAGATAAATTGCTAAATTTCTAATTACGTGAATATTTTCTGTGACTAGTATATGGATAATCTTTCTTTCAGATGGATTTTCGATGTATGACCTTGATTAGGACTTCCAATACAATAGTAAAGACTTATACCAAAATACATCGCAATGGCTCAAATGGATTTGTAAACGTGTGAGTGGGGTGGACGCAATGATTTGTGTTCTGTTTTCATATGAAACGTGTGAGTGGTGTGACCGTGATGAGTGGAGTGAACGCAATACAGGGGAGTTTCAATGGCAAATGGCAGAAACTAACTCACTACTGGGCAGACTCAATGGTATTTTAAAATTCACAGACTCCAACCAAGTCTAATGACTAGTTTGTGGGAATGGGTAACGTTATCGCATACAGAGATACACCGAACTGGGGCCATCAATGTCTGTGTCTATACAGACAACTGGTGCAGGGTGGCACTGTGACTGGCATATTTGATTGACTTTATACAGAGGAGTGGTTCTTGCATCTTGGCTTCCGATTCACATATGTACGTCACGGTAAAACCACGGTTACTCTAACTGTGGTAAAATGTACTCAGAAAAAGTATCATTCTTATGTTACTGAAAGTCTATGCCATTTATCAAAAAATACTTTCAAAAGGAATCATTCTATCTATGGTCACAAGCCTAACTACATGAAGAAGAGAGTATGTTTAGTAAATAATAGTACCAAAATTCATCAGAATTTGACTTTGTAGCAGCAGGCAGTGTCACAAGCTCTTGTGCACTGCTCGCAAAAAAATACTATGAACAACATTGACAAAACATGGATTTGAAATTACATTAACGAAAAATTGCAAAACATTGACTTGACATCTTCAACCTTACATTAAATGTTATGTTATAATCAATTTACAGCCTCCCGGGGCAAACCACTGTTCCTGTAAAAAGTCATAAAATTTTCATATGCTCAATGTCATGGTTACTTAGATATAGTAGATGTTTGGCTGGATGGATGGAAAGAAGGATGGGGGGGGGGAAGAGAGAAGGAGCGAGAACCTCGTGTGTGTGTACATAATTATTTAGAAAGCAGATAATGAGATTTTTTTGGGCTCTGCTATACTGATCACAGAAGTCACCTTACTTTTGAAAGAAAAACAGGAAACTAATTTCTGATAGACACTGCAAATAACTATTAATCTTGTGCCTCCCAGATACTGCAACTTGATACCCAATGTAGACCTGAAAATCTGACTTCTTTCCATTATAATATTTTCGTAAACACCTAAGTGTCTACACATGAATCCTTCCAAGAATTTTCAATCAGAAGACAGTTCTATCACGTTTAGAGACGTCACCCTTATAATAATACAACGCCTTGGGGAAATCTGATGAGATTACTTGTCAGTTAAATGCAAGCTGACACAGCACACACATCAACCCACATTAGAGAAAGTGCCAGCTACGGCTTTCACGACTTTCTAAGACTTGTGGACAGTCTTTCTTAACGCGTCACTGACACATTATCAACGCCACATCGTTCGTGTATTTTCTATTTGAACAGGCGAGAGATTTTCCCAGCATTCAGTCATAAATGACAAGGTTCCATAAAACTATACAGAGCACCAGTACATGGGGCTGTTTATGGAGTAGTTCAGAAGTACATTTTTTACCAAAAATCACGAAAATAGTATTGACAATACTACACTGCAGATTTCACAAAAAGTTACACATATCTCAACTATGTCTTTTCTAGGAACTGTTTAAAAAAATAGCGTCAATGACACTGTAGCTCCCATCCTGGACTATTTAGTGTTTGTTCTCTGGTCAGATATTTGAACATGTGTGAAAGGGATAAAGTGCATGAAGTGAAAATACTTAAATGTAATGTACTGGAGACAGTGAAATATGTTTAATGTATTTATTCAGAATATAAAATGGAAAAAATACAGAATTAGATATATCGAATACTGTGATACAACAATTAACTCAACAAGTCATTTACAATGACATAGTCCCCACTTGTAATAGGAGTATTAGTCTTGATGGGGCAGGAAAATTTGGTCATTAAGAAGTATCACTGGAGTGTATATGTTGTGATCTATGGGCACATAGGTCTATGTCGTTGTTCCCAATTTGCAACACATGAGGCATGTCTAAGTTATGGTTCTAAATCGGGAAAAAAGATCAGACCTCTAGCAGTATTGGCCAGCCAAGAAATACATATGCGCATTATAAATGACGTACAAGATGTGACATCTTAAGGTCTAATATCCTATCAAAATTGGAGGGTATAGAACTTGTGGTTACTGAATATGCATATATATGTATAATCAAGGTCAAAGGTCATCGAGGTCACATGACATTTTGAAAAAAAAAATTATATTGCTAATTAATCCCTATATGCCAAAAATCAGATCTCTAGCTCTATTCGCTTGCCCAGAATTAGATGTGTACACAATTAATGAGGTAAAGCATGTGTTGTCATAAGGTCTCCCATCCTACTAAATACAAAGGACATAGCACTTGTGGTTACTTATTTATTGACATAAACATATATTTTAGGTAAAAGGTCATCGAGGTCACATGACATTTGGTCAAAAAATTTCTCTCCTATAGTTATCCCTATATACCAAAAATCAGACATCCAGCTCTATTGGCTTGCTCAGAATGAGATATGTGCATAATTGTTGAGGTACAGTATGTGTTGTCATACAGTGTCCAATCATACCAAATATGAAGGGTGTAGCACTTGTGGTTACTGAGTTATGGACAAATATGTATATTTGAGGTCAATGGTCACCGAGGTCACGTGACATTTTGTCAAAAAAAATTGTATCGCTAAGTTATCCCTATATACCAAAAATCCGACCTCTAGCTCTATTGGCTCGCTCAAAATTAGATATGCACATAATTAATGAGGTACAATATGTGGCGTCATAAGGTGTCCCATCATACCATACATGAAGGGTGTAGCACTTGTGGTTACTGAGTTATGGACAAATATGTATATTTGAGGTCAAAGGTCACCGAGGTCACGTGACATTTTGTCAAAGAAATTGTATTGCTAAGTTATCCCTATATACCAAAAATCAGACCTCTAGCTCTATTGGCTCGCTCAAAATTAGATATGCGCATAATTAATGAGGTACAATATGTGGCGTCATAAGGTGTCCCATCATACCATACATGGAGGGTGTAGCACTTGTGGTTACTGAGTTATGGACAAATATGTATATTTGAGGTCAAAGGTCACCGAGGTCACGTGACATTTTGTCAAAAAAAATTGTATTGCTAAGTTATCCCTATATACCAAAAATCAGACTTCTAGCTCTATTGGCTCGCTCAAAATTAGATATGCACATAATAAATGAAGTACAATATGTGGCGTCATTAGGTGTCCCATCATACCATACATGAAGGGTGTAGCACTTGTGGTTACTGAGTTATGGACAAATATGTATATTTGAGGTCAAAGGTCACCGACGTCACATGACATTTTGTCAAAAAAATTGTTTTGCTAAGTTATCCCTATATACCAAAAATCAGACCTCTAGCTCTATTGGCTCGCTCAAAATTAGATATGTGCATAATTAATGAGGTACAATATGTGGCGTCATAAGGTGTCCCATCATACCATATATGAAGGGTGGTAGCACTTGTGGTTACTGAGTTATGGACAAATATGTATATTTGAGATCAAAGGTCATCAAGGTCACATGACATTTTGTCAAAATATCCGAGATGTCTGCGTGAACGGATGGACTCACAGATGGACGAACAGACGGACATGACCCAATCTATAAGCCCACTGGACTTCATCCATGGGGACTAAAAATTGTGTCACTGCATCCTTTTTGCAATATGAATACGATGAGAAACTAAATTTTTATTTTTCGTGGCCTTATACATGGGAGTCTATGGAGATCTGCCTAATACATGGGAGTCTGTGGACGTGTAAACTAAAAATATGCAAATTTCACCACGATTTGCCCAAATTTGGGAAAGGTCATTCCTATGCACTTCCATACCAAGTTTCAAATCAATCGGACTTGTGGTTTCAGAGAAGAAGATTTTTTGACCAAAAATGGGAGAAAATTACAAAAAAATTCATGAAAAATAGCAAGTCCAAGATACTGACCCAAGATGTGCACAATCATTTCATGTCAGCCCAAAGTACTTACATGCCAATTTTTCATGTAATCTGCTCAGTGGTTATTGAGTTTTTTCAATTTTGACTGTTTTTACATTTTTTCACTTAATTTGCATATTTTTGGCAATGACAACTTCATTTGAACAAAATCTCATCTACAGCCCATCATCCATGTACACACCAAATATCAAGATGAAATGTACAGCGGTTTTGGAGTTTTGATGTTGACAGACAGACATACAGACATACAGACATACAGACATACAGACACACAGACATACAGACATACATACATACAGACATTTCCCTAGCCTATAAGAATAGCTTCCATTGCCATATATACATATGGCTATGGGAGCTGTTTAAAAAAATGTCAAATAAAAGAGCCTGATAATACCATCAGTTATTGAAATAAATATACCCCTGGTGAGTATTATGCTATGAGTTGCTTTCCAAAGTGTGGTCCATTGACTCAAAATTCAATGGAGGCTGCAAAGGGTACAAAAGGTGAGAGATTGTTACAGCCATTCTTTGTCAAAATGATGTTACATATCATAATATTTCAATGGAAATGGTGAGCACGAAAACCATGCGCCCATGAAATATCCAAAAGAGTGTTTTTTTCACATATTGATTATTATGTGCAATGTGGAAATGCTTCAATGAAGTAGTTGCAATCTAGGAATTGAACAAGCATCATAACCCCATGATGTTGAATAATATATAAAACCAGATTGAAGCAATGTTTATTCCGTTTGTTGGAATTTAGATTGGAAATAAAAGGTTATAACAAATTTTCCCCAAAGGGTGTTATATTTATTATTTTCAACATATAAGCTGAAGTAATTGCAGATGTAAACTTGATCTTACTTTTTTTTTTCAAACATCATAGAATATTATGATTGTTGAGTTATTTTACTACAAAGAGAATGAAATCTTTGTGTTCTGTGGCCGTTATGTATTACCTCTCTGTTTCTGAATGTAAGTAAATGTGAATAAGGTACAAAAGACAGACTATCCTAACCCTACCATCTCAAGAGGTCATCATGTAGAGTGCAGGAGTTGTTTCTGAGAGACAGTGTGACTACCTCCACCCCCACCCCCCCCCCCCCACCCCCGCCTTGACCATGCTCTGATCAACAAAATGCCACCAATGAGCTAGAGAAAATCAGTGATTGCTCATACAGACTTGAATTTTTATTATGGCGTACTCAACGGCTTTAATATCACTTTCTTAGCACAAGTTGCACAGGTAACAATACAGGAGAGTTGAGTCTGTGGATATTGGATGTATGTGTTTCCAGGAAAACCGAGTGAAAAGCTTCAAACACTCAAAATAGGGATGAGCAAGAATATAATCCTTTTCCTCCGAAGGGTGTGCTATTACCACGCTGAATTTTGTAACCAATCTTTTCAATGTTTCATGAACTTAAAGTAATTCTTTTTCTCCCACAGGGTATAACACTGGATTTTGTCAACAGTGTGTTCAATGTTTGATGACCTTTAAGATCAAACTATCCTATAATAGTTAGATTTGACAAGATATCAGGGTTTTCAGTAGGGTGCGACACAGTATTTTCAGCAGAGCCAGTGATATCTCATTAAGCCACCATATTTTGTTTGTCACATATGGCCACTCTCACTGACTAGAACTCAATGTTTTCTCGATCATGGTTCGATACAATATTGTCCAAAGAAAAATGCAGGTTACCTGATAAGGCCGAAAAAAAAAATTGTGCTGTTCTGATAACCCAACCTACCCTTTTTTTACCTGCCGACCCTAAACTTTTTAGAGCTACGTAAACACTGAAGCAAAAAAAAAAGAAAGAAAAAACCCATAAAATCACACGTTTGAGGCATTTGATTTTTGCTTGAATGATGAGTCTTTTATGTTTTATTCCTTTTATATGAATGATACGTTTTTCTGGAAATGTTGTGGCCAGTGTTTGATTGCCCTGAACCCCTGAAAAATGCATAATTTAGCAAAAAAATATTTTGGAAAAAAAAATCCCTGCCGACCTACCTACGCTATTTCTGAAAACCATGTTATCGGAACAGCATAATTTATTTGTTTTGGCCTCAGCATTAACAAAAGAACGGTCTCAGCGTATTGTTCTCAGTCTTAATTGCATGACACCGATTGCGCAGGAACCTCGCAAACAGACAATAAATAAGTATGTTTACTCGCTCATTGGTTGAGTCAAAGGTTTCTATGTCACCATTATCTCTGTAAAATAGAATGAGCAACAAAAGACAAATTTTGTATTCTCTGGCTGTTTAAATCTTGGTCAAAAATAAAGACTATTCATAGTTGGTCAGCATCAAAAATTCATCAAGACTTTATAAAACAACTTTTCAGTGCATGCCACGCAAACGAGCAAGCTTTGGTGTCAAAGGATTCTTTCTCCAAATTTTCAATGAAAATGAACTACATCTGTAAAGTTGCAAAACCAAAGACATGGCCAATGGCAATGGCAAAAAAGTAAATTATATTTTCAGAGGGTTATATAAGTGTCCTAGTACAGGTGTGAACTAGACTGTTGACAGTCCCTTGTGCCTTTTCTGTCTCCTATTGGTGAAGTCTCTTGCACATACGACGGTGGGGGGAATCACAAGTGAAGTGCCAAAGGCGGGAGCCATGAGTCACCTTGTGTCAACATCTTCGGCGCTACGCATGAGATTCCCCACCATCGTATGTGCAAGAGACTACACCAATGAGAGATAGAAAAGGCACAAGGGACTGTCGACAGTCTAGGTTTTAACCATTTTTGGGATGTGCCATGCATTTTTTTAATCAGAGGAATAATATTTGAAGTTTGAAATCAACCAGGTTTTTCCTGTCACAGTAAATGTGAAAACTGGATTGTACATTTATGCAAATTAGCCACAGCTATTTAACGAAATCCTGCGAAGATCCCTGAATCATCCCTTCAATGCCTTCACAATAATGTCAGAATGAAGTTGGCAAACGTTTTCAACTTGAATTTCCAACAATTTTTCACATGGAACAGACACAGAAGAGATATTTTTCAAATAATTTCAAATATGTTCAAGAAAAGGATGACAGGTAACATGTATTCTGTAGAGGGGGGTTACATGTAATGAACCAACACTTGAGTATCTTGCCTCTCCGCCACACACACCTTGCCAGAATATTAAACTGTCTTGTTCAGTGGCACTACTGCTCTTATGCACTACATAGCACCGGCTCCAAGACTGGAAATCAAAGCCAATCCGATTCAAAGACACTAGGATCATGACTGATGTCTGCAAAAGTGCAACTTCGTACTCTGAACATCAGTTCTTCATTCCTTCCCCAATAACATTTTACTTTTTTTTTTCTCTTTCCTCTGAATATTTGGTTGAATATAAAAAAATGACACATGACATCTTAAAAATTGTTTTTTGACAATCTCCTTTTGACAAACCCTGTAACATTTGGTGTATTTGCCCGTATTTTGTTCTGATTGTAAAAAATACGATCTCTTGTATGAGCCAAAAATCCCGTTGAAATGCCTAGCATTCATATTATTCGGTATTTGTGTCAATGCAAGTGTTTTTGCTGACAACTTAAGGTAGTATGCGCCTTGAAAGTGAAAGACTTAAACTTTTGCTCAAACTTTCCTTAAGGAATCTTTGAACCATTCTCTTTCAAACTTGAGAATAAAAGTCAGGGGTTGCTGTGCAAATTTTAGTACTAGGGAAACAAATTACCCAACATTTACCAATATTTAAAATCAAAATGGTCGCCATACCTGTGTTAACTCCATGGGGGAGAAATAAAATTTTTGATTTTCGAAAAACTAAGCGGATGAAAGTTTTTCTTTCTCCAAGATCTTTAAAATGAGCCCCCACAAGTGGTAGATCAGAAAAGAATTGTAAAAGTTTGAGAGTCTGAATATCTGTCCCCGAGGCACGATCTCCCTTACTGTACATGTAAGTCCAGACTAGAATTGAGTCATCAACAATAACATTGCATATTGTGCACTAAACATTTTTATTTCAATCGACTTTGTTTTGAACAAAACTACTGAACAAATTATCAAAACTTACTGTTATTATTCCCTTATCTGACTTATTCATGACTCTTACATGACCATATCTTTCAATATTTTTTCAGAATGACAAAAATTATTGAAAAGTCACTAAAAACCAAACATACTCCCTGAATTCAGTTCTACATTGCCACTGTAACCTCTCTTCAAGCACAAATTTGTGTTTCCCATGCAGCGAGATGTTGAATTTTGAGTACTGATTGTACTGAAAATGCCAGGATGTACAGTTAAATGGGTGTCAAGAAAACGACCCATTCACATATTGAAATTCGTCAGACAGCCACTGGTAGGAATACAATACTAATTGTCATAGGTCAAAGGTTAAATGGGGAAAAAAGTCTACCGTGACATAAAATACTTTGTAATACAAAATGTAGTTCATGAAGAACATGCAGATGACTGTGTGGAAGTTATCCTACATTAACATACCAATGCGTTTTGTTTTGTTTCCATTTGTGAAAAAAGACACTAAAAAATATTCCGAATGGTTCAGGCAGGAATATAGAACAAACACTTTAATAGCTAGGTCATCAACTTCACTTTAAACATATGTTGAGACGATTCCTTTCATGAGCTACATATACACATATTCTTTAGTTGATTTCTTGAAGTCAGATGAACCATGCAAGCTATGTTTTCTTTCTCGATTGAAATCATCCTTGGCATTTCAGGTCAGACAAACATTTTATTTCCACGCAATAATGCCAAAACCAGCGCGAATTTGAGAATAATGAATGTTCTTTTTGTCAGCACGTTTCTTATGATAGAAGACCATCTAGTGACCTTTGACATTAGGCTGGCAAAGAAGGCACAGATAAAAACATATCAGTCTATATGTATTGATTCACTCCACATCCTCCTCCTCATCCTCCTCATTATCGTCTCCCTCATTGCTGGCGGTAGCTGATCCAACTTGCTGTTGCTGCTGCTGCTGTAGCTGTTGTTGTTGTTGAGCGGCCTGGGCTGCTTGTGCTGCTTGAAGCTGGAGCCATTCCTGCTGTTCAATCTCAGCTTGTTGCTGTCTCGCCTGTGTGATGATGATAGATCCAGTCATAAATGCAAAATTTTCCCTTTTTAACGATAGCACTATTGCAGACAGTGAGTGAAAAGTAAACTTTACGATTATGTAACTGGTGATTGTGATGTCAGCAACTGCACAGGACGTCTGTTCTCAGTACACCAGTTTCAAATATTATGCAAATCCCCCTCTGATTTACACAACATAGTACAACAATATGGCAGTTGGACTGGACAGCAGAGCTCAGCATTTCAAATGCTATTTTGGGGCTGATCCTTTGCAAATACTGTGTTTGAATATTCATGGTTGTTTTGGATGTTCACAATCTGTGAACTTGTGCCTCATCAAAGCAAAGACTCCTTCACGTGTACCTGCAGTTGTTTTCATGATACCCTGTGAAACAAGCTTGCTTGTACACTGTACCAGCTTTTCAGCACATTTAACAATCTCATGAAGCCACATATCATATTTGATGACTTAGGGGCTATAACCCTTTGGCTACATGAACATGTAAGTCCATCAGCTGATCATGTGTATGTTTGATTTTTACGGCTTACAACAGAGGTTGCTTGTAAGAAAATGCTGTAGTTGTCAGTCACTCTTAGCGTGGCCTGGAGTGTACGACCACAATGAAATTGAACTTTAATATTCCGCTAATATTTGGTTTTCACCAAGGCAAAACATAAGGAGTGCTGGGACTAGGCCATGCTGCATCACAGTGAAACGTAATCCTACTGGCATATTTCTAATCATTAATTGAGAAAGAGACACCCCCCCCACCCCCCCCGTAAAGGAAAAAAGTTAACTTTGAACGATATAATGTATGAGGCAAAGCTGAGTACACTATGAAGTGCAACGCTTGCTTGAGAAAACATCTTGGGCCACCATGTTGGATAAAAGGATACATTATCAGTGATAATCTACCGGGGGATGTCACAATTATCAGTGATAATCTACCGGGGGATGATGTCACAAAATTCACTGATTATTGATAAGGCTATAATATAATAATTTTTTTCAGGAAAATCACAATAATTTGCCAGAAGGTGCAAGTTACCTTCGCAAAGAGTTCTTGTTGTTGTCTCAGCAACTCCTCTTCGGGAATTCCCAAATTTTCAAGTCTTGTGCTCTGTCTCCTTTTCTTGGCAGCGACAGTCTTGCATTCCTCAAGCACGGACTTGACCTCGTCTAGGTAGGCACCGTAACCAAGGCTTTCTAGTGCTGAAAGTACACAGGTATGAAAACATTGTTACGGTAAACAGTTCTGTTTCAAATATGGTGATGAATCCCTCTATCCTTCTTTTCTCCCAAAGGGTACAGTTAACATTTACAAAGGTGGCTGCGTTTGAAAGTAAGTTAAATTTTCAACGAATTTTTAACCCAAACTATCTTCAGCAAACTGCATTTGATTTGGTTGGTCCAAAATTGAAAAGCTCATCAAAAGTTTTGACACAAATGTCTATTTTTGAAATATCACAATTGCACTTGACATCAACTGCTTTGATCTTGCAGGCTCTTGTTGAGGTCAGCAACCTGATAAATTTACCAGACTTCCCCAGTCAAGTTACCAGGGCTTCCCCTGTTGTGTTAAGGTAGAACGCACCTCGGGGACAGGCATTCGGACTCTCAAACTTTTACAATTCTCTTCTGATATACCACATGTGGGGGTTCATTTTAAAGCTCTTGGTGAAAGAAAACTTTTCATCGGCTTAGTTTTTCGAAATTCAAAAATTTTTACTTATCTCCATAGAGTTAACACAGGGATGGCGGCCATTTTGAATTTCTAATATCGGTAAATCTTGGGTAATTTGTTTCTCTAGTACAAAAATGTGCACGGTGACCCCTATTTTTATTCTTGATTTTGAAAGAGAATGATTGAAAGATCCCTTGAGGAAAGTTAGAGCAAAAGTTTAAGTCTTTCACTTTCGAGGTGCATATTACCTTAATGCAATCCTGCTTGGGATAACCGACATGTTACTAGGCTTCCTATGTCATTTTACAAATATTCTGAAACCCTAGCACACACACACTGACTTAAATTTGCACTCTTTATGTGTTGTTACATACACATGCAGGACAACTTTGACAAGACTCTGCTTGGTTGAAATATGATACATTTTACTGTCACATGACAGACATAAAACTGTAGCACTCCTTGGACAAAGCATATGCTAATGTCAAATACAAGTGAAAAAAAATTAGCGAAAATTCATTTCTCCAATTTGAGGTAACGCTAATGTAAACACACAGTGCCTTTTATGAGGTCTCTTGGAGAAATTAAAAATTACCAGTGAACATAGTTTAAATTTAACTGCTGATGTGCAGCGTGCTCGGTAGGTTATCTCTGATTGGACAATTATCACTATTCACAGCAACTTAGGTAGCCTATTTGTATTATTTGATTATAACAGTAAGATTCAGCAATCCAATTGGATAATAGTATCTGAGAAGCTGCACATCAGCCCAAATTTAATGTGCACAAAATTGCATAATGACGATGGAAAATCTTGAGGTTCATTTACATGGCAATCTTCACTACCTTTACATGTATATACTCTGGTTAGTTTGTTTGGAGACACAGAATTCAGTCGTGGATAATGCAGCTTTTTTGGTCATATCATTTAACATATCAGAAAACTCAAGACAGCTGTTTTCA
Organism: Ptychodera flava; assembly: GCF_041260155.1. Classification (NCBI taxonomy): domain Eukaryota; kingdom Metazoa; phylum Hemichordata; class Enteropneusta; family Ptychoderidae; genus Ptychodera; species Ptychodera flava. The sequence continues at coordinate 12,842,923 of NC_091943.1, read as the reverse complement.
GGTTGAGTTAAGAAAGAAATAGTTTTGACATTTGAGCAGAACACACCAGACTGTAATGCTGTAAGTCTTACATCATGTATTAAAGGCTGTGTACATATACATTTTTCATATACCGCATTATTCCCATACATGTACCTATAAGTAATGAAAAATTCACTGCCCGAAAAAAATTTTCTGAAAATCCTGTCGACTGTATCTAAGCTGGTAATTTTTTCCTTTTCAGGAGGCAGTCTGCCAGTCCTGGACCAAAAATGTGTAATATTCCACTATTAAAATGTGATAAAATCACCCAATATGGAAAGACTCTTGGAGTTTCCACAATTTATCTTGTTGTCTTGAAAAAATCGATCAGTGCAGAAACCGAGCTTTGAGTTCAATTTGATGCTTATTCAGTGCTTTGACTGGACTAGGGTACTTCCTAGGAGTTTGTCAATCTGGTGGACCTTGCATGGTCTGTTGCCAATGACCACTGAGCTATTGGAACCTGAGGCTGGAACAACTTTTCTGCATAAGCGTACACAATATTTATTCCCATGAGTCCATATGTTGTACTACCATGTCACAATTTCAGGTCTACCTTAATGCATTGTTAGACAACTACGTGTATGTTGAGTAGATTTAGGCTGCACTCATTCTGGATTGGGGGGGGGGGAGGCAGGAGCATTGAAGGGGGATTTGAAAAGATATGGAGACGTATATGGGAGGGACTCCTGAATGTCTCTGATTAATATGAAATATGTGTCGCATTGTCTCTTAAAGGTATACAGTCACCTGTAATCTAAATATGCCCATATATGGTCAAAGGGGCGTTCCTTGGTATTCAAAATGCCCATGTGAGGGCGCTGTTTTTAAAAAGCGGCCACCCGCTTAAAGTCTGTGATTGGTTAGATTTTCCCATGGTAACTGTGGCAAAATTGGAACAGGTGACAGTATACCTTTAAATGAAAAGTCACAAAAAATTAATTGTATAGTAAAATTCTCCTTGTGTATCAACAGGTATTTTCTCACACCCATAAGCATCAACACAGATCACATGCCATTGCTCCAGCATATTTGTTCTCTTTGTCAACAGAAACAATAATTTTGTTTTTGTAAAGCAGTACAAAGATTACAGTGAGTCGCTTGTTCCAATGCACAATATTTAGGATTTATGAAACATCCCATCCACAACTTTGGCAGCATTATCTAGCAGAGACTGAAAACCAAACATTTGGGCTTAAAGTTGTGTACTGAAAACAACTTGTGAGACCCCCTTTCAGTGTGTTGGCATTGGAACAGTGGAAATCATACTGTGTCACCTTAAATAGGACACAAATGGAACAGTGCATACTCTCTGACTGGCCTTTCAGTAAACAACACAGATTTTTGTTTTGTGTATCCACTGCAGTTTTTTGTTCTACTCCCTGAAACGTGATGAAAAGGCCAGCACAGCCATCACTCAGCATTGACTAGAATTCATTTGTCATCAATAACAATGATTATGGTTTTTACATATGAATAGAATATTTCTCTGACAGATTATTTGTTATTCTAGCATGCTATGGAGACTAGAACAAATAACTGTAGTTCACACACAGGACATAACATACAGTACTGAAAAATTGGCCAAAAAGTTCTCTGATTTTTTCAAATACCCCTGGACATAGCTAATGTTCCTTTTATACAATTATGTTAACTATGTTCAGTTTTCCTGACAGATGAAGGAAATCATCCTGTTTCCAAATCATTGTTTATATGATCACTGTTTCAGATTTACCAGCTAACGTTTTCCTGTAAGAAAAAATATGTCAAAATAGCACCCTCCTTCCCTGGAAGAAAAACACATGCACACACTGAAAAATTCTGTCAATTTCAAAATCACCCCAGTTTTATTTTGAGGGGATTTGAAAAGTATAGCAAGTCAGAAGTGGGGTACTTGAATACCTTTTGCGTTTGTTAGGGGGGGGGGGTTATTTGAAACATAGCTTCAATGACACTTGGCTCATATTTAGTTCCATGTAGCAGGCCAGAGTGAGTAGACTTAACTAAATTTATGCCTGGTAACATGCATACCAAGTTCTAAAGCAATTGGACAAGCGATTTAAGAGACAAATATTTTTTGAGCAAAAATGGGAAAAATTGCCCCGAAAACACAAAAATTTCACCACAGTTTGAAGATACTCGACTAAGGTTGCCTCTACGTACATGCACACCAAGTTTCAAAGCAATCAGAATAGTTAATTTAGAGAAAATGATTTTTTGACCAAATATGTGAAAATTAACAAATCAGACAGAAGACAACCCTTAGGGTCAAGAGTGTCAAGTTTGAAAGCAAACCAACAATCCAATCCTAGGACCATGTATACCAAGTTTCAAGGCAATAGGATGAGTGCTTTCAGAGAAGATTTTTGACCAAAAATGAGAAATTACCTCATTTGCATATTTTTGACACTGACATGTTCATTTGAACAAATTCACATCTCCACCCCTGGGTGCACCTGTACACCAAAAACTAAGAAGGTAGGTGCTGCGCTTTGGAGTTTTCGATGAGGATGGACATACATCTGCACATACTAGCATACATACATACATATAAATATACATACGTACACACATACAGACGCCGCCGACCTACCTGTCTTCTTTATACATATACCAAATGTGAGCTAAAAAATCAGAGACCTTTTTTTTGGACTTTCCCCGTCCCCCTTCAGAGGTGTTTATAACGTGAATGCAGCCTAATACAGCGATACTGAATTTCAGGGAAGCCCAAAATTGTCAGTATTAAATTGGCAACAATATTTTCGGACATAAATAGTAATAAACTTTTGTTGAGTTGCTGGTTGTCTTTGGACATCACTGGATAACAGTATTATGTGATAGCAACAGTGTATGTGGACGAACTGAATACCATATGCAGCGGTAGGATACGAGTTCTTGCTAGTATCGTGACCTTTGACCCAGGTCACGTCTGCAAGGTACTTCCTCATCATGGTAAGATCTCCGAACTTCAACGTACCTGCAAGTATATGTTCCGGAGAAATTGTTTTCTTGGTTTGCTTGTTACATATTTCATTGGCCTCTGACGAGATCAGGTGGATAAATTCGGTGCAACAGTTCAGAATAAGTTCCCTGGCATCGTTGGCTACGCGAACGGTCGGAAGCAGTTCTTTGATCAGTTTGTTGATGGCTGCACGGGGGATTGTAGGTTCGTCGTCGTTGTCGGCCATTTGACTTGATTCAATGTCGAATTTCAAAAGAAATTTCTAAGCAACAAACCGTCAATATCTTTGGCTGAACAGGTCACAATTGCGGCTGAAATACGTACGCTGGCGAGGACCCAGGACGCTACGCGATCAGAGGTTACTGGCAGTGGGGGTACGCTCAATACGGTGGTACAAAAGGCAGGTTGGTTCACACTGCAGAAATGAGTGCCAATTCGACGACCAGGAAAATTGTCGATCTTCCATGCACCTGCCAGTAGCTTGGTAGAATTCTAGGCTGTACTACAGCAGTTGTGATCGCTTAAACGCTACAAAAAACCGACAAACAGGCCAGTGTGTTGAGTATCTCTCACTGTGTGTGTAGACAACTCCATCAACATGGCGTACTCGACAATGGCGCATGCGCAGGCTGTAGTTCAAAAAAGCATGAAAAGGGCGAGGAGGTCCTGAGAGAACACGGGTTCATCAGGCCACAGGTGCATGGAGGTTTTCACTGTTGGCCACATATCCCCTATGGTAGACACCTTTTTTACGTGACTGTGAAGTGTTTTCTATTGCAACATCCAGCCCGCTGGGCTTATAAGACACGTTAATAATAATACATATCATATTAAAAAAGGAATACATTATTTGTGTGCGGCTTTTCTTCTAGAAAATGTCTTATAAATGTAGTCTGCTACATCATTACAGAATTTTGTCATAAGTATACATAACTTGTTTTCCTTGCTTAAGTCATTAAAATCTGGTACAACAGTCTATATCTTGTCTAATAGTGATTTGCGGTAACCTTTATACAGAGTACATTGAAACAAAAATGAAATTCATCTTCAACATTAAGAGGACAGAATTCGCATAACCTTTGTTCCACTGCAAGATTAATGAATCTCCCCGCTTCTATTTAAAGTGGGAGTATACCCGTCCTAAACTGGGCCATGAGAGACCGCTTCGAACGAGACATAAAACCTGCCAAATACTTTTCTTTTCCGTATTCCTTTTTAAAATACAATACGTTCTTAATTTTGACTTTTGTTGCACATCTAATTCCCATTTTCTAGCATGAAAGTGTCTTAATATTTCACGCGTTTCTTCTAATTTTATCGTTTCTCGGTTCATAAATTTATTTTTAAAACCAATTTCTGAGAAAGCACTTTTTATATCGTTCGACCAATTTTTTGTTTGCAAACTATAATCCCACAGAAAAACTGATTTCGTCATTCTGTTGTCTGGTGTTTTCAACAGTCTATTCCAGAAACGTAACATATTATGCTTTCGACGAAAACTTGAGTTATCACAACCCATATCTCCATTTAAAGCCAACTTTGGTGCATATTTGTGTACATCCATGAAATATCTAAATGCTCGATCTTATATTGTATAACAGTTTTTTAAACTGACCGAATCCCCATATCCCCGCACAGTAATCTAAAATTAGAACAGCACATGAATTGTACAAAGTAGAAAAAGTATTGTAATGGAAGTCCTTAAATCTATGGATTTTAGAAATAACAGCTCCCAAAGCCCTTTCTGCTGTATTACATAAGACTTTTGCGGTTACTTCGTAATCTAAAAACTGAATGGAAACCACACCTAGATATTTATACTGAGACACTGTTTCTAAATTCTGTCCTGCATATCTAAAAACAAAATTTGACAGCCTGACATTTTTCTAAAATGAACAAATTTTGTTTTGTTTTCGTTCACTACCATACGCCATTTCTTACACCAATTTTCTAGACATTCAACACCCTTTTGGAGATTTTCTTCATTTTCAGCAAGAATGACTATATCATCTAATTGTTCTATAAAACAATGAGCCGTGTCAAGTTAATTAAGGGTTCATTTGCATATTGAAATAACTTCGTAATTGTTGATATTACTCCAAAATTACAGCATTACATTTGATGAAACGTGCTACAGATGTTTATCTGATAGATATCTATTTGTACTGAGAAGTATTGAGCAGTGTCAAGTTGATAAATAGCTCATTTGCATATTTTATGAAGTTTTGTAATTAGTCATATAACTCTGAAATAAATGCACCAAATTTGATGAAATCTGCTGCAGATACTGATCCGACAGATATCTGACTGTGTTGTAAAGCATTTTGTAATGTGAAGTTGATTAAAGGTTCATTTACATATTTAATAAACTTTGTAATTAGGTTTATTACTCTGAAATTACGGCACCAAATTTGATGAAACCTGCTACAGATATTGATCTGATAAATATCTAATTGTGCTATGAAACATTGAGCAGTGTCAAGTTAATGACAGCATATTTAATGAACTTTGTTATTAGTGATATTACTCCAAAATTACAACATAAAATTTAATGACATGTGCTACAGATGTAGACCTGATAGATATTTTATTGTCCCATGAAGCATTGAGTAGTGTCGAGATATTAAACAGCTTATTTGCATATTAAATAAAGTTTTGTAATTAGTGATTTAACTCTGAGAGTACTGTGCGAAAGTTGATGAAACTTGCTACATATAGTGATCTAACGGATATCTGATTGTTCTGTGAAGCGTACTACAATTAATGGACCTGTTCTTAAACACATGAGTACATTCAGTTCACATCTGGTTTGTATTCGATCTATCTATTATGTCATATTAGTCCCCATAAACGTGTACTCCGTGATAATTCTGAAGCCCGCAGCTCCCATTTGATAGTCATAGTGACGTGATCAGCCCTGGGAATGACATTTCAACAAGTGATTAATATGACAACACACAGGGCACGATGATAAACTTAATACCAAAAAATGAGTTAAAGAAATAGAAAATATATGGGACTTAACATAAAACATCACAATTAGGCCTACTTCAGTTCATAGGCCCTGCCAAAACGTTCTTTTTTGGGGGTCTATGTTCAGTACAGCTAGACAGTAGTATAGAGGTGTGCAGAATGTGAAAAACACAAGCTACCACAACATTCTAGGGAAGACTTAATGCTTAGGTATTTACAATGGATGGAACAACCCTGAAAAGTAGCAAACTTGATTAAATTGGTGGCCGGCCCGATTTTGGACCGCGACCGACTGACAATGAACGTGATTGAATGTAATGTAAATAACATATCGTTTCTCTGATTATATTTTAGAATAGCTATATAGCATCTTATTCGCCTTGGGTCTATCGATATGAGTCTCACAAAAATAATTTAGGTCATATCAAAGAATGGTTCTTGAGTAACTCAGGCCCATAGCAAAGTAGATGTTCAGCTTATTACCCCAGGGCTAATACGTCATAGCCAGTGGAATATATATGCATACTGTTCCACTTGAAGTTTTTTTTTAATCTATATTTAAAATCGATAACTCCATAGGTGAAACACCTCTTTTCGTGAAGGTTGAGTACTTCTAAATACCCATAACCCACAACCCCAATGGAGCACAGAGGAGTAAAGTGCCTTGCTCAAGGGCACAACACCGAGCTAGAGTCTCGAATTCACCGTCCTCCGACAGTGAATCCGCTACTCTGGATCTGCCGGGACTTGAACCGAGTCTCGAACTCACCATCCTCCGATAGTGAGGTCATATCAAGCATTCCCGTTTGAAATCAAGAATGAAATAACAAAGTGTGGATGATGAAAGAGGGTCCCATATGGTTTCAGTCAGAACCAACAGGTACAAATCAGTCTAGTTACTCCACATACCTTTGCTTTCATATCTCTGCTGTGGAAACACTGCAAATTATTGTGTATACTGTGTATAGACTGTCAGCATAAATTTCCAAGTTCTGCACAAGATGAAAAGGTCACTGTACATGTAATCTCAATAGCTACGTTCGTCCGAGTCCTAATCTTAAGGTAGGATATGCCTCGGGGACAGATATTCATACTCAAACGTTTACATTACGTTTTTGGTCTGCCTTTGAGGCTCATTTCGAAGCTTATTTTTTTTGAGAATCGAAAATTTAATTCTCCTCAGAGTTAACATACTGTTTGCAGCCATTTTGATTTTCAAGTGCAGGTAAATATCAGGTAATTTATTTCTCTAATACTGAATTTTGTCTCGTGAAACCTGATTTTCATTCTTGATTTCAAACGGGAATGCTTGAGCAAAATTTCAGGTCTTTCAATTTTTTCCAGATCTACAATTGTAGCTTAAAGGGATGGGGTAACCAGAACTGCGCTCAAAGGTCGTATGGGACCCATATGACCAATGTAAACACTGTATCTAAGGTACGATGGTGATTGATGAAAGTTAAAACATGTCTGTCATAATCTTCATCGTTATATTACCATGCCCTGTTCATTGCGTTTTAATTGGTCGACCTAAACCACGTGACTGCCCACAAATACACAGTAATGTTTTTTTTCATGCCCGTGAATATGAATAATATTGTAAACACAGTAACTTTACGGCTAAAACGAAAATTTTGTGATTTGTACAAAGATCATAATCAAGCATTTGTGGGTCAAATTCAGACACTTTTTTCCAAAAAATCTCCGGATTTTCAAAATTTTTGCAGCGCGCGCACTAATCACTGGCAGGTTCTTGGGCCCCGTTGTCGTTCGCACCGGAAATTTTCGTAAATTTGACGGTTTTCGGGGTTCGATGATAATTGAAATAATGACTCCGCGCTGACCATTAACGTTTATTTATGGGCGCGGCTCGAGGAAAGCCAAATTAACGGGCTCGGCAAGCCCCGCCCGTTAATTTTTGCTTTCCTCTCGCCCTTGCCCATAAATATAGAAATAACGGGCGACGCGCTGACCATTAGGCCTAACGTTTATTTATGGGCAAGGGCGAGAGGAAAGCCAAAAATTAACCCGTTAATTTGGCTTTCCTCGAGCCCGCGCCCATAATTAAACGTTAATGGTCAGAGCGGAGTCTGTTATTTCCCTTATATTATCAACGAACCGGAGAAAACCGTCAAAATTTCCGAAAATTTTCGGAGCGAACGACAACTGGGCCCCAGAACTGAGCAATACGCGACGCACTGTCGCGCGCGCTGTAAAATATTGGCAAATCCGGAGATATTTTCAGAAAAAAAATATCTCAAATTGGCCCACAAGTGCTCCATTTTATTTTGTGATTGATTATGATTTACGTTTGAGCTGTAAAGATACGATACTTTGAGTTGTTAATCTTATTACATGTATTCATATTCACGGGCATCATGGGCCAGTAGCTAGAGCAGTGGGACTCACGATCAAAGGATGGTGAGTTCGAGCCCCGGCATGGCTGTGGTGTTGTGTCCTTGAGCAAGACACTTTATTCCTCATTGTTTCTCCTCACCCAGGAGTGATGGGTACCTGGTAGGACAGAGATTGTTATGTGTGCGTTTAGCTCTGCTGCGCTTATTGGCTGCACATGTGAGCTGTTGTTTGCTTCCCAGGGAGTTGAGTGGTATCATATTAGGCCCTGTGGCTATCGACACGATGATCGTGTCGGTAAGCAAGAATAAAAAGCAACTTAGCGACACGATCATGATAACTTGCGATCAAATGCAAATTGTACACTTATGTCACCATTTTGCTTTATCAAGTGGTCTCAAATGTACGGCTTTCGAGTTGAAATAAAGTTTCCTCGTGTGACAAAAAGTGTGTTCTCCATAATTTAGCCTTAGGCCCACGTGTTCAATTGACAATATTGCTGACATTGCTTGCTAAAATCCACTCGCCCGTTTTATAATAAACCACCCATAAAATCTTGTTCGCGATCTCAATATTTCACGTTTTTGAGGCTCAAACTGCCAAAAAATTGAATTAGAGAGCATGACAAACAAAATCGCAGCTTGAAAGACACAACAATACTTCTTTTATTTATTAATATGATGTTTATTTTCTCCGCCCTTAATATCGATAACCCAGTGGCATATGCTGAATATCGAATATTCTCACTGGCCGAGATACCCTCGCTCCAGACATTGTACGTTCGAATCCCGGGTGCTACCCCTAGTTTTTTTCCCCCCTTTTTATTTCCTGTCAGTTTCTTTGTCATTTTCCCCTTATCTCTCTTTTACTCTCTTTTCCCATTTTTTCTCTTTTTCTCGCTAAATTCATTGCATTTGACAATCTCCGCCGATCCACTGCTAACACCCCCGCAAGCCAGGCGCACCATACTACGCAGCACTCAGCCGATGTATGGAACTCACCATCATACTCGTTTTATCATGAAAACTTGCGATTAAATGTAAATTGTACACTTATGTCAACATTTTGCTTTATGAAGTGGTCTCAAATGTACGGCTTTCGAGTTGAAATAAAGTTTATTCCTCGTGTGACAAAAAGTGTGTTCTCCATAGGCGGACCACATGTTCAATTGACTGTCATGCATCGCTTGCTGAAATCCAATCGCCTGTAAACCACCAATAAAATCCTGGTGTTCGCAATCTCAATATGTCACGTTTTCGAGGCTCAAACTGCCAGAAATTGAATTTTAGAACATAACAAACGAAATCGCGGCTTGGAAGAGACAACAATATTTCTTTTATTTATATTGCTTAATTCCACCTTATGAATATCGGTCGCTCGGTGGCGCATGGTGAACGCCGAGCTCTTATAGAATATGAGGGAAGCCTCGCTCTATGGTGTCCAATCCATGCCAAAATTACTACTTTGATTTTACAACTTGACATGCACTCCGTTTTCTATTTCACTACTCAACATGCTATTCCACTACTCCGTATCCTATTCCACAACTGTGTATGCTATTCCATTTTCTATTTTACAATTCAACATGCTCTTTCGAATGTCATTTCACAACACAACATGCCATTGCAAATCCTATTTCACTACTCAACATGCTATTCCACTACTCCGTATCCTATTCCACAACTGTGTATGCTATTCCATTTTCTATTTCACAATTCAACATGCTCTTTCGAATTTCATTTCACGACACAACATGCCATTGCAAATCCTATTTCACTACTCAACATGCTATTCCACTACTCCGTATCCTATTCCACAACTGTGTATGCTATTCCATTTTCTATTTCACAATTCAACATGCTCTTTCGAATTTCATTTCACAACACAACATGCCATTGCAAATTCTATTTCACAATTCAACATGCTCTTTCGAATTTCATTTCACAACACAACATGCCATTGCAAATCCTATTTCACTACTCAACATGCTATTCCACTACTCCGTATCCTATTCCACAACTGTGTATGCTATTCCATTTTCTATTTCACTATTCAACATGCTCTTTCGAATTTCATTTCACAACACAACATGCCATTGCAAATCCTATTTCACAACTCAACATGCTCTTTCGAATTTCATTTGACAACACATCATGCCGTTCCAAATCCTATTTCACAATCCCATTCTAAACCTAGCTCTGCGGAGCAGGGCATTGTTACTGGCTATCGAACAAGATTCAAAATGGCGGACGCGAAATGGTCCCCTCGCACAGAGAGAGAAATGCGAACTTTGCACAAGTCTAAAAACGCAGCTTAACAAATTGTGTATGTAAACAAGATGAGCGGTGCTCGAAAACTGGGATCGATCACGATTTTAAATTAAAATTGGCTGTTTTTGGAAAAGAAACTGCGCGCTGCAATCAGCAGTATTGTCTATGATGCACCGTCTATGGTGCACCGTGCGCGTGCGTGGGAGGCTTATCGTGAAAGACTGAGATTACTATATGGCATCTGATACGGATATGGTCCCATCGTAGAGATGAAAGTGGGCTTTGTGTAAGTTCAAAAGCACAACTTAGCTCATCGTGCATCTAGACAAGTTGAGCGTGCTCAAAATAGGAGATCGATCACGATTTTGGGTGAAAAAAAACCTGATTGTTTTCGGTGGAGAAACTGCGCGTTGCAACCAGTGGTTGGTTTTGCCTTTGCGGTCAGCAGGGCTGTGGTGGGAGGCCTTTAGCCGGCAAGGGGTGGACCATTGGGGAGTGGACAATTTTCGAAAAAAAAAATTCCCCACAAATTTCAATAAAAAAAATAAGCCAGAGAAACTTGAGAAAAACAGATGACGCACTTAGGTAAAAGGAAAAAAAATCCGTCAAAAGTTACTTTCTGAAACACATTTTTATTTTAGTCTGCATCAGATATACTATGATTCTTTGGCCAAGAGGGGGGGGGGGGGGAGGGGAGATCTGAAGGGTATAATCGTGGCCAGTAAATGAAGTAACTTTTTTATTTTATAACTTTTTGTTCTGTTTATCATATTTTTTCTTTCACTGAAGTTTGGCATCGTAAAGTAATTCGAGATATAAGATAATATAAAAATCATATCTGTGATATCGATTGTTAACAACTGTATTGTGGGTCTTTACACTATGATTAATTAACAAGAATTCATCAATTTAGGCAGCTTGCATCGGTACATAAAATGGGAAATATTCACCAACCATATGACAAACAATCAGTTTCCCACCACAGCCCTGCTGACCGCCATAGGCAAAACCAACCACTGGTTGCAACGCGCAGTTTCTCCACCGAAAACAATCGGTTTTTTTCACCCAAAATCGTGATCGATCTCCTATTTTGAGCACGCTCAACTTGTCTAGATGCACGATGAGCTAAGCTGTGCTTTTGAACTTACACAAAGCCCACTTTCATCTCTCTATGTGATGGGACCATATCCGTATCAGACGCCATATAGTAAGGGGAGAACCATTTGATTTCTAGGGGGGATATGGAGGATTTTGAGAAAAAAAAAAATTGTCACCAGGTGAGAGAGAAGAAAAAAAATTGATCCTGTCATGGCCTGAGAAAAAAAAATTGTCATAACAGACAGAAGAGAAAAAAAAATTGTCACAATGCACCAGAAATAAGCAAAATTTGGAAACCTTATTCTCATGTATTCTTTGCCGGCGCGCCGCCATAGGCGGCGCAAATGTTTTACTACAAGCAATTCTTATGTTTCCTTTTCCCAGCACTTATGATATAAGCATGCACTACATAGGTCTACTTTACGGGGACTATTTGACTTCTGTAAATTGTGAAAATTTAAAACACAAGACAGGAGTCAATAAACTAAGTGTTAAAACCAATATATTATTTTCTCAATATAAATTTGTCAGAAAGATGTACCTTGACAATAAAAAATTGAGGAACAACAAATATAATGAAATACAATGTGTGAGCCTTGTTTTTCTGACCACAAACACCGGATCGCAAACATACCATATTCAGGTTTTCATTAGAAGCTGGCAGCTGGAGAAATGACAAAAGGAGATCACAGATTTTCTGTTCCTGTATATTCATTTGTCTTCAGTCTCTGGCAAACAGAACTGTTTTTCACAAATTGTATTGTCATTGCTTGGTTGTTGAATATTGTGACTCAAAAACTGATCATTCATAAAATGTAAAAAAATATTGCAGTGTTCAATGTCATTTTCAAACAGTTTTACTGAGTGCAAAATAAACGAGTGCAAAATAAACTGAAACTCCTCTCAGATTGCACTATTAAACACATCAATTTCTCAAAATTTCCAATACGAGAGGGGAAACCCCCTCTCGTGCTCTGCCCCTTGGGGTATTCTAACAGTTTCACTTAGTAAAAAAATTAAAAAACACCTCCCAGATTGCACCAGACTGCACCATTGCACACATCAATATCTTAAAAATTTCCATGCAAGATAGGGGAAAGCCCCTGTGACACTTTCCCCCGGGCCCCCTAAGCCTCTTTCATGTTCTCCCCGTGTACGGTACTTTCAAATTCTGCCCGGTCAGATATCCTAGTGAAAACCCTGTCATAATATCCATCCAAATTATACAATATACTATATGATTAGATACTGCGTGATCTTTTATATCTTTATTTTATTGTGACTTTGAATTTCATTTTGATGTGTTCACCTTTTTTGAACCATCATGAGATAACTGATGATAGTCTAGCAGGGTACATCAGGATTTGAAAGGTCTTAAAAAAAAGACTTTACTGTTGCTGTATTTTGTAAATTTTACAATTTCGTGTATTGGTATTAACTTTTCTAAGTGGGGGATCAGTCAAAATTTCAGAGTTAGAGAGGGAGGTTACTCAAATTCATCATGGTTGGCGAGGGGGGTCACTCGAAATTTCGGAGTTTCAGGCCGTAAATAATGACAGCTCCCTTATATACAACGCATTACAAACTTGATGACCAATAAAAAAAAATTGCACTGCTACTCCATTTGAAAAAAAAAATTGATGCAGGTCTGACAGTAGAAAAAAGAAATTGCTGTCACTCTGACAGAAAAAAAAATTTGCTCCCATACCCACTTCCTCCATACCCCCCCCCCGAAATCAAATTGTTCTCCCCTAAATCTCGATCTTTCACGATCAGCCTCCCACGCACGGTGCATCATAGACAAAACTGCTGATTGCAGCGCGCAGTTTCTTTTCCAAAAACAGCCAATTTTTAATTTAAAATCGTAATCGATCCTAGTTTTCGAGCACGCTCATCTTGTTTACATACACAATGTGCTAAGCTGCGTTTTTAGACTTGTGCAAAGTTCGCATTTCTCTCTCTGTGCGCGTCCGCCATTTTGAATCTTGTTCGATAGCCAGTAACAATGCCCTGCTCCGCAGAGCTAGGTTTAAAATGGGATTGTGAAATAGGATTTGGAATGGCATGATGTGTTGTCAAATGAAATTCGAAAGAGCATGTTGAGTTGTGAAATAGGATTTGCAATGGCATGTTGTGTTGTGAAATGAAATTCGAAAGAGCATGTTGTATTGTGAAATAGAAAATGGAATAGCATACACAGTTGTGGAATAGGATACGGAGTAGTGGAATAGCATGTTGAGTAGTGAAATAGAATTTGCAATGGCATGTTGTGTTGTGAAATGACATTCGAAAGAGCATGTTGAATTGTGAAATAGAAATGGAATAGCATACACAGTTGTGGAATAGGATACGGAGTAGTGGAATAGCATGTTGAGTAGTGAAATAGAATTTGCAATGGCATGTTATGTTGTCAAATGAAATTCGGAAGAGCATGTTGAGTTGTGAAATAGGATTTGCAATGGCATGTTGTGTTGTGAAATGAAATTCGAAAGAGCATGTTGAATTGTGAAATAGAAAATGGAATAGCATACACAGTTGTGGAATAGGATACGGAGTAGTGGAATAGCATGTTGAGTAGTGAAATAGGATTTGCAATGGCATGTTGTGTTGTGAAATGAAATTCGAAAGAGCATGTTGAGTTGTGAAATAGGATTTGCAATGGCCTGTTGTGTTGTGAAATGAAATTCGAAAGAGCATGTTGAATTGTGAAATAGAAAATGGAATAGCATACACAGTTGTGGAATAGGATACGGAGTAGTGGAATAGCATGTTGAGTAGTGAAATAGGATTTGCAATGGCATGTTGTGTTGTGAAATGAAATTCGAAAGAGCATGTTGAATTGTGAAATAGAAAATGGAATAGCATACACAGTTGTGGAATAGGATACGGAGTAGTGGAATAGCATGTTGAGTAGTGAAATAGGATTTGCAATGGCATGTTGTGTTGTGAAATGAAATTCGAAAGAGCATGTTGAATTGTGAAATAGGATTTGCAATGGCATGTTGTGTTGTGAAATGAAATTCGAAAGAGCATGTTGAATTGTGAAATAGAAAATGGAATAGCATACACAGTTGTGGAATAGGATACGGAGTAGTGGAATAGCATGTTGAGTAGTGAAATAGGATTTGGAAGTGCATGATGTGTTGTCAAATGAAATTGGGAAGAGCATGTTGAGTTGTAAAATAGGATTTGGAATGGCATGTTGTGTTGTGAAATAGCATGTTGAATTGTAAACAGTTTGGAATGGCATATGGTGTTGTGTTGTGATATGCATGTTGATATTGTAAATAGAATTCGGAATGGCATGTTGTGTTGTAAATCAAAGTAGTAATTTTGGCATGGATTGGACACACATACTCGCTCCAGTCGACATATGTTCGAATCTCGGGCGCTACTTCTAGATTATTCTCCCTTTTTATTTTCTGTCAGTTACTTTGTAATTTTCCTCTCCTCTCTCTTAAAATCCTTTCCCATTTTTTCTCCTTTTCTCGCTAAATTCATCGCATTTGACAATATCTCCGCCGATCCACTGCCAGTAATTTGAGTTAAACTAACAAACCCCGCAAGCAAAGCGCCATACTGGTACACACAGCCATGACACAGCCGATATATGGAACTCACCATTACTCGTTTGCGACATTTCCAAGACAAAAGGTGGCCGTCAAGTTTGAAATGTCATGCGTATTTTGTTTTGCATTTTAGATTATTTATGTGTATTTTAGGGGGTTGCAGGCTGTAGGGATAGAGTCGCCATTGAGTCGCGGACATCGTCACCCTAGTAAACCTTCTGAACTCCATGACCAGACCGCAAACTTCCATATGTTTTTAAGAAACATATGTTCTCTATGTTTTTTGCCTTCTTCTTGTATGTACTGGACATTTTGCTCAGACGATTTGCTATTGATGATGCATACTTTTAGGACTCTGATTAAAATTAGTTTGTTAATCAAGTTACCCTTCTTAGATAGTGTGTAAATAAAATGATAACTATTTATTTATAAATTTTTGTTACAACCGATGACTTGTTTGGCAAAGACTTATAGTCGCAACTTCGATCATATATCAACAGCCATGCGGAATACATTAATAGGGCAGCATATTTATTTCATTTTAATGACGCAAACCCATGACATTTCATAAACTCAATCTTCATACCTATATTAGTAAGAAAGGAAACCCATGATGGCCTTTGATGGAGATTCACAACTTTAAAATTACAAAGCACCGTGCCTTTGGCTATAAGGACGACATTTCCGCCGATACAGATTGTCAAAATACATTTGCTTGCCCGATGAGGCATTAACATTACGGTTATTTGCTGTGTTTGGTTTGATGTTTTGATGATCGTGCAATTAAGCGGAAAATGCGTGTTATAGACACGATCATCGTGCAGATAAGCAGAAAATGCTTCTTATATACACGATCATCGTGCAAATAAGCAGAAAATGCTTCTTATAGACACGATGATCGTGCAAATAAGCGGAAAATGCTTGTTATAGACACGATGATCGTGCAGATAAGCAGAAAATGCTTCTTATATACACGATCATCGTGCAAATAAGCAGAAAATACTTCTTATAGACACGATAATCGTGCAAATAAGTAAGAAAAACCGCTTATTTGCACGATGATCGTGCAAATAAGTAAGAAAAACCGCTTATTTGCACGATGATCGTGCAAATAAGCGGAAATGTTTCTTATAGACACGATCATCCTGTGATTTATCCGTTTGTTTTTCTTATCTACACGATGATCGTGTCAGTATGTGTTGTTCTTTATCAAAACGATGATCGTGTCTTTAAGAAGCATTTCCCGCTTATTTGCACGATCATCGTGTAAATAAGCGGAAAATGCGTCTTATAGACACGATCATCGTGCAAATAAGTAAGAAAAACTGCGTATTTGCACGATCATTGTGCAAATAAGCGGAAAATGCGTCTTATAGACACGATCATCGTGCAAATAAGTAAGAAAACTGTTTATTTGCACGATCATCGTGCAAATAAGCGGAAAATGCGTCTTATAGACACGATCATCGTGTGAATAAGTAAAAAAGACACGCTTATTGACACGACCATCGTGTGGATAGGTAAGAAAAACCACGTTATCCACACGATCATCGTGTCGGTAAGCATTTTTTTTGGTCTATTCACACGATGATCGTGTCGATAGGCGCCACCCATATTAGGTCCAGTGACCAGGGGTAATAATAATTGTAAAGCGCCTTGATCACATGTACTTGTGGATATGTGCGCTATATAAGAACCCAATATTATTATTGTACTTGGGCCTCAGCCCAAGTACATTTGTTTTCATTCCGTGGGAAAAAACTCTGTAAGGTATAACCATTTCTGGCTGAGACCAGGGAGGGCAAAATGTCTTGGCTTCATCTTTCTTGGCATAATAAATGACGTAATGATGTTAACTGAATGGAAGTGCTGCTCTCAGCCAGTCTTGAATAAGTGAGATGTGAATATTAATGCTTCTCTATCTGAGTTTTTGCCACAAAATCTTCTGAATATAATCAAAATGTGCATCGAAATGCAACAATTAATGCACCCTCCGTTTCCTAGGCGATGGCACGACCCTTGCTACACCCACTGGACGAGCCAAAGTGGGAGGGTAATTTCAGTTTGGTCGAACAAGAGGGCTCGAGACCAGAATTTAACATTAAACTTGAAACATGTTTAATCGCTGACAAGATGTGGACTAATGTTAATCAAAGTAAAAGTGTGAAAAGGAAAGGTTTTATATCCCGGACACAATGAAAAACATTACGACTGGAAACTGTACCCCCAGTTGAGAATAGTAATGCCCACAGCGATGGAGAACACTTATCCTTGAGCTGAGAAAACCAGACCATCATTTCGAAATAGACCTGCAGATTCGAGAAGCTCGTTCAAAATAACTAGGTACACCCATACAAAGGGGTGTTTCAAGTTTTGAGGGCAAATTTCGCCTCCTTCATATAGAAATCGTACGTTTGTTTTTCCAGGAGAACATACCATTTGACACAAAATTTGCATGTAAAGGGTCGCCAGTAAGCACGTGGTCAAATCTGGCAAAAGAAACAATATGAAATGTTGGGTAAAGCCAGTCCAAATAAACTGATTTGAACTTTTGTGTTTTGTAATTTATACACTGCAGTAACATTACCTTTTTTGACAACATCACACAATGTAATACGTTTTGAAACTGAATACTCCGACGTATTCTGTGTCTCCTTTGCTAAAAAATACGGTATGCCGATTACCATGTAAGGAGATGATGACGTCAAGACAGATTTGTAGTGCGTTTGGTCCTGGATGGTGCACGAAGTTTTGTCAAGGTAGCTTGTGTATTTATTTCCTAAATGGGAGAGATTAGGGTCGATCTAAACGAAGGCCGAAGAATGTTATGATACTCTAAGCGAGCTGAACTCTAACGCGAATGGTTGGATAATTTGGAGATGTCTAGAATGATTTCGTCTCATTAAGATTATTTGGCGGTCAGTATTGAATTTCAACTGCGTCACAAGTTTGCGAAATGAGTATTCCGTCGAACGGTCAACGAACGATATTTTAGAAATCTGGAGACATGGCACATGGCATTTTTATTTTAGTATTTTATATTTTACAAAAGATTTAAGAAGCAATGATTTTGTCGAAAATTCTGAAAAAAATATAGGAAGATTTGATTGCG
Organism: Ptychodera flava; assembly: GCF_041260155.1. Classification (NCBI taxonomy): domain Eukaryota; kingdom Metazoa; phylum Hemichordata; class Enteropneusta; family Ptychoderidae; genus Ptychodera; species Ptychodera flava. The sequence goes on along the minus strand of NC_091943.1, from coordinate 12,824,563 downwards.
AACACATTTTCACTTGGGGTCAACTAGCCCTGCGTACGATGCTGTGTGTTCCGCTACAGGTAATCGCCCCGCTCACCACAGCCCTGCAAAGACCCGTACGTAGGGTCGGTGACTTCAAATCCATTTTGGGACTTGACGTAAAAAGCCAAATTACTGCCGAAATTCAGCGTTCTTGGGCCCAAGTCGTATCCCAGCCTACCTCAGCTACTCGATCGCTTCCAAAAATGACAGTCTTTTATTCACTTCTCGTAAATAACCGTCGATGTCGGCAACTCTCTCGCTAGCCCTGCGTACGATGCTGTGTGTTAGCTGTAGCACATAGCATTGTACGCAGGGCTAGGGGTCAACATGGGGTCGCAGCCATGTTGCCTCAAAACTTATTTCTGTCTGCACTCAAAACTCAAAAATGTCGGATATGAACCTGAAAAATCGATGCAATTTTGTCAAACTTCGGCGAAATTTCAGCCTATAGACAAAATTTCATCTAGGTAAGGTAAATTTACTGAAATTTGATCGACAAATAATCCTGAGCTTGAACGTGACAGCTCGCCTTCTCCGGGAAGTCAAGTATCCAGCTGCCCATACACAGTTGTCCATATGGCCAGGTTTATGAGATTGTTTTCAAGCGACGGCGCAGACCGTACGGTGCTCTGGATATGAACCTACCGCCGTGTAGCTGTAATAACTGTTGCGTTGTTTTTAGTGCCCACGGACGAAGTCCTGGGGAGTTATAGGTTTGGTCATGTCAGTCCGTCCGTCCGTCCGTTCACGCAGATATCTCAGACATGCCCTGGTCAATTTCTTTCAAACTTTGCACAAGAATAGTACCCAACCCCATACAGATGCACGTCGATTTGTTTCACAATGCGATCGAATTTGGCCGTGTTAGAGGACTTTTTAGTTTACACCTCCATAGACTCCCATGTATAAGGCAGTTCTCCATAGACTCCCATGTATAAGGCCAAGAAAAATAAAAATTTAGTTTCTCATCGTATTCATATTGCCTAAAGGATGCAGTGACACAGTTTTTTGTCCCCATGGATAAAGTCCAGGGGGCTTATAGATTGGGTCATATCCGTCCGTGAGTCCATCAGTGAGTCCTCCGGTTCACACAGATATCTCAGACATTTTGACAAAATATCACGTGACCTTGGTGACCTATGACCTCAAATATACATTATTGTCCATAATTCAGTAACCACAAGTGCTAAACCTTTCATATTTGGTATGATGGGACACCTTATGACGCCGCATATTGTACCCCATTAATTATGCGCATATCTAATTTTGAGCGAGCCAATAGAACTAGAGGTCTGATTTTTGGTATATAGGGATAAGTTAACAATATAATTTGTTTGACAAAACGTCACGTGACCTCAATGACCTTTGACCTCAAATATATATATATGTGTCCACAACTCAGTAACCGCAAGTGCTACATCCTTCATATTTGGTATGATAAGACACCTTATGACACCACATATTGTACCTCATTAATTATGCGCATATCTAATTTTGAGCGAGCCAATAGAGCTAGAGGTCTGATTTTTGGTATATAGGGATAACTTAGCAATACAATTATTTTGACAAAATGTCACGTGACCTCAATGACCTTTGACCTAAAATATATATATTTGTCCACAACTCAGTAACCACAAGTGCTACACCCTTCATATTTGGTATGATGGGACACCTTATGACACCACATATTGTACCTCATTAATTATGCGCATATCTAATTCTGAGCAAGCCAATAGAGCTGGATGTCCGATTTTTGGTATATAGGGATAACTATAGGGTAGAATCTAAATATGCCCATCTAAATATTAGACATCTACCATCGAGAACAAAAGAATTTGCTGTAATTTGAATATTTAAAGAGTTTAAGCAAGTTCCACTATAAATAAAGAACCCCTGCCTCAAACTCCACAAAAGTTGCTAGACATATTTTGCCGTTGTCATGCCATTGCTTTGTTTAATAACCAGTTAATCAAATGCCTAATTGACAGGAGGAAATTCAAGACCATATTTGAATAGTAGTATATATTGTCCTCAAAATTACTCTATCACGGCCCAAGTACTCATTGCCTTCAGCAATACTGCCTTGTTATTATTATTATTATTATTATTATTATTATTATTATTATTATTATTATTATTATGTAAACAGACCATTACTGTTTATTTATAGGCAGTCACGTGGTTCAGCTCGACAAATCAAAATGCGACAGGCAGGGCATGGTAATATAATAAAGGTTAATGGCCCGTGCGTCGTCCGTTATTTCTATAATGTTGCAGCTATGATGATGAGGTGCATCTAGATATCTTTCACGAAATACATTGTTTGTAAAGAAGAAACTCGCACAGGCGCAGTTCCAACGACGGTTTCCCTTTAAAGCTCTCGGAACAAGAAAAAAAAATTCATCATCTTAGATTCTTGAAAATCGAAAATTTTATTACATAAAGCACAGACAAATATAGACACAGACTTGCAACGGGTATTGTTCAAGGCGTGAAGCGGTTACATAACCCATCCATGTTCGCCTTGCCTCAGGTTGCTCTCGCCTCTCTTTTCCGAAAAGTGCCGACTATGCATCCTTCAGTAATTTTCGGATTTTCGCCAATTGTTAAGCGAAAGTATGTTCGGCAAAGTTTGTGTTGTTGTTGTCGCGTGGTGCTGAGCGGCATTGGCGTGCTGGCGAAAACGGGAGTGTTTTTAGCTTCAGGAAAGTGAGTTTTACCGTTTTAAAAATTCCTTTTCATATTTTTATGAATGTATAATGAGTGTGTTTGAACCAAATTTGAAAGTCTTTTATCGATACTGTCTGGTTTTACTCAATGGTTTACGGTCAGTCATACCGTCTTTTACACGTTCATCAAGGAAGGACATGTTTATGAAACTGCTGGCGTGTTATGTTTTGATTGGCGTGAAGCAGTGTTTCTGCCCTGAGAGCTCACAAAGTAACTATGGTTGCTACGCGACTGGCAGCACGATGCCATCTCGTCGTATTTTTCGCATAATCTCGTGCAATTATTAACCACAAACAAAGTCTCCAAAAAGTTTAACACCTTTGAAGCTCATTTTAATATGAAAAGGCAATAGTCTACCAAGACGACCATGGAACAAAAGGCATGCCGCGTTGCCAGTCTGTGTCTATATTTGTCTGTGCATAAAGCTAGTACATGGATGGCGGCCATCTTGAATTTCAAATATCGTAAGTTTTCGGTAATTTGTGTCTCCAGTACCAAACTTTGCACGATGACCCCAGATTTTTATTCTTGATTTGCTGAGACAAAGATTGAAATTTTCATTGAAGACAGTTTCAGCAAAAGTCTAAGTTATCCACTGCCGAGGCGCATATTTAAACAAACAACGTTCTTTTGACGCAACAAAATGGCATGGCTTAAGCAATTTTACGTAAATCAGGTAAGTTTACCGCCCAAAAAGAGGTTTTCTGAACGCGGCATATCGGCCTATATAGGCATATGAGCCTGTAGGGTGCATATGCGTTTTGTTGATACATTATCGGTTAGGAAAAATTACTACGTTATCGGTTCGTTACTAACTACGTTATCAGTTGTAACACGCCGTAGGCGAATATAGGGTGCGTGTACTCTATAACATAGAACACGCGCTAGACGACTGTATTAGGTCTGTATTAGGTCTTTATTAGGTCTGTACAGTGAGGAAAACAGATGATGATCCCACAGGAAAATCCAGGCTGCTAGTTATTAATTTTAATAATAAATATGAAAATTACTATTATGATTAACTTTGATAAAAATATCATCATCATCATCATCATCATCATCATCATCATCATCATGCATCAAAAATTCAAACCACTGTTCGCCAACCCTTACGTAAAGTACTCTTTCCTATATACACACTCTTCCCTATATATCTAAACAAGTCAACAAAAGCAGCAATTGTTCGTAAAAAACTGGGTTTCCCAATAATGACGAGAGATCACGCCGCCAGTTCTACAACGGGCTACTGAACTAATCGTGAAGGTTTATACAGAAACACAGGAAGTGTAGATGAAGAGGAAAATTCAGAATCGGAATATCAAGCGATCTTTATCATATACATGAGTTTTGTTAAAACAGAGGTAATTTTTTTTAAATTCGTGTTCAGGAACTAATATGATATCTCGGAACATTAATTAATTAATGAGCATTCGCTGAGACACAGGCATTGTCACTATTGTCGTTTTCTTCACCTAAACTCGCATCATGGCAGTACGACGTATCCACATCACTCTCTTTGCTCGATCCCGAGTTTTGACTTCCATTCACGTCTTTGTGGTATATTCTGCTATAATCTAAAGCCAGCGGTGGTTGGCGTAAACTCTGGCGAATATCGCATCATGCTGCTCACAAGCTATATGTAAGGGACAGTGGGTAACTAAAACATTTCATGACACTCATTGCGTCTCAAGTTTGATTTTAACGCCAACCGCCAGCCCCTCAACAAAAGTTTGCATTTTCGAAAATCAGACGTAGCATATAGTTGGTGTCGCATTTCACGCATATGCCCACGATAATCGAAATTGAGCCAAACCCCCGTTTTCCTAAACTCGAAAAGATGTTTTTATCACATGTATGTTTCTATTGTCACCTAAAGCTCTCTGCAAGTTTTTTTTTTCAAAGTTGTTCGTTAAGGGCGAAGAAAGCGACCTCAGCGAATCGGATGTAGAAATACCCTCGATCATTTCCTTTCAAGTATTTTGTTTTCCTTCGACTCGCCACTGCAATTTCACGTCTATCGAGAGGTCTCCTAGAGGCGGATACGGAAGGCAATTTGGCCGAGAGGACGTGGTGAAGAGAACGCTTTTACCACCTGAAAAGTTATTTTTGCTTGTCCTTCAATTTTAAAAGCACTCAAACCATGATGGACGATGATGGACTTTGCAGGTATCCACCCGCTCAAGTGGAGAAATTACAGCTTGTCGACAAGCTCTGCACAAATAAGAGGGCAATATAAAATGTGGAGATGTCGAAAGCGTTACAAGTGTTATATCTGACAGAGAGATGACTTTATGGAACGACTGTTGAACGAGAACTTCATACTTTATTTTAATCACTAGTAGTCTAAGACCAATAATCTGACCAAATCAGATGTAACTGTAGATCGATCCCCCTGTCTGTCTGTCTGTCTGTCTGTCTGTCTGTCTCTCTCTCTCTCTCTCTCTCTCTCTCTCTCTCTCTCTCTCTCTCTCTGAGTCTCTAGGGGAGAATGGAGGTTATTTGGCAAACTTGCTGTAACCGAGTGTCCGCCTGTACCTGTTGAAGAGCTCTTTTTAAATGTCCTTTGTTCAAAAAAATCGCTCAATGCAATGGACACACCTGACAGATGTCGCTCCTTGCCATACGCGTTGTTAACATTTTGACAAAGGAATAAGGGGGAGAGAGAGAGCTTAAGGAGATGTCGATATTTGCGCAAGGACGATGTTGAAAGCGGCGGTCCAGAATCTCAGGATTTCGGATGAGTATCTACTCTACCAAATAACACACTGGTGAGGTTTAGCATAGACAAAGTCTCTCTTCTACGGTCTATGGTTTCACTGTTACATTTGCTTTATCACTGTCTACACAAATTTATCCAAATCTTCCGGCACCTTTGGCGTACGTGAAAGAAATCAGACACAGCATTCAAAATATTCGGTATCGACCATTGTGAATTGAGCGCGGTCCTAGAAAGCACTCAATCTCGAGAAAGCAGTTCCTATGTGACTGCAGTAAGCTTAGTTCTTCAGACCGAGAGTCTGTATCTGAAAGTAATGTTTTATAGTTAGATATGGATCATGATCCAGTACAACAGTACCGACAGGAACAATAGGGAAAAGCAAATAACTCTTCCATTCTCTGCCGTAATGTAGAAGTTCGATGTTGATTTGGTTATGATTCTCACAAATTCTTATGAACGTGATCATGGAACTGGATCGGAGTGAATTCATTATATTTTCGATCGGATTCGAACCAACAACGTACGGAACCCAGTCACCCAGCGAAGACATCGCAGTCAAAATCGCTCAGCCAAAATAATACTGCAGTTTTACGCGGCATAAAACAACACTAAAATATCAATTTATACAAATATTTTATATATGTGACACTACATTGGTCGGCCATAGCGAGGACGTAAGAACTTTTATATTAGGCCTAATGGATGATTTAAATTTTGTAATCCAGAGATGTTATGAGGCATCAGAAGGTAAGTTTAGCCCAGTAACGTTTGAATTGCTTAATAAAGCATAAGTATCACTCTCAATCCCTAAAATCTGTAAGAGCATAAATGTAATCAGAGAGAGAGAGAGAGAGAGAGAGAGAGAGAGAGAGAGAGAGAGAGAGTATGTGACACGTGTGAATAGTTACTCTACTTGACGGGTTGAGTAACCGTGATGTGAGTCACTTTTGTTGGCCGTTCAGTTTCTGGTTCGTCCTCGACCAAAAAAGCCACGTCGTGAGCTTACTAGTAACGATTAAATCAGACTTTTGATATGGCTTCCTTTCGTCGCCCAACAGTTATATCTTTGTTTTAATTTCTGTTGTGCAGAGAGATTGTTTTGCTCCCTTTTAGGGTATCATGCCGCATCTTTGATGCAGGATAAATGGTAAACGTACACACACTCACTTTTTTGGATTCTCGCCGAAGCAAGCGGCGTGCATACAAGAGCGCATGCGTCTACAACTATACAAGTAAATGTAACAGAAGGCTCGTCATAAGTCTTTTTGTCGCAATTTAGATAATATAATACTTGGATTGACAATAATTTACAAGATTAATTTCGAAAACTACTCTGCGACTCTCCCTCTTATGATGATGTACGTGAAAAATGAAGAAAATTTTTTACTATAAATATATTTTGCAAAGTATTTGATGTAGATGAGTAAGGACTATATATTTCAAGGGGGAATGATACAAATTAACAGAACTCTTTGGAGACAGAAATTGCTAAACTCATGTGAGACATTCCATCTTGGCCCATTGAGGTGTGGGATTCTATCAATCCTTGCAAATTAAATATGCTAGTAACAGATGAACCTTTATAAATATAAGCACAGAATCAAGACTCGCTTGTTCAGCCGGACTTTCTATAACTTTGTTCTCATTCGATAAAACGCTATTGAACAGCAGGCCTATGAACGTGTGTCCCATAAAATACCTCCGAAATCAGAGTAGGTCGGTTGGAGGAATTTTTTTAATTTTCTTTTTATTGACCGAGACTACAGTTTTAAAAATGCTAAAAATGCCTAGGATCAGCGGGTTTTTGCACTCATATATTTTGCTTGGCATTACTTGAGTACTTTGCTTTTTTCGCTCAATCAGTTAATATGATTGATTGATTGGTTAATTGATTGATTGATGTCAGGTATCGGTTTGGTTTTTGTCTGAAGTTCGATATCGTACAGCCTTGCACTGTGTACTTAGAGAAATATTAAATTTTTATTAACAATATTCATAAACAGAAATTTAGTAATGGCAGGGTCTGTACGAGAACTGTGTGAATTTGGCATAGATGCTAATGGTCATTCAGGATTTGAGTGAAGTAGGGGTACTTTTGTTCGTATACAATTATGATAAAAATTTGAATTTTTTTATCAATAGTATTTATAATCTAAACAAATCAATTTTTACACTCTTGCTATAACTGATAACGCCTTATCCCCGCGTACGGTGGACTTGACAGCAAACAGCAAATTTGCATCGACGGTTAATCCGTTCACGCCCACGCTCTTTATGCAGACCCGTACTCGTCCGAACATAGCATTAATCCAAAGCAGCGGTTCCAAGTTCATGATGATGTGCTGCGTTTGGGGCTTGAAACACCCATTTTAGAAAATTTTAGTATTAGGCCGTGTAAATAAAATTCTTTGTTTGCCGTCCTTGGAATTTTGAAAAACCTACCAGCCAGCCAGTGAAAAAAAAAACAGAAAAAAAAAAAACACAGCATAGATTTATGCACTAGGTGGTCATAGGCACCAGTAAAAATCATTAATTAAAATAACAAGATCTCAATAAAGCACATTTGAGACAAATGTAAAACGACGCACATTACGCATTACGAGGATGTTTACGAAGTTTCGAAGAAAATAATATATTTGAATTATATTAAGAATGATGAAGGTAGTCAATGCTTAATGAAGGAACATGAGAATAATTCGTAATGGGTTCAGTTCGGAATGGCACAGTCTCAGTGACATTTGTTTATAAATTGTGACTGTAAATTTAAGATTGAGACCTGTATTGATGTTTAGGATTGGATGTATAATTTTATCTTGAATTCATAACTATAATATGATCAAAGCCAAGCCTTAAAGATAACGTTTAAAATCCCATTCTAAAATAAAATGGGAAAGGGAATACAAAGGACAAGAGTGAAAAATACAACAGACAGGGCAGGAGAACAGAACGACCACAGAGTAGTCCAAGGCATTTAGACAATTTGAGAAGCGTATCTTGGGTGATGGCACCTGTCAAGCTTGTCTACCGAGAAATAAAGTCTATGTAGTACCAACGAACTCTAAACATCTCGTGTAGTCAATTGAAAATTACCACTACCTCTCAGCAAGATAAGACGAGTCCACGAGAAGAAAACAAACGAATAGTAATAGTTGTTTTGACAACCTGTAGGCCCCCTACACTTTGAATTTCAAAATGTTGGGGTAGAACAAAAAGGTGTTCTTTCAAAACCTGAAAATTCCAAATATTAAACTGCAAAAGTTACTAAGTATAACAAAGTATGTAGTTGTCACTCAGAAAACAAATGCTAAACATCTTGGTACAAGTGAAACTACTGTCTCTTTCATACAATTACAATTTTTGCAGTAAGAAGAATGAACAAATCATAACAGCCTAAGTACACATGCTCCTTTTTAAGTGTCAAGTACGGTCTTGAGCACTGAGACATCGGAAACCGCTGCCTGGAATTCGGACGAATTTTGTTGTTGCATGCGCGGTCGTTGTTGCAGCTTGAAGTCTGAGCTATAAATTCATATGAATTAGTGTGACTTTCTTGTATGCATTATAACTCCAACAGGTTTTATTTTGATCGTTCTTGCGAAAACTGCGGTAAATTATTTATTTTTGCATATTAAGGAAAGAAAAATGACTTTCAGTGATCAGTGCTATTGCATACCGTACCAAATATTCTGCTTGTCAAGACAGCCAATGCCTAACGGCAATTACTATTTTTGAAAACTGAATTCTAATCCGGACTTAAAAAATGACCAAATCGTTTTGTAGCAGAAAAAATGTTCAAAGTAAGAGTAATTTCAACTGCGTATGAACTATTTGGAGTATTCAACAAGGAACATTTCACCGGCGGTACCTACTTTTCCCGGGGATCCAATATCGTGATCAATCGCGGATCGCGGAAAAGCTGATTGAAATTCAGTTCCGTTCTATATTCGAAGCTAAACCAGTCAAGCATTGTTTTCGATCCGTCTTATATGGAGACCAAAAGAATTTCACGTACTTCCGCCGACTTGAACACTTTGAGGGAAAAATCAACTGGTGAGACGGTCGATCGTTCTTACACTGCAGTCCGCTACAACAGGAAGTGCACATGTACACTTTAAGTAAAGCGGTTGATGTACCCCTTTACGATAGGTAATCTGATTTATATCGAAACGATCGTACGAAATTAGCGTTTTGCGACATCTACGTAAACTGCTGTGTCATTGCGAACAAAGGAAGGGCACAACGCGCTGTCTTTTCAGGAGCCGCCAACTGGTAAATTTCATGAATTTCGCAAAATCATCACAAAACATGTTTTGAAGGCTGATATACCGATTTTTCTTATTTTTGACCCTGACCTAAAATTTGGAGGGGAAAGTGAGAGCTGTTCGTAACTGCCCTCCCACTGGCATACACTGAAAATGTGCCCTCCCACTGAATTTTGATGCCCACTGCCCTCCGGTATCTACAGTCTGCCCGCTCCCCACTGCCCACAACAATTCAAGCTCCCCACTGCCCTCTCCCCACTACTGAAATTCCCCATTGCCAACTAGATGCCCACTAGGCAACCCAGATCAACACAAAACCATGCGAGCAGTTAGCAGTATACCTTGGAACATTGCTCCCCTTTAAGTTAGGCGCTTATTTTCACCTCAAGTTCTATTAAGCACGCCGCTTTCCCCTCCCTCTACGTATTTTCCGGTGCCCACTATCAAAAATTTTCTCCCCGCCCGCTGAAAGTAATGAAATTTCTTCCCCGCCCACTGTAAATATCGATATTTTCTCCCCGCCCGCTGATTAGTTTTGAAATTTGCCCGCCCGCTGAAAAACTTCGCACGAACACCTTTTTGTACGAACAGCTTCGTTGGCGGCACCTGTCTTTTCGAGCAGACGATCTGTGTTTGTTTTTCAGATTTTGTCCAAAAACCTACCCGCACGTGGACGGCAAACAAAGAATTTATTTTACGGCGCCTTAGGATCTTTTAGGTGTAACTATCGACTAGGGGCAATGTAAGTCTATCATAAAGAAGTCAACTCTGCGAAAGTTGAAACATTGTTTGGAAGGAGGTCAGAGCCACCAGATCGACACAAACAACACTTGCAAATGATGTGTTCTAGGCAGTGAGCGGGATGTGTGATGTTGTTTTGACAACTCGTGACATCCTTTAAGACAATGTTTCAACTTTCGCATAGCTAATTTCTTTGTTTTTTGACTAGTATTACAACAACAATCTCAGAAAGATCTCACCTTATATGTAAACATACAACAATCATGAAAACTTCTCAAATTCACATGTAGATTCAAGTGTTAACATCAAATTACTTGTAAGCTTATTGACAAATATTTTAATTTTAAGGTAGTATGCGCCTCGAAAGTGAAAGACTCAAACTTTTGCTCAAACTTTCCTCAAGGAATCTTTCAACCATTCTCTTTCAAAATCAAGAATAAAAATCATGGGTCACTGTGCAAATTTTGGCATCAGAGAAACAAATTACCCAAGATTTTCCAATACTTGAAATTCAAAATGTCCGCCATCCCTGTGTTAACTCGATGGATAAAAATAAAATTTGGGATTTTCGTAAAACTAAGAAGTAAAAATTTTTCCTGTACCAAGAGCTTCAAAATGAACACCCAAGTTTCTCTTGTTGTCTCTTATGTGCTGATCATCGAAAGACAATGAGTTCACCATTACAAAACCCCTCATTAGGGACTGGTCAGTTTCTTCAGCCTGGGGGGGGGGCGGTGGATTCATGGGGGGGGGGTCACCCTGTTTTTGACTTTGGTGATAGGGGGGGTCACCATGTTTTTGAAATGCCCAATAGGGGGGGTCAGTGTGTTTTTGAATTTTGACACAGGCTCATCATTGCCTAAAATGCTAGTGTCAGCCACAAATTTCATCATTCAGTTGTATTTTTCGGCGCGCCCTTCGGGCGCGTGACTTTAATAATCAGTCATATTTTTCAGCACGCCCCACTTTAACATATCAAGCATACATACATCAGAGATATCTGTACGTTCCATATTTCTCAGTGTGCTCTTCAAGCTCATAACTTTAATATATCAGACATTTTTCAGCATGCCCTTCAGGTGCATGACTTTACTATACAAGGCATATATATCAGAGATATCAGGATTTTTCGGCGCTCCCTTCGGGCGCCATACTTTAATAAATCAGAGATATCTTGATGTTTTCTAAGTGAAAGTGTACCATTATGAAATCTGCATTTCATATGAAAAGGATGACAAATTCCTGATACTTTTCTGTTCTCTCTATGAGAATTCAGTATGAGAAAGCAACATGCACAAATATTTCACAATATATATTTGATACAGTGACTTATTTTAGAGATAGAAAAATGACAAGATATCTTTCCTTCTCATTAATGCAATTATTTTCCTTTTTGTCACAGGTTTTCTGTAGAAAGATGCTTTTTTATGAACAAAATAACAGTTAAAAAAGGCAGTTTTTGTCATTATTAGCTGTGCTTCTATGGTTTCAATGTTACAAGAAAAGGTCCTCTCAGATACTGTACACATCAGATTTGGCTAAAAAAGCTCTCTATGGCTCCTCAGGAGATTTAATTGGATGGTTGGCAAGTCTTAACACCCATCAAAGTTTTTGATTCACTGCTTTTTCCTCTTTGATATTAATGATTGACATCCATTTCTGTACAACAGTTCAGTGTGCAATACATTCACAGCTCATTCAAAATACAGCTCATTCAAAATGTACTGTATTCAAACTTTAAGATTGACACTTTGAAATTCCTATCTTACAACTGACATGTCAACAATTTCATGCCTATTTAAAATATAAATATATGTAAAATGTAAAATATAATATATATATATATATATATATATATATATATATATATATATATATATATATAATTTATGTCCACCTTTTGTTTTACCTATGTCGCGCGCCAGGGGGGGGGGTCACCCTGTTTTCGAAATTTGGAATAGGGGGGTCACCCTGTTTTCAAAATTTGGAATAGGGGGGTCAGCCACTTTTTGACGTCGGCAAAAAATAATCCACCGCCCCCCCCCCCCCAGGCCGAAGAAAACTGACCAGTCCCTTAAGAACAGAAGCATTTCAAAAAGGCTTTCTTTTATACATTTGTCGTAAGTTGCGTATGAAGCTGGAACTGACGACGAGTGGTGATGTAGAACTTGAACTTGTATATTGAATACGGAACCATGGCATCACGGCCCAGCCACTGATACACCCAGTCTGTAAGTCTGTCTGTGAGTGTGTGACTGCGTGAGTCAGTGTCTTTGCCTGAGTTAGTCCTGTCTCTTCTCTGTTAGTGTTGTGTGTGTGTGTGTGTGTGTGTGTGTGTGTGTGTGTGTGTGTGTGTGTGTGTGTGTGTGTGTGTGTGTGTGTGTGTCAATTTATACAGTATCTTGGCCATGTCCGATATCGCCGCCATAAAGAATACAATTAGATGACATACAAGACTTTGATTTCTACCGACGTTAGAAAAGATACAAAAGTACAACTTATCACTTGCCCGTGCATGGCATGCTGCAATTCTTTTGTTTCAAACCCACGCCACGAATAAATTAAAATGATAACAGGAGCTCAATGTTACGATTGGTTGAATTACAATAGATTACCTCCATGAGAAAGACAAGTTACTGGGTGAATTTTTAAATGTGCAAACGAGTAAGACCATGTTGTCGATACCGTGCTGGTATTTCGTGGCGCCAGTATTGTTAGGGTCCAAATCGAGTGGAATTGCAGCTTGATTTACCGCGTCCAAGGACGCTAATGTATCGAGAGGGTGAAATACTAATTTTCTTTGCGCCAATTTGGAAGATTATGACACATTGATGTTAATATGACATTAAATCAATTCCAGATATCGTTATCATTCAAGGCAAGGAAATCAAAAGGTCAAAGAAACAACAAACAGAAAACAACAACAACAACAACAAAACAACAACAACTTCAACAACAACATCAACAACAACAACAACAGCAAAACACATGTGCAATCTCGAACAACTAGTTAAGTGGTGATACCAAGTATCCGCCGGAATGGGTAAGCGTACCCTGCTAGCATGCTACACCCGTCAAGATTGAACTAAAAGTGACAAAGGAGTTGCCAATTTGAAATTACTGTTGTGAGTCAAAGCCAGGAATCTTAGTCACAGATTTTTCATATTTTGATAAAAGATCTCCATATCTACTATAGAACTTCTTAAATTATCTAGCCAACCTAGTTTGTGAAAATTAAAGTGTAGATAGCAATAACACCCTGTAAATACGCGAGAGAATATCTGCTATAAAACCGTTTCTGCTCTTGATATGTCTAATGTCAAGTTTACATTCTTGCAACATCAAGCTTTATCTAAACCAGATATGAACTGAATATGCTCACGTGTTTTACAACAGGTTCATTAATAGTAGTACGCTTCACAGAACAATAAGATATACGTTATCACTATATGAAGCAGGTTTTTTAAACATCGCACAGTACTCTCAGATTTTAATCACTAATTACAAAACCTTATTTAATATGCAAATGAGCTGTAAATTAACTTGACACTGCTCAATGCTTCATGGGACAATTAGATATCCATCAGATCAACATTTGTAGCACGTTTCACTTAATTTAATGCTGTAATTTAGAGTAATGTCACTAATTACAAAGTTCATTAAATATGCAAATTATCCCTAAATTAACTTGACACTGTTCAATGATTCATAGCACAATTAAATATTTATCAAATCAATATCTGAAGCACTTTTCACAAAATTTGGTGCCGTAATTTCAGAGATATATACCTAATTACAAGGTTTATTAAATATGCAAATGAACCCTTAATTAACTTTACACTACTAAATGCTTTACAACACAGTTAGATATCTGTCAGATCAGTATATGCAGCAGTTTTCATCACATTTGATGCAGTTATTTTGGAGTTATATGACTAATTATAAAACTTCATGAAATATGCAAATGAGCTAATTATTAACTTGACACTGTAAATGCTTCTCAGTACAATTGGATATTTATCAGATCAACATCTGTAGCAAGTTTCATCAAATTTAACGCTGTAGTCTTGGAGTAATATCACTAATTACAAAGTTTATTGAATATGCAAATAAACCCTTAATTAACTTCACACAAGTAAATGCTCTACACCACAATTAGATATCTGTCGGATCAGTATCTGCAGCAGATTTCATCACATTTGGTGCAGTTATTTTGGAGTTATATCACTAATTACAAAACTTCATAAAATATGCAAATGAGTTATTTATTAACTTGACACTGCCAAATGCTTCTCAGTACAATTAGATATTTATCAAAACAACATCAGTACCCAATTTCAAAGACTTGGGTGCCGTAATTTCAGAGTTATATACCTAATTACAAAGTTCATTAAATATGCAAATGAACCCTTAATTAATTTCACACTACTAAATGCTTTACACTACAGTTAGATATCAGTCGGATCAGTATCTGCAGCAGATTTCATCACATTTGGTGAAGTTATATCGGAGTTATATGACTAATTACAAAACTTCATAAAATATGCAAATGACCCATTTATTAACTTGACACTGCCCAATGCTTCTAAGTATAATTAGATATATATCAGATCAATATTTGTTGCAGGTATCATCAAGTTTGGTGCAGGAATTTCAGAGTTATCTCACTAATAACAAAAGTTCATTAAATATGCAAATGAGAAGATAATTGATATGACACTCACAGTATCATCATAATGTTCTAAGATTGTCATCTGTGAAAAGTTTCATGAAATTTGATGCAGTATTTCTTGATATATGTCTACACTGTCATTACCGTCTCCATAGGGAAACCATTGTACGGAAAAAAACGATATTGCATAACTTCATTAATATGCAAGCCACACTAACCAAAATCTAATCAGTTCTTGCAAGTAGCATATGGTACCTGTGTACCGAATCTGACTTGAATCCGTACAGGCGTTTTTGAGTTATCGTGTAAACAGACAGACAGACAGACACACACACACACTAACACACACACACACACACACACACGGACAGACAGACAGACATCGCTATGACAATAGCCCACGTGTTTACACACGTGAGCTAAAAATCTGATTTTTTGTCCTTCATGTTAGGAAGACAAGGGGGTTATGGACAATGTGGGCAACTGTGGGGAAACTTGAAGAAGTCACATATATCAAGGTTGTACAAGTGCTGTACAGCTAATCGCAAAGGTAATCCGTTTTTTCAAAGATAGAGTAAGTTCTCTAATGTCTTTAAATTTGCATGATACGTAGTCAACAGGATAATCTATCACATGTTTACCCTTTTGCAATAAAACGACACCAGCGGGTACATCACATACGTATACAGCCAATTTGAATCGGGTGCTGAAATCTGGTGTCGAGGGAATGGAGCAGCTTACAGTACGACATTACGCTTGCCAACAAAAACAAACCAGATATGAACTGAATATGCTCACGTGTTTTACAACAGGTTCATCAATAGTAGTACGCTTCACAGAACAATGAGATACATGTTATCACTATATTAGTCCGTGGGCTGGAGGGGCCCACCGTGCACCCCCCCACATCCCTACTACTTGGGTACTTTTTTGTTCTTTAGGACCTGCTGAACAAGAAAAAAAGATGTTAACATTGGATATTTTGGGATGCACTACCTATCTCGGCTGGTTTTTGATTTGCATGTACCGCAAAAAATGGCGAAAAATGGGTAGGGGTAGGGGTACTATATCCTTCCCTACATTGAGTAAACTAGCATGAAATAGCACAAACCATACATTTTTGGAAAGCTGAGATTCTGCTCTTTATGAGAAACACCAACTTTAGCAAAATTAATTTGTGTATATAGAATAGGACGACTTTAAAAGGAATTTTTTTGACAATTTTGAAATTTTTTATCCAAAATACCATGTAACAATTGTGATTTACTTGTTATTAAGCAAAATTTTGACAGCTTTTTGTGTTTGAATTATTTATTCCCACATATTAAACAAGAAAAAAGTGTTAACATTAGATATTTAACTATACACTACTTCTCTTGAGTCAATTTTGAATTGCGTGTATCTGTATGGGGTGTGCAAAAGCTAGGGGTAGGGGTACAACATTCTTTCCTTGATGAAGTAAACTGGCTTGAAATGCCATATACCTTATAGTTTTAGAAAGCGTAGATACTGGTCTTTCTAAAATGCATAAGGTTTTAGTGAAAAAATATGACGTCATAGAATTGGATAACTTTAAATCGATTTTTTCTGGTAATTCAGTATTTTTAACCGGTAGAAAATACGATAACTATTGTTTCCTCTTTATGAAGCAAATCAAACACATTTATGGAAGTTATTTACTATTGCAATGTGCTGAAGAAGAAAATAAATGTCAAAATTGGGTATTTACCATGCATTATTGTCCCTAGTCACTAAAATAGCAAGTTTTGCTACATTGGTATATCGTGAATGGGCATTTTATTGTTATGCAATGAACTAATGCACAGCCTTAAAAAGAAGACTCGAAAACGTGCACACATAGTCATATTGCCATTTTCTGCTTCAAGTAATAGATTATTGACGACTGTCTATTGTTATAATTTAATTTTTAAATATTTTTCTATAAAATAATTTTGTTAAGGCGTATTTGGAAAATTGTCTATGCCTCCTTGTCTTACTTTAACAGCATCTATTAGGCCGAGGCTAGAGGGGGCGTCTACGTGCACCTCCCCCCTCACCCCACAGGATAACAAACCTGTAATTTTCAGAAGCCTTGGGATCCCTAGAATAAGAAATGGGATTTTAACAGACAAAATATAGGGACTCAATAGCCGTTACGGTCATGTTTTGAAGGGTACCACAAAATCACGATTTTGTGACCCACGTGGATTTTTGTCAAACCTGTCTTCTTGTACGTGATCTGCTGAGCTTACTGTTTAATATGACCTAGCTTATGGGATGTCATTAGAAAGGTGATCTATTCTTCTTGAAAATGGTATATAGCAATATGCAATATCTTCTATAGTTTTTATGAAATAGGGCCATAATTTACCCCATACCCCAAAGTTTTATGTCACAAATTACTAGTCAAAAACTAATCTAAATTCCACCATTATTTACCTATACATAATACAAAAGGCAATACTGTGTATTAACTTTGTGTTATTTGCTACAGGTACAAGTAGAAACTTGGAATAAACTTTTAACAGAAAAAATATTGGGATCCTGTAGCTGTAACAGTCATATTTTGAAGGGTACCGAAAAATAACAGTATTACAGACTCGCATTCGTTTTTGTTAAACCTGTCTTCTTGTAAGTCTTCTGCTGAACTTATTTGAACATAACGAGGCCAATGGGGTACCATTAGAAAGTTAATTTACTTTTCTTTGAAATGATATGTTGCAATATGCAATATCTTCTATAGTTTTCATGAAATAAGATCAAAACTTACCCAAACTCCAACGTTTATCTCGCAAATTACCATCAAAACTAATCTCAAATTCTACAATTATTTTCCTAGACACATTACAAAAGACAATTCTTTGTATAAAATATATTTTATTTGGTACAGGGACATGTCAAAAATATTAGTTAGACTTTTAAGAGACAAAATATTGGTATTGAATGACTGTTACTGGCATGTTTTGAAGGGTACCGTGAAGTCAGAGTATTACCGACTCGCATATGTTTTTGTTAAATGTGTCGTCTTGTAAGTTTTCTGCTGAGCTTACTTTTTACCATAGCCTAATTATGGGCTGTCATTGGAAAGACAATTTATTTGGCTTTAAAATGACATATTGTAATATACAGTATCTTCTATAGTTTTTATGAAATAGGACCAAACCTTACCCCATACCCCAAAGTTTTTTGTCACAAATTACTGTCAAAACTAATCCTAAATTCTACCAATTATCTACCTAGACATTATACAAAGGGCAATGCTTTATATCAAATTTGTTTTATTTGATACAGGTAAATGTTAGAAACTTGAAATAAACTTTTAACAGAAAAATATCCAGATGCTGTAGCTGTAACAGTCATATTTTGAATGGTACTGCAAAATCACAGTACTGCCAACTCGCATACATTTTTGTTAAACCTGTCTTCTTGTAAGTCTTCTACTGAGCTTACTTTTTAACATAATGTAGCAAGTTGGGCATCATTGGATAGGTAATTTAATCTTCTTTGAAATAATATATTGCAATATGCAATATCTTTTATAGTTTTCATGAAATAGGACCACAACTTACCTCATACCCCAAAGTTTTATATTCCAAATTACCGTCAAAACAAATCTCAAATTCTGACAACTATTGACCGGGACATAATATAAAGGGCAATGATTTGTATTAAATTTAGTATATTTGCTTTAGGTTTATGTTAGAAACTTGAAACGAACTTTTAACAGAAAAAATATTGTGATGCTGTAGCTGTAACAGTCATATTTTGAAGGGTACCACAAACTCACAGTATTGCCAACTCGCATACGTTTGGTTAAACCTGTCTTATTATAAGTCATCTGCTGAGCCTATTTTTTAACATAACCCGGCTATTGAGGTATCGTTAGAAAGGTATTTTTTTCTTCTTTGATATGACATATTGTAATATACAATATCTTCTTAAGTATTCAGGAAATAAGACCAAAACTTACCCCACACCCCTAAGTTTATATTGCAAATTACTATCACTACTAATCTCAAATTCTACCAAACTTTTACCTAGACATACTACAAAAGGCAATGATTTGTATGAAATCTGTTTTATTTGCTACAGAGACATGTTACAAATATTAGATAGACTTTTAACAGACAAAATATTGGGAATGAATGGTTGTTGCTGTCATGTTTTGAGGGTACTGTAAAGTCTAAGTCTTGCCCGCTCGTATGTGTTTTTGTTAAATGTGTCATCTTTTAAGTCATTTGCTGAGCTTACTTTTTACTCTAACCTATCTTATAGGCCATCATTGGAAAGAAAATTTATTTTGCCTTAAAGTGACATATTGTAATATGAAAATATTTAATAGTTTTCATGAAATAGGACCAGACTTACCCATATCCCAAATTCGCAAACTGCAAAGTTTTCGAACAGATGTAGTTTGCAAATAAAACTAAGGGCTGGGGAAAGTTTTTTGCCATTTCATTACAACTTCAGATGATAATGTACTGTATCATATGCTAAAAATAAAAAGTGATAAAAGCTTTGTAATGATACCCTACAATCTGCGTTACGGATAAAATAAAGGTTGGCAGATAAATTTCATGGAAACTTGTTTAATAAAATTTCACGGGTTTCAGCAACATATATCCTGCTGTCCTTAAAACTATGATGCTAACAGCTATTAAATCACAATAATTATCCTGTTAATGGTATCTTTCATAGTTGAAAATGTCTCTGTAACAAATAAAATAGGTTTCATACAAAGTTTGTCTTTTTTATAGAATTTATCGAAATTAAATGCTAGTTTTGACAGTAATATACAACATAAAACTTTGGGGTATGGGGTAAGGTTTGGTCCTATTTCATGAAAACTATAGAAGATATTGCATATTGCAACATATCATTTTAAAGAAGAGTAAATTAACTTTCTAATGGTACCCCATTGGCCTCGTTATGTTCAAAATAAGCTCAGCAGAAGACTTACAAGAAGACAGGTTTAACAAAAACGAATGCGAGTCAGTAATACTGTTATTTTTCGGTACCCTTCAAAATATGACTGTTACAGCTACAGGATCCCAATATTTTTTCTGTTAAAAGTTTATTCCAAGTTTCTACTTGTACCTGTAGCAAATAACACAAAGTTAATACACAGTATTGCCTTTTGTATTATGTATAGGTAAATAATTGGTGGAATTTAGATTAGTTTTGACAGTAATTTGTGACATAAAACTTTGGGGTATGGGGTAAATTATGGCCCTATTTCATAAAAACTATAGAAGATATTGCATATTGCTATATACCATTTTCAAGAAGAATAGATCACCTTTCTAATGACACCCCATAACCTAGGTCATATTAAACAGTAAGCTCAGCAGATCACGTACAAGAAGACAGGTTAGACAAAAATCCACGTGGGTCACAAAATCGTGATTTTGTGGTACCCTTCAAAACATGACCGTAACGGCTATTGAGTCCCTATATTTTGTCTGTTAAAATCCCATTTCTTATTCTAGGGATCCCAAGGCTTCTGAAAATTACAGGTTTGTTATCCTGTGGGGTGAGGGGGGAGGTGCACGTAGACGCCCCCTCTAGCCTCGGCCTAATAGATTGCTGTATATAAAGTAAGACAAGGAGGCATAGACAATTTTCCAAATACGCCTTAACAAAATTATTTTATAGAAAAATATTTAAAAATTAAATTATAACAATAGACAGTCGTCAATAATCTATTTACTTGAAGCAGAAAATGGCAATATGACTATGTGTGCACGTTTTCGAGTCTTCTTTTTAAGGCTGTGCATTAGTTCATTGCATAACAATAAAATGCCCATTCACGATATACCAATGTAGCAAAACTTGCTATTTTAGTGACTAGGGACAATAATGCATGGTAAATACCCAATTTTGACATTTATTTACTTCTTCAGCACATTGCAATTAGTAAATAACTTCCATAAATGTGTTTGATTTGCTTCATAAGGAGGAAACAATAGTTATCGTATTTTCTTCCGGTTAAAAATACTGAATTACCAGAAAAAATCGATTTAAAGTTATCCAATTCTATGACGTCATATTTTTTCACTAAAACTTTATGCATTTTAGAAAGACCAGTATCTACGCTTTCTAAAACTATAAGGTATATGGCATTTCAAGCCAGTTTACTTCATCAAGGAAAGAATGTTGTACCCCTACCCCTAGCTTTTGCACACCCCATACAGATACACGCAATTCAAAATTGACTCAAGAGAAGTAGTGTATAGTTAAATATCTAATGTTAACACTTTTTTTCTTGTTTAATATGTAGGAATAAATAATTCAAACACAAAAAGCTGTCAAAATTTTGCTTAATAACAAGTAAATCACAATTGTTACATGGTATTTTGGATAAAAAATTTCAAAATTGTCAAAAAAATTCCTTTTAAAGTCGTCCTATTCTATATACCAAATTATTTTTGCTAAAGTTGGTGTTTCTCATAAAGAGCAGAATCTCAGCTTTCCAAAAATGTATAGTTTGTGCTATTTCATGCTAGTTTACTCAATGTAGGGGAGGATATAGTACCCCCTACCCCTACTCATTTTTCGCCATTTTTTGCGGTACATGCAAATCAAAAACCAGCCGAGATAGGTAGTGCATCCCAAAATATCCAATGTTAACATCTTTTTTCTTGTTCAGCAGGTCCTAAAGAACAAAAAATACCCAAGTAGTAGGGATGTGGGGGGGGGCACGGTGGGCCCCTCCAGCCCACGGACTATATGTAGCAGGCTTCATCAACTTCGCACAGTACTCTCAGAGTTTAATCACTAATTACAAAACTTTATTTAATATGCAAATGAGTTGTTAATTAACTTGACGCTGCTGAATGCTTTATGGGACAATTAGATATCCGTCAGATCAACATTTGTAACACGTTTTATTTAATTTAACGCTGAAAGTTTAGAGTAATGTCACTAATTACAAAGTTCATTAAATATGCAAATAAACCCTAAATTAACTTGATACTGTTCAATGATTAATAGCACAATTAAATATTTATCAAATCAATATCTGTAGCACGTTTCATCAAATTTTGGTGCCGAAATTTCAGAGTTATATACCTTATTACAAAGTTTATTAAATATGCAAATGAACCCTTAATTAATTTTACACTACTAAATGCGTTACAACACAGTTAGATATCTGTCGTATCAGTATGTGCAGCAGTTTTCATCACATTTGATGCAGTTATTTTGGAGTTATATGACTAATTATAAGACTTCATGAAATATGCAAATGAGCTAATTATTAACTTGACACTTCCTAATGCTTCTAATTATAATTATATATATATCAGATCAATATTTGTTGCAAGTATCATCAAGTTTGGTGCAGGAATTTCAGAGTTATCTTACTGATAACAAAAGTTCATTAAATATGCAAATGATAAGATAATTGACATGACACTCACAGTATCATCATAATGTTCTTAGATTGTCATCTGCGAAAAGTTTCATGAAATTTTGTGCAGTATTTCTTGATATATGTCTACACTGTCATTACCGTCTCCATAGGGAAACCATTGTACGGAAAAAAACGATATTGCATAACTTCATTAATATGCAAGCCATACTAACCAAAATCTAATCAGTTCTTGCAAGTAGCATATGGTATTTGTGTATCAAATCTGACTTGAATCCGTTCAGGCGTTTATGAGCTATCGTGTAAACAGACAGACAGACAGACACACACACACACGGACAGACAGACAGACATCACTATGACATTAGCCCATGTGTTTACACACGTGAGCTAAAAACACTGAACATGCATTTTCAGTAACGGGTAAATTTTAGCTGAAACACCATTTTTTTCTGTTATCCATATGATATCTGTCTCCGTATTAACCTTTCATGCCTGTTGATGGGTCCATTTCAACACCGGTATATAACTAGCGTGAGCTCTCATCAAATCAGAATGATGGATTGGTGTACTTGATACTTGAGTTTGGTATCATGAATTCAAGAAAATATTAACTTCAAGACTAATCTTACTAAACTGTTATTTATACGCAGTAATAGGAAGCAAAGAAGCCTTCAGAATAGGTTCCATTTTAGTGACAAGTGTGAAAAACTTACATGGTTGTGATACAGTTTTTTTCTGAGACTGGACTGATATAAATGACTAAGAATTTTGCACACGGCAATATAATCAGCCACAGGACCAATTGCCCAGCCATAAGAATTTCACTCATAGGTAAGGCGGGGTATTCTAGTCCAATCACCACCACAACCACTACCACCATCATTCTCAACACCTTCATTATCATCATCATCATCATCATCATCATCATCATCATCATCATCATCAACAACAACAACAACAACAACAACAACAACAACAACAACAACAACAACAACAACATCAAGCAAGTTATCTGGAGGTCTCCACTTACGCATGAGAATGCCAGATATTGTATAATAGCAAACAGGATGTTCTAAAGTTTCATCTTCATTAAAGGAAGTAGAAAATGCCTGACTTTGGTCAGAGAGCCAGATTTAAGGACTCAAATCGACAAGCGATTATTGATTCAGCCCCGGTATCTCTGAAAATTCACACCAACTTTGTCTACAAGCAGTAATCACAGTCGATGAACTGGAAATCTAGTTGAGAGTAACACTGTGCAACATACTCATTCAACTTTATGTTAGGAGATATTTCAGAGCAATTTATCAGTTTTGAATGAATGGTATCCAGTTAGCGCGTGATGACAAGATTTTACTCCAGTCATATGGGATTCCTAAAATCTATAAGAATCCCTTTTAAACAATGTTCTATAGCTGGCTTTAGCGAATGTACTATGCCTGTCATAACTTCACGTCATAATTTTATCTGCCATCCAATCTGGTCTCGTGTGTCATTCTTACAACGTTATGATGAAACCAGTGGGATCATTCAAATGTGGATATTGCATAATTAATGAAAACTATTGGTTCTGTAGCAACCTATACAGAAGCACATACAGTTCAAAATATTTAAATGTTATACACAAGCTTTCAACACCACACCACATTTAAAGCTACGCTGTCACTTCTTGTCATGTCAGCCTTCTTTCACATAAGTAGCAGCCGTTGGAGTGAATACATCGTCATAAAACGCAACTCGGGATACTTCAGTAACAATGATACCAAATAAAAATACACTGATGTGAAAGAGACGAAGATGCTGAATTCCTAATTGACAACACACTTGTCAAATTTACTTGAATGATAATCATTCCATGGACCAAAATGAGCTTCTTTTCTCGCAAATATATTGTGATATTCGTCTGAAACTAGGTTCATCATGTGCAGTCTCGTGAGAAATCTGGATGGAAAAGGATTGCGGGATGTTACCGAGTTTCACAGAGACATTGACGAAATCTCATAAATTTGAACAATCCTAAGGTATCAAGTTATCTCCACCTCGTCCATCAAGATGACTTGGAAATGAAAGAAAGAAGAGCGAGTGTTGGCTCACCATTGTACCCTTGATTCATACTTTGTATACTTTGCTGTATGACAAAACGGACGATTTCAGTTTCGAAATTATGAACCCTTTCTTCCTGTTCAGTAATATACCATCATCTCATGTTTACGGCGTATCCTTAGCCACAACTCACGGAATATGGAAAAACCTGTAACTCATATGAACACTTTGAAATTCGAGTGAGACACAGATTATTAGAACTAATGCTAGCAAAACAGGGATTTTCAGACAATGATCAGTAAGTCCATTAAAATGCCATCTGAGATATGGAGATATTGTGTCGAATTATAACCCGTCTTTTTCTGACTTTATGAGTGATGGCATTCCTGACTTTGCCTCATCAGAATAATTTAGTATCCGGGTTTAATTACACTAAATGTCTGCTGAATTACTAAATGTTGATCAATCCAGACGAGTGTAACATGCTAGCAGGGTATGGTCACCCGGTCAGTACACTTGATACCTCCACTAATCAGTGGTTCAAAATGTCACATTAGTTTCTTGCACCTGAGGATGTTTTACTTTGAATGATTAGCCCTGTTTTCATGTCATATCTACAAAAGTATGGACCAAAATAGTTTAGGCCACTCTAGCTGTGGGTCCATAGCTGTTGTATTTTCAGACTGGATTCCTGCCTCTTACAGGCTGATTTTTACTTTTACGACATCGGGTAAAAGTCGTAAAGCACCACAGGTATGGCCACTTGAGGCTTTCAGCAGTTGTTTCAAATTGAACGAAATATTTATAGATATCTTTTCCTGGAAAGATGGATATCATACTATCCGAACTGAAACTTGTCTCAAATGATTAGCCCTAATGCCCAAATCTTACTTGATTCATTTCTAACTGCAATCACTGTTCTTCTGATTTGTCATGTCATTTTCTTTCTTGCCTGCTGACCTCAATTTTTAATAGAGTAAGGTCTTTTTGTACTAGAATTTCTGTTAGTTCTAATGCAGCCTCAACGACATAACATTTTTAATTGTTCTTAAACCAACTGGATGTCTACTTTATCATATGGTATTTCTCTTTTCCTCATCGAATCTTTAGCATAAACCTTCAGAAACTGGGCCATCGAGACAAAATTATCTCTTCAGAGATTGTTAAACACATCTTGTGAGGACAGTGTTTACTACTAATTTCCGTATAATTAATTGGTAGAGGCAGACAAGAATGGTTTCTTCAAAATCTCACAGAAATGTCAGAAAAGTGAAGTCAGCAAGTTCCTTTTAAACTAGTTCCAAATTAACAAAATTAGGTCTAGAGAATGCCCAAGTATGAAGCCTATTGGATACTTAAACTAGTACAGCATAGCACAGCCTGTTACGTGACGGTCTTTAGTTTCCACAGTTCAGGCACAATGAGGCAAGAAGGCCAAGAAGATAAGACGGTCCCCTCTCCTAATAACGTAAATTACAGTTCAATCCGAGTCAAGGTTGATTCAAAATGCATTGCCGTATCCATAGCTGAACACACGTTTTGAAAAGTCTAGCATTGCAATAATGCAATCATGAACATAATAATGCAGCAGTTCTGGAAAGTTCTAATTTAACATGTAAAGTACTGCGTCTAAGTAACAATAATATTGTTTCATGAAGTTTCTCCTTGACTTATCTCATCATCAAAACTACGGTAAACAAGATTTCAAGACATATGTAAGTTGAAGAGTCCCAGTATTTACATATTGATTCCTTGATAATGTGCATAAACTTCATTGCGTCAATATTGGTCAATACAAATTGTTCAGCCTCAGAGTAATTTTCGTGTTTATAAGTTTTAAAACAGTGCTTTTTGTGAATCAGGTAACCCTAACTCAGAAATTGTATAGCTTCTTTCCATTAATCACTCGGTTGGGAATAAAGAAGAACAAAACGGCACACCTCTGGACGCTGTTAAAATAGCCGGCGGGCCAGAAGAAGACAAACAAACAAGGCAGACCTGAGTGACTATTTTTTACGCCTCTCTTCATTGTTTCAAGCTATGAACAAGGTCAGGGTTAGCGTTGAGGAAGATTACAAGGGAGACTGACGTAGTTAAAATAGCCAACAGCAATGTGGTAACTGAATGTCAAAGGCAACACAAGCTTGCGCATAAATGTATCGCCAGACTTCAAATCGTCTCTGTTGCCATTCACCTCATAAATAGATAGATAGATAGATAGATAGATAGATAGATAGATAGATAGATAGATAGATAGATAGATAGATAGATAGATAGACAGACAGACAGATAGATAGATATATAGATAGATAGTGAGATAGATAGTGAGACAGTGAGATAGATAGTGAGATAGATAGTGAGATAGAGAGATAGATAAGCATACATACATACATACACATACACATACATACATACATACATACATACATACATACATACATACATACATACATACATACACACACACATACATACATACATACATACATACATACATACATACATACATACATACATACATACATACATACGACGACAAAGAAGGCGACAATAGAAAATGCGATTGTTGTTTACACAGAGATCTTCCACTGTTTCGAAGGTTAGTAGCAAATTGTTCTTCATATGTGGCAAATGCAGTAAGCCCCAGTCCCTGTAAATGGTTATAAATTGACCAAAGATAATGTCTCTTTTATGTCTTATTTATTGCATCTCAAAGGATCGAGGTTTTGATATCAATAAATGGGTGATGGGTGAATATATTGATAGTCTCTTTTAAGGTTTAACATAGGATAGTCAAATATCACAAATGATGACTTTAAATCGTTGCCATTTAGTGGCCCATTATTCCAGTTGTTTTTACTCTATTAGCTTCTCTCATGATTTCACTACGCGGAAAACTTATTCTTTCAAAATGACTTTGTATGGAAGTCCTTGGGCTATTTTGATGAAAGTTTTCAACGGAGAAGAAATCTGAAGCTAAAGCATAATCTGCCCCCAGAAAAAGGAAAATATGTTTCCAGCCGCCCATACATCATGTTAATTTTCTTACCTTGAAAGCTGGATAATTTGCTCAATAGTATTGAGTGATGGATGGATATGTCTCCCGAAAAGTTTCTTCGCAAAGCTGTTTTTCTATCGAACTTTAAGGTATTGCTCTCAAGGCCTTGTGTCCTAAAATCATCTAAATATATCTGGCAGATACATTGGCTCATTCGTCAGCTCACAAACGGAAAATTGTACCACTGTACAGCGACAGTTTGAGTTCTATAGTATGACTCACCATTATGTATTTGCTGCGGATCCGTAGCCCTACCACTCCCTTTGCTTTGCTTTAACCACTCCCCCAACACAACCAGCAAAGGGAGTGGTAGGGCTACGGATCCGCAGCAACATATGTATGTGCTTCAGCTGTTTCTATGGGCTTGCCTTACACTGGCCTCACAACATATCTGCTGCAGAGGTTTGCTTCCGTGAACTTGCTATTAAAGAATGCACAGCGCAACGTGATTGTAAATCAGTGTACTGAATAGATACTACAACTGAGAAAAGCTTCTGTACTGGCGAGTCAGATTTCTCGACTGTTTTGTTTTTGGCAATTTACTATCTACATTGGCTAATTTAGGGGATAGCTATTTGTGTTTAAACAATCTTTCAACAATTTAACTTGAAAATGTTTCAATACGACAGGTCCCCTAGCTGAGTTTTTCACGGGAAATAATAAAAACTTTGGAAATGATGTCATAGACCCTGTAAGATACAATCGCATAAAGTGTCTTGTTTATATTCACATTCGTACGTCGACTTTAGTAACAAGACCAAGACGGCTCCTCTAAGCCTGTCTGATATACTACCTGCGTACATCCCAGGGATAAATGCATCTAATAATTATACTATTTTTTGTAATTAGGAAGCGGAATATCTTTTGCACAACAGATGTACATAATGTACCCATTACATATAGCTTAGGATTTTGGCACAAATTACGTATATCTATTCTTTGAGTTAATTCAATGCATCGCACATCCGTACATTGTATACAGTTCATTTTAAGCTGTCACAGGTGAATTTGTTAGGACGTTGCCACTTTAATCGGAACAGCCTCAGGGGTAGAAGCCAGACCTCCTTGCAATAGCGGGTCAAAAGCACAGGTTATGTTAGGCTGCGTTCACAAATAACGATTGGGGGGGGGGCTGGAGGAATTTCGATTGAAATCTTATTTTTTTTCAGATCCCCCCCTAAGTACCCAAAAAAATTTTCAAATGCCCCCCCCTCTATATGGTCAAAATTTTTCAAGTCCCCCCAACTATCACAGGCCCGCATATTTGTAAAGGATGTGAGCGCAGAAAAAATAAACATATTGCGCCGTTCCGCTCACAGGTGTTCAACACTACCTGTATTAGCACTTTCTATAGTCATATTCCCAAGGCAAGTTCTTTAAATGCATCAGTGATTTTTTTAGATTTATTGGTCTAAAAGCCAACTTGAGTTAATCCAACTCTGGCCAGGTCAATTGCTCCTGCTGAGGAGCACACAAAATGACAATCATGAGAGAGTAGGCAAATTGTGAATTCTGGCTAATTGCCATATTGCACAGTGACCTACCAAAAATTTTTTCCAAAACTACAAGACATCTATGAATTAGATGCTACTCTAAATTGACAATACTGGAAGGTTAAAATGTTCCACCAAATAAATGTTTTAATCTCTGAAATTTTGGGTGTAATAATTTCAAATTTGGTTAAAAAATAAATAATTCCATTTGGTCAAATATTTTTACTTTTAGTCTTTACTGTTCAAAGTTTTACATCTGTATCATTTTATAACAAGAATATGAAAATTTAGAAAACCAAGCATGGTGACCCTATCTTTTTTCTGTAATATTTGATTATTCTTATATGATAGAATTCAAACATTACTATGTGTTCTTGCATGTGTTGCTCTCTGGCCTGATCTTGTGTACAATTATGTTTCACTGTCATGAGCATCATTTGACCCAAATTCTTCTTCAACTACCATGTACATCAGAGTCAGAGCTATCTCTGTCACTGATCAGGTATGCAGTGACAGTGAAACTGCAGGAGCAGAGCTTTAATGATAGTGACACTATCCGTAGGCAGTAGCTGTATTAACTTTGATAATTTTGGCAATATTTTTGTTCAGTTTTACAAATTTGTTCTAGTTCTACTCCCTACAGCCTGTTGAAATGTCTAGTATTCAGCTTGCTATCACAGCCTATTTATGTGTACCATGCATTTGTATCACTGACAACTGACTGTCAGTCTGGACTCCAATTAAATTATCACTAAATACATATTTATATTTATATATACAGGCTTTGTCGACAAACTAAATATTGTATGTTTGAGCATGCTGTAGGGAGATAGCAAGAAACTGTGGTTGTTATATTGCATAGAAATATTGCAGAAACCATTAACAGTTGCAACTTCTGCCCTGTTACGAGGCTCAAGTTTGTTTTTTTACGACAAATCACACATTTAGATTTTTTCGAGATAAAAGTCATGAAATGTGACAAAATGGTTCTAAATTTTGTTAAATTATTTCTAACATTAAAACATTTTGATGACATTAAAAATGGTATTCATTTTTCATTGAATTATCTACAAAAGCTTGGAATTGGCAAATGTAAAACACAAAAGGGAACAAAAAATTTTCAAGTCCCCCCCCCTATAGGTAGAGCAAAATTTTCAAGTCCCCCCCTCTACTACCCCAAAAATTTTCGAATCCCCCCTGAATTCCTCCAGCCCCCCCTAACCGTTTTTTTTTGAACGCAGCCTTAATAGTAAAGTAAATCATGAAATATTCACAGAGAGAGTAGAACGTACAGAACTCCTATTACTCGTGCACGTGTTCGGGTGGGCGCGGGGCTATCATAGACTCATTAGCAAATGTCGTAGTATTTTCTTGGACATCCGAGATACCTTGCGTAAAGAATCGTAGTGAGAAGGCTAATCCCTCCGTTGAAAATCGAACCGCCTCGAAGCAGAGAGAAGGAGAAATGAAAGTTCAGAGTTTCTCTTGCCTATTTTCAGTTTTTATTGACTGCTGGTACTTAGCATAGTTACAGGGGGAGGTGCCCAATATGATGCGCCAGACACAAAGTAAGGGCTTTGATGGTAGTTCAAAGAGGACTCGATAACAGAAAACTTGCCATAGCGTTTAATTGACGCAAACAGACAATGCAATATTGAGTATTGCAAAAAGATATCGAGTTTATGCCTTTAACGTTATTGGATTTATTTGTAAATATTTTAACATCCATGTTCTATTTTCCAATATGAATTTTTTAGTCATATTCTAGTGGTTGACTTTTTTCATTTTGATTTCTGTTTCAGCTGGTTCCGCTGAAATGAACAGGTTTCACATTTTCGTCTCCGAGATATATTCCTATCGTAAGTTGTTTTCATAGCGATGAACTGACTCTCCTTTGAAACTATGCCAATATTAATATCAATTTCTAACATATGATTTTTGACCTTAGAATTGGGCAAAAAAGCAGCTAATGATTATTTCCACAGCCTACATCACTGGAAAATTCAGTAGTAAGACCCACATAAACCATTGAGCTCTTATAGTGAGACCTTAGGAAACTTGTACATACGAAATGCAAGGCGGTTGTTCCCGTTATAAGCAGCGTGAACTAGACTGAAACTAGTGACATTTGTGAGGTTTCTAATGACTCACAGGGTGCGCCGTGTCTTTCCCGCCCATTCTTACTGTAAGCACCACAGCCACACGAGCTCTTACAGTCTTTCTCCTTCACCTCAAGGCGTGGGTCTAGGGTCACGGGTTTGACATTAGTAACCACTAGTGTTGCAACCAAGAATTTAAACCACATTTTGTGAACAACATGCGTCAGTTGTCAATTCAATTTTGTATTATTTTGTAACAACTTAGATTCACAGATCAAAATTCAAGCTACCGGGATGCTATGCTTGAATTTCAGGCAATTGTAACAGTATACCGTATCTGCCTCCGATCAGAGCTCAGTCGACAAGCAAGTAGTCCGTGGGCTGGAGGGGCCCACCGTGCACCCCCATAAACCTACTACATGGGTACTTTTTTGTTCTTTAGGATCTACTGAACTAGAAAAAAGATGTTAATATTTGATATTTTGGGATGCACTACCTCTCTGGGCTGGTTTTTGATTTGCATGTACCGCGAAAAATGGGTAGGGGGTAATATATCCTCCCCTACATTAAGTAAACTAGCATGAAATAGCACAAATCTTACAATTTTGGAAAAATCATATACTGCTCTTTCTGAGAAACACCAACTTTAGCAAAATAAATTTGTATACATAGAATAGGACGACTTTAAAATGAATTTTGTTGACAATTTTGAAATTTTTTACACAAAATACCACGTAACAATTGTGATTTACTGTTTATTAAGCAAAATTTTGACAGCTTTTTGCGTTTAAATTATTTATTCCGACATATTAAACAAGAAAAAAGTGTTAACATTAGATATTTCACAATGCACTACTTCTCTTGAGTCAATTTTGAATTGCGTGTATCTGTATGGGGTGTGCAAAAGCTAGGGGTAGGGGTACAACATTCTTTCCTTAATGAAGTGGCTTGAAATGCCATATACCTTACAGTTTTAATAAGTTTAGATATTGGTCTTTCTAAAATACATAAGGTTTTAGTAAAAATATGACGTCGTAGAATTGGATGACTTTAGATCGATTTTTTCTGGTAATTCAGTATTTTATGCGGAAGAAAATACGATAACTATTGTTTCCTCCCAATGGAGCAAATCAAACAGATTTATGGATGTCATTTACTAATTCCAATGTGCTGAAGAAGAAAGTAAATATTAACATTGGGTATTTACTATGCAGCATTGTCTCTAGTCACTAAACTTGCAAGTATACTGGTATATCGTGAATGAGCATTTTATTGGTATGCAATGGACTAATGCACAGCTTTAAAAAGAAGACTTAAAACGTGTCCACACAGTCATATTGTCATTTTCTCCTTAAAGTAATATAGACTGTTGATGACTGTCTATTTTTGTAAATTTACTTTTTATAATTTTTTCATAAAATAATTTTAATAAGACGTATTTGGAAAATGCCTATGCCTCATTGTCTTACTAATACAGCAAGTATCACTATCAATTGATTAGGCCGTTAGTTCTTAGGTGACCGATATAGCAGTCAGTTTAGTTCTTCAGACTGAAAGTCAGAACCGTTGTATTTAAAAGTAATGTTTAAAAGTAAGATATCGATAATGATCCAGTGAAAAATATTGAAACACTAAAAATAAATAACTTTTCGATTCTCTGTCGCACTCACATATCCTAGAAATAAAGCTAATTTGCGCCATTGTAAAGTTATGAATCTCACAATTAAATTCGCGCACACGTGATTATGGCACTGGATCGACGAGAAAGAATATAGCAATTTTAGGCAACATAAAACAATAGACTAATATTATATTTTTATCCAAACATTTCTGTGACACTGCATCGTTCGGTCATGGCATGGACGTAACGGCTTCTACTATAGCCGACTGCTGAGTTTAAGGGGATAGGGGTTCAGCATTGTTTGGATCTGTTTACAGAACCAACACGGATTAGGATTAAATACACTTGTTGAGATTCTCTTGGCGGTTTGTACAACCACAGGGGGTTGTCTACATGTCCGTCCCCAGGGGTGGGTAGGTGTTTTGTTGTATCGCTAATAAAGATATATTCTACCAACCTTTGGTGTTTCGGTCCTAACTTAGCACTGCCCTTGACAATCTTGCGAATACGTTTTATCAACATGCTGCGTCTATTATCTGATGAGTTTGAGTGCCTAATTAACCAAAGTAATCAAGGGTAAATTACTAATCTGTGGACGCTCTCACCAGATTATCACCGGATTAAATTCGACAAAGTCAACAACGAACGCACCAGCAAGGTATAACTGAAGAAAGAGCTGAAACGTTCAAAAGCCGTGTCCAGAGATGGTCCGTAAAACTAGTGAACACTTTATATTCATGTATTCAGAAATAAACAGAAGGCAAAACAAACTTGAATATTCATTTGTAGACGAACAGGTCGGAAAGGAGGACCTCCCAGGAATGCGTCGTATGTGTTCAACACACCTTGGTAACGTATCGGAGATGTGTTTATACTCTTCCTGCTGGCCCGGCAAAAACCACGTTGCCCGACGTGCCTTACACCGCATCGAACTGAATCAGACTTCACGGGTATATTGAAAAATTCCGTGTTTTTGAAACAAAATCGACGTAAAGTAGGTATAAAGTGTGTCAGATTTCAAAACTAAGCGCGGCAATCGAGCGTTGATAAATTACAATGAAATCAACATTGGTTTTTTTATTTTTTTAACGAAAAACAAAAAACGAAAAAAACCAAATACTCGATTTTCAGAAGCTGTAGTAATTCGCGACTGTGATGAGATATCTCACATTTCATTCGCGTACACCTGGATTTAAAATTTCGAAATGACCTTTAAAAGCGATTTCCATATGTTGTCGCTGCGTCATAGTTTCAAAACGAGACCTGATGAAGTTGCCGCTGGTGTCAGACTATTCATTCGAAAGTGCAGGTGTCATCGTAAAAAAAATCGGCGGACATATATCGCCATCTAAGAGCTGTGATTGGAAAGCTTACGTCACTCCTCTTCGAGCTATGACAGATGACGATGCTCGGAAATCCCCCGCGTTGATGTTTGGTGGAAAGAGTTAGAGCGCTCTTTTGAGGCAGCAGTCGCAATCGAGAATCGCGAAGAAGATCACATGCAAACTGCGCACAGAAGACAACCAAACTAAGAAATCAACCCTGCACGGTGGTCGGGGTGATGAACCACGCCGGTCGTTTGCTGGTTTGCCTGGTGTTCATTATATTAAACATATGTTTTGGTCAAGGTAAGGCAGTTTCATTTAATCTATACTATTCTATCACATTTTGATGCGGAGATCTTACTTTCTTGAGAGAGAGTTTCGAAAGTGTGGTTTGATCATAAAGGCTCACCATACAGTCTCACGATAATACGTTCTCCTGTAACAGAAAATGCGAAGTTTTTGCCACCTGAACTCTATTTTTTATCCTTTAATTCAAAGCTTTTTTCGCGGCAGTCTTGCCCCTTGTCAGAAGATACATCGGTTTTTATAGAGCGTTTTGGGATTTTGTATATGTTCATCATTTTATTTTCCTGTGTGTTTCGGATCCAAAGATCGTGAGCCAAAGAGATCATATAAGGACTAATAAGGATGAGGCTGCCATGGACAGTGAAACACTTTAATTGCCCACTTGTGGTGCATACATACTTGGTTGATAATTCTGCTGAATCGCTTGTCATTTCTAGTAGCCAGCTTTTGAAAATTAGATTTACTTCACGACCAATACGGGATCCCCAATTACTTTTGTTTAATTTCAAAAGTTATTTGTTGCAAAATTCAAAAAATCTCTATTCAGAATTATCTTTTTTGTATCTCTCAGGAGATATGGTCGAATCAATTTTGTTGTTGACTGTCACGGACTATGGCGTCGTTTTCGTCATGTTCGGTAAAAGTATTTTTCAATGAAAGAGATGAAACCTGACGTATGCAGACATACAAAAGAGGGTCTTTTTATCATCGCATTCGTTATTCGACCAAGGGGCTATTTCATCTTGTTGTTGTATATTGGGAATGATCGTGTGTGGCGACAAATATTGTTAACAAACGACCTGTGCTGCGATGTGTTATGTAGAGAATAACTATTTGTGACACATGTGTTGATGAAGAGGGTCGAAATCTTTGATAAGCTCACTTTAGATTGACCTAACCCCAAGTGGCAAGAAGTAGCTGCAAACATACACAATTGAAGCTGTCATCATAATTTGAACATATCACAGTAGGATCGCACCTATAGAACATTTCTACCAAATGTAAAACAACTATCAGACAAGTAGTTTTTGAGAAACAGATTTTTGACCAAAAATGGCCAATTCAAAGTTACCGCAAAATACAAAATTGCACATTTCATCATAATTTGATATATCACATTTTGATCATCCCTATGAAGCTGTTTACCAAATATCAAAACTATCAGACAAACGGTTCTAGAGAAAATTGTTTTTGACCAAAAATGACAAAAATTGCCCTAAAACTAAAATTATGCAAATTTAAGGACATGACTAAAGTAAGCTCAAAGAACCTCAATGTCAAGTTTCAAATAGTTCCTTATCAATGGCACCAGCAATCAAGGAAGACTTTTTTGACCAAAAACAGAAAAAATTACCCCCAAATTCAAATACGCAAATTTCACTATAATTTGAACAAAACCGACTAACGACACCCCAAGTAAAATGCATACCAAATTTCAAAGCAGTTAGAGGAGCGGTTTCAGAAAAGTAGATTTTCACCAAAAACGGGAAAAAATTTTAAAAACTAAAAATGTGCAAACCATAACGATTTTAACAAACCTGAGTAAGATCACCATGGATAATTTGCATGCCAATTTCAAAGCAATCAGACCAGCACTTTTAGACAAGAAGCCAAATGTTGACGGACGACAGACGGGTGGACGGACGACGACGACGGACTATCAGCTTATCGATAAGCTCCGCATAGCTGACAGTCTAGCTGATAAATTAAACTGAGAATAATAAGAACTCACGATCATTGTTGTTATCTGATATATTGGTTCAGTGCGTAATTTAGTCTTCTTTTCAGTTGTTAGCCTTTACGGAAGGGAACATAATACATAATGTAGACTTTTGAAATCGTAACCCTACACAGACAGGTGTTATTTACTTTGCTTTCCTTGTCAATAGCTTAAGCAATATAAGTGATATCGCCACGCACCCGTCTGCGGAGGGATGTTTCATATATTCCAAATTTGCCCAGAATGACACTGTGCTCACAGCAAAACATCGGAGACGACAAAGAGTTGCTGGCCAGTTCCTGCAAATTGTTCAAAGGTTATTTGTAATAGTAAGAAACCTTCACAATTCCTTTATGAAGGTGTTTGATAACTCGGGCTACAGGAACATGTCTTACAGCGTAGACACGACGTCCTTGGTCCAGGCTTTGTTCGATTGTCGTTCATTTATGGTATGTGAACGTGATATCGAGAAAGTTTGTTAATGATATAAACTGATTCAAAGATAATATGAATTTGGTTGTATGGCTCTTTAGTTTTTAACAAAATTGTTGCGTTATAAAAATGCTGAAAGATTTTACGCAGACTCCACACACTAGCTACAGCCTTCGGGTATATTATGGTTTTAAAACCTGTTTTACCGAATGTGGCGCATCCAACATGTATCATCTAAGGTGTATTCTAATTCTCGTTTTCTTGCTTAACCTGAAGTCCTCAAAACCCAAAACCATGAAATAAATGCAATCATTTCATATTTTAGAATATGAAAGATGATATGAAGATTGGATTGTGTATATTTGTTTGTATGTATGTATGTATGTATGTATGTATGTATGTATGTATGTATGTATGTATGTATGTATGTATGTATGTATGTATGTATGTATGTATGTATGTATGATCTTTTCACGCTGTATTAAAGCAAGACACTTACAATCACTGCCTAAAGATTTAAAAGGGTTACAGAAGTCCTTGTAACAAAGAATTTTAGACATAAATTTTAATATCCTGTCTACATGAGCCTGTCTCTCTCTACCCGTTAAAGCTCTTGTGACCAGACATTACTTGTTCGTCAGTGACACTTTGCCATGGGTCACTGCAAGTGCTGACTGTCGGCAAAGAGGCGGTCAACTTGCCAAAATAGAAAACCAAGAAACGCAAGACTATCTGGTGAACTATTTGCATACCAATCAATTGACCGGTGACTATTGGTTCGGGGCAAACGATCTCCAGGAGGATGGCCACATGGTTTACACAGATGGCGATGAATTGACTTATCTAAACTGGTACCCCGGCGAGCCAAGCAACTTCAGGAAAATTGAGCACTGCGGTCTTTTATTGTAAGTATACTTATACAGTTTAAAAGCTACACTGCTCTAATATTAGGTATGGAACTCGGTTAGATGTAGCAGCCAGGATGAACGGACCATTTTACTCCTCAAAAACGCCCCCAGCATCGTTTTCGGAAATGGCCCTTGCAATAGTTTAGGCGACGGGTATGTCTAGAGCCCGGGCCGGCGAGCTCTCCGTATGCCTGCATTAGCCATTTCTCAAAACGGTGCTGGGAGCATTTCTTGAGGGGTAAAAATGGTCTGTTCACTCCCCCTGCTGCTGCTGATTACGTGCTGGATGTGTAAAAAAATATTATTCGTGAAACATAAATACACATAGACATGTCTGTCTGTCTGTCTGTCTGTCTGTATGTTTGTATGTAAGTATTTGGTAAATTCTCAATGGGACTCAAACTCACCATACGTACGGCACCCAGTCACCAAGCGAAGACATCACAGTCAAAACCGTTCAGCTAAATCTCCACGCTTAAAATGAGTTGTTCAATAACCGAGCTATAGTAACTGTTGTTACAATCATTCTGACGGCGACCCCTCCACACGAAGTACCCTCACACATTCGCTATCACTCATCGCTTACGAAATTTATCAAAGCAATGAAGACGTGTATGTATGTATGTATGTATGTATGTATGTATGTATGTATGTATGTATGTATGTATGTATGTACGTACGTACGTACGTACGTACGTATGTACCGTTCAGCTAAATCTCCACGCTTAAAATGAGTTGTTCAATAACCGAGCTATAGTAACTGTTGTTACAATCATTCTGACGGCGACCCCTCCACACGAAGTACCCTCACACATTCGCTATCACTCATCGCTTACGAAATTTATCAAAGCAATGAAGACGTGTATGTATGTATGTATGTATGTATGTATGTATGTATGTATGTATGTATGTATGTATGTACGTATGTATGTATGTATGTATGTATGTATGTATTTGTCAATTTTATCGATGTATCAATGTAATTTATCAATGTATTTGTCTAATTATTTGTTCCTGTCGCTCTTTTTATCCCTGTCTATGCCAGTGAAAGAGAGAATTACCGTTGGAATGATGGACCTTGTGAAATACCTTCAAATTATATTTGCCAAATAGGTAAGTTCCGAAAAATCAAGCGTTATAGATCCAGTAAATATTAAAGCCTTACCAGCTGTAACTCTTGAAATTTGTTGACCTCAAAAGATCTTCCTATTCGTTACTTGTTTCCTCTGAATTCTACCCTCTGAACGGATATGGACTTTTACTGCATTAGAAAACCATTCCTTTGTGAAACATTGGACGAGTAAATTCAAATTTTAACGGTCAGTTTGATTTCCCGCCACTTTCAAAACTTGGTAATATTACAAAGGAATCAGAACATACAATGTCACAGTTGAAAACAGATCGGACCAGTCTGTGCAATTAATGTGAAGATTATTTCAGATTGCACATACAGTCCCAGCTGGTGGTTATAAATAATAAGTGTATATATACACACCTAAATCAGAACATTCTAACAAACGTATTTTAGTTTGAAAGTTAAATCATAAAAACAATGCGAAAATATACTGCTAGAGGGGCTTTAATTACTAGGAAGATCATCAGCTAGATCATCTGCTAGATGGAAAGCCCTGCCACTTCACTTGATTAGCTATTGCGGTCCGGAATTCCTGACTTGTCATTTTAATTTCGATAATGTGTCTTGCTTCTCTTTTCTTCACGAAATTACATGTTTTTAACAAATCACCTCAGCCTGGCATAGGGCGGGCATTGGTCGTATCAATTTCTTTAAGCCTAGTTATAAAATCATATTCATCTAGATTTACTTCATCAAATTATCTGGGGAATATTAATATTGTATTACCTGATTCCAATGATCATTTATTTTTAAAATGTCAACGTTTGGGGAATTTCTGGCATCAACTTGATATACAATACGAAGTTAATTTCAAAACAATTATTCTTGGCTACAAAATCTTGTACACATATTCTTTTAACAGGTTTGTGAACTTTATCGTTACAGTCGCAAAATATTGTTTTCTTCTTGGGTTCACTTAAGACATGATTTTAACAGTCAAAGGTCAAGAGTGAGTTTTGACTTGTTCAATAGATATTTGCATTTCATGTATCAAATACACAAGACGAATAATAATTCTGAGTTCTTGAGATCGGGGAAGAAACTATTCCGGTAAAGACATTTTTGCTGAGAAAAAAAATACAAAAATACATTCCCAGCTCCTTATTGTCATTGTTTTCTATGGCACTTGAATTGTATTATGTCACAGTAACTGTAAGTTTTATAAATAGCAAGAAAATGATGATGATGATGATAAATGAAGATCATCAGAAATACTGTTAAAATGTTCGGTTTTTTATTTATATTCAAGACAATATAAATGTTATGATGTTTGAATGTTATTGATCGCAAAATTCCGCTTGCCAAGCATCGTGTTTTAAATTTATGCTTTTTTAACGATCTTTATTAGATACATGCATAAGTGAAGGCTTGGATGGAGTGGCACCCGGTGAAAACTTTGACGATCCGAACACTGTCGTGTTGAATATCGGAGACGCCGTCACTTGTACTGCTGATATCATCGGATGGCGGTTCATTCCGAAGGACAACTCCAGCTTTAGCATGGTCATATACCGACCAGATGGAGAGAATCGAGGTCGCTACATCCGCGTGTCAAGTTGGCTATTGCAGGCGGCCGAGCCTGGCACCGTGAACATGGTCACTGGTCATGAGTATGGATTCACCGTACATCCCGGTGACGTCGTAGGTTTACATGCTAACTACCTCGCCCTTGCCTGGTCACGTGACAATGGCACAGAACACTTGATCATCGACGGTATGGGATCTGAAGCCCTCGACCAAGTGAACGTATCAACCACTCAGAATGCGGTCACGGAAATAAGAAGATATCCAGTGGAGCCGATTTTCAGCGGTAAATATGTTATTAAATTATGGTAAAACGCAAAATTTCTAAACAGTTTGTTATGGCTATGCAATGCCAAGCTTTCTGAAACTAAACGTGATCTCCTGGTCAGCTTCACAGGCAAAATGTGACATTTACTGACGACTTTGCTTGTTTTTTAATATTTTTGTAGCCGTGAAGGTACACAAAAGTAAGCTTATGTGAATTTTTTTGTCGTGAATAAATGTAAATTTAAGATCATGTATTTAAACCTTTAATAAACTAACAAATAAATACATAACTAAATCTTAACAACATTTTATGTTTAATTTGACCGATGTTTGGTGTGCACAGTACCAAAAACACCGATCGCGAACATGTTTGACAAGTTAATGTTAAATTTTATAACTGCATTGTTTTATTCTGTTTGGAACCTTTTAGCGTACGCACAACAAGCTGAGCCCTGTATTCAAGATTGATATAGAAAAAAATACTGAATTCATTTTTTTTTCAAAAATGATAGCGTCGAAATGCCAAAGATGAATAAATAGTCACTGTGTGAAAAGAAACTGTTTTCAGTATGTAAGCGCATTTGTGTGGGATCATGCAAGAGGCAACCTTACGTTCGTTGGAATCTAACAGCTTTACATGGAACACAGTAAATACTCATAAAAAGACCAAAGAAAGATAAAAAATAGAACAAAAATGAAACAAAAAACTATATAGGATGATTTTCAAAGTCCTAGTTCTTTAATTTTTTCAAGTTG
The DNA here is from genome assembly GCF_041260155.1 of Ptychodera flava. Taxonomy (NCBI): domain Eukaryota; kingdom Metazoa; phylum Hemichordata; class Enteropneusta; family Ptychoderidae; genus Ptychodera; species Ptychodera flava. Next base: position 12,783,356 of record NC_091943.1, on the reverse strand, counting down.
CAGGATTACTTAGATTATATTTATGTTCGATCATTTCGTCTTGACAGCTTTTCCAGAATGCCTGGCCATAACAGCGTAGCCCAACTTGTACGCATCACTTCATAGTTACAGCACAGACAAATAGAAAGACAGACTAGCAACGGGTGTTGTTCAAGGTGTGAAGCGGTCACGTAACCCCTCCATGTACGCCTCGCCTCAGGTAGCTGTCGACTCTCTTTTCCGAAGAGTGCCGGTCATGCACCCTTCGGTAGTTTCCGGATTTTGGCCAATTTTTAAGCGAAAGTATGTTCGGCAAAGTTCGTGTTGTTGTTGTCGTGTGGTGCTCAGCAGAATTGGCGTGCTGGCGAAAACGGGAAAGTTTTGAGCTTTGGGGAGGCGAATTTTACCATTTTAAAAATTCCTCTCACATTTTTATGAATATATAATGAGTGTGTTTGGACCAAATTTGAAAGTCTTTTATCGATAATATCAGATTTTACTCAATGGTTTACGGTCAGTCATATCATCTTTTACAAGTTCGTCATGGGAGGAAGTGTTTATGAAACTGCTGGCGTGTTATGTTATGAATGGCGTGAAGCAGTGTTTCTGCCCTGAGAGCACACAAAGTAAGTATGGTTGCTTTGCGACAGGCAGCACGATGCCATCTCGTCCTCCTTTTCGCATAATCTAGTGCAATTATCAAACATGAACGAAGTCTCCAAAAAGTCTAACACCTGTGAAGTTCATTATCATATGAAAAGGCCAGTTTGTCGAGACGACCATGAATAAAACAGCGTGCTGCGTTGATAGTCTGTCTTTCTATTTGTCTGTGGTACAGTGAATCACTGTAACTATGGTTTTGGTGTAACTTCGGACCAGCTGAACAAAAAGAAACTCTGCGTATGAAACCTCAAAGCCATAAAAAAATAAAAAGATACCTGACGTTTTCGCAACAATGATACAGAACCCTTTTTGTAATAAGAAGTCGTGGTTTATGTTGTGAATAATGTAAAGAAGCGACTAATTTATATAACTATAGGTAAGCGGACGAGTAGGAGGCGGTTTACGGAATTACGGTACAGTTTGCCAGTAAAACTCCGAGGCCCGCAGGGCCGAGGAGTTTTTATGGCAAACTGTACCGTTAAATTCCGTAAACCGCCGATTACGAGTTCGCTTACCGTGTTATACCACGAATTTGCCGAGTTTTAGAGCCTTGTTTGCACGCCGAAAGTTTTTATTTGTAATTTTAGTGCAGTGCACGTTGAAACTTTGGCAGGAAAACATTGACGCGTTTTGACACCTTGTTGAACGAAAGTATAAAAAAACAACCCATGATTGGATAAAACAAAGTTGACATGTGTTGCTATTGTAGTGCGATGACGTGGTTGAGCACCTGGTTTTATTTGAATTGTATGAATTTGCTTGATTGGTTGGTTGAGTGAAGTGAAAAGGTGTTTGCAGATCGACGTTAGAGTCACGCTTTGCTCATTTGGGTCGAAAACTTTGAGCAGCATACATGCAATTGCCGAGTCGCTCTACGTAGTTCGATATGGCGGATGAAGTACAAATGAAAGCTGTATCCGGTGCACTTCAACTACCAAAGCCAGAGATGGAAAAGAAAAGTCCCCTGTCACGCCAGTGCTAACGGCCACAATCGGAAGACCAAGCTACACAGCCACGTCAGAGAAAGGCGCAACAGAAACTGCAAGTACCAAAAAAACAATATGTCTAGATCCACAATGACTGTGGTACTGCGTGTTTGCTTGTAGCTAGATTTAACTTTACCAAATGCGACTGAAATCTCCACATTCAGTTTTTGACAACTGACTTTGAAGTCTTAAATTTCAGCTTCGAATGATCGTGATAACAATAACCCTAAGACATGAAGTGATATTTGCGATCAATACCGTAACGGTTATTTCACGGTGACCTGTAATTGATTTTGAGGTGTACAGTCACGCAAAATTAATTCAGTCCGGTGATTCTTTTAAAGTGTCTTTACTCTGTACTTGATGGGGAAATAAATTCCTTCTGGTAAATGTCTCGCATGTTTTTTTTACTCATCGCCACGTTTTCTTTTGTTTAAAAAGTGTCCATCTTATAAGTTCTTTTGTTTAAAAGTGTCCGATTTACTAGTAAATCGGACAGTTTTTAACAAAAGAACTGTCCGATTTACCAGTAAATCGGACACTTTTAAACAAAAGAACATGTAAATCGCACACTTTTTAAACAAAAGAAAGCCAGGTGGTAATAATAAAATATTCGGTTATGGAAATTAGAAAGCATGGTTAGAACAATGGGCACGAGGCGGAGAGTGGTATAACGCAATAGTAACCTAAGGGTTTTTGAATGCAGTAGCGGGGTTTAGGCCTATGTACGAGTTTATCGCTTAGCGGAGGTATTGTCAGAAACATCTAACCGCGAGGACAGTATTAACGAAGCGTTACCGTATGACGTACAGAGTCATCAACCCCGGTATTTTCCGAATACCTTTGAAGTAGAACTTAAAGAGCAGACGCGAAAATGATGTGCTTTCAGAAAGCCATCTATGCACCCCAGGGCCGCTCGATCATGATCAGACACTAACGACTCACGCATCAAACAAGTCAGAGGAAATCCAACTCGCGCAGTGCACGATTAAAGAAATAGTAGTTTGGCAGAATTATTCCACATAAATTCACAACTATTTGGACTGGTGTGCGTATCTTGCCCGACATAATGATTGTTAATTCATTTTGCTTCTCTCTTCAACTTCTCAGATTTCCCGTGTTTACATAAAACATGTATGATAACACCCAAAGATATCCGACTCCACTTCCTCCGATACGGTCATTTAGCATACGATTTTCCATATGTTACAGACGCCAGTGTGTGATAAGTGGTTTTCTTTTAACCTAAAAGGAGACGTTTGTTACACAATTTTCGATAAACGAAAAAAGAACACAGGGAGAATAATACAAAAGGGCATGTCTTTAACCCTTTGAGCGGCAAAGTCAAATTTTTCTCGCCTTTATGAAATATAATCAAGTCAATTTTGTCAGATTTTTTCCAAAACGTTGATCAAAAACTGTAGCCATTGAAAAGTGATATTCATTTAGAACAAAATTATCAAAGTAAATATAAATAAGGAAAATTTCATAAAAATTGGTAAAACGTTGCGTTAAAATTTTGGTGGGAAAAATCACAGCACTAAAAGCGTTAATTTGTCTCAATTTCAGTAAACTTTGCCCGCAAAGGACGTCGGTTACATTAAATAAATTTTGACAAAAGTTCGAACTTACGGAAGGTACGAATATCCCCAATCACTGAAGAAAATTCGATATTCGATTGCAAGTTCAATGTAGATTTATTTAAAGTCTTGCCTATCATCTATAGTTTGTAAATGACATTCCTAATATTTGTAGTAATGTTTACAGGCCCGATACATTGTGTACGCGTATATTCGATATCTTTTATCCCAGATATAACTACGATTGGTTTAAACTTTGGTCATCAATGTTAACCAAGTTTGTCATAAAACTTCTCTAGCAAGCGGTAAAATTATAGATTGATCGAATTATGCAGCTTTTATAAAATATGAAACAGCGGTAATTACAAAATTTGTGTGTTTATAAAGCTAATCAAATTTATTCATCAGCATTTCCCGTTTGTTAACTTATACGTAAAAATGATACCATCTATTTCCCTAGCAATCAGTATTTCGTATAAACATATTGCTTGTCGCACAAAGTGGAATGTACGTGACAGATAACGGGATAGATTGTATGTAATTTCATCCTGGATTGCAAGAAGGGAATTTTAAATCATAAGCTTACGTAAAGCGAACCAGTACGTGTTTCATTTCGAAGACGAGATTTGCATTCTGAAAAATACCATGAGAATATTGATTTTGCTTAGACTCCTAGGGGTCACATGGAGATAAGTACTAATTTCATAAACGCATAAGCTCGTTGTAAATAATGTATCAATAAATATAGGGAACATGTTATTGACCTTTCTATAATACGTTGGATCACATATCAGTTCGGAATAAATTCACACGGTATATGTCTCATCTTACATCCCTATAACCCCGCAGGCAACATATGTTCCACACCAATCTGTAACCTTGGGTATCGCAGAGAACACTGTTACAGAATCCAATTGCATCTCAATTCAACACAGGAAAATATTTATATTACGCGACGGTGTACTTATTTTTCAGATGCTGGTCCGTGTGAAGACAGACCCTGTCACAATGGCGGCACTTGTTTACCCAATTTCATACGTGAAGGCGTTACTGCGTGTCAATGTCCGCCCAACTGGCGAGGACCACGCTGCGAAAGAGGTAATTCATAACCGGTTGTTCTACACCACAGAATGATATGACGGTACAATACTATTCTGTTATGTATATCAATGAGTCAAACTGTTGGTCAAGCCTAATTGATGCTTAGCAGAATTTCTGTTCAGACAAACATGAAAGTCAACACTGACGCATGTGATTAATTTGAGGTTTGCAAGTTAGCGGTCTCTCAAAAACGACTCCACCCCAGGCGCAACTTTTGGCATTTCGAGTCTCTATTATCCCACATTTGAGAATTGGGGAAACGATAGGAAAATGTAATGTTAATAAGCTGATATACGATCGAAATACATTTTTGTATGTAGAGAATGTTTGTTCACAATGAGCTTGGCTGATCATTAGTTGGACAGGAAGGGGAAACATGATACATGAACTGCTCTTTCGTTAACACTTTGAAATTCTGAAAATATTCTCTAATGGGTGGCTAAAAGCAAACAGGTGTTGTGAATTTTTGACCCTCATGCGTTACACAAACCCCCGTGCTTTTGACATAGAACTATCAAATGACACCCGATAATGTCTTTCGTCAGAATATCGTACAGAAGCAATGGACTTTGATCAGAATATCACCCACTGGACATTGTGAACAAACAAAAGATGATGGTGCGCCTCGTAACAATAAATCAAGGTGCAGCCCTTGGTTTTTATCTTTATCATTTGATAAAACAACAAGCCTTGGCATATTCAAAAATACATATCGTCTATTATTAGACTTTATCAACGCATGATGCCAGTACATGATGAATATTCCGCAATTTGCATAAATTTTATGCCGTAATAATGCTCATTGATATAATTTGCTTAAATGAATACTATCCTCGCATCTTCCACTTAGAGTCCAAGAAGGTATATTAAGAAAATCTTATGAAATAGCTTCAAGTGTACCTCTTTGTATACTAATTTTAAAAAGGTCGACAGGCTATTCAGCTTTCGCTACAGCTGTACAGTTGCGTGTGTGCATAATGCTGAACGCGATACAGATGGTGTGATTTCAAGTATCGATTTCATACTTACCATACAGCTTCCAATATACCGAGAAAAGGATGCGATAAGGCTTCAGGTGTGACTTTAATTGATGAGTCGAGCCGTGTCTTATAAAAAATTGACTACCTATTCCCTAGGTTACGAGCCTTTTGCTCGCAGTACTTTTTGCAAAATGTTGAGTCATATTTTACTGGCCGATTCACTTAAGATATACCTCCACAAGCTTTCTCACTTTCAAAGGTTTATAAAATATGCAACGTTAAAGGTCAAGAATACATACAGATAGTGGTGGTAGTTCCATTACAAAACAGACCCGTTCGAGAAATAAACGGTTTTGATAATTTCTCTACTTCTTATCATGACCGTCCCTCATAAATGAATGAGCTGGAAACATGAAAGTGTGCGATTCTCGTGACATATGTAGTTGCTTGATTCTATTTCTTTAGCAAATTGCATTAGATGCTACATTAAAAATGAGCAAACATCGGAGGCTGTAGCGGCAGGAGCGAAATTGGTTGAATAATCTCTGTCATGCAGAACAGAAAAAATGTATGTTAGATTGCTATCAATACTCTAACAGAATTGGATAGCGATGCTCTTACTAGTGATCGGTCGTCGACACTGACTCTTGCCAGGATTTGCAATGATTACTGTTCTTTTTCTTGGGTTTCCAGAGGTTGCATTGCTACCGTTTAAGTTCCACGTTTCGCAAAAAACCTGGGCCGAAGCAAAATATGCTTGCGATCGCGAAAATGAAACGCTCGTAGAAATCCTCGACCAGGAAACCCAAGAATACATCGAAATGTACCTGCGCAATTTCAACTTATCCGGCAATTTTTGGATCGGTGCCAATGATCGAGAGGTCGAAGGTCGATGGAATTGGCAAGCTGGCGACGGTTTGATATTTAACAACTGGAGATTCAACCCGAAAGAATTTGTTGATGAGATGGATTGTGCTTATTTGAGGTAAAGTAAAGACAAGCACTTTTTAGAATTTTGGACGAACATGTCAAGTTTACGATTGGTATTTATGTTTTTTCCATGTGAAAATGTTTGTCTTCAGTATCGTTTGGTGTACTTGTCAGTGACACCTGAATGTTGTCATAAGGAATGGAATTCAGAAAAATACTTTGGTGTTGCTTAAGTTTACAAGCTAAAAATAATCCCCAAGTACTTCGCCGGCTAGTACGGACGCATATTAGGTGGTACTGGGAATAAACCTGTTGTTGTTGTTGTTGTTGTTGTTGTTGTTCTTTTTGTTGTAATTTTCCTCTGTTACTTTGTAATGTTTAGAAAGAATATGCCTCAGAGAAAAGACTTTGGTTCACTCGGTTGTTTACAAGATTTTCTCTGATCTGCTGCATCTGTGGGCTGTTTTTGAAGTTTGTGAATTAAAACCAGCTTTCACCGCCATGTCTTCTTGACAATCAAAAATGAAATTTTTCTCGTATAGTCAATACATGGTACAAGGGATTTTTGAATTTAAAGTATCGGTAGACTGGGATGATTTGCTTATCTAATAGAAAGTTTGCACGGCGAACCTAGAGTTGTGTTTTCATGAAAGGTAATGGTTTTAAAGTTCTTTGAGGAAAGATTTACGCCCTCACCTAATCTTTAAATAAGTCTCTCGTGGTCTCCCGCATACGTCATTACTTTTAAGACACGACCAAACTTTGTGTATTGATGTCAGTTCTGTGTGTTTTTCCAAAACTTACAGCCAAGAAGAAAGTTACAAATGGGAAGCTACAAAATGTAACGCGAAGATGCAGTTCATATGCCAAGCGTGTGAGTTTCTCTACATCATGCTATAACGAGCTATTTGTCTGACTCAGGGTTCAATTCCCGAACTAAGAAGCTTGAAATGGGGCAAATCAGTCACAAAACATTAGACATGTCGCATCAAAGTAATATTATAGGTGTATTCACTCTGTCAGATGGAACAATCTTGTAATTTCCAATTTAGTAATGTATTTCTGAAAGAGTTTACATCCATAGAAGGTACACAGGCTAAATTAAAGTGTTTCCAGGTTATTCGCGATATGATAGTTTCGCCCGGAGACTGTAACTTCCGACGCTCATAATGTATTTTCGTTCCTAATGTAATGAAATTTTTGAGAGTCATTTGTTTGGCTATCATCAAATAAGCTGGTACATCGTACAGTCACTAGACAAAATGAACTTTTTACATAAACTAGAAAAATCTTTTCTTTTTATTGCCTTCTCCTTGATCTTTCTTTAAAAACGATTAATCATTGAAGTCTTTGTTATACGTGACATTCTGTTTTAAAATCGTAGATTTGCAATATTGTAAGGTTGCATCTAGATATCTTGGCTTTGCACACATGCTCACACACAATATATTCAATATATATGCCTGTCTACCTACCTAGCAACCCAATACCTAACTACCTACCTACCTACCTAGCTACCTAGCAACCTACCTATATACATAACCTACTTAAATCCTAATTGTCTGTCTTTACAAACTTTTGTTCAAGCCTCCCTCCCTTCTCCCGGATGTCTCTTGCCATTGGGAATGGAATCTATGGAAATTGAGGATGACCAAATAACTGCTTCCAGCTCAGACCACATGCTTGCTCCAATTACGCGTCTAAGTCACCCAACATACGCCAGACTTGGCACAAGGGAATCCTACTATGGCCCTACGGGCGGCTGGATCGCCGACCCACACGACGAACATCCCTGGCTTCAAGTAGACCTACGCTTGCCGACAACTGTGACTGGTATACAGACCGATGGACGTCTGGCAGAGGGCGTGTTTCACGGCTGGGTGAAAACATTTCAAATTGCTTACAGTTTTGATGGTATATCATGGGATATATATAAGGACATTCGAACAGGACTGAATAAGGTTAGTGCCACTACGTTGTAATAATGCATATTCCTTCTAAATTCAGAGGCTACAGAATTTTTTCAGTATAGGAGAAACGCCAAACTGACAACATACAGTGTTAAGGTGTCGAACATTGGATTTCAAATTCATTTGGAGGGGAAAGCAAGAATATTTGAATTTTTGAAAAACGACAACCTTATATTCCTCCATGGATATGAGTTTTGTAACCCGACGTTCCGCAAATTATCGAATGCCAGTATGAAAATTATCCAATAAATATAATATAGATACTTGGTATCCGGAACGGAACGAGCGAGAGCAGCAAGCTGGACTGCCGAAAGTTAGATATTAATAATTCATTTCTAACCTTTTTCGTTCATGGTAGACCTTCTCCGGGAACCAGGGGCGCTACGATCGTCTCACCAATTATTTCGTTCCACCTTTTGTCGGTCGATTTGTTAGAGTATATCCGATAACGTGGGATGACAAAGCTATCCTTCAGTTGGAGCTCTTTGGTTGCAAGGGAAAACGTAAGTTGTCTGTTTTTTCAGTCGATTTTCTTTTGCGCTCCGGTTTTTACAAACAAGATCCGATGTCGTGCCAATGTACAAGAAACGAATTACCTAAAATAGTATTAGATGCTTTAGTGACAAGTGTTTACTAGAAGAAGGATTTTCTCTAAATGCATCTCACACTAATCCTATGGCGTTTTCGACGACAACAATCATGTATAAATAATCATAGAATGTGCATAAGAAACTTTTGAAAAGTTTTTAAAACTCTTTTGCAAAGCAAACGACCATAAACATCTATTGCAGGAGACGTTCTGGCAGAATTCGCATACTACCCGTCGGCCAACTTTCACTTTATAAATCGGAAAGTGATTGAAGATGTTAGCGACTCACACTGTGCGCTTCATTGCCTCGAGGAGTGGGACTTCAAGTGCGTCAGTTTTGTGTATGCTCCCTCTATACGTCGGTGCCATCTACGAGATGAAAGCCCGTGGACACTAGATTTGCCATTGATGGCTGATAAGGACCACAATACTTACATCTTAAGGCGACATCGTAAGTGAGAATGATTCGAGTACATTATTTAGATCAATATTACAAAGTGTTTTAGAATGAAAAAATGTAAAGGCTTTTTCGGAAAAGAAGAATAATAAAGTCTACGGGTACATCATCATGGCTTGTTCATAAAGTCTTCCAGCGTTATCGTAGTGGCTATTCTTAAAAGTAGTATGAGACGATTATATAAGCCGAGACGTCATTCCCTTTATTAAGCAACAACCCCTTTATTTCACGTTGAAAAGATGGCATTAATATACCATATGGCAGTGCATTAAATCACTGCAACAACAGTGTTTTATGCCGCGTACAAAGCTGACAAAAAACATTCTTCATGAATATTAATCCTAACTCTCCCTTAAATGCTTGCAGTTTGTGATCTGACAAGAACATGCGACTTGGGTAAGTACGAGACAAGGGACACCGTGAATATATTGGTGACACTTTTCCATGAATACAAATATGCTATTATCCATCTCAACTTTGTGACAGATGTTGAAATATTTCCTGAATGGCATAAATACCGAAAAAATATGGACGTTAAGCGTTTATTTTTATACTGTAACATATAAGCACTGGTACTTTACAGTGAACGCCACCATAATTTAGTAATATTGGCAACTGTATATAACATGATAAGATATATGTCATGTTATGTGATATGGTGTGACATGATGGCATAGTGTATGATATGATCTCCCTTAGATCTCTGTACATATGAATTGGCGTCTCAAGGAGCTTTCAATCCTCGGATGTCAGCCTCCTCGAAGCTAGACGAAGATCATGCACCAGAGCAGGGAATAATAGGCACTGAAGTGGGTAGCTGGCGTCCTGAAATGGATAACGACACCCAGTGGTTACAGATCAGCTTTGCAAGATGGATGCGGGTGACTGGAATAGCCACTCAGGGGCATGGCGCACATGCCCCTAAAGAATGGATCACCAGTTACTCAATATCTTACAGCCTAGACGGCAACTACTGGTACGATTACCGGGTTGGACATGATGATGTGAAGGTTAGCTGATTTGTAGCAGTGTGGTAGTAAATTTTGGAAGAGTATGAATCGTTTATATGAAGAGCAAACTCTTGATCCAAGGGATTGTGTAGCTTCATAACCTTACATTTTTCCTACTCTTCGTGTAAAAGGGGGTACAAAAGCTCAAACTCTGTCACTTTCATTTACACACTTGGACAATGACATCATCGTGAGTTTACAGTAGGCCACCTGTAGGAAATTGCGGCTTCACAGGGGTGTAATAAAATGAGAAATCACTCACTGGTCTGAATTCCCGTTGTTTGCTGATGCCATACGGTTCTTGTTTGACTTTTTTGTTGAGAATATACCAAATTTACTGAAATATACTGAAACTGGCGACGTTGCGATGACTTTCCTCCTCTTTACTAGGTATTCCATGCCAATTACGATCAGTGGGCTATCGTTGAAAACTACTTACCCCAGGCCGTGGCTGCGCAGTTTGTTCGCGTCCACCCCAAGACCTGGAATGGTAGCATCAATCTAAGGGTAGATGTTATTGGCTGTATCGCAACAGGTAATTAAGTTTATAAGCCGAAATGGTCCCTTCGACAGGCGTTCAGATCTTTAGAGGATGAACAATGCTCAAGCAATTGACTAATGTAACATGCTATCTGCGAGGAATATAATATGATAAGACGTGAATAAGCCAAAACTGTGTATCCGTGACATAGCCCCAACAGTTCTGATTGCCCACAAAAACTGTTTATATGACTGTATCGTTTACCAGGGGTATTGATGCGATAAGATTCGCAGAAACTCAACAAAGTAGAGACTCACAAGTAACGAGACTGACACGAGAAGGGTTTATTGGCTTGATGTCAAGTTGTACAGTCACGTGCCTACCTTTTCTCATGAAGTTCTCCCCATTAAAAGAAAAATAGCAATCTAAAAGTAATGATTCGGTAAAACAGTCGTTCGTAAGGCATTGAAATATATTTCCATATGTCACACCTGAGAGTTGACAAAAATTTGTTTAAGTTGTGCCAGGCGTGACTATAAGAAAATATATTGTCAAACAGCATGAAAGTCTGTGCCTAATTTAACAATTAAAATGTTCCTCACTTTTGTTCAACCGAGATCTCTTAACCTGGTCGCGATAGTTCGCTCAGATAGGCGGTATTTACTTCTCAATGTACAATACAAAGCGATCTCACAATTATATCAGTTGGCATAACAATTCCGCCAACAACAATATTTATTACTAAGAAATTAATCAACAACAACAGCGAGTATTCGCAGATACCCCTGTATGGTACAATGATTGACAACTCGCTAACAACTATAGCAAAGACTGACAGTAACACACCAAAGAAACTGTTTCCGTGATGTCACAACTTGTTGTAGTAACACTGAAAATATGATAGCTATGTGCTAGTACGCCTTAATGTCTTTAAACTGGCTTTACTCATAACACATAGAAATACACCAGTTCTCTGTTCATATGGTGTGCACTCAAAACAAACTCAGCAGTCTAATAGTGACAACTCTATTCTTGGTCACTATGACAACAAAAGGTCGCTACCTCAAAGTAGGAAAACACTGTAGTAAATTTACAAGTGTACAGAAAATAACAGTAGCCTGTAAAAGCGAGGCTCGGCTCAAAACTGATATTTAAACAATACAACAGTTTGGTAAACTCTAAAAGTCAATCTGAACTTCGTTGTAGTTCTATCAAACTAATACAACAGTATTCCAGTGTCAGACAACTTGTACAAACACTCATGCCATTCTAAGCCTTCTTGTAGGGGAATAACAATCGCCCACTTTTCGAACCAATTTCACCCACGATCCAAACTATAAACGTCCCTCCAAGCCGCGAAGAATCACTCATACTTATTAAAGCACAATTTCGATTCTGCCGAAAGTTCGGATTCGTAAGTAAAGTTTACGCGGTTCGAAGGACGAGGACAAGATCCCTGTTATCCTACAAGGGTGTCTATCTACTAAACCTGAGAATTACTGTTCCTGACGTCCGGTCCGGTAGCGCGGCGCGCCGGCGTAGCGTTGAAGGTGCACAGAAGTTCCATATAGGCTGGTGAGTTCCCATTCGCGCGCAAGCTTCCGGCCTGTCCTTTCACTCGTAGCTACGTCAGTCGCCCACACGTGGTTGGGGCTCGATGGATCGTTCTGTCAGAAAATGTCTCTCTTACCACATATGAACGCTCACTAAATGTTCTTGAGTCTCGCCCACACTAAAAGGTTTGATATTGAGTCGGTTCAGACGTTCACAACGTCTGAACGGAAAGCTTGAAAATCGACTGCACTCAAGCCGCGTGCGGCCATGCGGCCCCATGCCGTCTTCCAGCTTCTTCTACGTCACCAGACATGTGACATGTACGTCATGGCCCGCCAATCATTGGCGCTTAGCCGCTCAAACTTTCTAGGCTAGTGTTCTGTTTGCTGGCTACCGCAAGCCCAGCAATAAGTTCTTGAATTCATCATCTCCATCCAAATGTACGAAGATTTATAGAGTCTATATCTCCAACAATATAACATCGCGTGTCCTCAGAACAATCCTATAATTATTGTGTAAGTGTACTGAGTGCACAAAACACATTCACTTAATCATACTTGTAGAAGCCGTCTGACAACATATGAAAGTTACCTCTTCTCTATCAAATTAAAAATGAGTGAAATCACACATGTGATACAGCCAACCTCAAGGTCTCAAAATTACATCAACGTTTGGTCCTTATTTAATTAAAGCCGATTTTGTAACAGTTCTGTGCAAGTTCGATCGTTCCTTTAGATATACTTTCTATTTAAGGAAAGATATCTTTTGTAAGATTAAAGTTTGTTGAATCACATTGTTGCAGGGCGTGATCTAGATGATCATTACAGGGGAACGACTCCTTGGCCGTTGCACATACAGGAATCTGTTTTAATACATTCAAGGTGGTTGACCTATACTTATGACTGTCCATGAATATCAATATAAGAATTTGTAAAAATTAATATAAAGGGTACATAATTCCTGCCTAATACCACTGTTTAGGAACATAAACTGAGGGAAATGGTGAATAAATGGCCAACTTTATGCAGTATCGTTCAACAATTAATAGGGAATACAATTTTGGTTTCATTGATACAAGTATCTTTCATCAATTAATAGAGGATACAATTTTTGTCTCGTTGATACATATTATGTAATGTCGTTTGAGTAGAATCAAGATGAAACTAGAGAATTCTGAAAGATGACATGATGATATTTAATCTTTTTTGAAGGTTGTGGTGAAGGTATTGGCTTGGCAACCGATGAGGTCCACGACAACCAGCTATTTGGTTCGACGACGTTGGACAGAAAGTTCGGTGCCCGGGAAGGACGACTGCGCATTTTGGAAGATCCTTCAATGGGCTGGATCCCAGAATTCCACGACACTGATCAATGGTTCCACATTGACTTGATGGATGTTCACACCATCGTGGCCGTAATCACTCAGGGATCAAGGGACAATTATTTCTGGGTGACATCTTACCGGCTGCTGTACTCATTCACTCGCGACAACTGGACAGTATACCAAGAGAATAACAAAGACCAGGTACACGTTTATCCTGATTAATCCTTCAAGGCCTAAACGCCTATATATAGAGGCAGCTCTTGTAAGTTACCCGGAATATCAGGCTCGAAAGGGTTGAAAAACACCTTAAATATTCGAACGGGGTATGCTTTAAAATATGTAAATTATATGCGTAAGTTTACAAAAAGATCAGAATTTCAGCACGCCTAAAAAGTTATTGGTCAACCAGTGAAGATCTTATACAGTAAATATTTCCTACTCCTAAATCAATGATTATAAGGTCCCTTCGTCTGTCTTGTGAATGCAAGGTAAATTATCCGAGCGGTCGATTCTGACCTATAAGGGAATTCAATTTTTTTTACTTTCTATACCTTTACAGATTTTTCCTGGAAATTATGACAAAAACAAAGCTGTTCGAAACGACCTTTTACAGCCTATCCAGGTGACCACCGTCAGAATTAACCCACTCACATGGCATGATGGAATTGGACTTAGAGTGGAGCTCATCGGATGCCGATATAGAAGTACGAAATTCTCATTCTTGTTGTATAGCAAATCGGATTGGCGGACAGTCAAATTTTCGAGTGTCAAAAAAACTAAACCGGTGAAAACTTTTAATCACTAATACTCCACAAGCTTCAAAAAGCCCCCCCCCCCGAACTTGAAGTGGTGGGCCAAAAAAGTATTGTAAAAGTTTGAGAATTCAAATATCTGTCCCCTGGGCGCATTCTACCTTAAAGCCGCATTTTTCAATCCCAGGTTCTCGCATTAGTGGAGTTCTCCTCCCAGTCAAACACCTGGCCAGTATGATGTTTGATTTTTATAATGTTAATTACACAAACTGATCTCAACCTTTTGTCACGTTTTGCTAATCCTTCAAACAGGGTTCATGCAAACTTTTGATTGACGGTCTGTTCAAATCGCCAACGGTCATTGATTCCCCACCACAAACGCTTGAATTTCCTATAAAATTGTCTTCCAGTGGCGTTAGACTTTGAATATAACCACAGAGTTCGATCGGCAGCAGCTTCGCGCTGACCGCTTGGCAGTCTGTCTGTGTTTTTGCGGCCGGGGAAAACTAAAAAGTGGCATTTTCTGGAGCGTGTGCCCGCGTGTTGTCTGTTTGGTGTCCACTTACACAGTGAACGCCGCCATACCTTGGCGTCCTTTTAAAGGGAGGCTCCGCCTTTAAAAGTTTGCAGTTTATTTGTCTTCATTGACTAAAAAATATCATGATTCGAGATTCTTTCTCCAGTCGCTTCTTTAAAGATAGGAATGTAACGAGCTCCACACGCAACAAAACTGCCAATATGGCTTATTTCTTCTCTCATATTCTGTGTATGCGAAGAAAGAAGGATGGCAGAAAGCCATGACGTTATTCGTATTAGATTAGCTAAGCAATGTAAGAGAGCCGTAGCACAATTAAATCATTTGATAGTAAAATAGCATGAGCTCAAAATAATTGCAGTCTGCTCCATCGGATATGCTGGGTGGAATGAAAGTGTGAAGCAACTAACCTCGTGCACAAAGTGTTGACTGTGAAACATGGTAAAACAGGTCCATTATCCCTCTGGGCACTGTCAATGATCTCACCAATTATCACTTAATCATTTTTGTCTTAATTTAGGTTGTTCAGATCCACTAGGAATGGAATCTGGCGAAATTGATTTATCACAGCTAACAGAATCGACTACATTGCGCCCTTCCTCATCGGCATTTAGAGCTAGACTCAATATTCAACCAACGACAAACGTAACCGATGCAATGTGTAAAAAATATGAGGTTAGTAATAGCACATACAACGCCCTATTCTGGATCACTTTTTGGATACTGCTCATAAGTTATCAGTTTTTAAGACTACGTTTGTTTGTTTGTTTGTTTGTTTGCTGGCCTGTTTGCTTGCTTGCTTGTTTGTTTATTTTTTTATTTACTAGCTTGTTTGCTCGTTTGTTTGTTTGTTGTTCTTTTATTATATTTGCTGTCATTTTGCGCCTTATTCTAGACTGCCAAATTGAATATCTTCTGTAACGTTTGCATATCATTACGGTATATAACGTAGTAAACTTGATATCTTTGTTTAGAAGTACCGAAGTTGATCTGAGAAGGCATCTAATCTGCTGCGACACTGATCGGAAAGGTTTGAAACTCAAAATGACAGTCACTCCGCTATGACATACAAAAATGGTTCCATTCTCAGAGGACACTCAAAAAGTCTCATTTTTGTCGTCTAAAGTAGCAGACGGGTCAAAATGGCTTCAGATCTGCCCCAGGGCATTCTGCATTTACTTTACCTGAGTACATATAAACAATATTTGATTTGTTTTTGTCTTTCCCGTAGGCTAAGATATTTAAGTGTGAGGCAGTCAAGCTGTATGGCGGATGGGTGCAAAAGCCCGGAGCTACTACGAGTCCTTGGCTCCAAATTGACTTTGAAGAACTTGTGTCTGTGACGGGAACTGTAACACAGGGTCTTGGCGATAATACCGTGCTGTGCTGGGTCACCTCGTATAAACTGAATTATGTTGGAGAAGGAGATGACTGGAGGGTATTAAAGAATTTTAATGGGGATGACAAGGTTGGTTTCATGGCTGGAAAGCAAGTGAAAACTATTTGTTAGGAATTAGTCTTGTTAAAGTACGAATTATTACAGAAACCCAAGGAGGTAAAAAACATTATCTCCATGATAACAAGTACACCATCGTGGGAATTTTGGTACATTTCGTATACATAGCAAATTTTAAATTGTTTGTTTGCGCATATAAACAGGTTTTGTTGGTAACATGTTACTGAAGTAGTACACTGCTTGCCACAAAGGTCCAATAGTACAGTTCTCGGCCATTAGTTATTTTTGTTGAAGTGTAACCCATTTACAACAACATGCCTCGAGTTTATCTTCTTCTAGGATTGCTTCGTATTCTAGGTTTTAGTTGTGATTAGATTTTAGCAAATGTAGAGCAAATGGTGGTTAAAGGTATACAATCACCTGTAATCTAAATATGCCTAAATATGGTCAAAGGGGCATTCCTTGGTACTCAAAATGCCCATGTGAGGGCGCTGTTTTTAAAAAGCGGCCACCGGCTTAAAATCTGTGATTGGTTAGATTTTCTCTTTCCATGGTAACTGTGGCAAAATTGGAACAGGTGACAGTATACCTTTGAAAACCTTTCCTATTCTTTATTTTTTATTACACAAATAAATCGGTTGCTAAAAGTATTAGATGGCAATAAGAAGATAGATTATATAAAAGCTATTGTATAATTATTAGCATTTACTGAGTCATCATTTCATAATTTCAGGTATTCGATGGAAACTTTGATCAAAATACACTGGTTACTCACTATCTGGATCATCCCTTCTTTTCGAGGAAGCTTCGATTTATTCCGATGACGTGGTACGAAAATGTGTGTATGCGATTAGAGGTCCTGGGCTGTCGACTCTCTGGTATGAAACTCTCTCTTGCATTCTGTTCGCATTCATCTTGCATAATTTATCACACAAGCGAATCAATGTTAACAAATCCAAAAGTTTAACTTGAACGCGAAGTAACCGTCTAACTATACATAGATTGTTTTTACTACATGGCTATGTACACTAGTGAAATTAAATACAGTGAAATGAATATGTCGCTCAGTGAAGAGTGAATAAAGTTAAGCTATATCCCTATGTTAAGCCTAGCCCATCCGCCTATCTGTCGGGAACTCAGGAAATACGTATTTCTTGAAGAATAGACAAAAATGGTCTTTGTCATATTCCGTTAGATCATCTGTACAATTTTACAGTTTATGTAAAGATTAATCGTGAGAGATATTCTCTGAAGTTTTAATGTTTCGAGTGTTGCACAGTGTAGAGACTGTGTCATGGCAAGATGGTCATAACGCATTTTAGTTCAATATTTACCCATGATCATGGGCGACACTGACATGCTGTGACTGTGAATTCTGCAACTGTAACATTTTTAGTGACAAACAGGACCATGCCTAGCTATTATACTTTTTAATTTGTTAACAGCTTTGCTTTACTCCGAACCATTGAGTTACCTAGGATATCGAGACTGCAAAGGCACGAAGTCTTACAGGGATAAGAATGTATCGTTACAATATATTAAACTAAACTTTTCCGTTATTTTGATATATCGCGAGATGTTAACCTACTGATTTAATATCTTTATAAGATCAACACAGTGGGCGAATAGGCAATCACCTAGCGGAGAAGCAACAGACAAAACCGCTCTACCAGAGCCCCAATCTCTAAAAAGATTGGTTCAATAACCGAGCTTATATTGCGATTTTTTTCTGAATGCAATGTTATGGACCAACAGCAGTGTCTGATCAAGTAATCATAGGTTGTAATTGGCATGTTAATTGAAGGTAAAGGATACCGTTGATAGAAACACTGGCTCTGATAGTAAAATAAATCTCTTTATCAGAAATATAACAGATAATCATACAGATACCATAAAAAGATATGTGGATTTCGTGCTCCTCCCTGTGGACGTAGTATGAGTAACTAAAGCTTTTCTCATTCTTTTCGACTCCCTTGTTCTATATTCTCTCTTTCTAAGGTGCGTTGACGTCACCATGTTTTAGTTTCAGTAACACTGGCAAATATCATCGAGTTTCCTGTCCAGCCACAGGCGGAAGGCTGTAATTAACTGTTATTTCAAATTGGCTTCATCTTTAGGCACTGTTTCCATCTAGTTCCAAAGTAAACTTGCTCATGTTATTTCACCCACTAAGAGATTAGTGTCTGCTCATTGTCCTAGTCTTAAACAAGTCATTGACAATGACAGAGTCCCCACTTGTTAAAGGGGAGTATTAGTCTTGATGGGGCAGGGAAATGTGGTCATTAAGAAGTTTCACTGGAGTGTATATGTTGAGATCTATGGGCACATAGGTCTATGTCGTTGTTCCCAATTTGAAATACATGAGGCATGTCTAAGTTATGGTTCTAAATCGGTAAAAAAGATCATCCTCTAGCTGTATTGGCCAGCCAAGAAATTCATAATGTGCATAATAAATGAGGTACAATATGTGACATCTTAAGGTCTAATATCCTATCAAAATTTGAGGGTATAGAACTTGTGGTTACTGAGTTATGCATATATATGTATAATCAAGGTCAAAGGTCATCGAGGTCACGTGACATTTTGAAAAAACAAACTGTATTGCTAATTAATCCCTATATGCCAAAAATCAGACCTCTAGCTCTATTCGCTTGCCCTAAATTAGATATGTGCATAATTAATGGGGTAAAGCGTGTGTTGTCATAAGGTCACCCATCTAGTCTGGTTCCCTGACCCATTTCCCCGGTAGAGGGCGTGGGGAAATATAGGGTCAGGTACCCGGTAGCCATCTTGAACAGAATTTTGTTCAAGATGGCGGAGGTTAGTCACCTGACAGAACATGCTACAACAAATATGGCTGCTACCATGAAAACGCCGGTCAAAATTCGACTGGATCAGAATTATGTTCGAACACTGGTATCCGAACCAAAAACATTGGCACACGAGACGGGAAACATAAACTGAAAGGATTAATCCAGAAGTATGGGGAAATAGCGGTGATTGAAGGCTGGCTGTGATATCGCAGCAGTACTTGTTGCGTGTATCCAACGCGCTAGGGTCATTGAGGTCATCGCCGACTGTGGCGTGACCCCAATGACCCGAGCACGTTCGATACACGCCACAAGTACTGCTTCGATATCACAGCTAATTGAAAGCAAACTTTGTTGGAACTGTGAACGACGATTGATTTCGATGGATAGAATGGTGTCCGAATTTCCTGAAAAATGCCAGGCATCATGTCGACGTTCTAAAAGTATTAGGAGGTGTGCTAAATCAAAGTGGCTAAATCATGGAGGTAGAAAGTCTTTCTTTCTACCTCCAAGGCTTTGTGGTACAAACAAGAAGTTGGTGTCAAGTGAGCCTGAAAGTGCGATACCCAAGAAACATGAGAAAAGTTACAAGTGTTACTTTCATCCAATCACAGCTTGTTTTATTTTATCCCAATAGCGTCCATGTTTACATTTGCCGGTACCTGACCCTATATTTCCCCACGCCCTCTACCGGGGAGATGGGTCAGGGAACCAGACTAGTCACCCATCCTACTAAATATAAAGGACATAGCAATTGTGGTTATTTATTTATTGACAAAAACGTATATTTTAGGTAAAAAGGTCATAGAGGTCACATGACATTTGATCAAAAAATTTCTGTCCTATAGTTATCCCTATATACCAAAAATCAGACATCCAGCTCTATTGGCTTGCTCAGAATTACATATGTGCATAATTAATGAGGTACAGTATGTGGCGTCATAAGATTTTCCATCATACCAAAATGGAGGGTGTACCACTTGTGGTTACTGAGTTATGGACATATATGTATATTTGAGGGCAAAGGTCATTGACGTCACGTGACATCTTGTCAAAAAATTGTATTGCTAAGTTTTCCCTATATACCAAAAATCAGACCTCTAGCTCTATTTGCTTGCTCAAAATTAGATATGCGCATAATTAAGGAGGTACAATATGTGGCATCATAAGGTGTCCCATCATACCATTTATGAAGGGTGTAGCACTTGTGGTTACTGAGTTATGGGCAAATATGAATATTTGAGGTCAAAGGTCATTGAGGTCACGTGACATCTTGTCAAAAAAATTGTATTGCTAAGTTATCCCTATATACCATAAATCAGACCTCTGGCTCTATTGGCTAGGGTATAGAACTTGCGGTTACTGAGTTATGCATATATATGTATAATCAAGGTTAAAGGTCATGTGCATAATTAATGAAGTAAAGCGTGTGTTGTCATAAGGTCTCCCATCCTACTAAATATAAAGGACATAGCACTTATGGTTACTTATTTATTGACATAAACATATATTTTAGGTGAAAGTTCATCGAGGTCAGATGACATTTTGTCAAAAAATTTCTATCCTATAGTTATCCCTATATACCAAAAATCAGACATCCAGCTTGCTCAGAATTAGATATGTGCATAATTAATGAGGTACAGTATGTGGCGTCATAAGGTCTCCCATCATACCAAATATGAAGGGTGTACCATTTGTGGTTACTGAGTTATGGACAAATATGAATATTTCAGGTCAAAGGTCATAGAGGTCACATGACATTTTGTCAAAAAATTTCTATCCTATAGTTATCCCTATATACCAAAAATCAGACATCAAGCTCTATTGGCTTGCTTAGAATTAGATATGTGCACAATTAATGAGGTACAGTATGTGGCGTCATAAGGTCTCCCATCATACCAAATATGAAGGGTATACCACTTGTGGTTACTGAGTTATGGACAAATATGTATATTTCAGGTCAAAGGTCATTGAGGTCACGTGACATCTTGTCAAAAAAATTGTATTGCTAAGTTATCCCTATGTACCAAAAATCGGACCTCTAGCTCTATTGGCTCGTTTAAAATTAGATATGCGCATAATTAATGAGGTTCAATATGTGGCTTCATAAGGTGTCCCATCATACCAGACATGAAGGGTGTAGCACTTGTGGTTACTGAGTTATGGACAAATATGTCTATTTCAGGTCAAAGGTCATTGAGGTCACGTGACATCTTGTCAAAAAATTTGTATTGCTAAGTTTTCCCTATATACCAAAAATCAGACCTCTAGCTCTATTGGCTCGCTCAAAATTAGATATGCACATAATTAATGAGGTACAATATGTGGCTTCATAAGGTGTCCCATCATACCATACATGAAGGGTGCCGGGTGTAGCACTTGAGGTCGAAGGTCACCGAGGTCTCGTGACATTTTGTCAAAATATCTGAGATATCTGCGTGAAAGGATGGACAAACGGATGGACGAACGGACGGACATGACCCAATCTATAAGCCCCCTGGACTTCATCCTTGGGGACTAAACACTGTGTCACTGCATCCTTTTTGCAATATGAATATGATGAGAAACTAAATTTTTATTTTTCTTATACGTGGGAGTCTATGTAGAACTTCCTTATACATGGGAGTCTATGGAGTTGTTAATTAAAAAGTCCTCTAACATGGCCAAATTTGATCGCATTGTGAAACAAATCGACGTGCATCTGTATTGGGTAGGGTACTATCCTTGTGCAAAGTTTGAAAGAAATTGACCAGGGCATGTCTGAGATATCTGCGTTAACGGACAGACGCACGGACGGACGGACGGACATGACCCAATATATGTCCCCCCGGACTTCGTCCGTGTGGACTAAAAAGTATGTGAGTAAATTTGAATGTAAAAATAACATCGACTGTGCAACCCAATGTGTGGTTGGTTTTTTAGCTCACATGTGTAAACACGTGGGCTATTGTCATAGCAATGTCTGTCTGTCTGTCCGTGTGTGTGTGTGTGTGTTAGTGTGTGAGTGTGTGTGTGTCTGTCTGTCTGTTTACACGATAACTCAAAAACGCCTGAACGGATTCAAGTCAGATTTGGTACACAGGTACCATATGCTACTTGCAAGAACTGATAAGATTTTGGTTAGTGTGGCTTGCATATTAATGAAGTTATGCAATATCATTTTTGTCCTTACAATGGTTTCCCTATGGAGACGGTAATGACAGTGTAGACATATATCAAGAAATACTGCACAAAATTTCATGAAACTTTTCACAGATGACAATCTCAGAACATTATGATGATACTGTGAGTGTCATGTCAATTGCCTTCTCATTTGCATATTTAATGAACTTTTGTTATTAGTGAGATAACTCTGAAATTCCTGCACCAAACTGGATGATACTTGCAACAAATATTGATCTGATATATATCTAATTATACTTAGAAGCATTGGACAGTGTCAAGTTAATAAATAGGTCATTTGCATATTTTATGAAGTTTTGTAATTAGTCATATAACTTCGATACAACTTCACCAAATGTGATGAAATCTGCTGCAGATACTGATCCGACTTATATCTAACTGTAGTGTAAAGCATTCAGTAGTGTGAAATTAATGAAGGGTTCATTTACATATTTAATGAACTTTGTAATTAGGTATATAACTCTGAAATTACGGCACCCAAGTCTTTGAAATTGGGTACAGATATTGTTTTGATAAATATCTAACTGTACTGAGAAGCATTTGGCAGTGTCAAGTTAACAAATAGGTCATTTGCATATTTTATGAAGTTTTGTAATTAGTGATATAACTCTAAAACAACTGCACCAAATGTTATGAAATCTGCTGCATATACTGATCCGACAGATATCTAATTGTGGTGTAGAGCATTTACTTGTGTGAAGTTAATTAAGGGTTTATTTACATATTTAATGAACTTTGTAATTAGTGATATTACTCCAAAATTACAGCGTTCAATTTGATGAAACTTGCTACAGATGTTGATCTGATAAATATCCAATCGTACTGAGAAGCATTGAGCAGTGTCAAGTTAATATTAGCTCATTTGCATATTTCATGAAGTTTTATAATTAGTCATATAACTCCGAAATAACTGCATCAAATGTGATGAAAACTGCTGCATATACTGATCTGACAGATATCTAACTGTGTTGTAAAGTATTTTGCAGTGTAAAGTTAATTAAGGTTCATTTGCATATTTAATAAACTTTGTAATTACCGGTAAGTATATACTCTGAAATTACGGCACCAAATTTTTGTGAAACGTGCTGCAGATATTGATTTGATAAATATTTAATTGTGCTATGAATCATTGAACAGTGTCAAGTTAATATAGGGATTATTTGCATATTTAATGAAATTTGTAATTAGTGACATTACCCTAAAATTACTGCATTAAATTAAATAAAACGTGCTACAAATGTTGATCTGATGGATATCTAATTGTCCCATGAAGCATTGAGCAGTGTCAAGTTAATTAACAGCTCATTTGCATATTAAATAAAGTTTTGTAATTAGTGTTTAAAATCTGAGAGTACTGTGCGATGTTGAAAAAAACCTGCTTCATTTGTGATAACATATATCTTATTGTTTTGTGAAGCGTACTAATATTAATGAACCTGTTGTAAAACACGTGAGCATATTCAGTTCATATCTGGTTTAATCTTTACATAATAACATGTATTTATGCAATGTAATATTAATGTCGCAACTAACCCGTTGGGGTTTTACGTAATACTATGTAATACTGCAGTTTGGTTTATAATCCAATTAAACCTTTTTTCGGAAACAGCCTTACTCATTATATCTAGTGACGCAGCCGATGTTCGTTTGGCATTAGAATTTGAGTCTGTACATATTAAATTCCCCTGTAGTGCTACAAAGATGTAATTTTGAGACTTTGAGAGAAATGTTGCATAATATTTTATAGGTGGAAAAGGCGTATACAACGCTGTGCCTGGGCTTTAATTGAAATGTATCTCGAAAAATAAAAGTATCAAAACAGTGCGTAGTATATTAGAAAATGTTAAGAGAGTCCGAAAATCTGACCCTTCGATGCATTCTACTTTTTGGTTTGCCAACCCTCAAATATGTCTGCAGAGAAACTACTTTGATCATTACAGCGAACTTAAATGAGCGTAAATAATGTCAGTACCTCCCGAATTCTACTACTTGAAACGTTAAAATGCGAAATAATATTATGAATCTGCAAAAAATTTTATTCAGTGAATATGATAAATGATATAAAAACGGAGGTGAATGTCAGATACAAAAGGTACATTTGGAATATCAATATATTAGCTATTGGCGCTTTGTAATAGTAACCGTGTCACTCCTCAAGAGAATTCAAGCCACTGTCTATCCAAATATTAGCTTTTTATTATAACAAGGTAAATTAGTGGCAAGTATAATGAGTGAAAAGGATATATATTGCAAGACTAGTTTTCTGGTGACGAGCTGTCAAGAGATTGGAACTTTTCGCCAGGTTTTGTATGTTATTTGCGGTGATAAAATTGCTCATGTGCTTTACATACTGGATTTAAACAAAGGTGTAATGCGTTCAATTACTATTGCATTTGTTTATGATAACCTATTTTCTGTACTTCATTATACATAATTTATAAAGCAACCATGCTGTGCCTGTTTATGTTTAAAGGGACAAAAATTAAAATACATTACTTCAAATAGCTAAACATTTTGATTTTGCAAACTGAAACTTCATTATTTTTTCAAAATAAATTGTCATATGTCTCAACTAAATACTTTTTGAATACAGTTTGCTTCCTTTTTTAATATATCGATGATTTTAATGAAAATTCTTTGCACAATAGGAAGAAGTATAAACCTCTATGCAACCCTAACCCATAGATGTTTCGTTTGAGAAATTTGAATTGTCATTGATTTTTCATACTTTTGAAAAAAGGTTAGCTAGAGTATACTTAACTGACCAGATAAGCAGCAAATGATATTCTACAGTCTTTAGAAGAGAAAAATGGAACAAATTGCGACCAAATGTGTCTGAATATGAGTACGAAGTTTTCCTTCAACTGTAGATAAATTACCCATTATGTGTTGCAAACGCCTCATAATCATATGAGAAATGCTGCTTACTTGTTTTAGGGTAAACAAAGAGCGATGATGTTCTTTTTCGCAAGATATTCACAATTATGTCAAATGGGCGCTCATCTCTGTTGATCGCATTGTTCTCCTAGAGTCTGATGACGTATCATATGACAAGTTCGCCCTTAAAACCTTTTAAGAATTGAATTTCATCAACATTAATATAAGTTCCCGTGTTTATTTCAACCACAGCCGATACAGGTGAGAACCCGTGTGGCGGCGAGGTCTTGTACCATAATGGTTTCTGTCTAGGATCTGTATATAGTGATCTGGAAGATGCATGTGACGTCATCTTTCTTGAAGGAAGCTTACCACTGGCGATAAAATCTGACTCGATGCAGCAGTTCATTGAAGAAAACTATGCTTTGTTCACGATCTCATCGTACAAAGATTACAGCATCGGCCTGACAAAAGAAACGGGGAAACAAGATTTCCAATGGCGAGATGGTACCCCGGTCACATTTGACTTCTTCGGAGATCTCTCTGACATTTTTGTTGATGAGCACTATTGCACTCTAATGGACATGGAAGATTCATTCCTGTGGAAACCACATGACTGTGTGAACGAGCTGCGTGTCTACCCAACCATTTGTCAAAAAGGTACAGATGTTTAACTTTATGTGGTACTTTCCAGCAAATTTCAAAGGCGCTTCTAGATTCATCCGTTTAGTTTGAACTTTGCCAAAAAACGTATGGTATTTTTTGGATCAACAATCATAAATATTAGTTTGAATCAGTGGCAATATAAAGCATTTGCCTACAGCTATGCAATCATAACCCATCTTTTTGTTATTTAGACGTTAATGAATGTCTACTGAAACCAGGCTGTTCTCATAGTTGTGTCAATACCCCTGGTAGTTACTACTGCGCGTGCCCAGATGGTTTCATGTTACACCCGGAGAACCGTAAAGAATGCTCAGGTAAGTAAACTCTTGCCATGGCTATTATGTGACTGTCCGTTGTCGAAGCATTCTTAACTTCTTGAGATAACGCTTTTTACATAAAAAGGATAAAGATGCGGCTAATGTCGTCGCTGTAAGAATCGGTACTTGTTTTAAAAGCATTTTATTTTCTTTTTACATTCAGCGATCTGTGCTTCTGATGATCAAGATTCCTATACAAGTGAATTGATAACGTCTCATGTACCTGTGCAGTGCGACACGCTGGTCGAAGAAGCAGCGTGTGACCCTGGCATATCTGGTTGGAGTGAGTTTGAGCTGAACTCAACCTTCGGATATATTCAAGTGTCAAGTTACCCTCCATGGTACAACATAAATTCCACATGCTATTACCGGATAACAGTTGCATATAACAAGGCCATTAGGTAATGAACTCAGGTCCTCGCGTGTTCAAGTACAATAAACATAATAAGGTTGTGGGAGACACGATTTGCTCTATCTGGGAGATTCAGAGAGACTAAGGCAATAAATGTAGACGTCATATTCTGTGCAGTTCAAATTAATGATTTTTACACAGCCCTAAAACTTGTAGATGATTTGTACTTTCTCTTGTATCGCGAGACAACGTCCTGCACGACACCAAAAGCACGTAGGTTGTATCGATCAGCGCGGAAAAACTGCATTTTTCTGCCTCGTCTTTTCTCTTTTTTCTCCTCCTTGTTCGGTTCGTCAACGTTCACTCATTTCTTCCTTTTCAGATTGACCTTTTCGTACTTCAGTCTTCGCGCCACTGAGAGCGAGTGCTTGGACACATTGGTGGTTGATGATGTCATCAAGGGAATCGGGGGTGACATAATCAGTTCCACACAGTACTGTGGACATTTGACATCGCTTGAGATATTGTCCATCTCAAACACCATAACGATGTCAGTAAACATCTACCAGCTGACGGCAGGAATGCCAGATTCCCTCGGTTTAACGGCTACTTACAGCGAGGCAGGTAAATAAAGCCTCACGGTTTCATTTTCTTCTATGTGCATTCTGTTAATCGCTCTTTGAACTTGAAGTTCACTTTGTTCATATCCCTTTTATTTTGTCATCATTTTTCATTCTGTTCCAATATTCAAGTAATGACTGGTCGTGAGATTATTATTAAACAGCATATGTTATAATCCCCCAGAGGATCCGAGAGTCACCAGAAAAAGATCTGTTTTACCATGACCTTAGGAACATCATTATTGGCGCTGTAACGTGTCGACCAAATGTGGAATCCAATAATACGCCGGGGTACAAATACAGAATAAGTCCAATTTAGAGTATACTTGAACCTCGCATGTCATTGTGATAGTTTGACAAACAAGGAAACTATCGTTTTAATTTCATTTTTCCAGTTTGTGGGTTCAGTTCTTGCGACTCAGGCTGTGGAAGTTCCGCCCTCCTGACTCAAGAACAGGGCGAGTTTGAGACGTTGAACTTCCCAAGTCAGCTCAAACCGTTCACGAGATGCCAGTGGATCATATCAGCTCCCGAGGGAAAGTTCCTATCGATAACCTTTCCGGACTTCCGAGTCGTCGGCGACTGTCTGGCGAAGGTTGTCATATATAACGGTCAGGTGCCCGTGGAGAGTAACCGGATTTCGACGCTGTGCGGCGATTTCCGACCAACTGTTGTGTCACAGGCTTCTAAAGTCCTTATTACGTTTGAAACATCGCTTGAAACGAATTCAGAAGGTTTTCGAGCGAAGTACGAGAACTTTGGTAGGTTTACCACGTCCCAATAAAATGCAACTGTGTCTGACTTCAATAATATCGAATTCTGTCGAAAAGATTCAGGTACATATTTTAAATGTAGTCTTAGCTAAAGTTTCTCAAACGCTAACGGTTTTTCAGAAAGTGCACAGTGATATTTCGACTAATATTTCAGTCATATTATTTTCTCTGTGTAGGAAGCAATGACGATACTCCTTTTCGTTTTCCTAGTTACGGCCGGAAGACAGGATTTTACTGTCCTGTGCCGGCCTTACATACCATTGACAACACGTTTCTTTGCTGTAGATTCTAAGAATTACACGGCGGCACAGCCATATACATAACATCTGCTTATTAATTCAAGAAAACGAAACGGATGATAATGTTCATGCAATGTAAAGGTTGCTTTACGATGATGCGAACTTTGGAGCTCGAGGAGAGCAAACAAAGTAATCAACTTGCGAAAATATCACAGTTTTCATTAGACTACTCTTAGTCTAGGATCACAAATGAAGGATTCCATTCTTATCACTGTCACGTCATGTGAGTACATGACGTAATTGATACTGCTTTTTATCAGAAATTACACACTCATACATTTTCAGATCTAGCCGGCTGTGGCAGTGGGACGAGGATATGCAGAAACCCACAAGTGTGTACATTCTCACGGGGCTTCATCTCTTCCACGAACTATCCGAATTTCTACCATGCAAATGAGAGATGCTCCTGGCAGATCGTGGCACCCTCGATCAACAACTACATAACTCTGATCTTCACCGATTTTGACATCACTTCTACTGCGCCAGACTGCGCCAGTGACTTCGTGGAAATTTTCGACGGCAGCTCCCGCCTGGACTCCCTCTTAGGAGTGTACTGTAATCATAACCCACCGCCATCGAGACTTCTATCAAGTAGAAATAGTCTCTTGATGCAGTTCGAATCTGACTCCGTCTATGCTGGGAGAGGATTTTCCGTCGAGTACCATTCATCAACCTTTGAGCTCCCAGAAGGCTACAGTCTCAAACAAAACAATGGTAACCATTATTTCTATCTTCTGTGCATAAGACTAAAAAAATCGCGATACATATGTGCATACCCTAGACAGTACCCCTAGGCTTAGGGTAAGCCCGGACGAAATACCATAAATTACTGTCAAGCAAAAAGAAGGTTAGAAAAGCCAGAGGTATTGGGTCAAGTTAGAGCAGACAGAGACAAACTACATTATATTTAAACTGGTGTAAGACCTATATTGAATAGCACAAACGAGAAAATAATATAATACGCTAATAATACAATAAAGACAATAATGTAACATATTACAATAAATAAACGAGTAAAAATAATGTATACATTAAACAAATTCATATGTATGAGAAACAAGGTGATGTCGGGTTAAGGTTACACTATATCCATTTTACAATCTCCTGCCTTGCAAAGCACACATACGTTGAGTTGGCCTAGACAGCAGACAGAAACGATGACTGTCGACTGTTGACTTGGAAACAACTCTTTGTGGAGCTGGACTCGGATCTCACTATCATGGCACACTGGTGACCATAAACAGCTACAACAAAGATGATATTGACAGCACGCAGTACCAAAGCTGACAGTAGAGACACAAAGCAAATCCCCGCCAAAGCCTCTCATAATTTATGTTCTTGCTGTTTATATATATGATATCATATTCGCAAGCCGATACAGGTCGCTGCAATGCTGACACACAAGGGTTGCTGATCTTAATTTGTATATATGTAGTCTTGCTCATTCGCCAAACATTCACTCAAGCACAAGGTGAAATACATTCAATATGATATTGAATATCCAGTACCTAATATCCTGATTTATCACAGTCTCGCTTCTACTGTCTGTAGATTTCATGTACAAGTAAATCTACTCAAAAGATAAATATTTGCAAATTCACAAACTAAACCAAATGCTAACGAATACCTCTGTCAGCTTTCGAATTGGCAATTTTCCTTCAAGCAGCAACTTTGATATCTTGCAGATTATGTATGCATGGAAGGTTGGGGAAAATATGATAGCAGTTGCTACAGTTTCCGGCGAGACAATCAAACTTTGCGGTGGACAGAGGCTGAGATGAAATGCGTACACGATGGTGGTCATTTGGTTAGCATTAAAACCTATCAAGAAATGATGTTCCTCCATTACATGTTGACAACTGACTGGTTCACTGGCAACTCTGAAGTATACATTGGTACGCAAGTCGATTTTACTGTATATTTTCCAGTACACGCAAAGGACGCGCCCGTGCAGTTAAGATGTATACATACGCTATCTTTGATGAAAACTGTACAACATTTGATGTACTAGATTATGAGGAAAAGTGTACAGCTTTGTATAGATATCTGCAATGTAAAAAATGTTATTATTGAACAAAGTACCGGCCGCCATGCTCTTTCGTTGCATTGAAGAATACATCGAAAATCGATCAAACGAGAAGTTCCGACACAAAACATTTGATGACATATACGCGAATTGTCCTAATGTAGAACGACCACAGTAAATTCCGTATTTTTCCGGGAATTTTGCAGGTTAAAATTAATATTGTTTTCCGTGTACCACATCGTGATATTATACATTCGCATCTTTACATCTGACTGTAAAGTTACATGCGTTTGAATGTAAAAACGGCTGCCTGAAATCATGATAATTCAACCGGCCCGTTTATTTCCTTAACAGTGAAGATTAGACACGTAGTTTATATTCTTTATGTCATGGCAAGAAACTCTGCCCAAAATATCTTTATTCTGGACAACGTTTGTCTCACATCAAACAGTTCGATACTGACCGTTCAATTTGCCACTCAAGAATGTCTCATTGGGGTATCATTAAAACAGTTTGTTGCGCCCTTTTCTATTTTAGGATTGTCTGATACCGCTGAGGAAAGCGTCTATCGATGGACAGACGATAGTCCAATGAGCTATGCTGGCTGGTACCGTAAAGACAAGTAAGTACGCCTTACGTATTTGAGGTGTACAACAGTCGATCTCACGTGGACTTTTACCATTTGCTGTCTATTGGACTGTTTTCTAGCGACTTTCAGGCGCTCAGGCTGTCAGTTGTCAATGTTAACACTTTCCATCTATAAAATGCCTCTAGGTTGGAGATATTTGTAGACCTATAGTTTTAAAAGTCAAGTGAAAATTGACATCTTCAATAGAACTTCAAAACTGAATTGTCCCCTCGGACTGCCCCACATGCCCGATCCAAAATGGCGGGCTCTTTACAACAAGTAAACTGCGCATGTCTAGGAGTAAAGCTCCTTAGCTGGTGAAAGTTATCAATAATGAGCAAAAAATTTCTTGTGCATTTGGCTTCGCAAGGAATCTTGTTAAATGTTGATGTTTTAAAATATTTTAACAGCTGTGGTTCTTATAAATTTGATTTCAGCAATGTACAGCCGTCTGGTGGTGAACTCGAGGACTGCACGAAGATTGAATTACGCGAAGTGTATTCCATAAACCATTGGCACGATGTTGCCTGTGCGTTCAACAACATCAACCAGTACATCTGTAAAACGCCCGCAATTTATCAAGGTAATCACCCTTATCAATTGTTATCATGGGGTCATAATTGACGCTCATGAATAAACTTACAAATTTAATTGTTTGAATAGAAACAATAATGCAGCTGAAAATAATATTCAGTGGCCGAGAACATTACTTTTATACAGTGATATTTTATGAATGATGATGTCATTGATGACGTTGATGTAAGGGATTTTGACGAAGGGTTCCTGTTGTTAGCGATTGACCCTTGATCATGTACTTTCGTTCTCGATTGACGTAAGGACATAAACAAAACTATATGTTTAGCTCTGGTTATTTATTCTACAACTTAGTTTTCGAGCAATATGTAACTTTAAATGTCACCTCAAAACGGTTAATGTCATATTACCGATAGATGATTGGTTTATTACTTTTTAATCAAACATCAAACACTCCAGCAAATTTTGTTGACTCCATGTTGCGAAAAGCACATTTTTATTCGAAACAGAAAAGTAGACTAGGGACCTTACAAACTCCCTGGAAAATATTAATATGATTTTGAAATATCGTATTGTAGGTCAAGGTAAAGAGATGAAAGACAGAGTAGTTGCTGGCCATTTTGGTAAGTACATTCTTGTTTGGCGTCAATAAACAGAGATGAAACGTTTGACTTCAGTGCACTATCACAATTCGTCGGCAAATGTGGCATGTTGTGTTATTTTGGCGCCAATGGAAAAAAAGTGTATGTAACATTTTAGCATTTGCTACTTAATAGTATTACGTAAAAATAATCCTTACAAAAATGCCTTAGTTCACAAGGAATACCCCTGTTCATAAATGCTAATATGGGAGGATGCATTTATTGAGGGGAAATATTTATTAATGATCACCATCTTTATACGAGTTTGGACAATAGATAAATATACTGGGGCCGTAATAATTACGGTAAAATGAGGACCAAGCAAGTCACGGTGCATACGATCATGATTTTTTCATACATCATCCGACGGCCCAATAACAACTTTAAAAAGTCTTCTCTCCTATGCTTCCTCTGTAAAGATTGTGAGGTGGGATGGGTTTTGAAAGACGGAGTATGCTTTGCGTCACTTTTGCGTCATTATGTCAGAGAGGAAAACGCGGACGTCATATGTCAGAACCATGGAGCCGATTTAGTCCGTGTTGAAAGCGAGGCCATCAAACCTTTCCTATTGCAAATTCTACGTTTGGATCCCCGTAAAACTGTCGTTTACATCGGTCGTGCAAAAGAAGAGGCTGTAGTGGGCAGTGAGGCACTAAGATTGGAAAACGACATGTGTACAGTTATCATAAGGTACAATAAAAATGAACTGGTCTTCGGCGTTAAGTCTTGTGACACGATATATGACGGCGTCATATGTCACAAATCAGCTACTGGTAAGACAATCGCTTGATTTTTTTCTCTAGGACATGTTTCAATATCGTAAATCCTTGGTCATTTCTATAATTATACACACATAAAATCTCTGTAATAAAGGAAGCATGCGCCTCGAAATTGGAAGATATAAACTTTTACTCAAACTTGCGTCAATTTAATTAAGGGCCATTCTCTTGCAAAAACAAGAGAACAAATTTTCGAGAAACTAAGAAGGTAAAAAAATTGTCCAACTCCAAAAGCGTCAAAATTAGCCCCAACAAATGGTATATCAGAAAAGGATTGTTTCGATTTGAGAGGCAGAATATCTGCCCACCCCAGTCGAATTCTATGTAAACCTCAATACCAAGTATTTCAGATTCTGAATCAGTAATTGGTAATTCCGAATCTAAATGCATGTAGAAAGAGATATCGCCAAAACACGATCAAAATGCTCGTAATTGAGCTTGCATTGGCTGGCTTAGGTATGCCGAGATCTACACCTGAAAATCTTTTGAAATCGTTCGTAACACTAGTGCTTCTAATCAGTCAAACAACATTCGATAATAGTTAAAATCCTACGTTCATCGCAGTCTTGAATGACCTAAAAGAGTACGCCTTCACAGATTCTCCCAGCAGTGGCGACTGTCCCAACACACATTTTCACTGTTCTAACGGTGAATGTATTCTGGGAATATTTGTGTGTGATGGACGAATGGACTGTGGCGATGGATCAGATGAAGAAACATGCAGTAAGTACTTTCCAGATAAGCGCATTATGATATGTTAAACTTTAATGTGGCAATGCCTTTTTGTAGCACAGTAATTTTAATGCTAATGGCCCTAAATTATGAGCGGATCATTAATTGCGAAGTAAATAAAGAAAGGGTTCCAAGGCGTTACCTTCGGGGCGTTTTGTTATTCAAAGTATCTTGGGTTGTTATATTGCCAGAGGTCCACACATATTTCTTCGTTGCATTAGACTTGGTTGAGTATGTTGTGTGTGAAATAATTGTTGTATACGTTATGCCGATTTGCAGTCGTCTTCCTGGCTATGCAATTCTAATTATTGATCCAGGAATTTTCGATAAAAAAGACATGTAGCTTCGCTACCCTATAGACAGGACGTCGTGTGATCAGGATTGAGAATATGTAGTTGGATGCCGGGCCCGGAAACCCATATAGTGTGTACCCCGAGTTTTGTGTCCTAAAATCCTTACTCCGTGCCCTTCATTTTAAAAAAAATGATGATTTTTTAAATATTTTGTTTGTGTGTATCACTTGCTATATCATACGCCTCATCAAAGATTGTGTGTGTTGTGATGTTTCAGATGGAGCGCAATGTCCCGATGGTAGCTTTACGTGCGACAACGGTCAATGCATCTCAATGAGTGTTTACTGTGATTTCATCCCACAATGCATTGATCGTTCTGATGAAATCAACTGCGGTAAGTTCCACTTAAGATGTACCATCTTCATTATTATCACAGAAACGTATTATGAAAACAACTGCTTCACACCTACGGACGAACGTCGATTGCATTCAAGAAACGTGCATTCTCCAAATAGATGTTACGTTTCAACTGCATATGTAAAAATATGCCATCTTGTTTGTATACAATTTGAGGCGTATTTCCAGATCACCTGCAGTGGTACAAGTTATGTTAAAGTCAGATCGTTTTATAATGTATGTTAGCGTTTCCTAATCGACATTTGGAAGCAGCTTCTCGGATCAGCAAATTATTCATTGACCTTAAATGATACTGATAATTTGAGCTTTTTAAGGTCATATTTCATTCTAGTAACACAGGATTTCATAAGTTGCCGGATCAGTCAATGGTGAGAGACACGATCCTATGTTGAGTTTCAGTTCAAACACTCGTTTAAACGAGTTTATACCCAGGGATCTGGGTATCTCATATGGCTTTTGGATTTTAGAAGTGTGCAGGTTACATCATGTCATGGAGAATGACCGTCGTTCAGACACCCATTGACCCTTTGAGTGCTGTAATATTTCCCTCTAAAATTTAGGTGCAACATTTTACCATTTTTATGAATTTTCCAGCAATTTTTTTGAGAATTTTCAACAAAATGGACATCACATTTCATTTGCTACAGTTTTTTATCAAAATTTGGCAAAAATCTGAAAATAATTTGACTAGGGTATATTTTGTAAACATGACAAAAATTGACTTTGGCGCTCAAAGGGTTAACAAGTGGACATCCAGGGTTAAGAAATTACAGCATTCGCATAATGTTTGTACAGATGTCGCATTATATGGTTAATATCTTGTTGTGATAAGGAACCATCAGGAAACGCTAAATATGAATTCATTTCTTTGTCTCCAGTGTACCCAAGCTGCAAGGATGACGAATTTGCATGTGGCAATGGTCAGTGCATATCTTCAAAGAAACGTTGTGACCTGATAAGGGACTGTGTCGACGGTACAGACGAAGAGACCTGCGTCGGTAATGCTACACTCCGCTGCTTATCCCTTACCTGTTTTTGTATATTTTGTGGCTCATTCTTCGAGGTTGAGGTATATGTACAAGGTTTGAAATTTCTGTGACTGATAAAGTATCCCTAGATTTTTTTATGTTTAAAGGCGGAGCCTCCCTTTAAAAGGACGCCAAGTTATGGCGGCGTTCATTGTGTAAGTGGACACCAAATAGGCAAGACGCAGGCACACGCTCCAGAAAATGCAACTTTTCAGTTTTCTC
The DNA here is from genome assembly GCF_041260155.1 of Ptychodera flava. Taxonomy (NCBI): domain Eukaryota; kingdom Metazoa; phylum Hemichordata; class Enteropneusta; family Ptychoderidae; genus Ptychodera; species Ptychodera flava. The sequence continues at coordinate 12,747,812 of NC_091943.1, read as the reverse complement.
CGGCCGCAGAAACACAGACAGACTGCCAAGCGGTCAGCGCAAAGTTGCTGCCGATCGAACCCTGTGGTTATATTCAAAGTCTAACACGACTGGAAGACAAAAACTATGTTTGCATGATTAGCAAAATGTGACAAAGGGTTGAGATCAGTTTGTGTAATCAATGTTATAGAAATTATAGAAATCGTACTGGCCAAGCGTTTGTCTTGGGAGAGAACTTTACTAATGGGAGAACCTGAGATCGAAAAGTGCGGCTTTAAGCATTATCATTACATCTCCCTTGTGATGCATTCGTTCTACTAAGCCAATGTTTACGCTTTCATTCATCCAATGTTTTGTCATGGTATGATCATTCTTTTACCCTGTCTTCTTGTATGTAAAGCTCAGCACCATCGACCCTACTTTTTGGTAAAGACAAAGAGCAACATCGTCGACCGCTGTTCAAAGACCATATTCCTAAGTTAATTTTCTTGGCTAAAAGTCCATGGCAAGATTTATTACGCGGAACGAGGACGTATTCCCTAGCTACAGTTGATGCAGTAATAATTAGATAAAACTATGTTTGATTATATGAAGTATATCTATCGTTAAAACGAAGTTATGTTATTTCAAATTTAAGTTAACTTATCACAAATTATATCTTTTTCTATTGATGAAAATGGTGGTTCTTAATTGCAGAAGGCATAGCAAGTCTTTCATGTTATGTATTTGCTGTTTTCCTTATTTTTAGGTCAGTGTAACTCCGGTTTCCAGTGTTATGACGGAACATGTCTACCTTCTCATGCCATTTGTGATGGTTACATAGACTGCCAGGGTTCTGACCATGAAGATGAACCACAGACGTGCGGTAGGTCTGACTATGGAATGGCTGTGAAGTTGATGCCTTTATTGTGCAATCGTCTGTATTCTATGTCAAAATATGACATACTACCATTATAAATATCCGAGGTTTTAAAATGACTTTACGAAGGATCAACTTCCAGATACGTGATATGTAGTATGGATCTCGCTTACAGTGGCCAGTGAATCTCGGTTTGAGTGCCGGATTCTGCCCGAAAAGTCCCAGGGGGTTCTGTGTACAACTGATAAGAAGAACGAAACGAACGACGACAATGCACCAATTATAAAATATTGGCATTGACTTTTCATATGATGACCTTTTTTCACATCAGTTTTGACAATGACCATAATTAAATTCTGACCATTAGAAATCATATCATAGAGAGATCACAAACATTTATCAGTTTCGTGAAGGTACATGTGCCCGAAGTTTCTTTTCAAAAATAGCCTGCCCCGCGCAATAGACATTTTATGGGAATAAATCGGTTTCTTTTTTTCTCATAGATTACAAATTGAGTGACTTTGTTCGTAAAAACGACGAGTTCCCTTGTGACAACGGAGTCTGTATATCAAAGCGTCTACTGTGTCACTATGAATTCGACCAGTTTCACATACAACTAGGCTGTCGTGATGTAACCCATCTGATGCACTGTGGTAAGCAATAAAATGAGACATTTTGCTCTAGAGGTATATTTTGAATATTCCACTCTCACCAGCTTATGGGGTATACATTTCCCAGCTTATTCGATATGCTAGAGCATGCCGTTCATATGGTGATTTTGCAGAGAGACAACGCCATCTCTCTTGTAAACTTTAAAATCAAGGTTAAACCAGAGAAAGACTTGTCTCTGCATTCAAACTTTTTGGCAGGTATCACAAGCTGGTAGATAAGTATGATATCTCTCTTTGACAAATGATCGCTGATGGCATTAGTGACATTGATCCGTAGTTGGTGACCACTACCTATTTGACTAACAGATTTATATATGGCGGGTGCCACATGTGGGGCAGGATGCGCTTACTATTTTCAAAACACCTGACATCACTTCTTGGTCTTTTTTCCAGAGGTCTATATATCTTTCTTTCACGAATTTAACTTTAGTGCTTGTACCGGGTGCCTTGCTGACTGTCTATGTTTATAACAATTGACGATGTATTACAAATATTGACCTAGTGCGATTGGATTATGGATGCCATTGGTATGATTGTGATTATTTTAAGTGTATGCATGCAAGTATAAGTGTATGAGTGTACGGAGGAAAGATGATGTATGATATTGAACTTCACAGTGCGTGTACATGTTGTTCAACTGATCAATTACAAGAACTTTATTCTGTATACCATCACTTTCTTTTCTCAGACCTGTTTGATTGTCCTACGTCGACGTACAAATGCCCGAATGCCTACTGCATACCACTGCACATGCGCTGTAATGACGTAGCGGACTGTCCAAATGGTGAAGATGAGGATGGTTGTGGTGAGAAAGAGATCTCTACAAATATTCATTGTCATTGACTTTATTTCACACGAATTGTCATTCTTGTCTTTCTGTTTTTACATGTTATTCATTGATCCATGTTTTATCATGATGCTCTTCCACATATCGATCAGATGTCTGCATTTGAGCTGAAAGTAAAGATGAATTGATTTCGCCAATGATAAGGCACAATTGTTTGTCGTTATATTCATTTTATTTGGTCCGAATAGAGCACGACACAGCTCAGAATGTATCATTTGCAAGGATTTGAATTAAATTATTGTCGTAACAGATAGCATACCAGAAAAATCATATTTTTCCACTCTTGAGGTATGTTTATGGAAAATTGGTAACATGCGATAATAAAAGTCTTGCAAAATTTTACTTTAGAACTGTAATAATTTTATTTCACCTTTACTTTTCATTTTCCAATTGGATATTCAGTCTAATGTCAGCTAGTTGCTAGACAAAAATAATTTTAGATTTTAGTTTCTTTTTCAGAAGAACTTGTTCTGTTTGTACATTATTTGATATATTTAGGCTTTCTAGAATATATGTTGATTAATTGCTTGCTTGCTAGATTGATTTAAACATTTTCTTTCTGATTGTCAAACTGGAATACATCATTGCTTCTGGCTCTTGTTTTTCATTATGTACAAATCCCAGACGAATACACATGCCCAGGTGCTCACAAATGCTTGGACAGAGACTACTGCGTATCGCTAACAAGGGTTTGTGATGGTGTCAAGGATTGTAGTCATGGAGACGACGAATTTGAATGTGGTAAGAGTGCTATCTTCTTCAACAGTTAGTATAATCTTTATATAGTACATTCTGTCTTTCGTATATATGTGTGTATGAATGGATGATGGATGGGTGAGTGGATGTGTGGATGGAGATGAGTGGATGGATATTTGCATGATTGTATCAGCATAATGTGCTCATATCTCACTTCGAGGGGGCATAATCCTGTCACTTGATTTTTCAGACAAAGTATGCCCAGAAGATTGCATCTGTGATGGTCTAAGCTACAGTTGTGAAGGAAGTGATATAAATCTGTCGCTGATTCCTGGTAATATCCGTAAGCTGTAAGTATTTCTATAAGTATGAGCGAGTCTGTTCACATATGCAATATATTACTCTGTATGCAAACAATCGGGTTCAACTCCAGGGACCATTCCAAAAATATACCCTAGTGAAGTATGTATTTATATATTTATATATGTATATATGTATGTATGTATATATATATATATATATATATATATATATATATATATATATATATATATATTTATATATGTATATATGTATGTATGTAGGTAGGTAGGTAGGTAGGTAGGTAGATAGATATACATGTGTAGGTAGGTAACATGTATGTATAGATGCGGGTAAAACTGAGGGGTTGATGAACGAATTACTCATGGAAACCGTTCAATAGCATTCACAGGTTGACTTGGCGAGCAAAGGTATGCTGTCAAACCGAATGACCAATCAGTATGCCTTTTTACACGTCTTGCTTATTTTCCCTTTGAATACGATAAATCACTCTACTGGCGGCCATCTGGGTAACAGGCGACACCGCAATCTTTTTTTATGTTTTATTGAATGGGCGCATACATAGAAAGCATCTTTCAAAATATAAGGGTATTAATTTAGCGAACGGTTATCTGGAAGTTTAGCCATTCAAAACAGTCGACTGTTACCCTACTATTGATGTATTACAATGGTTGATATTATGCTATTTTTTGCAGGAATTTGACTGGACAGTTGGGTTTGTTTTCCAGACGAAAACGGCAAACAAACACAGACGTTCAGTACGACCTAACGGCTGCTGACTTGCAGGAATTTCCCTTTCTCGGTGTACTGTAAGTCAATACAAAATTTTCCCGCAGATTTGCGATAATTTGATCTCTACGAATTGCAATGCTTGATACCCCATTACTCATATAATGATGCAGTCTTTGTCGCCTTATTTGTTCAATTTTTAATCTCTTACGACATTTCCTCTGCTCTAGGGATTTATCAAATACTGGAATATCTTCAATCGAACCAATGGCATTCAATGCACTGAAGAACCTGCGTCATTTGTGAGTTGAAAATTAGCACCACCAGGCACCAACACCACCACCACCACCATCACCACCACCACCACCACTACTACTACTACTACTACTACTACTACTACTACTACTACTACTACTACTACTACTACTACTACTACTACTACTACTACTACTACTACTACTACTATGAATATGGTTACGTTTAAGTAAATCCACGGATTGATACATTCTGACAAACATGACGTCATATGCTCAACTTGAGCCAACTTGCCTTTCTATAACAACTTTGCCGAATATAAAGTAATGATTACCTTGTCAGGAGTGGAGTTTGCATGTGTTCCTGATAATAATCCATCATTTCCTGAGATGAAAGAATGTTGAAAAGGTGTTTTGAACAATGGTGTATACTTTTCAAGTTTCGGATTTTGACATGGCGCCGTAACAAGCTGTTGATCTTGTACTGCATTTCGTCTTGCCAGTGACCTTTTGCTGAATTTTCGTGTTTGCTTGAAGACAGCAAAAAAAATGTGAAGAACGAAGCATAGTTCCTCCGTAATGGCCATCCCATTAAAATTCTAACAAGTGGTTTTATTGAATGTGTTAAAGACAAAGAGAGCTGTCTATTATAGAAATAACGGACGACGCGCTGACCATTAACGTTTATTTATGGGCAAGGGCGAGAGGAAAGCCAAAAATTAATGGGCGAGGCTTGCCGAGCCCGTTAATTTGGCTTTCCTCTCCCCCGCGCCCATAAATAAACGTTAATGGTCAGCGCGGAGTATGTTATTAGGGACGATTCAGAATTTACTTCCAGGGGGAGGGTGGAGGATTTTCTATTTTCTCGGTGATTTTTTTCCATGGCCCCCCCTAGAAAATTATAGAAAAAATCTATGGCCCCCCTCATCTTTCCTGTTTTTTTTCCATGGCCCCCCTAATATATACATGCATGCTTATACATTATAGACATATCCAGTCTAACAAGTTGCAGGAACTGTAGTGGACATTTAATCGATGATATAACAAATCATTTCAGGGTTATGTGACTATAAAAAGAATGATTTGCTGGGACTGCAAGTGGCACACTTTTGGAAAGGGTAGCAATAAACATATCTGGTTGTAAATTTCTGAAGAAAAGTTAATTACTAAATATTAATACTTTTTTCGTTATGTCTCACTGATACATATGATGCACACAAAGACAAGCAAAGATGTCAGTTAGAAATGGTGAACAGAAAATCAGAGGAGCAGATAATTGGCAAAGTGATATATCTTGAAGTTTAATGGTACATCATTTGCAGATATCCAGATATTTCTGGAAAGTGAGTGTACATGTACATGCACACGTTCAGCATACATTTTCATTTGATGATACTGAATATTTGCAGACTCACGGTGAAAGTTTTAAACATTAGGAATTAAAATTGGTGAAAGCAAACTTGTTTTTAATTTTCTCTTTTTTCTAATTTGGCTGTCATAAAACCAAGTAGCTGCCACTGAAAGCAACAATGCTGAGGAATATTTTAGAACATTTCTTGGACAAAACACTTTATCCAAAACATGAATTCACATGTTATTCTGCTCATTCCATTCACAATCCAATGTTCATATTAAAATGCAGATAACCCTGTGTAAGTCAAAATTCACATTTTGTCAGCAGTATTTTTCAAAATTGACAGAGCATTCATATTTCAAATTTTTTAACAAACTTTAATTTTAAAATAGTCATGATGCGCATGTTTTCAGATGACACGAAACAATACATGTTAATTTGTTTTTTTGCCTTTTCAGCCAGCCGTGAAATCTTTGATTATACATATATCAGAATGAATGGGACACAAAAGTGTTAGCATCATACACTGTGTAAGCCTATCCACATTTCTCCTAGCCTCATACACACTGAGATCACTTCTTGGACTACAGCAAATTTCATGTGTACACAATATTTCAACAATCCGACACCATAGCATTGACGCAGTGCCACATGATCTTCTGGATGCACATACAGGATTATTGGAAAATCAACCCTTTTGTAAATTTTTCACCATATATTTTTGACAGTAATACATAATATTTTTATTTTCAACATTAAAAAACTATTCGCTGAAAAGCACCTTGAAGATGAGACGGCCATAAATTATTTTCAAAAAAGTTTATAGTAGATGTAAGCACTAGTAAAAAGTTATGTAGAACATTTAAAAAATTTAGAAAGGGTAAAATTGATGAGAATGAAACATAGAAAAAAGAGAAGCAGAGAGAGTAGCAGTAGCAGTAGTTTACTCAAAGGATGAAGTGGGTGTATATTTGGGGTAATCAATTTTGTTGTGTATATTTGGGGTAAAAAACCTCAATTTTTGTATTAATGATAAAAATTAATTTAAGTCAAAAACTAGACAGTATTTTCTGAAATGTAATATTACACTTGAAAGGAGAGTATTCATGTAGAAAAAAACAACAATTTATTTGGCATTATCCATCCTCATTTTAAAATTGTTGGGGTTTAAAGCCTGACACTCTAATAATTGATTAAAATCATGATCAGCAAAATTAAAATGCCTCTTATTCAAAATGCCTCTTATTAAAAATGTAAGAGCTTTATTGCCAAACAAAACCAATTGATAGTTGTTGTTTTATATAGCATTTAAAAAACATAATGTGAAATTTCAGAAAATTTGACCCAGCCGGAGTGGAGTTAAATTCTTTGGAAATTTTGAAATTGGGAGGCAAAAGAAGCCAAGAAATCGGGTGATTTGCATACATTTGCATAAATTAACACTTCTTTATCATGCAACTTTCAACTGCTTTACAAGCTACAAGGTAAACCCAACCTTAAAAAGACATTTGCTGTAATTTTTAGCATTTGTTCAATGTTCATCTCTGTGTATCAGCATTTGTTTGTTATTCTATCACTACATAGAACACCCAATGCTGTATTCAACAACATACCAGTGTGAACATAAATGACCATTGTTATTGTTGATAAATGAATTCTAGTCTGGACTTGATCTGAGATCTCTTTTCAACAAAAACAACCCTGACTGTTCACTTTGGTTTGTATTGACATGCTAAATACTGGACATTTCATAACGCTTCAGGGAGGAGAACAAGATACTGCAGTAGATGCATAAAACAAACCACTGTGAATATTACCGAATTTGGCAGCTAAAGGAGTTTAACTAAACATGTTGAGTTTATCTGTCACCTGGTAGCGTCTATGGTTCTCTCTTGTAGAGATCAGAAATTCTGGGCAAATATTGAATTGATGTTTTTTTTCCTTGGCCCCCCTAAAAGATTGTGGTATTTTTGTCTGGCCCCCCCCCTAAATTTTCATGGGAAAAATGGGTGCCCCCCCTGAAAATCCTCCACCCCCCCTGGAAGTTAATTCTGAATCGTCCCTTAGTCCCCACGGACATCGTCCGGGGGATATAGGTTTGGTCATGTCCGTGCGTGCGTGTGTGCGTGCGTGCGTGCGTGCGTGCGTGCGTCCGTTCACGCAGATATCTCAGAGACGCCTTGAGCGATTTCGTTCAAACTTGGTACAAGGATAGTACCCTATATCATACAGATGCACGTCGATTTGTTTCACAATGCGATCAAATTTGGCCGTGTTAGAGGACATTTTAGTTTTCCCCTCCATAGACTACCATGTATAAGGCAGCTCATAGACTCCCATGTGTAAGGCAGTCCATAGACTCCCATGTATAAGGCAGTCCATAGACTCCCATGTATAAGGCCAAGAAAAATTAAAGCTGCAAGCAGCGTTGGCGGGGCCCAAGCGGTTAACATGGTTGAAAAATCTTGCACTAATGATATTATGTGCAAAATTCGAGCTTGAAAAAGTAGGATTTTGAACATCATCTAATAGTTACTGTACTTTTCACTTGGAATTTAATATTTTACGGAAAATCCAATATGGCGGCAAAACCACGTGACCGATCAAAATGCCTTCGCAAACTTGAAAGAGATCACACTTAAGATGTTACACATAAAATTTCAGCTCAATCGGTGTGTTGGTTGTTGGAGGAAAATTTTTAAAGATTAAATCATGATTTTCTCAAAAATCAAATATGGCGGCCAAACCACGTGACCGATCAAAACACCTTATGTAAACTTGAAAGAGATCACACTTTTTATGTTACATGTGAAATTTCAGTCGAATCGGTGTGTTGGTTCTTGAGAAGAAGATTTTTAAAGATTTAATCACGATTTTTGCAAAATCCAATATGGCGGCCAAACCACGTGACCGATCAAAACGCCTTTCGCAAACTGAAAGAGACAACACTTAAGATGTTACATGTCAAATTTAAGTCAAATCGGTGAGTTGGTTCTGGAGAAGAAGATTTTTAAAGATTAAATCATGATTTTCGCAAAAATCCAATATGGCGGCCAGACCACGTGACCGATCAAAACGCCTTCCGCAAACTTGAAAGAGATCACACTTAAGATGTTACTTATCAAATTTCAGTAGAATCGGTGTGTTGTGTTGGTTCTGGAGAAGAAGATTTTTAAAGATTTAATCACGATTTTTGCAAAATCCAATATGGCGGCCAAACCACGTGACCGATCAAAACGCCTTTCGCAAACTTGAAAGAGATCACACTTAAGATGTTACATGTGAAATTTTAGTCGAATCGGTGTTTTGGTTCTGGAGAAGAAGATTTTTAAAGATTAAATTGGTATTTTCCAAAAATCCAAAATGGCGGCCAAGGTCACGTGACCGCATGCGATTTTATTGGCAAATTTTTAAGACCTTAGGCCATGCTTGCTATACAAAAAATTTCAAATCGACTAGACCCCTAGGTTATCTGGAGAAGCCATTTTTAGATTTTTGGAAAATCCAAAATGGCCGCCAGGTCACGTGACCAATCAAAATTTGTATACCCAGGTGCACGAGATCTCATAGGTACCTATTAGCCCTGCAAGTTTCAGAAGTTTGTGGTAAGCGGTGTTTGAGTTCTAGGTCGACAAAAAAAGAGCGGAAGAAAAAGAAGAAGAAGATTAAAGCTGCAAGCAGCGTTGGCGGGGCCCAAGCGGTTAACATGGTTGAAAAATCTTGCACTAATGACATTATGTGCAAAATTTGAGCTTGAAAAAGTAGGACTTTGAACATCATCTAATAGTTTCTGTACGTTTCACTTGGAATTTAATATTTTACGGAAAATCCAATATGGCGGCCAAACCACGTGACCGATCAAAACGTCTTTCGCAAACTTGAAAGAGATCACACTTAAGATGTTACACATAAAATTTCAGCTCAATCGGTGTGTTGGTTGTGGAGAAGAAAATTTTTAAAGATTAAATCATGATTTTCCTAAAATCCAATATGGCGGCCAAACCACGTGACCGATCAAAACGCCTTTCGCAAACTTGAAAGAGATCACACTTAAGATGTTACATGTCAAATTTCAGTCGAATCGGTGTGTTGGTTCTTGAGAAGAAGATTTTTAAAGATTAAATCACGATTTTCGCAAAATCCAATATGGCGGCCAAACCACGTGACCGATCCAAACGCCTTTCGCAAACTTGAAAGAGATCACACTTAAGATGTTACATGTCAAATTTAAGTCGAATCTGTGTGTTGGTTCTGAAGAAGAAGATTTTTAAAGATTAAATAATGATTTTCGCAAATCCAATATGGCGGCCAAACCACGTGACCGATCAATACGCCTTTCGCAAACTTAAAAGAGATCACACTTAAGATGTTACATGTGAAATATCAGTCGAATCGGTGTCTTGGTTCTGGAGAAGAAGATTTTTAAAGATTAAATGGGTATTGTTCAAAAATCCAATATGGCGGCCAAGGTCACGTGACCGCACGCGATTTTATTTACAAAATCTGAAGACCTTAGGTCATGCTTGCTATATAGAAAAATTCAAATTGACCAGACCCCTAGATCATCAGGAGAAGCCCTTTTTAGGTTTTTTGAAAATCCAATATGGCCACCAGGTCACGTGAAAAATCGAAATTTGTATACCCAGGTGCACGAGAACTCATAGGTACCTATTAGCCCTGCAAGTTTCAGAAGTTTGCGGTAAGCGGTGTTTGAGTTCTAGGTCGACAAAAAAAGAGCGGAAGAAGAAGAAGTAGAAGAAGAAGAAGAAAGTTGAACTCCTACGAAACCAATAGGGGCCCAGCCGGTAGGCTTGGGCCCCTAAAGAAAGTTGAATTCCTACGAAAACAATAGGGCCCAGCCGGTAGGCTTGGCCCCTATAATAATTTAGTTTCTCATCGTATTCATATTGCAAAAAGGATGCAGTGACACAGTTTTTAGTCCCCATAGATAAAGTCCAGGGGGCTTATAGATTGGGTCATGTCCGTCCGTGAGTCCATCCGTGAGTCCATCTGTTCACAAAATATCACATGACCTTGGTGACCTTTGACCTCGAATATACATATTTGCCCATAACTCAGTAACCACAAGTGCTAAACCTCCCATATATGGTGTGATGGGACACCCTATGACGCCACATATTGTACCTCATTGATTATGTGCATATCTAATTTTGAGCGAGCCAATAGAGCTAGAGGTCTGATTTTTGGTATATATGGATAACTTAGCAATAAAATTTTTTTGACAAAATGTCACGTGACCTTGGTGACCTTTGACCTCAAATATACATATTTGTCTATAACTCAGTAACCACAAGTGCTACACCCTTCATATTTGGTATGATGAGACACCTTATGACGCCACATATTGTACCTCATTAATTATGCTCATATCTAATTTTGAGCGAGCCAATAGAGCCAGAGGTCTGATTTTCGGTATGTAGGGATAACTTAGCAATACAATTTTTTTGAAAAAATGTCACGTGACCTCAATGACCTTTGACCTCAAATATATATATTTGTGCATAACTCAGTAACCACAAGTGCTACACTCTTCATACTTGGTATGATGGGACACCTTATGACGCCACATATTGTACCTCATTAATTATGCACATATCTAATTTTGAGCGAGCCAATAGAGCCAGAGGTCTGCTTTTCGGTATAAAGGGATAACTTAGCAATACAATTTTTTGACAAAATGCCACGTGACTTTGGTGACCTTTGACCTCAAATATACATATTTGTCCATAACTCAGTAACCACAAGTGCTACACCCTTCATATTTGGTATGATTGGACACCTTATGACGCCACATATTGTACCTCATTAATTAAGTGCATATCTAATTTTGAGCAAGCCAATAGAGCCAGAGGTCTGATTTTTGGTATATAGGGATAACTTAGCAATAGAAGTTTTTTGACAAAATATCACGTGACTTTGGTGACTTTTGACCTCAAATATACATATTTGTCCATAACTCAGTAACCACAAGTGCTACACCCTTCATATTTGGTATGATGGGACACCTTATGACGCCACATATTGTACCTCATTAATTATGCACATATCTAATTTTGAGCGAGCCAATAGAGCTAGATGTCTGATTATTGGTATATAGTGATAACTTAGCAATACAATTTTTGGTATATAGGGATAGACTATAGGATAGAAATTGTTTGACAAAATGTCATGTGACCTCGATAACCTTTACCTAAAATACACGATTATGTCAATAAATAAGTAACCACAAGTGCTATGTCCTTTATATTTAGTAGGATGGGAGACCTTATGACAACATATGCTTTACCTCATTAATTATGCACATATATAATTATGGGCAAGCCAATAGAGCTAGAGGTCTGAATTTTGGCATATATGGATTAATTAGCAATACAATTTTTTTTCCAAAATGTCACGTGACCTTGATGACCTTTGACCTTGATTATGCATATATATGCATAACTCAGTAACCACAAGTTCTTTACGCTTCAATTTTGATAGGATAATAGACCTTAAGATGTCACATCTTGTACCTCATTTATTATGCGCATATGTATTTCTTGGCTGGCCAATACAGCTAGAGGTCTGATCTTTTTTCCCGATTTAGAACCATAACTTAGACATACCTCTTGTTTCAAATTGGGAACAATGACATAGACCCATGTATCCATAGATCTGAACATATACACTCCAGTGATACTTCTTAATGACCACATTTCCCTGCCCCATCAAGACTAATACTCCTATTACAGGTGGGGACTATGTCATTGTCAATGACTTGTTTCCATTATATTATCAATGAACACCGAAAAACTGTCAAAATTTACGAAAATTTCCCGTGCAAATGACAACGGGGCCCCAGAACCTGACAGTGAGTGGTGCGCGCGCTGCAAAAAATTTGCAAATCCGGAGATTTTTTTTGGAAAAAAGCGTATAAACTTGGTCGACAGATGCTCCATTTTATTTTGTGGTTGATTGTGAATTTTGTACAAATTGCAATTTTCGTTTTGGCTGTAAAGTTTCTATGTTTACGATATTATTCATATTCACGGGCACGAAAACAAACCATTACTGTGTATTTGTGGGCAGTCACGTGGTTCAGCTCCACCAATCAAAACGCGATGGACAGGGCATGGTAATATAATAAGGTGTTAAATATCGCTCAACATGCTTATTTCAAGAAACTTAAGCGAAAATCGAAAAATGCATCCGAAATTTTATTTTTAAGGTACTTATCTGGGAACAAAATTTCCACCCTGGAAGCCATGGTGTTCACAGCACTAGAAAGTCTCAGAACATTGTAAGTAAAACTATTTAACTAGATTTAAAATTACTTCGAACTTACGACCTAGGGTCTGCATGCGTAATTAGATCAACAGTGCATTCAGTCGAACGGTCAGTCTCCTTCCAACTGATCCAATGTGGTTTTAGTCATATGCTGTCTATGTACTGTCGATTGTCTCTTTCCTTCTCACTTGCCTTCCTCTAACAGTGAAGGTTCTTTGCTTCTGCACGATCCTGGTTGGTGTTTATCTTTCAACAGAAAATGTCGTAATAAGAGAAGTGTTTATGCCTGTTGTCGACGAAACGGCAAAACGACAATGAAAAGTTCAGCAGCATTATGCTTCAAGCAGACCAAAACGTGAATTCCAGCAATATAAATTTAGTACTCTTTTAGCTAAGGCTAAGGTGCATTAAATTTAATATCAACGTTTTAACAACTTGAAGCTTTCCACTTACTAATAGTAAATTATTTTGCTTGAACACGATTTTGCTTTTATAATAACAGAAAATGTCTCAGAGTAAATTTTGTAACTTACCGGTATCATATGCATTCCTTGCCGGATCATTCTGTGACACCTTTTCCATTTACTTTGGTTCAGAGAAATTAAAAACAGCTCGATTGCGATATTTGAAGGAACGATATTTGATCCCCTGGTTAATCTTCTCCATTTGTAAGTATGGTTAATCGTCTTCTTTTGTCAGCATATACTGTGTATTCGTTTAAAAGTTAGTAGGGTTTGACGCCGACGGCGTCCAATGCCCCCTAATCCTCATCTATTAACTAAATGTACTCAAAGATTAGTGGAAACAGGAAAAGATCTTTGAATTATTCAAATTATCATGCATTGGATGTTAGTGCCATTGAAAATGGCCAATCCACTGAAAGATTTCGCCTTTTGCTTGCACCCACAGAATTGCCTCTCAATCTATCACGTGTGGTGTGACTTTTGCAACTTTGTTCTGGATATTTACTCTTTCTTAGTAGTACATCTTGATTCAGTTTAAAGATGACGGTCGATAAAATTGAGGCGATAAAAACGTCATGGTTTATAGCTGTACAGATGTTGCGTTAAATTTATCGCTTATATTGATTATTTTGTATCCATCAGAGACATGCGACAGAATCCCTTGACAACATTCAGCATTGATTTGTTGTATGAGCTGAAACAACTGCAAATTCTGTAAGTAAAACATTACATTCCAAGTGAAGATCATGCGTTTTTGCTAGTAACAAATCCTACTTTGTTTCAAACTGCAAACCCCATATTTGTTCACATTTTAAGAAATTACACATTTATTTTGAATGTCGTGTCGGTCTTTCTGCAATTTTACTATAATCGTTTGAATGTGTGCGCTAATTTTGATGAATATAAAGATATGAAAACGTTGATCATAACATGATATGGCAAATTGTAAATAGAGCCTGCAATTTACTCTTTTATCAGTTGGTTGTCTTGCATCTTTGATAATGGACTCTCATGGTGACTATATTGCGAACCTGTGGAAAACATAGGAATATCAGAGAAAATAAAATGGTCAGTTTACAGACAACCACGAACACTACAGTTCATATCTGGTATATTTGCTTCATTCTTACTAATTTTCATAAAACGTCACTTTTCATTTGAATTTTCTACGATAGAATCAAAATCTGTAATTTTACCTTCTAATTTTTACACAGAAAGTCTGACAAGTACCTGTTTTGCTGCCTGACTGGCAACTCTCTCGTCGAATGCATCCCGCAGCCAAATGAATTTTCGTCCTGCAAAGATTTGCTACGAGAACAGGTTCTGCGTTTCTTCATGTGGGGCCTTGGCATCAGTGCTCTGCTGGGAAACTGTGGCGTTCTAGTTTGGCGAGCAGTGTCTCGAAATAAAACGAATGTAAATTCACTCTTGATAAGTAACCTGGCTCTGGCCGACATGCTAATGGGCGTGTACATGATTATCATAGCATCAGTAGATCAGTACTACCGTGATGAGTATATTCTCCACGATGAAGCATGGAGAGGCAGTTACCTGTGTCAGTTCTCTGGTTTCCTGGCATCGCTGTCGAGTGAAGTATCGGTTTTCACGCTGACGGTAATGACCTTTGACCGTTTCTGTAGTTTAGTCTTTCCTTTCTCCGGTTCAAGAATGACAGTGAATTCAGCGACGGTTGTCGTATGCATTGGTTGGATCACAGTGGCTACCATTTGCTTCATACCGTTAGTAGGGATTCCCTACTTTCAGGATGCATTTTACGCCCGTACTGGTGTTTGTCTGTCACTCCATATGTCGCGTACCACGCCCCCAGGCTGGGAATACTCCGTGGCCATATTCTTGGTGGTCAACCTCGTCTCCTTCCTTTTCATTTTCGTTTCCTACCTCGTTATCTACATAACTGTCAAACGCACGGGAAAGAAAGTCGAAAACTACGCCATCAAAACTGGCAGTGAATGGCGCATGTCTGCCAAGATCACCTTGATAGTTGCTACCGATTTCTGCTGCTGGGTTCCAATCTGTACTATGGGCATTCTCGGCTTGTCTGGTGTGGTCATATCCAGTGACGTGTACGCCTGGACCGCAGTCTTCATCCTCCCTCTGAACTCCGCCCTCAACCCTTTCCTGTACACGTATTCGAGTATCCGGCGTAATTGGAATGAGTCGTTCTCCAGCCCAGGACTGACGTATCGAACAAACGCTCGGCTTTACAGCACGAAAAGTGGTGAAAGGGCGACGACTTCAATTGACAAGAACCCATCATGCAGTGCATCAGGTAAAACTCCAGGTTACTATACTCTGATCCTAAAAAATGTGTTTTCCTTTATTTGATAATTAATGAAAAACCGTACAGGGAAGTGAACAATCTGCGATTCACTTTGCTGCGCTGTAGCATCTAACAGCTAGGGACGCTGTTTACAGCTATGGGTGTTGCTTTACCACTTCACCAGCCATAGCAGTTTGATTTAAGGGCTAGTTCTCCATATGTTCTTACTTCAGATGATTCTGTTCTCCAATGTTCTCTAAAGAGAGCCAATACTTGCTAGGAATCACAATCCAAGCAAGCGGCAAAATGGGAGTTATGCTGCATCACGGGGAACCCAGAAATATGGTTGTTGTTGTTGTTTGTATTGTTGTTTATGTTTATATTAGCCGTGTTGTTGTTGATATTGTTGACCAATAAAATTGAACGAACATAACTATTGCGTTTTTGTTGTTGTTTCAAACGTAATGTAGATGTCCTAAGAAACACTACAAGGACACTGTCGTCATTTGACCCAATGCAACTACCTCTCGACGTATACACTCTACCGTGCAACTGTACGTAGAGAGTGTATACGTTTGGAGGTAGTTTCATTGGGTCAAATAATGATACCGTCCTGTAGTGTTTTTTATAGAAGATCTATATTACGTTTGAAACACTAACAACACAATAGTTATGTTCGTTCAATTTCATTGGTCAACAACAACAATAACAACACCACTAATATAAACATGAACAACCATACAAACAACAACAACAACCATATTTCTGGGTTCCCTGTGGTTGCATGGGAGTTCTGTTGCACTCGGGTGTCTCATCAGGCGTACGTAAAGCACGCGGGTCACGATAATCTTGCTCGTATACACAAATAAAATGTTTCTTCCCTCATTTTTACGTGCTAGTCACTTTATTGTTCACATTTTGCATCTTCCGTAATGATTCTGCCTGCTACCGATATGTATGACGTCACAATATTCATTCTTTTTCAGGGGGAGGGCATCGCACTCTGATGAAACTGTCTGATATCATCCCGACCAACACCTTGCGTGCTGCGGAAATAGAAATAATCTTGGTCGATGTGAGAGCCGGACTCAAACGCTTTCACGACCGCAGCCTAGCGTACGAACAGCTCGATGAAGACCACGTTGTTGTCGATCAGCATGACGTACGTCTTGTTTACTCTTTGAATGTCGAAACTTTGGTGCATCTGTGAAGGCCAACTTGAAGGCCTCCTCATTTTGTGACAATGATACGAAAATTAACAGCATTTTATTCACATTACACAGAAAACTTTTGAAAAACGTCTTGCTCTGTCTTTCGCACAGCACTGTGTTGAAAGTAGAATAAGTTTGCCTAAATGTTTATAAAATGCATTTTTGTGTTACATAATGTGCTTCTCCGGAAAGGCTGTGTGAGGCTTTTGTTACATGCCGCTGGGATTTTACTTAATCAGTTAGTGTCGGCGACAAAAATTAAATATCTGCTCTGAAGATGGGATATTTTCCTCTATTTTCTTCTTCAAGCGCTGTATACGTGTCTCATCGATTATTCTCAGCATTTCACATGGATTTATGCAAGTCATTGTGTCTACCGTACATGTCTGACTTCGACAGTTGCACTGAAAACCGAGGACTACGGCTCGGGTTCAGATTTGTTGACTCGCGTTACTCGTCACCTCGAACATAGCTCGAGGAGCTCAGGTTCATAGAATTTTCTTACAGGTAGAATGGGCGATCACATATCAGGGCTACAATACTGCCTGTAGGAAACATAAGTTAAACCAGTTTCTTTCATTTTGATGTTTTTTCAAAAATGTATTTGCTGGTTATCACGTGAGCTGGACAAAATGAGCGAATTACATCTAAGACAGCTACCCTTTCGATTTTGAAAACGTGTCGATAGATGTGTTGTTGTGTTCAAAGATTCCAATTTAGACCAAGGAAAAAACTGTTCCTCGCATTTATTTTGGCTAAAAGCTACAAGCTATTTTGTTTAAATTTGTTTTTTAAGACCTAGCAAATTCTCCCTCCTCAGATTTATATCGTTACTGATGGCATGGAGAACTATCCACAATAATTGAAACACAACATTTACTGGCGCTGTTGACAAAGCAAATTCTGAGCATTGATCAGAAGCATGGTCCCAGAAGAAAACAAAGTACTGTAAAGATATGCACAACAAAAATGCCTTAAAAGTAAAACAATTGCAGTATTGTCGTTTCGGCGTCCTCGAGGCCAAGGTGGAATCTAAAATTTGCGCCTTTTCATTTTACGTTGGCCCCATGTTTTAACTTTATTACCACAGAACTGAAATAATTTGCATATTTGCCGCAATGCAGAAAAAAATCTAAATTGACTTAAGTAGAAGCTGCGATTTCGATGAACAATTTGATTATTCTTCCTGGCCTCACATAGACGATTAAAATCATGTGAAGGGATGTGGAAGCTCTACATAAATGCCCTCCGCCTCCGCTGCTATATGCGGAAAGTCTATCAACTACCATTACCCCTCTCCCAACTTTAAAAAACACCAAAATCCCGTGTGGACGTTTCCAATCATAAATTTACAGCTCTCCATTGCCCTCCTCGTCCGTGTGACATTCTCCACAAGAAATAATTTGACTTTACACCCCATTCAGAGGAAGATCTATTCATACGTGTATGCATTTCACTTAGCTTGCAGTAAGTGCCAGACCCTGACACTCCAGAGAACTTTGAAATATTTAAATTATATTCTATCATCATCATCATCACCGACAATCCACCCGTCTGCCCACAAAAGGCGTTCCGAAATCCCTCAGAGACAACAGTGTTCTATCTATTGCCCGCATTCTTTGTTCACCACATAGGATCAAATCATGGGCCCAAGTGCCGAGGAATATTTCGCTAAACTTTTCTTGTCCGTAGTTGCACCTGTAATATGGAACACATCTTTTGTGTTTGGTTTTGGGTTGTTCACCAGATCTGTTTTTTTTTCTCCACTCAGGGGTTCGTTACAAGCGCCCACTTACTTGTTTCATCAAGTGACGATTGGCAGGATGGAGACGCCGAGGGTGAAGACTGCAATCTCTCGATCTTACGCGATATGTCTGACTTGGAAAAGATGAAGACTAAGTTATTAAACCACTCCACCGACATCAATCAAGGCAACAACCGCAAGTCCATTTATGATAACGCGGGCTTTTTATACGGCACTTCTTGAAGGGAAGACCCAACTAAAGCGCCCTCAAACCACTACATATATGACTACGATTAAATACCTATCACTGAGATAGTCTTCAGAGATGTACGTTAGTAATTATCATTGTGGTTATTGTGAATGCTGTAATTCTGTTTCTAACTTCCAATATCTTTTTATATTGTTTATAGTTGTCTGAAACGTATCATAGTTTAATTGAATATAACCTGAAATCAATACATTGGTCTTTAAGATGCCTAATAAAGCATTTATTTCCTTCATTTGGTCATAGACAACAGCAGATTTTGCTAATTTCTTTTTAAGCAGGCTGTCTTTACTCATGAATATAATCTGCAGGAGACACTATTATGTGATTCAAGGTACTGAGTCAAAGAAAAAAACAAGAAAGTTCCTCGTCGATCACATGCCTTTACATTTATCACTGTTCCTTCATCGACAGCTTCTAGAAATATGCTTCGTTAACTTTGTTTCATAACAACAACAAAGAGCGAACATTAAAAATATCTTAGACATGTCAATTTCGAAATGTCAGTTTCATTTAGAAATGTCAATTTCGAAGCTTCTTAAATCTTTGTCCTCAAACACGATGCAAAAACGTTTCATTGTATGTCACACTCTGGCACGTACTTTTCACCCACCTTTGAACGAACATCTTTCGTACAAAAATGTACATTATATCATACATACATGTTTAAGGTAGAACGCTCCCCGGGGAAAGAAATGTGGACTTTCAAACTTTTACAATACTTATTTGGTTTACAACTTGAGAGGGTTCATTGTGAAACTCATGAAGTAACTAAACTTTTCACCACCTTATAATAAGGCTTGACAAAGAAACTTTAATTCTTCCCCAGAGTTAACACAGGGATGGCGGCCATTTTGAATTGCCAGAGTGAATAAATATGAGGTAATGTGTTTATCTATGATAACATTTTGCACGGTGGCCTCCGACTTTTATTCGTTATTTCGAAAAGGAATGATTTGAAGCATCATCACGGAAAGTTTGAGCAAAAGTAGAAGTCTTTCAACTTCGCGGCGAGAATTACTCAAAGTTATGGGTTGAACACAATATCTTTCAGAAGTTGCACCAATGCCCTTACTTTGCCAACGAACAAACCCACCAAACATATACTCCATTACCTACCTTTAATAATAACCATATAGTCTTATCAAACATCAAAATGAATCTACTCGCTCACCGTTGAGCCGCTTGCCAACTTTCCTTAGATGCTGTTAATATCTAATCTTGTTGCTTATTAGGGTAAATCATTATCTTCGTTATCATATGGTTCTTTGAAAGTGCAGTCTTTACTTCGACCATCTTTATGAATGCATTTAAATATGATTATTTCTCAAACTTCTACTTTTGACTTAATATATAAAAAAACGCCTAACTTCTGACATAAACACGATAAATTTAATGAGCATCAGGAAACATGGCGCAATATCGGCTGTATTGTCACGTGACTACTGATACACTGTAACAAAAAAGCCGATAGCTGGGTGTTGCATTTCTTTGTAAAATGTGAATGGCAGATTTGC
Source organism: Ptychodera flava (assembly GCF_041260155.1). Taxonomy (NCBI): domain Eukaryota; kingdom Metazoa; phylum Hemichordata; class Enteropneusta; family Ptychoderidae; genus Ptychodera; species Ptychodera flava. Next base: position 12,727,333 of record NC_091943.1, on the reverse strand, counting down.
ATTCGGCCTGTTTCACGGCAAATTTAGTTTTCTTCAGTTGCAAATTGAAATGATTCATTCATTCGCAATGTTTAAAATACACGATGTCTATCATTTTGATTAGTGACCGAATGCAGTTCTTACTGTCATTGACCTTTATGGGCTAATGCCTGATTCATCACAGGACAAGTAAGAGTATTATATATTTGTGTAACGTCGTATTGTAACGTAAATAAATGTAAATTCATGAGCATGACTTCCTTTTCTGTGTGTGGGTTTTTTCTTCTCATATCAAACAAAGTACGTGCATTAAACTTAAAATTAGAAAACCTTTTTGCATTTATCTCAAGGCTCCATTGTTACGTAAGTGAATTTTCAACGACAAAAATTTGACCCAGGTAGCTCTACTAATACATTCCCTTTACTGGAGAACATATATTTGGCGTAAAATTGCGCTCCCCCCCCTCTCTCTCTCTCTCTCTCTCTCTCTCTCTCTCTCTCTCTCTCTCTCTCTCTCTCTCTTTCTCTCTCTCAATCAATGCTGACATGCTACGGTTAAGTGGTGGTATACCAAATGCATTCTGAACCTACCATGAGTGTCCCATGTTGGTGCAATTTGCTATTCTCTCCACAGTAAACGAAAGGCACGATTTTCCGCTCATTTATTTACACTTCTTATAGCTGCGTAATCTGCGTAAGTCGTTAGAGTAACATCACCATTTTCTTTTTCAAAAAGTTCTTTGACTCATGCGCACTAACAACAATCAATCCACGAGATTTTCCTACGAGAATCTACTCCGTTCCTTAAACATTGCCTTTTCCCCCACAGTGATAGCCTTAAAAAGAAATGTCTCAACAAAAAGGACGGAAAAGAAGAATACACCAAAAGGTGGTATAAAATGGAAACTCTTTCGGGTAAAGGTAGCAGTTAAGATTCGTAACAACTGTCCTGAGGTCTGATTTGCGAATGGCAACATGTACAATGGAAAAACATATGCACCCACTTTCGGAAGGTCATTTTGTCACTGAATTGAAGTGTTCATAATTGGAATTTGCCTGGGCATGACAAAGCAACACTTAAAGAAAATACAAGATTGACGTACCTCATTACGCGATTTAAGGAGTGTCCTATATTTATCTTCCTTGTGCTAACTTCATAGATTTGGCCTTCTTGTCATGTGTTTCCAAACGCATCATGGTGTAACAATCTTTATTTCTCAATTGTCGTAGTGTCACGTCGTGTGTTTTGTGTGCACTAACGCAAAAGCCATAATCATTCAAGACCACATAGAAAAGGTGATAATGTCACTATGCCTACTTCATCCGTTTGTGGTGTCAATCAATTGGTTGATTAGCAGATGCTTATAATCATGGGATTAGCTCGATAGCCTATAAAGTTGATCAATAACTAACTTTAGTAGGTGTGAGGTCGAAAAAGAATAAAACATAAACAAATTGTAGCAACAGTTATAAATTAATATTATTTGCAAGAAATATTCGTAAAATAGTAGCCCCAATGGTAATGTTGCGCTTTAAATAAAATTCTTCGTTTGCCGTCCTGGTGCCGGTAGGTTTTCAGAGAAAATAAAGAAAACAAACACAATGTTAACTCTATTTCAAAAAAAAATATTATTTTTCAAAAAGAAACCAAATGGAAATTGAGCTTATGTTAATACACTTGTGTTTTTTGTCTTTCTTTGTATTTTTCCCTGCCTAGCTAGTGGGTTTTCCAAAAATCCAAGGCGGGCAAACAAAGAATTTTCTTTAGATGGCCTAATAAGGAAAACATCCACATCTCATCATTCAACATGTCCTTCTCAGTCCCTGGTTCTCGCATTTGTGGCTTTGTGAAGCTCGTTCAGGAGTAAATGAGGGCGCAGAAGACTGATCTAATATGGAACCTTGGCTTTGTTACCCTTTGTGGTAATATTATACTTTCGGTGGAAAACAATGTTCTATCGCCCCCACTCGGTATGACTGTAACTCAAAGGTCACCATCGACACGGCTATAACACTGCTGATATTCCTATAATTAAATCGTCAAGCAGACTATAGACGCTTATTGTGAATGAAAAGTGCAAACATGACAAAACAAATCAAAAGGCCAATTTCGAACAGCTCAATAGCAACTAAATGTCACAGTCTGACTCTCAACGTTTTAACTTCTGGACGTGTTATGTTTATTTTTGGCAGTTTCGTATGATACTTCTACTGGATGAGAAATTTGATCATCAATTTGCGTGTAGGTTATTTCATCAGCCATTGATGGAATGAAACCATTTCAGACCAAAATAGAACTATTAACACTTGAGAATTTAATGATGATGGTACAAATGGTAACGCCATGGCGTAAACGGAAGACACGATGCATTGATCTATAATTTGATGACGGGAAATGAAAGGTACAACCAGGATTTCTCCCTACCCCCTCGAGCGTAGTTGTTGGATCAATGTCCGAGTACAAAACAAAGTTTGGTTAAATAATTGATATGGAAGAATTTTGCTTGATTGGGCCCGTGATCTCTGCAATTGAGGGAAATAACAAAAGCGCCCCAGACTAGAGTCACGGACACCTTAGCATTAACGTTTTTTTGAAGTCCCTTCATATTACATGATTTTAAATCAGGAAGAATAGTTAAAGGTATACTGTCACCTGTACCAATTTTACCACAGTTACCATGGAAAGAGAAAATCTAACCAATCACAGATTTTAAGCGGGTGGCCGCTTTTTAAAAACAGCGCCCTCACAGAGGCATTTTGAATACCAAGAAACGCCCCCTTTGACCATATATGGGCATATTTAGATTACAGGTTACTGTATACCTTTGAGAACGATGGTATTATTTTAGGCCCTGCCGTATCTTACTTAAAATTAAATGTCAGTTGAAATATATTTTAAAAAAATGCGTCATAGTACCTCATTATAATTTGTCTTAAAACTGATTTCACAGTACGGGAAATTGGGAAAAGCATTCTTTTTAGAATTTGTGGAGTTTTCAGATTGACACTCACTCAGTTAGACCGATGATTTTTAGAGTCACTGAATATAGGTCCGAAAATGAGTGAATTTTGAGTGAATTTACTAACATTTTAAATCTCGCTCTCACAATATTTTTCATGAATCGGAAAGTCAAAATTCGAATTAACTGTGATCTTTGAGTTATATTATAAAAGTTTAATCTGTCACAGTGCCAAAGAGCACATAATTGTCAGACAGGTAAGCAAACATACAGTTGACAAGGGGTCTTGCAAGATAGATTTTTGTTTTATCGAAGAATTTGTGAATAATTGATCAAATTCCCAGAGTCGGAGTCGAGTTCTCATCAATCATTAAAGATACGTTTTCCTATCCTATAATAGAGGGTGTTTAATTGACTAAATAATGGACTAGCGGCCCCGTGACTGTAATCAATAAAAGTGAGTATTTCCAGTAATCCTTCCTTCGACGTGATCGAGACTCATATCTTGCAAATGTACAAAACTGATTTTTCTTCGCTTTATCAAAAAACAAATAAGTTCCCGTTGTCACCATGACGGGGGGGGGGGGGCGGAATAAGTAACTTGTCGGTCCGTAATTTGTGTATGCCATACGGTAGACGATAAGACGGTGTACTCAGTTGATGCTACTACACTGCATCTTGTAAGTCAAATTGCTGTAAAGATAAATGTTAGGATTAAGGATTACATTCCTTCTTAACATTGTCTCACTGGCCTAAAGGGGCCTTAGTTTGTCATCATCAATCGACTGAAAACAAACCTTCGGAACTGGTGCCCGATCCAAGGGCCTAAGAGTGGCACATGTAAAACAGTGTGTATCTTTGCGTCAGAGGCGGAATAAATCTATTTATCCAGGAAATCTTAATCCCGACTGCTATGTTTGTACGCACATAGAGCCAGTCGACGTTAGGGACACAAAAAACAACAAGAGGAACAAACAGGCAGTGGTTTTGAACAAAAACAATGTACCCGGTACTTCACCGATGAACCCCAACAGAAACAGTGGAATGATCATTAGTGTGCAAGGTCGCTGTATTATATGTCAGGGTGAAAAAATCTAGCTTTGAAATTTCTGGACGGTACAAACGGCGGGGCAGAATTAGACAAGATTACGACCAATGTGTTACCGCCAATGGTACATAACGTACTGTTGATAGCATTTAGTTCGGTGTCCAGTGAGAACACGATTCCGAATATATCACGGCTGTTGATTTGAGCTGCCTCCGATCGAAAATTTTCAACACAAAGACATGATATCAATAATTTTGCGAGATTATAAGTACCCGCTGTCTTCTCGCCAAATCGCTGCGATCAAGATCATTATGATAGAAGCAATTGACCGCCGAACACCTGCTTGCTGCTCCTATACACAACGTGTAAAAACTTATTATTCCTGCTGAGAAATACGACAGCAAATATTGCAATGTGAATTTCTTACTGTCTTCCTCGCGATGGTTTTGCATCTGTGTTTATTTTATCAAGGTCAGTAGACCATTTCTGACGATTTTTACTAACAAAGAATCAGTTCACACTCATCGTGGGAACACATTGCAAAGACTTTTACAAAATTTTCATCACATTCATCACATTACCGTAATCCCCGTTTCAAAGACGTAGGAAATGTATAATGATTTCTTTATCTTGAAAAATCCCGAACTGAAGCCTCTAAATACAAAATGATTTTTTTTCTGAACAAATTCCCGACAACTTTACAATCACACTCTGGTCATCACATGGCGGTTGTAACCGAACGTGTGCTGCTGCCAATGGAGAATCAAGAGACTTCAAATCAACTGTCAAAACGTACGGAAAAAATATCAATATCAAAGCAATGTAAAACAGAGTAATTTTGATAAGGTCAATTTATTGTATATTATAAAAAATCTCCAGACCACTCGGAACAGCGTAAGATTATGATCGCACTCATTCGAATACTACACTCGCACGATAGGGTAAAAATATGGGAACTCAGATCGTTATATACTGTTTCCGTCAAACGAGTCCGCTTATCTAAAGACGGCAAAAATGGGAAAAAACACGGCAAAATGACCATAATTATTATTGCTTGTCTCTGTAAATTTTGCCGACTATTCGTTAGTAGTTGTCGAATTTCTTGAGTTTGTCCGAAAACTATTTCAGTGAATGACGTAAGTTTCAAGACACCCGAGTGCGAACGCAATATCGATATTGGGATAGCAAAATCAGTCACAGACAATCGAGGAAGAACATAAGAGTCTATTAATCTGCGATTTAATTCATCCTAGGTTACAATGAAAGTAAAAAAGGTAATGTTGTGCCCTGGTTGGGAAAGAAAAGTTGATGAAGTTTTCAAAAAAACGTCAGCTAATACTCGAACAATTTAGTAAAAAACTAGCTCAGAAAAACGTATAGAGAAGAACGACATCACCGATCACGGCGATCTTCAGACCTTTTATCATGTTTCAGTCTGAACGGTCAACATTTGATGCTATAATCTATGTCAAGTGTCTCTTTTTGGTCAAATCCGACAGAGATGAATCAATCAGGATTTAGTTTCATCGCCCCGACCCGACAGGAAATAATGCAGCTCATGGGCACCTGCATAATCGTGGCATGAACGTATCCAATGGCCGTCTACTGCATGAGCCATTGACCGTGCATCGCCAGCAAACAACGGTTTTGGACGTCACGAGAGCATTTTTTTTTCGCAGTCTGTGAGCGGTTGAGTGGTTTGAGTAGGCTGCATACATGTAGATCGCAATCGAGTTGATTTCGGCCGAAAACAGTTAGAAAGTAGTTTTTCGTGCTCCATCCAAATTGGATCCGCATGTTGCCGGCTTTGTCCATGGTAATCAGCAGAGCTGTGGTGGGAGGCCGTATAACGCCGGGAATACACGTCATCGTACGCAGGGCTAGGCCACAACATACTTCCAAAAGCGATCTGTCGTAAAATATCGTACTGCAGGTCAACACACACATCACCCATTCATAGGCCTACAAGTACACATATCAACGAACAAAAAGGGAGAGGCAATCTGCTTGAAACCATGAAGTAGTCCGTTTGTGTCTGAATTCATTGAGGCGCGTGTTCAGTAACCGTTGGTCAAGTTTTTTCGTTCAGTAGTAAGAATCGTTTATTCATTGTTGACATCATAATCGATCCGATGTACACAACAAATGTTTGATCGTTTGCACCTTTTGCGCGTCCCCTCGTGATTGGCAGCTGTTTGAATGCTTTCATCTATTGTTGGTTGGACGCTTCGAACACAGCATCGAAGCAGTTTTGGCATAAAAAATCATCTTAAAATGGAAAAAATGAGAGAATTTCGCCAACAGGGGGATGCCACAAGTATTCACAAAACGTAACATGTTGGCACGGTGCTTTAATATACACCATGGTTGTTGAAAGATCCAGATTTTCGGGAGCATTCGTTGACGTTGTTACCATGTGCCACTCGTGTTGGATTATGAATCCCCAGGGAGATAAGGGGTATTTATAGGCTCCCCCTGCCTTTAACAGTAGAAATAAACAAAAACGTCTTGGGTAAGTACCATGCTTTTTAAAATATAGTGTCAATGCAATAACTAATAGTTTACGTCACAGAGGACGATTTACCCGAGCCTACCTAAGGGAGCGTTCAGTTATTATGGCCGGGGGTGGGCCGGCAAATTCTTCCTGCGCATCAGTCAAAATAAGTGACCTCCTACCCATTGCACAAAAAAATGATGACCCCCCTTTTAAGATGACAAAAATGTCATGACCCCTCCCCCACACATTGCTTGAGTAAAGTTGCACATACAAACACCTGGGGCGCAATAGAATCCAAAAAAAAAAGAATCTCAGATTTTTTCAAATTGCACTTCTTAACAAACCCACAAGGTGTGAATGTTCAAATTTCCTCTTCTGATTTGCTATTATTTTGGAATTACCCCTCAAAGGGATCGGACAGAAATTACAGGTGGATCGCATTATTTTGCACAAGCCTGTGTGTACAAAATTTTGATACTTGGATTTAATTGATAATCAGCTGATAATGTTGATTCACTATACATGGTAGTGTATGAGAAAACTATGTGATACTTTTTCAATACAAAACTATATCTATGCATTTATAGATATTTGATAATTGACACAAATGTACTTAATTGGAATAGGGTTGTTACAAATTAATGGTACTGGTATGTGGACAAAAAATTTGACTTTAGAATTTCACCAAAAATGTTCATTTATTATACATGGGAGTCTATGATAAAATTGTGAATAATGTTTTTTTCCAATGAAAAACTTGCTATACTTAATTAACATAATTAACATAATTGTACTTGATTAGAATATGATGGTTAGAGGTGTATATTATGTGTACAAGAAATCTAATTTTGGAATTTCAAAGAAAATGTTCATCAACTATATATGGGAGTCTCTGAGGAAACTATGAATATTTTTTTCCAATACAAAAATATGTAAACCTGTGTATTTATGTACTCTCGATTATTAATATTAATGTACTTGATTAGACTAGGGTGGTCACAAATGGATATGTGTGCAACAATTTGGATTTTAGAATTTCACCGAAATGTTGATTCACTATACATGTAGTCTATGAGGAAACTATGAATAATGTTTTTCCAATACAAAACTATCTAAATCTGTGTATTTATAGACGTTTGATAATTCATTTTAAAGTACTTAGTTAGGCTAGGATGAGTAAAGGTTGATATGTGAGCAAGAAGTTGGATTTTGGAATTTCACCAAATGTTGATTCACTATACATCGGAGTCTATGAGAAAACTATGATAATAATTTTTTTACAATGCTAAACTTAATTAATTTGTGCTTTTAAAGGTATTTGATAATTGATACAAATGTACTTGATTCAAATAGGGTATTTAAAAGTTCAGATTTTGACAACAATTATGATATTGGAATTTCACCTAAAAGTATTATTTAATTTTTCATGGTACTAGTAGTCTGCAGGTAACTGTTACGATGTCTTCTATTGTAAGCTGATGCAGTGAGTGTATCTTTTGTTTTTGCGTGACCAGGTGCACATTGTTTTGTATAATCTATCTTGTCCAGGTGCGATCATGAATAATGTATTTTCGTGGTTCTATAAATGCATATGTGTCGCCATGTCGCTTGTCTTCTGTGAGCAGCGTGATGTCCAGAAGTTCCACGGTTTGATTGCTTCCCAGTTGCTATCTTTGCCGGCGAAATTCGGACTGTTTGATGACGAATTAATAACGTCAAGTTGTTTGCTGGTCGGACTGTTCTTCTCGTAAAAACGCTCAAGATTCTGGTGAGTGTGTGTGTCAGAGACTTTGGAAACGTCCTAGTCCTGGACGCTGCACGCTGTGATATCTACGTCGGTCGACTCAAGAACTGTATTGCCGCTGTATTTGCTTCATTGTCTGATGAACAGTCTGAAAATTACGAAGTTGTTAAAAAGCCATTTTGTCTGCCTACGAATTAGTTCCTGAGGCCTATAGACAGAGGTTTAGAAATCTACAGAGGCAGACAGGTCAAACGTTTGTGGAGTTTGCAAGAAAAAAGAAATTGTTTTCGACAAGTGGTATCGTTCGCTCAAAGCTGGAAAGGAATTTTATACATTAAGGGAAGTGATTTTGATAGAAGAATTTAAGAATAGCATCCCCTTAGCTATAAAGACTCATTTGGACGAACATAAGGTGCGCGATTTGAAAAGTGCGGCAGCTATTGCTGATGATTACGAGCTCACTCATAAGAAATTTAGTAGTCCATACAATTTCAATAAATACATTGATGACAAGCGTTTTACCTCAAAACAACAGTCTGATTCCAAATCAAAGTCAAGTTCACAGGAGAAAAAGAGTTCCTCTAATCAACTTCGTGAACATAGAAAGACTCTTGTTTGCTATTACTGTGGTAAAGCTGGACATGTTAAGGCCAAGTGTTTTAAATGGATAAAGGATAATCAGAAGTTGAGTAAACCGGTAGCGTTGGTCAATCCAAATGATGGGTTACCTGTCGATACTCCCTTGGCTAAAAAGGCCCAAATTTCTGTTTTGCAAAACAAACCAGACAATCCTAAAATGTCAGAGTCTGTCCCAAAGGGCTATGAGAGTTTTGTTTTCCGTGGTGAAGTTATGTCATTGGCTAGCGATGGAGAAATTAAACACGTTATTATACTAAGGGAGACCGGAGCTGCTCAGTCTTTAATGTTATATGATGTTCTGCCAGGAAGTTCAAAGTGTTCCACAAATGCTAGTGTTCTTGTTCAAGGTATTGATGGTGCGTTTGTGTCTGTCCCCCTTTATGAGGTAAACTTGAAATCTGAGCTTGTCACAGGTCCTATTAAAGTAGGTGTTGTTCGTACTCTCCCTATACAAGGTATAAGCTTTCTGCTAGGGAACGATTTGGCCGGGGGCAAAGTCAATGTTTCTCCCGTACTCACTAAAACTCCTGTTATTCATTCAGAGACCGAACAATTAAATGACACCTTCCCAGGCATATTTCCTTCATGTGTTGTAACCAGATCACAATCAAGGAAAGCACAAAAAGATGAGGCAAATTCAAAGGTGTCTTCGAATGCTGGAGTTTGACCTGCTGAGACCTTTTTCAAAGATTTGGACAGTGATGATTGCTCGTCTAAGAATGACTCTCCAGAGAGTACATTTACTCAGTCTGCTCTTGTTAAGAAACAAAAGGCTGATCCAGTTTTGAATGATTTGATTCGAAAGGCGTTAGTAGAATACGAAGCTACTAAAGTTCCGGAATGCTTCTACATTAAATCAGGGGTCCTTATGAGAAAATGGAGACCTCCTTCTGTTCCTGCTGATGAAGACTGGTCAGTAAAACATCAAATAGTTGTACCTCTATCGTCTTGAAATTCTACGACTAGCTCATGAAATTCCTATGGCTGGACACTTTGGCATTAGAAAAACTCAAGCTAGGGTTTTAGCTCACTTCTATTGGCCGAAATTGCATAGGGATGTGGTACAGTATTGCAAAACTTGTCATACTTGTCAAATGTTAGGAAAACCACAGCCATCGATTAAACCAGCTCCTCTGATTCCAATCCCAGCATTTGGTGAACCATTCAGTAAGGTTCTCATCGATTGTGTTGGTCCTTTACCAAGAACCAAGTCAGGCCACAAATATATTTTGACTATTTTGGACATGGCAACAAGATTTCCGGAGGCTATTCCCTTGAAAAACACTACTACCAAAGTTGTGGTGGATGCTTTGACACAATTTTTCACCAGGTATGGTTTGCCAAAGGAGGTTCAATCAGACCAAGGATCAAACTTCATGTCAGGTCTATTTCAGGAAGTTATGTGTCACTTGGGGATCAATCAAGTACGTTCCTACGCTTATCATCCTCAACCACAAGGGGCTTTGGAAAGGTATCATCAGACACTCAAAAATATGTTAACAGCGTATTGCATGGAATACCCTGAGGATTGGGATAAGGACATTTCGTTTGTACCCTTTGTGTCGAGAGATTCTCCAAATGAATCAACAGGTTTCACTCCGTTTGAGCTTGTATGGCCACGAAGTAAGGGGGCCACTAAACTTGATAAAAGAGAGGTTCTTAAGTGAAGATGACGACATTAACCTCCTGGATTATGTTTCAAACTATAAAGAAAGACTCATGAAAGCATGTGTCTTGGCCAAAGAACACCTTCAACAATGACAACAAACCATAAAAAAGAACTATGATAAAAGTAGTCAATTTGGTAAGTTTAAACCAGGTGATAAGGTGCTGGTGTTGTTACCTGTGCCGGGTGAGCCCTTATCTGCAAAATTTCAGGGACCCTATAGGGTTGAAAAGAGGCTCAATAGTGTCAATTATGTTATTAGTACTCCAGATAGACGCAAGTTGCGCAGAGTTTGTCACATCAATATGCTCAAACAGTATTTTGAACGCGAAATTGATCCAAAACCGGCAGTTGGGTTAGCTACTGTCATTCAAAGTAGTAATGATCACAATGCATGTGGCGAAGAGTCAGATATTTTTGATGTAAACATAACAGAGGATGCTCAATTAAATGGCAAGTTTTCAAACTCCACAGGGCTTACTAATCTGACGACTACGTTGAATTATTTGTCTGAGAGCAAAAGGAATGATATAATTGAGCTCATTAAAGATCATGAACACCTGTTTTCAGATACGCTGGGTTGTACTTCCTTAACTTCTCACAATGTCGATGTTGGTAATGAAAGTCCTATCAAACAGAGACCCTACAGACTTAACCCTTACAAATCTGCAAAAGTTCATGAGGAAATACAGTATACGTTAGACCATGACCTCGTAGAGCCTAGTGAAAGTAGCTGGAACTCTCCCGTAGTTCTTGTGCCCAAATCAGACAATTCAATTAGATTTTGTATAGACTATTGCAAGGTAAATTCTGTAACTCGCATAGATTCCTACCCAATTCCAAGAATTGAAGACTGTATTGACAAAATTGGAAAAGCTAAGTATGTAACAAAATTGATCTATTAAAAGGTTATTGGCAAGTACCTTTGACCAAAAGGGCACGGGAAATATCTGCTTTCATTACTCCAAGGGGTTAATATCAATTTAAAGTCATGCTCTTTGGAATGAAAAATGCCCTGGCTACCTTTCAAAGGTTAATTAATGAACAAGATCACAGCAGGTATAGTGTATTGTGTAGTGTACCTTGACGACATCCTGGTATTCAGTGAAACATGGGAAGACCATTTAGCCCATTTAAGAAGTGTATTTGAACAACTTGGTCAAGCCAACCTGGTAATCAATCTTGCAAAGAGTGATTTTCCGAAAGCCAGAGTTGTTTATCTCGGTCATATCATAGGTCAAGATCAAGTGTCACCAAGCCCGGGGGGGGGGGGGTACCTGTTCAGAGAAGTGGTAGGGGTGTGCGGCCGCAGGTATAAAACCCAGGGCCCATTTTAGACCTAAAATCCCGTTATTTTAGGACCCCATTTTAGACCTTTATGACCTTTGACCCAGGTCAAAAGTCAAAGCGTCAAAATTTTTAAAACGGAAAAAGCAAGTATTTGCCCCGGCAAAGCCTACCACTGTACCGCGTTTAGGACTATGTTGTTGCTGGCCAAACCATGATTTCCAAAAGGAAATACCAAAAAAATTTGATGAAAGAAATTTTGTCTTTCACCCTCACCGAATTTGGTCAAGCTTCTACAAATTATCAATTATCTGCAGTTACAGTCTGACTAGTGGGTTTTTTTGAAATTGCAATTCACAACAAACCTCGCTGTTCATCTGTAAAGCAACACTACTTCATGTGGCCATGGTTGACCTGTCTGTCATGATCAATACTAGGAACCACTTTGTTTGGGTATTTTCTATTGGGCAAAAATCTTCAATATATGGAGTTCTTACCAATCAGTGACAGTGTTTGACAACCAAGTCGATATTTACTTTGGCGTAAGCCAGGGGGTCTCTTTAATGGTTCCCCTGCCACAGAAAAAGATATCGATGCTTATAAAGTGCAGCTCAGAGCCCTGCGAGCGAGACGGGAACAGACGGTTGAAATTTGTTCTTGTGTGGCACTCAAAAATCAACCCCATTTTAGACCTTGGTTTGCAGTGGAATTGATACCCCCATTTTAGACCAAGTTGCTGAAATACCCACCCCATTGGGCGGCACGTATACATATAGGCAGGTAATGGAAGTGACCCCCCCCGGGGTCACCAAGGCAGGCAAAAGTTCAAGTCATTGAAAAGTTTTCGACACTGAAAAGCAAGAGAGAATTGCTCCGCTTCTTTGGCATGTCATGTTTCTATAGAAAATTTGTTGCAAATTATAGTACAATTGTTGCACCTTTTACCAACCTGCTCAAAAAGAATGTGACATATGAATGGTCTGATTCTTGTCAAACTGCATTTGACAAGATAAAAGCAGTTTTAGTGAATGATCCTGTGTTGGTGGCGCCAGATTTTTGTAAACCATTTAAATTGGCTATTGATGCCAGTGACGTCGGTATAGGCGCAGTATTACTTCAGGATGATGATTCAGGAATTGAAAAGCCTGTCAGTTACTTCTCAAGAAACATCAGAAAGTGTACTCCACGATTGAGAAAGACGCTTTAAGCCTGGTATCCGCCCTTCAACACTTTGAAATCTATGTAACAAATGGCGTAGGTGGTATCACTGTGTACACTGATCACGATCCGCTAACTGTTCCTGAATAAATTTAAAACAAAGAGTAATAGGTTGTTTCCCTGGAGTCTAACACTTCAGCTGTATTCAATCAAAATAGTACATATCTCTGGTAAAGACAACATTATTGCTGATGCTCTATCAAGGGTGTAAAATAAGGTAAGAAGTTGTATACAAATTCTGAAGGAATTAATACTTGTAACTCCCCTTTAAAAACGTCACTGTCATTACGTTTATTTTTGCGGGGGAGGTGTTACGATGTCTTATATTGTAAGCTGATGCAGTGAGTGTATCTTTTGTTTTTGCGTGACCAGGTGCACATTGTTTTGTATAATTTAAGTGTGACCAGGTGCATTCATGAATAATGTATTTTTGTGGTTCTATAAATTCATACGTGTCGCAACGTCGCTTGTCTTCTATGAGCAACGTGATGTCCAGAAGTTCCACGGTTTGATTGCTTCCCAGTTGCTATCTTTGCCGGCGAAATTCGGACTGTTTGGTGACGAATTAATTACGTCAAGTTGTTTGCTGGTCGGACTGTTCTTCTCCTAAAAACGCTCAAGATTCTGGTGAGTGTGTGTGTCAGAGACTTTGGAAACGTCCTAGTTGAAAAAGTTGCACGCTGCACGCTGTGATATCTACGTCGGTCGACTCAAGAACTGTATTGCCGCTGTCAGAGACGTCGCAGTCCTTCCTCAAGTGTCGCACAAGAAATACTTACTGTGTACGGACATTCGTGACTGTGTCGAATCTGTTCGACTTGTGAAATACCGGACTCTGTTGCTAGATAACAGACTTTTGACGATGTTCAAGACCGGAGCAAGTATCTGACGGGTCTGTACTCTATTAGTATAGAAACAATAATTATCGGTTTTTAGTTCACTTTTACTTACCTGGTCACGCTCAGTTTAAAGTCATTGTGATAACTTGCATTTTATTTTTCAAGCATTAGTTAATTTTAATTAACTACAAGTTTTTTATATAACATTTAATGTTTGGAGTGAACTTTTTTTGACCGACATCCCGTCCAAAAACTTTTGGTTTACTTGGGTCGTAACATACTGTAAAATAATTTCCCTGACAAAACTTGCTATATCTCTAATATGTAAGTGATAGGAGTTGTTCATTACCCGCAGTGAGCTCGATTAACAATAAGATAAGCCTCAGAGTTGCCAAGTCATGATATTCATGTTACAGACAATTATACTTCAGATTTACGGTTAAATGACTTCAGAGAATGAAATCATGCAGCGAATCATTTCTATCTCCCAGAATATTTCTAAACAGTAAAATTGCTTTTTGACGGGACGGATACTTATAAAAACTAAGTGACCCCCCTGTGAGCTGTTTGAAATATACATGACCCCCCCCCCTTTGCAGTTTTCAAACTTGAGGTGAAACCCTCCCTGGATTTTGCCGGCCCGAGCCCAGCCATAATAACTGAATGCTCCCTAATTGTAAATTAGTCGTGTTTCCACAAATTTTATATTCAAAATAATGTTTACAATTAAGTAATTCATTTTGTATTACATAAACGGCTACTTTAAACACTTAAAAGGATATTTATTGTTTTACGCTGACTGATTACATATTTTCCAAACTTTGCTTGCGATGAAAATTAAATAAAGGGAGGTCGCCATGATGGTAGATTTCCTATTTCTTATTATTTCTAATGGACATGACGAAAAAAGCTTATTGTACTAGCTGCCTTTCCATGCGAATCCTGGTCTCAGATGCAAATATTGAAATGGGATAAAAAATAATGAAGAAATAAGTCATTCGGGGTCTGAACACAACATTGCAATGTTGAGTGTCACTGTTAGATATATATTCTCGGAACGAACCAACAATTACATTGTCACGTGACTGGCTGGGAGTACATCTGCGGATAAAAACGCCAAATACTTGAAGCCTTCTAGTTCACCACTTTTTGGAAATTCTTTCGCGAGACTGATATTTTCCAATCAGATTGATCCTCCAAGCTATTTTAAATTCAGGACACGTTTGCGGAACTAATTATTACTCAGACATCAGTATTATGAACGGCGATGTAAGAACAGGTGCAGCTAATTATACCAAAATCGCGAGAAAATATGTTTCATCATAGACCAAAACTGCACATTTATGGATTTCATCTTTTTTATTGAGATTTCGAGGGAAAATTTTGAACTCTCTGCAAGTGCCCCCTGAATGAGAATATGTTTGGAGCCTCGTCGGTATTTACGAATCTAGATTTTTAATGGTGCGAGTACTATGAACGGAGAACAACTTCAACAATTTACTCAACTCACTGATTTAGCAACATGTTTAACCGTCACTATTTTTTCCTGAATAAAACCCTGCTGTACAGGTGTGCTATTTGTCAACCAATGTCCACTGGTGCAATGTTTACCGAAAACGCACGTTCGCTCCACACCGATTAACTATGTTAAAGGTTTGCTGAGAAAATGTCTACTATTTGTTTTCTGTTACAGCTGAATAGAACGCGCCGCGGGGATAGGTTTTTCGAAAATACCTTTTTAGCCTACCACTTTTTGAGGGTCATTTTGAAGCTCTGGAATAAATAAAAGTTTCATTGGTAAACGCAAAAGTTGTATTCTTCCCAAAGAGTTAACACGGGGGTGGCGGCCATTTTGAATTTCAAGTGTCAGTAAAAATCGGGTAATTTGTTTCCCTATAGTACCAAAATTTGCTGATTTTTATTCTTGATTTCTAAAGAAAACGGTTTTAAATTTCGTCGAGGAAAGTTTGGGCAAAGTGTAAGCCTTTCAATTTCGAGGCACCAATTACCTGTCAAACAGAGTTTAGGCATACATTTTAGGGGTTAAAGGGATAGTAGCTGTAACTTTTGACCATTTTCCCGCCCGACCACATGATAAAAACCAAGCTAGATTATATCTATCGCACCCTAATTGTCGATTGACAAGGAAATAAGTCGAAACTAACAAACGGTAATAAAACTGTTGCTGGCCTGCACTTGTGTTTACAAAATATTAGGCGATCGCGTGGTATGGAGCAAGAGGAGTGATGATATAACTAGTCACGTGAGAGCAGGATTTTAAACGTTATCACTGTAACAATGGAGACGGAGAGCGTCGTAATTAATGCATATTTATATCCAACTTACGCACATGTGTTTTGATTGTGATGTACGTCCACTGTTCGTTTGAATCTGGAGTGCTATTTGTTCAAACTCTTTTTTTCTGTTGCTTGAGTATAAGAATGCGTTTTATGTTTCAAGTGGTGATGCATTAGGTCAGAGTAAAAAAGAGGTAATTTATTAGCCCGACCTGGCATCGGCAGTCGATGCATCGCCCGAGCCAGCGCTAGGGCCAGAAACGACTGTCACCGCGTCAAAAAAACCCGCAATGTCGAGCATTTTTCCACCAACTATTCATTACCAAAGTTTAAAACTAGTGAATTCATAATTCGGTCAGTTTGCGTTGTCATTCATTGGCAAACAAGTCAACTAGTTCAATGTAAAGGTGACGATGCGATGCTTTACTTCAAGTGAACGGGATTGGGAACAGCTTCACTTACACTTGGGCCCGCGGACACCAGTTGTGTATGTACGTTTGACGTTGACCTACATGATCCGCAGGAATTACTGCTGACATCACTAATGCATTCAAAACGTAAAAACAAAGACCTGATTCTCTGGATTTACTGACTGGTTTACGAGATTTGGTTCAAGTGCGTAATTTGTAAACGTGTGAGTTGGATGAACGCTTCGAATGCGATGATTTGTGTTCTGTTTTCATGTGAAACATGTAAGTGGAATTATATGAACGCGTTCAGTGGGATGACACGAGGTGTGAGAAGCCGATGGTCAGTTGGGGAATGGACTTTTAAAAAACTAACGCCAGTAGCCTACGAAAAATTCACCGATGAGAATATTGCTTATTGAGATGAATATGTGTTTTTTTTCTGAACAACACCCACACAAAATCCGGTTCTTTGACTTCCAGTTCTTGCATATTTCACAAAGTCCTAGTCAATGTTTTCGAGCCATGCTTCTAGTTATTTCTCCCGCGGCGTGTCGATATTCTGTTTGGGTAAATCCTAGCTGTTCATCGTCGCACAATTCTACAATTTTCCAAAGATGAACGACAGAATTGCTGCCGGACGCGCCAGTCGACAGGACCACGATGTCTGAACAACGTCTGAGAAATGGGTTGATCTTGTAAGTTTGAGGTCAAAATTGGAATTGCTTTGGCGGTGAACTTCGCTATTTCGCGCCACGATCTTTTGAGTTTGGCGGGTTGATGTTTTCACTTGACAAGTTGAACGACAGCTGTGAATATCTTGCAGTAAGACGCTCGCGGCTTTGCCTTTGTTTTGACGTGACGTTTTGAAAATATCAGTGATTTCAGCAGTATTTTTTGAGCAAAATTTTGGCTGTACTTGTAGTTGAGTCATTACATTTGCTAACTCTGGTTACGTTTCCTAAATATCAAACCAATAAATTTTAACATGCCACGTTGTTTCTTCTACAGAGACCACAGCAAGTACAGTGAGCAGTGACAGTTTGCGAGCTCGGACGCGGGCCCAGGTCACACCATCAATGATCGTTCAGTGTAGCCTACAGCCGTCGATGTTCGCGATTAGTACGGGCTGTTTTATCTGCTTATTTTCCTGAAAGAGTGTTTGCATTTTGGCTAATCACTCTGAAAGGCGCTCTCGTACTTTAGACATTTCCATCGTCAGTATTGCCTATTTAGTCTATTTTTAAATGCATGTTTATTGTTTGTTTGTTTTTACGGGGGACATTCTTATATAACTTTACTTCCGTCGCGAGCACCATCACTGAATATGACAACATACAACACAAGTGTACATGAATGGTTACAGAAATAAGATTATTTCGCAAATGAGAAAAAGACAACATAAGTGCAAACTATAAGTCATGCGAAGAATTTATCTACATAAGTGACCAAATTTTACCAGTTACCCGCAACTAATAGCCCTGCATGGTGGATGCCGTATAACGCCGGGAACACACAGACCTGTACGCAGGGTTACCCGCAACTCAATTTGGTCTCACACGTTTGTAAATTTTCAGTGATTTTCGTAATGTTCAAGGGTCATGACTGTGAAGGCTAACATAAACATTTTACATCGCATAGCCACAAGTGGTGGACATCCTTGTTTAGACATGATAACGATTGGATATCATGAGAAAACATGCCACCAGGAACTGTCCGGTTTCGCAGACTCGTTATGTATTTAAATATATGGCATAAAATCAGCATAATGAGGCGTTAGCTGATGACGTAGGACTATCAAGTACGGTTTCCCTGGATAAGTGGGAGGAGAACTTCGATGAGGTGCTGAATGTACTCTTTGTATAAACACCAACTGCTACTTCAGTCAACCGAACGACGGTAAAATTGTAGTTTTTATTCCATTATTATCTGTGATAGCGAATTCTCGAAATCAACGTTTATGCTGTATAAGAATTAACAAAAATCGTAAACACAACAAAAAAGAAATACAACATAAAAAAAACAAAAACAAAATGATAAAACACCGTAACAGACAAAATTGCCGAGGAAATAAATCAGCCATCTTCCAAACAAAAGCCGACAGCAACATGAAATTCATCAAGAACCTTTGATCACTCAAACTAACAAACATCGAAATAATAGCACTAGGCAATGATTGCCAAACTGTCAGTTATATTTCCAGCTGTCAATGTGAATGACAGATACATTTTTCGGTCGACCCTCTGTACTGGTCGCTTGCCTGCGCGCTGTAGTGTGGACGCCATGTTGAACCAGAGTTGAACTGTGCGGCACTTCTCTTGCACATGCGTACAAAGTCGATTACGTTGCATTCCGTGTGTCAACATTGTTGAATTTCTGTTCGTTAAGAAATTCACTTCGTCAATATTCTTTATCATGAGGAATTGATACACGTTACGTACTGAGGTCAATTAGTAGGTGATTCTTCATAATTCACTATGCTTATTCATGTGAATAGTTCGCGACATGCAACAAAAATAGTGAAAATATTCTCAAAAGTTACAGCTACTATCCCTTTAATGTTTATGTGTGAGTCTTTGAACACTGTTGTTATGAAAAATGAAAATTTTGGGGAAGTTAATGAGGAACTAGACTATTTTGACGACGTGTCATCATCATGTCAAAATCACAAATAAAGTATAGGTAAGTTTGGTTAAGTGTCGCGAGATGCGCACGGGTGTGGAAGAATATACACATGCTCGGAGTTGGAGGGATTGGACAATGGTTTGTCGGGTTATCAGGAGTAATAACAATTATACCGACACAGCACCAATGACTGCGTTTGCTGCATCTGCTACACAGCCATCACGATCACTGGAAACTAAAGCATTCGGTGATCAGACTCAAGTTACTTGCGCCACAATACATTTAGTGTAGAAGGTAAGGACCCTTTATTTCTATTTCAGCATTAATGCAATCACAACATTCAGTAGGACAAGGTGCACGGGCGAACTATGTACAGTATTGTTACAAGTGTGTTTCTACATATTGTCATCTAAAGTCCTCTGCAAGTTTTTGAAAGTTGTTCGTTATAAAGGGCCAAGAAAGCGACCTCAGCGAATCGGATGTAGAAATACTCTCGATCATTTCCTTTCAAGTATTTTGTTTTCCTTCGACTCGCCACTTCAATTTCACGTCTATCGAGAGGTCTTCTAGAGGCGGATACAGAAGGCAATTTGGCCGAGAGGGCTTGGCCAAGAGAACGCCTTTACCACCTGAAATGTTATTTTTGCCTGTCCTTCAATTTTAACAGCACTTAAACCATGATGGACGATGATGGACTTTGCAGATAGCCACTCGCTCAAGTGGAGAAATTACAAGCTTGTCGACAAGCTCTGCACACTATAAGTGGGCAATATAGAATGTGGAGATGTCGAAAGCGTTGCAAGTGTTATATCTGACAGACAGATGACCTTATGGAACGAATGTTGAACGAGAATTTCATACTTTATTTTAATCACTAGTAGTCTAAGACCAATAATCTGACCAAATCACATGTAGAAGTAACTGCAGTAGATCGATCCTCTGTCTGTCTGTCTGTCTGTCTGTCTGTGTCTCTCTGTCTCTCTCTGTCTCTGTCTCTGTCTGTCTGTCTGTCTGTCTGTCTGTCTGTCTGTCTGTCTGTCTCTCTCTCTCTCTCTCTCTCTCTCTCTCTCTCTCTCTCTCTCTCTCTCTCTCTCTGAGTCTCTAGGGGCGAATAGAGGTTATTTGGCAAACTTCATGTAACACAGTGTTCGGCTGTACCTATCGCAGAGCTCTTTTTACATGTCCTTTGTTTAAAAAAAAAAACGCTCAATGCAATGGACACAGTTCACAGATGTTGCTCCTTGCCATACGCACAATTTAGAGGTGGTTGCACGTTGTTGACATTTTATTTTTGACAAACGAATAAGGAGGCAAGAGAGCTTAAGGAAATGTCGATATTTGCGCAAGGACGATGTTGAAAGTGGCGGTCCAGAATCTCAGGTTTACGAATGAGTATCTACTCTATCAAATAAAACACTGGTGAGGTTTAGCGTAGACAGAGTCTCTCTTCTACGGCCTATGGTTTCACTTTTACATTTGCTTTATCACTGTCTACACAAGTTTTTCTCACATTCCTGGCCACTTGGAGTGTGGGATCGACGGTGTGGGAATCTAGTAATCCCACCCTTCTAGCACCTTTAGTGTAAGTGAAAGAAATCGGACACATCATTCAAAAAGTTCGGTATCGACCATGGTAAATTAAGTGCGCGGTCCTATAGAAAGCACTCAATCTCAAGAAATCAGTTCCTATGTGACTGCAGTAAGCTTAGTTCTTCAGACCGAGAGTCTGTATCTGAAAGTACCTTTTCATAGTTAGATATGGATAATGATCCAGTACAACAGTACCGACAGGAACAATAGGGAAAAGCACAATGCGATAACTTTTCGATTCTCTGCCGCACTGTAGAAGTTCGATATTGATTTGCACGATTGTGTGGTTATGATTCTCACAAATTCTTACGAACGTGATCATGGAATTGGATCGGAGTGAATTCAAGAAATTTTAGATCGGAGTCCAGTCACCTAGCAAAGCCATCACAGTCAAAACCGCTCGACCAAAATAATCCTGCATAAAACAACACTAAAATATATTTCATGTGACGCTGCATCGGTAGGTCATGGTCCGGACGTAAATCTGATTGACATGAGTGTGATTATATTTACATGTGGTCGACATAAGCATAGGTAACAACTTTTTTATTTATTCGCGAATTAAACATTGTAATCCCGAGATGTTTAACTTATTAATAATCAGCCCGATTTAGCCGGTGAATTTTCCTAATAAAACATAAAAATCACGCTCGCTTCAATCCCTAACTTCTATAAGAGCATAAATATAATAAAAAAGTTGAGAGAGAGAGAGAGAGAGAGAGAGAGAGAGAGAGAGAGAGAGAGAGAGAGAGAGAGAGAGAGAGTGTGTGTGTGTGTGTATGTGTGTGTACACGTATTTGGCAGGTGTGTGCACCTTTGCTGGCCTTTCAGTTTCTAGTCTCTCCTAAAACAATCACGTTGCTAGCTTAAAAATATCGATTAAAACATGTTTTTGATATGGCTTTCTTCAGTCACCTTACAGTTAGGCTATATCTTTGCTTTAATTTCTGTTGTGCAGAGAGATTGTTTTGCTTCCTTTTAGGGTATCATGCCGCATCTTTGATGCATGACAAGTGGAAATCGTACACGTACTCACTTTTTTTAATTCTCGCCGAAGCAAGCGGCGTGCATACAAGTGCGTGGGATTCTATCAGTCCTTGCTAATTAAATATGTTAGTAACTGATGAACCTTTATAATTGTAAGCACATTATCAAGACTCGCTTGTTCTGCCGGACTTTCTATAACTTTGTTCTCATTCGATAAAACGCTATTGAACAGCAGGCCTTTGAACGTGTTTCCGGTAAAATACCTCCGAAATAAGGGTAGGTCGGTTGGAGGAATTTTTTTAATTTTCTTTTTATTGACCGAGACTACAGTTTTGAAAATGCTAAAAATGCCTAGGATCAGCGTGCTTTTGCACTCTATATTTTGTTTGGCATTACTTGAGTACTTTGTTTTTTTTTCGCTGATTCAGTTAATATAATTGATTGATTGATTGATTAATTGATTGATTGATGTGAGGTATCGGTTTGGTGTTTGTCTGAGCTTCGACATTGTACAGCTTTGTACAGTGTAGTGACAGAAATATTACATTTTTATTAACAATATTTATAAACAGAAATTAAGTAATGGCAGGGTCTGTACGACAACTGCGTGAACTTGGCATAGATGCTTATCTCATTCAGGATTTTGAGTGTAGTAGGGTACTTTTGTTAGTATACAATAATGATAAAAATTTGAATTTTTTATCAATAAAATTTATAATCATAAATTAATTAATTTTTACACTCTTGCTATAACTAATAACGCCTTACATCCGCGTGCGGGGGACTTGACAGCAAACAGCAAGTTTAGATCGAACGGTTAATCCGTTTACGCCCACGCTCTTTATGCAGAACCGTACTCGTCCGAACATGGCATTAATCCCACGCAGCGGTTCCAAGTTCATGAAGATGTGCTGCGTTTGGGGCTTAAAACACCCTTTTTAGAAAATTTTAGTATTAGGATCTTTTAGGTGTAACTATCGACTAGGGGCAATATAAGTCTATCATAAAGAAGTCAACTCTGCGGAAGTTGAAACACCATATCGACACAAACAACACTTGCGAATGATGTGTTCTAGGCAGTGAGCGGGATGTGTGATGTTGTTTTGACAACTCGTGACATCCTTTGAGACAATGTTTCAACAAGCTAATTTCTTTGTTTTATGACTAATATTACAAGAACAATCTCAGATAGATCTCGCCTTATATGTAAACATACAACAATCATGAAAACTTCTCAAATTCACATGTAGATTCAAGTGTTAACATCAAATTACTTGTAAGCTTATTGACAAATATTTTAATTTTAAGGTAGTATGCGCCTCGAAATTGAAAGACTTAAACTTTTGCTCAAACTTTCCTCAAGAAATATTTCAACCATTCTCTTTCAAAATCAAGAATAAAAATCAGAGGTCACTGTGCAAATTTTGGTACTAGAGAAACAAATAACCCAAGATTTTCCAATACTTGAAATTCAAAATGTCCGCCATCCCTGTGTTAACTCAATGTTGAAAAATAAAATTTACGATTTTCGAAAAACTAAGACAAGGTACAAATTTTTCTTGTACCAAGAGCTTTAATATGAACACCCACAAGTGATATATCAGAATAGTGTTGAAAAAGCTTGAGTCTGAATGTCTGTCCCCGAGGCGCGTTCCACCTTAACAAGTTTCTCTTGTTGTTTCTAATTTGCTGATCATCGAAAGACAATGATTTCATTATTACAAAACCCCTCATTAAGAACAGAAGCATTTCAAAAGGCTTTCCTTTGTACATTTGTCGTAAGTTGCGAATGAAGCTGGGACTGACGACGAGTGGTGATATAGAACTTGAACCTGTATATTGAATACGGAACCATGGCTAGGCATCACGGCCCAGCTACTGATACACCAGTCTGTAAGTCTGCCTGGGTTAGTCCTGTCTCTTTTCTGTTAGTGTGTGTGTGTGTGTGTGTGTGTGTGTGTGTATGTGTGTGTGTGTGTCCATTTAGACAGTATCTTGGCCATGTCCGATATCGCCGCCATAAAGAATACAATTAGATGACATACAAGACTTTGATTTCTACCGACGTTAGAAAATATACAAAAGTACAAATTATCACTTGCCCGTGCATGGCACGCTGCAATTCGTTTGTTTCAAACCCACGCCACGAATAAATTAAAATGATAACAACAGCTCAATATTACGATTGGTTGTTACTGGGTGAATTTTTAAATGCGCAAACGAGTAAGACCATGTTGTCGATACCGTGCTGGTATTTCGTGGCGCCAGTATTGTTAGAGTCAAAATTGACTGGAATTACAGTTTGCTTTATCGCGTCCAAGTACGTGAGGGTGAAATACTAATTTTCTTTGCGCCAGTTTGGAAGATTATGACACATTGATGTTGATATTACATTAACTCAATTCCAGCAATCGTTATCATTCAAGACAAGGAAATCAAAAGGTCAAAGAAACAACAAACAGAACAACAACAACAACAACAACAACAACAACAACAACATCAACAACAACAACAACAACAACAACAAAACAACAACAACAACAACAACAACAACAACAACAAAAGCAAAACATACAAAATCAATAGTGCCATTTCGAACCACTAGTTAAGTGGTGATACCAGGTATCCGGAATGGGAAAGCGTACCCTGCTAGCATGTTACACCCGTCAAGATTGAACTAAAGTGACAAAGTACAATGCCAATTTGAAATTACTGTTTTGAGTCAAAGCCAGGAATAGTGTCTCTCATCATCTTAGTAACAGATTTTTCGTATTTTGATAAAAGATCTCCATATCTACTATGGAACTTCTTAAATTATCTAGCCAACCTAGTTCGTGAAAATTAAAGTGTACATAGCAATAACACCCTGTAAATACACGAGAGAATATCTGCTATAAAACTGTTTCTGATCTTGATATGTCTAATATGTCAAGTTTACATTCTTGCAACATCAAGCTTTATCTAAAAAATCTGATTTTTGCCCTTCATGTTGGTAAGACAAGGGGTTATGGACAATGTGGGCAACTGTGGGGAGACTTGAAGAAGTCACATATATCAAGGTTGTATAAGTGCTGTACAGCTAATCGCAAAGGTAATCCGTTTTATTTTCAAAAATGGAGTAAGTTCTCTAAAGTCTTTAAATTTGCATGATACGTAGTCAACAGGATAATCTATCACATGTTTATCCTCTTGCAATAAAACGGTACCAGCGGGTACATCACATACGTATACAGCCAATTTGAATCGGGTGCTGAAATCTGGCGTCGAGGGAATGGAGCAGCTTACAGTATGACTTTACGCTTGCCAACAAAAACAAAAAACACTGAACATGCATTTTCAGTAAACGAGTAAATTTTAGCTGAAACAACATTTTTTTCTGTTATCTATATGTTATCTGTCTCCGTATTAACCTTTCATGCCTGTTGATGGGTCCATTTCAACGCCGGTATATAACTATTTATATAGCACGGCTGGCGTGAGCTCTCATCCAATCAGAATGATGGATTGGTGTACTTGACACTTGAGTTTGGTATCATGAATTCAAGACAATATTAATTTCGAGACTAATCCTACTAAACTGTTATTGATACGCAGTAATAGGATGTAAAGAAACCTTCAGAATAGGTTCCATTTAAGTGACAAGTGTGAAAAACTTACATGGTTTTAGTACGGTTTTTCCTGAGACTGGACTGATATAAATGACTAAGAATTTTGCACAGTGGGATCATTCAAATGTGAATATTGCATAATTAATGAAAACTATCGATTCTGTTACAAACCTTCAGACGCACGTACAGCTCAAAATATTTCAATGTTATACACAAACATCCCATACCACACCACACCACCCTTATTTCATGTGAGGTAAGCCTTTTTTTACATAAATAGCATAGCAGTCGTTGGAGTAAATACATTGTCGTAAAACGCAACTCGGGATACTTCAGTAACAATAATACCAAATAAAAATACTGATGTGAAAGAGACGAACATGCTGAATTTCTAATTGACAACACCCATCAAGTTTACTTGAATGATGATCATTCCATGGACCAAAATGAGCATCTCTTCTCGCAAATATATTGTGATATTCGTCTGAAACTAGGTTCATCATGTGCAGTCTCGTTAGTCATCTGAATGGAAAAGGATTGAGGGATGTTACCGAGTTTCACAGAGACATTGACGAAATCTCATAAATTTGAACAATCCTAATGTATCAAGTTATCTCCACCTCGTCCATCAAGATTACTTGGAAATGAAAGAAAGAAGAGCGAGTGTTGTCTCAGAATTGTACCCTTGATTCATACTTTGTATACTTTGCTGTATGACAAAACGGACGATTTCAGTTTCGAAATTATGAACCCTTTCTTCCTGTTCAGTAATATACCATCATCTCATGTTTACGGCGTATCCTTAGCCACAACTCACGGAATATGGAAAAAACTTGTAACTCATATGAAGACTTTGAAATTCGAGTGAGACACAGATTATTAGAACTAATGCTAGCAAAACAGGGATTTTCGGACAATGATCAGTAAGTCCATTAAAATGCCATCTGAGATATGGAGATATTGTGTCGAATTATAACCCGTCTTTTTCTGACTTTATGAGTGATGGCATTCCTGACTTTGCCTCATCAGAATAATTTAGTATCCGGGTTTAATTACACTACATGTCTGCTGAATTACTAAATGTTGATCAATCCAGACGAGTGTAACATGCTAGCAGGGTATGGTCACCCGGTCAGTACACTTGATACCTCCACTAATCAGTGGTTCAAAATGTCACATTTGTTTCTTGCACCTGAGGATGTTTTACTTTGAATGATTAGCCCTGTTTTCATGTCATATCTACAAAAGTATGGACCAAAATAGTTTAAGCCACTCTAGCTGTGGGTCCATAGCAGTTGTATTTTCAGACTGGATTCCTGCCTTTTACAGGCTGATTTTTACTTTGACGACATCGGGTAAAAGTCGTAAAGCACCACAGGTATGGCCACTTGAGGCTTTCAGCAGTTGTTTCAAATTGAACGAAATATTTATAGATATCTTTCCTGGAAAGATGGATATCATACTATCCAAACTGAAACTTGTCTCAAATGATTATTTCTATTGTCTCAAATGATTTATTTCTAACTGCAATCACTGTTCTTCTGATTTGTCATGTCATTTTCTTTCTTGCCTGCTGACCTCAATTTTTAATAGAGTAAGGTCTTTTTGTACTAGAATTTCTGTTAGTTCTAATGCAGCCTCAACGACATAACATTTTTAATTGTTCTTAAACCAATTGGATGTCTACTTCATCATATGGCATTTCTCTTTTCCTCATCGAATCTTTAGCATAAACCTTCAGAAACTGGGCCATCGAGACCAGATTATCTCTTCAGAGATTGTTAAACACATCTTGTGAATGATCAGACTTTCTTCTGACGAGAATTCTTACGTATTGAAGAGTTTCACCTAGCATGGAGGACAATGTTTACTACTAATTTCCGTATAATTAATTGGTAGAGGCTGACAAGAATGGTTTCTTCAAAATCTCACAGAAATGTCAGAAAAGTGAAGTCAGCAAGTTCCTTTTAAACTAGTTCCAAATTAACAAAATTAGGTCCGGAGAATGCCCAAGTATGAAGCCTATTGGATACTTAAACTAGTACAGCATAGCACAGCCTGTTACGTGACGGTCTTCAGTTTCCACAGTTCAGGTACACTGAGCCAAGAAGGCCAACAAGAAGATCAGAAGTCCCCTCTCCTAATAACGTAAATTACAGTTCAATCCGAGTCAAGCTTGATTCAAAATGCATTGCCTTATCCATAGCTGAACACACGTTGTGAAAAGTCTAGCATTGCAATAATGCAATCATGAACATAATAATGCAGCAGTTCTGGAAAGTTCTAATTTAACATGTAAAGTACTGCGTCTAAGTAACAATAATATTGTTTCATGAAGTTTCTCCTTGACTTATCTCATCATCAAAACTACGATAAACAAGATTTCAAGACATATGTAAGTTGAAGAGTCCCAGTATTTACATATTGATTCCTTGATAATGTGCATAAACTTCATTGCGTCAAATTTGGTCAATACAAATTGTTCAGCCTCAGAGTAATTTTCGTGTTTATAAGTTTTAAAACAGTGCTTTTTTGAATCAGGTAACCCTAACTCAGAAATTGTATAGCTTCTTTCCATTAATCACTCGGTTGGGAATAAAGAAGAACAAAACGGCACACCTCTGGACGCTGTTGAAATAGCCGGCGGGCCAGAAGAAGACAAACAAACAAGGCAGACCTGAGTGACTATTTTTTACGCCTCTCTTCATTGTTTCAAGCTATGAACAAGGTCAGGGTTAGCGTTGAGGAAGATTACAAGGGAGACTGACGTAGTTAAAATAGCCAACAGCAATGTGGTAACTGAATGTCAAAGGTAACACAAGCTTGCGCATAAATGTACCACCAGACTTCAAATCGTCTCTGTTGCCATTCACCTCATAAATAGATAGATAGATAGATAGATAGATAGATAGATAGATAGATAGATAGATAGATAGATAGATAGATAGTGAGATAGATAGTGAGACAGTGAGATTGATAGTGAGATAGATAGTGAGATAGAGAGATAGATAAGCATACATACATACATACATACATACATACATACATACATACATACATACATACATACATACATACATACGACGACAAAGAAGGCTAAAATAGAAAATGCGATTGTTGTTTACACAGAGATCTTCCACTGTTTCGAAGGTAAGTAGCAAATTGTTCTTCATATGTGGCAAATGCAGTAAGCCCTAGTCCCTGTAAATGGTTATAAATTGACCAAAGATAATGTCTTTTTTATGTTTTATTTATTGCATCTCAAATGATCGAGGTTTTGATATTAATAAATGGGTGATGGGTGAATATATTGATAGTCTCTTTTAAGGTTTAACATAGGATAGTCAAATATCACAAATGATTACTTTAAATCGTTGCCATTTAGTGGCCTATTATTCCAGTTGTTTTTACTCTATCAGCTTCTCTCATGATTTCACTACGCGGAAAACCTATTCTTTCAAAATGACTTTGTATGGAAGTCCTTGGGCTATTTTGATGAAAGTTTTCAACGGAGAAGAAATCTGAAGCTAAAGCATAATCTGCCCCCAGAAAAAGGAAAATATGTTTCCAGCCGCCCATACATCATGTTCATTTTCTTACCTTGAAAGCTGGATAATTTGCTCAATAGTATTGAGTGATGGATGGATATGTCTCCCGAAAAGTGTCTTCGCAAAGCTGTTTTTCTATCGAACTTTAAGGTATTGCTCTCAAGGCCTTGTGTCCTAAAATCATCTAAATATATCTGGCAGATACATTGGCTCATTCGTCAGCTCACAAACGGAAAATTGTACCACTGTACAGCGACAGTTTGAGTTCTATAGTATGACTCACCATTATGTATTTGCTGCGGATCCGTAGCCCTACCACTCCATTTGCTTTGCTTTAACCACTCCCCCAACACAACCAGCAAAGGGAGTGGTAGGGCTACGGATCCGCAGCAACATATGTATGTGCTTCAGCTGTTTCTATGGGCTTGCCTTACACTGGCCTCACAACATATCTACTGCAGAGGTTTGCTCCCGTGAACTTGCTATAAAAGAATGCACAGCGCAACGTAATTGTAAATCAGTGTACTGAATAGATACTACAACTGAGAAAAGCTTCTGTACTGGCGAGGCAGATTTTTCGACTGTTTTGTTTTTGGCAATTTACTATCTACATTGGCTAATTTAGGGGATAGCTATTTGTGTTTAAACAATCTTTCAACAATTTAACTTGAAAATGTTTCAATACGACAGGTCCCCTAGCTGAGTTTTTGACGGGAAATATTAAAAACTTTGGAAAGGATGTCATAGACCCTGTAAAATACAATCGCATAAAGTGTCTTGTTTATATTCACATTCGTACGTCGACTTTAGGAATAAGACCAAGACGGCTCCTCTAAGCCTGTCTGATATACTACCTGGCGTACATTCCCAGGGAGAAATGCATCTAATAATTATACTATTTTTTGTCCTAAAGAAGCGGAATATCTTTTGCACAACAGATGTACATAAAGTATCCGTTACACATAGCTTATGATTTTGGCACAAATTACGTATATCTATTCTTTGAGTTAATTCAATGCATCGCAGATCCGTACATTGTATACAGTTCATTTTAAGCTGTCACAGGTGAATTTGTTAGGACGTTGCCACTTTAATCGGAACAGCCTTAGGGGTAGAAGCCAGACCTCCTTGCAATATCGGGTCAAAAGCACAGGTTATGTTAATAGTAAAGTAAATCATGAAATATTCACAGAGAGAGTAGAACGTACAGAACTCCTATTACTCGTGCACGTGTTCGGGTGGGCGCGGGGCTATCATAGACTCATTAGCAAATGTCGTAGTATTTTCTTGGACATCCGAGATACCTTGCGTAAAGAATCGTAGTGAGAAGGCTAATCCCTTCGTTGAATATCAAACCGAGCAGAGAGAAGGAGAAATGAAAGTTCAGAGTTTGTCTTGCCTATTTCCAGTTTTTTTTGACTGCTGGTACTTAGTATAGTTACAGGGGGAGGTGCCCAATATGATGCGCCAGACACAAAGTAAGGGCTTTGATGGTAGTTCGAAGAGGACTCGATAACAGGAAACTTGCCATAGCGTTTTATTGACGCAAACAGACAATGCAATATTGAGTATTGCAAAAAGATATCGAGTTTATGCCTTTAACGTTATTGGATTTATTTGTAAATATTTTAACATCCATGTTCTATTTTCCAATATGAATTTTTTAGTCATATTCTAGTGGTTGACTTTTTTCATTTTGATTTCTGTTTCAGCTGGTTCTGCTGAAATGGACAGGTTTCACATTTTCGTCTCCGAGATATACATTCCTATTGTAAGTTGTTTTCATAGCGATGAACTGACTCTTTTTGAAACTATGTCAATATTAATATCAATTTCTCAAATATGATTTTTGACCTTAAAAAAGCAGCTAATGATTATTTCCACAGCCTACATCACTGGAAAATTCAGTAGTAAGACCCACATAAACCATTTAACTCTTATAGTGAGACCTTAGGAACTTCTACATTCGAAATGCCAGGCAGTTGTTCCCGTTATGAGCAGCGTGAACTTGACTGAAACTAGCGACATTTGTGAGGTTTCTAATGACTCACAGGGTGCGCCGTGTCTTTCCAGCCCATTCTTACTGTAAGCACCACAGCCACACGAGCTCTTACAGTCTTTCTCCTTCACCACAAGGCGTGGGTCTAGGGTCACGGGTTTGACATTAGTAACCACTAGTTTTGCAACCAAGAATTTAAACCACATTTTGTGAACAACATGCGTCAGTTGTCAATAAAATTTTGTTTTATTTTGTAACAACTTAGATTCACAGATCAAAATTCAAGCTACCGGGAACGCATCGCTATGCTTGAATTTCAGACAATTGTAACAGTATACCGTATCTGCCTCCGATAAGAGCTCAGTCGACAAGCAAGTAGTCCGTGGGCTGGAGGGGCCCACCGTGCACCCCCATAAACCTACTACATGGGTACTTTTTTGTTCTTTAGAATCTACTTAACTAGAAAAAAGATGTTAATATTGGTTATTTTGGGATGCACTACCTCTCTGGGCTGGTTTTTGATTTGCATGTACCGCGAAAAATTGGTAGGGGTAGGGGGTAATATATCCTCCCCTACATTAAGTAAACTAGCATGAAATAGCACAAATCTTACAATTTTGGAAAAATCAGATACTGCTCTTTCTGAGCAACACCAACTTTAGCAAAATAAATTTGTATACATAGAATAGGACGACTTTAAAATGAATTTTGTTGACAATTTTGAAATTTTTTACCCAAAATACCATGTAACAATTGTGATTTACTTTTTATTAAGCAAAATTTTGACAGCTTTTTGCATTTAAATTATTTCTTCTGACATATCAAACAAGAAAAAAGTGTTAACATTAGATATTTCACAATGCACTACTTCTCTTGAGTCAATTTTAAATTGCGTGTATCTGTATGGGGTGTGCAAAAGCTAGGAGTAGGGGTACAGCATTCTTTCTTTAATGAAGTGGCTTGAAATGCCATATACCTTATAGTTTTAATAAGTTTAGATATTGGTTTTTCTAAAATACATAAGGTTTTAGTAAAAATATGACGTCGTAGAATTGGATGACTTTAGATCAATTTTTTCTGGTAATTCAGTATTTTATGCGGAAGAAAATAAACTATTGTTTCCTCCCAATGAAGCAAATCAAACAGATTTATGGATGTCATTTACTAATTCCAATGTGCTGAAGAAGAAAGTAAATATTAACATTGGGTATTTACTATGTAGCATTGCCTCTAGTCACTAAACTTGCAAGTATACTGGTATATCGTGAATGAGCAGTTTATTGGTATGCAATGGACTAATGCACAGCTTTAAAAAGAAGACTTAAAACGTGTCCACACAGTCATATTGTCATTTTCTCCTTAAAGTAATATAGACTGTTGATGACTGTCTATTTTTGTAAATTTACTTTTTATAATTTTTTCATAAAATAATTTTAATAAGACGTATTTGGAAAATTTTCTATGCCTAATTGTCTTACTAGAACAGCAAGCATCACTATCAATTGATTAGGCCGTTAGTTGTTAGGTGACCGATATAGCAGTCAGTTTAGCTCTTCAGACTGAAAGTCAGAACCGTCCAATCTAAAGGTAATGTTTAAAATAAGATATCGATAATGATCCAGTGAAAAATATTGAAACACGAAAAATAAATAACTTTTCGATTTTCTGTCGCACTCACATATCCTAGAAATAAAGCTAATTTGCGCCACCGTAAAGTTATAATTCTCACAAATTCGCGCAAACGTGATTATGGCCCTGGATCGACGAGAAAGAATATAGCAATTTTAGGCAACATAAAACAATAGACTAATATTATATTTTTATCCAAATATTTCTGTGTCACCGCATCGTTCAGTCATGGCATGGACGTAACGGCTTCTACTATAGCCGACCGCTGAGTTTAAGCGGATAGGGGTCCAGCATTGTTTGGATCTGTTTACAGAACCAACACGGATTAGGATTAAATACACTTGTTGAGATTCTCTTGGTGGTTTGTACAACCGTTTGGTTGATAGTGATGTTCAATGCTCTAACGATCGTTTCTCATCTAATTTTTAAAACAAAATCGACGTAAAGTAGGTATAAAGTGTGTCAGATTTCAAAACTAAGCGTGGCAATCGAGCGTTGATAAATTACAATGAAATCAACATTGGTTTTTGTATTTTTTTAACGAAAAACAAAAAACGAAAAAAACCAAGTACTCGATTTTCAGAAGCTGTAATAATTCGCGACTGTAATGAGATGTATCTCACATTTCATTCGCATACACCTGGATTTAAAATTTCGAAATGACCTTTAAAAGCGATTTCCATATGTTGTCGCTGCGTCATAGTTTCAAAACGAGACCTGATGAAGTTGCCGCTGGTGTCAGACTATTCATTTTAGAGTGCAGGTGTCATCGTAAAAAAAAATCGGTGGACATATATCGCCATCTAAGAGCTCTGATTATAAAGCTTACGTCACTCCTCTTCGAGCTATGATAGATGATGATGCTAAGAAATCCCCCGCGTTGATGTTTGGCGGAAAGAGTTAGAGCGCTCTTTTAAGGCAGTAGTCGCAATCGAGAATCGCGAAGAAGATCACATGCAAACTGCGCACAGAAGACAACCCAACTAAGAAACCAACCCTGCACGGTGGTCGGGGTGATGAACCACGCCGGTCGTTTGCTGGTTTGCCGGGTGTTCATTATATTTAACATATGTTTTGGTCAAGGTAAAGCAGTTTCATTTAATCTGTACTATTTTATCACTTTTTAATGTTGAGATCTTTCTTTCTTGAGAGAGAGTTTCGAAAGTGTGGTTTGATCATAAAGGCTCACCATATAGTCTCATGATAATACGTTCTCCTTCTGTAACAGAAAGTGCGAATTGTTTGCCACCTGAACTCTATTTTTTATCCTTTAGTTCACAGCTTTTTTCGCGGCAGTCTTACCTTCTGTCAGAAAATACATCGGTTTTTATAGAGCGTTTTGGGATTTTGTATATGTTCATCATTTTATTTTCCTGTGTGTTTCGGATCCAAAGATCGTGAGCCAAAGAGATCATATAAGGACTATTTAGGATGAGAATGTCATGGACAGTGAAACACTTTAATTGCCCACATGTGGTGCATACATACTTGGTTGATAATTCTGCTGAATCGCTTGTCATTTCTAGTAGCCAGCTTTTGAAAATTAGATTTACTTCACGACCAATACGGGATCTCCAATTACTATTGTTTAATTTTAAAAGTTATTTGTTGCAAAATTCAAAAAAATCTCTGTTCAAAATTATCTTTTTTTGTATCTCTCAGGAGATATGGTCGAATCAATTTTGTTGTTGACTGTCACGGACTGTAGCGTCGTTTTCGTCATGTTCGGTAAAAGTATTTTTCAATGAAAGAGATGAAACCTGACGTATGCAGACATACAAAAGAGGGTCTTCTTATCATTGCATTCGTTATTCGACCAAGGGGCTATTTCATCTTGTTGTTGTATATTGGGAATGATTGTGTGTGGCGACAAATATTGTTAACAAGCGACCTGTGCTGCGATGTGTTATGTAGAGAATAACTATTTGTGACACATGTGTTGATGAAGAGGGTCGAAATCTTTGATAAGCTCACTTTAGGTTGACCTAACCCCTAGTGGCAAGAAGTAGCTGCAAACATACACAATTGAAGCTGTCATCATAATTTGAACATATCACAGTAGGATCGCACCTATTGAACATTTCTACCCAATGTAAAAAACTATCAGACAAATAGTTTTTGAGAAACAGATTTTTGACCAAAAATGGCCGAAAAGTTGAAGCAAAATACAAAATTGCACATTTCATCATAATTTGATATATCACATTTTGATCATCCCTATGAAGCTGTTTACCAAATATCAAAACTATCAGACAAACGGTTCAAGAGAAAGTTTCTTTTGACCAAAAATGACAAAAATTGCCCTAAAACCACAAATATGCAAATTTAAGGACATGACTAAAGTAAGCTCAAAGAACCTCAATGTCAAGTTTCAAATAGTTCCTTATCAATGGCACCAGCAATCAAGGAAGACTTTTTTGACCAAAAACAGAAAAAATTACCCCCAAAAATTCAAATACGCAAATTTCACTATAATTTGAACAAAACCGACTAACGACACCCCTCGTAAAATGCATACAAATTTCAAAGCAGTTAGAGGAGCGGTTTCAGAAAAGTAGATTGCAACAAAAATGGGAAAAATTTTTAAAAACTAAAAATGTGCAAACCATAACGATTTTAACAAACCTGAGTAAGATTACCATGGATAATTTGCATGCCAACTTTCAAAGCAATCAGACTAGCACTTTCAGACAAGAAGCCAATTGTTGACGGACGACAGACGGGTAGGCGGATGGACGGATGACGACGACGGACTATCAGCTTATCGATAAGCTCCGCATCGCTGACAGTCTAGCTGATAAATTAAACTGAGAATAATAAGAACTCACGATCATTGTTGTTATCTGATATATTGGTTCAGCGCATAATTTAGTCTTCTTTTCAGTTGTCAGCCTTTACGCAAGGAAACATAATACATATAATGTAGACTTTTGAAATCGTAACCCTACACAGACAGGTGATATTTGCTTTGCTTTCCTTGTCAATAGCTTTAGCAATATAAGTGATATCGCCACGCACCCGTCTGCGAAGGGATGTTTCATATATTCCAAATTTGCTCAGAATGACACTATGCTAACAGCAAAACATCGGAGACGACAAAGAGTTGCTGGTCAGTTCCTGCAAATTGTTCAAAGGTTATTTGTAAAAGTAAGAAACCTTCACAAAGCCTTTATGAAGGTGTTCGATAACTCGGGCTACAGGAACAAGTCTGACAGCGTAGACACGACGTCCTTGGTCCAGGCTTTGTTCGATTGTCGTTCATTTATGGTATGTGAACGTGATATCGAGAAACGTTGTTAATGATATAAACTGATTTAAAGATAATATGAATTTGGTTGTATGGTTCTTTTGTTTTTAACAAAATTGTTGCGTTAAAATGCTGAAAGATTTTACGCAGACTCCACACACTAGCTACAGCCTTCGGGTATATTTTGTTTTTAAAACCTGTTTTACCGAATGTGGCGCATCCAACATGTATTATCTAAGGTGTATTCTAATTCTCGTTTTCTTGCTTAACCTGAAGTCTTCAAAACCCAAAACCATGAAATAAATGCAATTTCATATTAGAATATGAAAGATGATATGAAGATTGGAGTATGTATGTATGTATGTATGTATGTATGTATGTATGTATGTATGTATGTATGTATGTATGTATGTATGTATGTATCATAGTGCATGATGCATGCATGCTTGCATGTATGCATGTATGAATGTATGTATGTATGTATGTATGTATGTATGTATGTATGTATGTATGTATGATCCTTTCACGCTGTATAAAGCAAGACACTTACAATCACTGCCTAAAGATTTAAAAGGGTTACAGAAGTCCTTGTAACAAAGAATTTTCGACATAAATTTTACTATCCTGTCTACATGAGCCTGTCTCTCTCTAGCCGTTAAAGCTCTTGTGACCAGACATTACTTGTTCGTCAGTAACACTTTGCCATGGGTCAGTGCAAGTGCTGACTGTCGGCAAAGAGGCGGTCAACTTGCCAAAATAGAAAACCAAGACACGCAAGACTATCTGGTGAACTATTTACATACCAATCAATTGACCGGTGACTATTGGTTCGGGGCAAACGATCTCCAAGAGGATGGCCACATGGTTTACACGGATGGCGATGAATTGACTTATCTAAACTGGTACCCCGGCGAGCCAAGCAACTTCAGGAAAATTGAGCACTGCGGTCTTTTATTGTAAGTATACTTATATAGTTTAAAAGCTACACTGCTCTAATATTCTAGGTATTGAACTCGGTTAGATGTAGCAGCAAGGATGAACGGAGATGTAGCAGCAAGGATGAACGGACCATTTTACTCCTCAAAAACGCCCCCAGCATCGTTTTCGGAAATGGCCCTTGCAGTAGTTTAGGCGACGGGTATGTCTAGAGCCCGGGCCGGCGAGGTTGGTGGGCCTTTTCTGAGGCTCTCCGTATGCCTGCACTAGCCATTTCTTAAAACGGTGCTGGGAGGGGTAAAAATAGTCTGTTCACTCCCCCCTCGTGCTGCTGATTATGTGCTGGATGTGTAAAAAAATATTATTCGTGAAACATAAATACACATAAACATGTCTGTCTGTCTGTCTATCTGTCTGTCTGTATGTTTATATGTAAGTATTTGGTAAATTCTCAATGGGACTCAAACTCACCATACGTACGGCACTCAGTTACCAAGCGAAGATATCACAGTCAAAACCGTTCAGCTGAATCTCAACCCTTAAAATGAGTTGTTCAATAACCGAGCTATAGTAACTGTTGTTACAATCATTCTGACGGCGACCCCTCCACACGAAGTACCCTCACACATTCGCTATCACTCATCGCTTACGAAATTTATCAAAGCAATGAAGACGTGTATGTATGTATGTATGTATATATGTATGTATGTATGTATGTATGTATGTATGTATGTATGTATGTATGTATGTATGTATGTATGTATGCATCAATGTGTTTGTCTTTTTATTTGTTCCTTGTCTCTCTTTTTATCCCTGTCTATGCCAGTGAAAGAGAGAACTACCGTTGGAATGATGGACCTTGTGAAATATCTTCAAATTATATTTGCCAAATAGGTAAGTTCCGAAAAATCAAGCGTTATAGATCCAGTAAATATTAAAGCCTCACCAGCTGTAACTCTTGAAATTTGTTGACCTCAAAAGATCTTCCTATTCTTTACTGGTTTCCTCTGAATTCTACCCTCTGAACGGATATGGACTTTTACTGCATTAGGAAACCATTCCTTTGTGAAACATTGGACGAGTAAATTCAAATTTTAACGGTCAGTTTGATTTCCCGCCACTTTCAAAACTTGGTAATATTACAAAGGAAACAGAACATACAATGTCACGGTTGAAAACATTCACTCCTATGCATTACATCGGACCAGTCTGTGCAATTAATGTGAAGATTATTTCAGATTGCACATACAGTCCCAGCTGGTGGTTATAAATAATAAGTGTATATATACACACCTAAATCAGAACATTCTAACAAACGTATTTTAGTTTGAAAGTTAAATCATAAAAACAATGCGAAAATATACTGCTAGAGGGGCTTTAATTACTAGGAAGATCATCAGCTAGATCATCTGCTAGATGGAAAGCCCTGCCACTTCACTTGATTAGCTATTGCGGTCCGGAATTCCTGACTTGTCATTTTAATTTCGATAATGTGTCTTGCTTCTCTTTTCTTCACGAAATAACATGTTTTTAACAAATCACCTTAGCCTGGCATAGGGCGGGCATTGGTCGTATCAATTTCTGTAAGCCTAGTTATAAAATCATCTAGATTTACGTCATCAAATTATCTGGGGAATATCAATATTGTATATACCTGATTCCAATGATCATTTATTTATAAAATGTCAACGTTTGGGGAATTTCTGGCATCAACTTGATATACAATACGAAGTTAATTTCAAAACAATTATTCTTGGCTACAAAATCTTGTACACATATCCTCTTTACAGGTTTGTGAACTTTATCGTTACAGTCGCAAAATATTGTTTTCTTCTTGGGTTCACTTAAGACATGATTTTAACAGTCAAAGGTCAAGAGTGAGTTTTGACTTGTTCAATAGATATTTGCATTTCATGTATCAAATACACAAGACGAATAATAATTCTGAGTTCTTGAGATTGGGGAAGAAACTATTCCGGTAAAGACATTTTTGCTGAGAAAAAAAATACAAAAATACATTCCCAGCTCTTTATTGTTATTGTTTTCTATGGCACTTGAATTGTATTATGTCACAGTAACTGTAAGTTTTATAAAATAGCAATAAAATGATGATGATGATGATAAATGAAGATCATCAGAATTACTGTTAAAATGTTCGGTTTTTTATTTATATTCAAGACAATATAAATGTTATGATGTTTGAATGCTATTGATCGCAAAATTCCGCTTGCCAAGCATTGTGTTTTAAATTTATGCTTTTTTAACGATCTTTATTAGATACATGCATAAGTGAAGGCTTGGATGGAGTGGCACCCGGTGAAAACTTTGACGATCCGAACACTGTCGTGTTGAATATCGGAGACGCCTTCACTTGTACTGCTGATATCATCGGATGGCGGTTCATTCCGAAGGACAACTCCAGCTTTAGCATCGCCATATACCGACCAGATGGAGAGAATCGAGGTCGCTACATCCGCGTGTCAAGTTGGCTATTGCAGGCGGCGGAGCCTGGCACCGTGAACATTGTCACTGGTCATGAGTATGGATTCACCGTACATCCCGATGACGTCGTAGGTTTACATGCTAACTATCTCGCCCTTGCCTGGTCACGTGACAATGACACAGAACACTTGATCATCGACGGTATGGGATCTGAAGCCCTCGACCAAGCGAACGTATCAACCACTCAGAATGCGGTCACGGAAATAAGAAGATATCCAGTGGAGCCGATTTTCAGCGGTAAATATGTTATTAATTATGGTAAAACGCAAAATTTCTAAGCAGTTTGTTATGGCTATGCAATGCCAAGCTTTTTGAAACTAAACGTGATCTCCTGGTCAGCTTAACAGGCAAAATGTGACCATTTACTGACGACTTTGCTTGTTTTTTAATATTTTTGTAGCCGTGAAGGAACACAAAAGTAAGCTTATGTGAATTTTTTTGTCGTGAATAAATGTAAATTTAAGATCATGTATTTAAACCTCAAATAAACTAACAAATAAATACATAACTAAATCTTAACAACATTTTATGATTAATTTGACCGATGTTTGGTGTGCACAGTACCAAAAACACCTATCGCGAACATGTTTGACAAGTTAATGTTAAATCTTATAACTGCATTGTTTTATTCTGTTTGGAACCTTTTAGCGTACGCACAACAAGCTGAGCCGTGTATTCAAGATTGATATAGGAAAAAATACTGAATTCATTTTTTGTTCAAAAATGATTGCTTCGAAATGACAAAGATGAATAAATAGTCACTGTGTAAAAAGAAACTGTTTTCAGTATGTAAGCCCATTTGTGTGGGATCATGCAAGAGGCAACCTTACGTTCGTTGGAATCTAACAGCTTTACGTGGAACACAGTAAATGCTCATAAAAAAGACCAAAGAAAGATAAAAAATAGAACAAAAATCAAACAAGAAACTATATAGGATGATTTTCAAAGTCCTAGTTCTTTAATGTTTTCAAGTTGCAGGATTACTTAGATTATATTTATGGTCCATCATTTCGTCTTGACAGCTTTTCCCAAATGCCTGGCCATAACAGCGTAGCCCAACTTGTACGCATCACTTCATAGTTACAGCACAGACAAATAGAAAGACAGACTAGCAACGGGTGTTGTTCAAGGTGTGAAGCGGTCACGTAACCCCTCCATGTACGCCCCGCCTCAGGTAGCTGTCGACTCTCTTTTCCGAAGAGTGCCGGTCATGCACCCTTCGGTAGTTTCCGGATTTTGGCCAATTTTTAAGCAAAAGTATTTTCGGCAAAGTTCGTATTGTTGTTGTCGTGTGGTGCTCAGCGGAATTGGCGTGCTGGCGAAAACGGGAAAGTTTTGAGCTTCGGGGAGGCGAATTTTACCATTTTAAAAATTCCTCTCACATTTTTATGAATATATAATGAGTGTGTTTGGACCAAATTTGAAAGTCTTTTATCGATAATATGAGATTTTACTCAATGGTTTACGGTTATTCATATCATCTTTTACAAGTTCGTCATGGGAGGAAGTGTTTATGAAACTGCTGGCGTGTTATGTTATGAACGGCGTGAAGCAGTGTTTCTGCCCTGAGAGCACACAAAGTAAATATGGTTGCTTTGTGACAGGCAGCACGATGCCATCTCGTCCTTCTTTTCGCATAATCTAGTGCAATTATCAACCATGAACGAAGTCTCCAAAAAGTCTAACACCTGTGAAGTTCAATATCATATGAAAAGGCCAGTTTGTCGAGACGACCATGAATCAAACAGCGTGCCGCGTTGATAGTCTGTTTTTCTATTTGTCTGTGGTTACAGTGAATCACTGTAACTATGGTTTTGGTGTAACTTCGGACCAGCTGAACAAAAAGAAACTCTGAGTATGAAACTTCAAAGCCATAAATAAATAAAAAGATACCTGACGTTTTCGCAACAATGATACAGAACCCTTTTTGTAATAAGAAGTCGTGGTTTATGTTGTGAATAATGTAAAGAAGCGACTAATTTATATAACGCAATAGTAACCTAAGAGTTTTTGAATGCAGTAGCGGGGTTTAGGCCTATGTACGAGTTTATCACTTAGCGGAGGTATTGTCAGAAACATCTAACCGTGAGGACAGTATTAACGAAGCGTTACCGTATGACGTACAGGGTCATCAACCCCGGTATTTTCCGAATACCTTTGAAGTAGAACTTAAAGAGCAGACGCGAAAATGATGTGCTTTCAGAAAGCCGTCTATGCACCCCAGGGCCGCTCGATCATGATCAGACACTAATGACTCACGCATCAAACAAGTCAGAGGAAATCCAACTTGCGCAGTGCACGATAAAAGAAATAGTAGTTCGGCAGAATTATTCCACATAAATTCACAACTATTTGGACTGGTGTGCGTATCTTGCCCGGCATAATGATTGTTAATTCATTATACTTCCCTCTTCAACATCTCAGATTTCCTGTGTTTACATAAAACATTTATGATAACATGGCCTAACACCCAAAGATATCGGACTCCGCTTCCTCCGACACAGTCATTTAGCATACAATTTTAGTCCATATGTTACAGACGGCAGTGTGTGATAAGTGGTTTTCTTTTAACCTAAAAGGAGAAGTTTGTTACACAATTTTCGATAAACGAAAAAAGAACACAGGGAGAATAATACAAAAGGGCATGTCTTTAACCCTTTGAGCGGCAAAGTCCAATTTTTCTCGCCTTTATGAAATATAATTAAGTCAATTTTGTCAGAATTTTTCCAAAACGTTGATCAAAAACTGTAGCCATTGAAAAGTGATATTCATTTAGAACAAAATTATCAAAATAAATATAAATAAGGAAAATTTCATAAAAATTGGTAAAACGTTGCGCTAAAATTTTGATGGGAAAAATAACAGCACTAAAAGCGTTAATTTGTCTCAATTTCAGTAAACTTTGCCCGCAAAGGACGTCGGTTACATTAAAATAAATTTTGACAAAAGTTCGAACTTACGGAAGGTACGGATATCCCCAATCACTGAAGAAAATTCGATATTCGATTGCAAGTTCAATGTAGATTTATTTAAAGTCTTGCCTATCATCTATAGTTTGTAAATGACATTCCTAATATTTGTAGTAATGTTTACAGGCCCGATACATTGTGTACGCGTATATTCGATATCTTTTATCCCAGATATAACTACGATTGGTTTAAACTTTGGTCATCAATGTTAACCAAGTTTGTCATAAAACTTCTCTAGCAAGCGGTAAAATTATAGATTGATCGAATTATGCAGCTTTTATAAAATATGAAACAGCGGTAATTACAAAATTTGTGTGTTTATAAAGCTAATCAAATTTATTCATCAGCATTTCCCGTTTGTTAACTTATACGTAAAAATGATACCATCTATTTCCCTAGCAATCAGTATTTCGTATAAACATATTGCTTGTCGCACAAAGTGGAATATAAGTGACAGATAACGGGATAGATTGTATGTAATTTCATCCTGGATTGCAAGAAGGGAATTTTAAATCATAAGCTTACGTAAAGCGAACCAGTACGTGTTTCATTTCGAAGACGAGATTTGCATTCTGAAAAATACCATGAGAATATTGATTTTGCTTAGACTCCTAGGGGTCACATGGAGATAAGTACTAATTTCATAAACGCATAAGCTCGCTGTAAATAATGTATAAATAAATATAGGGAACATGTTATTGACCTTTCTATAATACGTTGGATCACATATCAGTTCGGAATAAATTCACACGGTATATGTCTCATCTTACATCCCTATAACCCCGCAGGCAACATATGTTCCACACCAATCTGTAACCTTGGGTATCGCAGAGAACACTGTTACAGAATCCAATTGCATCTCAATTGAACACAGTAAAATATTGATATTACGCGACGGTGTACTTTTTTTTCAGATGCTGGTCCGTGTGAAGACAGACCCTGTCACAATGGCGGCACTTGTTTACCCAATTTCATACGTGAAGGCGTTACTGCGTGTCAATGTCCGCCCAACTGGCGAGGACCACGCTGCGAAAGAGGTAATTCATGACCGGTTGTTCTACACCAAAGAACGATATGACGGTACAATACTATTCTGTTATGTATATCAATGAGTCAAACTGTTGGTCAAGCCTAATTGATGCTTAGCAGAATTTCTGTTCAGACAAACATGAAAGTCAACAATGACGCATGTGATTAATTTGAGGTTTGCAAGTTAGCGGTCTCTCAAAAACGACTCCACCCCAGGCGCAACTTTTGGCATTTCGAGTCTCTATTATCCCACATTTGAGAATTGGGGAAACGATAGGAAAATGTACTGTTAATAAGCTGATATACGATCGAAATACATTTTTGAATGTAGAGAATGTTTGTTCACAATGAGCTGGGCTGATCATTAGTTGGACAGGAAGGGGAAACATGATACATGAACTGCTCTTTCGTCAACACG
Source organism: Ptychodera flava (assembly GCF_041260155.1). Lineage (NCBI taxonomy): Eukaryota > Metazoa > Hemichordata > Enteropneusta > Ptychoderidae > Ptychodera > Ptychodera flava. Next base: position 12,683,665 of record NC_091943.1, on the reverse strand, counting down.
TTGAAATTCTGAAAGTATTCTCTAATGGGTGGCTAAAAGCAAACAGGTGTTGTGAATTTTTGACCCTCATGCGTTACACAAACCCCCGTGCTTTTGACATAGAACTATCCAATGACACCCGATAATGTCTTTCGTCAGAATATCGTACAGAAGCAATGGACTTTGATCAGAATATCACCCACTGGACATTGTGAACAAACAAAGATGATGGTGCGCCTCGTAACAATAAATCAAGGTGCAGCCCTTGGTTTTTATCTTTATCATTTGATAAAACAACAAGCCTTGGCATATTCAAAAATACATATCGTCTATTATTAGACTTTATCAACGCATGATGCCAGTACATGATGAATATTCCACAATTTGCATAAATTTTATGCCGTAATAATGCTCATTGATATAATTTGCTTAAATGAATACTATCCTCGCATCTTCCACTTAGAGTCCAAGAAGGTATATTAAGAAAATCTTATGAAATAGCTTCAAGTGTACCCCTTTGTATACTAATTTTAAAAAGGTCGACAGGCTATTCAGCTTTCGCTACAGCTGTACAGTTGCGTGTGTGCATAATGCTGAACGCGATACAGATGGTGTGATTTCAAGTATCGATTTCATACTTACCATACAGCTTCCAATATACCGAGAAAAGGATGCGATAAGGCTTCAGGTGTGACTTTAATTGATGAGTCGAGCCGTGCCTTATAAAAATTGACTACCTATTCCCTAGGTTACGAGCCTTTTGCTCGCGGTACTTTTTGCAAAATGTTGAGTCATATTTTACTGGCCGATTCACTTAAGATATACCTCCACAAGCTTTCTCACTTTCAAAGGTTTATAAAATATGCAACGTTAAAGGTCAAGAATACATACAGATAGTGGTGGTAGTTCCATTACAAAACAGACCCGTTCGAGAAATAAACGGTTTTGATAATTTCTCTACTTCTTATCATGACCGTCCCTCATAAATGAATGAGCTGGAAACATGAAAGTATGCGATTTTCGTGACATATGTAGTTGCTTGATTCTATTTCTTTAGCAAATTGCATTAGATGCTACATTAAAAATGAGCAAACATCGGAGGCTGTAGCGGCAGGAGCGAAATTGGTTGAATAATCTCTGTCATGCAGAACAGAAAAGATGTATGTTAGATTGCTATCAATACTCTAACAGAATTGGATAGCGATGCTCTTACTATTAATTGGTCGTCGACACTGACTCTTGCCAGGATTTGCAATGATTACAGTTCTTTTTCTTGGGTTTCCAGAGGTTGCATTGCTACCGTTTAAGTTCCACGTTTCGCAAAAAACCTGGGCTGAAGCAAAATATGCTTGCGATCGCGAAAATGAAACGCTCGTAGAAATCCTCGACCAGGAAACCCAAGAATACATCGAAATGTACCTGCGCAATTTCAACTTATCCGGCAATTTTTGGATCGGTGCCAATGATCGAGAGGTCGAAGGTCGATGGAATTGGCAAGCTGGCGACGGTTTGATATTTAACAACTGGAGATTCAACCCGAAAGAATTTGTTGATGAGATGGATTGTGCTTATTTGAGGTAAAGTAAAGACAAGCACTTTTTAGAATTTTGGACGAACATATCAAGTTTACGATTGGTATTTATGTTTTTTCCATGTGAAAATGTTTGTCTTCAGTATCGTTTGGTGTACTTTTCAGTGACACCTGAATGTTGTCATAAGGAATGGAATTCAGAAAAATACTTTGGTGTTGCTTAAGCTTACAAGCTAAAAATAATCCCCAAGTACTTCGCCGGCTAGTACTTCAGAAAAGAAAGTTTCTAGAAAGAAAATTTGGTTCAATTTACGGACGCATATTAGGTGGTACTGGGAATAAACCTGTTGTTGTTGTTGTTGTTGTTGTTGTTGTTTTGTTGTAATTTTCCTCTGTTACTTTGTAATGTTTAGAAAGAATATTCCTCAGAGAAAAGACTTTGGTTCACTCGGTTGTTTACAAGATTTTCTCTGATCTGCTGCTTCTGTGGGCTGTTTTTGAAGTTTGTGAATTAAAACCAGCTTTCACCGCCATGTCTTCTTGACAATCAAAAATGAAATTTTTCTCGTATAGTCAATACATGGTACAAGGGATTTTTGAATTTAAAGTATCGGTAGACTGGGATGATTTGCTTATCTAATAGAAAGTTTGCACGGCGAACTTAGAGTTGTGTTTTCATGAAAGGTAATGGTTTTAAAGTTCTTGGAGGACGCTTGAGAAAAGATTTACGCCCTCACCTAATCTTTAAATAAGTCTCTCGTGGTCTCCCGCATATGTCATTACTTTTAAGACACGACCAAACTTTGTGTATTGATGTGAGTTCTGTGTGTTTTTCCAAAACTCACAGCCAAGAAGAAAGTTACAAATGGGAAGCTACAAAATGTAACTCGAAGATGCAGTTCATATGCCAAGCGTGTGAGTTTCTCTACATCATGCTATAACGAGCTATTCGTCTGACTCAGGGTTCAATTCCAGAACTGAGAAGCTTGAAATGGGGCAAATCAGTCACAAAACATTAGACATGTCGCATCAAAGTAATATTATAGGTGTATTCACTCTGTCAGATGGAACAATCTTGTAATTTCCAATTTAGTAATGTATTTCTGAAAGAGTTTACATCCATAGAAGGTACACAGGCTAAATTAAAGTGTTTCCAGGTTATACGCGATATGATAGTTTCGCCCGGAGACAAACTTCCGACGCTCATAATGTATTTTCGTTCCTAATGTAATGAAATTGTTGAGAGTCATTTGTTTGGATATCATCAAATAAGCTGGTACATCGTACAGTCACTAGGCAAAATGAACTTTTTACAAAAACTAGAAAAATCTTTTCTTTTTATTGCCTTCTCCTTGATCTTTCTTTAAAAACGATTAATCATTGAAGTCTTTGTTATACGTGACATTCTGTTTTAAAATCGTAGATTTGCAATATTGTAAGGTTGCATCTAGATATCTTGGCTTTGCACACATGCTCACACACAATATATTCAATATATATGCCTGTCTACCTACCTAGCAACCCAATACCTAACTACCTACCTACCTACCTAGCTACCTAGCAACCTACCTATATACATAACCTACTTAAATCCTAATTGTCTGTCTTTACAACTTTTGTTCAAGCCTCCCTCCCTTCTCCCGGATGTCTCTTGCCATTGGGAATGGAATCTATGGAAATTGAGGATGACCAAATAACTGCTTCCAGCTCAGACCACATGCTTGCTCCAATTACGCGTCTAAGTCACCCAACATACGCCAGACTTGGCACAAGGGAATCCTACTATGGCCCTACGGGCGGCTGGATCGCCGACCCACACGACGAACATCCCTGGCTTCAAGTAGACCTACGCTTGCCGACAACTGTGACAGGTATACAGACCGATGGACGTCTGGCAGAGGGAGTGTTTCACGGCTGGGTGAAAACATTTCAAATTGCTTACAGTTTTGATGGTATATCATGGGATATATATAAGGACATTCGAACAGGACTGAATAAGGTTAGTGCCACTACGTTGTAATAATGCATATTCCTTCTAAATTCAGAGGCTACAGAATTTTTTCAGTATAGGAGAAACGCCAAACTGACAACGTACAGTGTTTAGGTTTCGAACATTGGATTTCAAATTCATTTGGAGGGGAAAGCAAGAATATTTGAATTTTTGAAACACTAAAACCTTATATTCCTCCACGGATATGAGTTTTGTAACCCACCGTTCCGCAAATTACCGAATGCCAGTATGAAAATTATCCAGTAAATATAATATAGATACTTGGTATCCGGAACGGAACGAGCGAGAGCAGCAAGCTGGACTGCCGAAAGTTAGATATTAAAAATTCATTTCTAACCTTTTTCGTTCATGGTAGACCTTCTCCGGGAACCAGGGGCGCTACGATCGTCTCACCAATTATTTCGTTCCACCTTTTGTCGGTCGATTTGTTAGAGTATATCCGATAACGTGGGATGACAAAGCTATCCTTCAGTTGGAGCTCTTTGGTTGCAAGGGAAAACGTAAGTTGTCTGTTTTTTCAGTCGATTTTCTTTTGCGCTCCGGTTTTTACAAACAAGATCCGATGTCGTGCCAATGTACAAGAAACGAATTTACCTAAAATAGTATTAGATGTTTTAGTGACAAATGTTTACCAGAAGAAGGATTTTCTCTAAACGAGGCAATGCATCTCACACTAATCCTATGGCGTTTTCGACGACAACAATCATGTATAAATAATCATAGAATGTGAATAAGAAACTTTTGAAAAGTTTTTAAAACTCTTTTGCAAAGCAAACGACCATAAACATCTATTGCAGGAGACGTTCTGGCAGAATTCGCATACTACCCGTCGGCCAACTTTCACTTTATAAATCGGAAAGTGATTGAAGATGTTAGCGACTCACACTGTGCGCTTCATTGCCTCGAGGAGTGGGACTTCAAGTGCGTCAGTTTTGTGTATGCTCCCTCTATACGTCGGTGCCATCTACGAGATGAAAGCCCGTGGACACTAGATTTGCCATTGATGGCTGATAAGGACCACATTACTTACATCTTAAGGCGACATCGTAAGTGAGAATGATTCGAGTACATTATTTAGATCAATAATACAAAGTGTTTTAGAATGAAAAAATGTAAAGGCTTTTTCGGAAAAGAAGAATAATAAAGTCTACGGGTACATCATCATGGCTTGTTCAAAAAGTCTTCCAGCGTTATTGTAGTGGCTATTCTTGAAAGTAGTATGAGACGCTTATATAAGCCGAGACGTCATTCCCTTTATTAACCAACTACCCTTTATTTCACGTTGAAAAGATGGCATTAATATACCATATGGCAGTGCATTAAATCACTGCAACAACAGTGTTTTATGCCGCGTACAAAGCTGACCAAAAACATTCTTCTTGAATATTAATCCTAACTCTCCCATAAATGCTTGCAGTTTGTGATCTGACAAGAACATGCGACTTGGGTAAGTACGAGACAAGGGACACTGTGAATATGTTGGTAACACTTTTCCATGAATACAAATATGTTATATCCATCTCAACTTTGTGACAGATGTTGAAATATTTCCTGAATGGCATAAATACCGAAAAAATATGGACGTTAAGCGTTTATTTTTATACTGTAACATATTAGCACTGGTACTTTACAGTGAACGCCACCATAATTTAGTAATATTGGCAATTGTATATAACATGATAAGATATATGTCATGTTCTGTGGTATGGTGTGACATGATGGCATAGTGTATGATATGATCTCCCTTAGATCTCTGTACATATGAATTGGCGTCTCAAGGAGCTTTCAATCCTCGGATGTCAGCCTCCTCGAAGCTAGACGAAGATCATGCACCAGAGCAGGGAATAATAGGCACTGAAGTGGGTAGCTGGCGTCCAGAAATGGATAACGAGACCCAATGGTTAGAGATCAGTTTTGAAAGATGGATGCGGGTGACTGGAATAGCCACTCAGGGGCATGCCGCACATGCCCCTAAAGAATGGATCACCAGTTACTCAATATCTTACAGCCTAGACGGCAACTACTGGTACGATTACCGGGTTGGACATGATGATGTGAAGGTTAGCTGATTTGTAGAATTGTGGCAGTAAATTTTGCAAAAGTATGAATCGTTTATATAAAGAGCAAATTCTTGATCCAGGGGATTGTGTATCTTCATAACCTTACTTTTTTCCTACTCTTCGTGTAAAAGGGGGTACAAAAGCTCAAACTCAGTCACTTTCATTCACACACTTGGACAATGACATCATCGTGAGTTTACTGAAGGCCACCAGGAGGAAATTGTAGCTTCACAGGGGTGTAATATAATGTGAAACCACAGGTCTGAATGCCCGTTGTTTGCTGATGCCATACGGTTCCTGTTTGACCTTTTTTTGTTGAGAATATACCAAATTTACTGAAATATACTGAAACTGGCGACGTTACGATGACTTTCCTCCTCTTTACTAGGTATTCCATGCCAATTACGATCAGTGGGCTATCGTTGAAAACTACTTACCCCAGGCCGTGGCTGCGCAGTTTGTTCGCGTCCACCCCAAGACCTGGAATGGTAGCATCAATCTAAGGGTAGATGTTATTGGCTGTATCGCAACAGGTAATTAAGTTTATATGCCAAAATGGTCCCTTCTCCAGGCGTTCAGATCTTTAGAGGATGAACAATGCTCAAGCATGGACTAATGTAACATGCTATCTGCGAGGAATATGGTATGATAAGACGTGAATTAGCCAAAACTGTGTATCTGTGACATCGCCCCAACAGTTCTGGTTGCCCACAAGTACTGTTGATACGGCTGTATCGTTTACTTGGGGAATTGATGCGATGAGGTTCGCAGAAACTCAACAAAGTAGAGACTCACAAGTAACGAGACTGACACGAGGAGGGTTTATTGGCTTGATGTCAAGTTTTACAGTCACGTGCCTACCTTTTCTCATGAAGTTCTCCCTATTAAAAGAAAAATAGCAATCTAAAAGTAATGATTCAGTAAAACAGTCGTTCGTAAGGCATTGAAATATATTTCCATACAACCTCAAGGTCTCAAAATTACATCAACGTTTGGTCCTTATTTAATTAAAGCCGATTTTGTAACAGTTCTGTGCAAGTTCGATCGTTCCTTTAGATATACTTTCTATTTAAGGAAAGATATCTTTTGTAAGATTAAAGTTTTCTGAATCACATTGTTGCAGGGCGTGATCTAGATGATCATTACAGGGGAACGACTCCTTGGCCGTTGCACATACAGGAATCTGTTTTAATCAATTCAAGGTGGTTGACCTATACTTATGACTGATAAGAGTCCATGAATATCAATATAAGAATTTGTAAATATTAATATAAAGGGTACATAATTCCTGCCTAATACCACTGTTTAGGAACATAAACTAAGGGAAATGGTGAATAAATGGCCAACTTTACGCAGTATCGTTCAACAATTAATAGGGAATACAATTTTGGTTTCATTGATACAAGTATCTTCATCAATTAATAGAGGATACAATTTTTGTCTCGTAGATACATATTATGTAATGTCGTTTGAGTAGAATCAAGATGAAACTGGAGAATTCTGATAGATGACATGATGACATTTAATCTTTTCTGAAGCTTGTGGTGAAGGAATTGGCTTGGCAACCGATGAGGTCCACGACAACCAGCTATTTGGTTCAACAACGTTGGACAGAAAGTTCGGTGCCCGGGAAGGACGAATGCGCATTTTGGAAGATCCTTCAATGGGCTGGATCCCAGAATTCCACGACACTGATCAATGGTTCCACATTGACTTGATGGACGTTCACACCATCGTGGCCGTAATCACTCAGGGATCAAGGGACAATTATTTCTGGGTGACATCTTACCGTCTGCTGTACTCATTCACTCGCGACAACTGGACAGTATACCAAGAGAATAACAAAGACCAGGTACACGTTTATCCTGATTAACCCTTCCCAGCTTAAACCCCTACATATAGAGGTAGCTGTTGTAAGTTACCGGAAAGTCAGGCTCGAAAGGGTTGAAAAACGCCTTAAAATATTCGAACGGGGTATGCTTTAAAAATATGTAGGAAATATGCGTAAGTTTACAAAAAGATCAGAATTTCAGCACGGCTAAAATGTTATTCGTCAACCAGTGAAATGCTTATACAGTGAATAAGTAAAGGTACGTAATTCGATCATTTTTTCGACATATTTCCTACTCCTAAGTCAATGATAATAAGGTCCCTTCGTCTGTCCTGTGAATGCAAGGTAAATTATCCGAGCGGTCGATTCTGACCTATAAGGGAATTCAATTTTTTTACTTTCTATTCCTTTACAGATTTTTCCCGGAAATCATGACAAAAACAAAGCTGTTCGAAACGACCTTTTACAGCCTATCCAGGTGACTACCGTCAGAATAAACCCAGTCACATGGCATGATGGCATTGGACTTAGAGTGGAGCTCATCGGATGCCGATATAGAAGTACGAAATTCTCATTCTTGTTGTATAGCAAATCGGATTGGCGGACAGTCAAATTTTCGAGTGTCAAAAAAACTAAACCGGTGAAAACTTTTAATCACTAATACTCCACAAGCTTCAAAAAGCGCCCCCCGAACTTGAAGTGGTGGGCCAAAAAAGTATTGTAAAAGTTTGAGAATTCAAATATCTGTCCCTGGGCGCATTCTACCTTAAAATTTTGCAGTTTATTTGTCTTCATTGACTAAAAAATATCATGATTCGAGGGTCTTTCTCCAGTCGCTTCTTTAAAGATGAGAATGTAACGAGCTCCACACGCAACAAAACTGCCAATATGGCTTATTTCTTCTCTCATATTCTGTGTATGCGAAGAAAGAAGGATGGCAGAAAGCCATGACGTTATTCGTATTAGATTAGCTAAGCAATGTAAGAGAGCCGTAGCACAATTAAATCATTTGATAGTAAAATAGCATGAGCTCAAAATAATTGCAGTCTGCTCCATCGGATATGCTGAGTTGAATGAAAGTGTGAAGCAACTAACCTCGTGCACACAGTGTTGACTGTGAAACATGGTAAAACAGGTCCATTATCCCTCTGGGCACTGTCAATGATCTCACCAATTATCACTTAATCATTTTTGTCTTAATTTAGGTTGTTCAGATCCACTAGGAATGGAATCTGGCGAAATTGATTTATCACAGCTAACAGAATCGACTACATTGCGCCCTTCCTCATCGGCATTTAGAGCTAGACTCAATATTCAACCAACGACAAACGTAACCGATGCAATGTGTAAAAAATATGAGGTTAGTAATAGCACATACAACGCCCTATTCTGGATCACTTTTTGGATACTGCTCATAAGTTATCAGTTTTTAAGACTACGTTTGTTTGTTTGTTTGCTGGCCTGTTTGCTTGCTTGCTTGTTTGTTTATTTTTTTATTTACTAGCTTGTTTGCTCGTTTGTTTGTTTGTTGTTCTTTTATTATATTTGCTGTCATTTTGCGCCTTATTCTAGACTGCCAAATTGAATATCTTCTGTAATGTTTGCACATCATTACGGTATATAATGTAGTAAACTTGATATCTTTGTTTAGAAGTACCGAAGTTGATCTGAGAAGGCATCTAATCTGCTCCGACACTGATCGGAAAGGTTTGAAACTCAAAATGACAGTCACTCCGCTATGACATACAAAAAAGGTTCCATTCTCAGAGGACACTCAAAAAATCTCATTTTTGTCGTCTAAAGTAGCAGACGGGTCAAAATGGCTTCAGATCTGCCCCAGGGCATTCTGCATTTACTTTACCTGAGTACATATAAACAATATTTGATTTGTTTTTGTCTTTCCTGTAGGCTAAGATATTTAAGTGTGAGGCAGTCAAGCTGTATGGCGGATGGGTGCAAAAGCCTGGAGCTACTACGAGTCCTTGGCTCCAAATTGACTTTGAAGAACTTGTGTCTGTGACGGGAACTGTAACACAGGGTCTTGGCGATAATACCGTGCTGTGCTGGGTCACCTCGTATAAACTGAATTATGTTGGAGAAGGAGATGACTGGAGGGTATTAAAGAATTTTAATGGGGATGACAAGGTTGGTTTCATGGCTGGAAAGCAAGTGAAAACTATTTGTTAGGAATTAGTCTTGTTAAAGTACGAATTATTACAGAAACCCAAGGAGGTAAAAAGAAAATTATCTCCATGATAACAAGTACACCATCGTGGGAATTTTGGTACATTTCGTGTACATAGCAAATTTTAAATTGTTTGTTTGCGCATTTAAACAGGTTTCGTTGGTAACATGTTACTGAAGTAGTACACTGCTTGCCACAAAGGTCCAATAGTACAGCTCTCGGCCTTTAGTTATTTTTGTTTAAGTGTAACCCATTTACAACAACATGCCTCGAGTTTATCGTCTTCTAGGATTGCTTCGTATTATAGGTTTTAGTTGTGATTAGATTTTAGCAAATGTAGAGCAAACGGTGGTTAAACGTATACAGTTACTTGTAATCTAAATATACCCAAATATGGTCAAAGGGGCGTTCCTTGGTATTCAAAATGCCCATGTGAGGGCGCTGTTTTTAAAAAGCGGCCACCGGCTTAAAATCTGTGATTGGTTAGATTTTATATTTCCATGGTAACTGTGGCAAAATTTGAACAGGTGACAGTATACCTTTAAAAACCTTTCCTATTCTTTATTTTCATTACACAAATAAATCGGTTGCTAAAAGTATTAGATGGCAATAAGAACATAGATCATCTAAAAGCTACTGTATAACTATTAGCATTTACTGAGTCGTCATTTCATAATTTCAGGTATTCGATGGAAACTTTGATCAAAATACACTGGTTACTCACTATCTGGATCATCCCTTCTTTTCGAGGAAGCTTCGATTTATTCCGATGACGTGGTACGAAAATGTGTGTATGCGATTAGAGGTCCTGGGCTGTCGACTCTCTGGTATGAAACTCTCTCTTGCATTCTGTTCGCATTCATCTTGCATAATTTATCACACAAGCGAATCAACGTGATCAAATCCAAAAGTTTAACTTACACCCGAAGTAACCGTCTAACTATACATAGATTATTTTTACTACATGGCTATGTACACTAGTAAAATTAAATACAGTGAAATGAATATGTCGCTCAGTGAAGAGCGAATAAAGTTAAGCGATATCAGTATATTAAGCCCAGCCCGTCCGCCTATCTGTCGGGGACTCTGGAAATACGTATTTCTTGAAGAACAGACAAAAATGGTCTTTGTAATATTCCGACAGATCACCTGTACAATTGTTCAGTTTATGTAAAGATTAATCTTGAGAGATATTCCCCGAAGGTTTAATGTTTCGAGTGTTGCACATTGAAGGGTCTGTGTCATGGCAAGATGTTCATAACACATTTTAGTTTAATATTTACCCATGATCATGGGCGACACTGACATGCTGTGACTGTGAATTCTGCAACTGTAACATTTTTAGTAACAAACAGGACCATGCCTAGCTATTATACTTTTTAATTTGTTAACAGCTTTGCTTTACTCCGAACCATTGAGTTACCTAGTATATCGAGACTGCAAAGTCACGACGTCCCACAGGGATAAGAATGTATCGTTACAATATATTAAACTAAACTTTTGCGTTATTTTGGTATATCGCGAGATGTTAACCTACTGATTTAATCTGTTTATAAGATCAACACAGAAGGCGATTAGGCAATCACCTAGCGGAGAAGCCACAGACAAAACCGCTTGGCCAATTTCCCAATCTCTAAAAATATTGGTTCAATAACCGAGCTTATATTACAATTTTATCTGACTGCAATGTTATGGACCAACAGCAGTGTTTGATCAAGTAATCATAGGTTGTAATTGGCATGTTAATTGAAGGTAAAGGATACCGTTGATAGAAACACTGGCTCTACTAGTAAAATACATCAGCTCTTTATCGGAAATATAACAGATTATCACATGAACTGGCCCGAATTTTCACCTGTGTGACGTAGAACAGGACGGATAAGAAATCCGAATTACCCCTGTTGTACGTCATCAACCGGAACTTTTTTCTCGCATGGTACCGTTCATGCGTGTGGGTCGCGAACACAGACCGATTTGTCGTGATAGATGCCGTGCTCTCATGACATTTTTACAAAAAAGGTGCCCCGATAAATCCACACATGGAAACATAGAAGGCATGTCCAGCAAAATGTCGAGTCGCTAAAACTATTGCTGTTCCCGAGAATCGAATGGGGATACCGCTGATCCAGTCGAGTCGCCTCGTAAGGTTCAATGTGGACGTCGTACATGGCGATCCCGGTGGGCGATAAACCTGAAATCTACACCTCAACGGAAGTTTAACTGAATAAATGAGTACAGTATAATCTTCAGGAAAGCGACATACAGGCACAAGCATAAAGTCATTCGACTAACAACGATAAATTTCCTTCATCATACAAAAAATTCCGTAAATTCTTGCTGGGAATCAAACCTGTAGCGCGGCGTAAAGGCTGTAAAGGCTGTAGCACTAGCGAAGACATCAGCTGTTGAGCTGTACAGTGCAGCACTGTGGAATCCGATGTACTTCGAAAGTTGACTCAGACAACACTCAAAAGAGTTTCCGTCAAGTAAAATTTGGATGTATCTACGGGTGAGATATATGTCACTGCAAACATCAAAGTCCTTAAGACGAAAACATTGACGACCGGGATCGGGATCAACGAGTTGACACCGGCATGGCAGAGACCGGTGACGGCAGCGTTGTGGGCATAAACATGCAATGAGGTACACTCTGTGTGTCATCGAACGGAATCTTTCGCGCTCGCCACGGTCGTAAATTTGTGTGATATTTTGAAAAGCCACAGAATCTCTGAGAATGATGATTACTGTTTCGATCGTGTCGTTGCATTTATTTCATAAACTATTTGTAAATATTCTGAATAACTCTGAATAATATGGCTATCCGTCGCTAGCATGAAAGTTATGTCCACCGTACCGATGGCCGACTTGCCTTGGCATCGGTACAGGGCGAGACAATGATTGACAGGTTCACGTGACAGAATCCGTAAGTCTGGTTGGTGGAGATACTATTTGATGTAGCAAATTTCAGCTTGATGGTATTTATGAATGAAAGTATCTCCTGGGTGACGGGCCGCTTTGCTCTTTAAATGAAAGTAATCCGCGTAAGTAAAACACAAATCGCGACGAAATTCATGCAATTTGTTACGATAATTTTGATCCATTCACGTCAAAAGAAAAATAAGAAGACTGTTCATGTGATAAATATATAATCCCATGGTATTTTTCTCTGTTTGACGTCATAGTATACTCGTGTTTTTCGCGGAGCCGCACAACTTCTCGCCATATATAATAATCATACAGATACCATAAAAAGATGTGTGGATTTCGTGCTCGTCCCTGTGGACGTAGTATGAGTAACTAAAGCTTTTCTCATTTTCTTTTCGACTCCCTTGTTCTATATTCTCTCTTTCTTAGGTGCGTTGACGTAACCGTGTTTTAGTTTCAGTAACACTGGCAAATATCATCGAGTTTCCTGTCCAGCCACAGGCGGAAGGCTGTAATTAACTTTTATGTCAGATTGGCTTCATCTTTAGGCATTGTTTCCGTCTAGTTCCAAAGTAAACTTGCTCATGTTATTTCACCCACTAAGAGATGAGTGTCTGCTTATTATCCTACTCTTAAAAAAGTATGTGAGTAAATTTGAATGTAAAAATAAAATCGACTATGCAACCCAATGTGTGGGGTTTTTTTTTAATCTTTACATCATAACATGTATTTATGCAATGTAATATTAATGTCGCAACTAGCCCGTTGGGGTTTTACGTATGTAATACTGCACTATGGTTTATAATCCAATTAAACCTTTTTCGGAAACAGCCTTACTCATTATATGTAGTGACGCAGCCGATGTTCGTTTGGCATTAGAATTTGAGTCAGTACATATGAAATTCCCCTGTAGTGCTACAAAGATGTAATTTTGAGGCTCTGAGAGAAATATAGCATAAAATTCTATAGGCGGAAAAGGCGTATACAACGCTGTGCCCGGGGCTTTAATTGAAATGTATCTCGAAAAATAAAAGTATCAAAATAGTGCTTAGTATATTAGAAAATGTTAAGAGAGTCCGAAAATCTGACCCTTCGATGCATTCGACTTTTTGGTTTGCCAACCCTCAAATATGTCTGCAGAGAAACTACTTTGATCATCAAAGCGAACTTCAATGAGCGTAAATAATGTCAGTACCTCCCGAATTCTACTACTTGAAACGTTAAAATGCGAAATAATATTATGAATCTGCAAAAAAATGTTATTCAGCGAATATGATAAATGATATAAAAACAGAGATGAATGTCAGATACAAAAGGTACATTTGGAATGTCAATATATGAGCTATTGGCGCTTTGTAATAGTAACAGTGTCACTCCTCAAGAGATCTCAAGCCACTGTCTATCCAAGTATTAGCTTTTATCATAACAAGGTAAATTAGTGGCAAGTATAATGAGGGAAAAGGATATATATTGCAAGACTAGTTTTCTGGTGACGAGCTGTCAAGAGATTGGCACTTTTCGCCAGGTTTTGTATGTCATTGGCGGTGATAAAATTGCTTCTCATGTGCTTTACATACTGGATTTAAACAAAGATGTAATGAGTTCAATTACTATAGCATTTGTTTATGATAACCTATTCTCTGTACTTCATTATACATAATTTATAAAGCAACCATGCTGTGCCTGTTTATGTTTAAAGGGACAAAAATTAAAATACTTCAAATAGCTAAACATTTTGATTTTGCAAACTGAAACTTCATTATTTTTTAAAATAAATTGTCATATGTCTCAATTAAATACTTTTTGAATACAGTTTGCTTCCCTTTTTTTAATATATCGATGGTTTAAATGAAAATTCTTTGCACAATAGGAAGAAGTATAAACCTCTATGCAACCCTAACCCATAGATTTTCGTTTGAGAAATTTGAATTGTCGTTGATTTTTCATACTTCTGAAAAAAGGTTAGCTAGTTTATACTTAACTGACCAGATAAGCAGCAAATGATATTCTACAGTCCTTAGAAGAGAAAAATGGAACAAATTGCGATCTCTGTTGATCGCATTGTTCTCCTAGAGTCTGATGACGTATCATATGACAAGTTCGCCCGTAAAACCTTTTAAGAATTGAATTTCATCAACATTAATGTAAGTTCCCTTGTTTATTTCAACCACAGCCGATACAGGTGAGAACCCGTGTGGCGGCGAGGTCTTGTACCATAATGGTTTCTGTCTAGGATCCGTATATAGTGATCTGGAAGATGCATGTGACGTCATCTTTCTTGAAGGAAGCTTACCACTGGCGATAAAATCTGACTCGATGCAGCAGTTCATCGAAGAAAACTATGCTTTGTTCACGATCTCATCGTACAAAGATTACAGCATCGGCCTGACAAAAGAAACGGGGAAACAAGATTTCCAATGGCGAGATGGTACCCCGGTCACATTTGACTTCTTCGGAGATCTCTCTGACATTTTTGTTGATGAGCACTATTGCACTCTAATGGACATGGAAGATTCATTCCTGTGGAAACCACATGACTGTGTGAACGAGCTGCGTGTCTACCCAACCATTTGTCAAAAAGGTACAGATGTTTAACTTTATGTGGTACTTTCCAGCAAATTCAAAAGCGCTTCTAGATTCACCCTTTTACTTTGAACTTTGCCGAAAAACGTATGGTATTTTTTGGGTCAACAATATTTTGAATCATTGGCAATATAAAGCATTTGCCTACAGCTATGCAATCATAACCCATCTTTTTGTTATTTAGACGTTAATGAATGTCTACTGAAACCAGGCTGTTCTCATAGTTGTGTCAATACCCCTGGTAGTTACTACTGCGCGTGCCCAGATGGTTTCATGTTACACCCGGAGAACCGTAAAGAATGCTCAGGTAAGTTAACTCTCGACATGACTATTGTGTAACTATCAGTCATCGTAATGTCTTTAACTTCTTCAGACTACGATTTTTACATAAACAGTACCTCAGTGTTTCTGACACTTATTTTTTTCAAGAATGTAGAGGCAGTAAATGTTGTCGCTGTAAGAATCGTTACTTGTTTAAAAAGTATTATTTTTCGTTTTACATTCAGCGATCTGTGCTTCTGATAATCAAGATTCCTATACAAGTGAATTGATAACATCGCATGCACCTGTGCAGTGCGACACGCCGGTAGAAGAAGCAACGTGTGACCCTGGCATATCAGGGTGGAGTGAGTTTGAGCTGAACTCAACCTTCGGATATATACAAGTGTCAAGTTACCCGCCATGGTACAACATAAATTCCACTTGCTATTACCAGATAACAGTTGGATATAACAAGGCCATTAGGTAATGAACTCAGGTCCTCACGTGTTCAAGTTCAATAAACATAATAAGGTTGTGGGAGACACGATTTGCTCTATCTAGGAGATTCAGAGAGACTAAGGCAATAAATGTATACGTCATATTCTGTGCGATTCAAATTAATGATTTTTTTACACAGCCCTAAAACTTGTAGATGATTTGTACTTTCTCTTGTATCGCGGGACATCGTCCTGTACGACACCAAAAGCACGAAGGTGGTATCGATCAGCGTGGAAAATTGCATTTTTCTGCCTCGTCTTTTCTCTTTTTTTCTCCTCCTTGTTCAGTTCGTCAACGTTCACTCATTTCTTCCTTTTCAGATTGACCTTTTCGTACTTCAGTCTTCGAGCCACTGAGCGCGAGTGCTTGGACACATTAGTGGTTGATGATGTCATCAAGGGAATCGAGGGTGACGTAATCAGCTCCACGCAGTACTGTGGACATTTGACATCGCTTGAGATATTGTCCATCTCAAACACAATATCGATGTCAATAAACATCCACCAGCTGACGGCAGGAATGCCAGACTCCCTCGGTTTAACGGCTACTTACAGCGAGGCAGGTAAATAAAGCCTCACGGTTTCATTTTCTTCTATGTGCATTCTGTTAATCGCTCTTTGAACTTGAAGTTCACTTTGTTCATATCCCTTTTATTTTGTCATCATTTCACCATTTTTCATTCTGTTCCAATATTCAACTAATGACTGGTCGTATGATTATTATTAAACAGTATATGTTATAATCCCAAAGAGGATCCGAGAGTCGCCAGAAAAAGATCTGTTTTACCATAACGTTAGGAACATCATTGGCGCTGTATAGTGTCGACCCAATGTGGAATCCAATAATACGCCGGGGTACAAATACAGAATAAGTCCAATATAGAGTATACTTGAACCTCGCATGTCATTGTGATAGTTTGACAAACAAGGAAACTTTTCGTTCTAATTTCATTTTTCCAGTTTGTGGGTTCAGTTCTTGCGACTCAGGCTGTGGAAGTTCCGCCCTCCTGACTCAAGAACAGGGCGAGTTTGAGACGTTGAACTTCCCAAGTCAGCTCAAACCGTTCACGAGATGCCAGTGGATCATATCAGCTCCCGAGGGAAAGTTCCTATCGATAACTTTTCCGGACTTCCGAGTCGTCGGCGACTGTCTGGCGAAAGTTGTCATATATAACGGACAGGTGCCCGTGGAGAGTAACCGGATTGCGACGCTGTGCGGCGATTTCCGACCAACTGTTGTGTCACAGGCTTCCGAAGTCCTAGTTACGTTTGAAACATCGCTTGAGATAAACTCGGAAGGTTTTCGAGCGAAGTACGAGAACTTTGGTAGGTTTACCACGTCCCAATAAAATGTAACAGTGTCTGACTTCAATAATATCGAATTCTGTCGAAAACAATCAGGTACATATTTTAAATGTAGTCTTAGCTAAAGTTTCTTAAACGCTAACGGGTTTTCAGAAAGTGCACAGTGATATTTCGACTAATATTTCAGTCATATTATTTTCTCTGTGTAGGAAGCAATGACGATACTCGTTTTCGTTTTCCTAGTTACGGCCGGAAGACAGGATTTTACTGTCCTCTGCCGGCCTCACATACTGTTGACAACACGTTTCTTCGCTGTAGATTCTAAGAATTGACGGCGGCACAGCCACATACATAACATTTGCTTATTAATTCACGAAAACGAAACGGAGGATAATGGTTCATGCAATGTAACGGTTGCTATACGACGATGCGAACTTCGGAGCTCGAGGAGAGCAAACGAAGTAATCAACTTGCGCACAAAATCACAGTTTCCATTAGACTACTCTAGGATCAAAAATGAAGGATTTCATCCTTATCACTGTCACGTCGTGTGAGTTCATGACGTAATAATATTGCCTTTTATCAGAAATTAATTACAAACAATATTTTCAGATCTAGCCGGCTGTGGCAGTGGGACGAGGATATGCAGAAACCCACAAGTGTGTACATTCTCACGGGGCTTCATCTCTTCCACGAACTATCCGAATTTCTACCATGCAAATGAGAGATGCTCTTGGCAGATCGTGGCACCCTCGATCAACAACTACATAACTCTGATCTTCACCGATTTTGACATCACTTCTACTGCGCCAGACTGCGCCAGTGACTTCGTGGAAATTTTCGACGGGAGCTCCCGCCTGGACTCCCTCTTAGGAGTGTACTGTAATCATAACCCACCGCCATCGAGACTTCTATCAAGTAGAAATAGTCTCTTGATGCAGTTCGAATCTGACTCCGTCTATGCTGGGAGAGGATTTTCCGTCGAGTACCATTCATCAACCTTTGAACTCCCAGAAGGCTACAGTCTCAAACAAAACAATGGTAACCATTATTTCTATCTTCTGTGCATAAGACTAAAAAAATCGCGATACATATGTGCATACCCTAGACAGTACCCCCAGGCTTAGGGTAAGCCCGGACGAAATACCATAAGGTTACTGTCAAGCAAAAAGAAAAGTTAGAAAAGCCGGAGGTATTGGGTCAAGTTAGAGCAGACAGAGACAAACTACATTATATTTAAACTGGTGTAAGACCTATATTGAATAGCACAAACAAGAAAATAATATAATACGCTAATAATACAATAAAGACAATAATGTAACATATTACAATAAATATAACGAGTTAAAAATAATGTATACATTAAACAAATTCAATATGTATGAGAAACAAGGTGATGTCGGGTTAAGGTTACACTATATCCATTTTACAATCTCCTGCCTTGCAAAGCACACATACGTTGAGTTGGCCTAGACAGCAGACAGAAACGATGACTGTCGACTGTTGACTTGGAAACAACTCTTTGTGGAGCTGGACTGGGATCTCACTATCATGGCACACTGGTGACCATAAACAGCTACAACAAAGATGACATTGACAGCACGCAGTACCAAAGCTGACAGCAGAGACACAAAGCAAATCCCCGCCAAAGCCTCTCATAATTTATGTTCTTGCTGTTTATATATATGATATCATATTCGCAAGCCGATACAGGTCGCTGCAATGCTGACACACAAGGGTTGCTGATCTTAATTTGTATATATGTAGTCTTGCTCATTTGCCAAACATTCACTCAAGCACAAGGTGAAATACATTCAATATGATATTGAATATCCAGTACCTATTTATCACAGTCTTGCTTCTACTGTCTATAGATTTCATGTACAAGTAAATCTACTCAAAAGATAAATATTTGCAAATTTACAAACTAAACCAAATGCTAACGAATACCTCTGTCAGCTTTCGAATCGGCAATTTTCCTTTAAGCAGCAAGTTTGATATCTTGCAGATTATGTATGCATGGAAGGTTGGGGAAAATATGATAGCAGTTGCTACAGTTTCCGGCGAGACAATCAAACTTTGCGGTGGACAGAGGCTGAGATGAAATGCGTACACGATGGTGGTCATTTGGTTAGCATTAAAACCTATCAAGAAATGATGTTCCTCCATTACATGTTGACAACTGACTGGTTCACTGGCAACTCTGAAGTATACATTGGTACGCAAGTCGATTTTATTGTATATTTTCCAGTACACGCAAAGGACGCGCCCGTGCAGTGAAGATGTATACATACGCTATCTTTGATGAAAACTGTACAACATTTGATGTACTAGATTATGAGGAAAAGTGTACAGCTTTGTATAGATATCTGCAATGTAAAAAATGTTATTATTGAACAAAGTACCGGCCGCCATACTCTTTCGTTGCATTGAAGAATACATCGAAAATCGATCAAACGAGAAGTTCCGACGCAAAACGTTTGATGACATATACGCGAATTGTCCTAATGTAGAACGACCACAGTAAATTCCGTACTTTTCCGGGAATTTTGCAGGTTAAAATTAATATTGTTTTCCGTGTACCACATCGTGATATTATACATTCGCATCTTTACATCTGACTGTAAAGTTACATGCGTTTGAATGTAAAAACGGCTGCCTGAAATCATGATAATTCAACCGGCCCGTTTATTTCCTTAACAGTGAAGATTAGACACGTAGTTTATATTCTTTATGACATGGCAAGAAACTCTGCCCAAAATATCTTTATTCTGGACAACGTTTGTCTCACATCAAACAGTTCGATACTGACCGTTCAATTTGCCACTCAAGAATGTCTCATTGTGGTATCATTAAAACAGTTTGTTGCGCCCTTTTCTATTTTAGGATTGTCTGATACCGCTGAGGAAAGCGTCTATCGATGGACAGACGATAGTCCAATGAGCTATGCTGGCTGGTACCGTAAAGACAAGTAAGTACGCCTTACGTATTTGAGAAGGTGTACAACAGTCGATCTCACGTGAACTTTTACCATTTGCTGTCTATTGGACTGTTTTCTAGCGACTTTCAGGCGCTCAGGCTGTCAGTTGTCAATGTTAACACTTTCCATCTATCAAATGTCTCTAGGTTGGAGATATTTGTGGACCTATAGTTTTAAAAGTCAAGTGAAAATTGACATCTTCAATAGAACTTCAAAACTGAATTGTCCCCTCGGACTGCCCCACATGCCCAATCAAAAATGGCGGGCTCTTTACAACAAGTAAACTGCGCATGTCTAGGAGTAAAGCTCCTTAGCTAGTGAAAGTTATCAATAATGAGCAAAAAAATTCTTGTGCCTTTGGCTTCGCAAGGAATCTTGTTAAATGTTGATGTTTTAAAATATTTTAACAACTGTGGTTCTTTTAAATTTGATTTCAGCAATGTACAGCCGTCTGGTGGTGAACTCGAGGACTGCACGAAGATTGAATTACGCGAAGTGTATTCCATAAACCATTGGCACGATGTTGCCTGTGCATTCAACAACATCAACCAGTACATCTGTAAAACACCCGCAATTTATCGAGGTAATCACCCTTATCAATTGTTATCATGAGGTCATAATTGACGCTCATGAATAAACTTACAAATTTAATTGTTTGAATAGAAACAATAATGCAGCTGAAAATAATATTCAGTGGCCGAGAACATTACTTTTATACAGTGATATTTTATGAATGATGATGTCATTGATGACGTTGATGTAAGGGATTTTGACGAAGGGTTCCTGTTGTTAGCGATTGACCCTTGATCACATACTTCGTTCTCGATTGACGTAAGGACATAAACAAAACTATATGTTTAGCTCTGGTTATTTATTCTACAACTTAGTTTTCGAGCAATATGTAACTTTAAATTTCACCTCAAAACGGTTAATGTCATATTACCAACAGATGATTGCTTTATTACTTTTTAATCAAATATCAAACACTCAAGCAAAATTTGTAGACTCTATGTTGCGAAAAACACGTTGTTTTCGAAACAGAAAAGTAGACAAGGGGCCTTACAAACTGCTTGGAAAATATTAACATAATTTTTTGAAATATCGTATTGTAGGTCAAGGTAAAGAGATGAAAGACAGAGTAGTTGCTGGCCATTTTGGTAAGTACATTCTTGTTTGGCGTCAATAAACAGAGATGAAACGTTTGACTTCAGTGCACTATCACAATTCGTCGGCAAATATGGCATGTTATCTTTTTTGGCGCCAATGATAAACGAAGTGTATGTTACATTTTAGCATTTGATACTTAATAGTATTACGTAAAAAATAATCCGTACAAAAAAGCCTTAATTCAAAACGAATACTCTGTTCATAAAAGCTGATATTGGAGGATGCATTTATTGCGGGCAAAATATTCATTAATGATTAATTTGGACATTAGATAAATATAATGGGACCATAATAATTACGTTAAAATATGGACCAAGCAAGTCACGGTGCATACGATCATGATTTTTTCATACATCATCCGACGGCCAAATAACAACTTTAAAAAGTCTTCTCTCCTATGCTTCCTCTGTGAAGATTGTGAGGTCGGATGGATTTTGAAAGACGGAGTATGCTTTGCGTCATTTTTGCATCATTATGTCATAGAGGAAAACGCGGACGTCATATGTCAGAACCATGCAGCCGATTTAGTCCGTGTTGAAAGCGAGGCCATCATACCCTTCCTATTGCAAATTCTAAGTTTGGATCCGCGTGAAACTGTCGTTTACATCGGTCGTGCAAAAGAAGAGGCTGTAGTGGGCAGTGAGACACTAAGTTTGGAAACCGACGCGTGTAAGGTTATCACAAGGTTACACGAAAATGAATACGAACTGGTCTTCGGCGTTGATGCTTGTGACACGATATATGACGGCGTCATATGTCACAAATCAGCTACTGGTAAGACAATCGCTTTTATTTTTTTTATTTTTTTATTTTTTTAAATAAATATAAAAATTTTTATTTTAAAAATAAAAAAATAAAAAAATAAAAAATGACGGCGTCATATGTCACAAATCAGCTACTGGTAAGACAATCGCTTGATTTTTTTCTCTAGGACATGTTTCAATATCGTAAATCCTTGGTCATTTCTATAATTATACACACATAAAATCTCTGTAATAAAGGAAGCATGCGCCTCGAAAGTGGAAGATATAAACTTTTACTCAAACTTGCCTCAATTTAACTTAGGGCCATTCTCTTGCCAAAACAAGAGGAAAAATGTTCGAGAAACTAAGAAGGTAAAAAAATTGTCCTACTCCAAAAGCCTCAAAATTAGCCCAAACAAATGGTATATCAGGAAAGGATTGTTTCGATTTGAGAGGCAGAATATCTGCCCACCCCGAGGCGAATTCTATGTAAACCTCAATACCGTGTATTTCAGATTCTGAATCAGTAATTGGTAATTCCGAATCTAAATGCATGCAGAAAGAGACATCGCCAAAACACGATCAGAATGCACGTAACTGAGCTTGCATTGGCTCGCTTATAAGTATGCCGAGATCTACATCTGAAAATCTTTTGAATTAGTTCGTAATACTAGTGCTTCTAATCAGTTGAACAACATTCGATAATAGTTAAAATCCTACGTTCATCGCAGTCTTGAATGACCTAAAAAAGTACGCCTTCACAGATTCTCCCAGCAGTGGTGACTGTCCCGACACACATTTTCACTGTTCTAATGGTGAATGCATTCTGGGAATATTTGTGTGTGATGGACGAACGGACTGTGGCGATGGATCAGATGAAGAAACATGCAGTAAGTACTTTCCAGATAAGCGCATTATGATATGTTAAACTTTAATGTGGCGATACCTTTTTTGTAACACATTAATTTTAATGCTAATGGCCCTGAATTATTAGCGGATCATTACTTGAGAAGTAAATAAATAGAGGGTTCCAGGGCGTTACCTTCGGGGCGTTTTTTTATTCAAAGTATCTTTGGTTGTTATATTGCCAGAGGTCCACACATATTTCTTCGTTGCGTAGACTTTGTTGTGTACGTTGTTGTGAAATAATTGTTGTATACGTTGTGCCGATTTGCAGTCGTCTTCCTGGCTATGCAATTCTAATTATTGATCTAGGAATTTTCGATAAAAGAGACATGTAGCTTCGCTACCCTATAGACAGGACGTCATGTGATCAGGTTTGAGACTATGTAGTTGGATGCCGGGCCCGGAAACCCATTTAGTGTGTACCCCGAGTTTTGTGTCCTAAAATCCTTACTCCGTGCCTTTAATTTAAAAAAAAATTATGATTTTTTAAATATTTTGTTTGTGTGTATCACTTGCTATATCATACGCCTCATCAAAGGTTGTGTGTGTTGTGATGTTTCAGATGGAGAACAGTGTCCAGATGGTAGCTTTACGTGCGATAATGGTCAATGCATCTCAATGAGTGTTTACTGTGATTTCATCCCACAATGCATTGATCGTTCTGATGAAATCAACTGCGGTAAGTTTCACTTTACACGTAGAATCTTCATTATTATCACAGAAACGTATTATGAAAACAACTGCTTCACACCTACGGACAAACGTCGATTGCATTCAAGAAACATGCATTCTCCAAATAGGTATTACGTTTCAACTGCATATGTAAGAAGATGCCATCTTGTTTGTATACAATTCGAGGCGTATTTCCGGATCACCTGCAGTGGTACAAGTTATGTTAAAGTCAGATCGTTTTATAATGTATGATAGCGTTTCCTGATCGACATTTGGAAGCAGTGTCGATTCAGTGTAACACGAATGCCTATAAGCTTTTTTTCTCGGATCAGCAAATTATTCATTGACCTTAAATGACACTGATAATTTTAGCTTTTTTAAGGTCATATTTCATTCTAGTAACAGAGGATTTCATAAGTTGCCGGATCAGTCAATGGTGAGAGACACAATCCTATGTTGAGTTTCAGTTCAAACACTCGTTTAAACAAGTTTATACCCAGGGATCTGAAATTTAAGCTTTCATATGGCTTTTGAATTTTAGAAGTGTGCAGTTACATCATGTCATGGAGAATGACCGTCGTTCAGACACCCATCGACCCTTTGAGTGCTGTAATATTTCCCATCAAATTTTAGTGCAACATTTGACCATTTTTATGAATTTTCCTGCAATTTTTTTGAGAATTTTCAACAAAATGGATATCACATTCCATTGGCTACAGTTTTTTATCAAAATTTGGCAAAAATCTGAAAAAAATTGACTGGGGTATATTTTGTAAATGTGACAAAAATTGACTTTGGCGCTCAAAGGGTTAATAAGTGGACATCCAGGGTTACGAAATTACAGCATTCGCATAATCTTTGTACAGATGTTGAATTACGTGGTTAATATCTTGTTGTGATAAGGAAACATCAAGAAACGCTAAATATGAATTCATTTCTTTGTCTACAGTGTACCCAAGCTGCAATGATGACGAATTTGCATGTGGCAATGGTCAGTGCATATCTTCAAGGAAACGTTGTGATCTGATAAGGGACTGTGTCGACGGTACAGACGAAGAGACCTGCGTCGGTAATGCTACACTCCGCTACTTATCCCTTGCGTGTTTTTGTATATTTTGTGGCTCATTCGTCAAGGTTGAGGTATATGTACAAGGTTTGAAATTTCTCTGACTGATAAAGTATCCCTAGATTTTTTTATGTTTAAGCGTTATCATTATATCTCCCTTGTGGTGCATTCGTTCTAATAAGCCAGTGTTTACGCTACGTTCGTCCAATGTTTTGTCATAGTATGATAATTATTTTACCCTATCTTCTTGTTTGTAAAGCTCAGCGCCATCGACCCTAGTTTTTGGTTAAATACAAAATCAAAATCAGTAAAGAGCAACATCTCCGACGGCTGTTAAAAGACCATATTCCTAAGTTAATTTTCTTGGCAAAAAGTCCAATGGCAAGATTTATTGCGTGGACTGAGGACGTATTCCCTAGCTACTGTTGATGCATTAGTAATTAGATAAAAGTATGTTTGGTTCTATGAAGTATATCTATCGTTAAAACGAAGGTATGTTATTTCAAATTTAAGTTTATCACAAATTATATCTTTTTCTTTTGATGGAAATGGTGGTTCTTAATTGCAGAAGGCATAGCAAGTCTTTCATGTTATGTATTTGCTGTTTTCCTTATTTTTTTAGGTCAGTGTAACTCCGGTTTTCAGTGCTATGACGGAACATGTCTACCTTCTCATGCCATTTGTGATGGTTACATAGACTGCCAGGGTTCTGACCATGAAGATGAACCACAGACGTGCGGTAGGTCTGATAACGGAATGGCTGTGAAGTTGATGCCATTATTGTGCAAGCGTCTGTATTCTATGTCAAAATATGACATACTACCATTATAAATATCCGAGGTTTTAAAATAATTTTAAGAAGGATCAACTTCCAGATACGTGATATGTAGTATGGATCTCGCTTACAGTGGCCAGTGACTCTCGGTTTGAGTGCCGGATTCTGCCCGAAAAGTCCCAGGGGATTCTGTGTACAACTGGTAAAAAGAACGAAACGAACGACGACAATGCACCAATTATAAAATATTGGCGTTGACTTTTCATATAATGACCTTTTTGTTTTGACAATGACCATAAGTAAATTCTGACTATTTGAAATAATATCATAGAGAGATCACAAACTTTTATCAGTTTCGTGAAGGTACATGCGCCCGAAGTTTCTTTTAAAAAAATAGCCTGTCCAGCGCAATAGACATTTTATGGGAATTTATGGGTTTCTTTTTTTCTCATAGATTACAAATTCAGTGACTTTATCTGTAAAAACGACGAGTTTCTTTGCGACAACGGAGTTTGCATATCAAAGCGTCTACTGTGTCACTATGAATTCGACCAGTTTCACATACAACTGGGCTGTCGTGATGTAACCCATGTGATGTACTGTGGTAAGCAATAATATGAGACATTTTGCTCTAGAGGTATATTTTGAATATTCCACTCTCACCAGCTTATGGGGTATATATTTCCCAGCTTATTCGATATGCAAGAGCATGCCGTTCATATAGTGATTTTGCAGAGAGACAAAGCCATCTCCCTTGTAAAGTTTTAAACCAAGGTTACACCAGAGAAAGACTTGCCTCAACACGCAACGCTTTTTTGGCAGGTATCACAAACTGGTAGACAAGAATGATATCTCTCTTTGACAAATGATCGCTGATGGCATCTGTGACATTGATCCTTAGTTGGTGACCACTACCTATCTGACTTACAGATTGATATATGGCGGGTGCTACATGTGGGGCAGGATGCGCTTACTATTTTCGAAATACCTGATATCACTTCTTGGTCTTTTACCCAGAGGTCCATATATCTTTCTTTCACGAATTTAACTTTTGTGCGTGTACCGGATGCTTTGCTGACTGTTCTTTGCGGTTTGGTGTCTATGTTTGTAACAATTGACTATGTATTACGAATATTTACCTAGTGTTATTGGATTATTGATGCCATTGATATGATTGTGATTATTTTAAGTGTATGTATGCAAGTATAAGTGTATGAGTGTACGGAGGAAAGATAATGTATGATATTGAACTTGAGTGTGCGTGTACAAGTTGTTCAATTACAAGAACTTTATTCTGTATACCATCACTTTCTTTTCTCAGACCTGTTTGATTGTCCGACTTCGACCTACAAATGCCCGAATGCCTACTGCATACCACTGCACATGCGCTGTAATGACGTAGCGGACTGTCCAAACGGTGAAGATGAGGATGGTTGTGGTGAGAAAGAGATCTCTACAAATATTATTGTCATTGACTTTATTTCACACGAATTGTCATTCTTTCTGTTTTTACATTATATTCATTCAGATTTGATCCATGTTTTATCATAAAGCTCTTCTACAAATCGATCAGATGTCTGAATTTGAGCTGAAAGTAAAGAGAAATTGATTACGCCAATCATAAGGCACAATTGTTTGTCGTCATATTCATTTTATTTGATCCAAATAGAGCACGACACAGTCAAGAATGTATCATTCGTAATCAAAGGAGGGTTCAATTTAAATTATTGTCGTAACAGATAGCATACCAGAAAAATCATATTTTTCCACTCTTGAGGTATATTTATGGAAGACTGGTAACATGTGATAATAAAACTCTTGCAAAATTTTACTTTAGAACTGTAATTAGTTTATTTTACCTTTATTTTTCATTTTACAATTGGATATTCAAACTAATGTAAGCTAGTTGCTAGACAAAAATAATTTAAGTTTCTTTTTCAGAACTACTTGTGCTGTTTGTACATTATTTGATATACCTAGGCTTTCTAGAATATATGTTGATGAATTGCTTCTTGCTATATTGATTGAAACATATTCTTTCTCATTGTCAAACTGGAATACATCATTGCTTCTGGCTCTTGTTTTTCATAATGTACAAATCCCAGACGAATACACATGCCCAGGTGCTCACAAATGCTTGGACCGAGACTACTGCGTATCGCTGACAAGGGTTTGTGATGGTGTCAAGGATTGTAGTCATGGAGACGACGAATTTGAATGTGGTAAGAGTGCTATCTTCTTCAACAGTTAGTATAATCTATATATAGTACCCTTCTGTCTTTCGTACATATGTATCTATGAATGGACGATGGATGAATGAGTGGATGTGTGGACGGATGAATGTATGGACGTACCCTGCATGATCGTATCGGCATAAGTATGCTCGTATCTCACTTCGAGGGGGCATAATCCTGTCACTTGATTTTTCAGACAAAGTATGCCCAGAAGATTGCATCTGTGATGGTCTAAGCTACAGTTGTGAAGGAAGTGATATAAATCTGTCGTTGATTCCTGGTAATATCCGTAAGCTGTAAGTATTTCATTAGATGTACTAGCGAGTATAATTACACAATCTATTAATCTATTTGCAAATAATATCGGGTTCAACTCCAGTGACCGTTCCAAACATATACCCTATAGTGAAGTATGTATGTATGTATGTATGTATGTATGTATGTATGTATGTATGTATGTATGTATGTATGTATGTATGTATGTATGTATCTATGTATGTATGTATGTATGTATGTATGTATGTATGTATGTATGTATGTATGTATGTATGTATGTATGGATGGATGGATGGATGTATGGATGTATGTATGTATGGATGCGGGTAAAACTGAGGGATGGATGAATGAATAAATCATGGAAATTGTTCAATAGCATTCATATGTTGACTTTGGGAGCAAAGGTATGCTGTCAAACCGAATGTGACCAATCGATATGTCTTTTTCACGTCTTATTTATTTTTCCCTCTGAAAACTATAAATCACTAAAGTGACAGCCATGGCGACACCGCAATCTTTGTTTACCTTTTGTTGCATGGGCGCATACGTAGTAAGCATCTTTCGAAATATCTGGGCAATATAGTTTTTGAAATGTTAACTGGAAGTTTAGCCGTCCAAAACTGTTGACTGGTACCCTACTATTTGTTTTTATGTAGTGTCAAAGACGCATAATACATGACAGTATATTGGTTACGCACGTCACAACGTCAGAGGTTCAAGATGAGATGTATAATAATGGTTGATATTATGCTATTTTTTGCAGGAATTTGACTGGACAGTTGGGTTTGTTTTCCAGACGAAAACGACAAACAAACACAGACGTGCAGTACGACCTAACGGCTGCTGACTTGCAAGAATTTCCCTTTCTCGGTGTATTGTAAGTCAATACAAAAATTTTTCTACAGATTGCGATAATTTCATCTCTACGAATGGCAATGCTCGATACCCCATTACTCATGTAATGATGCAGTCTTTGTCTCCTTAATTGCTCAATTTTTAAATCTCTTACGACATTTCCTCTGCTCTAGGGATTTATCAAATACTGGAATATCTTCAATCGAACCAATGGCATTCAATGCACTGAAGAACCTGCGTCATTTGTAAGTTGAAAATTAGCACCACCACCACCACCACCACCACCACCACCACCACTACCACTACTACTACTACTACTACTACTACTACTACTACTACTACTACTACTACTACTACTACTACCACCACCACCACCACTACTACTACTACTACTACTACTACTACTACTACTACTACTACTACTACTACTACTACTACTACTACTACTACTACTATAATAATAATAAATACGGTAACGTTAAAGTAAAGCCATAGATTTATACATTCTGACAACAAGCGACCCAGCGGCCGATATAGCTCCGCTGTGTTTATGGAGAGAATGACTATTTTTGACACATGTTGATGAAGAAGGTGGAAATCTTTCATAGCTCAATGCAGTGGCCAGGAAAAAGTGGCTAAAATAGCTGCAAAAATACACAATTGAAGATTTCATCATACTTTGAATATATCACATCGGATCATCCCTAAAGAACATGTAAGTCAAAGCTATCTGATGAGTAGTTTTTTGAGAATAAAATTTTCTGACCAAAAATGGCAACAATTGCCCCAAAAATAAAAATTGCAGATTTCATCATAATTTCAAAAACCAAATTTAGTTCATCTATAGAAACCTGTATACAAAATTTCAAAGCTGTTAGACCAGTACTTTTTGAGAAACATATTTTTTGACCAAAAATGGCAAAAATTGCCCCCAAAATTCAAAATTGCAGATTTCATCATAATTTCGTTAAATATCATTTAGTTCATCTATAGAAACCTGTATACCAAATTTCAAAGCTATGAGTAGTTTTGGAAATACACATTTTTTGACCAAAAATGGCAAATATTGCACCAAAAATACTTAATTACAGATTTCATCAGAAATTCAATACATATTACTTAGCTCATCTGTAGAAACCTGCATACCAAATTTCAAAGCTATCAGACCAGTACTTTTTTAGAAACACATTTTTTGACCAAAAATGGCAAAAATTGCCCCAAAATTATATACACACTTTTTGACCAAAAATGGCAAAAATTGCCCCAAAAATACAAAATTACTGATTTCATCAGAAATTCAATATATATTACTTAGTTCATCTATAGAAACCTGTATACCAAATTTCAAAACTATCTGACCAGATCTTTTTGAGAAATACATTTTTTGACCAAAAATGGCAAAAATTGCCTTTAAATTGCAAATTTGCATATTTCTGCACAATTTGAATAAATCTGAAAAAGATCATCCCTAGGGACATATGTACCAAATATCAAAGCTATCTGACTGATAGTTTTTTGAAGGAGATTTTTAAAGATTTTTTGACCAAAAACGAAAAAATTGCCTTAAAAATACAAATATGCAAATTTCACCACGATTTGAACAAATCTGACTGAAGTCACCCTAAGTAAACTGCATATCACATTTCAAGGCAACCGGACAAGCGGTTTCAGAGGAGAAGATTTTTTTACCAAAAACACCTAAAAATGCCCAAGAAATACAAATATGCAAATTTCACCACGATTTGAACAAACTTAAGTGAGGTCACCCCAAGTGAACTGCATATAAAATTTCAAAGCAATTGGACTTGGGGTTTCAGAGGAGAAGGCAATTGTTGACGGACGACGGACGACGGACGACGACGACGACGGACGACGATGGAAAATCAACCTATTTGATAAGCTCCGCGTCGCTGACAGCGGAGCTAAAAATGACGTCATATGCTCAATTTGAGCCAACTTGCCATTCTATTCCATTTTTGCCGAACATAAAGATGTAACTACCTTGTCATGAGTGGAGTTCACATGTGTTCTTGATAATTATCCATCATTTCCTGAAAGAATGTTATGGAAAGAATGTTGAAAAGGTCTTGTGAACAATGGTGTATACTTTTCAACTTTCGGATTTTGACATGGCGCCGTAATAAGTTGTTGATCATCTTGTACTGCATTTCGTCTTTCCAGTGACGTTTTGCTGAATTTTCGTGTTTGCTTGAAGACAGCAAACAATGTGAAGAACGAAGTATAGTCCCTCCGTAATGTTCATCCCATGAAAATTGTAACAAGTGGTTTTATTGAATTTGTTTAAGACAAAGAGAACTGTCTACCAAGGAGTTAAATATCGCTCAACATGCTTATTTAAAGAAAGCAAAATTTCGAAAAATGCATCCGAAATTTCATGTTTCAGGTACTTATCAGGGAACGAAATTTCCACCCTGGAAGCCATGGTGTTCACAGCACTAGAAAATCTCAGAACATTGTAAGTAAAACTATTTAACTAGATTTAAAACTACTTCGAACTTACGACCTAGGATTTGCATGTGTAATTAGATAAACATTGCATTCAGACGAACGGTCAGTTTCCCTCCAACTGATCCAGTGTGTGTTTTCACTCATATCCTGCCTATATGTACTCCCTTTCCTTCTCACTTGCCTTCCTCTAACAGTAAAGGTCCTTTGTTTCTTCATGACCCTGGTTGACGTTGGTGTTTATTTTTCAACAGAAAATGTCGTAATTAGAGAAGTGTTTATGCTTTTTGTCGACGAAACAGCAAAACGACAACGAAAAGTTCAGCAGCATTATGCTTCAAACAGACGAAAACGTGAATTCCAGCAATATAAGTTTAGTACTCTTTTAGCTAAGGCTAAGGTGCATTAATAAATATCAACATTTTAACAAGCTTTCCACTTACTAATAGTAAATTCTTTTGCTTGAAAACGATTTTGCTTTTAATAATAACAGAAAATGTCTCAGAGTTACATTTGTAACTTACCGGTATCATATGCAATATTTGATCATTCTGTTGTTTTGACACCTTTTTCACTTTGGTTCAGAGAAATTAAAAACAGCTCGATTGCGATATTTGAAGGAACGATATTTGATCCCCTGGTTAATCTTCTCCATTTGTAAGTATGGTTAATCTTCTTCTTTTGTCAGCATATACTGTGTATTCGTTTAAGAGTTAAGTAGGGTTTGACGCCGACGGCGTCCAATGCCCCCTAATCCTCATCTATCAACTAAATGTACTCAAAGATTAGTGAAAACAGGAAAAGATCTTTGAATTATTCAAATTATCATGCATTGAATGTTAGTGCCATTGAAAATGGCCAATCCACTGAAAGATTTCGCCTTTTGCTTGCACCCACAGAATTGCCTCTCAATCTATCACGTGTGGTGTGACTTTTGCAACTTTGTTCTGGATATTTACTCTGTCTTGGTAGTACATCTTGATTCAGTTTACAGATGACGGTCGATAAAATTGAGGCGATAAAAACGTCATGGTTTATAGCTGTACAGATGTTGCGTGAACTTTTATCGCTCATATTGATTATTTTGTATCCATCAGAGACATGCGACAGAATCCTTTGACAACATTCAGCATTGATTTGTTGTATGAGCTGAAACAACTGCAAATTCTGTAAGTAAAACATTACATTCCAAGTGAATATCATGCGTTTTTGCTAGTAACAAATCCTACTTTGTTTCAAACTGCAAACCCCATATTTGTTCATATTTTAAGAAATTACACATTTATTTTGAATGTCGTGTCGGTCTTTCTGCAATTTTACTATAATCGTTTGAATGTGTGCGCTAATTTTGATGAATATAAAGATATGGAAACGCTGATCATAACATGATATGGCACATTGTAAATAGAGCCTGCAATTTACTCTTTTATCAGTTGGTTGTCTTGCATCTTTGATAATGGACTCTCACGGTGACTATATTGCGAACTTGTGGAAAACATAGGAATATCAGAGAAAATAAAATGGTCAGTTTACAGACAACCACGAACACTACAGTTCATATCTGGTATATTTGCTTCATTCTTACTAATTTTCATAAAACGTCACTTTTCAAAATCTGTAATTTTACCTTCTAATTTCTGAATAATTTTCATATAACCTCACTTTTGATTTGAATTTTCTATGATAGAATCAAAATCTGTAATTTTACCTTCTAATTTTTACTCAGGAAGTCTGACAAGTACCTGTTTTGCTGCCTGACTGGCAACTCTCTTGTCGAATGCATACCGCAGCCAAATGAATTTTCGTCCTGCAAAGATTTGCTGCGAGAACAGGTTCTGCGTTTCTTCATGTGGGGCCTTGGCATCAGTGCTCTGCTGGGAAACTGTGGCGTTCTCGTTTGGCGAGCAGTGTCTCGAAATAAAACGAATGTAAATTCACTCTTGATAAGTAACCTGGCTCTGGCCGACATGCTAATGGGCGTGTACATGATTATCATAGCATCAGTAGATCAGTACTACCGTGATGAGTATATTCTCCACGATGAAGCATGGAGAGGCAGTTACCTGTGTCAGTTCTCTGGTTTCCTGGCATCGCTGTCGAGTGAAGTATCGGTTTTCACGCTGACGGTAATGACCTTTGACCGTTTCTGTAGTTTAGTCTTTCCTTTCTCCGGTTCAAGAATGACAGTGAATTCAGCGACCGTTGTCGTATGCATTGGTTGGATCACAGTGGCTA
Source organism: Ptychodera flava (assembly GCF_041260155.1). Lineage (NCBI taxonomy): Eukaryota > Metazoa > Hemichordata > Enteropneusta > Ptychoderidae > Ptychodera > Ptychodera flava. Next base: position 12,650,122 of record NC_091943.1, on the reverse strand, counting down.
CCATTTGCTTCATACCGTTAGTTGGAATTCCCTACTTTCAGGATGCCTTCTACGCCCGTACTGGTGTGTGTCTGTCACTCCATATGTCGCGTACCACGCCCCAGGCTGGGAATACTCCGTGGCCATATTCTTGGTGGTCAACCTCGTCTCCTTCCTTTTCATTTTCGTTTCCTACCTCGTTATCTACATAACTGTCAAACGTACGGGAAAGAAAGTCGAAAACTACGCCATCAAAACTGGCAGTGAATGGCGCATGTCTGCCAAGATCACCTTGATAGTTGCTACCGATTTCTGCTGCTGGGTTCCAATCTGTACAATGGGCATTCTCGGCTTGTCTGGTGTGGTCATATCCAGTGACGTGTACGCCTGGACTGCAGTCTTCATCCTCCCTCTGAACTCCGCCCTCAACCCTTTCCTGTACACGTATTCGAGTATCCGGCGTAATTGGAATGAGTCGTTCTCCAGCCCAGGACTGACGTATCGAACAAACGCTCGGCTTTACAGCACGAAAAGTGGTGAAAGGGCGACGACTTCAATTGACAAGAACCCATCATGCAGTGCATCAGGTAAAACTCTAGGTTACTATACTCTGATCCTAAAAAATGTGTTTTCCTTTATTTGATAATTCATGAAAAAACTTACAGGGAAGTGATCAATCTGCGATTCACTTTGCTGCGCTGTAGCATCTGACAGCTAGGGACGCTGTTTACAAGTATGGGTGTTGCTTACCACTTCACCAGCCACAGCAGTTTGATGTAAGGGCTAGTTCTCCATATGTTCTTACTTCAGATGATCTGTTCTCCAATGTTCTCTAAAGAGAGTCAATACTTGCTAGGAATCACAATCCAAGCAAGCGGCAAAATTGGAGTTATGTTGCATCACAGGGGACCCAGAAATATGGTTGTTGTTGTTGTTGTTGTTTGTATTGTTGTTTATGTTTATATTAGCCGTGTTGTTGATTTTGACTAATAAAATTCAACGAACATAACTGTTGTGTTTGTGTTGTTTCAAACGTAATGTAGATGTCATAAGAAACACTATAATGACATTATCGTCATTTGACCCAGGCCAGTGCAACTACCTCTCGCGATGTACACACTCTACCGTGCAACTGTACGTAGAGAGTGTATACGTTTGGAGGTAGTTTCATTGGGTCAAATAATGATACCGTCCTGTAGTGTTTCTTTATAGGAGATTTATATTACGTTTGAAACAATAACAACACAATAGTTATGTTCGTTCAATTTTATTGGTCAAGAACAATAACAACAACACCATTAATATAAACACGAACAACAACAACAACAACAACAACAACAACAACAACAACAACAACAACAACCATATTTCTGGGTTCCCTGTGGTTGCATGGAGTTCTGTTGCACTCGGGCGTCTCATAAGGTGTACTTAAAGTACGCGGGTCACAATAATCTTGATCGTATACACAAAATATTTTTCCTTCATTTTTATTTGCTAGTCACTTTACTGTCCATGTTTTGCATCTTCTGTAATGATTCTGCCTTCTACCGATGTGTATGACGTCACAATATTCATTTTTTCTCAGGGGGAGGGCACCGCACTCTGATGAAACTGTCTGATATTATCCCGACCAACACCTTGCGTGCTGCAGAAATAGAAATAATCTTGGCCGATGTGCGAGCCGGACTCAAACGCTTTCACGACCGCAGCCTAGCGTACGAACTGCTCGATGAAGACCACGTTGTTGTCGATCAGTATGACGTACGTCTTGTTTACTCTTTGAATGTCGAAACTTTGGTGCATCTGTGAAGGCCAACTTGAAGGTCTCCTCATTTTGTGATAATGATATGTGCTGTCTTTCGTACAGCACTGTGTTGAAAGTAGAGTAAGTTATAAATGATGTGTATGAAAGGCATGTGTGTGTATGTGTTACCTAATTTGCTTCTCCCGAAAGGCGGTGTTAGGCTTTTGTTACATGCCGCTTGGATTTTACCTAATCATTAGGTAGTGTCGGCGACAAAAATTAAATATCTGCTCTTAAGATGAGATCTTTTCCTCTATTTTCTTCTTCAAGCGCTGTATACGTGTCTCATCGATTATTCTTAGCATTTCACATGGATTTGTGCAAGTCATTGTGTCTACCGTACATGTCTGTGACTACGGCTCGGGTTCAGATTTGTTGACTCGCGTTACTCGTCACCTCGAACATAGCTCGAGGAGCACAGGTTCATAGAATTTTCTTACAGGTAGAATAGGTGATCACATATCAGGGCTACAATACTGCCTGTAGGAAACATAAGTTAAACCAGTTTCTTTCATTTTGATGTTTTTTCAAAAATGTATTTGCTGGTTATCACGTGAGCTGGACAAAATGAGCGAATTACATCTAGGACAGCTACCCTTTCGATTTTGAAAACGTGTCGATAGATGTGTTGTTGTGTTCAAAGATTCCAATTTAGACCAAGGAAAAAACTGTTCCTCGCATTTATTTTGGCTAAAAGCTACAAGCTATTTTGTTTAAATTTGTTTTTTAAGACCTAGCAAATTCTCCCTCAGATTTATATCGTTACTGATGGCATGGAGAAAAATTTTATAAACTATCCACAATAATTGAAACACAACATTTACGGGCGCTGTTGACAAAGCAAATTCTGAGCATTGATCAGAAGCATGGTCCCAGAAGAAAACAAAGTAGTGTAAAGATATGCACAACAAAAATGCCTTAAAAGTAAAACAATTGCAGTATTGTCGTTTCGGCGTCCTCGAGGCCAAGGTGGAATCTAAAATTTGCGCGTTTTCATTTTACGTTGGCCCCATGTTTTAACTTTATTACCACAGAACTGAAATAATTTGCATATTTGCCGCAATGCAGAAAAAAATCTAAATTGACTTAAGTAGAAGCTGCGATTTCGATGAACAATTTGATTATTCTTCCTGGCCTCACATAGACGATTAAACTCATGTGAAGGGATTTGGAAGCTCTACATAAATGCCCTCCGCCTCCGCTGCTATATGCGAAAAGTATATCTAGCATTACCCCTCCCAAAATCCGTGTGGACGTTTCCAATCGTAAATTTACAGCTCTCCATTACCCTCCTCGTCCGTGTGACATTCTCCACACCATTCACCCCATTCAGAGGAAGATCTATTCATACATGTCTGAATTCCACTTAGCTTGGAGTAAGTGCCAGACCCTGACACTCCAGATAACTTTGAAATAATTAACGGGAAACCATCGTCGGAACTGCGCCTGTGCGAATTTATTGTTTACAAACAATGTATTTCGTGTACGATATCTAGATGCACCTCATCATCATAGCTGCAACAATTAAATTATACGATGTAGTTTATGACAGGCATGTTTTAACTATCATCTGACACCATCATACTTTGGATACAGTGTTTACATTGGTCGTATGGGTCCCATACGACCTTTGAGCGCAGTTCCGGCGACTGTATCCCTTTAATTTATATTCCATCATCACCGACGATCCACCCGCCTACCACAGACAAGAGCGTCTTATCCATTGCCCACATTCCTTGTTCACCAGTATAAACACTTCATCCCCACGCCCACATAGGGTAAAATAACCAACCGCCAAGGAATGTGTCGCTGTAATTTTCTTGCTCTTAGTTTCACTTGTTATATGGAATACGGGGCTTTTGTGTTTGGTTTGTGGTTGTTCACCAGATCTGTTTTTTTCCCTCCACTCAGGGGTTCGTTACAAGCGCCCACTTACTTGTTTCATCAAATGACGATTGGCAGGATGGAGACGCCGGGGGTGAAGACTGCAATCTCTCGATCTTACGCGATATGTCTGACTTGGAAAAGATGAAGACTAAGTTATTAAACCACTCCACCGACATCAATCAAGGCAACAACCGCAAGTCCATTTATGATAACGCGGGCTTTTTATACGGCACTTCTTGAAGGGAAGACCCAACTAAAGCGCCCCCAAACGACTACATATATGACTACGATTAAATACCTATCACTGAGATAGTCTTCAGAGATGTACGTTAGTAATTATCATTGTGGTTATTGTGAATGCTGTAATTCTGTTTCTAACTTCCAATATCTTTGTATATTGTTTATAGTGGTCTGAAACGTATCATAGTTTAATTGAATATAACCTGAAATCAATAGATTGGTCTTTACGATTCTAATTAAGCATTTATTTCCTTCATTTGGTCATTGACAAAAGCAGATTTTGCTAATTTCTTTTTAAGCAGGCTGTCTTTACTCATGAATATAATCTGCAGGAGACACTTTTATGTGATTCAAGGTACTGAGTCATAGAAAAATACAAGAAAGTTCCTCGCCAATCACATTCCTTTACATTTATCACTGTTCCGTCATTGACAGCTTCTAGAAATATGCTTCGTTAACTTTGTTTCAAAACAAGTAAGCCTTATTTCAACCACACCAAGATCGAAAATTTAAAATGTCATAAAAATATTGATTTCGAAATGTCAGTTTCATTTAGAAATGTCAATTTCGAAGCTTCTTATAACTCTATGTCTTCAATCACGATGAGAAAACGTTTCATTGTATGGCACACTCTGGCACGTACTGTTCACCCACCTTTGGACGAACATCTTTCGTACAAAAATGCACATACAAGTTTAAAGGTGTACTGCCACCTGTTCCAATTTTGCCACAGTTACCACGGAAAGAGAAAATCTAACCAAAACAGATTTTAAGCGGGTGGCCACTTTTTAAAAACAGCGCCCTCACATGGGCATTTTGAATACCAAGGAACCCCCCTATGACCATATATGGGCATATTTAGATTACAGGTGACTGTATACCTTTAAGGTAGAATGTACCTCGGGGAAAGAAATGTGAACTCTCGAACTTTTACAATACTTATTTGGTTTACCACTTGAGAGGGTTCATTGTGAAACTCATGAAGTAACTAAACTTTTCACCACCTTATAATAAGGCTTGACAAAGAAAATTTAATTCTTCCCCAGAGTTAACACTGGGATGGCGGCCATTTTGAATTGCCAGAGTAAATAAATATGTGGTAATGTGTTTATCTATGATAATATTTTGCACGGTGGCCTCTGACTTTTATTCGTTATTTCGAAAAGGAATGATTTGAAGCATCATTACGGAAAGTTTGAGCAAAAGTAGAAATCTTTCAACTTCGCGGCGAGAACTACTCCAAATTATGGGTTGATCACATAAACGTTTTCGACACACCATATCTTTCAGAAGTTACACCAATGCCCTTACTTTGCCAACGAACAAAACCACCAAACATATATACTCCATTACCTACCTTAATAATAAGCACATAGTCTTATCGAACATCAAAATGAATCTACTCGCTCACCGTTGAGCCGCTTGCCAACTTTCCTTAGATGCTGATAATATCTAATCTTGTTGCTTATTAGGGTAAATCATTATCTTCGTTATCATAAAGTTCCTTGAAAGTGCAGTCTTTACTTCGACCATCGTTATAAATGAATTTAAATATGTTTATTTCTCATATCTCTACTTTTGACAATATATAAAGATCGTCTAACTTCTGACATAAACACTTTAAATTTAATGAGAGTCAGGAAACATTGCGCAGTGTAGCAAAAAGGCGATAGCTGGGTATTGCATTTCTTTGTTAAATGTGAATGGCAGATTTGCAGTCGGCCTGTTTCACGACAAATGTCTTTTTCTTAAGTTGCAAATTGAAATGATTCATTCAATCGCAATGTCTAGAATACACCATGTCTATCATTTTGATTAGTAAACACAATGCAGTTATTATTGTCATTGACCTTTCTGGGCTAATGCCTAATTTACCTCTATGGACTAATGCCTAATTGATCACAGGAAAACTAAGAGTATTATATATTTGTGTAAGGTCGTATTGTAACGTAAATAAATGTCAATTCATGAGCATAACTTCCTTTTCTGTGTGTGGGTCTTTTCTTCTAATATCAAACAAGGTATTTGGATCAATTTAATCTTTGAAAACCTTTTTGCATGTATCTCAAAGCTCCATTGTTACGTCAGTGACTTTTCAACGACAATAGTTTAACCCAGGTAGCTCTACTAATGCAGTACCTTTACTTGAGAACACATATTTTGGCGTAAAATTGCGCTGTCTATCTCTGTCTCTGTCTGTCTGTCTGTCTGCCTCTGTCTGTCTCTATCTGTGTGTCTGTGTGTCTGTCTGTGTGTCTGTCTGTGTGTCTGTGTGTCTGTCTGTCTGTCTGTCTCTGTCTGTCTGTCTCTCTCTCTCTCTCTCTCTCTCTCTCTCCTCTCTCTCTCTCTCCTCCTCTCTCTCTCTCTCTCTCTCTCTCTCTCTCTCTCTCCTGACATACTCTGGTTAAGTGGTGGTACCAAATGCATTCTGAACCTGTCATCAGTGTCCCCTGTTGGTGTAATTTTCTGTTCTCTCCGCGGCAAAATAAAGGCACGATTTGCCCATAACTCATTTATTTACATTTCTTAGCGGGGTAATCTGCGCAGTCGTGACAGTAACATCACAATTTAGTTTTTCAAAAAATTCTTTGACTCATGCGCACTAACAACAATCAACCCACGAAATTTTCCCATAGTCTACTCCGTTCCTTAAACATTGCCTTTTCTCCACAGTGATAGCCCTAAATGAAATGCCTTAACAAAAGGGCAAATTCTATCACAAAAAGGACGGTTGTTTGTGATGGAAACTCCTTCTGGTAAAGGTAGCAATTAAGATTTAAAAAAACTCTCCTGAGGTCTGATTTGCGAATGGTATAATGGAACACCATATACACCCACTTTCGAAAGGTCATTTTGTCTTTCAGTTGAAGTGTTCATGAGTGGAGTTCGCCTGGTCATGACAAAGCAGCACTTAAGAGAATATCTTACAAGATTGACGTATCTCGTTACGTGATCATGTAAGGAGTCACTGTGTCATATATACATCTTCATTGTGCTACTTTAATAGATTTCTTGTCAAGTCTTTCATGGTGTAATGATCTTCATTTCTCAATTGCCGTAGTGTCACGTCGTGTGTTTTATGTGCACTAACGCAAAAAGCCATAATCGTTCAAGACCACATAGAAAAGGTGATAATGTGAGTATGCATAGTGTTGACTATATCTTCATATACTTCATCAGCTTGTGGTGTCAATCATTTGGTCAATTAGCAGATGCTTATAATCATGAGATACCTCGATAGCCTATGAAGTTGATTAACAACGAAATTGGCAGGTGTAAGGTCGGCAAAGAATAAAATATGCAAAGTATACCAACAGTTCTGAATTATATTTATTTGCTAGAAATATTCGTAAAGTAGTAGCCCCGATGATAATAAGGCGCTTTAAATAAAATTCTTTGTTTGCCGTCCGCGTGCTGGTAGGTTTTCAGAGAAAATAAAGAAAACAAGTCATTGACAATAACATAGTCCCCACGTGTAATAGGAGTATTAGTCTTGGTTGGGCAGGGAAATGTGGTCATTAAGAAGTATCACTGGAGTGTATATGTTGAGATCTATCGGCACATAGGTCTATGTCGTTGTTCCCAATTTGAAACACATGAGGCATGTCTAAGTTATCGTTCTAAATCGGGAAAAAAGATCATACCTCTAGCTGTATTGGCCAGCCAAGAAATACATATGTGCATAATAAATGAGGTACAAGATGTGACATCTTAAGGTCTAATATCCTATCAAAATTGGAGGGTATAGAACTTGTGGTTACTGAGTTATGCATATGTATGTATAATCAAGGTCAAAGGTCATCGAGGTCACGTGACATTTTGAAAAAAAAATTGTATTGCTAATTAATCCCTATATGCCAAAAATCAGACCTCTAGCTCTATTCGCTTGCCCAGAATTAGATATGTGCATAATTAATGAGGTAAAGCGTATGTTGTCATAAGGTCTCCCATCCTACTAAATATAAAGGACATAGCACTTGTGGTTACTTATTTATTGACATAAACGTATATTTTAGGTAAAAGGTCATCGAGGTCACATTACATTTGGTCAAAAAATTTCTATCCTATAGTTATCCCTATATACCAAAAATCAGACATCCAGCTCTATTTGCTTGCTCAGAATTAGATATGCACATAATTAATGAGGTACAGTATGTGGCGTCATAAGGTCTTCCATCATACCAAATATGAAGGGTGTACCACTTGTGGTTACTGAGTTATGGACAAATATGTATATTTCAGGTCAAAGGCCATTGAGGTCACGTGACATTTTGTCAAAAAAATTGTATTGCTAAGTTATCCCTATATACCAAAAATCAGACCTCTAGCTCTATTGGCTCGCTCAAAATTAGATATGCACATAATTAATGAGGTACAATATGTGGCGTCATAAGGTGTCCCATCATACCATATATGAAGGGTGTAGCACTTGTGGTTACTGAGTTATGGACAAATATGTATATTTGAGGTCAAAGGTCACCGAGGTCACGTGACATTTTGTCAAAATATCTGAGATATCTGCGTGAACAGAGGGACATGACCCAATCTATAAGCCCCCTGGACTTCATCCGTGGGGCTAAAAACTGTGTCACTGCATCCTTTTTGCAATATGAATACGATGAGAAACTAAATTTTTATTTTACTTGGCCTTACACATGGGATTCTATGCAGAACTGACTTATACATGGGAGTCTATGGAGAACTGCCTTATACATGGGAGTCTATGGAGGTGTAAACTAAAAAGTCCTCTAACACGGCCAAATTTGATCGCATTGTGAAACAAATCGACGTGCATCTGTATGGGGTAAGGTACTATCCTTGTGCAAAGTTTGAAAGAAATTGACCAGGGCATGTCTGAGATATCTGCGTGAACGGACGAACGGACGGACATGACCAAACCTATAAGTCCCACCCGGACTTCGTCCATGGGGACTAACAAACGTAATGTTAACTCTATTTCAAATAAAAATATTTTTTTCCAAAAGAAATCAAATGAAAATTGAGCTTATGTTAAAGTGGCACTCACACTTGGTAACATTTTAAAGCACATTTTTTTAATGCAAAGGTCGATATTTGACTTGACGACTGCGCGTGGATCGTGAGATATCGATAAAAACATGTCTTCAAAAAAGTAAAAGTTTGAATTTCGGTGGCCAACCTAAATTCAGCTTCCGAACATCGAACGTTCGGCACTGGGGCCATTGTCAACTAAGCTATGGAGTACGAGTCTACGCTTACGCTGCTGTACGCCACAGTACCACTGGCGTCGGTGATCGGTCATGCCCCGTGGGAGAAAGCTGAGTCTTACTGACTTGGCGTAAAAACAAAAAACAGTTTTTGCTGATTCTACCAGAATTCGCATAGGTGACCAGCATAGTAACGTGCGGTTGATACATAGCGGCCGCCGCGTGGTATGCATAGACGCATACCACGCGCGCGGCATACTGTGTGGCAGACGACAAAATGTAGTCATCGGAGGCAGCTAATATTTGACACATAAAAACTAATATTTATGTTGTATAGGTTAAAATAAAATACAACTGACTTAGAATAATGAAAACGACAAAAATTTAGGAGAAGTTTTAACAAATTTACCTGAGGTAAACGCATAATGCTGTATATAAAGTATTTGCAGTGGGAAGTAAATTAATTGCGTCGTTCGAACTTATTGTAGACTCCCTAGAATATCATCAATCAGCACAACAGCAAACCTTCGGGAGATTTCAGGTCAAAATCAGAAACGATCGTTAAACTTCGGGATGTGAAAAATACGCTCGGGAAATGACAAGTTTTTATCGATATCTCGCGATCCGCGTGCAGTCGCCACGTAAAATATACCCGTTGCCCTAAAAAAATGTGCTTTCAAAATGTTACCAAGTGGGAGTGCCTCTTTAATACACTTGTGTTTTTTGTCTTTCTTTGTATTTTTCCCTGGCTAGCTAGTGGGTTTTCCAAAAATCCAAAGCAGGCAAACAAAGAATTTTCTTCAGATAGCCTAATAAGGAAAACATCCACATCTTATCATTCAACATGTCCTTCTCAGTCCCTGGTTCTCGCATTTGTGGATTTGTGAAGCTCGTTAACGGTTTTAACATCATTTATGTAAGCCAGGAGTAAATGAGAGCGCAGAAGACTGATCTAATATGAAACCTTGGCTTTATTATCATATCATACTTTCGGTGGAAAACAATGTTTTATCGCCCCCACTCGGTCTGACTGTAACTCAAAGGTCACAATTGACACGGCTATAAAACTGCTGGTATTCCTATAATGAAATCGTCAAGCAGATTATAGATGGTTATTGTGAAAGAAAAGTGCAAACATGACAAGACAAATGAAAAGGCCAATTTCGAACAGCTCAATAGCAAACTAAATGTCACAGTCTGAGTCTCAACGTTGTAACTTCTGGACGTGTTATGTTTATTTTTGGCACTTTCATATGATACTTCTTCTGCGTGAGGAATTTGATCATCAATTTGCCTGTGGGTTAATTTCATCAGCCATTGATGGAATGAGACCATTTCAGACCAAAATAGAACTATTAGCACTTAAGAATTTAATGATGATGGTACAAATGGTAACGCCATGGCGTAAACGGAAGACACGATGCATTGATCTATAATTTGATGACAGGAAATGAAAGGTACAACGGGTTTTCTCCCTCCCTGCCCTCAAACGTAGTTGCGGGTCAATGTCCACGTACAAAACAAAGTTGGGTTAAATAATTGATGTGGAAGAATTTTGCCTGATTTGGCCCGTGATCTCTGCAATTGACGGAAATAACAAAAGCGCCCTCAGACTAGAGTCACGGACACCTTGTAGCATTAACGTTTTTTTGAAATCCCTTCATATTATATGATTTGAAATCAGGAAGAGTAGTTTAGAATCATTCGATTATTTTAGGCCCTGCTGTATCTTAATCAAAATTAAATGTCAGTTGAAATGTATTTTAAATGAATGCGTCATAGTACCTCATTATAATTTGTCTTAAAACTGATTTCACAGTACGGGAAATTGGGTAAAGCTTTCTTTTTAGAATTTGTGGAGTTTTCAGATTAACACTCACTCAGTTAGACCGATGATTTTTAGAGTCACTGAATATAGGTCCGAAAATGAGTGAATTTTGAGTGAATTTACTAACATTTTAAATCTCGCTCTCTCAATATTTTTCATGAATCGGAAAGTCAGAATTCGAATTAACTGTGATCTTTGAGTTTTGATATATTATAAAAGTTTTATCTGTCACAGTGCCAGAGAGCACATAACTGTCAAACAGGTACATACAAACATGCTGTTTACAAGGGGTCTTGCCAGATAGATCGAAGAGCCCCGGCCACTTACATAATTGATATCTTCATTTCTATCAGTTCTCTTTCATAGAAATTGCCGTCATGCCAGAGTTGGCAGTTCTAATTACTTGATTTGTTCGGTCGAGGACAGGTACACAAAGGGACCGCTGGGGGCGATCGTTGATGGCCTAGGACAAAGCTGAGTATAAGCTTGAATGCATTACACGTTGACGCTTGTTCAATAATTCATCTCACTCAGATTTCTACGCTTAACCTTCGCTTGAATTTTTTATTTCACCACTCAATGTTTTACAAATTTTCTGGAAATTCCGGACTCTCAATCATAGATATTTGAAGCGTGCTTCTCAATTGTGATATTGAGCTGATCTACTTCACCCGCATATGTCCATGCCACATTGCCAAGTTCATCGAATTTGTTCATTGCGACTGACTATCGGATCAAACAATAGTTCAATGAGTAGCTGTATTTACCTTACCCGATTACTGTCAGTGTACACAGTAGGGAATTTTTGTTTTATCGAAGAATTTGTGAATAATTGATCAAATTCCCAGCTCGGAGTTGAGTTCTCATCAATCATTAAAGATAAGTTTTCCTATCCTATAAAAGAGGGGTTTAATTGACTAAATAATGGACTAGCGGCCCCGTGACTGTAATAAATAAAAGTGAGTATTTCCAGTAATCCCTTCCTTCGACGTGATCGAGACTCATATCTTGCAAATGTACAAAACAGTTTTATCTTCGCTTTATCAGAAAACAAAATAAATTCCCGTTGTCACCATTCAGAGAGAGAGAGAGAGAGAGAGAGAGAGAGAGAGAGAGAGAGAGAGAGAGAGAGAGAGGGCGAAATAAGTAACGACTTGTCGGTCCGTAATTCGTGTATGCCATACGGTAGACGATAAGACGGTGTACTCAGTTGATGCTACTACACAGCATCTTGTAAGTCAAATTGCTGTAAAGATAAATGTTAGGATTAAGACTTTCATTCCTCCTTGACATTGTCTCACTGGCCTAAAGGGGCCTTAGTTTGTCATCATCAATCGACTGAAAACAAACCTTCGGAACTGGTGCCCTTAACAGTAGAAATAAAACAAACACGTCTTGGGTAAGTGTCTTTTTAAAATATGCTGTCAATGCAATAACTAAAAGTTTACGACTCAGGACGATTTACCCGAGCCTACCTAAGGGAGCGTTCAGTTATTATGGCCGGGGGTGGGCCGGCAAATTCTTCCTGCGCATCAGTCAAAATAAGTAACCCCCTACCCATTGCACAAAAAAAATGATGATCCCCCTTTTAAGATGACAAAAATTTCATGACACTTGATTCACTATACATGGTAGTGTATGAGAAACCTAGATAGATATACTTTATTGTCCATAAAAACATGGAAAATTGTCTTTAAACATCAGGACCGCACTAAAAACACCAAATACGGACAACACCATACAAAACAATACAATCGTTACAGACAAACACAACACTATATTAAAAGTTCCTATTTAAAATGGTGTTTGCTCTGGTTCTGCGGATGGAATCAGACATATTCATATTTAAAACAGCAACTGCTGACGGTATAAATGACTTCCAAAAAAAATTCTTCCTAGCCCTGGGCACAAGTAGACGGCGTCCCGAAGGCAGATATTGAAACTTATCATTCAATGGGTGAGATTTATCACCAAGAATGGATAAATCTTTCCTGCGAAGAGCATAAGTATACAGTTCTCCAAGATCTTTTAACTTTGTCCCGACAAGTCGACTACATATGTTTACAATTTTCGTTAATCGCATTCTCTCTTTAAAAGAAATATGACCAAACCATGTGACAATGTTATAAGTTAGAATGCTTTCAATACAGCAACGATATACAGAAACAAGGATGTGACTGCTAACATTGAAACTCTTTAGCTTCCTCAGAATAAATATTCGTTGGTGAGCTTTCTTATAAATTTTGTCTGTATTCTCTTTGAAACTTAACTTCTGGTCTACTATGGACCCTAGATATGGAAATGATGATACCATTTCAACCTGTTGGTTGTCAATGGTAACAGATTCTACTTTTTCTAGCTTTCTGCCATTATTAAGAACCAACTCTTTCGTTTGGTTTTTTATATTTAAGGTAAGAAAACTGTCTTTGAACCATGAACACAGGCGATTAATTTCAGGAAAGTAACGTCACAAGGATACTTAACCTTTAATCTGGCAACTAGTGCTACGTCATCAGCAAACTTAAGCAAAGTCAACAAATTATCCGATAACATGATTTCGTTCGTGTAAATTGAAAAGAGTACAGGCGATAATTGGCATTAATGTACTGGTTATTTTTTTCCAATACAAAAATATGTGAACCTGTGTATTTATGTACTCTCGATTATTAATATTAATGTACTTGATTAGACTAGGGTGGTTACAAATGGATATGTGTGCAACAATTTGGATTTTAGAATTTCACCGAAGTGTTGATTCACTATACATGTAGTCTATGCGGAAACTATGAATAATCAACTATGTGATACTTTTTCAATACAAAACTATATCTATGCATTTATAGATATTTGATAATTGGCATAAATGTACTTAATTGGAATAGGGTTGTTACAAATTAATGGTACCGGTATGTGGACAAAAAATTTGACTTTAGAATTTCACCAAAAATGTTCATTTATTATACATGGGAGTCTATGATAAAATTGTGAATAATTTTTTTTCCAATGAAAAACTTGCTATACTTGTGCATATACAGACGTTGAATAATTAACATAATTATACTTGATTAGAATATGATGATTAAAGGTGTATATTATGTGTACAAGAAATCTAATTTTGGAATTTCACTGAAAATGTTCATAAACTATATATGGAAGTCTATGAGGAAACTATGAATATTTTTTCCAATACAAAAATATGTGAACCTGTGTATTTATGTACTCTCGATTATTAATATTAATGTACTTGATTAGACTAGGGTGGTTACAAATGGATATGTGTGCAACAATTTGGATTTTAGAATTTCACCGAAATGTAGATTCACTATACATGTAGTCTATGCGGAAACTATGAATAATGTTTTTCAAATACAAAACTATCTAAATCTGTGTATTTATAGACGTTTGATAATTCATTTTAAAGTACTTAGTTAGACTAGGATGGTTAAAAGTTGATATGTGTGCAACAATTTGGATTTTGGAATTTCACCAAAATGTTGATTCACTATACATCGGAGTCTATGAGAAAACTATGAATAATTTTTTACAATGCTAAACTAAATTAATTTGTGCTTTTAAAGGTATTTGATAATTGATACAAATGTACTTGATTCAAATAGGGTATTTGAAAGTTCAGATGTTGACAACAATTATGATATTGGAATTTCACCTAAAAGTATTATTTAATTTTTCATGGTACTAGTAGTCTGCAGGTAACTGTTAAATAATTTCCCTGACAAAACTTGCTATATCTCTAATATGTAAGTAAGAGGAATTGTTCATTACCCTCAGTGAGCTCGATTTACAATAAGATAAGCCTCAGAGTTGCCAAGTCATGATATTCATGTGACAGATAATTATACTTTTGTTCAGATTTACAGACTTCAGAGAATGAAATCATGCAGCGAATCATTTTTATCTCCCAGAATATTTCTAAACAGTAAAACTGCTTTTTGACGGGACGGATACTTATAAAAACTAAGTGACCCCCCCCTCTGAGCTGTTTGAAACATACATGACCCCTCCTTTGCAGTTTTCAAATTTGAGGTGACCCCCCCCCTGGATTTTGCCGGCCCAACCCCGGCCGTAATAACTGAACGCTCTCTAATTGTAAATTAGTCGTGTTTCCACAAATGTTATATTCAAAATAATGTTTACAATTAAGTAATTCATTTAGTATTACATAAAGGGGCTACTTTAAACACGTAAAAGGATATTTATTGTTTTACGCCGACCGATTACATATTTTCCAAACTTTGCTTGCCGTGAAAAATTAAATAAAGGTCACCATGATGGTAGATTTTCTATTTCTTTTTATGGACATGACGAAAAAAGCTTACTGTACTAGCTGCCTTTCCATGCGAATTCTGGTCTCAGATGCAAATATTGAAGTGGGATAAAAATTCATGAAGAAATAAGTCCTTCGGGGTTTGGACACAACATTGCAATGTTAAGGGTCACTGTCAGGCATATGTTCTCGGAACGAGCCATCAATAGACGATTTTCCGCTGATTGCGAGATCTCGCGAGACTTTAATAGATGCCCATAGAAACAGGTTTCCATCTTTGTAATACAAGTCGAACTTTGTATGGAACTAGAAAAAGAGCAGAAGTGAGCAAAGATTGCAACTTCATATATTTTATGCAGTGTTTAACGTAATTAGCGACTTGTCCTGTTTTACGCAGTTTGTCCTGTGTTGCGAGAACACGTCCAATGCGAACCACATATTCTCGCGATATCTCAGAATGTCTCGCGCGGTTCGGAACATGGTCTATTACATTGTCACGTGACTGGCTGGGAGTACATCTGCGGATCAAAACGCCAAATACTTGAAGCCTTCTAGTTCACCACTTTTTGGAAATTCTTTCGCGAGACTGATATTTTCCAATCAGCTTGATCCTCCAAGCTATTTGAAATTCAGGACACGTTTGCGGAACTAATTATTACTCAGACATCAGTATAATGAACGGCGATGTAAGAACAGGTGCAGCCAATTATACCAAAATCGCGAGAAAATATGTTTCATCATAGACCAAAACTGCACATTTATGGATTTCATCTTTTTTATTGAGATTTCGAGGGAAAATTTTGAACTCTCTGCAAGTGCCCCCTGAATGAGAATATGTTTGGAGCCTCGTCGGTATTTACGAATCTAGATTTTGAATGGTGCGAGTACTATGAACGGAGAACGACTTCAACAATTTACTCAACTCACTGATTTAGCAACATGTTTAACCGTCACTATTTTTTCCTGAATAAAACCCTGCTGTACAGGTGTGCTATTTCTCAACCAATGTCCACTGGTGCAATGTTTACCGAAAACGCACGTTCGCTCCGCACCGATTAACTATGTTTAAGGTTTGCTGAGAAAATGTCTACTATTTGTTTTCTGTTACGGCTGAATAGAACGCGCCTCGGGGATAGATTTTTTGAAAATACCTTTTTAGCCTACCACTTTTGGAGGCTCATTTTGAAGCTCTGGAATAAATAAAAGTTTCATTGGTAAACTCGAAAATTGTATTCTTCCTAAAGACTTAACACAGGGCTGGCGGCCATTTTGAATTTCAAGTGTCAGTAAATATCGGGTAATTTGTTTCCCTATAGTACCATATATTGCTGATTTTTATTCTTGATTTCTACAGAAAACGGTTTTAAATTTCGTCGAGGAAAGTTTGGGCAAAGTGTAAGCCTCTAGGCACCAGCTACCTGTCAGACAGAGTTTAGGCATACATTTTAGGGGTTAATGTTTATGTGTGAGTCTTTGAACACTGTTGTTATGAAAAATGAAAATTTTGGGGAAGTTAATGAGGAACTAGACTATTTTGACGACGTGTCATCATCATGTCAAAATCACAAATAAAGTATAGGTACGTTTGGTTAAGTGTCGCGAGATGCGCACGGGTGTGGAAGAATATACACATGCTCGGAGTTGGAGGGATTGGACAATGGTTTGTCGGGTTATCAGGAGTAATGTCAATTATACCGACGTAGCACAAACGACTGCGTTGGCTGCATCTGCTACACAGCCATCACGATCACCGGAAACTAAAGCATTCGGTGATCAGACTCAAGTTACTTGCGCCACAATACATTTAGTGTAGAAGGTAAGGACCCTTTATTTCTATTTCAGCATTAATTCAATCACAACATTCAGTAGGACAAGGTGCACGGGCGAACTATGTACAGTATTGTCGTACAATACAAGTCGAGTCATGTCCAATTTGTTCTTCACACCAGTCTGTATTGCATCATCCATTTTAACGCATTAAAACGCCGCCGCAGGGATATTTCTCCAGTCGTTAGCGAATTTGTCAATGATAGCTGTGGTGACCCTTGTCCGACTTTACACTGAGCGTCTTACCGGTTCGGAAGGCAAAGTGAAATTACGCATCCGATGACGCCTGGAGGACCGACTGGAAGTGACGTACCAAGACGATGAGATTACACAGTACTTCAAACTCGTTATCAAATACGATCCGTCTATCAATTTACATCAAAGATTGAATAAAATCATTACACTTCCATCCTCAAGTGATGATCAAGCGACGCATACTAAGTTCTTGTCTCTCAAATGGGCGCAGTCCATTCCTGTATAAAATTCAAATATTTATTGAAGCATATCTTACGTGTTTTCACGGATTGATTTCTATAACCCAAACATCTCCCCAAATGAACACTTTTAAATTTTTTGTCGCGATTCAAAATTTCTCAAATACTATTTTTAAAAGCGTCAGTAGCTGTAACTTTTGACGATTTTTTTCACTATTTTTGTTTTTAGTGTGAACTACAGTGTCTTATTCTACTCCGCGAAGCATATTGAGAAACACGTTATTCATCTTGTCAACGGAGCATGTATATATGTGTAGACTGCATTGTTATCGTTGGCACGTGAATTCTGGTCCGGACAAGAATCCAAATGGAAAAATAACAGTGCACATAGTATGTGTTTCAAAATGCTTTCGGGAGTATAAGCAGTGATTGACATTGAAAACCAAAAAAAGGAAAAAATCATCAAAAGTTGGTTCTGGAGTAAATAAGGAATTAAAATAAACACTGTGTATCACTTAATTGTGCATCACTGTTGCGAACACATGCAATGTCAAGTTCAGTCTCGACTGTAGATTCCAGAGCCTTACTGTGTGAATGCCATTACCACAAGCATATTACATCGAAAAATAGCACTCTAACACCTCCACATAATCAACGAGTACTGATTTCATCTACATCAAATGCAGAAACACTGAATTCGAACCATAATACGCGCCTCTACTCGGTGAGCGTGGAATTGCCGGAATTGCAAACAAGAGACAAGCCTTAGAAAACCCCATGTGGTGTAGCAACAGTAATGGTTTTCTAGAATAGTCACCGCGGCTTCCAACTTTGTGGAGACTGTTCTCGAAATGTCACTGCCCTTTTCAATCTCAAATCGTTGAAGAGCACTATAAACTTTTATACAGTTTTAAATGTCACAGGTGCGGTTTGTCCAGACAGCTCGTTGAAAAAGAAGGGAAAAAACACATAGTATGCTAGTCACACGATTGCGGCAGACTCCCTTTGTATTGAGTTACATTTTTCATTTGGACAACGATTCTAAAGATATAAATGGTACAGATAGATACAGTGATAGCAATGATGGCATAAAAACCATTCAGATATCTGGATGACAATCGTTGTTAAACGCGGACAAAAAGTGAGGAAAATTGAAATATGTTTCTCACAGTTAATATATACATTTCTGTCAATAGCGAACGAATACATAAGTGGGTATTTAATTGTAGTGAGTGTCCGTGTAATTCCAATATTGATTAAAGACACGCTTGTTCAGAATCAGCGATGATATTTTAAGAATACATTAAGGTTGTATGCGCCTCGAAAGTGAAAGACTTAAACTTTTGCTCAAAATTCCCTCAATGCAACTTTCGACCATTCTCTTACCATAGCGAGAATAAAAATCAGGGGTTACAGTTCAAAATTTGGTACTAGAGAGGCAAATTACCTAAGATTTCCCGATATTTGAAATTCAAAATGGCCGCTATCTCTGTGTTAACTCTATGAGGAAAAATAAAATTTTCGATTTTCGAAAAAATAAGATGCTGAGAACTTTTGTTTCATTAAGAGTTTTAAAATGAACCCCCACAAGTGGTAGATCAGAAGAGAATTGAAAAAAAAACCCGGAGAATTTCTGTCCCCGAGGCACGTCCTACCTTAATGGCAAGCAACATTCAGTTTCAACAATGAAGTCAAAATGATAGTAAACAATTTAAAGCAGACATTGTCGACAGGCACTGCGGTTTGAAGAAGTTAAGGGCTCTGAAAAAATAGAGCAGTTAATTCTAATGGTTCCTTGGGACATAGGCCTATATAAAGTCTTTGGACTTTTTTCCGTGAGACCATGGTTAGTCGGCAATCGGAAACGGATTATCTCACGAACTTGTTAGATACATGCAAGTGGGTGACAACATTCCTTACAGGGGTAGGATATTTAAAAAAAATACTATCGGATAGAAATCTTGCTCTTTAGCAGAACTATGAAGAGTTGTACTTCACTATATCTTTTTAAAATCAAAATTACAGAAAAGTAAGTACTCCCGCGTCCCACATCGTGTGCTACTTGGACGATCGATGCAGCACAGAGACTTTCTGAGAGGCAACACAGTGATTGAGTAGGACCATGTACACAGGGAAGAAAAGACTTTCAATCATTCCTTGAGAAGTGACCAGACAGTAGAAACGAAATTTGAGCGCTTTATAGCTGTCCAGAACTCTTTCTTTCTGTTTCGACCGAAGATCAATAACCGCGCGAACCTCGTCATCTTTTTGCGCACGAGTACATTTGAAATACAACTGCCGCCAGATCGTTGATCAGGTCAGGAAAAGTCACCGCGGAGATGTGCGAGGATGCCGTGAAGAAGACCTTTGTTATGCGGTGATCTTTTGCACTTCAGATATTAAAAAAAGTGCTTGCATTTCAGACGGAATATCAGATGTAAAGATTTTTCCGATTCCAGGTCGGTCATTCCCATTAAAACAAATACCATTATAGCTTCCCTATATTTCTCTCACTAGCGCTGACCCAGGTTCTTACAGGAGTGACAGCGCCGAGGAAAAATACCGCTCGGTAATTAAGATTTCATAATATCCCTTCCAGATTAAGAAAGCTAATGCTAAGAACGTAAATCTTGCTTGGAGATCTCTAGGCGAGGTTTGAAAATCTCGCTCAATGAGACTTTGTCATGGTAACGATTATCATCCGCTTTAAAAGCGCCACGGAAATCACAACAACGACAGGCGGACGCGCACGCTTCGTGTGAGCGGAACAAAGGGAGAGACTTGCATCAAACTTTGATGAAGAAATAATCTTCACCGACGAAGGGTCTCGCTGGATAAGAATTTTAAGACACGCTTCACTCTTGCCTCATTGAAACGACAGCGCCTCCGAAGTCAAAGGTTTATGATGTTTTGCAGGATAGAGTACTGGGCATCGGCTTTAATGATTAGTGGAGTTTCACGAGGCAGTCCCTCCGTGATTTATCGCGCATGTAGTGTTTACGATACCACTTGTTCGGTCTGTTCGCTACTTCTGAAAAATGGGTCGGCGCCGATCTTCGGGGAAATGTGTGTGCCCCTAATCCAGTTCTTACGTGTGGCATTTATCTTACTCGTTATTGTTATTGATTTTGCTCATTTTTAAAGGCTTGACATGCATCAACAGGTGTTGAATACATCGCATAGTTAATTAGCATGCTAAGATGGAAAGGTCATATCGTTGCAAGCCTAATGTAAAAAAAGCAAAAGTGTTCGAAACACAACCCTGTTTGCATTATGAAAACGGCCTAAGAAGTTTTTAATCACAGTAAATCCTTCAAACATTCCAGACTTTCGTTGCTAATTTATGATGCATTGATCAAACAGCTGTCGTGTCTCAGAAAGCATTTAGCTAAAAGAAGCTTACTGTGTCGCCAGCAGAATCTATAATAGAAACGTAACACGCGCAATGCCACAATTTCTCGGAATGTAAGCTTCTTGTCGAAGTTACGAGGATATCTGTAACATTACAGGAGATCTAGTCTTTAGTTCGTTACTGTAGGGGCCCTCGCAAGGAGTAACGTTCGATATTGTGATTCCATCTCCATTTCAGGTAGCTCGCGCCTTATTTCATAAAAGTAGGCCTAAGTCGGTGAAAACTTTATTATTCAATGAGTTTCAAAACGAACCCAAAAAGTGTTGGACTAAAACCATTATGTAAAAGTTCGAGAGTCCGAATATCTGTACTCGAGGCGTATTCTACACCTAAACCGCTGTATGTAAAAAACTATCCATCTACCTATGTATGTATGTATGTATGTATGTATGTATGTATGTATGTATGTATGTATGTATGTATGTATGTATGTATGTATGTATGTATGTATGTTATGTATGTATTATGAATGTATGTATGTATGTATGTATGTATGTATGTATGTATGTATGTATGTATGTATGTATGTATGTATGTATGTATGTATGTATGTATGTATGTATGTATGTAGGTTGTGTGTGTGTGGTGTGTGTGTGTGTGTATGTATGTATGTATGTATGTATGTATGTATGTATGTATGTATACAGTATATGTATATATAATATATATATATATACAGTATATGTATATACAATATATATATATATATATATATATATATATATATATATATATATATATATATATATATATATATATATATATGTGTCGTAATCTTTTTTCTTAGAAAAAGGTAACCTACATTAACCTAAAGGGAGAATTATTATTATCATTTTGCAAGAGCATTGTTCTGACATTTCAAAATCCCCGTAATGATCAGCCCAAGTAAAAAGAGAGTGCAATGTAAAGATGTCAAGAGACAACCAGGCTATGCATAATTGCGGCGACGACGACACGAACTTCCTCTTCAGCTTCGGCAGAACGTTTTTACTGGTAAAAATGTTCGTATTCGACCAATCGAATGCTGCGTAACATTTTCATCTTTGGCCAATCAAATGCTGCGTGACTTTTTCATCTTCGACCAATCAAATGCTGTCAGACGTTTTCATCTTTGACCAATCAAATGCTGCGTGACGCTTTCACGATGGTGAATATATTATTTTTCTTCAGTGGCTTTACTGTCGCTTGTAGGGGTCATAGAGCGTCGGATGATATAGCAATAAATTAGCAGTATGGTACTTGCCAAATGCATGGTATCGGTTTCCGCGTAGTTTTTGTCCTTCCTGTCGGCTCTTTAGGTTATGCGAAAAATATGTTTTCCTGAAAATCTGACTTGAACGGTTTTACGTTCCGCCCCTTACACACCGGCCCGAAACTTCTTTCGCAATGTTCGAAACTTGTGCGATCCCATTCCCGCGCCTGTTTTTCTCTTGATTAAAGTGTGCAAAACTGAAAACTACAGAAAGTTTCGGGGTGATGTGATTCATTGGGACATATTATGCGGGACCACTGTGCAACGAAAGAAGCCATTTATCTTTCCTGCCTTTGCTGTCTTCTCAGTGTTTGTAACCTTCTTGCTCATTCGATTGTTTGTTTACTGTACTTTTCTTCGTGTTTTTTCAGGTATTTTGTTTTTGAATGTATAAACTATTCATCCACTAAAATAATGAATGTGATGATCGCGTTCGTGTCTCGCCGCCACGATATTCGGTAGAAAATTACTCAACTAAAAATGGTCGATAGAAAAAGAGTTGGGTTGTAAAACAAGATGGATTTTTCAATTGTAAGGCTGGGGTGGGGGCAATTTTGCATTGACGGCAACCTGTACGGAGACTTAGGATGTCGGATCGCAACCATTACAAATTCTCGTCTCATCAAGCGGCGTCATGAAAGGGATTACTTTGCAGCGCTCTAATGGAGTGGGAATGTCAGTGAAATCTAGATTTTGATTTAATATGAAAGATCCACTTGTTCTAGTATGTCTTTCAGTCTTTAGCTTCCATACAATTCAGTTTGGTTATAGTGACTATATACACCGCTGTACATGTTGTGCCGATACCTTCAGATTGGGTGGCAGGTATTTGTTCGTGTGATGTTCATTTTATCAATCAGCATTCGCCGTGTATTGCTTAATGGCCGGGAAGAGAACAACGGTAAAGCGATCGTTAAGTAGGAAATTCATTTACAACTCGTGGCCAGAAGGAATCATGGCTAATTTAAAAGAGATCAGCGGGTATATTGCTTGTTCCCTGTGCACATGGCGAACGATTGTACTAGGGAATACATGTGTATGGCTGCAACTAATGATGAGCCGAATAAAGTAAAGGTTTATATCTGTGTCTTTCCCTTTTAGGAAGAGTTGTGCATTAAACCTTACCCTAACTGACTATTTTTTGCACAATATCGATCATCGAATAGTTCGGGGCGTATACGTATCTCCATCCTGTATGCACCACAGCTCTGTCTAATCCCCGTTCTCTCTCCCTCCCCTGCCCCCTCCCCTTCTCCCGCCTCCGACACTCGTCATAGTCTTGTTTAACTTGAAGCCACACAATTGAGAATTCTATATCATATCATACACGCAACGCTTAAAGTGCCTTTCTACATCTGTATAGGACGGACTACCTTGTTTCATGCATATAGATCGAGAAGCCACTGCGATGCTGCATTTCCCCCCCCCCCCCCCCTTTGTGCTGTAAGATGAAGACTGCGTGGCGCCGTGCTACATGACCTTCCGGAGGTAACCTGTGTCTCCAGTGAGAAGAGAAAAAACAGAAACAGACAGAATCCTTTAGTCTTTCCGCGGGGTTCTGTACTCCATTAGTGCAGAGCAGTGTGTAGCATATCACTGCAATCAGAGCGATATCGATCATTCCCTTCATATGATAGAAACTCGTCGGGGCTAAAATACAAGTTGATGAAACCTAAAAAATGATGAAAGGGAGCTATTACGGACTTCAGAACTTTCCCTTCAATCAGTCTTTCGATCAATCCGTCATGCTGCCTGTATGTCTTCCTGATTATATATCTATGGATTGTTCACGTTTGTTAATTTCATTTTCGCTAGTACGTAGAGTTTGATCACGTGACGAGTACTTTTGTGAAAAGCTCGATGGCTTGGTGTGTAATTCGACGTCACTGTCTACTGCCCTACTAACTGAGCCATCAGCTATAGCAATGTGATTGACGCGTTTGAGCAGACACAGCGAGATCAACATTCTTTGGCAACATTCTGCGGTATTTTGTCATTATGAGATAGCTGAAGCGTACTATTTCATTCTTCGAACAGGCTGTTGCTTTATCAAAGGGAAATGTCAGCCGGACCATGACGATGATAAATAGAGGCAAGGTTCATCACCCCCTCTGTCTGAAAACCGCACCATGGCAACCCAGCATGGAATGACTTTGCATAAAAAAGGAAGCAAGTTATAGCATTGGATGATACGTTGTATTTAGCGAAGACATAGCAAATTACCCAAGAATCCATGCTACAATACTTCAAACTATTATATAATTAAACACTGATGGATTTGTCACGTTTTCACGTTTAAATGCTACACACTGCACTGCAATGCACGCACTTAGAGAAGCGAGGCAAAACGAAAATGACCTTTTCCTATAACCCAAATAAGGCATTAATCAAGCCAATATAGCTTGCAATGTAATCACTTTGTATGGACTTAAGTGTATTTTGTCCGTATTTTTATTTTAAGTGGATACTGCGTTTACATTTCCCCGCGAGCAATAGCAATTTGATAGCATCATTTTATAGACCGTCTGCTGTCCATGCTAGTGCGATTTGTGCCGGGTTTTCATTGGTTTACAAGTAAACAGTCATCAGGTGTGCCTAACAAATACGCCAATAGGAGACTGCGTTACAATCCGAAAACTTCCCGACAAGAGGATGCATTATTGTCCGTTTAAGCCAATGTTACACACAGTGACAGACAGAAGTTACTGTTCGTCTGCAACTTACGATCATTGAAAACAGTTGGTTTTTCCTTTGAAGATGCGAAACTATGTGAAAACATAACCGTTGGCATTTTTTTTTAAAGTTCACATGTTCTTCCCTGATATGATTTGGTTTTTTTCCCTTATTGACGACGGAGCAACCCCATCATTCACCATCGTACAGACAACAATATTGCTATCGGTCATCCATCGTTAAATAAATCAATTACCCTAGTTTATAGTGATATGTGGCGGACACACAGTTGTAATTCCCTTTCCTGGCCTTCGTTCAGCCAAATATGAGCATCGGGAATGGCTGCTGATTGCTCCAGTATTAAAGAGGGTGTTGAATATATCAAAGAGACTCCATCGAAAATGCCCAGGGAGAAAGGCGTAATAATTGCACTGCTTTGGAGAAGCCTCGCCCACACGTGGATTTTTAAAGGAAATGAGAACATTAGTGAATCCCTGTAAAAGCATATGTGTGTGCCCCATTCCCTCGGACGTGCGAGTATGCTCGGCCGGCGGGGACTGTGTCACTGAGGACAACTGATGCATTGCGGAGATGCTTCCGCTATGTGCGCGTATGACCGACGTTAGGTAGACCTTGTGACGTCACGCGTTATCGGCATCTTCTCTCCTTCTTCGCTTTGTGATGGTTGTTCGTGCGTTGTGATTGTCGGGGATTGCATTTTGGAAGATTCGCACACAAAAGCTGGATGCGAAACTTAAATCTAGGCTTGGGTTTCCTGCCAGGTTATCCATAACAAGTACGCCGGCTGTGTGGTGACGCCAAATATTCCCCCGCTGGCGACGTTCTGGGTAGCATGTGCACCCAATCAGCGCCGTGACCGCAAAACTTCACGTGTGCTCGTCTCAGCACAGTTTGCTGCGGGCTGAGCGAGAATATACCCAGTCGCACCGGTGTAAGTACACATTCTTTTCTTATTCGATGGTTTCAATGAGAACAAACATTTGCTCGCTGTCTCATCTTGTAGAGGCTGTCGTACGTTACCATTGGCACGTGTGGGTATGTACGTGAGGACTTTAGGAATCCGGAAAATGGAGGTAGGAGTAGGAAACAAGAAAAAGACCGTATAAAAGCATATCCTGTAGGCTTGCAACAGGCTTAGGTAGCTTCACATCGGTGCCTTTGGTATGGTGAACTTTAGGTCAGTTCGACCCATGATTCCGTGTTTGCCAATAACCCTAATTTGAAACTCAACATGATCCTGAACTGACCTGAAGGGAACGATTGGACCAACCTGTCAATTACGTTATGGGGCAAGCGCATAACTCGCCGGGGACAGATCAGGCTATCCTCATTGTCTGCGTTTTATCTGCTGAACGCATCATCGCAGATTTTACCCCTATTCCGCTCTATTTGATAAGTCCATGTGATGTTTCTGTACCAGGTATTTTGGTTAGTCACGCCTGGCAAAGCTCACCTTCAGAAATATAACTGGGCTTAGTGAGAAGTCGTCAACACTCACGATTACATCGATCGACGGTTAAATACTTTGTTATTAGCTCAACTTGTATCCCAGCAACGTGATATTAATTGTGTCGTCTTTTTTTATTGAAATGTTATGTGATAATTACACTCTGAAAATCATTCGTTGCACTTTGTTTGCATTGACAGGGAATTTATTGGACAGCGCCTGGAATAGCGTTTCATTAGTTACGTAGCAACAGTTTTTACTCGACACGGTATAAAGATTCTTGTTCGCGTGTGGATGTTTCGGACGCTGGGGTTTCCATTGCGCACGGAAATGGCGCAGTTATCGCGCTGAAGATCCACAAGGGTAGAATTACCTACGGCCCGATTGTGACATGAGCAGATAACTGACACTTTGCCGTGGAACTGAACAACGTCCCCAGACCGGCGTTTTACGACAGAAGATGGCTGGTCGGAAGTCGAAGAAGCGGGAATCGGCGTGCTCTTGCGCTAAACTGGCGCCGCGCCTGATACTGTCGTGGATGCTGCTGTCGCTCATCGTGCTCGCCTTCCTGTCGTGGTTTATCGTCAAGCCCGCGATACAGGACAAGCGCTTTAAGAAGGCCAACTGCACGGTGTACAGCGTGCAGTACAGGAACGAGTGGCAGGGCTGTAGATGCGGCCGCTACTGTTGGTCACAGTTTCCCTGCGTCCAGATATTTGTGAAGTACCACGCCGAAAACGTACACAGGCGAGGACACTACGAAACGGGGCTCGCTCATGAAGATGAAACCAACCTCAACACTTATCCACAGGTAACTAGTATTGTCCATCTTTCAGTAGAGATTAACAATTGACAGTGAGTGCATAGCAGTAGACTTTAGCAACAACATTCATACAAACACACGAACGTATTTTTCATTCTCAGCAAGCACACAACTGTATGATATATAATAGCATATATTCAAACCCTTTTACTACGCCACCCTTCTCTCCCCGCCGTCTGTTCTGCTGTCTGTCTGTTTGCCTGTCTCTCTATCTCCTATCCCGTTCTCTCTCTCTTTTGATGTACACAAACATCACTGCTCTTCCTTTTTCAATCGCTATATATATGCACATACAAACAGAGTAATTTGCCTTCCATGTATACCAATGCTTTCAAGTTTTCACATCAAATGCCGAACCCTGAAGGACGCATACTATCTTAATCGTTCTATACGCACAGAATAACTTCATATTCACACGACCTTGCGCGATACCGTTGCTACACACACAAACTCCCTGAGACGGACATACTCTCGTGATAAATACCCATCCAGTACTATGAATCTTCGGGAGAAAGACAATGCAAAAAAGGCGTACTCTGGAGAAAGTAGGCGGTTTCCTAGCGACCCGTACACACAACACTGTTTTCCTCGAGCACCGATTCACATAAAAACAGCAAAGCCACCGAGACGGCGTAATCGCCGCCATGAGGATGTCCAGGTGTATCTATAATTGATCACATACTTTATTAAACCTGGAACGAATCGATCTTCCGGTTTAAAGTTTACGAGCCCCGCACCAGCGTATTAAGATCGATAAGAATTCTGCAGAGTATTAATTCCGTATTTGTCGCTTTACCCTTTATGATCTGCAGAACAAATACGACTTCGTGTGTTTTTATGATTTCACAGAAATTAAACGCCGAGAATTTTTTTATGACCGAACTAAAACGTTTGGTTCTTTTCCGACTAAACTCTTAAAAGCCTCTGTTACAGTGTTGATATATCAATTTAATATTCACAAGATAGGTCACAGTGACTATCATATTTTTTTATTGTTGCAGTTATATAGTTTTCAATAGTCCTAAATCATTGACATCATAAAAAGCTCAACTGATACATGGTGCATTGCTCGCTATCAGAGTCTCTCTCTCCCTCCATCCCTCCCCCTCTCTCTCTCTCTCTCTCTCTCTCTCTCTCTCTCTCTCTCTCTCTCTCTCTCTCTTTCAACATTGGTGGCATTCTTATATCGGAAATCACTGCGTATTTCGAGTTTTTTGAGCAGCAACTTTTTCAAACGGCAATGGAAGCATATTGGAATATTACAGTGGTGAATATCTCTCTGTTTGCCTATTACCGGACATGCGTAGCAGAGTGGTAGACGGGGAGTGGGAAATGTATTTTTGTACCAATTTTGTGGAATATCACTCCGATGGAGACATCATAGATTCCACTGCAACGCACAGCGATACTTCCAAACCTACTCCGTACGTGACAAAGTAGCACCGTATGTGCCGTTCTCAATTCCAATGTACTCCATTGTTGAACACAGCTAATGATGTTGTACACAGCTTAACATCTGGTATATACACCGCTCATATTAAGTTCGGTCGATTTACAGAAGGCGGTCAATTAGGATGGCTCGTGGTTGAGTTCTAAAAAGACGTTTCTGGTCATCGGCAATAAAATCATTATTTATCCCAATAAATCACATCGAAGTGTTATCAGAAAGAATGTTTTTATAAGTCTTTTCGTAGACACGTTGGGTATAAGTGTTGTATATAACAAAAGTAAAATTGCTATACAGATAGAAATTTCTTCTGTGAATCCCTTGCCATTTGATGGTGATTAAGATAATTATGATAGTAGGGTGATGATGATGCTTCTGTTGTTGTTGTTGCTGTTATTGTTGTTGTTGTTGTTATTGTTGTTGTTGATGAGATGATATTGATGGTGATGATAATGATGATAATGATGATGATGGTGATGATGGTGAAGATGATGATGATGATGATGATGATGATGATGATGATGATGATTGTGATGATGATGATGGTGGTGGTGATGATGATGATGGTGATGACGATGATGATGATTATGGTGATGAAAGTGCTGGTGGTGACAGTTATGATGTAACAGTTTTGACGACGTCATGATTGCAAATGTGACGTCACAATGCATCAAAAAAGTGCACGTTTTGACAGGAGGTGCGTGCGATTCCAGGGGATCTAATAAGCCAACAAGCATCAGTCACTCTGCCCGTTTGAAAGCTTAACTATTTGTCATGGAATGCGATATGTGCGCAAATCAGAATACAGTGTGTATACAGCTTGTCGTGTACTGTAAGCCCATCTATCTCCATATTTAATTTACGGTATCTTGATCAGCGTCTATTGAACAAATGTTTGATCAGAGAAACGTGATATTCCAATGAGGGTGGCGTGCAGTACACAGTTGTAAATGAGGGGCAACAAATGACACGAGTCATCAACGTCAAAGCCAGCAGACTGTAAAGCAGAAATTATCCGCCAGATGAGGACTATTCTCGTCTGCTACATCATTTAACGGAAAGGTGAATATCTGAATATCATTTTCTCCCCGTTTCTGCAAACTTCGAAACAGTTTCCATGCCAACAGTTTGATTCACTCACCGCCAACCGTGACGGGTGCTTTCATCTCGCTTTTCTTTTCTCCTCGCGCAGTGTTCATCAGCACCGATCATGTAATGCTCATTGGCGGCCTTCTTTTTTGCCTTCAGGTCAAAGGCTTATAAGCATTTGAGCGTGCAACGTGCGATGCCGCAGAGATCGAGTATTCGTTCGGGCTGAAGCAATTCAAGACGCATCAAGGGAGTGTTGGATATCCATCGGCCAAAAAGAATACACAAAAGGTGATGGACCTAATAAAATCCCCTGTCCTGTCTGACGCTTTGCACAAACCTAAAAGGGTTTGGTTGTCACCTCACCGATGTACACGAGAGCAATTTTCAACATTTCGATCATCGTGTTAGCGGGAGAATTTCCATGACCTTCACACGCGGCAAGTTATATGATAAATGGCCGTCTCAACAAGGCTATACAGTCAATTACTTTGTGTATATCACGAGATCAAGATAATAGTTATACCCGATGGCACTTTTCGATCTGAAATTAATACTTTGGAGTCACACTTCAAGAATCCGTTAATGATAAGAGGAACTTGAGCAATAACATGATCAGGTCATCGACTCTGCCGAAACGTAATTGTAACCGACCGAGTAGCGAATTATTATTTGATTTGTTTATTAACAATTGCAGATAGGGTAGTCCATATGGAACCTTCCTCGTGTTTTCACTGCTTTCTTAGAGGGAGATAGATTGGCAGATAGACGCCGAATAATTCAATTTGATTAGTTTTTCCCCTGTATTATCTGAGTAACACGCAACTGCATTGTGTCTGACGATAGTTTTACTTGTTGAAGGATGATGGACCCATTCCAACCCTCTCGCGCTGTATCTGTGGTCTCTCGTTAAAGAAAGGCATTTCAAGTCTAGACTATATTCTACTCTCCCTCAACTGTTGAAAATTGTGCATTTTCAATGTGCAGGCTGTCTTTGTTAAATGATTATTGACCTCTTGGCATTTCTGCCATGTATGAAACAAATGTCTAAATGCGATGTTCAAGCATGACTTTCAATTTCCCTGTTTCCGGAAACGCCTTCGACATAAAATCTGCTCTCCCGTAATGACCGTGAAAGTGCTTGATGGCGTTTATGAAAGTCTAATCGCACTATTTGTGTCGCTTCTCCGAATAAGAATGAAAAATCCATGCTCAAGCTTTCGTTCCGTTCCGTTCGAATCAATATATTGACACAACCTCACTTTCCCTTCCTATACCAACCTGTCGGAAAATTCATATTTTGATGACTACTTACGTCACGACTTCTCTACTTTTGAAAAACTGCCTGGAGAGTAATCATTAAATCGACAAAAACCTCCCCCGCTCAATTACTTTTGCTCACAACTTCACCTTAAACAGCGTAATGCCCAATTTTTCTAGGAACTCGCTTTCCTCGACGTTTCAAACCCCAAATCGTATGTCAGCTAAAACAACATATTCAGTGGGGGGATATTACATTAAAGTATCGATTTTTTTGGCAAATGTTCTGCATCGCATAACATTTCCGCCGTGCCTGTAACGTATTTCTTCTGGTCTCAGTTTAAGCAGTTTTCGAATACCACTGTACCAAAAAGCTAATTTGCCGCTCTTTGCCGGGGTGGGTAAAGTAGGGTGAAATATTGGGGCAAACTTTGACCGGGTAAACATAGTACTGTCTACTTCTATCATTTCACTGCGGTATCATAACATGAAAAAACTAGTATCATTAACCATGTTTTACCTTGTGATGACAGTGTAGTACATGCAATTTTGCCTGGCTTTTGACCCGGGGGCACACGCAACTAAAGTACCACCTTTGTCTAAATAGTTCATTGGCAATGCAGTATGACAAAGGCAGTAGTTTGACACTAGTGTAAAAACAGTCACTTTACACATAATTTCTCATCCCTTCAAAGTATTGCTCAGTTAAAAATATCCTAGCCGAAGAAAGGCTACAATTTGTAAATCCTTTAACGGTAAGGTATTGCAGAGTAAAATTCGGCTCTGTTTTCCGTTGTTAAAAGTGACTTGTTATGTTATAGTTTATACGGGTGATAAAGGCGTGCGTATTTGATCATACATCGTAGTGTCAAACAATAAAGTTTCCCCATTGTTTATTCTGGTTATCAAAGGATTGATAATTCACTATATTATCACTATGTAGAAAGTGGCTAATTTGCCGCTCTTTGCCGGGTGGGTAAAGTAGGGTAAAATATTGGGGGCAAACTTTGACCGGGTAAACACAGTACTGTCTATTTCTATCATCTTATAGCTGGTACATAACATGCAAAAACTAGTAACTTTGACCATGTTTTACCTTGTAATGACAGTGTAGTACATGCAATATTTTGCCTAGCTTTCGAACCGGGGTCGCAGGCAAGGAAGTAGCACCTTTGACTTTATTATTCATGAGCCTTACAGTATAACAAGGCAGTAGTTTGACACTAGTGTAAAAGCAGTCAGTTTACACATAATTTCTCATCCCTTCAAAGTATTGCTCAGTTAAAAATTTCCTAGCCGAAAAAAGGCTTTAATTTGCAAATCCTTTAATGGTAAGGTATTGCAGAGTAAAATTCGGCTGTGTTTGCCGTTGTTAAAAGTGACTTGTTATGTTAGAGTTTATACGGGTGATAAAGGCGTGCGTATTTGATCATACATCGTAGTGTCAAACAATAAAGTTTCCCCATTGTTTATTCTGGTTATCAAAGGATTGATAAATTCACTGCATTATCACTATGTAGAAAGTGGCTAATTTGCCGCTCTTTGCCGGGGTGGTAAAGTAGGGTAAAAATTGGGGGCAAACTTTGACCGGGTAAACACAGTACTGTCTATTTCTATCATCTTATAGCTGGTACATAACATGCAATACTAGTAACTTTGACCATGTTTTACCTGTAATGACAGTGTAGTACATGCAATATTTTGCCTAGCTTTCGAATCGGGGTCGCAGGCAAGGAAAGTAGCACCTTTGACTTTATTATTCATGAGCCTTACAGTATGACAAAGGCAGTAGTTTGACACTAGTGTAAAAGTAGTCAGTTTACACATAATTTCTCATCCCTTCAAAGTTTTGCTCAGTTAAACATTTCCTAGCCGAAAAGGCTTTAATTTGTAAATCCTTTAACGGTAAGGTATTGCAGAGTAAATTCGGCTGTGTTTTCCGTTGTTAAAAGTGACTTGTTATGTTAGAGTTTATACGGGTGATAAAGGCGTGCGTATTTGATCATACATCGTAGTGTCAAACAATAAAGTTTCCCCATTGTTTACTCTGGTTATCAAAGGATTGATAAATGCACTGCATTATCACTATGTAGAAAGTGGCTAATTTGCCGCTCTTTGCCGGTGTGGGTAAAGTAGGGTAAAATATTGGGGCAAACTTTGACCGGGTAAACACAGTACTGTCTATTTCTGTCATTTTATAGCTGGTACATAACATGCAAAAACTATTAACTTTGACCATGTTTTACCTTTGGAAAAGACTGTAGTACATTCACACCCCTTGCAGAAGGACAAAGTCAGTGGGTGTCAATTGTACAAAGTAGACTATTTATCCCATTCTTTCTCACTACTGCAAAGTAAAGTCAAGTCCGAACTTTCACGAGCCACAATAAGTCTATCCTTTTTTAATACTTTGACAATATGACATTGTAAAGTTACAGGCGGTGATATTTCCCTTGTTATAACAGCCTAATGATATCATGGTTTTTAATGGGGCAAATGTGTGCGTATGTGTTTATTTAGCTAAGTGATAAACAACGAATTGTTTTTCCTTTGTGTGCGCAGGTTATCAAAGGACTGTGAAATACACTGCTACACCACTGTGTAAAAAATATCTAATTTGCCCCACTTTGCCGGGGTGGGTTTAGTATGGTGAAATATTTTGGGCAAGCTTTGACCAGGTGTTGATATCATTGAATATTTATTTCATTTTACTGTGGAGGTAGAACATGCTGAAACGGACAACTGTGAACACATTTTTACCTGTGATAACGCTGCAGTATACTTAAGTGTTGCTTACTCTTACACCTGAGGAAAGTAGACCTAAGTATCTATTTCCCTTATTATTTTCATGAAACGTATGATGGTAAATGTTGTAGTTTGACCACTTGGCTATAGAACTAAATTTACAGCTGGCCGTACCTCACTGTAAAATAAAGTTCAACTTAGAACTTTCAATATCTTGTAAAAGTCTATTGTTTGAAATGCTTTGTCACCATGATTTACAAAAATAAATTTGGTTGTGTTTCCAATGTTAAAATATACCTATAATTTTGTAGTTAACCAGGTAGCAAAACATGTGAATATGTGATTAAACGCCATGGTAAAAAGCAACGACGTTTCCTTGATATACCGGTACTCTGGCTGTGCAAAGAGTCGGTAAAGCCAGGGCTACTACAGTTGTGACAAATGCTTATCTTTACTCCTGTTTCTATAATGATTATGGTAAAGCATGGTGAAATATAGCTAGTTTTCGTCAAATACAACCGCGTCTTTGAATAACTTTTATTTCCGTTGTGTGATTTTAAGGGTTCCATCAAGACATGATGTCACTGCATGAAGGATGAGTTTAAGGTAGACCTATAATAAAGCACCGGTTACCTGATGGTCTCATGCCATACGTTTCCCGTCATTAGCTGTTACGTATTACCGTGTATTGTAACCGTAAGATGAACAGGGCAACATGTACATGACTATGCCACGCAACCGGCACTTTCAGCTATCACGATTTGTGGCTTATTGGCGATCTATGCGTTGCATAGCCGACAAGTAGCAGACTAGGCTAGTATCTGCATCCCCCCTGCATTCAGAATCATTCTCAAACAAGTTACCTGGCTCGTTAAAGCATGGTGAAACCTGCTAGCCGGTCTAATGTAAGAAAAGGGGTACTTCAGTTTCAGAAAAGAAAAAAAAAACACGAGCAAAACAATTCAGAAATGTTAAAAGTCACAGCTGTTTGAGAAAAAAAATGAAATCGGCTGCCAATTCAATAGCGCCTGCAGGAACTTTTTGGACTAGTGTAGTACAAAGACAATTCATTAGAAATAGTATATTTCCTGTACGTAAAAGAGACAGGTCCTACCTAATGAGGAATGTAAAAATGTGAAAGAGGCTCCCCACCTAACTATCAAAATGTTTTTGTGTCGAGTTTGTGTTTGATTCGTTTCGAATATGTGTTCCTACATTCTTATCCGATTGTTTGTGTTAATGAAATGTTTGTTTCGCTTCGGATATCTGTAGGG
Organism: Ptychodera flava; assembly: GCF_041260155.1. Taxonomy (NCBI): domain Eukaryota; kingdom Metazoa; phylum Hemichordata; class Enteropneusta; family Ptychoderidae; genus Ptychodera; species Ptychodera flava. The sequence goes on along the minus strand of NC_091943.1, from coordinate 12,615,209 downwards.
AAGTTTGGATTAGTGTGTACGGTAATGTTTTGTTTGTGTGGGGAAAGCTTATGGCGAGACGCAGCCGGACCTATGGTGTTACAAAGTTGATAGAGTGTCCCTTTGACGCTTGCGTTTCGAAACCTGAGTGTGGTTTCTCAACAGTCGCAGTGTAGATTCTTTCCTTAGTTTGTGTTTGTGAAAATTTATTTTAATGCATTTTAGTGGTCTTGCTCTTCGAGTAGCGAGGCAAGTATATTAATTTTTGGTCTCGTTGTGAGTCCGTTTGGTGGTTCAGTTTGTTTGTTCTATTTTCTTTACTTCAGAAAATTTTGTTTTGACCAGTGTGTCTTTTAGATTTTTGCGGAGGTTTGTGAATTTAAGGAAATACCACTGCGGGGTACGGATTGTGTTTATTGGATCAAGATACTTACAAGTATCATGGTCGATGTGTTTGTTCCCGTACATTTTGTTTAATAGTTCGTGTACTTGGTTTACTGTCTGTTCTGGCATTTCGACTGACAGGTGTAATAACCTTCTTTCCCACGATCTTGGCTCACAGAAACAAAGTCTGTTGATAAGAACAATTAACACATTTTAATCTGACGATTGCCTAAATTATTACATCACTTGCACGGCCACACAAATATGCTCGACCACACTAAACCTGGCGTTCCCTGGGATCAAGTTTGTTCTAGTCAGTAAGCGCACAAAACAATGTCATAGCCTTTTGTTTTCCATTGAAATTGTAATCTACTAAGTAGATTTCCTCGCAAAAAAATCTGACGCCAGTTGACGTGACAAAGCAGTACATCACTGGGTAAACTTTAACATACTGGGTATTTTTATCTCAGTTCAACGGGAGAAGTTCTTGGTATTGTAGGCCTAGACCCTGCCCGTCACTTCCTTGAACGAACGCCAAAAGAGGTGGGAACTGATCAGCGAATATGTCAGCGAGGATGGTACAGGGGACAATTCATAGAGAGTTCATTTCGGAAACAAACCAACAACCGCTATTTTTACCGCATAACACATCAACTATCGAGCAGCGTACAAGTTAATTTGGTCGCCCTCCTATATTTTATATAATTTTCTGGGTTCTACAACATGTCGTCTTTGTACTATATCATTCTCTGAAACGCACATTACCAATATATCACATCTATGAACAAATCGGAACAGAGAATTACCTGTGTTCTGGGGCTATCTTCAGAAATTGGTCCCATTTTTAAATTTAAGTCAAGAATTTTTGTCTGTCCTCCTAGTATTTTATATAATTTTCTTGGTCCTACAATATGTTGTCTTCGAACCCATCGATCTTCAAGTTTGAAACACTCGTTACCAATATTTCACATCACAGAACAAGTTGCAAAGAGAATTAGCGGTGTAATTATTCTGATACATAGCTGAAATTACTTTTTGATCCTCAGAGTCGATCTAAACTCCAGCTAAATTAGAAAGTTTAGAACGCTATTTAGATCGGGTTAAATATCGCAATTATCGGATATATCGCTGGAAAAAAGTTTTCACCCCTCAAAGCCGAGCTAAACTCCGGCTAAATTAGAAAGTTTAGAACGCTATTTAGATCAGGATAATTATCGTAATTATCGGTTATTTCACTGGAAAGAATTTTTGACTCTTCAAAGCCGAGCTAAACTCCAGCTATATTAGAAAGTTTAGAACACTTTTTAGATCGGGCTAAATATCGTAATTTAGCTGTGTTTAGCTGTGTTTTATTGTGTTTAGCTTATTTAGCTCCCATTGACAATACACAGAGTTTAGAACAGGAACACGGCGAGAGGCACAATTCCGCACCTAACTCGAATTCAAGTTCTCCTGCGTGGTGCATTCTGTTAGGCACGAGAAAGAATTGCATGGTCATTAAAACTTTCTCGAACCTATACGTTTTCCAAAAACGAAAACTCCGCAAAATAGAATCATGGATGTTTTCATATCCATGATAGAATTGAGCCCGTGACCTCATCTCAAGATCGTCGTCCAGAATCACAGACTTCGGATTAGTATCTACTCTGCCTATTCAAACAAGGGACAGTTTCAGTGGAAAATTTCCTTCGGGCGCTGTAAATAAAATTCTTTGTTCCCCGTCCGCGTTCTGGTAGGTTTTCAGAGCAACTTAAAGAAACAAACACAATGTTATTGACAAAAAAATATTATTTTCCAAAGGAAACCAAATATAATTCGAACTTATATTAATACACTTGTGTTTCTTGCCTACGTTTGCTGTATGGTACATTATTCAAAAATCAACGGACGGCAAACAAAGAATTTTCGCTGTCACACAAATTTATTCCAACTGTTTAGCACCTTTTTGTGTACTTGAAAGAAATCGAACTCATGTACAGGAAACCTTGTAGCAGGGTCCAGGGGTCCAACATTCGGTATTGTCTATCGGAATAAAGCTCGGTCCTAGAAAATGCTGAGTCTCGAAAAGGAGTTTCTACATGACCGAAATTGCACTCGGCATATATCTCCAAACCGAAAGTGTATCGTGTAATCTAAGAGTAAAGGACGTTTCAAAGTTCATATCGATATTAATAAGATTGAAACAAGAAAAAAAAACTGCATGATTTTACTTCCTTTCTAGCAGTCCGAAAATAAATGTTAATTTGCGCCATTTTCTGTGACACTGCATCGTTGCTATTGTGCGTAAGCGGAAATTAACCCAGTATTGTATGGATATGTGTACAGAAGCAACTCAGATTTGGATACACACGCACCTGGAGTTTACATGTGGTTTACACAAATCAAGGATGTAAAAATAGAAGCACAAATGTTGTCGTCAAACTTTTTAAACAAAATCGACGAAAAGTAGGTGTAAATGATCTTCGATTTGAAAACTAAGCATTGGAATCGAGTGTTGATGTATTTACGGTGGCTTTTTTTATTTAATTAAACACTGTAAAAAGCCAGATTTTCTTGACATCTCGCCCCGTGTTGCTAATGATTTCTAGCTCTAGCATGGATGTATAAAGAGAGGCACATTGCATCATGAGCGCCGCCGTCATCTTGCTTCTTTTATGACTGTATGTCTGTCTGTTGTCTGTCAGTCGATATGTCTAGACGGATAGCTCCCCCTTTCCCCTTGATATCCCTTTCGGCTGTTTCCTGTGCCTCTGATACTTAGAAATATTTCAAATCTCTATGAGTCGGTACTTAAGGTATACAGTATGCACGGTCGCGAAAGTGAAAGACTTAAACTTTTACTATCTTTCATCAAATAATCTTTCAATCCTTCTCTTTCAAAATCAAAAATGAAAATAGGATCATCATGCAAATTTTGGTACTAGAGAAACAAATAACCAAAGATTTACCGATGTTAGAAAACCAAAATGGACGCCATCCCTGTGTTAACTCATAGTCCCTCTATCCATGTGGACATGGATAGAGGGACTGTGGTTACCATAGACAGTAGTCCCCCTCCAATGTCTATGGGTTAACTCTATGGAGAAAAAATGAAAATGTTCGAATTTCGGAAAAATAAACCGGTGAAAAGTTTTCTTTCACCAAGGGCTTTAAAATGAACCCCACATGTGGTATATCAGAAGAGAATTGTAAAGAGTCCGAATGCCTGACACCTGCCTCGAGGACACCGCGACATTGCACTTTTATATGGTATCCGATATTTACGGCTACTAGACTATACAATATCGAAGTTAGACTGGCTAAGACAGATCTATAAAGGGCCGAAATCTCCGATATATATCGGATATTTACTTGCGATTTCTCTTAATCTAGTAACGTCTAGTATCGAAGCTAGAGTCAGTCCTTGGAAGTCGGGTTGGCCAGATCAGTAAGGTGGTGAAAATCTCAGATATATATCGGATCCTACTTGCGATTTGACTGAATCTAGTATCGTCTAGTATCGAAGCTAGAGTCGGTCCTTGGAAGTCGGGTTTGGCCAGAACTCTGAGGTGGTGAAATCTCAGATATATATCGGATATTTACTTGCGATTTGACTGAATCTACTATCGTCTAGTATCGAAGCTAGAGTCAGTCCTTGGAAGTCGGGTTTGACCAGAACTCTGAGGTGGTGAAATCTCGGATATATATCGGATATTTACTTGCGATTTGACTGAATTTAGTATCGTCTAGTATCGAAGCTAGAGTCAGTCCATGGAAGTCGGGTTTGGCCAGAACTGTAAGGCGGTGAAATCTCCGATATATATATATCGTATATTTACTTGCGATTTGACTGAATCTAGTATCGTCTAGTATCGAAGCTTGAGTCAGGCCTTGATTTCACAGATCCGGCGTGCCGAGGCACGAGGCAAGTCATGCTAGTATCGTCTAGTATCGATATTAGAGTCCCCAAATCGCCGAAAAATATCGGGTAAATATCGAAGTTTGACATATCGACAATTTCGGGACTCAAATATCGATACCATACGATACAAGCCTTTGGATGACTTGACTTGTGCGTCGTGATGCTGGGTTTGTGAATAGCCGATACTTAACCAGATATTTATCGGCGATAAATGTTTTTGCAAACGATATGTCGTATAATTAGCTTGATACTATATATTTTCGATGGTCTATGTGACAAGTCACGTACATTTTAAATTTGGCATTTAAAACTGTCCCAGTAGGAAACATAAAATGTTTTGTGATTCTACCACAGAACTCCTACACACTTACACTTTTACTTTGCAACGACTGGGGAAACACATATGACAGGAGAAATGTTATACCATGGATGTAAAGAAATTTCTTGATCGAGACATAGTAGTCCAGGGTTTATGATTGAATTTCGTACGCGTCTCAGTATGGGTTGTGTAATTTTCCTGTGGACTCGGATATTATTGTCATGGTTCTACCACAGTAGTGCTATAGAACAGATTAAAACATTTAAGCTTACTTTGACGGTATAGGAAACAGAAAGATGGCGGGTGGCGATGACAACTTGAATTACAAATGATCTGATGATGGAGAACACCGTCACATGTATGGTGGGTGCTAGGGTTATGAAAATATTCCCCCTTGCAAACTGATATCCATGGAGGTAGGTCTCCTCCTACCCCCATGCACAGACAAAAAGCCTCATCGTCATTTGAACCTGTGCATTTAATATGGTTACTACTATTTTATTTTTAAACCCTTCTCAACTCATTCAAATGTCTGATTTATTAAAAAGATTCATTCAAATGTGAACGTAATTACTGCCATAATTTGACTGTCTTTAATTTTTACCGTGACTTTCAAAAAAGTACGCACTTTTGCAACAGGGACATGGATGGGCAGTGATGTCATTACTACACTTGAAAGCAGAGCTTGTATAACATAAAAAGGTTATGGTACACGGCTAGTATACAGTTCATCTGACCAGCAGCTTGACTTTTTTCACATTTGCACAGGAATAGGCCATAATCTGGCTTAAAATCAGGTTAATTTCCTATTGCGGCACTACTTTTACATCGATCACTATATAAGTGGCGAATGAGGCATGAAGTTATGCTATAAGCAACTGCATGATTAAATGAGGTTACTGAATAAAATTTGTGTTGTCTCTCATCAGGCATATAGTGTACCCCAACGGCAATTTTGTAAGTCGCTTTCAGTAAATGCAAAAATCTGTTCCCCCCCCCCCCCCCCCACACACACATATTAAACTGTATTTGGTGGGTTCATCGGCCACTTGCGACAAAATAAGCTCTTGTCATATTTCTCCTAGGGGTACTGTGGGGTTTATGGGAACATTAATCTCCAAACGTTTTTCATCACACTTGGATTGATCGCCACGGCGCCTAATATCGGGACTTTGGCAATATCGTAAGATGCTATTTCTTCTTTTCAAGGCAAGGGTACAAGCCGTTCGGCGCACTGGACCACTTCTCCAAGCACGTTGAAAACTTATTTATTGAGCCAAACCATTTCTAGACTGAAATCTGACATAGTAATATTATAATAAATAAATATGATTTTCTCTGGGTTTAGGCGTATTTTATTTAAGAAAAGAAATATGTGTTGAAATATTGAAAGACGCGCGACTTTTCTCATAGAAGTAAGAATCTGAAATGCATTTTAGGCAAGTATGAGCCCGCGTCAAAATTTAAAAACACATTGACCCCAATTGGGCATTTCAAAATAGGTGACCCCATCACTAAAGTAAAAAACAGGGTGACCCCATGAATCCACCGGCCTCCTAGGCCGAAGAAACTGACCAGTACCTCATTCCCGCTAATTTTTAAAAGTATCTTGTGCTAATTATCGTAAGCCCCCCCCCCCCCCCAGTATATTTGGTCATACTGAGATGAATGTTACACCTTAATTCCAATTCGATACAGTTATTTCCGACCTAGTAATGAAAAAATACTTGGCCACGCCCCAAATGAAATGGGAAAATTGGACATTTGGTATATTGGAAATGTGCATTGTTGGAAATAGAGTTTGTCAGAGGGAAATTTGAATGGCCGCAAAGTGCCATCCTCAGTATACACACCTATACATATACAGTATACATACCTGTTTCCTATATTTCAATCTCAGCCCAAAGATTTTAAATTTAGAAATAGGCCTAAAAGTTAATAATCAAGATGATAAAACCATTTGAAAATTGAAAATTAGTTCCATTTCGATTTTCTTTTTTGAAAATACAAATTGGTTTATTGGTTGGCCGAAATGTGCCACGGATTATAATACTTGACGATGACAGTTTTGTTTTAACATCTTCTGAAATTCTGTCATTTGACTTGTCAGTGCAATCTGTCCATGTCGCGATCATACCAGAATTCAAAATTATTTATTGGTCAACACACAAGAGATGAAATGCATGTATCTACTTAGTGTGTTCACTTATCTAGAATCAGTGAACAATGCCCCTTATATCTGCTGGGATTTTTTTGGAAAATCTTCCAGACCCCCCAGGGTATCAAATGGTCCACCCTTAAGTTGGCAGCACCTGAGCGGTCTTAAAATTCATTACAACTTCGTGGAATGTTTTGCCCTAAAGTAAAGTATTTCAGGTTGTGATACACTAGCCCTACTGGTATGTCGATTGGGGCTTTGCCCTCTCAGTTGCCCAGTGATGAGGTACATACAGTACTGCAAGCATGCAATGTAGGCTAGTCAAATTTGAGATAAAATCCTACTTTCCACCTTGCTAGATTAACAACATAACAATGTCAGGCACTTTAATTTTTGAAATGTTGAATAACACAGAAAATTTTCACTATAACTACTTTCAATAACCTTTGGGTTGGGTATTTGATACCGCTACAGAAACAAAACACATCAGATGGTTCCCGCTAGATCAAATAGAACCATGCATTTCTGTCTTTCCAATGCTACAAATGTTTTCTCTTGCGCCCCTTTCTCTTGCTTGTTCTTAGAAGTTCTATTTTGTTCATTGAAGTTTAATGGATTTGATGCACCTGATCAAAGTCACTGGGCTGAAAAAATATCACACATGCACAGTCACCCTATTCACAGATTTGCCTTCTCCTCAATATAATTCATTGTCATGCATAAGGTAATAGTATTTTCTTCATAACTATCTTGGCAAACAACCTAAATATGTCTAACCACACACACTCAAACAAATCGAAGTGAACATATGTAAACTATTAAATGCGGCAAAATTAAACCATTTATTTATTACAAAAGATGTTCCTGTACACAAATTGTCATTCATTTTCTTATTACATTGTTTCAAAGCACTTTACAATTTCAGTTCAATGAAATTCCATTTACATACAATTCATATACACTGATATGACATTTGATTGTAATAAATAGCAGTACTGATAAAGGGAACCACTTTGTGGTTACACACTACATGTAAAGTTTCACTGGGTGTGGAATGACACACATTACTTTCTCTCGGTTTATAGTATCAAATCCTGCTATGAATTTACTCTGAATCCTCTGAACTGGAATGAAGGATGCAGGGCCAGACATTTCAAATGCATTACTACACCAAACCTCTACTGGTTCTCCATAGTAATTTTTTTTATTATGTTGCTGAAACCATTGTACCTTTGCTGAAATAAACACTTCTGGTTTACCATCAAGAGTTAAACACTGTGAAAAGTAGTATTCTACTATGCCTGGTCTAAGTGGCCCATTATTGAGGTCAATCTTGCCACCCAGTGTACACCATCGTGCCAAAACATATGAAGATCTCCTGTACCGTGAGTCTTCAGAACCTAACACATTTTCTGCTACTTTGACTGCTACACATTTCTTTATGTAACCACTCACAGTTTGCAGGACAGATTCTCCAAGTACAACCCGATACATCTCTCTAAGATTGTTGACCATGATGGTTCCAGGAAATCCATACAAACAGGCCCCACCATACTGAACAAAGTCATTGTTTTCAGTGCTATGGACACATCAAAATCAGTACTTCCCATTGACATTTTACGAAGCTGTGTCATTGCATCTTCATTATCACTACCTCTTTGGATACGTAAATTTGAAAAGGGATTTCCCTGACAAGAGAGTGGGAAAAATTCATTGAAATCCTGGTAATCTGCTGGCCTTGGCATGTAATTTAACAACTGCTCATTTACAAATTTCCGCATTATTTGTATCTCAATTGACCTATGGTTTGCACAATAATCAGAAAGTATTCATTATATCGCTCATATGGGAAGGTCCAGAAAGAATAAACTGGTCCATAATCTAAAATACAATCAACCAAATGGGTGTGATAGTGCATATTTGGCGTCACCTTTTCTGACCCATAAGCTTCTCAAACTGGCGACAAAACTGCATTAAGTAAGAATGGCCTTTAGCAATGTTACTCAAAGTTACCACTGGAGAACACAGAAGACGACAAGCCAATACAAAGAAGCGCCACATCTCCATGTCTTTTGCAGGTAAAATGCCTTTCAGAGAAAACACTGAGAAGAATGATCCAATGCTTCCATTGGTCAGCAGTGAATCCACCAAAATTTGTAGCAATTTTAAGTGGCATTCTTCCCATTTCTGAAGGAACTTTGGCACAGTCAATCTTTTGTTGGATGGTTTCTAGCTGAGATTTGGAAATTTTAGGTTTTTCCTTGTTTAGCCATACATTCTTCATTATGTGTTTGCCAGTTCCTAGAAATAAATTGTGAAGTGGATCAATCACATGAAATCTAACACAGTCAAAATATGTTAGTTGAATCAATGATGTATACCGTACACCATACTCTGACACTAGTGAATCCCTATCAGTTTTTGAAGTCTGTTCATCAGTTTCTATTGCCTGATTACGGTGTCGTGCGTTATGCCTCCTGTTAGCAGGTTCAAAACCACCATAGTTGATTTTTTCACCAAAATTCCCAGTGATAAACTCCTCACATTTAGAGCATCCCTTTTTTGCCATATGACCAGCAAAACCACAAAGTTTTCTTGTAGCAGGCACATCTGATACAATATTTATCAAGGCAGCATGAAATTTACAAACTATCTGTTTTCCTGATTCTGTTACAGAACATGCTAATCCTTCATCCCATAACAGCTTGAGTTCATCAATTAAAGGTCCAAGAAATGGGTTAATATTCAATGTTGGTTCCCGTGGCCCAGGTATTAACCCGACAAGAATTACATTTTCCTTTTTGTACCTCTCTGCACGTGGCAAGTTAAGAATGATTAGATACAATGCTCCTACACTGTATGGAAGGTGCTTGAAGGGGCAAAACCAATCTAAGTTTAATTGCATTGCATAATTTTTGGGAACACTTAAGAATGGTTTGCCCTGCACACTTTGAAACTCTCTCCAAATCCTTCCATCATACACATCTGACATAACACCAGGAGATGGTCTCTCTCTCGCCACATTTCACATTTTCTGCGAAACCATCTCTTTTGACCAGATGTGACAAAGAATGCAGGACAGATTTGAAACAGTAAACTTTAAATGGGTACAAACGCTTCTTATTTCCTTTGACTTCTACCTCTTTAAGCAAAGGTACCCCACATGGTTGCCTGTGCCTTTTCTGTCTATGAGCGGAAACTCTCGATATTTGCAATTGACTGGTATGTTTTGACTGCCAACTCTTTTGTAGCAATCATCAAACTTGTAAATAGAACTGCACTTTTGGCAAACAACAAATTTGGTGAAAGTGTCTTCATTGAAACCCAGCATTTTTTTTAGCTTGTAGAGGCTCATAGGCAGGAGAACAGAAAAGGCAGCCATACATGGGAACAGTTGCCCTATAAAAAGGAACATCATTCTAAAAATCCCAAGTATCAATAACATGCATGTCTCTGTCAAATTGTGGAAATACCATAGGTAAGATAAAAACAAACAGAACCAATTAGCAAATGCCAATAGCCTTGGGTCATGTGACTCCTCTGCAAAAACTGAAGCATAGAGATTCGACGAGTCCAATTGTTCAATAAAATCTTCATCGAGTTCATTCTCATTTATAGTGTCCCAAATCTCAAAATTACATTAATTGCTAATGAAATCCCTTTCCTCCTCTACACTGGGCTCACAGAAGTATGCTTGATCTTCTTCCTCCGATGTTTCCATGAAAGCCTTGATGTTCTCTTATTGAGTATGCGTGTCTGAGTTTTCTTCGGTGCACAATCCAAGGAAATCACATTCAGTGTTGCTGTGGTCACCATCGTTGGTGGTGATATCACGCAGAACATCACCAACATCACGTGGTTCATCGTCTCCTTGCTTAATGTCTGCAACTGTAGTCCCACTGTTAGAAATTTCATCGAAATATTGTCTGCGGTGCCGCTTCTAGACCTTTGTTACCAACTCTTCATCACAGTGTGGACAGTGTTTTCTTTTTGCATCTATTTGATCACTACATACCAGAAACACATTGAAGGCAAATTGAAAGATTTTTCACTGATACTAAATCACTTACAAATACCATACATATTCAAGCTTGATTGTGCATATATGTTTTCTATGGAATTTGATATCCAATACAAGTGATTTTCAACAAGAAGTCACTAAAATCCATGACAAGCGACATAACGGCCAATAGAACTCTGCTGTGTTGTGTACAGAATAACCATTTGAAACAAATGTGTTGATGAAGAAGGTAGAAATATTGGATAGCTTATTTCAGGATGGTCTGACAAAAAAGGCTAAATGCCACAAAAATACAAAATTGCAAAGTTCATCAATTTAACACATCACATTCAGACAAACCTGGGAACCTGTATACTAAATATCAACGCTATCAGCAGTCCAGGTCATTTCCGAAATCAGTGACTCATTATGACAATATATTCCAACTGTTAGCCAATCATCAACCAGAATACATCATTAATAAAGTATGTGTCACAAATTATGTGCCAAGTGTGATCGGCATGTTTTGGCTTCCCATTAAGCCTGTGTCCCATCAATTTCAACAAATTTTGACTGTCAACATGCTCCACGTGCTCTCAGAAGATCATCGCCAACAATTAGTTTGATATGTGAGAAAATATTCGAAATATTGATGATTCATTTCTTCTCCAAGTTTGTCGATTTCTCTCAAGTACAGAGAATAATTTTGTAGATGTTTGTCATCTCTATTAGAAATACTGTTATAAAGGTTATTTGTGTAGGTATGCATGTGGCATTTTGCAAGACTTAAAAACAATGTAAAAGCTTTAAAATGATACCTGTGTTGTAGTTGTCTGAGCCAGACTAAAAATTGTAGGCATTTTTGAAAAATGTGTGTTGACAATGTGGCTAATGATAGGAAAAAATATTAAAGCAATGACAATTTTGGAAATGACCCAGACTGATCAAATGAGTACTTTTTGAGAAACAAATTTTTGGACCAAAAATGGCAAAATTTTCCAAAAGATGCAAAGTTTTAGGTTTTATCATAATGGCAACACATCACATTTTGATTATCTTTATGAACCTAAATAGCAATTATCAAAGCTATCAGAAAAAGATTTGGTGAAATATTTCTTTAACCAAAAATGACAAGGATTGCCTTTAAAATACAAATTTGCATATTCCTGGTCAATTCAAACAAATCTGAAAAAGGTCAACCCAAGGGACCTTTATCCTGAATATCAAAGTTATTTGACCAGTAGTTTTGAGAGAGAAATCTAACTGGGCATTTTGAAGAAACTTGGAATGTAAAAAGTTGACAGATATCAAACATTGGATGACAGAACACACCATACATACATAAGCTCCATGTCACTGACTGCAGAACTAAAATATGCAAAGCTGTAGTATTGTTGGAAAAAGCTTCAAAGAGTAGCTTAACTTCTATTGTACAGGTACAGACACAGTTTATTCAATGAATACCTGTGAAACAATAGATAAACTATGTATGGGTTCTAAAGATCAGCAGGTCACTGGTGCTAATAACCTGTTGAGTCTGGTCACATGATACAGTGTACTTTTACCATAGGAATATTTGTCGTGTACAAACATCAGTGGTTTGTTGATGGAATGTGAATGCTTACCTATTTGATGGCATGCAGAATCAGAGACAATTAATGCTAGATGGAAATACTGGTTGATAACGTAGATGTTGCTGAAAAAAAGAAAAAGAAACAAGGTATCATAAGCTTTGATCAACATCACAAACGCAATAGTTATTTCACTTACATTTTATATGAATAGAACATGAAGTCTTTGCACTACAGCTTCTAAATAAATCAATGCTTGACATACAATTTTCCCAACATTTACAGAATTTTAAGATTTTGATGTAGTTTTTAGGCCATGCACAAAAGCTTACAATGCCTCAGACTACTGGTGTGTCATTAATGGTATCTAGCATGCTTTTTGCAAAAAAATGCCATAGACAGCACTATTTAACAGTGCATGGAAGATCACAGTGTCCCAAAGTGTGTCACAAATAAGAATATTTAAATGTAGAAGAAATAACTAAATTGCAGCTGATGATAAAAAAATAACAAATTCATATTTGCAACATATCCCTGAAGGCAGTTAAGCTCCATTAAATGCAACTTTTAGCTATTTTGTCAGTATTTTTGTTCTGTTTACTAACTGCAATTTCTTGTTTGAATCCATGTATCAATATCATCCTATATACATACAGTAATCATGGTTATTATGGAAAAGTAAATTCAAGCACCCAAGATTCAAGTAAGGACTAGAATTAATTTGTCATAAATAACAAAGATGATTACAAGGGTTCAGGCTGCACTGAGAAGCAGAATGCTTGGCATTTTACAATAGAATTCTAGCTATTGTCCAATTGTGAAAGCTTTGCTTCACCAAAACATATTAATGTGAATAAATTAAGTTTCAATCTCCTCGATATACAATAAGATCTGTCTCCTATGAACAAAGGTCTGTATTCAGTATGGTCATTGCACATGAATAACAATATTTTGAAACTTTCTAAATTATGGGTACAATATACTCTATATGGCTGTCAAGATGGCATTTCTCAATATTTACATGTAAAGGGTGAGCAGTGTAAAGTTGCATTTACTTTTATATGAATGGCGCTTTTATACAGCTCACAGAGTGGATTTTGTTTCATATAAATTATTTTCCTGCCATTGTTTATGAAATTGCTGACACTCACATTAAAATACAACACTGTTATGTTTAATGTGTGAACACTCTCTACAAAGCTCTCTGACTAACATCAAAACTTTTCAGCATCCTCAAAAAAAAACATACACTGCATGGCCCTCATAACTATTCATTTAGTTTTTTCACTGAAATTTAAATGTTTATCCTTCTCTGATCCCATGGAGGTAGCTCCATGGTGATCTCTAGTTTGTTTTAAAACACTCAACGATTTCAACAGGCTTTTCATTCATTACAACTTATTCAAAAGTAAAACCCTTACTATTAGTGCTTTTATCTACAATTAGCTCATAATTTCCAGTAAACTTATATACCAGTTTTGCAAGGTTGCTACTCAATAGAAATACTCTGTTGTTTAGTGGCCGTGCCTGCAAGTGCTTTGTTATTAACATATTTAAAAAAATTGACAACTGAAGTTTGAATTTTCCCTTCATGGCCATATATAAACAGCGATGGTGATCAAACATAACCGTATGGAGTGCCTGTATTCAAGACAAGTGTTTTTAAAACGATGGCATACATCAACACCCTTTTTGGTCTACTAGAAAGAAAGCCTTGAATAATATCCAAATCAAACAGTTAATTAATGTGGAGAATATGAGGTTGCATTTTTATTGAACACTCAGCTAAAATCAATGCAACACATCAGGTCAAGATATCGTGTTTGGATGGAAATGTGTACAGACTGAATATATATCAGTTTACAGATTGATGAAATGGAATATTTTCACACATCCGGTTACACTCTCTGTTTAAATCCTCAGTGTCAAATCTACCATCAAATACATTCAAATTATTTGCAAAAGTTTGACCATTTGCATAATTTGTGGGTTTGTTGTTTCATTTGCCTACCCTTCCCAAGCTTGTTTTGCATCTCCCGAATATAGTAGCCCCTAAATGTGAAGTTTATACTGAGGTTTAGCTTTCTACAATTTTCTCTAACTGCAATCCTCATTTATCAAAAGGCTTGCCAGTCATATGTGTGAAACAACATTTTTTGTCATTAAAACACACTTTAATATCTCTAGTTAGCCATGCTAAAAGATGTAGAACAAGAGACTCTAAATAGTGTGTAGAACCAGAATACTGAAAAAAATTGCCTAAAATTACACATGTCCCTTTATTGGCATGGACTGTCAAAGCCCACTTCAGATAGTTTCAGACTTTGGGCACCTGGACAGAAAATCATTCACTCCTAATCAGATACAATCTGGAAGCCACAACCTTCATTGTATAATATGCTTTTTAATACCCCTACTTGACATATGTTGACAAAGATGACAGGAGGTCAATCACAGGTGTTGACAAAGATAAGAGGAAGTCGAGCACATTGTCACGATTGAGACTATGCAAATCAACAGTGCACACCTTGGACAGTGAACACGCATCACTTGAAAATTTGTCTATACTCACCTATAGCACTCACAATCAGAGAGATGTCCCACTGGAATTGCGTAATACAAGGAAATTGGTGATGAGAAAGTGGATGGTGCTGAAAGAAAAAAGAAGGAATACTGAAACATAGTTTTTCAGACTGGTCTATCAACTATTCAAAAAAACTTAGTTCCTACTGAGCAAACAAATATCACTTCCCCGGCGCTAATAAGTGTACATTACGCATTAGTGATGCATCTCTGGCATTAAAACGTGTTTACCTGTTGACTTGACAAGACAAAAGAAAAAATAACCCCCGCTTTCAGTTTCTGAAAGAATTCATTCGTTTGACGACCAGAACTAATATTTTGAACGCAATGGAAGCGGGAGTACGCAATGCATGTAACTAGACGTTTGTTTTCCCCTGCGAATCCGCATCTCTGAGACTGGACATAGACACACACACGCCTGTGATCACGTGACATGATAAAAACGTTTCTCTTTATTTTTCAACAAAGTAATGACACGTACCAAAACCCTTAAATGTGTTGACATATTACGAAGATCGTCGAAAGAAATACGCCGGAGACGTAATAACAAAGCGAAGAGGCTGCGATTGACCCGATCGTTGTCAACAGTCTACAGCGTAGTACACGCAAGGTCCTGTACTACAGGCTGTAGTCAGAGTCAGCCAAGCGCCGTCGACAAATTTTCCCCGAAGATTTTTTCTCAATTTAATGTACAGACAAGACAAGCAATAAAAAGAACTTTTCATTTTGATACTAAAAACACATCGCCTTAACGGGTGACGCTGGTGTGCGCGAGTCAGCCACATCCCCTTCACACCTCCTAAGCTCTTTTCCATTCACGAACATGTTCTATTTACTCGAATTTGATGAGGCTGATCCGATACTGCTAAAAACAGGTGTCAGCAACAAGCGTCGCGTGCAGCAAAGTGAGACCCATTGTTCTATTCTGTCAATCAAGGATGTCGGAAAATAGCAATACGGAAGTTTTGCAAGTGTCACGGTGAACAACAGAGAGGCGTCACTGTGCATTGTGCCGCAGTGATTGACCGCCTGAGGCCGCCACTGACATCGATGTTTTAATCATAGCCGACCAATGACTACTTCAATTGTACAGAATATAACCAGATTGAATATATTGTCGTAAAGTGTGATCAGTTGTAGCTACCTTGCTGTAGCTGGAGGTTTTGCCTGGATATTGCGACGGTTTAATCATTGGGGCTCTGCAAATCACCGGCCTTTTTCTGTCGTATTGACTGCGTAACCGACCGACGCTAGCTCAGCTGTTTGTCGCTTAGTTTGGATTCGCAGTCATCCTTCTTTACCGTCATTTCAAGTTGAGAACGCAGGGTCGTGATTATGACAACTCGTTGAGTCGTTGTCGCAGTCACAGCCAGATTGACTACATAAAACACCATATGCATTGTTTCGACATACACAAATGACATAATGTGTCATAATTGTAGTTCTGATCTCTCACTCAACTCGCTCACGTGTGCTTCACCTACGGCACTCCGTGTTCTACTTCGTGCGCCCCAGAAGAGAATGTGTTTGACATTTGCTCACACCTTTCAACAATAAAATTTTCGATAGTCATTTACCAAAGCAAGAATAAAAATAGGGCATCACTGTAGCTGTGCAAACTTTGGTACTACAGGAGACCAAATGACCTAAGATCTCACGATATTGGACATGTGGCCGTCATCCCTGTGTGAACTCTAACGAGAAAAATGAAATTCCGATTTAAAAAAAATAGCTGTAGAAACTTTTCTTTCATTAAGCGCTCAAAAATTATTACACGCAAGTAGTAGATCAGAAGAGAATTTGTAAAATTTTAAAGCTCGAATTTCACCGAGGTTCAAAAATGAGCTCACCGAGGGGTGCTTTACCGGTGTCATGCCATTCAAGCGACTAAACGATGCACGAGGCAACACGCTTAGCGTACACAACAGTTTACGAACACCTTTTTACTTACCTAGATCCTAGATGCTCGATATTTTTAGAGAGAATGAAGGAGTCGTTTTTGAAATCTTCAACAAGTTGACTTTTGATTGCGCGGGAGAGGCAGAGCTCGAGACAGCAGCCAGCAGCTACCGGAAGTTGTACACCAAAACATCCTCGATTGCTACCACTGACATTCTAACGTGAAGAAACGATGTCATAAAATAGCATGCAATGGTGGTATTTTAAGTTGTGCACAGAAACACCTAAATACATTGCTTATTATCGATTCTATTTTTATTTAGAGAAATAATTTAAATGTAATTTTCATAATTCTACATAAAAAAAAACTTAGTTGTACGAGGATGTACCCAGAAGTCATTGCGCGATTGGCGCTATATAAACAGAGTCGACAAGCCGCGAAGTACAAATCTGTTCCTCAGTAACAGCGTCTACAAGAAGATCTCTGCAAACAGCAAGTTATCACGCCAAGTCATCATCGCCAGCATAATGCAGTCGTCGCCAATTTCCAGCGAATGGGCGTCATCATCGCCGAGTCCTGGCCGAGATCGCGTGCAAGATGAAGAGGTGGCAATCAGCAAAAATGAACTTCGGCGCCTGCTGAAAAATCAGGAGGAAATGTTGAAGAAACAGCAGCTACTAGAAGAAAAAACTGGCAATCGCTACGCAAGACCGAAGGAAAGTCAGACCATCGATCAAAGTGAAGGTAAGGATTTCCGAAATGAATTTTTACAAGTGTCGAGAGTCATTTTCGCCAACCCTTACCAATAGTTCCATATTCGATCCCAGTACGGTAACTGGTCGATTCGGCCCAAAGTTTTTGTCCTCTGGTTTTTCCAGCCCCCATCCCCAAGTCATTTCGGCACCTCAACCAAAGTCGTTTCGCGATACACCTGTTTCGATTTTTTTCAAACTATTTAGTAATTGACTGACCGCCACATTCGTAAGCCTGACCTTTGCGTTCTGACCAATACTTTTATGTGCATTTTGTGTGAATTTTGCCGTGTGTTACGGCATCACTTTCAAACTTTTGCCGTGTCGGCGGCTATCGCTATCGATAAACTTAGAAAAACAGATATATGAAGATGAAATGAAGCTTTTCCTTACGGGCTCTTACCATGTTCTCACAAAGATTAAAGCACGTACGTGATATGGTTGGCACTATAAATTTTAGTACTTTTTACGCTCAAGCACTAGTTCTGACAGGTAGCCCGTGAGCGGTGGCGAAACGTCTTGTGGTGCCGAGACGACTCGGGGCATGAAATAAGGAGACCGCAACGTGTAGAAAAAAATCCCAGCAATCAATTAAACTCACTGAAATCAAATCGCGAGAATCGTTTGTACGCATCTTTATCTTTTGAGGTTTACGTTCTCCGTGAATCACAATATCTAAAAGTTAACTTAGCAGCGAAAAATAACTTATAAGCGTAGAATCTCGCCCGTCCCTACGCATCTGCTTTACACTGTTGGAGGGATAGTATTTGGTAGTGTAGGCAATGAGTCATTTCAGCATCTCAAAATTTCTGGCCCCAGGTTGTTTCGGCACCGCACCGTGACCCAAGACGTTTCGGCATCCGTGTTTCGATTTGTTTTACATTGATGTAAAACATTCATGGTTTTACGTTGTTTTACCCTCAAACCACAGGCGGCAGATGAAAGTCCCCTGGGGTGGGGAGGAGGCGCTTTTTATGCAACGGTTTACCTTCTTTGATTTTATTAATTTTGACTATGATTAATATCTACTCCTGACTGTCTGACTGTGTTTTCAATACATACAATACCTTATCTCCTCTTCAACCAGTGCACATTTCCTGGCACTCTAATTGCTCCGCAAACATTGGCAACTTGTTAATGACTGCGCTTATCAGCGGATTAGCTTATTAAGTTAACACCACAGGCTGTGGCGTTGACTCAATCACTTAATCCGCTGATACTGACAGCAGATTAGCAAGTTGGCAATGTTTATGGCGCAATTACAGTGGCGTATACACTTGTAAGTTGGAAGGAGATAAGGACTTGTCGGTAATATATAAGCAGTCAGACGGTAATATATAAGCAGTCAGACGGTGTGGAGTCGAAATCTTTTATTTGAAATACCACAGTCAAAATTAAGCGGATTAGCTTATTAAGTCAACACCACAGGCTGTGGCGTTGACTCAATCACTTAATCCACTGATACTGACAGCGGATTAGCAAGTTGGCAATGTTAACGGGCAATTACAGTGGTGTATACACTTGTAAGTTGGAGAGGAGATAAGGACTTGTCGGTAATATATAAGCAGTCAGACGGTAATATATAAGCAGTCAGACGGTGTGGAGTCGAAATCTTGTATTTGAAATACCACAGTCAAAATTAAGCGGATTAGCTTATTAAGTCAACACCACAGGCTGTGGCGTTGACTCAATCACTTAATCCACTGATACTGACAGCGGATTAGCAAGTTGGCAATGTTAACGGCGCAATTACAGTGGTGTACACACTTGTAAGTTGGAGAGGAGATAAGGACTTTCGGTAATATATAAGCAGTCAGACGGTAATATATAAGCAGTCGGACAGTGTGGTATCAAAATCTTTATTTGAAATACCACAGTCAAAATTAATAAAATTACTTGTTGTTTTAAAGAAGGCAGTCAGACATTTTGGAGTTGAACTTTATTTGAAATATCGCAGTCAAAATTAATAAAATAAAATAAGGTAAACCGTTGCACAAAAAAACCCCCTCCTACCCAGCCCAGGGGACTTTCGTCTGCCCCCTGTGTTCAAACTAATGTAAGGTCGGAATTGAGTTACCTATGACCTGCACATTAATGTGCATCCTTATTTTTAGCTGTGCTGTTTTTGCACCCAGTCCTCTTTAAAATTACGTGTTGGCCTTTTAGTTCGTACAGTTTCTTATCATTTTCACATAGAGATTATACATTACCTAGGCATGGTTACTGTTATGATTCGCATATGTGAAGAATTAACTTATTGTTGATAGTCTGTGAGTGTTTACCACAGCATCCTTATTCTGTTCATCTCAAACTTTGATGTTTTTCTTCTCACAGAATGCAGTTCACACTGTATACAACGGCCTGGTAGAGAGCGGTCAGAAGTGGGACACAAGTAAGCCGTTAGTATCCATTTAATTAAGTTTCTAGAGTGCATCCTTATTTTTAGCTGTGCTGTTTTTGCACCCAGTTCTCTTTAAAATTACGTGTTGGCCTTTTAGTTCGTACAGTTTCTTATCATTTTCACACAGAGATTATACATTACCTAGGCATGGTTACTCTTAGTGATTAAAGTGTGGCGTTGACTCAATCACTTAATCTTACTCTTCATTGAATGTTCAGTGTCACCAATGATTAATTGTAATTTGTTTTCCCCTAGTGAAAATTCCAATACCTTCCCAAATTATGATACTTATGATATTTGCCCTCAAGCAAAAGTGGATAACCCTAAGACAGTGAAATAAATGTGTTTCTTAGACGGTGTTCTTACCTGAAATGTAATTGTTCTGTACCTCTGACTGTACTGTACATGTGGATATTTGTACGGCACAAGGCTGGTGGCATTCAGTGCAAATGACAATGTCTACCAAGTACCTATTGCATGATTGATGTCTTCAATGTGGAATTTAAATTGTATGGACCAATTAGTGGAGAAAAGTCTGCCTTGTACTTTTCATGGTTGCTTGCCAGGGTCTGACTGTTGCCATTATTCTTTCAGATTTGGTCACGAACTTAATCGCAATGTTAATAATGACATAAAGAAAGCAGTAAAGAACCAGCTTGAGGAAGATGAAGCTGTCATTCAGGGTGAGTTTAATCAAATTATAATGTGTATCATTGGAGAAAATATTTGCTTGTGGTATGTTGTGGAATTTTCAGTTTAAGACAAGATGATAGGATGATCATGGATAGATCATGAGCTCAACAGTGCAGTATTTATAGACATACAGTCAAAGTCAACTTCATGCATAGAGAATTCAATAACACACATAGAAATAATGAAATATTAATAACTAAGATCAAATGTTTACTTTCATTAATACCTCAAATTAACCATAACACCTTTTTTTCCAGTTGCCATGAAGACGTATTTTTTTACAAAAAGGAAAGAAAAAAAGAGGGAGGCTTCTGGGAAGGCAGAATCGTTTCGAAGAAAGCAAGCAAGGAGGCAGAGAAAGCAGCAGGTAATATTCCAAGTTGTTATGTTTACGATTATATATAAGTTTTGATTCATATACATATACTGTCTGAGAAGATAAACATTTATGAACAATGATGACAGATTTTTAGCAGTCTGTGTCTGCCTCATTTACCATAGTGCAATGCCAAAATCCGATAACTCCCGGTGGAAATCAGATTTGCTTCACTGCTAATATATTATAGAATTATCTGGCCCAGTCATATTGTGTTTAGTATAATGAATATGCTGCAGAAGTATTATTCGACTCGAGAATGAAATTATATATATTTTTCCTTACAGAAATTAATGAGAAGAAAAGAAACTCTTAAGAAGTGCTCATCGGTTGACGAAGAGACAAAGGACAAACTGAAAGCTGTTATGAACACCATGTATATGTCATCAGAGGATACAGATTCATTGGCGGAGTTTGATTCTTCTGACGACGATTTAGGAATAACGAGAAAAGCCAAACCGCTGCGTAAAAGGCCCCTGCTCTGGAGAGCTAAGTTTTTAAATGACACTTTTTCAATGCTAGATAAGAGACACGAAAGAAAATTGAACAAAATGGGGGTGGTTTTATACATGACAAGGAGGGAGGGCTCTGCATCCACTAGGCCATTGCCTGATGGGTCTCCTTCATGGGCAGTGAGGAGTTCACATCTGGAGAGGGACAATGAGTAAAGAGGATGAGGTTGTTTTAATTGAACGCAGTAGTATTAATTTGTTTAGTTTAGTTATAGTTTAGTTATTTTTGTAGTTTAGTTATAGTTTAGTTATTTTTTCTGAAATACAAATCAATGAGATTGTTTTTTGGTTTTTTTTTTCATGTAAATTAAACGGTTGAATTTTTAAAATTGAAATGTTTATTTGCTGTGTGGGTGAGATTGTTTGCTTGTGTTTCTACTTGATAATCTTTCCTTGGTGTTTATATTAGTATAAGTGTTTACTTTTGGAGTGACAATCCAACAACATTTGTCCAGGTTGAAATATGAGCGCCCAATGACCACATTTGCCAAAACTTAGACCCCTGTTAAATATGGGTGAAAGAAGCTACTTTTACAGTACTGACAAATGTGTCAATTCAAACAACATTTGTCCAGGTCAAAATATGAGTGCCCAATGACCACATTTGCCAAAATTTAGACCCCTGTTAAATATGGGTGAAAGAAGCTACTTTTTGAGTACTGACAAATGTGTCAATTCAAACAACATTTGTCCAGGTCAAAATATGAGCGCCCAATGACCACATTTGCCAAAATTTAGACCCCTGTTAAATATGGGTGAAAGAAGCTACTTTTTGAGTACTGACAAATGTGTCCATTCAAACAACATTTGTCCAGGTCAAAATATGATCGCCCAATGACCACATTTGCCAAATTTAGACCCTGTTAAATATGGGTGAAAGTAGCTACTTTTACAGTACTGACAAATGTGTCAATTCAAACAACATTTGTCCAGGTCAAAAATGAGTGCCCAATGACCACATTTGCCAAAATTTAGACCCCTGTTAAATATGGGTGAAAGAAGCTACTTTTACAGTACTGACAAATGTGTCAATTCAAACAACATTTGTCCAGGTCAAAATATGAGAGCCCAATGACCACATTTGCCAAAATTTAGACCCCTGTTAAATATGGGTGAAAGAAGCTACTTTTAAGTACTGACAAATGTGTCAATTCAAACAACATTTGTCCAGGTCAAATATGAGCGCCCAATGACCACATTTGCCAAAATTTAGACCCTGTTAAATATGGGTGAAAGAAGCTACTTTTACAGTACTGACAAATGTGTCAATTCAAACACATTTGTCCAGGTCAAAATATGAGCATCCAATGACCACATTTGCCAAAATTTAGACCCTGTTAAATATGGGTGAAAGAAGCTACTTTTACAGTACTGACAAATGTGTCATTTCAAACGTCATTTGTCCAGGTTGAAATATGAGCGCCCAATGACCACATTTGCCAAAATTTAGACCCTGTTAAATATGGTGAAAGAAGCTACTTTTACAGTACTGACAAATGTGTCATTTCAAACGTCATTTGTCCAGGTCAAAATATGAGTGCCCAATGACCACATTTGCCAAAATTTAGACCCCTGTTAAATATGGGTGAAAGAAGCTACTTTTAGAGTACTGACAAATGTGTCAATTCAAACAACATTTGTCCAGGTCAAAATATGAGTGCCCAATGACCACATTTGCCAAAATTTAGACCCCTGTTAAATATGGGTGAAAGAAGCTACTTTTAGAGTACTGACAAATGTGTCAATTCAAACAACATTTGTCCAGGTCAAAATATGAGTGCCCCAATGACCACATTTGCCAAAATTTAGACCCCTGTTAAATATGGGTGAAAGTGTCTACTTTTAGAGTACTGACAAATGTGCAAATTCAAACAACATTTGTCCAGGTCAAAATATGAGTGCCCAATGACCACATTTGCCAAAATTTAGACCCCTGTTAAATATGGGTGAAAGTGTCTACTTTTAGAGTACTGACAAATGTGCAAATTCAAACAACATTTGTCCAGGTCAAAATATGAGTGCCCAATGACCACATTTGCCAAAATTTAGACCCCTGTTAAATATGGGTGAAAGTGTCTACTTTTAGAGTACTGACAAATGTGCAAATTCAAACAACATTTGTCCAGGTCAAAATATGAGTGCCCAATGACCACATTTGCCAAAATTTAGACCCCTGTTAAATATGGGTGAAAGAAGCTACTTTTAGAGTACTGACAAATGTGTCAATTCAAACAACATTTGTCCAGGTCAAAGTATGAGGAGTAAATTTCTACCTTTGGCCCAATTTTACTTCTCTGTTTATAAAGGTACAAGTGTTAATATTGTAGGATGCAATTACGTCTTTGTGTTAACACCATCCACCTGGTGTATTTATCATAGGTATATGCTCTCCTTTTCCCTACATCTTACACCCGTGTAAACCTTGGAATATTATTACCTTTTAGAGTGGATAAAGTAACTAAAAATGTGACCCTATGCCATTATGTCAAAGCTGCAAAAAACTATGATAAATATTCACATTTTTCTTCACTTTTCAATTACAATCAAAAGTGGTACTTATGTCTCCTGCTCCCCATTGGTAAAAGGTGTGAAAAATATTTTAATGTGAACAATGGTGTATGAGGTATTATGAGTTCAAACGTATTACTTTTACATACTTTGCTGAGTACTTTGCCTACCCAGTTAAAGTAGCCTTTTAGTACAGTGTACGCTATTACAGCCAATGGAATAAATGCAAGTGAGCTCGGTAAGAGGTGAACAAGAACGCATCCCCCGGCATGCATGTACGCCCATTGCAATATTCTAAATAAGGCAGAAAACAATCTAATTGGACTCAGACAGTTGACGTCGATTTTGGCTTCAGGTGAAATCAGGTAAATTAGCTAGTCAAAAGTCAGTACAGTTCAGTGAAGGAATTCCGCCTCGCTAAGTTTGCGTCTCTTGATGAAACAGTGTAATTGTTAACGAAGCACCTATTTTTCTATTTCTCCTTATCTATCTATCTATCTATCTATCTATCTATCTATCTATCTATCTATCTATCTATCTATCTGTCACACCTGAGAGTTGACAAAAATTTGTTTGAGTTGTGCTAGGCGTGACTATAAGAAAAGTATATTGTCAAACGGCATGAAAGTCTGTGCCTAAACTGACAATTAAAATGTTCCTCACTTTCGTTCCACTGAGACCTCTTAACCTGGTCGCGATAGTTCGCTCAGATAGGTGGTATTTACTTCTAAATGTACAATACAAAGCGATCTCACAATTGTATCAGTTGGCATAAACAGTTCCGCCAACAACAATATTTATTACTAAAGAATAAATCAACAACAACAGCCGGTATTCGCAGATACCCCTTGTATTGTACAATGATTGACAACTCGCTAACAATTATAGCAAAGATTGACAGTAACACATCAAAGAAATTGTTTCTGTGATGTCACAACTTATTGGAATAACACTGAAAACATGATAGCTATGTGCTAGTAAGCCTTAATGTCTTTGAACTGGCTGTACTCACAACACATAGAAATACACCAGTTCTCTGTTCATATGGTGTGCACTCAAAACAAACTCAGCAGTCTAATAGTGACAACTCTACAGTATTTCCGGTCACTATGACAAATAAAAGTTATCTCTACCTCAAAGTAGGAAAACACTGTAGTAACTTTACAAGTGTACAGAAAATAACAGTAGCTTTAACTCTAAACTGATACTCGAACAATGCAACAGTTCAGTAAAATTCAGTAAACACTAAACGTCAACCTGAACTCAGTTGTAGTTCTATCAAACTAATACAACAGTATTTCAGTGTCAGACAACTTGTACAAACACTCATACTATTCTAAGCCTTCTTGTAGGGAAATAACAATCGCCCACTTTTCGAACCAATTTCACCCACGATCCAAACTATAAACGTCCCTCCAAGCGGCGAAGAATCACTCATACAAAATCGACTTACACTCGTGTGTGTGTGATTATTAAAGCACGATTTCGATTCCGCCGAAAGTTCGGATTTGTAGGCAAAGTTTACACAGTTCGAAGGACGAGAATCTTTGTTGTCCTACAAGCGTGTATATCTACTAAACCTGATCGTTACTGTTCCTTGACGTCCGGTCCGGTGGCGCGGCGTAGCGTTGAAGGTGCACAGAAGTTCCATATAGGCTGGTGAGTTCCCATTCGTGCCCAAGCTTCCGGCCTATCCTTTCACTCGTAGCTACGTCACTCGCCCACACGTGGTCTGGGCTCGATGGATCGTTCTGTCAGAAATTGTCTCTCTTACTACAAATGAATGCTCTCTAAATGTTCTTGAGTCTCACCCATACTAGATGGTGTGATGTTCGAGTCAGTTCCAACGTTCACAACGTCGAAACGGAAAGTTTGAAATTCGACTGTACGACAAGTCGCGTCCGACCCCATGCCGTCTTCAAGCTTCTTCGTCTACGTCACCAGACATATGACATAATATACGTATATACGTCACAGCCTGCCAATCATTGGTGATTAGCAGCTCAAACTTTCTAGGCTAGTTTTCTGTTTTCTGGCTACCGCACAAGACCAGCAATAAGTTCTTGAATTCATCATCTCAATCCAGATGTACACAGATTTATAGAGTCTATGTCTCCAACAATATAACATCGCGTATCCTCCGAGCAGTCTGATCGATATCATTATTTCGTAAGTGTACTGAGTGCACAAAACACATTAACTCAATCATACGTGTAGAAATTGTCTGGCAACATATGAAAGTTACTTTTTCTCTATTGATAATAAAAATGAGTGAAATCACACATGTGATACCCTCCCTCCCCAAAGCATGTCATCCCTTATCCTCCAATTCCACCATCGGTCGATAATCGGCCGACTGGGAGTGTAAGGGGAGACATGCCAACAACCCTCCCTGGAACTGCCCCTACATGGAAATATGTACCACACAACTCTTTACAGTGGCTTTGACTACAATAGCTAAACTTCATCTTAATACGGACCTATAACATTGCGGTCTAATAAGGATGCGTTTGCTCTTCCTTGACAATCTGGAAGTCCCACCTGCAAGTAACCACCCTAGTATATAAGGTATACCAGGTAAGCCCCCTCAGGGGTGAGGTGTAAATACATGCAGTAGAACAGTTACATAATACGAATGTTCACAGATATGACCAAGGGTCATCCAAGGACAATCCAGGAGGGCACTGTTGGAGTGACTCTACAACATTACACTGCTAACCCTGCAAGCAAAAGAGACTGAAGCCATATAGGGTAATGAATGACTGGCTCCTCTGCTGCAAACAGTCAGTGTTGACTACTCCTAAAAAGAATACTGTAAGAAATTCTGTAAACATAAAAGAACAAAACAACACATAGACTTTGGCAAACACGCAGGCTAGCGACTTCACAGGTTGCCGCCGTCTTTATATTTATGCTGCGCATATTTGTTTGACCAATCTCCAACACGCCTCCACATCCAACCCGTACCAACACATCTCTGGTACTCTGTAGCCGACTCGTGCCATGGCCGACTATCTCTCCGCCGCATGTCACACTGTCCCCCAGCTTGCTAAGCCATATGAGAAGGATAAACGTCAACTCGAAATCTTGCAATTACGCTAAACGATAGCGTGTACGGGAACAACGCAGCAGGGCGAGAATTCCACCTAACACACCTGGTGGTAGGACCCTTTGAAATACTCCATCACAAACGGGCTCCTCTTTACATAGTAGCAACATGGCGCACACACACACCTGTACATGAATTGGCGAGTGGAAGCGGTCAATGCATAACTTAAAATCTGTTTGATAACATCACTCTATAGTCGTCCATGGCTGACTGTCGGTAATGGTATATATCGCCAGTCTGATAGATATGGGTTGTTTCCCAAAATAGGTGGCTTCGGCTGTGAAGTCGGCATGCGACGAATCTCATCCCTCTTGCAGACTCCAACATAACTTGGCTTTCTCTCAGAATTTCTCCTGGCAGCCAGCTTTCTCGCAGAAAGTTGATGACTGTACACTTCTCTGTTTCTCAGACCAGGTAACTCTATTCTCGTTCTAATCCCTTGGACCACAGGGTAGCAAGGCATCTGAAGTGGTTCACTTGCCACCAGTTCATTGTTTGGCACAAACACTGGTGCTTCTGCATTCAACCCGTGGTCGACGACATATCTTGTATTACTGTAGCCATAATACTGTGGTTTCTGTCGATTTCTCGTTGGATACCGTCGTTCTGTAGCTGTGTCATCTGCTACTTCCGTTTCAACCTTGACGCTAGGGGAATCAGTCACATCTTTATCATGTTGACTTGGTTCCGACGCCTGACTGGTAACATTCACCACATCCTCTTCACAATGCACAGAACTCACTGCATCACTCTGGGCAGTCGTATTCACATTTGGATCGCTAATATGGGTGTCTGACATATCTTTAGACTCAGCACTCTTGTCATCAGTACCACATGACATGGCGGCTGTGTCTTCTGACTGAACATCTGGTCCTGCCATTCCCACATTGTCCTCGGGTAGAGTGGGTAGCAACACATTGCTGTTCAGGTTGTAGTCTGACGATGCTCCATCCATCTGTGTTGACTGGTTCTGTTGCTCATCGCGAGGTGGACTGATGCCTTCTGTATCACCATCAGAATGTGACTTTTGTGCGGGTGAATTGACTCCTGGCATTTGTACTTCTGTGGGTCTTCTTGGACTACTTCGTCGTACTCTTATTCTCTGAGCCCAATTTTCATCACTGGAAGAACTTTCACTTTCTGCGTCGCTCGGTTCTGCAGCTGCTCTATTTGTATGTCTAGTCGGAGTTTGTATGCGGGTATTTTGCCGAGAGGGTTGTCTCCTTGGTACGCGCATAGGGCGATCTGGAGGAATTGCTGGTAGTGCGTAGCATGGCATCAGTAAATTACGATGGACTGTCTTACGCTTCCCTCCAAACTCTGGCTTCAGTACGTAGACTGGGATGTCAGGGTTCACCCTTTTCACGACTAGATAAGGACTGTGTTCCCATTTATCAGCAAGCTTCTGTTTGCCTCGGATAGACACATTGCGCACCAACACACGATCACCTGGTTCCAATTCAGCTTCTTTGGCCTTCTTGTCATACAGGTACTTATTCTTCTGCGCCTTGTTTGCCATTCTGCTGCCCGCTATCCTGTAGGCCATTTGCAAGTCCTTTCGCAGCTTCTCCACGTACTGGTCATATGTCCCCTCTGCTTCATCAGTAGGCTCTAACCCAAGGTATAAGTCTATCGGCAATTTCGGGTGTTGTCCATGCATCAAATACCAGGGGGAATAACCTGTGACCTCATGCGTTGTGCAGTTGTATGCATGAGTCAGCATTTTGACTTGTTGAGCCCAATTCGGTTTCTGTTCTGGCTGCAACGTACCTAACATGCCCAGTAACGTCTGGTTAAAGCGTTCCACAATTCCCGCACCTTGAGGGTGGTATGGGGATGAATGCGACTTCTTCACGCCCAACAAGGTACAAAGGTGAGCAATCAACCGACTCTCAAAATTCCTCCCTTGATCGGAGTGGATCCTGGTAGGGATGCCAACTTCCTGCAAGAATGTGTCCATCAAGACCTTTGCAGTTGTCTTTGCAGTTTGATTTCTAGTCGGCACTGCTATGGCATATTTAGTAAAATGGTCTGTCATGACCAAGATATCCTGGTAACCTCCTTTTGATCGCTCGAGGGAGAGGAAGTCTATACACAGTAACTCTAAGGGCATCGTTGTCAATATCGGCACCAAGGGAGCAACTACACGACCTCCAGCTGCAATCTTCCGGCGTGTGCACCTCTCACATCGACGGATTCTGTTGATGATGTCATCTGTCATACCCGGCCAGTAAAATCGTGACCTCATCAGTTCTATACTACGCTCCTGGCCTAGATGACCCATCTCGTCGTGTAATGCATCCATGGCAGTCTCTCTATGGCTGGGTGGTAAGTATAGCTGGTACACTGTCCTACCGCTCTTTTCTGTTCTTTGCCTGTAGAGCACACCATTACGTAACCGATACTTCTTCCATTCTCGCAATGCTGCAGACACTTGGCGAGTCTCTGACGCACGTTGCTGACGGTCAGGTGGTTCACCTCTTTGGACATAGTTGTATATCACGCCGATCGTCGGATCTGCCAGTTGTAGATCCTTCCACTCAGCATGACTAATGGTGGGTAATGTCGTAGTACCTTCTGGCACCATGTCAGCCAATGTCTGGACATTACATCTTGGAATTTTGCCGATGATTTCCATGGCTGGTACCATGGGGACAAGTTTACTTTCAAGAATTGCCACGACCATCTGGCTGCTCATTACTGTTGTTTCTTGAGGGGTTGGAGGGACCCAATCAAGCCAGTGAGGATGTCCTTCTGCATCTGTTGAGTATCCCGACTGTGGTTTCCTAGAGAGCGCGTCTGCGTCTCTGTTGAGTACTCCACGACGGTATTCAATCCGAAAGTCATAATCTGCCAACCTTGCCATCCAACGATGTCCAGTAGCATCTAGCTTGGCACTGGTGGTAACGTACACGAGGGGATTGTTGTCAGTCAATACCAGGAAATGGCGGCCTAGCAGCATGTCAGAGAACTTATCCGTCACAGCCCACTTTAGCGCTAAAAACTCCAGCTTGTGGGCTGGGTATTTCCTCTCACTTTTCGAGAGCCCACGACTGGCATATGCCACTACTCTCTTTACATTTCCCTCGTGTACCTGGTATAGTGCTGCTCCAAGCCCTAGTAGGCTTGCGTCAGTGTGCAGCTCGAAAGGCAGTGAGTAATCAGGATATGCGAGGACGGGTGGGTTTGTGAGACGCTCAACTAAGGTGTCGAAAGCCACTTGACACTTCTCTGTCCACACAAATTCTGGTGGCTTCTGTCGTACCATCTTCCCGCCCTTCGTCCTTTGTTTTACGTAGAGTCCTGTGGTCAAGTCATTCAGGGGTTTCGCGATTTTGGAGAAACCTTCTACGAATCTGCGGTAATAGCCACACACTCCCAGGAAAACTTTGACTTCTTTAGCACTGCGGGGTACAGGCCAGGTCTTAATTGCTTCAGTCTTCGCTGGGTCGGTCTTCACCCCCTCATGTGACACAATGTGTCCCAAGAAGCTGACCTCTCGCCGAAAGAACTGGCACTTAGAAGCCTTCACTTTCAAGCCATGTTTCTTCAATCGCCTGAGTACCTCATCAAGACGCTGGCAGTGTTCCTCAAACGTTGAAGCGAATATCACAATATCATCAAGGTAGACTATACACGTGCGATTAACCAAGTCTCCGAGGCACTTCTCCATTGCACGCTGAAAGCTGCTAGCACTGTTACACAGCCCCATGGGTAAACGGAGACACTCGTAATGCCCAACCGGAGTCACGAAGGCTGTTTTCTCGATATCATCTTCGTGCATCAATAGTTGCCAGTAGGACGACTTGAGGTCAACTGTGGAAAACCAGTCGGCTCCTTTCAAGCATTCCATACTTTCCTCGATCCTTGGAAGCGCGTAGGCGTCCCGGATTGTCTTGCTGTTCAGACGTCTATAATCAATACATAGCCGGGTTGTCCCGTCTCTCTTCCCACTAAGACAATCGGCGCTGCGTACGGCGAGTTGGACTCCCTTATGACGCCACAATCCATCATGTCTTGTATCAATCGACGAAGCTCCGCGTACTTTGCTGGCGGCAGTCGACGATGTCTTTCTCGTGTAGGTATGTCGTCTGTGAGTCTAATGCGATGTTTCACAAGGTCACACTTCCCAAGGTCTGTATCGCCAGTAGAAAATGTACCCAAGTTCCGACGAAACAAATCACGCACCACTCCAAGACGTTCCTTGGACAACAATGTTGGGTCTAGGTCAAATTTAACACCCTTTATAGTAGTGCCTTTAATGTCATCACATGAGTCACTGTTGGTATCGGCCTGGATACTGTTTACGGTTGCATCCAGTCTACTCATAGGGACACTCTCTACAGTTGTCACTGCGTTGATTTCCGCGATAACACTGCCAGGTCTGATTGTTATGTTGTGGTTGTTGCCATTGTATAACCTGACAGGGACTGTAGACTGATCCACTTGGCAACGCATCGCTGTAACAACTGGACTGGCCGTTGCTGCACAGCTGGGTGACAATGCTGGTTCGACGCTGACTATATATTCATCATTTGCAGTTGCGCCTGACAATTTGCCGGTCACGATGACGCTACTTTCCGGGCGAATCGTAACTGGTCTCTTCAGAAGAGCACGTGCCGACCCCACATGGCCATCCTTGCCAGCAAAACGGTACCTGGACTGAATTCTGTCATACGCTCGTCTTCCTTGGACCGACATCTTGTCAACTTTATTGTGATTTGATTTTCTGATGACTGCCGCAGCTCGCATACATGGTTCTAACACATTCGTGCCAAGTGTTATGGGTATCCGGTCTCCATACTCGGTGTCGGGGACAACTATCACCAGGGCGTCCATCGTCTGTTCTACGCCATATATCGCTGACGGCAGTCTCACCTGTACTTCCAGGATCCCCAACACTGGAACTGCCTGATCAGCGGCTCCAAGTATACGCAAATCATCAGCTGATGCTTCCAGTGGGCGGTCCGAAAAGTGTTTGTCATAAAACCACTTGCTCAAAGTAGTAACTTGCGAACCTGTGTCCATGAGGCAGCGGGCATCATGGCCATCCACTACAATCGCCTCTTCATATGCTGGTCCAACCACTCTGCGGCGTATATCTGTCTGCATCATCCGCAGGGTTTGGTCAGTTGTGTCTACATGCGACGGTGTCGTTCTGTCATCTCCGTTTGATGCATGATACCATTTTCTACGTTGTAACCGCCTGCGGTGATACCTAGCAGGTGGGTCACGTTCCGGCCGAACATTTTTGGTTTGACTCCTGTCAGACTTACGGGCCTTGTTATTTGACTTGCCAGATGTCGACGATGTTTGTTTAGAGTCATCTTTGTTTTGTGGACAGTCCCTGGAGAAGTGTCCTCCCTCTCCACAGCGGTAGCATTTTGAGCTCTGTTGCTTGGGGTTTGGACAGTCTCGCACCAGGTGGCCCACATCGCCACATCCGAAACAGCGTCGAGGCGCCCTGGGGCTAGCCGCATACTGTCTATCTGTTTGTTGCTCAAGTCTGGGTTGGTTGGCATTGCTAGCGGAGCTTGAACCCTGTGTGCCATACTCCAAAGTGGAACTTACTTTCGCCTCTAACATGTCCAAGCGCTGCATAACCGAATTCAGAGATGGCTCAAGTTGTCGGGCAAACTCTCCAGCTGTACCGTCTATGACGTCCTCTTCAGAAAGCAGTGTCCTCTTTGAGTTGTCTGCTATCTCCTCGTCTTCATCGGCAATCATTTGGTGGGCAGCAGCTGATCTCGAACGCGATGTCGAAAGACGGGGCTGTCTTCGCTCGCGGACTTCTTCCTCAGCCTCTCGTGCAAGCCCTACCATCTCGTCAAAATCATCAACTTGGCTTACGCGATGACGAATACTGTCCCTAACGCCTTCGTCTCGTAAACCTCTCCAGAATGTGCTTCTCAGCCGTTCATCCATCGCTGACTTGGGTATACCACCCTTTCGCTGTACCTTATTCAATTCCTCCTCCAAGCGGTTAGCGAAGTCGGCTATACACTCATTGTCTCTTTGAAGACCCTTACTATAGAAGTTTGCTAGCAGGGTTTCTGCTGATTGCACATTACCATAGCGTTTGCGTAATTTCCTCAACATTTGGTCAAATGTGACTGTAGGTCCCATTCCATCAACTAGTCAGACCGCACCGCCTTTCAATGACGCTCTGATAGTTCGTAACATCGACATGGCAGACTCTTTATTTCCATGTATGTACGTCATGACTTCCCCTTCCCATGTCTGGAAGTCCACGTCAGACTTGCGATTTACATCACCAGAAAATGTACTCAACTTGTGTTTGTCCCCCAAGTACACCGTTGTATAATTACCATCGCTGTCTCTGTAAGTCGTAGGTGTAACGTCAGCAGTTTGCCACTTCTTACCACACAGGCCCATGGTCGTCTTTTCTTTCTCTAATGCACTGTCTAGACGAGCAATTTCGTCTTCAAACAAGTCTTGACATGAAGAGGCAGGTATGTTGTACTCTCCTGTACTCGGCCTTGTTGATCGGGAGCGCGAAATCTCCCCTGTAGCAGGTGTGAAATCGGGCGATCTGGATCGGTCTGGTTGCGTAGGCGTACTCTCTGCAACACGAGCTCCTCCTACCGCACCACCAACTCCATCAGCAGCATCCCGTTTTCCTTCGCACACCTGTACTGTTCTCTATGCTCCCAATACGCCGTGCAATTTCCTGTTTTCTATACCTCTCTTCTACTTCTCCCTGTATGGCTGTCTTCCAAGCCTCTCTTGCTTGTCTTTCATCCGACAACCATTGCTCCTTTGCTTGGTTTAACCGTTCACTCTCTTCAGCTCTCCATCTTTGTTTCTCTTGCTCTAGCCTGAGTGAAATCTCTCTCTCCATATTTGTTTGGGTAAAGTCTTGTGGCTCACCAGCTCTCCTACCAACTGCTGTGTCTGCTGATGAGACGGACGACACTCCTGGCAAGCGCCTCACTCCCCGGCCAGCCATGCCCAACGAACGAGGGGTTGTTTCATCCGATGCCATTCTAGTCGTTGTGCAAATCACAGTTGCAAATACAAGCCACACGCACAGTGACATACAGAGCACACAACTTACAGTAAATCACTTTGAAACTTATGTAATACTATACACTTGATAATGCTATGAAATGTTAATATCCTTAACATCAGACAAAGCTGGTTAAATAATTCTTTTATCAACTGTTTACCACCTGATCTGGATACTGGGCACAACCTTTTTGTTAGTTAATGCCCCACGTTGGGCGCCATTTATATGTCACACCTGAGAGTTGACAAAAATTTGTTTGAGTTGTGCTAGGCGTGACTATAAGAAAAGTATATTGTCAAACGGCATGAAAGTCTGTGCCTAAACTGACAATTAAAATGTTCCTCACTTTCGTTCCACTGAGACCTCTTAACCTGGTCGCGATAGTTCGCTCAGATAGGTGGTATTTACTTCTAAATGTACAATGCAAAGCGATCTCACAATTATATCAGTTGGCATAACAGTTCCGCCAACAACAATATTTATTACTAAAGAATAAATCAACAACAACAGCGGGTATTCGCAGATACCCCCGTATTGTACAATGATTGACAACTCGCTAACAAGTATAGCAAAGATTGACAGTAACACATCAAAGAAACTGTTTCTGTGATGTCACAACTTGTTGTAGAAACACTGAAAACATGATAGCTATGTGCTAGTAAGCCTTAATGTCTTTGAACTGGCTGTACTCACAACACATAGAAATACACCAGTTCTCTGTTCATATGGTGTGCACTCAAAACAAACTCAGCAGTCTAATAGTGACAACTCTACAGTATTCCGGTCACTATGGACAATAAAAGTTATTACTCAAAGTCGGAAAACACTGTAGTAACTTTACAAGTGTACAGAAAATAACAGTAGCTTTAACTCTGAACTGATACTCGAACAATGCAACAGTTCAGTAAAATCAGTAAACACTAAACGTCAACCTGAACTCAGTTGTAGTTCTATCAAACTAATACAACAGTATTTCAGTGTCAGACAACTTGTACAAACACTCATACTATTCTAAGCCTTCTTGTAGGGAAATAACAATCGCCCACTTTTCGAACCAATTTCACCCACGATCCAAACTATAAACGTCCCTCCAAGCGGCGAAGAATCACTCATACAAAATCGACTTACACTCGTGTGTGTGTGATTATTAAAGCACGATTTCGATTCCGCCGAAAGCTCGGATTTGTAGGCAAAGTTTACACAGTTCGAAGGACGAGAATCTTTGTTGTCCTACAAGCGTGTATATCTACTAAACCTGATCGTTACTGTTCCTGACGTCCGGTCCGGTGGCGCGGCGTAGCGTTGAAGGTGCATAGAAGTTCCATATAGGCTGTGAGTTCCCATTCGTGCCCAAGCTTCCGGTCTATCCTTTCACTCGTAGCTACGTCACTCGCCCACACGTGGTCGGGGCTCGATGGATCGTTCTGTCAGAAATTGTCTCTCTCACCATAAATGAATGCTCTCTCAATGTTCTTGAGTCTCACCCATACTAGACGGTGTGATGTTTGAGTCAGTTCCGACGTTCACAACGTCGGAACAGAAAGTTTGAAATTCGACTGTACACAAGTCGCGTCCGGCCCCATGCCGTCTTCGAGCTTCTTCTTCTACGTCACCAGACATGTGACATAGTATACGTCATAGCCCGCCAATCATTGGCGTTTAGCAGCTCAAACTTTCTAGGCTAGTGTTCTGTTCGCTGGCTACCGCACAAGACCAGCAATAAGTTTTTGAATTCGTCGTCTCTGTCCAAAGATACGAAGATTTATAGAGTCTCTGTCTCCAACAATATAACATCGCGTAACCTCCGAACAGTCTGATCATTATTGTGTAAGTGTACTGAGTGCACAAAACACATTCACTCAATCATACGTGTAGAAATTGTCTGACAACATATGAAAGTTACTTTTTCTCTATTAATAAAAATGAGTGAAATCACACATGTGATATATCTATCTATCTATCTATCTATCTATCTATCCATCTATCCATCCATCTATCTGTTACCTGTCTGTCTTTCGATCTAACAAATATCTGTGTACCTATTCTGTCTATTTACCAACCTACCTAACAATCTATTTTAATCTTTCTATCGATCTATCTTTTCTATCTTCACGAAAGTACAGACAGACACACAGATAAACCACACACGCGCGCGCACACACAATATATATATATATATAGTCCTATTTAATAATTTTAAACGTAGATATTTTGATGTTGGCCTTGCGTCTCTGTGCATCGTGTTTGCTATGGAAAATCATTGGCAAGTTTAAGTTGCTGGCCTATTTTAATTTTATCCATAGTTCTTGTCGGCGAAAATGCTATGCAATGCAATAGGTAAAGTTGGTAACAAACATTACTACCTAACTACTTTTTTGCCGATTTGCGAGGTTAGTTAAATCGTATGGTGTACCGCCAACCTTGAAAGCTTTCCACATTTCGCCAGTGGATCAGTGGATTCACAGATTTGATGTTTTCCTCTTTAAGTAGTAATAGTCAGAGGATTGGATTGTTCCAATAAATGATTCTTTCTGATGTTAGTTGATAATAATATCAGATGCAATAAGATACGATACTTTCATTCGAGCGATAATGGAACATTATCGCCGTGATGATAGCGTCCATTTAACAATGGACACGATGCTTTGCGTTTTCGGCTTAGCAGAGATCTATATGCTTTGATAACACACTGACGCCGCAGTGCAGTGTTCTACTAGGTGATGTCACAGACAAATTGAGAAACAGTTTCTCTATTTGTCTGTGGTGATGTGATGATGGAAGGTTCAACCCTGTAGCATCGAATGCACAGGATGAGGAGTACACATGAATTGCGTGGAAGGTAAATGGTTTCCAAGGAGAACGTTGATTGTTTATAAACGCTCTGCTTTCGCATCGAGCACATTAATTTCCTACGAGGACATCTCGAAGAGATTACACCCCCCCCCCCTCCTCTCTTCTCTCTCTCTCTCTCTCTCTCTCTCTCTCTCTCTCTCTCTCTCTCTCTCTTCTTCATGGCTGTTACAGTGTTCGCATGACATGCACAAATGATGGCGGGGAATTCGGTAGACCTCACTTTCATGTTTGCCCGGAATTTCTGATTTGAAAATGTGAGCACAGCGGTACGCATGCTGCATTTCTCAAGCGATATTACCATCGGAGGATGACATGTTTGCTCAAACACTCTTTGACAAGAGAGATGGCTTTTCGTTCTTCATTGTATACGCATACCTTATATCTCTGTTAATATACCATCATGATTTCCTTTGGTAGTCTGTGAGTTTCTGCGGATAGCACGAGCTCTATTTGTTTAGAGGATTTATTCCTCGTGGAGTGGACCTCTGCGAGTGGATGCTGTCACAGGGTTGTAGTTGAGAACGATTTGTAGACAGTTTAGGAAAAGTCTGGCAAGACATCCTTTACCTTTCAAGACTTTCAAGAAATCTCGAGAAATTATTGATATCATCAGTCACGCTGGATTGATGTACTGTGGTGGTTTCATGATCAAATGTAACATAACCCAACCATTAGCAACCCATCGACAGTTTGCTTTGGAAAGGTAGTTGCATAAATTACTTCAGGATTCAAGATTTCCGACATCCCAACTGTCAAAACCTCTCAGCATTGGAGGAAAGTGTCCGTGTGTAGTGCGCCAAGTCTGTTTTTATCGGTTCTGGAGAATGAAAGATTGAGAAAATAGATATTGATATCAAGAGGTATTGATTACTATCAAGCAATTGCCGCTGACCGGTAAACTGTTTACCATGTTAAATCCTTTGTCGACCGAATGACGGAAGGCGCGTAAAAGTTCTGACGGCATACCTTTCTTGTGTCGCATTTGTTGTCTGTAGCGAACTGGAAGGAAAAATACAAGGCTTCAATTTTGCATGTATCTGTGGAACACTCTCACACCTAACATTAATGATTTTGCTCTGGAGAGTAGACGACCATGAGCATCATTTTCAATTATCTTGAATACATTTTGTTTCAAGTGGTGGAGTGCGATCCGATAGAAACGGATCTCGAGAATATGTAGAGTGATTCGTTTCATGAGTGCTGCACCCTTTTAGGCCGCGGAAAGCCTTGAGCGTTCATTACACTGATTGAACACGATGAGTGGGTAAATTGTAGGAGAAATGTTGCAACGACAGGGAATTAGACCTTTCACTGAGCCAGCTATGTTTTGCAAAAGAAAATAGTAAAGTAAATTGCATTTCATGACACTGTAGTAAATGGGTAAACGCAGACATCCCTACGGTGCGGAAAATTCTTTTAACTTGAGCACGTAACTTTGCGTCCGGCAAAAACCATTGAAGGGTCTCAATACAAACACTATACACCACTCAATGGAGATGTGTTTCCAGATCTACACGCACCGGTTACAGTGTGTTGCCTTGCGGAGTTTTATTGCGCGAGCTCCAAATTAAACACTGTGTGGCATTTTGAAATATGTTTGCTGTTGGAAAGAGAATGGCACCATTATGGTATAAACACTCTCTTTACTTTCTATACTAACTCATCAGTTTCTCTTTACGGAAGATGTACACTGCTAAACCTCATTAGCGCATGCTCAGAATGTTAAATCGCCAGCATTCTATAAGCCAATATTTACTGTAACTGCTCGAGCATAAATCCACCAAATGGGATGAATGTGCAAATTAACACACCGAGAATTTTCATCGCGGCGACGCCTAAGCTATAAATAAATAAATAATGCACAGGGTTAATTATTTTCTCTGTCACAACAAGAAAATTATGATAAAGGCCACGAGAGAACGCGAGACGTTATTTATGGCAGGGGAGTCATTAGTGCTGCCCAACTCGTTCATAATGACAGTAATTACTTTCTCAGGCTGATTTGATGATATGTTCGTCATTCGTCATCGGAGAGTCACGTTGGAGAAGCAATATATCACCCATCCTTTCATTCATTCATTCATTCATTCATTCATTCATTCATTCATTCATTCATTCATTCATTCATTCATTCAGTAGTGGCTGTTTTTGCAGAGTTTTTGACGGATCGTGTATACGTCAATACGTGTTTAAAGATAGCCTATAGCCGCAGCTTTGGTTTTTTTTTGAGGAGATGAAATATATAGATGTCCATGCGCTCATCAGTAGTTTGAATAACGCCAGTTTTTTGTTATCCATCTCCGTCGAGGTGGCGAGCAAGACCATTTTGAATTACTATTTACATAAATATATATATATATATATATATATATAGAGAGAGAGAGAGAGAGAGAGAGAGAGAGAGAGAGAGAGAATGAGAATGTGTCAGCTAGTATGGTGTTTCGCATCCATGTACTTGACTTTCATTCATTCATTCTGGAAGCAAAAATTATGGTGGTCGTTCTTACTTCTTCTGTGATAGATAGACAGACAGACCGACAGATAGATAGATATTTAGTAAAAATACAGAGAGAGAGATAAAGATTAATGCGTTACGTATTGTCACAAATGTTTTGACTCAACGTCGAAAGTAACATAGGCTTGAAAATTCATGCCGTGTACAATTCAAGCCTTGTTTTTTGCCTGAGGCTTCGCGATAGAGAAATAACCTTATGCAAAACAAACTCTGGCTGCCCTCTACTTTGGTCGACATTATCGACTTCTTTATCCTCATGCGTTTGTGTCAACACAACTTGATGAAAACCACTCAGGAATCGTGACAGAATTGACGTTGACTTGATCGAATTCGGAATCGAAAATTGAATTCATTCAATAGAGAGGCCATACCCATGGCTCCAATGACTCGCAGAGAGCATCCTGCATAAAATCACTCGCACGTTCGATTTTTCTGATCCTGCCCTCCCCGTGTAAATGCGGAATTCACGGAAAATCGCTT
Organism: Ptychodera flava; assembly: GCF_041260155.1. Taxonomy (NCBI): domain Eukaryota; kingdom Metazoa; phylum Hemichordata; class Enteropneusta; family Ptychoderidae; genus Ptychodera; species Ptychodera flava. The sequence goes on along the minus strand of NC_091943.1, from coordinate 12,575,185 downwards.
TTAAATTATTGACGTCGTTGACCTTGACATTACATTCCGTTTCATCAATTAATTAGCCGCATTAAAGCTCCATATAGCAGGGGAACTCTCAGTGAAGGTCGGTGTTACCGGAGAACGTCATTTTAATAGCTCCTTTCTCGTTATTTTCTGAATTACAAAGCTATCTCTACGGAGAAGCATGGATTACGGTGCCAATGACCTGGCGTGACACCTTGTTCACGTGACCCGGTGACACGTCACGGCACTCGCTTGCTCTGAACCGCAACGAGGGTGATACTCGGCTGCGGTACAGAGATAAATACGACATTCCTACAATCGGTTTTCATGTCTAGAAATGTTAATGGGTTATTTGGCCATATTTCCTTGATTAGAGGAACAGAAAAATTCAAAGATTAACGCAAAATGCGGTTAGTGGATAATGCCTTTGTGCTGTGCAGAGAGCATTGTATGTAAACGTGTACTTTATATTTGTGTCACAGGTAGTCGTAGACGAGTTATGTCCCTCTGAACGTGTGAATGTAAATTTGAAATGGACGCGTGATTAAGACCGACAGTGAATGCTTCTTCACCGGGGAAAAATCAATTCGACAGACGTCAGCTCATCTCGTCCGTCGATATGTATTGAACATATCTCTGAATAGCCTTTCTGATTAGAAAGACTTAATTTCTACGTCTGGGCCGACTCTACGGCAGCTTCGTGTGACATGCTTTGATCAGCGGTGACTGGTTATACATTGATGTATCGGTAACCATGGCTACGGCTTCCCGGTGGAACATAGTCTTTGAAATATCATAAATTGTTATCGACATGGCAATTGTATTGGAACTGCCGCAGCAAGTGGGGATTGGCGCGATAATCGCATACTTTCTGTTGAAAGAAATATGCTATGGAATGAACAGAGAGCGGTTTTTCTCCTTGAAAGTATAAAAGGGATTGTTTCTTTTCTAAATAATATATCATGGACTCTTCATAAGTTTGAAAGCACGTAAGCTGTTTCCGAATCAGAACAACACACCGAGCCATTCAGATTGACTTACCATGGGGACTCGCTATGTATTTTGGGAATATTTTTTCCCATTTTGCTAAACCTCCGTACATTATACGCACAATAATGCAGCCGACCCACAAAAAGAAGCTGTTTTCCATCGACTAAAATATGTCACTGTTTAATTCAGAGATAAAAGCCATTCCCTTTCGCACAAGAAACGGAAAAAAATACCCCATCAATCACTTGTCTTGATGAGTTGTTTTATGATTGAATATTCCTATCTTCATCGTAAAACAGCCATGTATATAACGTGGGAAATGTATTTAGTGTGTATAGCCCGAAACAATGTTAGTAATGCCATTTACCCATGAGTCATTATTCTCTATATGGATATACGAGAATCATAAACATGTTTTCAGATTCCTATTTCAGAACCTGTTTACAGAAACTCCGAGGGAACTCCCACTTTAACTTTAGTGAATTATTTATTAGCCAGAGAGAATGAGAGACGGACGGACAGACAGACAGCTACAGACAGACAGACAGAGAGCGCAATATACCATGTATCAATGGGTGCTGTGTCGCGCCAATGATACTTGACTGTCAGAAACTGTAATTTGCAGACATGAATATTGTAGTTGTCTTTGTTGCCTCTTCTGTGATAGGGAGATGGGTGGATTGATTTGATGGATGGATGGATGGATGGATGGGCAGAGAGAAAGACATACAGAAATGTAGACAGCTAGCAAGATAATTAAACAGATTGAGACAGACAGACTGATAGATAGACAGATAGACAGATAAATAGATAGATCATAGGCAGACAGACAGGTAGATAGATAGATAGATAGATAGATAGATAGATAGATAGATAGATAGATAGATAGATAGATAGATAGATAGATAGATAGATTGATAGATTGATTGATTGATTGATTGATTGATTGATTGATTGATTGATTGATTGATTGATTGATGTATACAGAGCGTAGGACACACCAGGGATGCTCACTTGGTCAGGATTTAAGTTTACATTTAAAGATTTCAAAGCTAGTGTTGAACAAATTTCCCTTGGTAGGTCACTCCATCAGAGTGGAGCAGTACTGGGAAATGACTGGTCTCTGCCTGATGTGAAACGTTGATTTGAAGCCTACGGCTTGATCTGAATAGCCTGAATAGGTGTTCTGTGAATAAATAATATATCAACATTGAAATAAAACAGTGCCCGTTTTAGAGTTCGATTTTTAAAAAGAGCCAAATACGTTTTTAGCTTTTGTATTTAATTCTCTCATTGACGAGTTGTAAAAACACGCAGAGTGATATTTGCTCCGAAAGAGTAAAAACAAACCAACAAACGCAGAAATCTATGAGAAAAATTATCGATCTTGCGCTGGTGTATTGTAAGCAAAGGACATTTATAATAGTCAAACAAAGTATCTTTCGTCCATCGATCAGCACCCTTCACTTGAGACAGTTATTGAAATTGCGAATAGACATTCCTTAATCGGTCGATTGTTCTTGTATCGACTTTTAACATGTTAAATGACAGCGTGTCAAAATGTCTGTTATACCATTATACAGTTATTTACGTTGAGCTAAAAACCATCACTAAAAGAGTGTACATATATTTGTGAAAGATTTCGAGCCTTTTGATTTTTTTTCAACTGCCACTAGAGTGCAATACGTCCTAGTACACGGCGACGTGCGAATGTACCCCCCCCCCTTCCCCCGCGAAAAATTCAAACAGTCCATTCCGCTCAGTCCTTTCATTTCATCTTAGCGATGTAACACTAGAAAGGTACACTGGGATTTTCTTAACTGAGCTGTGTGACTTCCAGGAATATCTATAAAGCTTGAAAAAATGAATTTGTAAGGTGGTATGGTTTTCACTTTCAGTTCAAATTTCATTCTCGATGCTCACGACTTTTGAAGTTCCCCGGGTGTTTTCACACTTTCACGAAAAAGGCAACGTCTACCGGTGAATGCATTTTCTCTTTCATCCCTATCTCGTAGATATTTTTTCACAACACGTTTTGAGCAGCCCACTTTCCTTTTGGCTATATTTTGAAATCCCATCGAGTTGTACACGTGTGATAGTAATCGCAAATCACTCTGGCAAAGTTTTGCCTGGAAATCCGAGGAGTGAGCGCTGCCGTGGCCGCCATAGTTACAAATACCCATTACGGCTCTGTTGTAAATTAACCGAATAAGTTTATCAAACGGACAAGATGTAACGACACTCATTACCTAACCCAACCTGAGTCTGTGCGATATATCCCAATTATCTGCCGTGTAGTTGAAAGGGGTATTATCTTATTAACGTTACACGGACAGCACTCGAGGAAATCTTGCTACATACATTTATTCATGTGAGGACACAGGGTGTTGTCTAAATGTCCGCCCCCAGGGGTGGGTAGGTGTTTCGTTGTATTGCTAATAAAGATATATTCTACCAACCTTTGGTGTTTTGGTCTTAAACTTAGCACTGCCCTTGACAATCTTGCGTTAACGTTTTATCAACATGCTGTATCTATTATCTGATGAGTTTGACTGAAAGACAGTTATACCTTACTGGCGCGTTCGTTGTTGACTTTGTCAAATTTAATCCGGTGATAATCTGGTGACAGCGTCCACAGCTTAGTAATTTACCCTTGCTTACTTTGGCCAATTAGGCACTCAACTCATCAGATAATAGATACAGCATGTTGATAAAACGTTAACGCAAGATTGTCAAGGGCAGTGCTAAGTTTAAGACCAAAACACCAAAGGTTGGTAAATATATCTTTATTAGCAATACAACGAAACACCTACCCACCCCTGGGACGGACATTTAGACAACACCCTGTGGTGAGGACTATCTTCATCCGCACAAGTTCATAGAGATTTGTACTTGTAAGACCATGCACAGCCTGTGGTGTTGCTTGCATTTCGTGGATCATAGTCTCTCCAGATCCACGGAGCTAGATATAAGAGAGGCAGAACCATAAGGGTAGCTAAGAGAGGTAAAATGGAGTAAAGCAACGGTAGTCAACTGGAGTAAGGGGAATTTGTTTTCATTAACATCCGAAATACTCCATTTAAATCAACTTAGCGTATCATGTGCTTCATGACACTCCTAACGCAATGCAAAACTTAGTAAAAATCTCGCTACTGCACTTTACCATGCAACACTTCACGACACTGAACTAGACTAGACTACACTACGCAACACTATATTACACTACACTACACACCAATCTGCACTACACCTCACTACACTACACTACACTACACTACACTACACTACACTACACTACACTACACTACACTACACAAAACTACACTACACAAAACTACACTGCACTACACTACATTACACCGTAACACACTACACTACACTACACTACACTACACTACACTACACTACACTACACTGCACTGCACTACACTACACTACACTGCACTGCACTACACTACACTACACTACACTACTCTACCACACTACACTACACTACACTACACTACACTACACTACACTACACTACACTACACTACATTACACTACACTACACTACACTACACTACACTACACTACACTACATTTAGAGTTGACTTTGAACCAACTCTCGGTAATTTGAATTAATTCAAGAGGCGATCCAGTCATTTCATCACTTAACACGACATAACAGAACACAAAATGGATAAAAATAGCATATTCTGACATTCTATGAAAACAGTTCCTGCTCATGCTCCAACAGAAATGACGCGAATAAAAACACTGCTAACTCTTACGGTAACCAGCAAGGCATGCTGGGATGGTAACACGATGCAGTCAGCCATACAAACGTGTATGTAATTGTACCATGTCGCTGCATACACATTTACATCGTTTGGAAGTGGAAAACGATTCATAGGCTGCTGAGCAGTTACAAAGTTGCATCGCCAACAGGGACACTTCTCTCACCTGGTCGTCCATCTGATAAAACTTATTCATAAATTATTTATGCCTGTTCCGTCCCTCAAAGGAAATCATTGGTATGCTTAAGATAACTGCAGGATATGCTGAGTGTTCTAAAATTCCTGTATGGTTCCATTTTAAGATAACAGACTCTGGTAAGAGAGTTGCAGGTGAGTTGAAAGTGTGTTGCTACTGAATCTCTTTAATTCTGTAAACGTTACAGAATATCTAAGAGCGTCACCAGAATATCTTCTGTGGTTTTCACACATTGCCGTTGTCATGGAGACGTTGGCTATCCTCGATCTATTCTTAGTTGATAAAGCAGATAGATATTAGCCAGACAGCCATATAGATAAATAGATAGATAGATAGATAGATAGATAGATAGATAGATAGATAGATAGATAGATAGATAGATAGATAGATAGGTAGGTAGGTAGGTAGGTAGGTAGGTAGGTAGGTAGGTTGGTAGGTTGGTTGGTTGGTTGGTTGGTTGGTTGGTTAGTTCTGAACGATACTTTACGTATATTAAGCAACGAGGGTAATAAGGCTGGAGGCAGGAAAGATTGAAAAGTAACTGAAGCAGAGCGTTCGATGCTTGGTATCCAACCTTACTCAGCTTGGCTCCATGTACGTTGTCTCTGGCAGAGCCTTTAAAGTGGAAAAGATCGGAGATGCTTTATTAAAGATAATACCTGACCGGTGCAGCTGACTTCGTTAAATGCTCTCGAAGATTGCATCGAACGTCGTACTTGCTAGTAGGATTAATTTCCATGTCAAGATGGTTCCAGAAAGTTAATTAAGAAAAGCAACCGCTCGCTTCTGAATTCCTACAATTTAAGCTTGGTATCAATTTGTTAACTGTGATGCAGTGGTAGCGTTTTATACATAGAGCCTGGATGTCTTCAACACAGTTTCATCGTGAGCCTGCGTGATATACTGAGAAGATGCTAAAATGACTGCAGTGTCACTGGTGAGTCTTGATTTCAAATAGCTTTCCTCTTCATCTCCATGGCCGTTCTCAAGAGATTTCATCGGACTGTTGCCGTAGTGAAGTTAACACCAATGATACCCCACTTGAAGTATAAGATGTCTTGCCGGCATGTCAGACACAGATTGAAACACCGGCGCATGCGTGTGAGATGATGATTTGAGAATATACATGTCTAATTGAAATTAGTCGACGGTTCCTGAGATCTCAAACCGCCCACGAGTCCAGGAAACTCTTGCACGAGGTTTATCCATGGTTTCAGTGACTCGTTTGGGCCGAAGTTGTGTTTTGAATTCTTTTGAAAGTGTGATTTTTGTTTTCAAAGAATCGAACCTGCGCTGCATGCAACAATTGCCACAAGTTCCGAAGGATGCGGCATTTGGGTTCAGTGCACATAAATTGTCACTTAACCAGAGATGATTGAGTCCGACCGCTCCAGGGCAAATCTCGAGGGATTTTTTACTGATGACAGGTTTTTCCCTCGATTTTTATAATTTAATCAAGAAAACTAGTCAATTTTTCAGTATTCGATTATGTTGTCATAGTTACTCCGTGTGCAGACTTGCTTTGGATGGTAACGCATCCGGAACATTCAGCATTCTCCGCGGAACAGTCACACCTCCGCTTTAATAGAGTAGGAGTTTCCCGAGAGCTCGACGTCTGCGAAACTTTGTTCACAGACAGTTTAGTTGTCAAGGGGAACAGCGTTTATAGGCATAGGGATCGACCATTATATCGGGGGGGGGGCATACGTGGAGAAAATCTGCAGAGCAAATTCTCTCTGAATTGAAGCCATGAAATTTTTTGAAATAATACCCTATAAAAGTGGACTTGAAAATATGGAAATTTAAAAAATTGGGTATGTATGCCTTGCAATATTGGATAAGAATGAAAAATTTTGGGACTTCTAGAATATTGCATCTCGGTATCCTGACTACCCCTCAAGATATTTTTGAGGTCAACAAATTGCAAGAGTTACAGCTAGTGCACGAGCTTTAAGCAGTTACTAGTGTTCTCTCTGCGGTCAATCTTTTATTCGATTTGTGCATAGGTAGAACCGTAGACAAATTCACATTACTGGAGAGTCTACGGCAGTAAAGTTATTTTGTATAATTCTTGTTTTTCTTAATGGATTTTAATGATTGTGACTCAAATGCTCTAAAGCAAAATGAGTGTAGAACGAAGTATTTGCCGAAACTCCAATTTTTACAACATATTCTGCCGCTGTGGATGTATGACAAGTACTTCAACGAAATCGACATCCGAATGACGACGCCGCATAATTATGAGGATACACACGGGAGTTTTAACTAATTTCCGGACAGCGGTTTATTCATGAAGCCGGAAACGCTGAGCTAAACGCAAAATGACACGTTCCCCGAAGCGACTTCACATAAAGATATAAAAAAAATAATCTATCCCCTTCATTTGCTTGTCACTGCTCATCACTGTATGATGTGAAAATTCGATTCCGATTGAATTTGCGCTCTTGATATCGTTTCTTTACCTTACATGTCTCAGACTATCATGTGTGATTTTTTTGTCAGTATGTTTTAGGCGAACGCCGTGTCTAAAGGAAACCACTCCCGAAATCGATACAAAGACGGTACTTGAAACAAGCCTTGCATTCCATGAAGTATTTTCACTGAGAATTTATAAGTGGGAAATTCCTCAAACGTATTTCGACAATTTCGACCGGCAAGCAAGTTTTAGTGGGGAAGTCCTCGTTTTCTTAAAAAACGTAACCAAACAGACCGGAATCGATCACAAGAATGACGTCAAATGACGGTGAGCAAGGAGTGAACCCGAGCAGTGATGCTAAGATTTTCGCAGAGAGTGAGCGCATCCCAAGTCATAACTGGAACGCGCCATACATATGTCTGCAACTTTTGATGTTTTTTCACGTATGTTTGTCCTGTTTGTAAAATACTTTCTTTTTTCTAAATCTTATCATTATGTCGAAATGCCTTGCCTTCAACTTGACAACGCTGCCTGCATCTGTCCTGTGTAATACCAAATTTTATTGTTGATAATGGGATTGACGTCCAGACTAGAAATCACTTTTCGTCACCAACAATAGTGCATATTTCGCACAATCCGTCACGGTGTTGGCATGGCTAAGATTTACTGGGGCACATGAAGGCACACACTCGATTTATACGACAGAGCTAATGTAAATATTATTTAAATTTGTCCTTGTAAGAAAATAAATAAGAAAACTGCTGCGAAAATTAGGAATTCAATCTAGGACGATTTGCATCGATGCATCCTGCTCTCATATACTTTATAACCGGATTTGCCTCGGCCATCTGCCGAACAACAGTAATGTCAATGTCAAGGCTATGTATATGTAGCTTCTGTTCGTTTTATCAGCCTGGAGCAATTGTGATCTGCAAATGATCAAACATCGCTGTCGTTGTAATTTTCACAAGGTTTGCTGTCGTGTCCGGAGATTAAATATCGCGCTGGCGGTTGCTAAGTCAAGTTCAATTCGTGACAATGTGCGGTGGAAATATTGGCAGGCTGAATACGAAGCTTCCCTTGTTGCTGTCACCCACGGAAGAAACCTTGGATTTTATAATGCTCGTGAAGGCTGCGTGATTAGGTTGTGTTGCAAAAACACACAGTGAAAACACACTAAATAATCAGAAGTTATAGTTCTGGCCCTGGGAAAGAAAATTCCCAGTCGACATTTATTTTATACGTCCTCAAACTTACCGAACACTGCAATAAAAACGTTTATTCTCTTCTTACAACTAATTATACGCGGACGACACTATCTTGCGCTGATTATGACAGAGACTTGGCGCCTCTACCAAGACCTAATCTGTCTATGATGGCGTCTCGCTTGCCTGCACCCTCTTTCTTGTAAATCGTTGGTCGGATCGTCGTTCCAACAGATCGTGCACGTGTAATTCGCAGTGTTCCACAGTGCCAAAAACAAGGTGTTTAGCTCTCTGTGAATGGGGCATCAGAGCAGGTTATTATTTATGTACTGTGATTTGTCCGTCCGTCCGTCCGTCCGTCTGTGGATCTGTCTTTCCGCATGTCGCTTAAATCTTTTTCTGTGTGAAATCGTTTTGATAATCATGCTCGCTGAGAGAGACATGCTTTGATGTCAAATTATCGAGTAATTACAACGAAATATGTATGTCCTGTTTGTGAATGGAATAATCTGACTCAAACGCGATAAAGTTTGGATCAACATGACACCTTTTTGGTTTTACAATTAAAGTGTCATAAGGAACAAAGACAGTATTTTTAATGTCACGACTCTTGTGAAAATGACCTCTTAACATCAACAAGGAGCTCAAGTGATAGCGGTGGATGACACGGTTAGAGCCAAATGTGACGTCGCTGTACTTAACCCCGAGATAAACTTTTACAATAGTCAGGGCATAGTATTATACGATCTCATGAGCCTACACCATGCCTACAACCCAGAAATGAGGTCATATACGTCTGTCTATCCGTTCTGTCTGTAAAAGGGGCAGGTGTGAAAGTACGCCATACCGAGCATGTTTCAAGATACAGAGCTGCGTAAAAATAAAAAGAATTGCCTAAACCCCACATGAAACTTTGACGAGAGCTCATTCCAAAATAAATTAGGATTCGACGCCTTAACAAAATCTTGTTTGTGCTTTACTTTTGCATACATGGCAATGAACCTCTTCTTCTGTAGAGAAACTATTTGGTATAAAGACTGTGGACTCCTTGATTTTTTTATCGGCTACATACTATGCTACACATTCTGTTACGAAGTATGAATAGACAAGCATCTTCCCGGAGCGCCAATCGGACGTATTTCTACATTGTAATGACTCACGTAAAACCGGAACTGTCACGCAGGCAGCTGAAGAACGGGGAAACAATAATCGTCCTTCGTGATTATTATCTCTCTTCAAAACAAACGTCGCCGTGATTATTTGGAGCAGATACACCGAGCAAGTTTCCGGTTCGTGGTGTCGGAAATAATCGCATTCCACAATGGCAATCCGTGATGGCTTGTATTCCCAACCGACTTACGATAATAAATGCAGTTTTGACGACGACGGGGACCGCTGTCAGATCGAAATCGTCTTTCTAATATTCTCGGCTTTTCCGAACAGGACTTAATCTCCGATGAGATCCACTCTAGTAAATTAGAGTACTTTTGGCGAGCAAGGGTGTGGAAAATTTCACCAAAGTGTCTCAGTTGATATTGTATTGACTCAGAGTCTCCGTTTTGATAAGTTAATCTGTGAAAAAGTGACGTCACAGCCACCTTCATCCTCTGTACAGTAAACGCATCGATCAGTATCGTCCAATACGGGCTGTTGTTGACACTCACCAATGTGTACATGAGGACATGAGCTAGACGAATATTCATCACGAGCCTGCTTTTCATTTATACGTATTATCCTCGGGATGTTTTAAAGGGTTGCCTAAGTTTGCCAGTTGATAAATAAGTAGCTGTAATTTTGGTATTGGTTTTTAAAATGATTATTAAATCAGCCAGAGTTTCTTGATCTCCTCACAAAACGCATCGGTAGAGACTATAGGTTGGTTCAGCTTGCCAACACAAAGCGTTTACGACATAATGGAAACGACGTCACATTTTATACATATACCGGATGCATGATAACTTCCAATATTGAAATATCAGTCATGCTTTCACGTTTCACATAGTAAACCTCCCACATTTGAAACATATGTGTCGATAATAACGCCCCGGTGCGCATGCGTGATGTGCAATACGAAGTATATTGAACGCTTGTGTGTGGTATTTGGGTACTACCTAACCTTGCAGGCGATGCGATAGCTACATGTTGTCAAGTTGCCTGCTTCAATGTGAAGAATAAGGTACAGGTGTTTCGTTTCAGAAAAGAGAAAAGACGGAGAAGTGTATGGTCATAAAATACACTCTTTGTTCATTTGTCTGTTTGTTATTTGACCTAGTGAATAGTTGCGTGTGCGCGCCTGACGACAATTAAACTTTCAGTGAAGCGTGAGAGCTACCTGAACTAGATTCTTGGTCTTTGTCGTGATTTTCATATTTGACGTTTCGTCATTTGAACGTCGCCACTTATAACATTTTCGTGAAACTCTTTCGAGGGAACCGACATCGTTTCGGTTGCTGACAAGTAGCAGCATTCATTGAATCGGGCGAAGCGAACAAAATTATTTCAACTGGCATGTGGTGCAATTGTCAATTTGTGCGTGTGTCTTGACTCGGAAAATTTGCCGAAAAAATCATGCCTTCGCGGAACGTCGATTTTCATGCTGGCCATGTTTGTTAATCCCTTCATGAGATTTGTGCAGTCTGTCAGTTTACATGTACGTCATATCGGACCCATATGGAAAGAAGCCACCGAAGCAAAGTTTAAGATCGTAGACATACTGATTATTGTGACTAGATTCGTGAACCGTAACTCTCATCAGAACAAAATACGTATTCCAAGGGCATCGGAACGCCTTATCTTAGAAATCTACTGATAAGGAAATTATTCGTTTCTCATGGATCTGGCCGCTAGATTACTGTGTTCAGCGCGGTAGATCTTAGGTTAGCTAGGGTTCGACTTCCAACAGAGGACAACTTCATCGATTGTGTGCTTCGTTATTGATCCAGAGTTCTATCGATAAGCAACTTCCACCGGGTGCTCGGCCGGGAGTAGCCGCCACGTTTCCGCCGCCGGTATACCCCTACGACGTTCGAGGCGCAGGCGCCAACGCGAATACTACTTTCTTTGCCTGCAGACACGGGCCAGCTGAACTCCTGCATTCGATCTTCCCCGCTATCTGCTCGTGGCACGGCTGTAGACATGATTATCTGTACAAAGCCGGATCATTACACAGACTAGGGGATGCGGGCATTTTCTCTCTTTTCTGCCATGACGCCAATGTAAAGCATTAAGCCGATTTATCACCGCTGAAGTATAGACACAGAGAAATTGCAGGTAAATGTACAACTATATCGTCGCAAAAAGATAGCAATCCCTCGACAGATTTTATGTTTCAAGAAATGTATACTGCCCTAAAGCATTATTGAAGTGTCTGGTATTTCCATCGGTTTTCTGGCAATATGAACGCATGCATTTTACGGTGATTTTAATCTCCTTCATGTGTTCGGGCGAAATTTATCTCGATTCTTCCCTTGTAAAAAATCAGACACTGACAGCTGCTTGATAAACTAAATCAAAAGAATAAAGAGGAGCTTGTGCAGAAACAAAGCCCCAGATTGCGATTATTTCGCGATTGAAAGAAGGGTTTGAAGTACATTGAATTCCTACATATCTGCCCGTCCACGCGGGAAAGGTAATACTGAAAACAGTGCTATCAAATTTCGTCGGAGATCCCTTTGATTGTGTGTGTATATACTTTTTTTGGGATTGTTCGGATTAAAATCACCATGGAGACTCCGTATTGCGAAAACGGAGAAGAAACCACCTATCTTGGCTCGGGGTAGAATTATCTGGGTGACCTGCTTTCTTTCGATGTTTGATTAAGGTAGAACGCGCCTTGGGGACAGGTAATCGGATTCTCAAATATCTGCAATTTATATTTTGATCTACCATTCGTGGGGGTTCATTTGAAAGCGCTTGGAAAAAGAAAAACTTTCACTGGCTTAGTTTTTTGAAAATCCAAATTTTAATCCCCCCCCCTAGAGTTAACACAGGAATGGCGACCATTTTGAATTTCAAATATCGCAAAATATTAGGGTAATTTGTTTCGATAGTTCCAAAGTTTGAACGGTGACCCCCAATCTTTGTTTTGGTTGATTTGGGAAGAGAATAGTTGAAAGTTTCATTGAGGAAAAATCTGAGCAAAAGTTTAAGTCTTTCAATTTCGAGGCGCATACTGCGATGTTTGGCAAGGATACGTTGTTCAATACTACCCGTGGTCAGCATGAACCGAGTATTGTCGTGCAGGGTTCGCTGAAGTGTCCGAGGTACTATAGACGTATATTGTAAAGTCCTGTTTAAATAGGATGTAACCTGAAAACGTGAATTTCACCATTAGTTTTCAAGAATAGATATAACCAATCAGCGGTATGTCGAGTTTTGGTAATGTTGGTCACCTCTGAAATTTGATGAGCGTGCGATATTAAACGCCGTATAACATTCAAAATGTTTCAAACTGCACAGTAAGTAACGAGTCACTTTTCTAGCATTTATTCTTTAAGGTAGAATGCACCTTGGGGGTAGATATTCGGACTCTCAAATTATTACAAATCTGTTTTGGTTTACCACGTGTGGGGACTCATTTTGAAGCTCTTGAAGTAAGTGAAGTTTTTACCTTTTTAGTTTTGTGAAAATCGAAAATTTTATTTTTCAACATAGAGATAACGCAGGAACGACGGCCATTTTGAATTACAATATATAAGTTAATTTGTTTCTATTCGTCTCTTGACCCCTGATCTTTATCCTACATTTTTGAAGAGAATGGTTGAAAGTTTGCTTGAGGAAAATTTGAGCAAAAAATTTAATTTTTTTATTTTCGAGGCGTGAACTACCTTAAAGCAAGGCTGCAGCGAATTGTTGTCCCTAATTTTGATAATTTTCTGAAATTGTCAGACAATTTTAAGAATTTGAACCGTAAAGCAATCGTTAATAATTTCTAAAACGTTCGGTTTCTTGGGTAAGTGACTTCAGCCGATGATATTTGCATTGTGTATAATTATGTAGCTGTACAGTACCAAGATGGCGTTTTCGAGATCTATAATCTCAGGCATTGATGAAGCAAGGTCGCTATAATGTTTTATTCAGGAAGTTGCCAGGATATCTAGTGGACTGATTGAATGATATTATGCCTGATTTATCTGTTAAATAAACCATGAACTTTTCCAAATGCTGGAAGAGGTTTTTGATATTCAAGGTTTGGTCCGATTTACAAGAACGCGTACACGATCATCTTTTCTCACTATACACCCAGCTGCCTTTGCGCCAATTGTCAGACGCTTTGTGTCCGTTACTTTGATAATACGCCGTAACTTCTAAAGCTAGGTGAACTTGAAGCAGCCATCGTGGTGACATGAGTGAAATAGCTCTAGAGCAAACAACTATTTAACTTTTATCTGCGATGTTCGAGATGCCGTGTGACCTATTAAATTTTAGAGCTCTCTTGTGGAAACAATTGTTGATCTGGGACACCCTTTAACCAATCGAGATTCCGAATACGAAATCAGGAAGGGGCTATGCATCCTCTTCATCTCGACACTACCCGCGTCACTGCCTTGTCTAGCCTCCGGGCTACACACATACGCACAACACGTATAGCTACAGCTGTGCACGCGAATTCGATGAATGCATTAAGATTCATGCCGCAAGGCTCTGTCAATAGGCGTTACGGTAAAAGGCCGCTCTGTATGTGCAACAGGCCGGGTTGCTCTGAATTTTCGAAATGGCCGTCAATTTTTTATAAATTTTCATGTTTCAATAATAGTCTTCGCACAGAAGAATGCATAATGAGCGAGTGTTTTAATGGCCCTTGAGCAGTCCACCGTACCTATTAGCTTGGGCCGATCGTGACCATATCCCACGGACTTCACATTCTCGATGACGTCACGTGATCGGGAAAAATCTTTGAGCCTGCACGATTTTGAATGCAAGTAAGCAATTTCATCAGCATGGATGGATCACTGTAGAGGAACTCATTACAGTTCTCGGATTCTGAGTGATACAAGCATGTGCACTTTTCAGGGTTTTTGACGTTCCCTGGTATTTCATTTCGCTTTCGTCCCCTCGTAGATTAAAGCAACGACCTCTCGAAAAACAACGTGTGATAATTTTCTACGCTCGCTCGCATTCACCACGGTAAAACTCATTTCAAGAATGAAATGATGATTTAGACGTATTTTGTCCGTCAGTGTGGGTACAGAGTGTGGATGAGGTTATAAAGACATCTACGGGGAGACGTACGCTTGCCATCAGAGCTGTCAACATTTGTTATAACAATTTCCATTACATTGTCGCGTCGACATTTCAAAGATAGAATTCGTTCATTGTAAATATTTGAGCTCTTTTATCCAATTCACGCAAAGGTCCTGCTTGCCTGACACAACCAGATGTGAGAGCGACAGTCGAGCAAAGAGTTACCGACAAGGACAATATCGTCTGGGCAAACTTTATCCTGTAATAATGGCATCACTTTCCAAGTAACGGGAAAAAGAACCTTAAACTCTGTGTGGGAAGCTGACGGCCATTTAAAGTTTATTATCGTCACAGTTTCAAAGGTATAGGAACGATGCAGATTTACTTCGAAAGCTAAATTCAAATCTCGCAAAATGAACTTAACGAATGTTTTTTTGTTTTTTGGTGCTTGTAATAAACTGTCTACGACGACATTCTTGTATTACAGGGCAAATTCAGTGCACTTATTACAAATATCTGAAAGGGATTTATGTATCGTCTTCATGGTATCAAGGAAAGTATATGCTATCAACTTTCAAAGCCAAACTACGCTTGTGGAAAGTCCCCTCGTCACATTCTTTGAGGACACAGGAATGTCAAGGACGCCATAAGTCAGTTGTAAACTGCCACGTGACATTATCGTGTAGCGATGACACATGTCAGTTGTAAACTGCCACGTAGCACGTTCTGAGTACATACGCTGTTTACCGACGTTTGTGAATAAATGGAGGCGCACCTGCAACGTATAGTTCGCATTCGTATCGCTGAGACTGTTTTATACAGTACTGAAGCCATCATCTGAAGCGGCTCCTCGTTGAAATTATTGGGTCGGTCCACATTTGGGCGGCAATGACTCACAGCAGGGTTTGGGACACTGATTTAGCATGGAGAAAAACATTGGAGTCACTAAATTATTGTTTTTAACGCATAAAGTGTATTTTTGTCATTTTAAACAGATAAATATGACATCCCTTTTCCTTATATCGAGCAAACGATAATAAGGAGAATTTTATGGAGCCGGTATCTGTACAATCACAATAATTTTTGTTTAAGTATTACGCATGGACTAACGAATCATATCTTTACAGATGATTATCTAAATAATGGCCATGAAATATTGATAATTAGAGGAGCGTGTGAGAAAAATAAAAACGGTTTCCGGTAAACGGATAAGTCTAATGGGGGTTTATACGTGTGGCGTCGGAAAACCTGATACCGGCGTCAGAGTTACAGAGTTGTGAGAACATGTTTTGCGGAGAGGGATAAGTGACGATTGTGGATTTAAAAAAAAAAAAATATCCGGAAACACCGTTTCGGATATCTGGTCCTCCCAACTCCTGTTATACATCCAGAATTCACTATAAATATTAGAAATGGCAATAAGGTACATGATACGCATGATTCAAAATTCGTGGATCGGTTACAAGCTCTGTATTTCCTGTTAAGGTAGAACGCACCTCGGGGACAGATATTCGGACTCTCAAACTTTTACAATTCTTTTCTGATCTACCACTTGTGGGGGTTCATTTTAAAGCTCTTGGCGTAAGAAAACTGTTCACCGACTTAATTTTTCGAAATCCGAAATTTTTATTTTTCTCCATAGAGTGAACACAAGGATGGCGGCAATTTTGAATTTTAAATTAAATCTCGAGTTAATTGTTTCTCTACCAAAATTTGCACGGTGACCACCCATTTTTATTCTTGATTTTTGAAAGACAATTGTTGAAAGATTCCTTAAAGAAAATTTGAGCAAAAGGTTAAGTCTTTAACTTTCAAGGCGCGAACTACCTTATTGATTACTGTCTTGACAGACTCGCCTCTGTACCTGTGCACACTACAAGTTACAAGTTCAGAATTACACCCGGATCCTGTCATATTTTGACGAAATTGATGTATGCCGTTCATTTAGATCAGAGTCGCATTAACTATATATGTATATGTGGAATTTGTGTTTCTGTATATAATCTCCGTGTAGTATGGTCCCCACAGCGTGTTTAATTACCATGTATCTGCAAAACAGGCAGTATATGCGTTACATGCAGCGTTGTTGCTGAACTGAACTCATGTTATGTGTACAGGACAGGATGCGTAGACGAGCCGAATACGGGTTATGTCAGTTCTTAAGGAATAATACCAACACGATGTACTTGATACGCAGGAAAAAAACGATGAAAATTTCAACCGGGGCTTTTGAGAGACACCTGTCCACATATCGTTGAATTGAAATCAATATCTCTTGTGAAACAACATCACCGACTGAGACCTGCGGCGGAAGTGCATATCATTTTTCGCCGCGCGAGTGATGCTAATCTCTTGAAGTAACAGTCCCGGGTAACAGTATACCTGTAACTTTTATCAACAACATTTTCTCGGACTTCTTCCTACAGCAATGTGAAATACCTGGTATATTATTTGCCAATACGGCGTGACGGTGTGTGATTAGCATAATCATTAGAATCCAAGTCTGAACCTAGCTGGATTCGATTAAGAAGCATATTCTGTATACTTAATGGTGACAAGCTTGAGTACTTGGTATATGTATGTCAACATTCCGTGGGAAGTAGACCTAGAAACTGTTGCTGACACATGCAATAAAAAAGCCTGAAATATTATCTAAAGTTGTACGATGGATTGGCAAGAAACCTTTTCCTCACTGTAGGGAGACGGTGCAGTGGAAAGCAATGATCGTAAGGAGCATTGCTCCGACGGAATGAATATTTCCTTTTCAGAAAAACAGGCGCCGCCAACTGTTGATTTTTTTCAATTTTAGAAAATCATCACAAACATGTTTTGAAAGCTGATATACTGATTTTGCATATTTTTGACCTTGACCTAAAGTTTTTCCTCCCGCCCACTGTAAAAACTGAAATGTCTTTTCTCCCCCCCCCCCAACTGTAAGTGTAAATATTGATTTTTTCTCCCCGCCCGCTGATTCCTTTTTAAAGTTGCCCACCCGCCGGAAAACTGCGCACGAACACATTTTTGCACGAAACGAACACCTTCGTTGGCGGCTCCTGGAAAAATGCCTAATTTTATCGCCCTCGGTCACAACAGAGAAAAAGTCATCTGAGTAAAAATCAAAGCGGACAAAGTTGTTCGTTATGTGTTGTTTCGCCATATTTGGACTTCAACTGAGTGATGAAAATTCAGTTATGCGCAAACCTATCTGCCTGTCAACAGAAATTGCACGATATGTCATTAATCAGCGATAAAGTGACGTATGACCGGGGCCTTGACGTTTTGATTACACCCTGCGTGATTCTGATTAGATTAAATCGTCATTCGTCGTCGACCACGGTGAGGTCACGCGTCGTCAAGTGAACGAAGTCAGGGGTGGGAAGATCATATCGACGTTTATGCCGATTACATGTCATGAAGAAACCATTGCAAAAACTGTTATCTATTGCCATCAAATTATCTGTGATTATTCAGAGTCCGAGATATTGCTGTGTTCTCGAATTATCTTGGTCGTAGGCAAGCGTAACTCGTGACATGGAGGTAGCACACTATCTGTATGTTCTTGACTAAGCGTTCGTCAAAGACTTCAGTCAACCTGGTATAATTATCAAAAGTGCATCAATCAAAATTCATAGAAATGGCCGACCATGACCATTAATTCATTTTCGCGATGGTTTCATTTAATTTGTCGAAAATCGGGGTCGAATATACATGGTCACCTATTCATTCAGTGTCTTTCAACATGTCAAACAATATAAGTAGTATCTCGTATCAAACAAAATTCATGAAAAATGGCCGACTTTGCCCCTTTAATGGCTTGATGGAATGTCCATTGCCTGAAAGTTGTATTGTAGCTTTCAACAATATACATTGAAATATGCGACTGCCTTGAGACAATGGACAATCCATATCAATCCATTAGGCCCCCTATAGTGAACCACCTTGGACAGTCGGAGACACGTAAGTTGATATACAGCATAAAAACGCTGGGGATGGAAGGATACCGCTCTTTCATAATGAGCTAAACAGCACTTCTGAAGTGAGACAATTTTAACGAACAAAAAATAACAGTTGGCAAACGTCCAAATGAACAACAGGTCGAGCCCGAAGCTGTCACGTCGCTGCCTGGGCTCAATCTTGATAAAATCGTACCACTATACGGCGAGAAACAGTGGCAGCAAGATAATTGCTGGGTTTATGAAATCCCTTCCGATTCGAAAAAATCGTATTTCAATTAGAAAACGCACTTTTAATCAGAAGAGTGTTAGCTCCGACAACCTTTACTCAAAAAACGTACATCCCATTGGAGATCATCGGATTTGCTGTAGAATTTGAAGATTTGCTGAGCACGTTCACTTCACTGATCGCAATTTTGTATTCTAAGCTTCGCGCTCTGCATTCCAACATCCTCGTTACTGCGCACAGTAGATCTAGGCTATGGCGTCGATTTTTTAAAACGCGCGGTACAGTAAAATATCATTTTGTCGTTGTTTTGGTAGCATAATTGTTTACTTGTGAAGCCGGAATCTTGGGTTCTATGCATCGCGTGAGACAGAGCTTTGTGTCAGTACGATCCCTTACCAAAACTGTCATGTCGCTCTTTAAAATAAGCACGAACCCCCTGGATGTAATTTGACATCATTTTTCACTGAAATAGTATGTCGCTTACTCAAAGGGCCTGGCAGTAAAGTTTAACGATTGCTTGACATTTCACAAAGGGAATCATTATCAGTATGAGTATAGCAAGCTTTCTAACTGAGATGAGTTACAGCCTAATGGAGTTTATATTGACACATATGACAACATAAGCTTACTGCTATACAACAAGACCTGGGCTAACTCCAGGCTTTTGAAACGGGCGATGCAGTAAAACTTCCTGTTTTCATTGGGTGTCATCCTTTTCACTGATAGCATTCAGCTGGAATCTACCGTTCACTGTAAGATACAGCCTATTAAAATTGATACACCTATCTTCAAAATTACGAGACGTTCTCTCGAACAAGAGACTTGCTAATATGATTTGACATCCTTTTTAACGCTAAAGAGCACGACACTCGTCAAAATGTGTCTTGCGGTAAAATTAATGATTGCTTGACATTTCGGGAAGAGATGAACACTGTAGGTATTAAATCGCTGACTTCCTAACGTCGATGATTTACAGCCTAATGGGGATTATATTGACAAGTACAACCATGACGAAAGCTCTTCGTTTTTTATCAAAGCTACGGAGAAAAAGGATAGTTGTATCATTAAATTCTGGAACCGTTGCACTATAGTCTGTCGTCTGCTCTTAATGATTAGTGTCATTTCACGTCGCAGGACATTGCCCCATCACCGTCATTTCCTTTGTAGAAGTCTAACTTTTTCCAACAGAAAATACTAAGTTGATACCAGCGTTACGTGGTTCAAGGGTAAACATGTGTCAACTATTATTAACAACTCTAAACACATTTCCCTTTTTTTCGTTCAGTTGACAGCGTGCGTATGTTGAAAAGGGCGGCATACAGCTCATCGTTCAGCATGCCGCCAACGGTAATTCCCGGCCACAGTCTTATGAAAGAAAGTATTCCCCTGCAAAAGAGTTGTTGCTAACACGGTTCATTGGAGAAAGTGTTACACGTACATAAACTGCAATTTTCTATCCCGATAGTGACGTCACACCCTGTCGCGACAAAACCTGAACAAGGCTTTGTCGATTGAAGCTTAATCAACATTTGTTCAGGAGAATTTTTAGAGTCAATTGAGGTTATAGTCAACCCAGTCATTATGTCCGTTAATTGTCTACTTTCCGTGCATCAGAGAAGTTTTGGCTCCTTGTCTCGTTGCGCATTACTTTGGATACTGCTTGAAGGTTGTTGACTTCAATTATTATTTTATGTTAGTCGCCAAGAGAACTTTTATTATATAGGCATCCATCCAGGTATCTCTGGTGCCACAATAAACTTTTAAACTACCCAACAGGCGTGTTCAGTTCTTGTCTGTCGCTCTTGAATCGTCATGGCTTGAACGTTTGAGATTGTATTGGGGGGGGGGGGGGGGGTTCACCAACTGTACCAAACATCTTGTGACATGACTGACAAATTTCAATTTTGCCCCCAAAAGCAAGTCATCGTTAGTTGAATATATGCGAAGGGTGCACCAAGTTTACAATGTGTACGTTGACACCACGTGACAATCTTTTCAAAGCCTGACGATCGGTATGTACATTTTGATTGTAATGTTTTGTCGAAAAGTAGTCGCCAAGTAAAACTAGAGCGTGCACATGGGTGTCTTTGAGTCAAAATAATCTAATTTCGATGACTGTACTATTCCGAATATATCTACATAGAGGGAATCCTTGACAACTTGTTCTTGTACTAAGTTGGAACAGATTCAGTTTAGGCACGCCTGTAATGACTGTAGAAATATCCAAATATCCACAAGACTAATACAAAATAGCTGTGTAGTGTTCATATTGGATCGTATTGCAAGACAAATGTGCATACAAGTATGTCCACAGTAGGTTGTTTTACACAAAGTTAGAATAATATCTTTCCGTTGAACCATATACGAGCAATATCTCTAGACTTTAAAAAAATTAACAAACTTGGTTGCCGCACAACCGCATTAAATATTGGCTTTCACCACAACACAAATGTTTATCATTGAAGTAGGGCCAGGTGCTGACCATCTATCTATATAAAGGCAAGAGCGAGAGGAAAGCCAAAAGTTTGCGGGCGAGGCGGTACCGAGCATGTCCATTTGGATCGTGTGTACGTCGTCTGCAGCTGGCTCTTTGGTGTAGTGGAAATTCTGTAAATCTAGTACTTTAAACAAAAAATATGATGTAAAGTGGCCAAAATTAGTCCAGGTGTATTAAGTACAATCTGTGTAGCAAATTGAAAGAAACCATGTCAAGTTAATATGCTTTAATATGCTCGTATTTTGAACATTATTCGTGAATATTCATTTTATAATTACACAAGTTCATCGGCTTGTAAACATCCCATATAGCGAGTAATGATGGTCGGTCACGTGACCCCAATGGCCTGCTAAAGTATCTCAAATCGATGACGCGCACGATATGGTATTATAATGTGCTTTATGTCTGCGCCAACCTTGAACGGAATCAGGTTAGACATGACCGTCTAAAGGCTCTGCGAATGAAAAACATTGGAATAGTATGACCGCCCGGCAGTCATATCGGAACCTATCGCGAAACAAATTAGCGTGGGTATGTAATCCTGCAGCATACCATCCAGGCTTGTACTCATAGATCAGCCCGGGTTTGTGTGAGAAATAATTCTGGATGAACATCTGCGCGGCGCCAAATCTACATGTCCCCTTTGAAAGTTTGATTTCGTCCTCGGGGAGTAAATACAAAATCAACTTGATATGGATTCTTTTGCCGTGAAAATTCCAAGAAAGTATCTATGAATATGAACGCCAACGCTTTTGCGACAGGCCATGAGATGCACCATATATCGAATATTTCCATTCATTTTAACAAAACCATATCGTGCAAAACTTCCACATACAACGTATACTCTTAGTAGCCCCGTTTCACAATGAGGGTTTTGGTATATCTATTAATGCAGTGCGGGAACCGTTTTCTTTATCTTTGCCCCAAACAAACTCCCTCGGTGACATTTCTCAGTGAAATGCCGTTAAATCTACCATGACATCAAAAAACCGACACGCCACAACATCAGCGATAAAGGGCACGAACCAGGCCTAACGATCCCCGAATCATTGCTTTCGTATCGAGCTAACAAGGCCGACTAATGTTATTTAATACTTGTAGAAGAAACGGGATTTTTTCCAAGATGAAAGATGCCGACTGGAAAATAGGCTCACAGAGTTAAATTTAAACCGCGTACAATTGTGTCTCACTCTAATGAGACCAGACCGACTTAACATAGACAGTTGCATGTTATGATAGTCACACTAAGTTAAATGACAAAACACGTTTTGCGGGTCATAACTTACACGAACAAATATTTACTCTTGCACATTTTATTCATTTTTAAGGAAAAACCGTCTTTTTCTCTTGTTTTACGGTCTGCTTGTGTATCTTTCATGAAAATTCAACATGCTACGCGTTATCGATTAGCCTTTTAGGGGGATGATAATGTTATTTGTCGAGAGAAAAGTGATCAAAACGCCAAAACATCTCCGATTTCGATTGTAGTGCTTTCCCCATTGCTTCAAGCTTAAGAAATCACATCTGGAGCAACTTTTCGATATTAAAAAAACAGCTGCTTTGAAATTAATAGTGTATTGAATTCCTTAATCCCGGCGGCTTAGACGATCGAAAACAGATTTTTTTCCTCAAAACCACAAGCTTAGGTGATTAATATCGATCGCGTCGTTTCACACAGTAGCCAGCATTTAACTTCCTACCGGACGAGTTTCTTCTGTTTGGGTTAATTGTACGGAATGCGGCACGCCGGCTCCCCATGGCTGTAATGGCTTAGAAACATTACATCTTGCATCAGGTGATCTTGCATCACGAAACCCCCTAATGGCAACGTTGTTTTCACTGGGCTAGACTCGGAGTATTGTTGAAATTGACTGCTTACGTATACGATAGACAACGACGATAGACATGCTTATTTCAGTTATCTAACACTAACAAAGGAAAAATACATAATACTCCAATTGTGTATATATATATATATATATATATATATATATATATATATATATATATATATATATATATAAAGTTTGAGCAAAAGTGTATTTTATTCTCATACCACCTTAAAGAGAAAAATACAATTTGAAACGAATTTCAAAAGAAAGATGCCAAAAGGTGCAAACTTCTGTTCCTTTCAAATATAGATAATTAGAATAAAGTTGTGTAGGAGCTCCATGTAATGGTGACTCGTTTGACCTCAGCTGGCTGCATAAATGCAAAACCTCTTGGTTCGTTGCACATCTGTTTTGCACAATAAATATGTATTGCATACATTCGTGTTGCGTCGGTTAGCTTTCGTTTTCTACCTCCGTGGGTTATGTCTTTGGTTTCTTTTATCAAAGTAACATGCACGGCGCCAGCAAACAGTAGATCATGACGATGTCAAAATGCCGTGACTGCTTGCTCCAAGTGGGTTGAGGATGTTACGTTCCAGTCTCTCGAGATTATCAAACTGTAGGTTACAGTAGATGAAATTGCCCTCCTCACTGTAATAGTTTGCGCAGGAAAATATGGCGATATTACTGAAACTGAGGCAGATATTTCAAACTGCATAAAGAGTTTCATCCATACAATGGTGCTATAAGTCTGGAATTTATCCCAACATCATATACAAACGAGAAATTATTGTCGTTGTCAGACGCATTATCGTAGCATGTTCCTTGCCAAGAGATGAACGTACATAAGTGACTTCGATTTTTCCCTCTCTTTCTTAGAAAGCGGGTATGTTTTTGACGTTGGATTGATTTTTTTTTTACAATCTCAAAATGAGTAGAGAAAATGATTCGTCACGTTTCCTCACCACTTTTCTTTCTCATTCTGCATTCTTTGCGTAGAAGCTACAGCAATAGCATCAAACACCTTGCACACTATGACGTACAGAATTCCCTATTTCGCACTAAAATCGTAAAAAAACAGTGAAGATATATTGAATAATTATCTTTTGACCCACTTTCCCTTCTCGTCTCGCCACAAAGGAAATAAGGTCGATTTGATGCTTATCTTATCACTGCCGCTCGATCTTTTGCTCTTCTTTTGTCTGTCTGTCTGTCTGTCTGTCTGTCTGTCTGTCTGTCTGTCTGTCTGTCTGTCTGTCTGTCTGTCTGTCTATCTATCTATCTATCTATCTATCTATCTATCTATCTATCTATCTATCTATCTATCTATCTATCTATCTTTCTTTCTATATCTATCTATCTATTCTATCTCGCTGTCTCTCTCTACCTCTCCCCTCACTTTATAATGGCGAATTTCTTCGTCTACATTTTGTAATGAAATCGTAAACTGATTGATACAGAACAGAAAAAGCGTTTTGCTTTGTACCAGATTTGATTCATGCATTCCTTGAAATTCTCCATGTTATTATGTTAACGGGCAGACAGACAGATAGATAAACACATAAACACAAAACACATATGCGGAAAGATAGGTAGGTAGGTAGGTAGATAGATAGATAGATAGATAGATAGATAGATAGATAGATAGATAGATAGATAGATAGATAGATAGATAGATAGATAGATAGATAGATAGATAGATAGATAGAGAGATAGAGAGATAGAGAGATAGATAGATAGATAGATGAATCGATTGATTGATTGATTGGTAGGCTAGTTGATTGATTGGTCGATTGATCGATTGGCATTATGTTGACAGGCTGTACGTTTTAATATCCTTGACTCTCAAAGTATAGAATATCCCCGGATGTATTGATTTACAGACCACTAAAATTTGATCATTACCGTAGTCATCCCTGCGTAGTTTATAAAAGAGTAAATTGTTTCCTTTCATCCGTTTCTGCACGTTGAAAAGTAATGAGCTGAACCACAGCACGCTTGACATCATGATGTATTCATTTTGGGCCAAGGTAGAACACCTTACGGTCGCAGGTGTATTCAATTCCGTGTATTATACTTAATTGAGTTCTAAGGGTTTTCTAGTTTATCGGATCTTCTTCTTTCGCGTCTTGACCTCATTTCATCTATCAAAGAAACATTTCACGGCTCGAAACATTCACACCGAGAGAGAGAAAAACCCCTTGATTGACTATGTGACGTAGGTAGTGAAGAACCCACGCTGTGCAGGTGGCGAGAACGCATATTTCACGGTCTGCTTGACCAAGTCACTGAGCGTTGAAATACCTTATTGGTTAGATCATGTCGGCGCTTAGGGTCGGCGTTCCCCTGCAGGGAAATTTCGCGATGGACGACGGAAGAACCTTTATTTGGCGACTTTGACGCAAGCGCCGCGCGACGCTACCGTCGCCACTAGAATGACATTGTCTGGCGGTCAACTTACAAACTCTCTATGTTCAGACAGGAAACAATGCAGGGTTTCCAAAATACGTGATACCCATCAAGTTCATATGAAACCTTTCACTGAGTAATATTCCTTTCAACATTGTGGTTCTTCACGTCGGCAGTTAATCTGTGTTCCGCACAGTTTCCAATTAAATCGAGGCCCTAGTGCCATTCTAGCTGTTTTCTTTGCGTTCTTTCTCCGCTTCCTTTGGCAGTGTCGCTTAACAAATGCGGAGATATTATTCCCAACCGATCGAAAATCACGCTTTCAAAAGTACGCATAAACTACGCGACCTCTATGCGATTCACAGTGCAGCAAACTGTAAGATAAAGATACGGATAGTCAAAACGTCCGAATGTAAAGTTAGTACGCGCCTCGAAATTTAAAGACTTTTACTGAAGCTTTCAGTAAGGAAACTTAAAAACCATTACCCTTCGGAATCAACAATAGAATCTATGGGTCACCGTGCAAAATTTGGTACGGAAATTACCCCAAATTTAGGGACCGTTCAGTTTTTACGGCCTGGGGGAGGCAAAATCTTGTCGCCTGTGTTCAAAAAAATATAGACCCCCCTGCATTTTTCGTGAAAAAAAAGATGACCCCCCCCCCCTTTGTCAAACGAAAACATTTGATGACCCCCCGCTGAAAAATAGCCAAAACCCATATGCCAAATTTACCCGCACGGTTTTGATTTGAACTTCGGTACACGTCGCACTTTATTCGTGTAGCAGAGATGCCAGTGCACAAACTTCTCAGCCACATCCATGCAAACGTCTGTTAATTAGGACGACTGTAAGGCAATTTTTAACTTCATTTCCATAGACAACTTATGTCCGTGGACATTGTATAAAGTAAACTTTATTGGAGTGGTTCGTCAAAGGCAGCCCTCCGGTTAAGAGGGTCATGGGCCATTACGTAAAGTCAACTTTATTCTAGTGGGCCACCAAAGGTGGCACGGCGGTAAAGAGAGTCGATCATGGCCATTGCTTAAAATAAACTGTACTGGACAGGGCCGCTGAAGGCGTCCGGCCGTTGAGATGGTCATGGGCTTTTACATAAAGTCAATTAATTGTAGTGGGCCGCCGAAGGCTGCCCGCCGGTAAAGAGGGTCGATCATGGCCATGGTATAAAGTGAACTTTATTGGTATTATGTTTTTGAAAATGTGGTGAACCCCCCTTTCCTACCAGTAAAAAAGCGATGACCCCCCCTTCGCGGATTCCAAAATTACGATGACCCCTCCTTGGATTTTGCCGGCCCCCCGGCCGTAAAAACTGAACGGTCCCTTAGCAACTCATACATTTCAAAATGGAGGCCATCCCTGTGTTTACTCTGGGGGAAAATAACATTTTCCATGTTTACAAAAGATAGGTGAACACGATTGGAACTAATTTGAGATAGTTGGATCTTTACATTTTTCACATTTCTCAAAAGTGTTAGGTGCCCTATAGCTGAATGTTGCGATATTACAAATTACTCATAAAAACAAGTGTGTAACGCGAAAAGAAAAGCAGATGCACTTACATTTGCTGATTAAATTGACATAATTACACCATCCAATTATCCCAAATTAGTTCCAATCATGTTGATGGTAAAAACTTTATTCACTCCATGAGTTTCAAATGAACACACACAAGTGGTAGACCAAAATGTATTGTAAAACTTTGAGAGTCCGAATATCTGGCCCATTCTATATGATGTCAGCTCTTCCGATAAGCGTGAGCACATCCTGTTGTACCTTCACCGCTAGTCTGACATCAACCCACATGTCATGATTATGGAACTTTCAAATGTTCTACACACAAAATGCCGTCGATACCATACCATTAGTACTCTATACTTAATCATAATTCAATGAGGCCAATTCAGAGGCCGGTATCCCTTTTTCCCCTTTACTTTTCTTTTTTATGTCAAATGCAAGTTCTTCTAGTCCCCGTTTATACTGTTTAGGTTGTCAATACAGTGTCTGTTCAAGTGCAATGCACTGTTATTGTTTACGTTTGAATTTTTGTCCAGGCCAAAATTCGCTCGCCGACA
Source organism: Ptychodera flava (assembly GCF_041260155.1). Classification (NCBI taxonomy): domain Eukaryota; kingdom Metazoa; phylum Hemichordata; class Enteropneusta; family Ptychoderidae; genus Ptychodera; species Ptychodera flava. The sequence continues at coordinate 12,547,409 of NC_091943.1, read as the reverse complement.
ATAACGTTACAATGCAGTGTACACAATCATGTACAGGCTGAAATGACGAGCGGAATACTGTGTATCTCAACATGCTTTCGGAGAAACAGGTCCTGGTTATTTAAAGTCCAAAAATGCACATACAAGGCAACGTTAAATCCTATCAGGGCTGACGATTTTACTGAAGCAATGAACTGTAGGATGTGAAAACATTTTTATCAATTCAGTTTCCTTTGTTTATCAAACTTTTTCTTGTTTCACCTGTCGAGTTTTCTGTATTCAGCAAATCCAGTACGCATATATTGCATATTTATTTTCTCGACCAGAACACCAGTATCTCTGGTTTATAACTTTCCTTACTTAAATAGCGGGAAAAGGGTTACCCTGATATTGTGAGAAAGAAACAGTCAGTAAGATACCGCCGCATCAAACGCAAAACAGAAGAAAAGAATATCAAAACTTATTGCTACTTGACTTTCGAAAAGAGTAAGTTCGCTCATAGACCCTCGAGAAAAACGTTTTTCCTCGAGGGTCTATGGTTTGCCATTGGTATACCTTTACTAGTCGAGACTGCCACGACTGATACTATGCCTGGAAATGTGTGACCCGAACCTTGACCTGAAACAGAACATTGTCAGTTTTTTGTGACTTGTCATCATCTTGATTAGATTCAGCTCATCTGGTCTGGATGAATGAATAATGAAACAAGACTTTGAATTAAACAAAAATATTGTTGTTTACATTCCCCTGTTACACATGGGTCTCTTTAGATCAGATAATTATTTATTGATGTACTTATTCATTTATTCTGTTATTCGTTCGTGCATTTAAGTATTTATGTTTGTCTATCTGTCTTTCTATCTATCTGATTATTTATTAATCATTGTATTAAATATTATAATATGTATACGTATATATATATATATATATATATATATATATATATATATATATATATATATATATATATATATATATATATATATATCATAGTACTGTCTTTCAAGGATATCTTTTAGCAATTATGTTAGCTTATTCTACGTCCCGGATGGCAATATTTCGTTATATGGTCCAAGTCGTTGCTATTTATGAAGCCAGCATCCATATCTTTCAATCAAGATGGATTGCCCCATGGACTCAAAGAGTGAAAATTTTATGGCAATTTTTTGATGTACATGCCATGTTTCCATTAAGACAGCTGCTTTTGCCGAAGGCAAATCCGCAGATGATTTGTGTGTTGACGCTGGAGGGTAGTTACGCTGCTGTGATTTCCTCCTCATAAACCCAATTTCATTGTTTCCGCCACGGTGGAATACGTATCGAATCAATCGCGCGGCTCTCCGACGATAATGATGAGTGCGTCTACTACCACCGTTGCATGCACAGAAAACATATACATTGGTAAATCCAATATTGCAAGCTAGTTACCAACCATGAGTCCGATTCGTCAATCAAAATTTCCAATTAGAACCATTCAATCGATCAATATCGGCCACCTAATCGCCGATTGCGAAATTGCTGAACTAGATATTACATCGCAAGCAGCACTTATTGGAAGGAGATGTGTTAACGTCATTTAACAGTTGCCGTCATGTGCATGAATAAGTATTGGAAGATTGTATTTTGTTGATTTTAAAGCGCTAAAACTTTGAGAATTCTTTCAAATCTTTGTACATTGAAATGGACAATGAAAGTGTTTAAGAGTAGTACGTTGTTTTTTAAAGTTAAACGGACAATAATTTAAAATCGGATTTATTTATCAAAATCGCAGTACTGCTTGGTCAACAGTGAGAAAAACTGCATTGGAGATGCAATAAGTACAGAAACGTTTGTTTTGAATTAGCCACATAATTTTTGACGGTGTGTTGCAAATGCAGTGCACAGGAGCAACAAACGTTGAATCGTTTATTAGGGGTGAGAAAGTTGATTTCGGGGATAGGGGCTGAAGGAATTTTGGAAAAGAAAATGTGAAATTACCTTGATTCTACTGCACAGAAACAAATTGTTGGGGGAAAAAGTTGTTGGCAGGATGATGAGTTAAAACAAATTGTTGCCATACCCGTTTCTGTCAGCTCTCCCCCTCCCGAAATCAAATGGTCCACCCCTTAGTCGAGCCGCCTGGAAAAGATAGGCGTTTGATACATGACTAACGTACAATAATTTACAGGAGTGTTCGGCAACGGTATACATTATGTCTGATCTTACTAGTGTCGTATAGGTGGTAGATATATTAGTCTTAGGTCTGGTATCGAATATACCCTAAATAACACTGGTCCCTTTCAATTTTTTTTCCTTCAGATTCCTTCTTTTCAATCCGTTTTTTTCTTAATATATGTTAATATATGCATGTTTTATAATGGACATAATGAGAGATCAACTACTCGTAAACTACAGTGTCTTTGCTGTGTATTTGCACAAACTGGGTTCTTTACGAATTGAGTCAAACTATTCATTAACTTGATGGAATAACAACTTCATGGGCCGTAGATCGTCACTTTCAAATGAATTGACGACGTGTGGGTCCCAAACAAATATTTGCATGCTGCGGCGTTAATATTACAAATTCAGTTTGCCGGTCAAATGTTCCGACAAGTATTTTCTCTTACCTTCGCAATACAAATGACGTATGGTACTTTTTTTTATCCGGTCAAATATTACAAATAGCTTCACTCAGGGTGAAAACAGCCGACCGGGCCTGAGCGAGAGAATTTTCAGTGCAAGTACACATGAATCTTACAACTCTTTTCAGACTAACTCTGTCGAGCTTGCAAGAGGTTAATCGGGCGACATTCTCATCAAAAGTGAGCAGGTTGACTTCCATTTCGAGAAGATCAAAACACACCGGCACACTAACTCTGAATCGGAACCGCCAGTGGCATCAAATGGTAAAATGGTTGTTTGAGGAAAATGCCAACCTACGTCCTATAAAGCCCTATAGTAACTTTAACATTTGAGGCTTGTCACCGTATATTTATCCTTTAATCCAGCTATACAGACTTTGTCATAGCTTACTCCCTATAGAGCGTTGAAAAAGACACTATCCTGTTTCTCAGCACTTTTAAGACCCATAGCTATTAGGGACTGGGAATTTTCTTCAGCCTGGGGGGGGCCGGTGGATTCATGGGGGGGGGTCACCCTGTTTTTGACTTTGGTGATAGGGGGGGTCACCATGTTTTTGAAATGCCCAATAGGGGGGGTCAGTGTGTTTTTGAATTTTGACACAGGCTCATCATTGCCTAAAATGCTAGTGTCAGCCACAAATTTCATCATTCAGTTGTATTTTTCGGCGCGCCCTTCGGGCGCGTAACTATAATAATCAGTCATATTTTTCAGCACGCCCAACTTTAACATATCAAGCATACATACATCAGAGATATCTGTATGTTCAATATTTTCAGCGTGCTCTTCAAGCGCATTACTTTAATATATCAGACATTTTTCAGCATGCCCTTCAGGTGCATGACTTTAATATACCAGGCATATATATCAGAGATATCAGGATGTTTCATATTTTTCGGCGCCATACTTGAATAAATCAGAGATATCTTGATGTTTGCTAAGTGAAAGTGTACCATTATGAAATCTGCATTTCATATGAAAAGGATGACAAATTATGTTCTCTCTATGAGAATTCAGTATGAGAAAGCAACTTGCACAAATATTTCACAATATATATATTTGATACAGTGACTTATTTTAGAGATAGAAAAATGACAAGATATCTTTCCTTCTCATTGATACAATTATTTTCCTTTGTTTCACAGGTTTTCTGTAGAAAGATGTTTTTATGAACAAAATAACAGTTAAAAAAGGCAGTTTTTGTCATTATTAGCTGTGCTTTTATGGTTTCAATGTTACAAGAAAAGATCCTCTCAGACACTGTACACATCAGATTTGGCTAAAAAAGCTCTCTATGGCTCCTCAGGAATTTATTGGATGGTTGGCAAGTCTTAACACCCATCAAAGTTTTTGATTCACTGCTTTTTCCTCTTTGATATTAATGATTGACATCCATTTCTGTACAACAGTTCAGGACATCTGGTTAAGCATAGAAAGTGTGAAATACATTCACAGCTCATTCAAAATACAGCTCATTCAAAATGTACTGTATTCAAACTTTAAGATTGACACTTTGAAAGTCCTATCTTACAACTGACATGTCAACAATTTCATTAAAACATAGAATGACTATTTAAAATATAAATATACCGGTATGTAAAATGTAAAATATATACATACATATATATATATATATATATATATATATATATATATATATATATATATATATATATATATATATATATATGACGACATGTCCACCTTTTATTTTACCTATATATATATATATATATATATATATATATATATATATATATATATATATATATATATATATATATGACGTTATGTCCACCTTTTATTTTACCTATGTCGCGCCCCGGGGGGGGGGGTCACCCTGTTTTCGAAATTTGGAATAGGGGGGGTCACCCTGTTTTCAAAATTTGGAATAGGGGGGGGTCAGCCACTTTTTGACGTCGGCAAAAAATAATCCACCGGCCCCCCCCCCCCCCCCAGGCCGAAGAAACTGACCAGTAGCTATTATATCTTTTTGCATGTTACTTACCAAATGTACCGTCCAATCTTTGGAGAGATGTATTTGATTCCCGTTATTTAAGCCATGCTGTCGTTGGAAATGACACTATTTCAATCCTTGGTGATGGCTTTGGTCTATCAGAAATTCAAGCATTTACTTATATATATTTGCGGCTGCCATATTTGAGTTGAAAATTATTTTGTTGTTTATTAAATCTACGTCATCAGTCTGATAAATGTTCCGTGGTCACACTTCGTTCATATAAGTTGCATTTGATGCATACATAGCTTATTGGGGCTTTCAATAATCGTTGTCACACAAATACAAGCTGTAGACTGATAATCCAAATACTGGGTACTTCAACATTCCTTATGGGGTACCCCAAGAAGCAGTAGTTCAGTTGTATTCAGGTCTTGTAACCATGCCGCCAAAGAGATTAGTAAGAAATCTGACATTTGGAAAGCGCTTGGCGGGCCGTCGAAAAATCCAACCTATCGATTGATATCCCGGCTGATAGTCATGATAGGACTTCGGATGAACGACATCAAGTGATAATGATGCGCGGCTGCACAGCGGCGGATACACCGCCTGGAAATATTGAATTATAAATTTAATCTTCTGCATCGTCTATAGTAAAGGATGATCTGTCCTCGCTAAAAGCAACCTTAAAAGTTTACAGGACATAGGTCATATACAATCATCATATGGCGACAAGACTTCACAAACCTCTTGTGGTCCTATATATTGCCTTGTCTAGGCATGTTATGAATCCTAATATTGCGCTTTATTCGACGTAAGGACGGTGTTACAGTATCTTACATTCAGAGAAAAAATCTTCCAGAATATGTCTTGGTGATTAAAAAATGTGTACACAGTGTTTTTACTACTTACATGTACATAACGTCATGTAGAGATTTCACTTTTTCTCGAAAGAACGAGATATAACGTGCTGTTGTTCTTCGTTTTTTCTTGTTTTCAATCGATATCGTGCACAGAGAGTGACTCCTTTACATATATGCGTTATTTTACTCAATGTGACTTTAAATGACCCTACAAGGACTCATTTGGGCGTACGGATGATATAATGAACCAATACCTCTCACTACAGGGGCAAGTCTTACCTTAAGGCAAGGTAAAACACACCAAATCGTTAATCCACACACAGCAGGTATTAGAGATTTTGTGTTATGCATGGTAATTTGATACGGGGTTTGCACAAAACCTTTCTGCTTGCATTAGCCTATAGACATACATACATACATACATACATACATACATACATACATACATACATACATACATACATACATATATTTATTATTCACACATACAGATTTATTACACATATTTTTGATAGAAACATGAGCAGACTTGTAACGCTAAATTTCACCGCTTGATGAGAATTGAACAGATGGTTGGGTCGTAATGCAATGTTGTTGAGTAGAGATTAATTTTTAGCACTTCAACTTTGAACGATAAGAAATCAATTGGAAGCGTGTTTTACTGTCGTTTGGCTGAGCTTTTAAGAAGTAAACATGTCGACCTAAAAAGGATAAGAGGCTTCAAACCAACGCTTTCAATTTTGGACGTTAATTTTATAAAAATTGTTTAAGTTATCAATGTATTGTTAACACAATACGATTTGAATGGGAAAACGTCATCCAGTCTATCAAGCAATGTACATGCAGGTTTCTGTGTGCTATGGATTCTAATATATTAACATCCCCACGCCTAACACTTTACTTATGACCCGTCCTTGTCAAGAGAAAATCCAGCAGTAGAGTTTCCCAGCATGCTTTATAGCGACGCCACGCTAACAACGATTAATCTGTTATCTTATTTTTCATCTGGACTGTCTGTCCTTGACTTAAATATTACAGTCCAATATTACACGCCCTTTGAAAATCACTCGCTCTTTCACACTTTAGGCGCACCTGCGATCCATTCAGTGTGACCCTGTCATACATGCCCGAACGTTACGTGCGAAATTCTGCTTTCAGCACTTTCTGTCTGATCCTTTTATTATTATTTAAAGGTATACTGTCACCTGTTCCTATTTTGCCACAGTTTCCATGGAAAGAGAAAATCTAACCAATCACAGATTTTAAGCGGGTGGCAGCTTTTTAAAAACACCGCCCTCATATGGGCATTTTGAATACCAAGGAACGCCCCTTTGACCATATATTGGCATATTTAGATTACAGGTGACTGTATACCTTTAAACCCCATCGTACATGTAGGTCTTAAAGCTTACATCTCAATTCTTTGTTACAGTGCTCCTATGATATCTGTTCGGGCGTTGAATACAGGAACGAGGAACACATCGCCGACTATGTTTCCCGCCACAACATCAAGGGCAGTACGTTTCCTTGTTTTTACAATCCCGAGAACAAGAGTCAGGTTTTGATGAACGAGATTTTCAACAACAAGGCGATCCTCCACGCCATACTCTGGCCGCTTCTGTCCTTCTTATCGAGCGTGCTCGCAGCCTTTTTGGCCTACAGGAAATTTTACCGCAACGACGGCAACAGGAAGAAGGCCAACTCCAGGTCCAATTCGAGAACGACATACAAGAGGTTCTCTGACCCAGTGCCGCTGTAGATTGAACCTCTGTGATGTCCCGGCCAACCGAAGGCAATAATCGAGTGAACTCTGCAATGATGGCAGGGGAGATCAAATTATCGAGCAACAAATTGTTTTTTTATAGTCAAAGATGGAAAGGAAAGTGTGATGAACCCAGGGAAATGTATTGAGTGCACTTAAAGTTTAACCTCAGCGCAAATTATCTAATCTCCAGCACTGTCGGCTTTCATAACATCCTTCGAGGCGATTTACTAAATATCACACCGAACTCGGCGTCCTCCTGAACTCATCTCGTCCGCAATATCCTGTTTTCAACGAAAGCAGAGCATGGTGCGGCTACCCCCGGGGCGTTATGCATCGAGATTAGAGTTTTTTCATATACCTGTCTTTCAAGAGTCGTCGCATTCTCTCTGAAAAGAACAATCCAGTGTGACATTTGAGGTGACAGCACGCTTGTCTCAGAGTACAAAATACCTCGTGCTTAAAGGGATATTGATGTTTTTCGAATTTTCTCCTGATTTTCGTTCTAGAAAATAATTACATTCTCGTACTCTTCTCCTCAACGTGTGTTGAATTACAAAGTATTGATATCACAAAGACAATGCATTGTGGAATATAAGTGTACAGACAATAAATGCTATCAAGATAGAATATGCCTCGAGAACAGATATTCTGACCCTCAAACTTTTATAATACTATTTTGGTCTACCACTTGTGGGGGCTCAATTTGAAGCTCTTGGAGTAAGAAAACATTCTACTGTCTTAGTTTTTCGAAAATCGAAAATTTTATTCCCCCCTTAGAGTTGACACAGAGATAGGGGCCCACTTTGAATTTCAGGTGTCGGTTCTCTATATATACTATTACTAGATAATTTTCTTGTACCCATTTTAGTACAGTGACTACCCCGCCGATTTTTGCTCTTGATTTGGTAGGAGTGTGGCTGAAAGTTTCCATAAGGACAGTTTGAGAAAAAAGTCTTGAAGTCTTTCAGTTTTGAGGCACATACTACCTTTAACGTGATGGGCGAGGGGGGGGGGGGGAGAAAATCGCTTTTTAAAGATGGAACAAAAATATATGTTATGAAAAATACACAAGAAGTTACAGCTAATGGAGATCTAATAGAAATTGTACCAATATTAGGAAATAAATGTATATAGAATAATTGACCTTTTCATTCGTGAATGTACTAGATAACATCTAATATATAAAAATCGGGACATACGTTCTTTCAAGTAAAATAAGCAGAATTTAGCATTCGCTTTATATTTTCAAACTCTACCAGAATTTTCGATTTCTATTACTTAGTTGGGTAAAGGGAACGCCAAGTAATTTAAATTTTGCCTATTTACAAACTTAAGTGAGTGTGAAGCTTTTGGTGTTCAACATTTTGATGTTCAAAATTTTGCTGTGTTGTAAAGTGTTATAACGTTTTTGTGTTCTGCTCAAAGTGAAGATGGGTTTGCCATATAATGTAGATATGTCTCTGTACAGAATTTCAAAACCTGTGGCCGTTGTGTCGATGGTCGTTTTGTGAGGTATTCAATAAAGTGTGTGTTCTTCGTAAGTCGCACAGAAAATGTACAGATTTATCTTATTGGGTTGAAGTGGTGGCCCCTGGATAAAGAGTGAACGCGCGACCTCTGACCCCCATGAAGAAATGTAAGGCAAGTCAATAGTCGGACGTTAGATTCGCTTTAGGATCTAGGGGTGAGAGCACAGAGTACTGCAGGCAATATTCGTCTAGAAGGATCAATGAATGTCAATTGATGAAGGGTATTAGGGAGGGTAATTAACATATATTGACTGTTTTCTTTTAAATGCTATACAGAAATAGCGAGAGTAAAGTAATAGGCACACACGCGACACAGATAAGGTTTATATAATGAAAAAAGTTTTAATACATGCCATTTATTGATTATAACTTCTAGACGAATAATGCCTGCATTGCCCTGTGGTGAGAGCCAATCAAGTGTTGATGATGAGGGCGGCAGTGAAAGAGACTTGACTTGGTGTTCTGGGTATACGTTACAAAGACGCAAAACAAGTCCGCTTTTATTAGAAAAAACGCCGAGAAACGAAATATACTTTGCCATTACTAGTGAAAGTGTCTTAGAAAGCATTACGTGTGGTTCCTAGTTTTGTCAGTGAAAGTGTCTTAGAAAGCATTACGTGTGGTTCCTAGTTTTGTCAGTGAAAGTGTCTTAGAAAGCATTACGTGTGGTTCCTAGTTCTCGTCGTGACGTAGAAAATTACTGTCGTATCAAAGTGGCTGGTCAAAAACCACCAAGGCAAAAAATAAAGAAAATGTGGTTTTTAGAGCACGTGCTTCATATCAGGGCTTTTCTGACTCTGAAATGTGACATTTCCCTAACACTTCTGATAACGCTCTCAGCTACCTTACAATTTCGCAAGCAGTATTTTCAGTAAAAAGTTCATCCACGAGTTGTTGACTTCAGCTAAGAGAAATAAAATATTCATAATTCAAATATTTCCTTGGCAACCATTGCGGTCATCAATTATGATATGTTTTTACCCAAAATATGTCTAGGCAAACGCTCTCCCATTACTGAGCCTGGTAACAGGTATTAAGTTTGCGACAATGTGAAAATCTGTCCAATATATCTTTTAAGAAACGGAGTTAAAGGTATACTGTCACCTGTTCCAATTTTGCCGCGGTTACCATGGAAAGAGAAAATCTAACCAATCACAAATTTTAAGCGGGTGGCCGCTTTTCAAAAACAGCGCCCTCACATGGGCATTTTGAATACCAAGGTACGCCCCTTTGACCATATATGGGCATATTTAGATTACAGGTGACTGTATACCTTTACAACATAAGAAGAACTGCAGGTTGGCTGAGAATGCTCTTCATCCATTGGCGAATTTATGGAGTACGGGAAAAGGTCGACCTAGACCTCGACCATACAATGAGAAAACTTGACAATGCAAATTAGGTATTGACTATTTGTAGCTACAAGGGGTTGGAATTTGGATGAACACAACGGCTTGATGCAAGCGTTGTCTTCCGCTTGAACCGAACGTCGACACACAGCAAAACTGGATGAAGATTATGATGACGACGACGACGACGATGATGATGATGATGATGATGATGATGATGATGATGAAATTTGGCAGTTGTTTTTTTTTATTTTGCGTGGACTACTATGATGACACAATTATCGCAATTATTGTATTAATTGTACTGAGCATTCGTTCAAAGACATGACGTAATGCATAAAGCTGTTTAAAAAAAAAAAAATTGCCGCCGACAGTTCACTGCAGGTGAAACGAGACAGTTTCTTCCTAACTCGACTCAACAATTTTTAATAGGAGCTAGCGAAGATGACAGACGCGTTACTCTGATTTTCCTGGAGAACCGGAGGCAGAGAGTCTCCGTGATTTTGTCGTGCTTTGAATCATGTAACGAGGTTTTTATTCCAGGAACGCAAAAACTACGTCGGCACGTAGGAACCTGAAATCTAGGTTTAATGTTCCATTTAATGTTTCATTACGTCGCCATCATGGTCCTTAATTCAATCTTCTCGTCTGAGTACCGCGGTACTCGCTGAGTACTTGAGAGATAGCACGGGCACGTTTAACTCCCTACGCCGAAACTGATCATCGTCACGCGCAGAATCGTCATTATCTTCAAAGGACTTATATTATATAACTCTTGAAGACTTCGTCCTACTATTTTCCCCCGAATTTTTCCAGAATTAGATTTCCGACTTTCCTTGTACATATCCATAAAAAGGAAATAGCTGCTGAATTAGACAAAAACAAACAGAAAAAAATACATTTATTCAGAAATAGTCACCATGTCAAACACTATTTATCCACGGATTGTACAAATAAAATCCAAGAGTAATTTTCGAGGTCATTCACTGCGGCCCTGATGTTTTTTATCGACAACATCAACAGCGAAGAGTCGTTCCAAATCAGAATAGTACCGTGTTCTTTTAAAGGCTAAATATCACTGTGTAGATAATAACTTATTTACAGAAGTCGTTCATATGTAATGTGGCAGAGTCTGGATTCTATGGCTTGCTAATGAATCATGTATTGTTTATTTCGTGTTTTATTCCTCTTTACATCGAACCGAAATTGTTCCAGACATAGATATATTTCTTCTCATAATTCTAGCTCGCTGTCTTCAAACTCCGGTCTTATCTTATTTGAGTCGTTTATGATCCAAATCGATGCCTGCAGTGGCATTTTCTAAGATAAACACAACCTGAAATTTGCATATGGAACCCGGACCTCAATACAGATAATTAGTCGACACACCATATAAGAAATTCATACATTTCAACGGCCTTTTTCTTACCCTAAATTTGTGAAACTAGAGTTTGTTTATCTATAGCCACGATATTTCCATGCCACTAGTCCTAATTTCTTCTTCATTTCGGATACATGCCCGGTAGAAGAAACACATTCTAGCTTTCATTTTCCTGTTATTCGATTAACCCTTTGATCGTTGTAATTTTCTCCCGCCAAAATTTTAGTGCAAAATTTTACCAATTTTTATGAATTTTTATGTAATTCTGTAATTTTTTGATAATTTTGGACCAAATGGACATCACATTTCATTGACTTCACTTTTTTCTCAAAATATTGGTGAAAATCTTAGAAAAATTGACTGCGGTTTATTTTATAAAGGGGACAAAAATAGACTTTGGCGCTCAAAGGGTTAATGATTCAGGTCTAACGTGCCCATTTCTTTCCTTTGGCTGCTGTTCTCTCGTGGAAAGATTGCGTTTTGACGTAACCCTCAAATCTGTCTCAGATTATGGTGTCACTGCGATCGGAAGAAGAGCGTGCAGACAAACGTATATGGCGTTCCCTTTGGAAATAATAAGACAAGTACTTAATGGAATACTAGTAGGCTTATGTGCGTGTATAGAGTCTTTCGTTTAGATTACTTGTTCGCGGATTCGAGGACAAAAACGGATCCTTTTAAAGTATCAATTCCCATCTAATTTGTGTACGCGCAGGGTGTATAAATCTGTCTGTCGGAAATGCGTGTGGACACAAAACCAACTAACAAAATATCGGATTATGTTAACAAATGGTTAATGTCGAGCAATATTGAGTGCGCGCCCTTAAAACGTTTACACGAATTCCGACCGGGGCCTCACATGCTAGAAAGAACTATATTCAGCTTTTCTGATTGGAGATTGGAGATTTTGGATCGAATCTACGACGCCTTTGAAATCCGAATATCGCTATGTTGGTGATCGCATGACACTCAGACAACCTGCCGTATGCCCTGTGTGGTCGTTATTCTTCATTCTGGATATCTTTAGTGTGGAATCTAACCGTAAATTGTACATGTTTTACAATATATTCAGACTAGTCGTGATTTGTTTCTGTTTTGTCGTAAACAGGTCAAATGACGCAAAACTTGATACATACTGCAGGCCGGGATGAGTGAAAACGTTAATGCTGCAAGGCACAAAAATGCAATAGCCCATCTTTCAAAAGTAGATAGCTGAAGAATTCTGTACCCTAGTAGGATGTGTTCATGCTGCAGCTAGATTCCATAGACAAAATGATATGACATTTCCAAACATTAATACGCGTAAAATTTTACGCCGCCATGTTAAGGCTGCGTTCACAAATAACGATTAGGGGGGGGGGCTGGAGGAATTTCGATTGAAATCTTATTTTTTTCAGATCCCCCCCTAAGTACCCCAAAAAATTTTCAAATGCCCCCCCTCTATATGGTCAAAATTTTTCAAGTCCCCCCCCCCAACTATCACAGGCCCGCATATTTGTAAAGGATGTGAGCGCAGAAAAAATAAACATGTATAGCGCCGTTCCGCTCACGGGTGTTCAACACAACCTGTTTTAGCACTTTCTATAGTCATATTCCCAAGGCAAGTTCTTTAAATGCATCAGTGAATTTTTTAGATTTATTGGTCTAAAAGCCAACATGAGTTAACCAACTCTGGCCAGGTCAATTGCTCCTGCTGAAGAGCACACAAAATGACAATCATGAGAGAGTAGGAAAATTGTGAATTTTGGCTAATTGCCATATTGCACAGTGACCTACCAAAAATTTGTTTCAAAACTACAAGACATATATGGATTAGATGCTACTCAAAATTGACAACACTGGAAGGTAAAATGTTTCATCAAATAAATGTTTTATCTCTGAAATTTTGGGTGTAATAATTTTAAATTTGTTTAAAAAATTAAATAATTCCATTTGGTCACATATTTTTTCTTTTAGTCTTTACTGTTCAAAGTTTTACATCAGATTCTGTAACATTTTATAACAAGAATGTGAAAATTTAGAAAATCAAGCATGGTGACCCCATCTTTTTCTTTAATACCCGTATTTGATTATTCTCATATGCCAAAATTCAAATACTTCTATGTGTTCTTCCATGTGTTGCTCTCTGGCCTGATCTTGTGTACAAGTATGTTTCACTGTCATGAGCATCATTTGACCAAAACTCTTCTGCATGTACATCAGAGTCAGAGCTATCTCTTGCACTGATCAGGTATGCAGTGACAGTGACACTGCAGGAGGAGAGCATTAATGATAGTGACACTACCCGTAGGCAGTAGCTGTATTAACTTTGATAATTTTGGCAATATTTTTGTTCAGTTTACAACTGCATTCTTGTTCTACTCCCTACAGCATGTTGAATTGTCTAGTATTCAGCTAATGCTACCACAGCCTATATATGTGTACCATGCATTAAAACACTGACAACTGACTGTCAGCCTGGACTCCAATTAAATTATCACCAAATACGTATTTATATTTATATATACAGGCTTTGTTGACAAACTAAATATTGTGTGTTTGCGCATGCTGTAGGGAGATAGCAGGAAACTATATTTGTTCCACTGCATAGAAATATTGCAGAAATCATTGACAGTTGCAGCTTCTGCCCAGGTTAGGAGGCTAAAGTTTGTTTTTTACAACAAACCACACATTTAGATTTTTTCGAGATACAAGTCATGAAATGTGACAAATGGTTCTAAATTTGTTAAATTATTACTATGATGACATTAAAAATGGTATTCATTTTTCATTGAATTATCTACAAAAACTTGGAATAGGAAAATGTAAAACACAAAGGGAACCAAAAATTTCAAGTCCCCCCCCTACAGGTAGAGCAAAATTTTCAAGTCCCCCCCCCTCTACTACCCCCAAAATTTTCGAATCCCCCCCTGAATTCCTCCAGCCCCCCCCCCTAATCGTTTTTTGTGAACGCAGCCTAAGTATTTCTCATGAGGACTGCTTCCAAAATAGCATGGGAGTGATTGAAAAGTCGGACCGTGAAGTATTCTAGATATGCCAAGCCTATAAAGATGGCAAACATAGTACACAGTTAAGTCGAGACAGGCCTCAACATAGATTCAGTTGGGACGTCATTTCGTGTTTAATATCGTGTAGAGTCTCGAGTGTTCCTCACTGCAAATGTCGAGCGCCCTCATCGTTCAGCTACGGTTATTTTGTGATGAATGACGGTAGCAAACAGGGTACGTGCCCTTTACAGAGTTTTTTTTTCTATTAGGTAATTCTTCGAACACATCGCCGATGGGAAGTTTTTAAGTAATTTAGTATGATTCCTATTCCAGATAGACTAAAAATTTATTATTTCTGTAAGCATTTCAAAGAAGGGTGGAAACAGATCCTAAGAATTGTATTATAATTGTGAAAGCTGATACTAAAGGTAATCTGATATCATGCGATTTAGTCACAATCGCCAGACATCGTGAAATTACAACTCTGCTGATAAATTGAATTATTTACAGCGTCATAAAATAAACATATGAATTCACCGAAACTATTATCAAAACAATATATCAATCATCGCCACATTGTAGGCACTGCTGATCGAAGAAATTTTACATAGCTGTTGTCATTGACTTACAGTCAAGAACTCTACTTTTAACAATTTAGAGTACATGAGATTGAGTTTTTTTCAAGCATTTTCTTTCTTATACAGAAATAACAAAAACGATGTTCCCGCTCTAGAACCTAAGTGATTTTTACAATCAAAATTCCCGTGGTTGTGTTTTGCAATCTTGTAAATGATATTTTTCAGCCAATAGGTTTTGTCAATTTTTTAATGACAAACACTTAACCTCTGCAAAATAACCACAACCATGTTACTTACTTACGTTGGGCAAAGCCGTGTTAAAGACAGTCGAATCGTTTTTTCTTGTTTTGTAATACAGAACATGCAACAAGAAGAACGCTGACCTTTAGTTCAATTGCGTGTCGAGAATTCTTGTCATATCGAGATGATCAGAAAAAAATGTATTCATGAAAAATATGTGAGTGACAGGTTTTATATTACCAGAAGAGTACATTAAACTTTTGCTTTATAATGTCTACGATCCGAATCACAATGTCAGCTTGCTCAACCGAAATATCTCTCTCTCTCTCTCTCTCTCTCTCTCTCTCTCTCTCTCTCTCTCTCTCTCTCCTCTCTCTCTCTCTCTCTCTCTCTCTCTCTCTCTCTCTCTCTCTCTCTCCCGAGGATCAGCTCGTAAAATATTTTTTCAATGAACGATTTAGACAAGGTTCCGGATAGCAACGATATCACTCTCAGCAAATGTAGGCCTATATATCACCATGTGCTTTTCACCCGACAGACAAGAGTTACAATGTAAGATGCATTAGCAGAGTTGAAAACCGTCAACGACTATCTTCTACTTTTATCTAATTTATGATCGTCAACTTCTTGATGTACAAGGAGGGGCTGAAAACCTCCAGGCAAGACAAACCGTAAACAGAAGATATATTCCATTACAGCACATCCTCGTGAGCGACGAAGTGATCAATCTAGACGTCGATGTCTCTCCCTTTACGGCCATAGAAATAAATTTCCCTTCCCACACGTCATTCTTGTTTTTCTTACTTTACATCGCGTTGTACAGTCGAAATCTTATCCCTACTTTCTGCTGTATTTTTGTAGGAATTATGGGCCATTCAATTTTACTCCAAATCGCATGCGTTATGCTTTTTTAATTTGTTTGTTGTTTGTTTACTCGCTTTACTTATATTTGTAAATGATGCAAATGTTAATTTTCTGTTGCATATTTAGCACATCTTTCTGAGCCGTATGTCGCAGAAGGTCAAAGGTTATTGTAAAGGCAGGGCAAGGCAAGGCCTCGGCGATTTACTTATGGCGGGAATAGATGTTTGACATGTTAAAGAAATCTTATCGATGATAAAACATTCTTTTTCGGAGCTTCAAAAGAAGCTTGCTAAACTTATAAAAGAACCAACGAACTGAGAACATATAGCCTCACTTGCCAATTCAAAATACAACAATCGTAACGTGAACCCCATTTGACCTCAAAAATACACCATGAGACGGATGAGAGTCAAGTAAGACGCTCACATGAACGATGAGACTAAATGATGTAGTAATTAGTCTGCAATATGATCTATTTCAGGATCTTAAGGAATCCTAACATGTTGTGCAACAATTCCTTGGTTTGAACGAAATTTCGATAATGATTACTCCCCCCCCCAAAAAAAAATGTGTATTTGACCGGTATATACTTCATTATACAGATGCACTGATAGTTTTCATGTCCTAGTATATATCATTTGGCATTGTTTTTTTATGATGTCTTCATCGTAGCGTGCTGTCTCTTCTTCACCTTGAGGTTCGAAATTTCTTCGGATTGCGCGTGAAAACGTTTAGCCAACAAATAAAGGAATATGATGGGAGACTGAACGCTTCGCAGAGAATAATTGCGGCATACATAGAACCGAAAGGAATACACATATAGCACAGTTTTCTGATGTTTGCAATAACGACTACAAATAAGCTTCACAGAGCTATTACATCGTTGGAATATTTGGCGGCTGTACACGACATTCTTCTTGCGACGGGTTTAACGTTGTGTAGCAGAAGACGAAAATTACATTTCAATACAATTGAGTTGAATCGTCAGCGCAATTTAAAGAAAAACGAATGAATACGGATAAGTCCTTACAATGTTTGAACGAAACCTAATACTGAAACCTCTGTTATTTCATCTGAATAGAAATACCGATACCTGCAGGCACTGATCGGAATACTTCAGGAAAAAAGATTAGAGCCTCGGCCCTGGAGCGAAAGTTAGTTATCTTTATGTGGAGCCGCTCGAGGGAAATTAACTTTCACATTCCATCATACGGACTTAATTTTCATCTGACATAGAAACGAAACTGATTAAGTTTTATAATTATGGAGGCTATGACTGACAACGATATACAATATTTTTCAGAAACCGGCGGATTCCGTGATGATGATGATAATGATGTGAGTGAAACCCGATGTGAGTTGAACAAAGATTAATTTGCAGATTATAAATAAGTATAAGTTGTGTGCTCTGAGACAAACCTTAATTATACACAATTCCAACACTGAATTGTCTTTTAAATTGGAATGCAAAGGGTTTTTCGAATATATTTGAGAAAACAGATGATGGATGCCAAATTCACCCAAGCTCTTGCGAGTATACGGTACCTTGTATTCAAAATAATTTTTATTTATTTATTTATCTACTTTCTTACTTATCAATCTATAATGACGTCAAACTGGCGAAATCCAATAACTGGCGGCATTTACAAATCAAAACGAACAGTTACATGACAAATCTATGAACAAGAAACAAAAAAGCTACAGACAGAGAGTAAAAAATTCAGACATACTGTAATCAAATACATTTAATACAACCCACAAGATAAGGCTTTTCCGGCAAGCAGTGCATAATCTCTTTGAAACACTAAGCTTAGGGACGATTCAGAATTTACTTCCAGGGGGAGGGTGGAGGATTTTCTATTTTCTGGTGATTTTTTTCCACGGCCCCTAGTAGATTATAGAAAAACCTATGGCCCCCCTCATCTTTCGTGTTTTTTTTCCATGGCCCCCCTAATATATACATGCATGCTTATACACTATAGACATATCCAGTCTAACAAGTTGCAGGAACTGTAGTGGACATTTAATCGATGATATAACAAATCATTTCAGGGTTATGTAACTATAAAAAGAAGGATTTGCAGGGACTGCAAGTGGCACACTTTTGGAAAGGGTAGCAATAAACATATCTGGTTGTAAATTTCTGAAGAAAAGTTAATTACTAAATATGAATACGTTTTTCGTATGTCTCACTGATACATATGATGCACACAAAGACAAGCAAAGATGTCAGTTAGAAATGGTGAACAGGAAATCAGAGGAGCAGATAATTGGCAAAGTGATATATATCTAGAAGTTTAATTGTACATCATTTGCAGATATCCAGATATTTCTGGAAAGTAAGATGTACATGTACATGCACAAGTTCAGCATACATTTTCATTTGATGATGCTGAATGCAGACTCACGGTGAAAGTTTTAAACATTAGGAATTAAAATTGGTGAAAGCCAACTTGTTTTTAATTTTCTCTTTTTTTCTAATTTGGTTGTCATAAAACCAAGTAGCTGCCACGGAAAGCAACAATGCTGAGGAATATTTTATATCATTTCTTGGACAAAACACCTTATCAAAAACATGAATTCACATGTTATTCTGCTCATTCCATTAACAATCCAATGTTCATATTAAAATGCAGATAACCCTGTGTAAGTCAAAGTTCACATTTTGTCAGCAGTATTTTTCAAAATTGACAGAGCATTCATATTTCAAATTTTTTTAACAAACTTTAATCTTAAAATAGTCATGATGCGCATGTTTTCAGATGACATGAAACAAATACATGTTAATTTGTTTTTTTGCCTTTTCTGCCAGCCGCCACTGAGAAATCTTTGATTATACATATTAGAATGAATGGGACACAGAAGTATTAGCATCAATACACAATGTGTAAGCCTATCCATATTTCTCCTAGCCTCATACACACTGAGATCACTTCTTGGACTACAGCAAATTTCTTGTGTACACAATATTTCAACAATCCGACACCATAGCATTGATGCAGTGCCACATGATCTTCTGGATGCACATACAGGATTATTGGAAAATCAACCCTTTTGTAAATTTTTCACCATATATTTTTGACAGTAATACATAATATTTTTATTTTCAACATTAAAAAACTATTCGCTGAAAAGCAACTTGAAGATGAGACGGCCATAAATTTATTTTCAAAAAAGTTTATAGTAGATGTAAGCACTGTAAAAAGTTATGTAGAACATTTAAAAAATTTAGAAAGGATAAAATTGATGAGAATGAAACATAGAAAAAAGGAGCAGAAAAGAAGAGAGGATAAAAAAATACGAGGACTATGACTGGTTAAAGTTGCTCTTGAGTGGGAACCTCATTAGATTAGATAAATACCTTGATAAACATAAATTACCAAAACAAAAAAAAATTGAAAACTGAAAAAGTTCAAAATATAACCGCACATATACATGCACAACCTTCATTCAATTTAAGAAAACTGTCAGGGAAAGATACTGTAACAACTTATGTCACAGATGAGTCAGAGTCTATAGCAGTGACTCTGAATTGGAAATCTCTGTCAATGGAGTCATTGAGAGTGATGATGATGGTGTTGGTTCTGAATATAATAGTGACACAGACACTGAACTGACGAAATCCCAGAGAACCAACGTGACCATGTTACTTTAAGAAGTGGCAGAGTAGCAAGTCGTTTTGTTTTGAATTAAGGTGGAGCTGCATGTTGCCAAAACAGTTTTTTTCAAAGCAATATTTCTCATCAAAGATGACAAGGAAACCCCTCATACTATATATTTTCAAAAAGCAGAGACTCTAAAGTTTAGTATGGTAGCAGTAGTTACCCAAAGGATGAAGTGGGTGTATATTTGGGGTAAAAAACCTCAATTTTGGTATTAATGATAAAAATTAATTTAAGTCAAAAACTAGACAGTATTTTCTGAAATGTAATATTTCACTTGAAAGGAGAGTATATGTAGAATAAAACGACTATTTTATTTGGCATTATCCGTCCTCATTTTAAAATTGTAGGGGTTTAAAGACTGACACTCTAATAATTGATTAAAATCATGATCAGCAAAATTAAAATGCCTCTTATTCAAAATGCCTCTTTTTAAAAATGTAAGAGCTTTATTGCCAAACAAAACCAATTGATAGTCGTTTTGTTATATAGCATTTAAAAAACATAAAGTGAAATGTTAGAAAATTTGACCCAGTCGGAGTGGAGTTATATTCTTCGGAAATTTTGAAATTGGGAGGCAAAAGAAGCCAAGAAATCGGGTGATTTGCATACATTTGCACAAATTAACACTTCTTTATCATGCAACTTTACACTGCTTTACAAGCTACAAGGTAAACCTCACCTGATGATGCTGAATATTTGCTGTAATTTTTAGCATTTGTTCAATGTTCATCTCTGTGTATCAGCATTTGTTTGTTATTCTATCACTACATAGAACACCCAATGCTGTATTTAGCAACATACCAGTGTGAACATAAATGACCATTGTTATTGTTGATAAATGAATTCTAGCCTGGACTTGATTCGAGATCTCTTTTCAACAAAAACAACCCCGACTGTTTACTGTATGGTTTGTGTTGACATGCTAAATACTGGACATTTCATGACGCTTCAGGGAGGAGAACAAGATACTGCAGTAGATGCATAAAACAAACCACTGTGAATATTACCGAATTTGGACGCTAAAGGAGTTTAACTAAACACGCTGAGTTTATCTGTCACCCAGGTAGCATCTATGGTTCTCTTTTGTAGAGATCAGAAATTCTGGGCAAATATGAATTGATGATTTTTTTCCTTGGCCCCCCCCCTAAAAGATTTGTGGTATTTTTGTCTGGCCCCCCCCCTAAATTTTCTTGGGAAAAAATGGGTGGCGCCCCCCTGAAAATCCTCCACCCCCCCCCCTGGAAGTAAATTCTGAATCGTCCCTTATTCAAAAAAGGAAGCATCGGCCTGAGTCACGCAGCAGTTTGGAAAGTGAAAAATATGTAAAACTTGTGTCGTGGAAAATATAAAAACACCGAGACATTATTAAATTAATAGGCTTTTCACGACTTTTTCATTGAATACATGCAGCACTGAGTTCGCGCAGCCTTAGGATAAGACTACATTATACTGTTGTTTACGAGCGAGGCAAGGCCATTTGACGAGCGCCCCCTAGAGAATATATAGCTTTCCATAAACTTCGTGTTTTATTGTTTCTTCTCCGGTTGATTAACAAACTGACTTTTAATGAGGGCACTTCTTGTTGAGTGATATGTTTCCATGCATTATAGAAACTCTTTATATTTTTTCTATATCAATTTACACCGGGGCGTGATGACTACCTTCGAATATACTGGATCCGAATCCGGGGTGTAATGACAATCTGATTATAATATTAGACTCACAACATGGCGTCGAGAGACAACTGGCATAGAATTTCGTTATTGAGACCAACCCAACGTAGTTCTGGAGGCTTATTGTGAAGCTTAGAGGCGGTATACCCTGAATGTCACACTCTGGACTTGGTACCAGGCTCTCGTACAGCCGCTGAATGGTCTTTTCGAAATGGCGGCGGACACCTTTATCCAGATAAAGAGTAAGTGTTTGAGCAATCCGATGTTACGAATGGAAGAAGTAAGTCTGAACAATGGAGACGCTTTCCTACGTGTTCATTGTCGTAGTCGGTTTGTGATGTTGAACGAAGAGCAGGGCCCTTTCGCCGCCGTGGAAATCGTCGTAAGGTACAATAAAGATCTGAAGAAATGTAGTGCGTCCATTCAGGTTTTCCACAAACCTTCGAACGTTCAGGATCTGAAAACTCCCGACGACATCGATTGGTACATTGACAGGGTGTTAGACCGATCGTTCGTTGTGTGTTCGGGCATCAAAAACAGCGTCGAGATCTGTGAAAAACTGGGCTACCGGCCCAAGGAATTAAGACATTGGTATCACCCATACAACCGAACCGATTCGTTGAGCTGTATGCTGTACTTCCAACCGCCGACCAAGTCTAGCAGCCAAGACCCCGAGACTCTCAACTTGTGCGCCCGCTGCAGGAATCTACTTTTTACGCTGAAGTTTCGGCTTCGGAAGGCCAAGAGTCGGTCAAGCAGTCCGTCGAGGGGATGGAAGAGCGACAAGCAAAAGGCAGGCGCCAGAAGAAAAAAGAGAAGTGTCTCTCCCCAGAGATACAAGGCGAGAACAAAATACATCACGAAAGCTTTGAAAAACAGTTACCTCGGTGATAAGCCAGTACAGAAAGAGAAACCTCGCGGGGGAAACGGCTTTCCCAAATACAGTCCCGCACAAGGGGGAAAGCCTTATTACCCGTACGTCGGAGGAAAGTCGTACAGCCCCCCATATTACGGCAGCAAGGGACTCCAGATGGGGAAGCCATTCTTTGGAGACAAGCCCCATCGTCAGCGAGAGGTTCAAATTAGACACAAAACTACAAGTTTGTGAAGGGAAAGTAAGCCAGCATCTAGCTGCACATGATGTTGTACGTGTATTGAATTTTCTGTAATTGTTACTGATTGCTGATCTACAATTCGATGGATCACAGCTTCTCATAGTGGAGGTCAGTGCTGAAGTATATCTGTCCATACATTCTGGCAGCTTGATTGACATGGTATAAACTCCCAAATCATAGCGAAAATCAATAATGACCGATTGCATTGTCACCCAAGCTCAACAGCTTGCACCATAGACATTTTATTCACCTTTAACTGTGAGTTTGCTTGTCAGCAAGGCAAGGCATCACAGCTTATCTAGCAAAGATAATGGCTTTTTAAAAAAAAATTTACAGTTTCCTGCAGTGCAATGCAAAACTCTCCAAAGTTTGAACTTTTCGCCTAGTCCAAAATTTTAGTCACCAATTTCAGTGGTGTCGTCATAGCTATGCACTAGGACACAGTAACAGTGGGGGGAAGGGTCAAGTGCTCATATTAGTTGATTTCAGCTGACCTAGTTCGGCCCCCAGCTGTGTTCATGTTCGCTTTCCCAGTGTAAACGTTACCGAAGATTCCTGGATATTGTCCCAAGGGAAATATCTAGGGGTGATATGCAGCATCTTGGTAGCTTTTATCCAATTGGTTGGCTGAATCTTACCGTTATAGTTGAATAGTGACAGTCGACCAATCAGATATAACCTTCCAAGCATGCTGCACATCGGCAGAATACATGTATATGTATATACATGTATTCTGCTGATGTACACATCAGCAGAATGCACGTGTACATATACATATGCATTGGCACAGTGTGACCACATTAGGGTAAATGCCACTTACTGACTACCTATATTTGATCTACAGTACATGTCAGCTACGGCTTTAGTGTCATTATTAAAAATAATAGAGAACGGAATTCAATTACAAAAATCTCTGTGGCAGAAAATTGACATCAGGAAAGCTGAAAAAGATATAAACATACTCTTTGTTATCAAATTACCATCAATGATGTCAATTAAACTGTCACTTTATATGAATTTGACATTTTTCTAACTATCTCATTTTTCTTCCCTAACGTGACGCATACATGTATGGTCCTCCCTTACGTACAGTATACATTTATGTTACATGTTTTTGTCGCCATATTTCCTGCTATGGAATGTAGCTATGCAATAACCCAACACTGAGAATGTAGAAAATGTTTAATGAAAATCTTTTGTGTTTTTTAGCTTTTGATGAGGAAGGGATTTTCTCCCTTTATGACTTCAAGAATGTGTGTGTATAGGCTAGCTCCAGCTCTATGTCCACACGCCTATATGACATTTCACTTGTGCAGACTGAGTAGGCTGAATGTATATTTGAATGAATATTTGTAGCACACAAGATAAGATGGCTTCAAAAATGCCAACGTGGAAAGTATCTGTATTGCTTCAACATTGTAGGCAAGATAACAGACACGTTTTACCGGAAACAAAAAAATTGGACATACGGACTGTTTTCTGTCAGTGTAGTTCAGTTGTACAGTGAGGGGGAAACTACAACACTGTAATATAAGGTTTTTGTATGTCTTTCCTTGTTATTCAGCTGAGATGGATACAAAACCAAGATATTTAACAAAATAGAAATTACAATCTTTTGATACAGCACAATTTACAAATCTCAAATTGTCACAGTACAAATCTCAGTTTGCGGCAATTTAAAAATTACATCATTATAAAATCCACTGGTGGTATTTCAAACCTGAAAATATCTCTAGAATTTAATATTGTGCATAAATGCAGTCAGCGTCATGCCAGTTGTTAGAATTTGTGATAATCAGATAATTTTAGAAAAATCAATCTTATCTTCACAGCGAGTACACTACACCAGGAATTCGTTTTTCACAAGTTGTCATATCAAAAATACTTCTGTAATCATCATACTGGGGAGTGTTTTTAATCCTGTTTCATAGTTTCCACACTCTGGCCACATGGTGGTTCTCTTTATGCACCATAGATAATACAAACAATATGGTTAGTGTGGAATCTCCAATGCCTTGCCCACACATACAATATAGCATTGAAAAGATTTCCTGAAAACCCACCAAGCCTTAGAATATTGAATATCAAGTTTCAGAGTATATTTTTGAGCATTTGAGTTCTTTCCATTTTGTGAGATATTTATTACAGATGAACAAATTTGCTGACAGAACAAAGCAGAAGCCCAGCAGCTTGTTTTGAATGTCATAAGATTGTTCCTAACAATGTTCAGAGCACCAGACTATACGTGTCCTGAATATTGTTCATTCTCATGTACGTTTGTTTTTAGTCAGCACAAACATTGTTGTCTCATTCAATTATAGTGTAATATAAGAAAGGTAGGCAGCGCTCTGTTTTCTTGTAAATATTTAGAGGAAGAAGTCGACAATTGAAAGGCCTGTGTACGGGTGAGTGGGTTGTTGACGGTGATTGCCCACAGGGAGTGATAGGCTGACTGAGGTCAGGATACGGGTCGTTTGCCATGAGAGACGCTGAGACAGGGTGACAATGCCATGTCATTCTGGACCAATGAGCTACCAGCGTGTTACCCACATGTGAAAGCGCTGGGGTCAGCGTAGTCATTATTACATGCATGACCTTCGCCGTTTACAAGCACTCATTATAAAGTTGGCCTTGGATTTGAATGCGTGGATACTCAGCTTGGGAATGGGTAGCACACAGCAGACGGTAACACACGTTTTAGTGTGTGTGTGAAAAGCATTGACCAGCAGAGCCATCACATGGGAAGTTTTTATTGCTTTCGTTGGGACTCACGTAATTGTTATGCTTAGTCATAATCCCTGGGCACCATTCCAAGTATCAACACCCATATTGACCGCACAGAATCTAAAAATAACACAAATTAAGTGCAAAACAAAGTAGAACGCCTGTTCAGTCCAAGTCAGATATTACACATTTATCAAAGTAGCGATATAGTTTCTCTGTTTCAGTATCAATTCATGGTTGTAACTATATAGTTGACATTTCTCCCACAGCATTGTGAGCCAGCACCGCTTTGGCTAGCTGTTATCAAATCAAAGCCCACCCACAAGTGCAACACATCTGTAAGGCTAGTGTGTCATTACACATGTACCATTAAGACTTTGGAGTAGATCTTTAGAATACAAACGTTCAAATTTCTCCCACCTTTACAATTTTGGTTCTCAGGACAGGCATGTATACTTTTCCTGACAAATTCCTACTTTATTTTTTCATTTCCGGGTCGTGAATATTTCTTTTCCAAGAACATTCTAACGTGTCTTCCATTTCCCAATAAAAGAGGTCCATCCTTTCCATTGAAAAGTATGGGTTTGGACTAAACCATGATAGTGAAAGGGTTAAGGCTAAAATCTTCACCCCTACAGATTATGTGAATTTTCAGTCCCCCTCCAAAGACGTAATGGTACAACCCATAGGCTTTCATCGTCCACTGCCAGGTAACTTTTAATGTCTAGTAATTTTGTAGACGATCTGTGTAAGCTCACTTTAGAACAAAACTGCAATGTTCTCAATAATGTCAAGTTTGTAACGTTGTAAATTTTGTTTTATTCCTGTAAAAACAAATATTTTGGGTTATTATTTTCTTTGACAAAGGTGAAAAAGTTTTATATTAGCACCTAGAAAAAGATTAATTTATTTCAGATTTTTTTCACTTGATTGATTTCTTTAGAATATGTATTTCAATTTGATTATTTGTGAGTCAGTGTTGACTGAACAAATAATTTTCTTTACAGACTCTGTTAAAGGGCCAGTAATTGTTTCTTTTGATGCATTTTTCACGATTGTTTTCTGCGTGTTTTCTACTCCTCAAAGCATGGTGAGATACATAGCATTCAGCTTCTCAACTCAGCCTGTACATGTGTTAACTGCATTGTTGTTGTTGACAAGTGAATTCTGGTCCGGACTAGAATTCAAATGTAAACCATAATAATGCATTTTACACATATGGACCCTGTGTCGACAAGCTAAATATAGTTGGTGTTAATGCATCGGGGAGTAGAACAAGAATTTGCTAATGACACACAAAAATAGTGATAAAGTCATCAAAAGTTGCAGCTAGTAACTGACCCTGTTAAATTTAATTATAGTCATAAGATTTTTAAAAACTAGTTAGAAAGGAATATTGTCATTTCCTTTTCATGAACTCTGGTAAAAATAATGCTTATTTTAAACTTTAAACTATGTGTCCATAATGTACAACTTTCTGTCCAGAGCTGTGTGAAAACAGTTTTGAATTTGTGTAAGCTCATGTTTTTCAAAAGGTATTTTTACCAAATCGGGGCTGTAAATCCCCACCCATTGATGGGAGTGTTAGGATTGTGGCTGACCAAATTGGCATAACAGCCCCTTTGGTTGAAGTTTAGTTTCTTGCCAAAATTTTTGCAGCAGACATTTTAGAAACCTTAATATATTTTCCATAAGTTTACACCGGTATTGCCTGAACTGTTTTCTGATCTTTCAGATTATGTCTTCCCTTTAAAAAACAAAATATCGAAAAATTTTCATGAACTGTTTCTTTTGCAACAGATTTCAAACTTTTCATAGACATAAGTTTAGTATAAAGATATTTTTGCACAGACTACGGCATGTCAGTGCAAATGTCCTGTTACCTTTCAACTAACTGACATAGCTCGGTGTTAGATTGAAGCTTTCTGTGATTATTATTGAATGTTTGGATTGTTATCGTAGATGTAAGAAAATTTTAAAAACATTTTGTCAATCACTTGTAGTTAAATATACAATCATAGAAGGTTGCTTTTTAAAATTAACTTTCCCTCAACAATATTGCATTAGACAATGTTAAGCTGCATTTTCCATGAATTCTAATGTGATTTCCTGAATTTCTTCCGTCAAAGAGTAAAGACTATAGAAACCTGAAAAATTGTATTGTCCCTGTTTTGTGTTTAATGTATTCAGTAACGCCAACTTTATTTGTGCACAGTTCCGCTCTACCACAGGTGCATTCCATATGACTTTGTGTGGATAGCATGATGTCACAATCTTGTCCTGTGTTTGTATGGCTTCCGGTCAACCAAAGAATTCAGACGCTGGAATCTTATCAGAGAGATCAGCATTGCAGCGCCAAATTTCCCATAATTTGTAACCTCTTCCTGAACAGATTTTGATCTGACTTTAATGTGTACATGAGGGTCAGTCATACCGGTGTATCTACAATAGTTTCAAAGGTGTGCATTCATCCCATGGAGGGAGTTGCCAAAGCTTGGTGGAAATGTCAACAATTACCAAATAAAATTAATCAGTCCAGAAATGATATGCCGGGATGTGACTCTGTCAGATTCAGCTAGGCAACATGTCTTCCAGTGAAGAGTACGGACAGTCACAAATGTGATAGAACTACCGGGTCTTTGTGTAGCTTCATCAGTAGTTTTGACAGGGCGATGTTCAGTTTTCATTTTACCTATTGGTTGTACAGTGTACAGTTTTGACTGTCTGCAGGATTGCAGCCTACATCTTCTAATGACACGAAACAAGTATAATCAGAATTTTATATATTTTCACTGGCAGAGTGAGCTTCCAGGGCTCTCACATTCACTGAAGACACAAAAATGGGATTTGCAGAATAACACTGTGGTATCACATGGCCTTTGTTGTGGTCAGGGCAATGCGGACTTACCCATCAAATCTGTGAATTAGTTATTGGAGCACAGCGCAATCATATCTCATCATGATATTGTAGTCTTTAGTGTTGATTTTCATGTCACAGAGGTGGAATCTGTCTGTAAATTCCGAGGATTAGTGTAACACAGTGTAAACTTTACCAATCAGAAGCTGTATCAGGCTTATCCGTTATCTTGTGGTTGCTAGGCAGCCTGTCATACATTCTGGAATATCGATCTGGGCCATACAAATTGAAATTTCTGTTTTCAGGTTGAATTGTGTAGAATATGAAAAAAATATTTTCTCTCTAGTTCTATGATTCTCATGTACTCTAAAATCATAAATGAAAACTACATGACGTTTTGCCCTTTCAAACTTGTTCGAACCCATTTCCATTTGTTGAGGTTGAACTTGGCCTTGATGTTTGGTTTTCCATTTGCTCAAAAAGTTGGTATGGTGTGAAGTGTGAAGTAGACCTCAGTTGTGAGTGTTGGACACAGGAGTTCATATTTTTGTCTTTTCTACCCACTGCGATATTCTTGCTTTTATGAAGTTATACAGGCATAACTGTGATAGGTATGTTATACATGTATCAATACTACACACAGCCAACTAACTGTGCAGACCTATACATCATGCCAGGACTTCATACAGAGCCCATGAGACCAGCGCCATGACAACCGCAAACTAAAGCGTAATCTTTCAAGCAGATAAACATTGACAACCCATCTGAAGCAAATTACACAATGCCAAAAGGATTGTCAAAAGTCTGGCTACTTTCACCTTTCAAGAGAATCTATCAAAGATTTTTGCCGCCATTTTTACCTCCGAGGATCAAATACTTATCTTTTGCTAGGACAAAGCAATAATTAGTGTAATGTGCATGGACAATCACTATCTCTGTGTTTGGGTTCTTGAGATTTTGTCGGACAGAACCCCAGGAGGCACTGGGAGGGGGTGGGTGGGGGATGGCTAAGCAATACACATGCAAGAAGGTTGATATTTTGACGTTTATCAGTCAGCTGTTATTATGAATTGCTCATTGACACGAGAGTGGAGTATATCAAAAGCCTCACCGTTATCTACCACCTCGGGAGTCACAAGGCTATCATCAGCCATGCCCTGTGCACTGAAAATGCTTATGAAATCAAGGGGACTGGAAAATAGTGTATGACGGTGTGACATGTTGGTATGGTAATAATCAGTGTTTTAATCACGTTTGAAACTTCAGTAGCAGCGGATGTTATGTGTACACGGATCACGGCGGATTCTCAGAGCAATTGGCAGTGGTATGTGTTACCTCAGGACAAAGTCTGACACGCAAGTTATAAAGTCTGCCTGGAAGAACAAGAGGCCAACTGAATGATCGAAGTGTTAAAGGACAAAGAAAACCAAGCCGTGATGAGTGTTCCAAAAGCCCTTTGACAATGAAGAATTTGTCAAACCACACTGTATTCATATTCTGTTTCATTTTTATGGCCGAAAACCAATATTTTGAAAAAATGTTGGCAGGAGTGATAAATCAATGAATTCAGCCTGTAACTGGGGGATAACTGATGCCGTACTATATAGCTGTAAAACAGGTCATGCATCTTGCAATATATGCAAGCATTTCTGAAATTCATTCCAGCTGTCAGAATCAATGGTCTCTCAGCTGTGAACACATTTCGCTGTGAAAGGCGCTGACGGATGGAGCTGGACTAATTAGGTACCATGACCCACTTCAGACATTGTTTGGCCGCGGCCGGGAGCCTTTTGATTTTCAAACAAGTGCGTGCAGTGACAGGCTGTAGGTAGACATGGCTGGTGTTGGGTAACCCCAGGGGCTATTACACCAAGAATGAAAGATGTGTTTACACAGTGTGGTAGACAAGGGCTGCAAGACTGATAAATTACTTCTGTCAAGGGAACATATTGCTTCCAACAAGGGAATGCTTTGTTGGAAGATTAATTTCTCAGACTTAATTTGGTATTTAGTGAAGTTGAATTATGATTCGATGTACAAGTCTTTTTCTCTCCTTAGCTTCACCCTCCTCCAAACTTTATTGAAATTTGTAGAGCTTTGTGCTCATTATTTTTTGAAATTTTTGGACATGCACAGACTATGTCAACCACAACATATATACATACAACATATATACATATGAATACTGAACATTACATTTCTTACAAAAAATAATAATTTTGCATAATTCCTAAATTTTGCCTAATTCTGCCTTCAGTTCTGTCTGTGAAAGAATTATAAATACACAAATTTTGTAAAAGTGTTGGCGTTGTGTTGAGCAATTCACAGTTTTATATTAGAATATATTACCTGTAGCGCAATTTGTAAAATACTGATGAACATAATGCCACACAGTTCTAATGATTCTGATGTTACAAATATTTCCTCCTCTCGACAACCATAAAACCTGGACATAAAAACGTATGAGTTTGGTGACAGCAGCTGTTGCACAATAGAGAGGTCAAAAGGTCATGCATGTACAGAAAAGCCTGAATGTCGATGCATGTATTCAGGTGTACGTGTTCCAAATAACGGTATGGGCCAACTGTGTAATTCACAACCAACTAACACAGTAAATAATCTGCCAAGTTCTCTCAGAGGCACTGTTCGGCTTTCTTGTCCATTTATAAAACTTTTAACAGTGTCCCATGGCGATTGTTTGATATTTGAAGTAGTCCATTGACGAGACACTACTTTCCATTCAAATTCTGCCCCTTTTCACAAAGTTCAAACAACTATCGATTCTGAATAGGGGACAAGACTAGGTCACCCTAAATCTTGTTCAGGGATTGGGGTGGACATCAAGAAAGGACACGAGTGACAAATAGCATGAAAGATGATCAAAGAGTGACATAACCTTGGAGGACCCATAATCAGACTATTATGACCTGAATATACTATTTGTCCCTGAAACCAGCATGGCGCTATATCAGGTCAGGGCGGCATCTTCACACAACTGTTCACGACCAGCCAGCGATAATTCTTTGAATGCCTTTGAGCGGACAACCAAAACTCGTAAAAACGCAGCAGAGCTTTGTACGGCTGAATGGCAAAAATGCATATCATTATCATCTGCTCTTGCAAGTGTGGCCGTTTGAATTTGTCACCAGTGGATGGATGCACTCAAGTGCCCTTGACTGACACTTTATCACTGTATCCATGGTGATCAATTATCAAAAGAAAAGAAAGAGACAAACCATGTATCTAATCACCCAACCAATACACATCATGTTTACAAGACCTGTAATCTGCAGTAAATAAGCTAATTATTGGTTGGTGGACCCCGATGAACTTCTGCTGTTCAGCTCTATGAATACACTTGATTTCTATAAAGCAGCTGAACCTGAATTCTGAAGGGCCAGTTGGGTGGTCCCTGAAGAACAGAGATTACGATGTTTGACCTTTGACTCTAACCAATTACAGGACGAGGCATGACCTTTTATTTCAGTTCACATCATGTATTACCCATAAAACCTGCAACAACAGTTGCATTGACCTAGAATATAATACAGTGTATGAGATGGGGGTCGCTGTCACCCCTGGGTATTTAGGAAATGTATGGAAAGATTAGTGTATGACTTCAGGGTAGCTGATCTTTTAGCCCTGGCCTAGTGTTAAGCTATTTGCCAAATACTGACAGCGGCATCTCAAAGGGAAAGAGAGAGATATTTCAATCAATGTCAGACACAAAGGTGCATGAGTTCACATGAATTAAAAACTTTTTCCCAATCAATTAATCTTGATCAAAAAGCTTCTAAAAAATTACGGTGGATATAATATTCATATAGGGCAAAAGCTGAACATTAATTGATATTAAGAAATAATTTTCAAAATTAAAGGTACGATCACTTTAAAGGAGGTTTTTAACTGTTTCCTTATTAACTTTCTACAATTGGGATCATAGGAAAATGGCACATATGTCCTTGGGGAATAGAACAAGAACTTGCAATGACCTACAAAACATAAGTTATTAAAAATATCAGCCACTGGAACTTTTAACAAAAGTGAAGCTTTGAAAAATGAAAGCTTTATTTCATTGTTTCAATCCCTAGCTTGGTCATCATAAAAGCAAGCATCAGATCTTAAAGTACAGAATAAAAAACTTCATGTTTTGAATTTTGCAAAAAGCACATCGGTGCTTATTCCCAGTGACACATAATCTTTGTAAGAAACTTCTTCAGAATGAAGTTGGGAATGTGTAGCTGTAGTTATTGGATTGAAACTTTTCTGAGTTCCCCCCCAACAACTATACTCAAAACTGTCAGAGTTTTATCCAGCATTTATTTTTTATTTGCAATGCATATGTTTCAATCTTATCTGTTAAAGATTTTGTAATTATTAATGCCTTGAAAGATTTTGGTTGGTCCCATGCAATGTTCAGTAGTCCCAGTCCTGTATTTCCCAATTTATAAATGCATGACCAGTGACAGGTTAGTTACAGCAAGGATTATTCCAAACTTTTGAAGTTCAAAATAGTGAACTGCAATGGACTGCATGTTGACCCATCAGCCACAATGTCATTGATCATGCATTGCCATTGTGGAAAATCAGACAAAGCCTCCAGCAAACAAAAAAAGTGTATTTGTGAAAGAGATGTTTGGAGAGTAAAGCCCGGCCATTGGGGGTTGCGGTGAAGTGTATAGTTTCAGAAGAGCTCAAGAATGTCTGTGAGTGCCACATCATCTTGGACAATTAAGACAAACTTTTAGCTAGATTGGCAATCGGTGTATGCTGTGAAAATTGGCTTTCTGGTCTGACAGAAAGACAGGGGACAGTCATGCAGTAACTATCCTTTTAGTCTTTTGTATCGAACCTGACTTTGTAACCCTCCGAGTAATGCACGGTCCATAACCAGCAATGTCTGCAGGTGATCAAAGACTCCTTGTCTTTGTGTCTAAGTAGAGTGATTACCAGCCATTCAAAGGCCAGCATTCCGCGGGGAGCTTCCATTATCTCATCGTATTCCCAAAGGTGTGTCCTATCCGGCTTTCATAGGGCTCTATAGCTATCAGAAGTGGTTCCGCGGAAGCCGTTGCGGTGATTCAGAGATTGTTGTAAACAAGGCCATGCAAGCAGGCGGCTAACCTTTGCATGGGACAGATCAATACAAGTTCAAAACGACCAAAGACAATGATCCTTCCACTAGAAGGAAACGATAAGAAAAAAAAAATGAGGAAAGAGCTGATTAAGAGTGACTTTTACCCATTTCCGGGTCTCATATGATTTAGTGGTTGTGATTTCACAATTGTTGCTTTTCCTGTTTCAACAATGTGAAATTGACAAATGACGTGTCCTGCAGAAACTAAAATCAACACGTGTGCATGCAGATACCAGCAAGAATAATTGCAATATATCATTATGTTGTTAAATGTAGGTTATCGCCCGGTTGAAACGTAAACAACGAGGCGGAGCCGAGTTGTTTTACGTTTCAAGCGGGCGATAACCTACTTATAGCCGTCGAGCTAACAGGGAACCCAGGATTAGCGTTTATCACTGCTGTCAGACAGCGCGGAATCCAAGAAACCCAGGATTAGCGTTTATCACTCGTGTCAGACAGTGCTTACGATTAAAATGTTTTGTTTTCAGGCAAACTAATTTTTCCCATCAGACTACCAAGACATCGACTTATCACATTTTGCGTTTATCACTCGTAGCTGCTTCCCCAAAACCTCTGTAGCATTTCTCGCCTCGGCCACTCATTCCACACGCGGACACTCCAGCTTGTGGTTCTTCTGGTGTTTTGCGGCGCTCTTCCACGCACTTTTTCCTTAATATCGTCTTCAGACATGAAATGGAAGCGATTACGTGCTGCAGCCATCGTGGCAGTCAAATTGGTTTTCTTTGGAGGCAAACCTTTGAGATGTTACTCGCTACACAATAAGGAACTTGAATGAAAATCACATGTTCACCTTGCGTTTTTCTAACACCCTTACTGTCGGCGACGCACATCCTAGCACTAATTTATATAGTCTCAATTGATATTAGGTCGTGTGTATTATTTCAGGTCGTCTTTCCCATTAACACCTCTGTGGTTTTGTTTCAGTACTTAATCATTTATCACACACTTCCAAGTTTTCTTTCAGTAGTTAATCACTTATCACCCGCTCGCAAAAAAACCAGCCACACCTGATAAGTCGTCCTGAGCAACAATTTTAATCCTCAAACACATCAACTGCTGGGTCAACATTTTGACAGATTCAGGCTAAAAAATATTATATCATTTTCAACATGATTTATAAAGCGTTATTCAGTTAACATATGTTTTCCTATTTTATCAGCAGAAAATTTTTCTTTTCCTATCCAGTTTCCTTCTATTTACAAAATAAGTTGAAAGTAATGGAAAATGTTATCAATTTTAATGTTAAATTTCCAAAAAAATTAAACTTAATTGCCAGACTGACCAAATTATTACCTTGACATGAGGTTGTATTTATATTGAAATTTCTGCTGTTGTGATATGGAAAGGTGTACAGAGTTGTCCATCAAATCAGGACATGACAACGCCCAAGTACATGTGGTCTCATGAGGGCGCTGTTGACCAGCGGCTGTTGCAAGTGTTTACAGTTTGACAAAGTATGAAAATAATGCTATACAGTGTACACCTCTTTGAAAAGGTTTGTTTTTAATATTAATAACTCTAAAGCCTTTTTCCTTTTCATTGAGGAAAGAACATAGTAAGTCAGAAAAACAAACAACACATTTTTTGTCTGTAGGAGAAGTACATGTATAAATACAAATATTTGCATTCATTGATACTTACAATTTTGATTGTTCACACCTGTGAAAGTTTCATCAAGTCATTATTGTGCATATTGCTTTGAATTTTTTTCTCTGCTTTCTACAAAGTTAAGCAATGTTTGAGTCATTTTTCTACCAGGATTGAGGAAAGTTGGTACGTTTCAGTTTTCGATGGTACTGGTTGAGGTATTTGAAATGATATCAGGAAACAGTGTTTTTGCTAAGGTTTCAGAAGATAGATAAATGGTGTGGGAAGCCCCATACCATCTCTGTAGTCCTGTAATCTGATTGCATTGATATAACAGGGGGAACCCTGATTAAATTTACAAGGTTACTGGTCTGAACCAACACACTGAAGAAAGACCCTGGGTCTATGGTAAAACTGCATTGCAGTAGATGATGTATTGATGAGAAATATATTGTGACCAAATATTGCAGAGTTACGCTTTCTTGATGATGTCAACACTCATCCAGTCTAGTCATACCCATGCAAAAATGGTTTCTGCCAAAAGTTTGTTCAAAGTGCCTACTTTAGCATTTGAACATCTGAAATGTAAATTTCCAGGAACTTTTTGCCCCATCTTACAGAAAACACGTAATTGTCAATAAAGATTACCTTCCCAGCTTGATCAAAACTAGTATGACAAGCGTCCCTTCTGAGGGTCTTTAGCAACGTGCACAAATCTTTGAGCATGTTTGGGATATTAACAACTTTCATAATACAAAATCAGTAAATAATGTCCTCCTGCAAGTTTGATCATTTTTGAAAATGATCGGCTTCCTGAGCTGCTCATACCAACAAGCCACTGTACAGTGTATGTACATACCCACAATGTGATGTGATTATAACAATTGTGAAAAATCCAATCTCATTGGTAGAAAATCTATGACAATGTTGCATTGTACACTTCAAATTTTGTATCAAAAAGATGTTATGATAAATAAAATGTTCATAAAAGATGTGCTTACATCATATAGAAGAAGTGAAAAGTCCCACTTTGTGAAACTTTAAATGAATAGAAATCGATGTACTCTAAACACCAGTGACAGAAAATTGATACAAAAAGAGCAGTGGTATAAAATTTAAAAAACAATTTGTATGAGTTTTACTGATAGGATATCATTACAAAAACATCGACATCAAGCAATATTTACAAAATAGTGCTTTTTCTCCCATTAATATCTATCACTTTGTTTCCGAGAACAAAAACCTGGTACAGTTATCTGAAAAATATGGAATGAGTTCAGAAAATTAATCCTTGAATAATACGGCTAAAATCAACTGTACGCAGAGATGTAAAGAGAGGCAAAAACTTCTGCATCACTTTGTTTGTATTTGCACTCAGCCTTTAACCTCCCCATTTCTATATGTAGAGGTCTAAACTTGCAATAGTAAACAATAGGGTTGTGCCAACTTTGGTGGTGACTAGGGGTTCATATTGTCACAGAAACACAGGTGGTATACACAATGGCCGTACAAGAAAGGTATTAAGTTTTTCTGTTCTACAGGTATGCAACAGATCTACCCAGGGTCAACAGACTCAGTGTACAGCAACAGATCGATTAAGGGTCAACTGGTGTTGTATATAGCAAAACTGCCTGACATGATCGACAGCAAAGGTCACAAGGGTCAACTGCACGGGCAACACAAGTAGACTGTATATTTTCTTCATCATACAAACTATAGATCATCCATAAATATACAAACCATAATCAATCAATAAACAGAAAGATACGGTGAGTAATAATGCCTTAGCTTTAAAGTATATCTCTTGTTGTTCAGAAAACCATATTGCTTGACAATTCCCATTGTCTCTCTTGAGGGCAGTATACCGGTACTTGTAAATATCACCCAGTTTTCTGATTCTCTTTCTTAACCTGAGGATACCTTAATTACACATGCACAGAACTGTCAAGGGCCAGTTGTTGTGACTTTTGATGAGTTTTGTGTTATAAGTCAACTGCAGTTTCTTGGTCTCCTCCAAAGAGCACACAAAGATACACAGTGTTGGCTTTGTCGACTCAGCCTGTACATGGGTAGACTGAATTGTCATTGTTGATGACAGAATTCTGGTGCACACTAGAATTCAAATATAAACAATAACAGTTCATTCTACAACATAGACCTTGTACTGATAAGCTTAATCGTCGGTGTTCCAACATGTTTTGTGGATTAGAACAAGAACTTATGATTGACATACAAGTCAAAAATACGGAAGTCGTCGTCAGAAGACACAGCTACTGGCCTTTTACAATCTAACACAAGAAATGCTCACGTTTTGGAATCCATTTAGGATGCTGCATCATTCTATGGTATTCGTGTAATTCCATATGAGAACAGTCCTCAAAGAAAATCCTTTGAAAAGGATATACCGTAATTAGAATGTACCGGTAATCAATATAGTTGAACTCTGATGAGTGTGATTGAATCCATTGCTGTGGATTTCTGCAGACCACTTTCATAAACTATAAATATATCACTGCCATATTTGAGAGGATTTTGAAAGGCAGCCATACAGCTGTATCCACTGTATCCCGGATCAATAGGAAGCTTGCCAGACCAGGTAGTTCCATTGTTGTAACTCCATTGTAATGTTAAATTGATACCTGTAATGGTAAAAGAAAGATAGATAGATAGATAGATAGATAGATAGATAGATACACACACACACACACACACACACACACACACACACACACACACACAACACACACACACACATACATACAGACATGATGTATCATGATAAATCTGAGGGAGAGTCCTCATTAACACACATGCAGATATGGCCTTGCCATAACAATGAACATCTTCAGAAGTCTAAACCTTTGCTCATACTGGGAAAAAATCCTGAATTTCTGGTGCCCTAACAAGCTGTTCTAGCGCTCTGTCATTATTCAAGATCTTTTAAAATAAAGTGAGAGCGCAGGAAAGCCTGAAATTTATCATTTGAAATTTTCCTTTATTTCATTTTCAAAGTGCTATCGTCTTATTTTCCCCCAAATGAGGAGATTTGAATAATTGATTGTCTTCAAAATGTGATGATGGACAAATATTCATTGCGCTTTGAATTGATATCATATGTGTGTATGAAATGATATGTTGGAGTTTATTTCAATCGATAAAGTCCATTCTACCAAACTATGCTACATCAGACAATATTGAAAATCACTTACGGTGTGATTGGACCAAAACACAGCCTGGGCAACAAAGTGCAGGGGAGTTTTTTGATATATGAAGAACTCAAATGTACTCACGTTTAGTACTCATGGGATTGCTGAAAAAGATGACATCATTGTGGTAGAGAGTACTGGCTGCACACACTGGTTCTATCAATGCTGTATCAAAGTAGACATGCTCTAGTGGGAAAGTCTCTGCACCATCGTAGCTTCTGCTGATGATTCGACACTGACAATGGTAACGACCTTGATTACGAATATTTACCACAATTGATCCGTCTGATAATTCTATTGGCTGTGAAAATTATTCAAGAAAGAGTACTCTTAGAAGTTGAACAAGAAGTGCTAACTTTAAAATTATCTACATGTCATTTACGTATTTTTACCATGGTCCCCCACAAAGAGGGAACTTCTTTTTTGTTATTTCAACCTTATAGCAAGGAGTTTGTTAATTTAGTATTCATAAGTCTTTAGAGCAGTTGAGTGTATACTTATATTTCACAATAAATACCTAAACAATAGCTCATATTACTTTTCAGTAAATCCACAATTTTATCAAAATAATAGCATTCATTATCTGCACATAAGAGAGATATTCCGGCATTGATTCACTGGGTTAGTAAACAAAACAAATATAAGATGTTTGCAAATAGGTTGTTCGCCATTTTGAGAGAAGGAAAAAAAATTTGAATTTTTTTGAAGCAGGTCTGATGATCTGATATACCTAACTAGAGAGGCAACCAATGGCTCATGAGAACAGCCCAGAACAAGTAAAGATAGAAATGTCTCCATTTCTATGATATAATTTTTAATCAGACTGGTCTGAAGACAAACATATCACTACTAAGTTTAGGGAAGTGTAAGCAGTGTTTTGAAAATGACCAAATTGGACCCTGGATTGCCAATGTTTACAACACTACAGGTCCTACACTCTCTGAGTACAACCGTTCATGATCCAATGGCCATTTCATCAACTTTTATTGTTAAACATTAACACTTTAATTGCAGATTCAACATTCCCTACTGAGCACATCAAATAATATTTATCTTCGGTTCAAACCAGATCAATCAAACACGAGACTCAAACACCTACCTGGCATTCATCCGGTTCAAAATCTCCTGCTTTCTTTGGTTGGTTGTAGGGAATACTTTTCAGCATTCCTCCATACCTCCATGTATTGCCATGGTCATCACTCAGAAGACAGAACATGCCATCACCAGCTATGGTTCCATGACCACAGACAATCAGCCTACCTTTGTGAGGGGCATACTTTTTCTGAAAAGGAGAACATAGGGTCAATGAGGTAGATCAGGTGATGGTCACATGACCAAAGACAATCAGCCTTCGTTTGTGAGGGGCATACTTTTTCTGAAAAGGAGAACATAGGGCCAATGAGGTAGGTCAGGTGATGGTCACATGACCACAGACAATCAGCCTTCGTTTGTGAGGGGCATACTTTTTCTGCAACGGAGAACATAGGGCCAATGAGGCAGGTCAGGTGATGGTCACATGACCACAGACAATTAGCCTAACTTTGTGAGGGGCATACTTTTTCTGCAACGGAGAACATAGGGCCA
Organism: Ptychodera flava; assembly: GCF_041260155.1. Classification (NCBI taxonomy): domain Eukaryota; kingdom Metazoa; phylum Hemichordata; class Enteropneusta; family Ptychoderidae; genus Ptychodera; species Ptychodera flava. The sequence continues at coordinate 12,507,729 of NC_091943.1, read as the reverse complement.
ATGAGGCAGGTCAGGTGATGGTCACATGACCACAGACAATCAGCCTACCTTTGTGAGGGGAATACTTTTTCTGAAAAGGAGAACATAGGGTCAATGAGGTAGGTCAGGTGATGGTCACATGACCACAGACAATCAACCTTTCTTAAAGCCCGGGGCGAAATGGACCGGGATCCGGATTAATGCCAAGTTTGGGTGGGCGTTTTGGGGCATGGCTCTGCATAATGAGTCTGTTGGTAACGGTTGCTATCGTTCGCATTATCTGCGTAATCTGTTTGCTCTCAAATCACGCTCTGACTATAAGCTTAGGTACAGCCTTCGCAATACGCAAAAGAAAAAAGAAAGAAGGAAAAAATATCAATTTCATAAAAACAGGAGCGTGCTGAGTTGATCTACTGAAGTTTTTGCTGAGTTGATTTACTGAAGTTTCGGGGTCATGTCATCGTTCGAGAATGATTCGGCTACTGACCGCCATATCTACATACGGAAATGGCGCCGTACGTAGTGGAAATAATCATCAAGAAAGTAATAAACATAAACATAAAAAATAATCCGAAGCTGGCAATTTCGTATGTTGAAATCACGAATTACCGATCTAAACATTGACTGAGAAACACGGTCAGGAAAATGGTAGGAAATAGGTGAACGACGCGACGTCATGACCGATCGCTAAAATAAAAAAATAAGTTCACTACATCACGGAAGGATCGAGATTTCCATGAATCTCGCGTACCACGATATCTGTAAGCGATCGAGGTCAGCTGCTCGGTTGCTTTGAGGGTGACCCCGGGCAACTCATCACGAGTTATGTTTATTTTCGGAGCAATGGGATGAACCACGGACTGGGTTCATAGATATCTTCGTTATTGAAGAAATTAAAGTCCAACCTTTGTCGAAATCTTACGATGTAGTGCCAACTCAATGAGCCGATCTCGGACACACGTATCAATAGGCCTAAGCCTTTCAAAGAAGATCGGGTGGTGATGACGCTCACTTGCTCACCTTGAACTGACATTGACAAATACTGTTTTGATGTCTTTACAAGCTTTGTTTAATTCTCATAACAGAAGTCCAAACGTTACTGGGGCAACCGGTATGTCAAAACCTTACCAACCCTCCGAACACGACATGTCATTGCCATGTGTGAGAACACGTGTACATATACACAAACCATACGGCCGTTTTCAGGGCTAGCATTTATATCAAAAGCGACTGTAGCGTACCGGTACTTTCGGCCGTAGATTTGGGGGGCTGTTTAAAAAAGTGGCTCTCTTTGACTGACTGTAATTAAATTGATCATGGAGGCTACCGCCATGCTTTAATATTTAGTTGTTTTCGATGTCATAGTAAACTATGGACTCTGCCTGCAGTTCTGTAAAATACAGTGTACGTACTTTTCGCAAGGATACATCGTACCGGTACTGACTCATCTCTTGCTAAGGGACCGTCTCAGATTGTCGCAGAAGTTCAAGAAACGAAATTTCTTCCTTTAGATCAAAACCCCTCCCCCCTCCCCCTAAACGAAACTTCAAAAGTGCGAAATGTTTATGTCTGCCTGAGAGTACAATGTTGCATTTTGCTATAGCTACTAAAGACGTATTCCCCTTGCCACATTACAACATTAAACAAACCGAGGCTTGGTCTGCAATGCTATAATGCACTTGCAAATGCAGTAACATCCGAGTAATCGTCATACGGTTCAGGCGATTTACCCATATACGGATATCCCTCACTTGTTAGAAACCCTGTCCAGTTCTGGCCGTTCCAGTATGCATTGACTGTTTGATTGCGTTGTCACAGACACTTGCTTTGATTCCTTACAGCGAATTTGGGCTTCGGTTATATCAGTCTGTTTACATGGTGGTTTTTCCTCACCAGATAGACATATAGCTAGAGTCACTCCGGCGAGAAACTTCGACATGGGGGCCCAGGCGTGTTCAATTTTGTGGAGGGACCGTGGTTCAATCATACTAAAACGACTATGACCAGGTGCATGACAAGTGAGAATAAAGACATCTAGTTTAGAGCAGACGCTTATAAATAGCACACTTAAAAAAATGATACTTTTTGTCTTTGAATAATTTGATGAATGAAAGGTTTAGGATACAATGTTACTATCGGTAAATTGTGTTTGGGGAATGAACGAGATGGAAACAGTTACAAAGTTGTTGGCACGAGTGTGCATTTCTTTCTTTAATTTAAAATAAACACACGAAAACTTGTGATCACAAAATAAAAGTGCGAAAGTGAAGTTCACTAATTGAATGGAGGTCAAACCCCCTCCCCCCTAAACGAATGAATTTCGCTTTTTGAACTTCTGCGACAATCTGAGACGGTCCCTAAGTAACGACCGAAAATGGCTCACTTTGCGATGTCATTGTATCATAAACGCTTGTTAGTGAAATAGTTTATGACAACCACGAAGTTTTCATTCTGTGTGCACGCCAATATACATGTAACTCTAAGCGTACACATGGTTTGTTTACATCGTAATTATTCTCGTATGCACAGCAAATGTTTGACCAGTTTACACCTCTGCGCGTCACTGAATGATTGACAATTGTTTGAATCGCGGAACAACTGTTCCCTGGGGGCCATTTCCTTTGTTACGAAAGCGATTTTTCCCCTAATCGTCGTAATTTTAAAAGGCTTTGTGAAACTTTGCGGATACCTGTATGGCCTACGTGTTTATGAAACAGCCTATGTTTATGGTATGCCAATAATGTTTGGTTGAGAATCGCTTCGGCTGATTTTCACGGAGCGGTCTACCTTGCTGTTGCCAATTGTCACTCAAGCGCCATTATGAATTTTTGATGACTTAGGGGTCTTTTATACCCGCACCGGGGTTTAAAGGTGAATACTGTAAAACATGTCTTCATAGCTAGAATTCTTTTCACATCTATATCTTAATCTGTTAATTTTCTAATTTACGATGCCACTAATTTCAACTTTTCCCACTATATATGTACAATTGTTTCAGGGTCATTTCAGCTGAATTTAGAACCTGCTGATTTCAATAAAATCTGAAAATGCTTAAACAGCATGCAGTGTTTGACAGTAGTGTTCCTATAATGAGAGGATAAAGAACTTTGGTAAAATTGCAAAAGATGATGGCTATTTTCTGATCACTGTGAAAGCTGGATACAAGAGGCAGCCATTGGTTTTACCTGAATTCCATAACCTGGTCCCGGTGCAAACATCTTTGTTCCTATTTGTGCCGACATATTGACAGACTTGCCCCATGAGACGCCATCGTCAATGCTTTTCATGTAGTGAGTTGTTGACACGCTACAGTCACGGTAGTGAGCGCACATGACATAAACTATGAAGATGGCGTTTGCCTCTTCATCGACCAGAATGACACCCATGTTCAATCCATCTTTGTACATATAGCCATCGTCCAATATGTAATCTTGTGGAGTCCAAGTGTACCCTTCAAATAACAATTATCACATGATTAATGCAACTATGTGAATCCACTCCTATACTTTTTATCTGATTTTACAATTACGCTTGTTGTAGACACTACAGCATTTTTACATATCTGTTATTGCCAAAACAAACTGTTAATCCATTGGTTTTATAGGACTTTATATAATAGTACATCCACAGCGTACATGCTGGGATGAAATTATCCAGCACATTATCTACTCAGCAAAATGAGAAACTATTTTGAAAGAAACTGTATTTTGCAAAAGAATTCAAATAAAGCCATGGAAAATAAAATGAAAGCTTAGCTAACAGATATTACAGCTATCACATGAAGAGAAATTTCCCTTAGTTTTGCATATTTCATTCGGTGCTCCAACACAAACAAAATTATCATGACAGACATCTCTTTTAACTTCATTAATGAAATTACTGATTTATTCATCAGTAGCACTTACAGAATACCTTGAGATCAGTCAAATTTTTAGAGAAACAGGATTTCAAATGTTTTGGGAAATGATGGTGAAAAGGTGTACAGTGGTATCAAAATACGAGTTTACACACTGCTGTTCAATTGTAATTTATAACGTGTCTGTTACCCTTCATACGTCTTACCTCCATCCATTGACCTTTTAATGGCCATGAACTTTGAACCTGTGTCACTTCCTGTGGATTTCCTACCCTCAGTGACAACAATTATCGTCCCCCTTGGTGTGGTGGTGATAAGGGGACTTCTGTAGAGGGTCACTGACCCCTCCCCCGACATCCATAGCACTTTTTTCTCTGTAACTCTGGGCACTACCTGGCAACAAGTTGAAACAAGGCACAGTGAGGCTCTACAGGATCAAACTGATGTTTAAAGAAATAGAAAATTTAAGGGATATGAACACAGATGTACAACGTGTGCTATAAGCTGAAGGACCCATCTATATTTAGCACAACAAGAAAAGTTTTGCATGCATTTTTAGAGAACTGTGGATGATGAATAAACAGTATGAAATAATCATCATTTCATCGTCAATTTATAGTCAATTTTGGGCAAAGTTCTAAACAGCTATCATCGGTTTCGAGACTGAAGGTTTACAAGGGAATTTATTTTACCCTAGACTGAGCCTTGAGCTCATGGATATTACCTTCAATGAAAATCACAGATTGCATTGGTATATCTCCATTTTTTACTTCCATGTCACCCCTCTAAATATAATAGCTCGAAAGTCATGCATATTTTTAAATACATTTCAAGTGAAATCACTGCTTTGAGATGTGTGTCTTAAACCATCGATGAACTTTAGAACAACTGTCTGACCCATTAATTTTCAAAATACACAAATAATGAGTCACTGAACCCTGCCTGCAGTGTTACCGTCTTTCTTATCTCTGAAATCAAGACGAGCAGACAGGCGGTTTGTAACAATCATAGACAGAGAAGCCGCTCAACTGTTTCTCTTACAACCGATTCATCTCAGGATGCGGCGGTATCGGGGAGAAAGACGCGACTGTGCGAACTGATGGTCAATCAGGCCTTTTGAAGTGACCGTAGAGTAAACAAAGAAGGTGATTCATATCCATGGAATTGAGAGAAGACAAAGATCATACGAGGGGGTAAATACTACTATTGTCGAAAGACCTTGGGTCTGACCGCAGCAAAGAGTGAATAAATTAATAATATTGTAAACATTTAAAACAGCGGATTCTGCTGTCCGCCACCTAATCTGGGAATACTTCACAATCACTCGAGAGATGATTTTAACTTGCTTCAAGAAATTTGGCTCTGCTAGAATCAGTGTCGCACTGGTGAAGATACTGAGACACAAAGCAACAAGTATTTACTCCAATGTGACAACTGAATGCAGAACTGTCTTACTACTTGTACTATGTAGCGTACTCACTTTGGGGAAAGATCTCGAGGCGTATACATTACTCAGAGAAACATCACTGAGTAAGAAAGCCGTGAGCGTAAACACTCCGATTCCATAACGCATAGCTGTTGATGAAGACTTTCTGTTGATTTGACGAAGTGCTAAAGAACTGATCGGTCATAAAATGAATTTTGCCAGCGCGATAAGGAAGTGTCAAAATGAAGAGATGGAGATGAAAGGAAATGCTGTCATATGACCAAGTCATATGACATAAAGTTCGCTAATGTAACCTTTGACCTATAATGAAACGCCGTCCGGTGGAAAGCAGTTTTCAAAAATAGTTGTGGTCTATCGTTAGATTCAATAGTCCAAGTCACGATAAGAGAGATTGCAATTTGATACGAACGCGTTTCTCAACCATATAATACTTCAAATAATTTTTGAGAGAACTCATTGCAGAGAGACATCTATCGAGAAGAACATCAGTTCTTTTGTTTTTAATCGCTCAGTGAAAACAGTGGCGGCGCTCTTATTATCGTCTACATCCTCCACCCACCACTTCCAAGCCATCATGCTCAGTCATCAAAACTTGGTGACTGCTCGTGGCAGAAAACATGTGCTCGCTTTACATATAAACTGTTATATTTACCTGTCAGAATAAACGCGAAATATACGCAAATCCAAACAGTTTATAAGACGTTAACCACTACAAAATGTGCAGTGATATGGCTTTTCAGCAGCCCGATGATGTACCATGGTGTTATATAGAAAAAGTATGTTTTTCCTTAAAAATCTTGTGTAAACATTAAATCAAATACGTTTCATGGCGTGTTGATGTCATCAATTATATATTTTGTTCTGATGAGCTTTGTTTATACCCCCTATCAGCTGAAATAATCCAATGAAGACCATGATGCATTAGTCTGAGGATCCATCGAACCCAGAGGATTAAGTTGCCATTCAAGTCTTCTGGCAGATGTACGAACACTAACAGATGTGTAGGACTTTAAAGTTTGAAAGCTATTTGGCAGAGAAACTGGACAGATTAATACAGGGCCAGTTTTTCTCTTTAACATTCTGTTGTAAGATAGAGACCAAGCGGCACAGGGACCATGGTTGTACACTCAACAAGTACACTGATGGCAAAACCCTTAAATGAAGTGCCCATCGAATCCTCTGATCTTAAATTTTTAATAGTCATGAAATCTAAACACGGCAGTCTGATTACTCATTAATTTATTCAACTTCAAAATATGAACATAACAAAATATAATCAACTCATTTTTCGATTTAACACTGTACATCCAAGAAGTCTGTCAAACCTGGCAACTTGCTGGATACACATATTGGAATACTCAGTAGCTGACTCATGAAGACAACTGACAAGGTAATGTACACATATTGAAGTCACTATCCTTTGACCCCCATTTCCGTTCAAAACGGTCAAACATTGCCTCGAAAACAAATAACTGGTATCAAAATTTGAGATAATGAACGTTGAAATCAGAGCACTTTATCCACCACTTGGACACTTAAAGGCAGCAGAGACAATATGAACACATTAAACTGGCTCATTTCTTATAAATTACTGAAGTTGTCCTTTGAAGTACATTGCCAGTACTTATAATAGAATGCTAGATTTCATCACACTCTCACTGAAAATAAGACAGTGTAATACAAGTAACTGGTAAATACTGGAAAAATGAATAATGATTGCATTTCACAATTCTTACCGAGGTTTGAAGCTCTGAGCATTCAGCATATACGGATATGGGAATATTAAAACAAGATTATGTGATAAGATTATTGATTGAAGAATTATTTCACACCTAGAGAAACAGAACTCTTTAAATTTGTACATTTTTGGTAAATCACTTATAATCAGCTGTATATGTAATACCTGATTTAATAGCTGATCTTTTAAAAAAATATTTACCAATTTTTACAAATTATTTCAAAATCCTTGTATTTATGTTTTGCAGATTTACACAATACGTTTGAATTGTAAATGAGGTCATTCTTTGAAATCATTTTCGCTAGTCAACTCATCAATATAGATTATTTTTGCTTATAAAGTCTGACAAAGCTGGCATCAAATACGATTGCAACTGGAAGGGTGAGAAAACTACTGTAACAATGAACCGTGTTAATGTGGAACATTTAAGATGGAATCCTGGGGACAGTGTTTCTGACATTCAAAATTTTACCATATTTCCCTGGTCAGTTGCTAATGTGGAGTCATTTGTAGTGTAAATGATGTGTTCAGTCACTAGATTTTGTGAAAATCAAAATTTGATTTTGATTTTGCAATAGACTTAAACAGCTGCCATTTTGAATTTCAAATTTCTATATATCTTACGTAATTTGTATTATCCCGAACTTTGAATAACAATTCCTTATTTTCATTTTTGATGTGAACAAGGATATTCTATTGTAGCTTCATCACATGAGTAAAGGTTTCAAACTTTCTGTTCACGGCACCTACCACCTTACAGCCACAAGGTCATTTAATGAAAAGAAGTGAATTTTTCCGGTACAATTTTTCCCATCCCTACATGCACTGTGTATTACCCTGTCAAAAAATACCGCAATTATACAGTGTCGCTCAAATTTGATCAGAATTGGTACATACCAGTATGGGTACCAAAGATCAACAATAAATGTTGTTTCTATCTGTTCAGTGGAGGAAAATTCTACGTTGATGTTATGACAATGATTTCTGCACAGTACAACCAGAAAAACAACAAGAAATATTTAAACCAGAAAAAAAAGAATGACAAAAGTAATTAAGGTCTGAAACTTTAGGTACTGGAGGTCAACTTTAGCAACATGCATAGCAGAAAGGCAGCTAGCCCCCTTACTGCCTTAGTTTGACCATAGACGGTCTTCCTCCCCTCTACTGACGGTCTTCCTCCCCTCTACTGTCTATGGTTTGAGCAGGTCTGTTAATATGTAACAGTTCAATGACAATAACAGGAAATGACTCAAGTCAGTGGAGTAAGCCTGTTTCAAGCCTGTTTCAGAATTTCGCTTTTTCTTACCTCATTTGCACATTTTTGACACTGATGTGTTCATTTGAACAAATTCACATCTCAACCCCTACATCTACCTGTACACCAAATACTGAGACGGTAGCTTTGGCGGTATGGGAGCCTTTGTGTGTGACGGACATACATCCGCACATACCCACAAATATACAGACATTTAGACTCATCATATAAGCTCTTTTTGGTATTTATATATAAAACCAAATATGAGCTAAAAATTGACAATGAAGCCAAGTCTTCAGATGAAAAGTTCAAAACACATTTGTAACATAGGGGAAGATTCAAGTGATAAAAAATTTTCACATTTCACTCAAAAATGTTCACCTTGTATTTCATACATCTAGCGACAAAAGTACCTGATTGTATAATTCTGATTTATCGAAGCACATTTTGAGGTTTCAAGTTTTGTAAATCCTAAGGCATTGCACATTTGATGTGGAACAGCCCACTGTGAGTTAAAAATACTGCCAAACTCAGGGAAAACCAAACAAAAAAATATCAAATTGTACATTTCCATCTGGCTATGACAGACTAAAATCTGAAGACAGAAGCATTAAAATGGTAACAAACTGAGACAAAGTGTTTGTGGGTGTATACATAGACTGTGTTAGTGTGTGTGTGTGTGTGTGTGTGTGTGTGTGTGCATTTGCATGTGTGTGTATGTGTATGTTTAATATGCATGCATGTGAATGTGTTATTATAGTGGTTATTACCACTTGGTGACAATAGCTTCAAGACATTCCATGTTTTACACACCTGTACATTTCCTGTGAAATTAATGACATTGTACAGCCACCTACACTTCATCAAAATAATTGCGATCAAGGAATTACATCTTTGGTTGCATAGATAAACAAGTTATTTGATACTGACAAACATAAATTTAAAACAACAGTACAATTCTCAACACAAACAATACTGAAATTAAATTGATAGTACTTGTATAGTAACTTCATGGCAAATCCAACAAAAAGAACTCTGAATATATCAAAGATATGTTGGCTGTTCAAATTTTTGACTGAAGGAATTATTTCTGGAGTACATGACATGAAGTGCGATGAACTTTATCACATTTGTAAGTGAATGGATCTGATAAATGAAAGACAGTCTGCACTTCCCTTATTATGGTTTAACATCCACATCAATGAGGCTCCGAGTACAATTCTAAACCACACAGAATGATTTCTACGCCTTCGTAATGAAACGATAACCCTAGTAGAGTTGGATTCTCACAAGAGTTATGGAATCCATTTTGGAAGGATCTGCAGTACCGCTCTCATAGGCGATGAACACATCATTGCCAAACTTCAGTGGATTTTTAAAGGCGGTCATACAGCTGTATCCGCTGTATCCGGGATCGATCGCAAGTTTTCCAGTCCACGTTGTTCCGTTGTTGTAACTCCATTGCAATGTCATACCGGCACCTGAAAAGTGTAATGGAATGAAAACTGTAACAAATAGAATGGTTTTCACTTGCATATTTATAAAGTTGTCCATTTTCCCTGTAAGTTTCTGTAAATTTCTGTAAGTTTCTTTTACACTCCTGGTGAGTTTAGACATGGAGGTTTCTATAAAATATCTAAATAGTACACAGTACCACAGTATTGATCAAAATTAATTACAGGAGACTAGGGTAATTTATGTCTTGAAACAAAAACTATTAAACTTTTACTCAATGTACTCACGTTTGCTAGTACTCATGGGATTGCTGAAAAAGATGACATCATTGTGGTAGAGAGTACTGGCTGCACACACTGGTTCTATCAATGCTGTATCAAAGTAGACATTCTCCAGTGGGAAAGTCTCTGCACCATCGTAGCTTCTGCTGATGACACGACAGGCACAGTGGTAATGGCCTTGGTTACGAGCGTTGACCATGATTGATCCATCGGGCAGTTCAATGGGCTGAGGAGAGAAAAGACAAAAACAGTCTTAAGTCTTGATTTGATTAAAACAATAATGGGGTCAGAAAACTGCAAAAATATGGATCATAAATATCTATTTTGTTCAATAAAAGACAAAATAAATTTGGCAAGACTAGGAAATACTGCGCCCTCATTGACCAGTTTTATAAATCAATATATTATTTCTCCATCAACCAAAGGGGAGAAGCCGATATACAGGATGAGGTACCCATTGAGCAAAAAGGAGTAAAGTCTTGCTCGAGGGCACATCACTATGCTGGATTCTCAAATGACCCATCCTACACTCACTGTCCTTTAAAGCGCATGTCTGGTACCCTACCCACTGGATTATGATTCCTATATCCTAGGGGGCCTAATTGCCTCACGGGAGGGCCCCCGTAGAAGAAATGCATTGTTTCCATGATGCAGATGGGCTCCTGAAGTTCTTCTGAAGTACCAAATATTTACCATGTTGAAAATGACATTTTTCATTAAAACAAAACTGTCTATTGTCCATCTATGACTTATAGAGATTCTGTGAGAATGATCAGCCAATAGAATGACTGGAATCAGGATTTTCTAGACTTCATGAATGAACATAGAATTTGAACTACAATTACAGCACAGTACTGACCTCTCATTGCTGTGACAGACACTGCATACATTTTATCTGTCTAAAATAGACAGGCAATGGACTACTGAAATGAAAGTGTGTGTGGACTATTGAAACTTCTGTACAGCGATCAAACACAGCTGTGTTTTCACACTGCTACAGTTACCAGACTGCTGGTAACTATGGTTACCAGAGTTCTGGTATCTATGGTTACCAGAGTTCTGAAAGCTACAGATCCCGAGTTGTCAAGACAAGGGAATGACCTGTGAATCCTATTACCTACCTGGCATTCATCCGGTTCAAAATCTCCTGCTTTCTTTGGTTGGTTGTACGGAATACTTTTCAGCATTCCTCCATACCTCCATGTATTGCCATGATCATCACTCAGAAGACAGAACATGCCATCACCAGCTATGGTTCCATGACCACAAACAATCAGCCTACCTTTGTGAGGGGCATACTTTTTCTGAAAAGGAGAACATAGGGTCAATGAGGTAGATCAGGTGATGGTCACATGACCACAAACAATAAGCTTACTTTGGGGGAAAACATTTTCTGCAACGGAGAACATAGGGCCAATGAGGCAGGTCAGGTGATGGTCACATGACCACAGACAATTAGCCTAACTTTGAGAGGGGCATACTTTTCTGAAAAGAATGACAACACTTGGCCAGTTGGGCAGGTCATGTGATGGTCACATGACTAAAATTATTTTATTTTTCTGGTGCTTGCCTGAAATGTTTACAACAGTTTTTGAGCTTTTAAAATCACTCTGTCAAAGAAGTCAAGCCTTAAAGGATCTGACCATTAAATTGGCATTGATCAATGCTAAAAAACATGAGCAGAACCTGATGTTCTTTTGTGAGAAACTAACGATCTAAATTGTCAGTTGAAAAACATCTGAACAGCTGTGACCAAACTACAGGTATATATGAACATGCTGGGCACTGTATACGTTTTCATGAATCTTCTCAGCGTGACCTAGTAAACAAAAAAACCCCAAATGTTCGAAATGAATACAAATTCAGACACAATGCTTTGGCCAAGATTCATGAAGGATCTGAGCTTCAAATTCATCCATACCTGTATTCCATACCCTGGTCCCGGTGCAAACATCTTTGTCCCTATTTGTTGGGAAATATTGACAGACTTGCCCCACGATACGCCATCATCCATGCTTTTGATGTAGTGAGTTGTCGACACGCTACAGTCATCATAGTGAGCACACATGACATACACAATGAAGATGGCGCCGGTCTCTTCGTCCACCAAGATGACACCCATGTTCAATCCATCATTGATGGAACCATCATCAAGGAGAAACTGTTGAGGTTTCCATGTGTATCCTGCACAGTAAATAACAAAGACTTCAGTGTGACGATTGTCCTGGGATTATTAATATTCTGATACCGGTACAGCTAGCGTTGTGTAAAAATTGGGTATGAAAAGGTGAATTTTGCAAATGACAATGCAGAAAATGAGAATATTCCTGCAGCATTATTCGTAAAGAACGGGAAAGTACATACATGTTGTACTCAAGTAATTAGAATTACTGCGATGACTTCAGGAATTTCTGATTGGTGAAATTAAGGTTTATTGTTTCTTTTTCTAGCATAAAGTTTTTCCCTGTGTTATATTTATAAATGTATATTTTACATTGTTTCTTGCACCTTATCACTTTACTTCTTTGTATAAATGTATGAAAGAAACAGAAGAAAGATATTTATGTAGTGAACACATTTCTAAGACTGCTAACAGTAATTAAGACTGTTGTACAAGTTTAAGGACATTTTTGATGATCTCATTAAGTTAAATGTGATACCGTTAAATTATCATAACAATGTAGTCCTCAGATGTGACAGGCTTTCATCAACACACCTGTGCTCAATTAATATTATAAACATGTCACCATTAAATTTGTGCATTCAGTTTTTCACAAATGTAGCTACAGTGCTTATTAAAAGGGGCAGTCCTCAATCCCTGGTTTGTGGATTACTTTGTTTTTGACATTGAGTACTTACATGGTGTTAGCCCTTTGTTTTCCATTGAAAATTTCATCGAGTTAGTCAAATTGCTTTTAGATATTATAAAGCTGATAAATAACCGCATTTCCACATCAGGTATTAAAAAAGTTTATCATTCATGAGTTAAGAATGTATCCATTTATTCGTCAACACATCTCACCTCCATCCAATGACCGTCTGATTGCCAGAAATTTGGAACCAGCGTCCCCACCACTGGACTTCCTGGCTTCCGAGACGGCGATGACGCTACCCATCGGAGTTGTTGTTATGGCAGGAATCCGGTAGAGCGACACCTCCTCTTGACCTGCCGTCCATAGAAGCTGTGTTTCTGTAACCACTGGAGTTACCTGAAAACGATTTAGCGATACCGTTGTCACGAAAAAATGAAAGGAGCGTAACAGAACACTTCGGTCTGCAGTCTGGAGAGCCAACAACGTCAGGTCATATCATATCATGGCATATCATAACAATAAGATCGTTATTGTACACGGTTTGGGGAGTGACCCAGCATTACTTACATTTCGAAAAGCATTGCATAAACATGCACAAGACGTTAAACAAAATATCAACAACGACTGTGTCGCTGAAAACATGATAGTTTGAATGATGTGCGTTTGTGATCCAAACTTGTAGCTCAGAGTCGGCGTTTCACGCAGCTGCTGCTCAGCGAAATACCACATCATATGGGAATCATGTGATTACAAATATGTCAGTAACCTTTGACCTTAACAATCGACACTCTTAGTAGTTTTTAGTGACTTCAGCTTATTTCATGTGTGAAATTACATGATTTGTAACATTTATTTATTCTAATTGTTCTGCCAAATGACTAGTTAAAGTTGTACACCAGCTCTGTTAAGGCCGACTGGACGATGGAGGAAATAATCAACACGCACACTAACTTGCATCGTGCTGTTTCGTCGCTTCTCTGGTGGGGGAAGTACCTTTGCGATGCACGTAGCAAGATCATCCACTATGGCGATTTTTAGTCTTGCATAATTTAACGGTGTTCTTTTGTTTTTACCAGACGCTGGGTCCAAAATTTAAAGAATTGACCAGAGCATGCCAGCTGTAACACGTTCCAAGAGCAAAAAGATGGCGCAAACACGAGCAATCAGGCAGAGAACCAGAAGAACATTTCTGAGACTAGGCCTAATAGTAATACCCAGGATAACGACAAAGTCCCAGTATACGCTTCCGATGAACAGTCGATGCAGTCCAGTTCAAAGAGACCGAGAGTCTACCAGCACCAAGTGAGAAAAGCAAGAAGACTGATAACAAGAAAAAGGTTTCAACTAAACCTGACGATAATGGCAAAGGTGAGAATGAATTCGCTGCTGGAAACGTGGGTGGATCGGACCCAAACGATCAAACTGAAAAAGACGATGACAAGAATGCATCTACTGATGCAGGTGGAGAATCAAGTGCAAAAGATGAAGAGAGAAGGAATCCACTAGTATCCAACATGCAGGCACAGAACATTGTGATCAACCGCCACTAAAATCTATATTGTCGATGGGCGACCCGAACACATATGTGCCCACTCATTCCCCTTACGTGATGGCAGCGCTCACAGTAGGCCTAAAGGTTTGCAGCCAGGTGGAGGTGAACATCGTCAGCAAAAACCTAATGAGCTTAGGCGTACGTCTGATGTAGCCAGAGAGGAAAGCAAACCTGAAACCAGAAGTCGCTCCCAGAAACGTCACAGGCAAAAGAGGAAGAAAATACAAATCAACCATCGAAGGCTGGTCAATTAGATAGGCACACACACCAGCAAGAAGATATATACTCTGATGATGATGATGCTGCTGCTTACAGTGAAGATTCGCAGCCAGGCAAAGTTGAACGTTCTAAGAAAAAACCTAGCGAGACTACGTCTAATTTAGGCAAAGAGGAAAGCAAACCTAGAATAAGACATCGCTTTCCTGAAACGTCACAGCCAGAAGAGGAAGAGAATACAAATCGACCATCGAAGGCTGGTCAAAGAGATAAGTCCAGGCCACAGGCAGAAGATGCATTTTCTTGCGATGATGATGATGACGATGATGATGGTGGTGGTGGTGATGATGATGATGTTCATGAGCAAGCATCATTTCTCCAGGGAAATATTAACGAGCACAGCCGCCAAGGCAACGTCTATTTCATTTTGATTTTAGTGGTCTTTTGATAGCAGCAGTGTTTGCTGTCTTCCTTGGTATGAACATGGCCACGATGAACCTTTCTACTCATGAACCACGAGTTGGAGACAGTACATTAGGCGAGTCAAGTGCAACAATGGAAATCTTGCACAGGAATATGAAAATAATGGAAGAAACGTTTAAGGGTCAAAGTCCACGTTTCTGGTCTGTCATAGAGACATCGTTGGAGTCGATCGTCGCGAGACAACCTCTACACCCCAGTGTTATCATGATAGTCAGCGGGCCAGAGAGAAGTGATACCGCAAAAACCATAGCGCAACAAGTTGCCAACAGTTGCAGTTGTCGGACAACAAAGCTGTGGAAATTCACAACGAGGATATTGAAGGTCCTGACCCTGCTGAAGTCAAGTTTCGACTCGACGAGTTAATGGATGAGGCTCTCGGGGGACGCAGCAAAGCAGCAGTGCTGTACAACATCGAAAATATTGAAACCAGTGCCTTATCGATTCTCTTCAAGTACTGTGACAACGTGAACGCTCCGCACAAGGACCGCAGTTGTCGTCTTCACCGCTTGCATGAAGGAGGGCTTGATCCGGATTCCAATCTCAAGGAAAGGGAAGAGGCACTAGAGGACTTTCTCATAGAGCATTGGAAAACCATGTCATCCGGAAAACTTGGCGACCACTTTTTAAGTCCTCTCATGAGTCGCATAGGGAATTCCGTTGCTATAGTAACATGATCACCATGGCGAAAACAAGTTTTAGCTGAAAAGAGTTGTGTTGCTTCTACTTCTTGATAGTATAGGCGCCTGTTGTACCTAATTGTAACCACGAAAGAATTCTACAGGAACGCGGTTCTGTTTATGATAATTTACGCAATAAATCATTGTCATGATGGAGTAAGTAAGAATTGCCAGATTTTATAAAGAGCATATAGGACGATAATCACCGTCCCTAAAATTTGGAGAACAATCACAAAAACCATGTATGTAGTAGCCAATCATTCACCTGGAAGGCCATGCGTAAAAGTGCGCCACCATTAGTGCAGTATGTTGCATTTCCTGTGAGTAAAGTTAATATATACCAGTGGTGACCGAGTAACTTTATTGCTAGCAAAATACAAAGACCAGAGTCGGAATATAAATTTATCTATCAACATGTCAATATGTTAAAGTCAGTTTTAAGAATAAATTTTCAAGGCATGGATTTTTTGTTTTTAAACTACTTTAATGAATGTTTTGCTCAGGCATGATGCCCAGCTAAGATGATTTAGATTCAAAATTCAGAAATCATGAATACATTATTGTGCCATGTTCTGATTGCAGTTAGAGACTTCACTTGGCAGGGATTGATTACACTAATTTTTGGTCTAATTCTGTCATTGTGAATTCTATCAAAATGTCAGATAATTCTTTATAATATGCTTTCAAGAGTGGGTTGTCGATAAATGATTAATAAATCAAAGAATAAATCTATTTTGTCTATCGAGTATCACGTGTATCGTCAATAGATCAACTCCAAGCTATGTTCTGTTATGTTAGGCCAAAAAAATAAATAAATTGTGCTGCTCCGATAACATGGTTTTCAAAAATAAGGTAGGTAGGTCGGCAGGGATTTTTTTTCCAAAATATTTTTATTTTTAAATGTGCACTCTTCAAGGGTTCAGGGCGATCAAACACTAGCCACAACATTTCCAGAAAAACGTATAATACATATAAAAGGAATAAAAACGTAAAAGACGTCCTCGTTCAAGCAAAAATCGAATGCCAGAAAACGAACAAGTGATTTTACAGTTTTTTTCTTTCTATTTTTTACCTCCGTGTTTACGAAGCCCTGAAAAGTTAAAGGTCAGCAGGCAGAAAATAGGGTAGGTCGGGTTATTGGAACAGCACAATTTTTTCCTTTGGCCTTAGGTTACGATGATACGCTTTGCTTCATTTAAATTATTGAGAGTGCTACTATGATCCGTATGATAGTAACGTACGTCAGACTCAAGTAACAACTAAACATCACGTCGTAGGAAGAAAGGATGCAGCATAAGAAATGCTGAAATAAAAATATTGCCAAATATTTCAACCAAAAGTATTCGTTTTCAAAAAATTAGTAGTCCGGGGTCACTTGTCATGATTGTGGCTTCCGTGTGCTTTTCCTCAAGAATCTTGTCAACATTACCATGTAATTCGATCCTTGATAACTAGAGAGTCCCAAAACACTGTTGACATGTTTTCTTTCCACTCTGCCACGGTCAAATTCAAGGTCATTTGTGTACCAGGCAAAATTTCATTGATTAAGCAGTACTTAAGAACTGACAAGTATCTTCGACCGAACTACTTACGATTGGCACCAATTTGGTATAGGCCTATTGGACCTTCACATTTTTCAAATTTCTCAAAAGTAGGTGCCATATAGTGAACGTTATAATATCACACGTTACTCATAATAGCAGGTGTGTAACTTAAAAAGAAAAGCAGATGAGCTAACATTTGCAGATTAAAACGACCTTCACCATCCAATTATTTTAAATTCAGAGAGTTAACGTTCCAATCGTGTTGGTGTGAGAGCATATCAAGGACAGTGTACATCTTTGAGACAAGTTAGTTTCTTCGGCCTGGGGGCGGTGGAGGGTCATCCTGTTTTTGACTTGGTGATGGGGGTGGTCACCATTTATAAATATGGAGAGAGAGAGAGAGAGAGAGAGAGAGAGAGAGAGAGAGAGAGAGAGAGAGTGTGTGTATAACAAAGCAGGTCAAGACGCACCAACTCAGGACACCAAGCTCTTCATTTATATAAAATTTATTTCACCGACCGATGTTTCGTGGGAGTAATCGTCGCGCTTTTCAAAGAGTTTATAGACAAATACTCCATCCACTATGGATATGTCCAAGAAATGTAGCACGTTGCCCATTATGCTCACATTTCAACTTGAACTCTGCAGGATAAATTTGATCATACGATTTACAAAACTCTCCACTATCTTTTAGGAGACATTTGTCATCGATTATATATATATGTATATATATATATATATATATATATATATATATATATATATATATTTATATATATTATATGTCATTTCCATCTTGACAGTCAACAATTTTAACCCTGATGAAATGGGATTAAGCCCACGAAACGTCGGACAATAAAATTTAGTTTGTAGTGAAGAACACTGTGTCCTAGAGTTGGTGCTGCTTGACCTATCCTGTCAATATATACATATGTATGTATGTATATGTATTTCACCTTTTTTGTTTACCTTTGTCTCAGATGTTGGGACATCCATGTTGAAAACGTTTTGCGATTTTAAGGTTGAGTTTTAAACACAGGTAAAGAAAACGTACATGGTCATGCGCGATGCGTTGGGCATAAAGCATATGATGGCCCTATCAATCGGAAATGGGAAATGACAGATCTAAAAGTTATGATTGATCACATAAAAATACAGAAGTTATTAAATTCTGCTAGACAAAAAGAACCATAATTGGTTTTCCTAGGTGCTACTATAGATGCTTAACCACGATTTACTAGTACATGTGAGAGCCAGACACAACCAAATTCCAACACTTATAAGTACCCAGGTTTCGTATACTTCCGCACACTATCAATGTGACGACTCTTATGTTTTAACAGTCTGCGGAAATGAAACCACAAGAACATGTCACATCTAATTTGATATTTTTTTTCACTATCGATGTTTTTTCCCATTACGAAAACCTTGATCGATATCGACCGTAGCCAAGTCACAAGTACATTACATGAAAGTATACTCCCACTGGCTGTGACATATCCCAAAAGTAGTTCGGTAAACTGATAAAATACACAAAATAACCATTAAAAATCTACAATTAGGGTTAGATTCATCGAACAACTTAATTTGAACAAATCCATCTTCATACCTCGAGCCAAGTTGTAACTAACTGTCACGCAACTGCTGTGCGGGAATTTTCGTAACCTTTGACCTCACAAAGCAACACTTACAGTAGCTTTCAGGCTACGCAATACACGGAGTTCCTCCCGGCAGAAAATAACTCACTACTGCGCAGACTCAAAGGTAACGCGTTCAGTCGGAAAGCCTGGCCTGGGCTGCCAAATTCCAATTGTATGAAATAGGAGAGACACAAGAGAAAATATAACAAATGATGTTATTTTTTAAAATTTACCGACTTGAACCAAGTCTACTTCAGGACTTAGTAGCTTTATTGCATGGACTTGCAGTCTGGTCCCCAGCCCTATTTCTACCGCTGGCTGCGCTGTTCAGTCAGCGGTAGAAATGGGCATGGACCATGCCAGACTATGCGAGAGCGTACCTTGCAATATGGCAAGACTTCGACCATGGGGGTAATTTGTCTTGCATAATTTCACGGTGTGTTTTGTTGTTACCAGACAGTGTATCCAGAATTCAAGGAATTGACTATCCATGAACATAACAGGAGCCAAAGATGGGGCAAACACCGAGCGATCAGGCAGAGAACCAGGAGAATTCCCAGGATGACGCCCTGGTAGATTCTTCCCATGCTGTTGAACAGGTCGCGTCAAAAGAGCTCAACGGTCCATCAGAATCAAGTGCAGACAGCGCACACAGTGAAGGTTTGCAACCAACTGAACATTTTCTGCAAAAACCTAACGAGCGTACGTCTAATTTAGGCAGAGAGGAAAGCAAACCTGGAATTAGACATCGCTTCCAGGAAACGTCACTTTCAAAAGAGGAAGAGGAGCAATATCGACCATTTAAGGCCATTCATAGCGATAAGTGCAGGCTTCAGGCAGAAGATGCATTGTCTTGTGATGATGATGATGACGATGTTCATGATAAAGTATCATTTCTCCGCGGTAAACCTAAGAAGCACAGCCGCCAAGGCAACGTCTGTTTCATTTCGATTTTAGTGGTCTTTTCGTTAGCAGGAGTGTTTGCTGTCTTTCTTGGTATGAAAATGGACATGGAGAACCTTTCTACTCGTGAGCCGCGAGTTGAAGACAGTTCATTTAGCGACTCAAGCGCAACAATGGAAATCTTGCACAGGAATATGAAATTAATGGAAGAAACGTTTAAGGGTCAAAGTCCACGTTTCTGGTCTGTCATAGAGACATCGTTGGAGTCGATCGTCGCGAGACAACCTTTACACCCCAGTGTTATCATGATAGTCAGCGGGCCAGAGAGAAGTGATACTGCAGAAGCCATAGCGCAACAAGTCGCCAACAGTTTACAGTTGTCGGACAACAAAGCTGTGGAAATTCACAACGAGGATATTGAGATTCCTGACCCTGCTGATGTCAAGTTACGACTCGACGAGTTAATGGATGAGGCTCTCGGGGGACGCAGCAAAGCAGTAGTGCTGTACAACATCGAAAATCTTGAAACCAGTGCCTTATCGATTCTCTTCAAGTACTGTGACAACGTGAACGCTCCGCACAAGGATGCAGTTATCGTCTTCACGGCTTGCATGAAGGAGGGCTTTGATCCGGAATCCAATCTTAAGGAAAGGGAAGAGGCGCTAGAGGACTTTCTCATCGAGCATTGGAAAACCATGTCATCGGGAAAACGCAGCCGTGACTGTTTTAGTCGACTCATGTGTCAAATAGGCAATTTCGTTGCCATAGTAACATGATTACCATTGCAAAATAAGTTTGAGCTGAAATGAGCACGTGTTGCTGATAAGTCTTGATAAGCTTAGTATCGGTGCCTGTTGTACCCAGTTGTAACTACAAAAGAAATTTAAAGGAGCGCGGTTCTGTTTATGATAATTTACGCATTACTGGTAAATCGTTGTCATAATGCAGTGGATGGTGAATCTCTAGATATTACAATCAGCTTGTTATACGATAATAAGTAACTAAAAGTGGAGAACAAGCATTATGTAGTAACAGTAGCCAATCGCTCACCTGGAAGACCGCCACGCGTAAAAGTGCGCCACCAGTGCCGTATGGCGCTCTTCCTATGATTCTTTCGTTGCGTTCTTTATGATACCTAGACCAGCGATGACCGAGTGTTAGCATAATACATAGCCTGAAGTCGAAACTTTGATTAATCGACTAACATTCAATAGTTTTCAATCCCTTTAAGAATATATGTTTAGGGCATGGATCTTTCGTTTGTAAAACTTCGATGAATGTTTTTTGCATACGCATGATGTCCAGAAAAAGTTCAATTAGATGGAAAATTCCGAAATCACGAATACATCCCTGTGTCATGTGCCAATTTCAGTTGGAGACTCTACTTGGAAAGGATTGATTACATGAAGTTTTATTTTAATTATGTCCCTGTGATTTATGATCTAAATGTCAAATAATTTTTTACAATATGCTGTCAAGAGTGGATGGTCGATAAGTGACTGATAAAATCAAAGAATAAATCTATTTGTGAATGAAGTTATCACGTATATCGTCGATAAATCAAAGCTCTCTTCTGTTATGCCAGGGTACGATGATACGCTTTGCTCCATTTAAATCATCCAAGACAGTGATGCTATCCGTAACGTACGTTACAATCCACTAGCTAGTGAGCTTTTAACCGAAACAAAGGGTCATCTGAGATGATAGACAGCATCCTTGAATGAATGAATAAATACTTAAATAAATAAATAAATAAATACGCTAAAAGTTTCAGAGTGGAAAGAAATTCCAAGGAAGAGAATAGACCATAAGTTATGCTTGATACTACCAGGAAGCAAACTGAGCTTGTGACAAACCCGACTAGCACTGCATGTGACAAAATCTTTGATTTTTTTAATAAGGGAAGTGAATTCGGTGACGGTGTTCTTCCGACAATAAGTTCAATACTTGGATTGATAATTCCTTGTCCCTACGAGCTTGTAATGCTAACTTGCAGAGGAATGCTATGCAGTGGCTTGCCATAAAAGTCTACCTCAACAAGCAAAAATGCTCTATGAAAAGCGTTACAACAAGGTCAAAGTTCCCCATTAGGCCAAATAAAAAAAAATGTGGTTCAGATTACGTGCCTTTCATAAAAAGGGTAGTAATAGGTCAGGAAGTTTTTTCGGGATTTTGACTTTTTACGCTCTGAACTCTTTAAGTTCTGCATTTCTTCAAAAGAAGCGGTAAATATTTCCTTTGTTACATGTTTAAAGATTGGATGGTGTTGTTATATCACAACACAACACAACACAACACAACACAACACACAACACAGCAAAACAACACAACACCACACAACACAAACAACACCACAACACAACACAACACAACACAACACAACACATGACAAGGTTTGGAGTATAGCATTTGTCTGTATGTGAATGCTATCAAATTGAGGTGACTGGTCACAATACTTCTTCAAGATACAGAACTCAGTGTTTCTCTATGACCGCGGTCCAGCTTTAAGTTGATGAAAGTATGATTAGCTCACATGAGTTGATCACATGTAAATAGATAAAAGTCACAAGAAATGTGTTCTCATCAATTATCGCATTCATCCGAACATAAACCTCTTGCTCGTGTGTGAGCATCTTCCCTACCCTTCGAAGTTTTCTTCAATGATGTGTTCATAAGCTCGACCCTATTTTAGCTCAAATATGGAATTCAAAAATCGATTGGATATGTGAATTGATTGACAAACTATTGCTTTTGAAGATGTTCTCCGTGTCGTATTCGATGCGATGTCACCAGAACGATGCAAATATGACAGCAGCAGTACTTGTGAGAGTGGAAGCACGGAGAACTATGTGTGCCTGCTGAAAAGGGGAGAATAGTGGAGGGGTTCCAGTCGCAGGGGTTAGGAAGTATCATGAATCATTACATTAGTTGGTATGATCACGTACCGTATGGTTATGAGTATGTACTAAATTGCTTGAGCAGGAATGGTGAAATTTATATATTTTCGATGTTTTTTTTCATTTCCGAGTTTACAGATGGCTTTAAAAAGTTTCAAGATTTCGCTGGTACAAATAATGGTATAGGTTGGGTAACCTGATCCGTAAGACTTTTTAAATTTTTTTACCAAAATTGGCAAAAATTGCCCCCAAAAAATACAAATCGCAGATTTCATAAATATTCAAAATATTAAGATAACTCCTAAGAACCTGTATACCAAATACCAAAACTATGAGACGGGCAGTTTTGAGAAACAAATTTTTGACCAAAATAGGCAAAAATTGCCCAAAATATACAAAATTGCAGATTTCTTCATTATTTCAATACATTATAAATAAGATAATCCCTAGGAACCTGTATACCAAATATCAAAGCTATCTGGCAAAACTTCCCCACAAAGTGCTAATAGGTGGATGTGTGTCGTCGTCAGTTGTCCGAGCATCTGTAGTCCGTCGACTTTTTGGGGGGGGGATTTTTGCCATTTTGGGCGAACAATTTGTTTCTCAAAAAATACTTGTCTGATAGCTTTGCTGAAACACAAAATATTCAGTTTGTCGACAAAGTCTGTATATATAAATATGTATTACGTGATAATTTTATTAGAGTCCAGACTGACATGTGCTGTCATTTGTCAAAGATACAAATGCATGGTACACTGACACAGGCTGTGTTGGCAAGCTTAATACTGGACAGTTCAACATGCTGTGTAGGAGTTGAACAAGAACGCAGTTGTATAAACTGAACAAATTGTCAAATTATCAAAGTTAATACAGCTACTGCCTATGTAAGGGCAGTGTCACTATCAGATACTGCCTGCTACTGCAGTGTCACTGTCACTGCATACCTGAGCAGTGACAGAGATGGCTCTGACTCTGATGTACAAAGTAGTTGAAGAAGAGTGGGTCAAGTGACGCTCATGACAGTGAAACATACTTGTACATAAGATAAGGCCAGAAAGCAACACATAGAAGACTAGGAGAGTGAAAAGTTATCGGAATTTTGAGAACAATAAAATATTTAAAAAGATGGGTTCACCAAAGCTTGAGTTTCTAAATTTTCACATTCTCATCATAAAATAGTACAAATGTAAAACTTTGAACAGTAAAGACTAAATGAAAAAAATATGTGACTAAATGGAATTATTTATTGTTTAACCAAATTTTCCGTTATTATACCCAGAATTTCAGAGATTAAAACATGTATTTAATGGAATAGTTTAACCTTCCAGTATTGTCAATTTTGAGTAGCATCTAATATGTCTTGTACTTTTGAAACAAATTTTTGGTAGGTCTGGTCACCGTGCTCAGTTTTTTACAATATGGCAATTAGCCAGAATTCACAATTTGCCTTCTCTCTCATGATCGTCATTTTGTGTGCTCGTCGGCAGGAGCAATTGACCTGGCCAGAGTTGGATTAACTCAAGTTGGCTTAGACTGATAAATCCAAAATCACTGATGCGTTTAAAAATGAATCAATTAACTAACTTGCCCTAGGAATATGACTTTACAAACTGCTAATGGCGCGATATGTACGCGTTTGTTTTTTCTGCGCGCACATCCTTTACAAATATGCGGGCTTGTAATAGTTAGGGGGGTCTTGAAAAATTTTGATCATATAGAGGGGGATTTGAATTATTTGGGGTATTGAGGGGGATCTGATAAAAATAAGATTTCAATCGCGATTCCTTCAACCCCCCCGCCCCCTCGCTATGTGTGAACGCAGCCTTAGGGTCTGAGAGCAAATGCATTGCTTATAAAGAAGATACGCTGTCAATGAACAATTCCTTACTTATCAAGGTACACTGTACCTTGGTCCTTCCAGCTCAGTTTATCATTTCAACGCTCAGTTTATCAGTTTCCGCACCCAGTTTGACTCTCATTTTGTCATTTTCAACGCTCAGTTTGACTCTCATTTTGTCATTTTCAACGCTCAGTTTGACGCTGAGTTTATCGATTTTCGGGCCCTTTGTACATACCTGGCTAGTATTCACATTAGAGTCCGGAAATCGTAGATTTCACAGACCCGGCGTGCCAAGATACAAGGCAAGTCATTCTAGTATCGTCTAGTATCGATATTAGAGTCCCGAAATCGCCGATAAGTCAAACTTCGATTCTAGATGGTAAATATGCGACATTCAAAAGTTGTGCATAGTCACACCTTCGTGCGACATAGCACCATATCATATGCGAATCATGTGATACTGTGATAGTATGACAGTAACCTTTGACTTCACACTTACTGTAGCTTTACGCATGGACGTTAAACGACTTCAGTTTTCCATTGTGTGTAATTAGATAATTTGTGACATTTATTTATTCTAATCGTTCTGCTAAATGACTAGTTGTATGCCAGCTCTTTTAAGGCCGACTTGACGATGGAGGAAATAATCAACACGCACACTAACCTGGAACGTGCTGTTTCATCGCGAGAGCGGACCTTGTGATGTGGCAAGACCTTCGACCATTGCGTTATTCTGTCTTGAATAATTTCACGGTGTAGTTTTGCTGTTACCAGACACTGTATCCACCATGCCAGTTGTAACACGTTCCAGGAGCAAAAAGATGGAGCTAACACCGAGCAATCAGGTAGAGAACCAGGAGAACAGCAATACCAAGAATAATATCACAGTAGACTCTTCCGATCCTGTTGAACACTTCAGTTCAAACGAACGCAAGAGTCCAACAGAATCAAGTGAAGACAGCGAGACCATGGTTCCAACTGAATTAGGTACAGGCGATAATAGCGTTGGTGAGAAAAAATCCGCTGCTGGAATAGTGTGTGAATGGAATAAAATGGACAATGACCCGAGTGATGACAAGAAGACATTTACTGAAACAGCTGGAGAATCAAGTGCAAATGATGAAAGAGAGAAGAAATCCTCTATTATCCGACGTGAAGTTGTAGTACATCCGACGCCAGTAAAATACGACTCGTCGACGACGGGCGACTTGAGCACATGTGTGCCTTCTCATTCCGCTTATGATGATGGCTTCGCTTACAGTGAAGGTTTGCAGCCAAGCAAAGGTGAACATTTTCTGCAAAAACCTAACGAGCGTACATCTTATTTAGGCAAAGAGGAAAGCAAACCTGGAATTAGACATCGCTTCCCAGAAACGTCACAGTCAAAAGAGAAAGAGAATACAAATCGACTATCGAAGGCTGGTCAAAGTGATGAGTCCACGCGGCAGGCAGAAGATACATTTTCTTGTGATGATGATGATGATGATGTTGATGATGATGATGATGATAATGGCGCTATCAGTAAAGGTTTGCAGCCAAGCAAAGGTGAACATTGTCAGCCAAAACCTAACGAGCGTACGTCTAATTTAGGCAGAGAGGAAAGCAAGCCTGGAATTAGACATCGCTTCCCCGAAACGTTACAGTCAAAAGAGGAAGAGAATACAAATCGATCATCGAAGGCTGGTCAAAGTGATAAGTCCAGGCGGCAGGCACAAGATGCATTTTATATTAATGATGATGATGATGATGATGATGATGATGATGATGATGATGATGATGTTTATCGTAAAACAACTCTCCAGGAAAACCTATTCAGCACAGTCGCCAAGGCAACGTATTTTTCATTTCGATTTTAGTGGTCTTTTTGCTAACAGGAGTGTTTGCTGTCTTTCTTGGGATGGACACTGACGCGAAGAACCATGAACCAAAGGTTGGAGACAGTACAGTTAGCGAGTCAAGCGCAACAATGGAAATCTTGCACAGGAATATGAAAATAATGGAAGAAACGTTTAAGGGTCAAAGTCCACGTTTCTGGTCTGTCATAGAGACATCGTTGGAGTCGATCGTCGCGAGACAACCTTTACACCCCAGTGTTATCATGATAGTCAGCGGGCCAGAGAGAAGTGATACTGCAAAAGCCATAGCGCAACAAGTCGCCAACAGTTTGCAGTTGTCGGACAACAAAGCTGTGGAAATTCACAACGAGAATATTGAGAGTCCCAACCCCGCTGATGTCAAGTTACGACTCGACGAGTTAATGGATGAGGCTCTCGGGGGACGCAGCAAAGCAGCAGTGCTGTACAACATCGAAAATATTGAAACCAGTGCCTTATCGATTCTCTTCAAGTACTGTGACAACGTGAACGCTCCGCACAAGGATGCAGTTATCGTCTTCACGGCTTGCATGAAGGAGGGCTTTGATCCGGAGTCCAATCTTAAGGAAAGGGAAGAGGCGCTACAGGACTTTCTCATAGAGCATTGGAAAACCATGTCGTCGGGAAAACTCGGCGATCACTTTTTAAGTCCTCTCATGAGTCGAATAGGCAATTCCGTTGCCATAGTAACATGATCACCATGGCAAAATAAGTTTTAGCTGAAAAGAGTTGTGTTGCTTCTACTTCTCGATAGTATAGGCGCCTGTTGTACCTAATTGTAACCACGAAAGAGTTCTACAGGAACGCGGTTCTGTTTATGATCATTTACGCAATAAATCATTGTCGTGATAGAGTGGGTAATGAATTGCCAGATTTTATAAATAGCCTATAGGACGATATCCACAGTCCCTAAAATATGGAGAACAATCACAAGCTGATAGGAATTATGTATGTAGTAGCCAATCACTCACCTGGAAGGCCATGCGTAAAAGTGCGCCACCATTAGTGCAGTATGTTGCATTTCCTGTGAGTAAAGTTAATATATACCAGTGGTGACCGAGTAACTTTATTGCTAGCAAAATACAAAGACCAGAGTCGGAATATAAATTTATCTATCAACATGTCAATATGTTAAAGTCAGTTTTAAGAATAAATTTTCAAGGCATGGATTTTTTGTTTTTAAACTACTTTTGAAACTACTTCAAGCATGACGCCCAGCTAAGATGATTTAGATTCCAAAATCAGAAATCATGAATACATTATTGTGCCATGTTCTGATTGCAGTTAGAGACTTCACTTGGCAGGGATTGATTACACTAATTTTTGGTCTAATTCTGTCATTGTGAATTCTATCAAAATGTCAGATAATTCTTTATAATATGCTTTCAAGAGTGGGTTGTCGATAAATGATTAATAAATCAAAGAATAAATCTATTTTGTCTATCGAGTATCACGTGTATCGTCAATAGATCAACTCCAAGCTATGTTCTGTTATGTTAGGCCAAAAAAATAAATAAATTGTGCTGCTCCGATAACATGGTTTTCAAAAATAAGGTAGGTAGGTCGGCAGGGATTTTTTTTCCAAAATATTTTTATTTTTAAATGTGCACTCTTCAAGGGTTCAGGGCGATCAAACACTAGCCACAACATTTCCAGAAAAACGTATAATACATATAAAAGGAATAAAAACGTAAAAGACGTCCTCGTTCAAGCAAAAATCGAATGCCAGAAAACGAACAAGTGATTTTACAGTTTTTTTCTTTCTATTTTTTACCTCCGTGTTTACGAAGCTCTGAAAAGTTAAAGATCAGCAGGCAGAAAATAGCCGCGTAGGTCGGGTTATCGGAACAGCACATTTTTTTTCTTTGGCCTGAGGATACGATGATACGCTTTGCTTCATTAAATTATTGAGAGTGCTACTATGATCCGTATGATAGTAACGTATGTCAGACTCGAGTAACAACTAAGCCTTTAACCGAAACATCAACGTCGTAGGAAGATAGGATGCAGTATCCTGTCGTTCGACATAAAAATGCAGAATAAAAATATTGCCAATATTTCAACCAAAAGTATTCGTTTTCAAAAATTAGTTAGTCCGGGGTCACTTATCATGATTGCGGCTTCCGTGTGCTTTTCCTCAAGAATCTTGTCAACATTACCATGTTATTCCTTGATAACTGGAGAGTCCCCAAAACACTGTTGACATGTTTTCTTTCCACTCTGCCATGGTCAAATTCAAGGTCATTTGTGTAGCGGGCAAAATTCCATTGATTAAACAGTACATAAGAACCTCGTATCTTCGACCGAACTGCTTATATAAATTTTAATGGTGAACACGATTGGCACTAATTTGGTATAGGCCTAATTGGACCTTCACATTTTTCAAATTTCTCAAAAGTAGGTGCCATATAGTGAACGTTGTAATATCACAAGTTACTCATAATAACAGGTGTATAACTTAAAAAAAAGCAGATGAGCTAACATTCCCAGATTAAAACGACCTTACTTCACCATCCAATTATTCAGAGAGTTCCAATCGTGTTGGTGTCAGAGCATTATAAAGGACTGTGTACATCTTTGACACAAGTTAGTTTCTTCGGCCTGGGGGCGGTGGATGCATGGAGGGTCATCCTGTTTTTGACTTGGTGATGGGGGTGTTAACCCTATATATATATATATATATATATATATATATATATATATATATATATATATATATATATATATATATATATATATATATATATATATATATATAATATATACATATCATAAACTAATGAGAAAAATTACACTTAGGGCTCTGAAATTTTGGATTCGAACCGTACACGGGTCATTTTTTCAAGCTCCAAAAATTTACAGTGCGGAGACAATCAGATGTAGTTGTGTTAATTTCTCATTAGGTTTTACAATATATTTCCATGCTACACAAACTGATAATTATATATATATATATATATATATATATATATATATATATATATAATATAATATATATATATATATATATATATATATATATATATATATCACCTTTTTGTTCACCTTTGTCTCAGATTTTGGGACATCCATGTTGACAACGTCTTGCGATTTTAAGGTTCAGTTCACACAGGTGAAGAAAACGTACATGGTCATGCGTAGGGCATAAAGCATACGATGGCCCTATCAATCGTAAATAGGAGATGACAGATCTGAAAGTTATGATTGATCACATGAAAATATGGTAGTTATTAAAATCTGCTGGACAAAAAGAACCATAATTGGTTTGCTAGGTGCTACCATAGATGCTTAACACGACTCTATTTACTAGTACATGTTTACTAGTACATGTGAGAGCCAGACACAACCAAATTCCAACACTTATAAGTACCCAGGTTCCGTATATTTCTGCACACCATCACTGTGACGACTCTTATTTTTAACAGTCTGTGGAAATGAAACCACAAGAACATGTCACATCTAATTTGATATTTTTTTTACTATTAATGTTATTTCCCATTACGAAAACCTTGATCGATATCGACCGTAGCCAAGTTGCAAGTACATTACATGAAAGTATACTTCCACTGGCTGTGACATATCCCAAAAGTAGTTCGGTGAACTGATAAAAATACACAAATAACCATTAAAAATCTATAATTACGGTTAGATTCATCGATCAACTTAATTTGAACAAACCCATTCTCATACCTCGAGCCAAGTTGTAACTAACTGTCCGCAACTGCTGTGCGGGAATTTTGTAACCTTTGACCTCACAAAGAAACACTTACAGTAGCTTTCAGGCCATGCAATTCATGAAATTTCCGCGGTTTTGAAGAATAGGGGAAATTATTGTCTTAGCGTGACGTCATTGTTAGCCAATGAGTGGCCTGTCGGCAGGTGTTAGGATGTTTGTCCAGTGTGTCGGTTTTGAAATATTGTCAGTCTAGCAGTGTGCCACTCACTGTGCAGCATCCAGTTTTCTTTGCTTTGTAATATTTTTTTTTTTCAATTTTTGAATTTGTATTGTTTTCTTTTTGATTTTTCGCTTGCGTTCAAAAATTTTCAGTTAATTTTCAAGAAATCTTTGAGCACATGTAGCACTGCAATCGGGTACGGTTTCATTCGCATTTCTTCCCTAATTTTAGCTTTTAGGGTTTTTGTTCTCTGGTTTTTCCTCGGCGGCTATGTGCTTGTTTCGTGTATGCTTTTTTGAGTCTCTTTGCGGGGAGTTTGCCTTGCTTATAGACTGTAGAGCCTCCTTTCTTAGTTGTTTTGCTTTGTTTTTGTTGTGTTGCCATAGTTAACTTTTCAGTTAATAAACATTCGGTCCTGTACAGGATAGTGTACTGACACCGCAATCCTATATATATTGTGTCGTAGTGTGTACTTATAGTCTAGAATAGACACGGGAGTTCCTCCCGGCAGAAAATAACTCACAGCGCAGACTCAAAGGTACGCGTTCAGTCGGAAAACCTGGCCTGGGCTGCCAAATTCCAATTGTATGAAATAGGAGAGACACAAGCGAAACTATTACAAATGATGTTATGATTTTAAATTTACCGACTTGAACCAAGTCTACTTCAGGACTGAGTAGCTTTATTGCATGGACTTGCAGTCTGGTCCCCTGCCCTATTTCTACCGCTGGGTGCGCTGCTCAGTCAGCGGTAGAAATGGGCAGGAGGCCATGCCAGACTATGCGAGAGCGTACCTTGCAATGTGGCACGACGACCCTCGACCATGGGGTTAATTTGTCTTGCATAATTTCAGGGTGTATCCAGAATTCAAGGAATTGACTATTCCGTTAACATACCAGGAGCCAAAGATGGGGCAAACACCGAGCGATCAGGCAGAGAACCAGGAGAATTCCCGGGATAACGTTCTGGTAGATTCTTCCGATGCTGTTGAACAGGTCGCGTCAAAGAGCTCAACGGTCATCAGAATCAAGTGCAGACAGCGCACACAGTGAAGATTTGCAACCAAGTGAACATTTTCTGCAAAAACCTAACGAGCGTACGTCTAATTTAGGCAGAGAGGAACGCAAACCTGGAATTAGACATCGCTTCCAGGAAACGTCACTTTCAAAAGAGGAAGAGGAGAAATATCGACCATTTAAGGCCATTCATAGCGATAAGTCCAGGCGGCAGGCACAAGATGCATTGTCTTGTGATGATGATGATGACGATGTTCATGATAAAGTCATCATTTCTCCACGGAAAAACTAACAAGCACAGACGCCAAGGCAACGTCTATTTCATTTTGATTTTAGTTGTCTTTTTGTCAGCAGGAATGTTTGCTGTCTCTCTTTGGATGGACAAGGACACGAAGAACCTTTCTACTCGTGAGCCGCGAGTTGAAGACAGTTCATTTAGCGACTCAAGCGCAACAATGGAAATCTTGCACAGGAATATGAAATTAATGGAAGAAACGTTTAAGGGTCAAAGTCCACGTTTCTGGTCTGTCATAGAGACATCGTTGATGTCTATCGTCGCGAGACAACCTTTACACCCCAGTGTTATCATGATAGTCAGCGGGCCAGAGAGAAGTGATACTGCAGAAGCCATAGCGCAACAAGTCGTCAACAGTTTACAGTTGTCGGACAACAAAGCTGTGGAAATTCACAACGAGGATATTGAGATTCCTGACCCTGCTGAAGTCAAGTTACGACTCGACGAGTTAATGGATGAGGCTCTCGGGGGACGCAGCAAAGCAGCAGTGCTGTACAACATCGAAAATATTGAAACCAGTGCCTTATCGATTCTCTTCAAGTACTGTCACAACGTAAACGCTCCGCACAAGGATGCAGTTATCGTCTTCACGGCTTGCATGAGGGAGGGATTTGATCCGGAATCCAATCTCAAGGAAAGGGAAGAGGCGCTAGAGGACTTTCTCATCGAGCATTGGAAAACCATGTCATCGGGAAAACTCAGCGATGACTTTCTAAGTAGACTTATGAGTCAAATAGGCTATTCTGTTGCCATAGTAACATGATCATCATCATGGCAAAATAAGTTTTACTTGTAATGAGCATGTATTGGTGCTTTACTTCTTGGTAGTATATGTGTTAGACTTGGTTCAACGCGGTGAATTTTCAAAAAATAAAATAATTTGCTACACTTTTCTCTTGTGTCTCTCCCTTTCAACAAACCTTTTTGAAATTTGGCAGCCCGGGTCAGGTTTTCCACGCGATCGAGCACGGTAGTTTTGAGTCTGCGCAGTAGTGAGTTAGAGTCTGCCGGATTCACAGACTTGGACTTCTTGCACAGGACTGTGATTCGGGTGAAACTCCTCAGTCTACCATTCACCCAACTCACAAGTTCACAAATCACAGATTTGAACCAGGTCTATATAGGTGTCTGAAAGTTAGTCGAGGAGACCTTAAAGATATACTGTCACCTGTTCCAATGTTGCTACAGTTACCATGGAAGAGAAAATCTAACCAATAAGCGGCAGGCCGCTTTTTAAAAACAGCGCCCTCACATGGGCATTTTGAATACCAAGGAACGCCCCTTTGACCACATATGCATATATGGGCATATTTAAATTGTAGGTGACTGTATACCTTTCAACTTGTATACTACACTTTTCATTAGCATCTCATTGTCGGCGATATGGACTGTTGTACCCAATGTAACTACGAAATAATTTGAAAGGAGCGCGGGTCTGTTTATGATCATTTACGCAATAAATCATTGTCATGGTGGAATGAGTGATGAATGTCCATATGTTACAATCAGCTTGTAGTACGATAATCAGTCCCTAAAATTTGGGGAATAAGCATCATGCCGTAACAGTAGCCAATCTCTCACCTGGAAGGCCATCAGTGCAGTATGGTGCACTTCCTGTGAGTAACATTTCTTATTATTGGTAGCATAATACAAAGCCCGAAGTCGGAACTTAGATTAATCGACTCCGATGACTGTTTTTGCTCACGCATGATGTCCAGAAAAAGTTCAATTAGAGTGACATTCCGAAATCATGAATATATCATTATGTCGTGTCCCAGTTTCAGTTAGAAACTCTACAGGGAAAGAATTTTTGGTCTAAGTCTGTCCGTGTGAACTACATCTTAATGTCAAATAACTCTTTATAATATGCTGTCAAGAGTTGATTGTCGATAAATGACTGATAAAATCAAAGAATAAATCTATATTGTACATGAAATTATCACGCATATCGTTAATACATGTAAATCATCTTCAAGCTGTTTTCTGTTATGCTAGGGTACGATGATACGCTTTGTTCCATTTAAATCGTCGATGGCAGTGAGTGCTACTATGACCCGTTATGGTAGTAATGTACGTCAGACTCCAATAGTAACCAAGCCTATAACCGAACACACTGCACACTTTGGTTCGACGCAGGAAATGCAGACTAAAAACATTGCCAAATATTTCACCCAAGTATTCGTTCTTACAATATAATAGTCCGGGGTCACTTGTCATGATCTGTGGCTTCTGTGTCCTTTTCGTTAAGAATCTTGTAACATATACTATGTTATTCCTGCATAAATGGAAAACATTGTTGACACGTTTTCTTTCCACTCTGCCAAGGTCAAATTCAAGGTCATTTGTTTACCAGGCAAAATTCCATTGATTAAATGCATAAGAACTGACAATTATCTTCCATCAAACTACTTATGTAAATTTTATTGGTGTTAGACCATTATCAAGGACTGTTTACAGCTTATAATACTTTTTAGGCCCTATATTAACAAGAAATTTTATTTCACCCATTTCCCTACATTTCAGTGTGAACGATCTGTGTCATTACTATATAAGGGATTGCTCAGTTTCTTCGGCCTGGGGGGCGTTCGATGAATAGAGGGTCACCCTGTTTTTTAATTTGGTGATGGGGGTCACCATATTTTTGAAATGCTCAATTGGGGGGGGAGTCAGTGTGTTTATGAATTACAGCAGGGGCTCATACTTGCCTAAAATGTTTCGTATCCCAGCCATGAATTTCATCATGCATTTTACAGCACGTCATTCGGGCGCGTAACTTTAATATATCAGACCACAGTTACGAGTGTTTCGATACATAGCGGCCGCCGCGTGGTATGCATAGAAAATTCTAGGCCTATTTTTCTATGCATACCACGCGGCGGCCGCTATGTATCGAAACACTCGTAACTGTGCAACAGACAAATATGTTCATTGGCCTCCGTCCGTCTCAAGAGACGATGGATTGAGTCATGTTGAGCTGGAACAGTGTCTACTATGGCTGTGGAGACCTATCCGTGAGTGGCAGTCCTTGTTACAATTGTTGCAGATAAAATCTGTGCTTTTGGGTGTGGTTAATACTTTTCTCTTCTTGCGTTTTTGTGCCCATGATTGGAAACGATCCTCATCAGCTCTTTTCACACCTGTTTTAACAACATGTCTCCATGATGAACGATCTGATGCAATGTCCTCCCATGACTCTACCTCAATGTGCGCAGACCTAAGGTCCCTTTTGCATGTATCTTTGTATCTCAAGTGGGGACGGCCTCTTGGACGTGATCCGCATTCAAGCTGACCATACAGTAGATCCTTGGGAATGCGACCTTTATCCATGCGACGCACATGACCGAGCCATCTCAGACGGCGCTCGCTCAGCATTGCAAATATGGTACTAGATCCTGAGCGTCTAAGAACCTCAGAGTTGGTGACCATGTCTTTCCACGTAATGCCCAATATCCTGCGAAGACATCTCATGTGATAGGCATTCAGCTTTTTCTCTTGTCTGGTATATGTTGTCCATGTTTCACTGCCATAGAGAAGGGTGCTTAAGACACATGCCTGGTAAACCTTCAGCTTCGTGTTGGTAGTCAGGTTTTTGTTATCCCAGACTCTCTTGTTCAGTTTTGACATCACAGTGGCTGCTCTACCAATCCTGCCATTGATCTCAGCATCCAGAGACTGGTTGTTGGTAATGAGAGATCCCAGATATCTGAAGTTGTCAACTACAGAGAGCATAGAATCATTGACCAATATAGAGGGAGGGTTTTGGGTGTTCTGGGCCATCACCTCAGTTTTCTTGATGCTGATGGTTAAGGCAAAGTCTCTGCATGCATTGGAGAATTGATCCATGAGACACTGTAGGCCATCTTGTGTATGACTTGCAAGGGCAGCATCATCTGCAAATAACATCTCCCTGATAAGGACACGCGTTATTCTAGTCTTTGCACGCAGACGGGCCAGATTGTATAGTTTACCATCGTGCCGAGTGTGGATATATACACCATCAGTAGAGGATTGAAAGGCATGGGTCAGGAGAAGTGAAAAGAATATGCCAAAGAGGGTTGGGGCTAGGACACAGCCCTGTTTTACTCCGCTCAAGATAGGAAAAGGTTTAGATGTATCTCCATCAAAGCTAACGGTGCTTTTCATGTTGAAGTGGAAAGACCTGATGATGCTGAGTAGCTTTGGTGGACAGCCTATCCTCTGGAGTAGTCTAAATAATCCACTACGGCTGACTAGGTCAAAAGCCTTTGTGAGATCGACGAAAGCCAGGTACAGTGGTAGGCGCTGTTCTCTGCACTTTTCCGGCGGCCGCTATGTATCGAAACACTCGTAACTGTGCAATATCAGACATATGTATCTGAGATAACTGGATGTTTGCATATTGAAAGTCTGTCATGCAAAGTGTACGAAATCTGCCGTTCATATGAGAAGCATGACAAATTCATGATCCTTTTTTTGTTTTCTCTATGAGAATTCAGTATGAGAAAGAAAAACACACTAATATAACATTTCCCAATACATGGGGGACACAGTGACACACTCTCAGAAAATTATCAACCATCGGTTATCAACATCATGGAAGTCTAGACTGAATCGCAGTGCAGCCAACATAGACTGCCGACAGTTGTATTTGCACCATTGTCGTCGCTACAGTAATACTAGCAAAACATAGTTTCCCTTCAAGTCCTCTCCATGAGTGATAACATTCAGCGCTTGGGGATTACAAAGAACGGTAAGCCGAGGTAAATAAGATGTATTAAAAGTCAGAATCAGAAGCGCTGTAAATCCAAAGGATGTGAGAGCTACCACATTAAATATAACAAGGCAGTATGCTGAAGGCAATGAGTACTTGGGCCGAGATAGAGTAATTTTGAGGACAATATATACTACTATTCAAATATGGTCTTGAATTTCCTCCTGTCAATTAGGCATTTGATTAACTGGTTATTAAACGAAGCAATGGCATGACAACGGCAAAATATGTCTAGCAACTTTTGTGGAGTTTGAGGCAGGGGTTCTTTATTTATAGTGAAATTGCTTAAACTCCTTAAATATTCAAATTACAGCAAATTTCTTTTGTTCTCGATGGTAGATGTCTAATATTTAGATGGGCATATTTAGATTTCTACCCTATAGTTATCCCTATATACCAAAAATCGGACATCCAGCTCTATGGCTTGCTCAGAATTAGATATGCGAATAATTAATGAGGTACAATATGTGGTGTCATAAGGTGTCCATCATACCAAATATGAAGGGTGTAGCACTTGTGGTTACTGAGTTGTGGACAAATATATATATTTGAGGTCAAAGGTCATTGAGGTCACGTGACATTTTGTCAAAATAATTGTATTGCTAAGTTATTCCTATATACCAAAAATCAGACCTCTAGCTCTTTGGCTCGCTCAAAATTAGATATGCGCATAATTAATAAGGTACAATATGTGGTGTCGTAAGTGTCTTATCATACCAAATATGAAGGATGTAGCACTTGTGGTTACTGAGTTGTGGACAAATATATATATTTGAGGTCAAAGGTCATTGAGGTCATGTCACATTTTGTCATAATAATTGTATTGCTAAGTTATTCCTATATACCAAAAATCAGACCTCTAGCTCTATTGGCTCGCTCAAAATAAGATATGCGCATAATTAATGAGGTACAATATATGGTGTCATAAGGTGTCCTATCATACCAAATATGAAGGGTGTAGCACTTGTGGTTACTGAGTTGTGGACAAATATGTATATTTGATGTCAAAGGTCATTGAGGTCACGTGACGTTTTGTCAAACAAATTATATTGTTAACTTATCCCTATATACCAAAAATCAGACCTCTAGCTCTATTGGCTCGCTCAAAATTAGATATGCGCATAATTAATGAGGTACAATATGTGGCGTCATAAGGTGTCCCATCATACCAAATATGAAAGGTTTAGCACTTGTGGTTACTGAGTTATGGACAATAATGTATATTGAGGTCAAAGGTCACCAAGGTCACATGATATTTTGTCAAAATGTCTGAGATATCTGCGTGAACCGATGGACTCACTGATGGACTCACGGACGGATATGACCCAATCTATAAGCCCCCTGGACTTTATCCGTGGGGACAAAAAACTGTGTCACTGCATCCTTTAGGCAATATGAATACGATGAGAAACTAAATTTTTATTTTTCTTGGCCTTATACATGAAAGTCTATGGAGAACTGCCTTATACATGGGAGTCTATGGAGGTGTAAACTAAAAAGTCCTCTAACACGGCCAAATTCGATCGCATTGTGAAACAAATCGACGTGCATCTGTATGGGGTTGGGTACTATTCTTGTGCAAAGTTTGAAAGAAATTGACCAGGGCATGTCTGAGATATCTGCGTGAACGGACGGACGGACAGACTGACATGACCAAACCTATAACTCCCCCAGGACTTCGTCCGTGGGCACTAAAAACAACGCAACAGTTATTACAGCTACACCGGCGGTAGGTTCATATCCAGAGCCCCGTACGGTCTGCCGCCGTCGCTTGAAAACAATCTCATAAACCTGGCCATATGGGCAACTGTGTATGGGCAGCTGGATGCTTGACTTCCCGGAGGCGAGCTGTCACGTTCAAGCTCAGGATTATTTGTCGATCAAATTTCAGTAAATTTACCTTACCTAGATGAAATTTTGTCTATATGCTGAAATTTCGCCGAAGTTTGAAAAAATTGCATCGATTTTTCAGGTTCATATCCGACATTTTGAGTTTTGAGTGCAGACAGAAATAAGTTTTGATGCAATTGACATGGCTGCGACCCCATGTTGACCCCTAGCCCTGCGTACGATGCTATGTGCTACAGCTAACACACAGCATCGTACGCAGGGCTAGCGAGAGAGTTGCCGACATCGACGGTTATTTACGAGAAGTGAATAAAAGACTGTCATTTTTGGAAGCGATCGAGTAGCTGAGGTAGGCTGGGATACGACTTGGGCCAAGAACGCTGAATTTCGGCAGTAATTTGGCTTTTTACGTCAAGTCCCAAAATGGATTTGAAGTCACCGACCCTACGTACGCGTACGGGTCTTTGCAGGGCTGTGGTGAGCGGGGCGATTAGCTGTAGCGGAACACACAGCATCGTACGCAGAGCTAGTTGACCCCAAGTGAAAATGTGTTCGCGATCAAATCTTCCTATATTTTTTCAGAATTTTCGACAAAATCATTGCTTCTTACATCTTTTGTAAAATATAAAATATTAAAATAAAAATGCGATGTGCCATGTCTCCAGATTTCTAAAAATCGTTCGTTGACCGTTCGACGGAATACTCATTTGCAAACTTGTGACGCAGTTGAAATTCAATACTGACCGCCAAATAATCTTAATGAGACGAGATCATTCTAGACATCCTCCAAATTATCCAACCATTCGCGTTAGAGTTCAGCTCGCTTAGAGGATCATAACATTCTTTGGCCTTCGTTTAGATCGAACCTAATCTCTCCCATTTAGGAAATAAATACACAAGCTACCTTGACAAAACTTCGTGCACCATCCAGGACCATACAAATCTGTCTTGACGTCATCATCTCCTTACATGGTAATCGGCATACCGTATTTTTTAGCAAAGGAGACACAGAATACGTCGGAGTATTCAGTTTCAAAACGTATTACATTGTGTGATGTTGTCAAAAAAAGGTAATGTTACTGCAGTGGTATAAATTACAAAACACAAAAGTTCAAATCAGTTTATTTTGGACTGGCTTTACCCAACATTTCATATTGTTTCTTATGCCAGATTGACCATGTGCTTACTGGCGACCCCTTTACATGCAAATTTTGTGTCAAATGGTGTGTTCTCCTGGAAAAACAAACGTACGATTTCTATATGAAGGAGGCGAAATTTGCCCTCAAAACTCGAAACCACCCCTTTATGGGGTGTACCTAGCTATTTTGAACGAGCTTCTCGAATCTGCAGCTCTATTTCGAAATGATGGTCTGGTTTTCTCAGCTCAAGGATAAGTGTTCTCCATCGCTGTGGGCATTACTATTCTCAACTGGGGGTACAGTTTCCAGTCGTAATGTTTTTCATTGTGTCCGGGATATAAAACCTTTCCTTTTCACAATTTTACTTCGATTAACACTAGTCCACATCTTGTCAGCGATTAAACATGTTTCAAGTTTAAATGTTAAATTCTGGTCTCGAGCCCTCTTGTTCGACCAAACTGAAATTACCCCTCCCACTTTGGCTCGTCCAGTGGGTGTAGCAAGGGTCGTGCCATCGCCTAGGAAACGGAGGGTGCATTAATTGTTGCATTTCGATGCACATTTTGATTATATTCAGAAGATTTTGTGGCAAAAACTCAGATAGAGAAGCATTAATATTCACATCTCACTTATTCAAGACTGGCTGAGAGCAGCACTTCCATTCAGTTAACATCATTACGCCATTTATTATGCCAAGAAAGATGAAGCCAAGACATTTTGCCCTCCCTGGTCTCAGCCAGGAATGGTTGTACCTTACAGAGTTTTTTCCCACGGAATGAAACAAATGTACTTGGGCTGAGGCCCAAGTACAATAAAAGATGTTGGGACATCAATGTTGAAAATGTCTTGCGAAATTGAAGGGTCAGTTTTAAATACGGGTGAAGAAAACATACAA
Source organism: Ptychodera flava (assembly GCF_041260155.1). Lineage (NCBI taxonomy): Eukaryota > Metazoa > Hemichordata > Enteropneusta > Ptychoderidae > Ptychodera > Ptychodera flava. The sequence continues at coordinate 12,467,440 of NC_091943.1, read as the reverse complement.
CTTGATTTGAACAAATCCCATCGTCATACCTCGAGCTAAATTGTAACCAATTGTCAGCAACTGCTGTGCGGAAATTCTCGTGTTTAAACGGTTTACAGTCAGATCTGTAATGTGGCGAAATCTCCGATACATGTTGGATATTTACCCGCGATTTGACAAATCTAGTATCGTCTGGTATTGAAGTTAGAGTCAGTCTTTGGAAGAAGGGCTTAGCAAGATCTGTAAGATGGTGAAGTCTAGCTCCCGATTGTTTTTGTTAGATGCCAAAATGGGCAAAAATATCCCGTCATTAGTGGATAAAACTGCTGGCACATTAGCTGCAGTGAAACCTTGTTGATGACCAAGAAATGTCTACTACTGATACTCGAGAATCCCCAACTCAAGCTCTTCTTTTTTTCTATAATTACGCCCATTGTAAAAGATGGTACAAAATCAAATACTAGTATTGTGGCTGTGACAGATCATGTGATCTAGACCCTTCTGTGCGAAATATGGCAAACGAAGCAATGGTTCAGCTCAAGGTCTGCTAGAGAATGTCAGCGTTCTTGTTGATATATTCCATTGTAACAAGCATAGTGAACCATAGCATTTTCCATCTACAAATCCTTTGTCTAGATATCAGAAAGTGCAGAGCTCAGTCCCTCCACCTACGCAGAGCAAGCATTGACTGGTTGCATGAACGCAAAGTGGGCAGATAAAGGCACTTGCCAATAGGAGGTGAATATCGGCAATTTTCAGTCACAGACTCGGCATGCCGAAACACAAGGCAAGTCATTCTAGTATCGTCTAGTGTCGATATTAGAGTCCCCAAATCACCGATATTTGTCAGGTAAACATCGGCGATTTCACAGACTCAGCGTGTCGAAAGAGACACTTTGTGTAGTATCGTCTGGTATCGATATTATAATCCCGAAATCACCGATAAATATCGGGTAAATATCGGCGATTTCACAAACCCGGCGTGCCGAGAAACAAGGCAAGTCATTCTAGTATTGTCTCGTATTGATATTGGAGTCCCGAAATCGCCGATAAATATATCGGATAATCTTGCCGATTCCATAGACTCAACGTGTCGAGTTTAGGGGGCGTTCAGTTATTACGGCCGGGATGGACCGGAAAAATCGGGGGAGGGGGGGTGTTCACCTTAAATTTGAAAACTGCAAGGGGGGAGTAATGTATTTTTTAAACAGCACAGCGAGGGGGGTCACTTGATTTTCATAAGTGTCCATCCTGTCAAAAAGCAGTTTTAGTGTTCAAAAATATTCTGGGAAATAAAAATGATTCGCTGCATGATTTCATTCCCTGAAGCCATTTAACTGTAAATCTGAATAATATGAACACCTTGCCTTGGCAACTCTATAGGCTTGTAAATCGAGCTCACTGAGGGCAATGAACAATTCCTATTACTTACATATTAGATATGTAGTCTCGGTTTACCCAGATTGCAGTAGTGGGCTCTTCTCCCGGCGTTTTGTCAGGGAAATATTTAATAGTTTACCTGTAGACTACCGTGAGAAGTGAAATAATCATGACTTTTAGTTGAAATTCCAATATCATCATTGTTGTTTATATCTGAGCTTTCAAGAATCAGGTATATTTGTATCCATTGTCAAACACTTATAAAAGCACCGCGTTAGTTTAGTATTGTAAAAAATATTCATTGTTCTCATATAATAGACTCCAATGCATAGTGAATCAACATTTTCGGGTAAATTCCAAAACCAAAGTTCTTGTACACATATGCACTTGTAACCACCAATCAAGTTCAATTATGTCAATTACCATACGTCTATATATGCACAAGAATAGCAAGTTTTGAATTGAAAAAAATGTTCGCAGTTTTGTCTTAGACCCCCATGTATAGTGGATGAACATTTTCGGTGAAATTCCAAAATCAAATTTCTTGTACACATACGAGTTGTAACCACCCTATTCCAACAAAGTGCATTTATATATTTTAACAAACATCTGTATTGAAAAAAATATTACTCCTAGTATTCTCATGGACTACCACGTATAGTGAATCAACGTTATCAATGAAATCAAAAATCATTTTTTTGTGTACACATGCACTTTTTACCTGTCACTTTAAGCAAAGTACATTGACACGAATCATCACACATATATAAATGTAGAGATATAGTTGGATTTTTATGGGACAATGTTCATTGTTTGTCCAATAGACTCCCATGTATTATGATTTGATATTTTAGGACGGAGCACTTTATCAGCCACGTTTTGCCTTCTATAGTTGCGAAAAAATGGTGACCCTCCCCAAAAGGCATACGTAAAATTTCATGACCTTCAAAAATGTTTGCGCAAAAAAAATGTGACCCACTTGTAATTTCTGTCCAATCCCTTTGAGGGAGGGGATTTCAAAATTATAGCAAGTCAGACGGGGGCTTTGAACGGATTGTTTGTTAGGAGGCATTTGAAAAAATACGCGAAGTTTTATTTTGGAGTCTATCGCCTCCCGCGCCCCTCTAGAGGTATTTGTGAATGCAGCTTTACTCAAGCAATAGGGTGGGCACCACCGGCAGAAAATAACTCACAACTGTGCAGACTCAAAGGTAACGCGTTCGATCGCAAAACCTGGCTTGGGCTGCCAAATTCCAAATAGGTTTGTATCACAGGCGCTCCTTAGCTGGGTAATCTGTTAAGTAGATCGATTTTCGGATCGATCTATTGATCCCGTAGTCGATATGCCCGCCACTGCAACCTAAATACTCACAAGGCGTGCAACAGAATCACTCAAAAAACACGCGATCCGGGTTTTCACTGGCCGTGCGCTCACACAAAACATTCAGAACTACACTCCCATATAACTAGTTGGATCACAAATTTAACCATCTCCTCGAAAATCACGATGAACGTGCTACTCTCATCGCCTTGAAGAAATCAGCCGTGTTTGAGACCAACCGCAGTGAAATGCTGCCTGCAGGACGATTCTACCATACTACCCAGCTGAGGAGCGCCTGTGGTTTGTATTGAATAGGAGAGACACAAGCGAAACTATTACAAATGATGTTATGATTTTAAATTTACCGACTTGAACCAAGTCTACTTCAGGACTGAGTAGCTTTATTGCATGGACTTGCAGTCTGGTCCCCTGCCCTATTTCTACCGCTGGGTGCGCTGCTCAGTCAGCGGTAGAAATGGGCAGGGGCAGACTATGCGAGAGCGTACCTTGCAATATGGCAAGACCTGCGACCATGGGGTTAATTTGTCTTGCATAATTTCATGTATGGTTTTGTTGTTACCAGACAGGGTGTATCCAGAATTCAAGGAATTGACTATTCCGTTAACATACCAGGAGCCAAAGATGGGGCAAACACCGAGCGATCAGGCAGAGAACCAGGAGAATTCCCGGGATAACGTTCTGGTAGATTCTTCCGATGCTGTTGAACAGGTCAGTTCAAAAGAGCTCAAAGGTCCACCAGAATCAAGTGCAGACAGCGCCGTCATAGAAGGTTTGCAGCCAAGGAAAAGTGAACATTGTCAGCCAAAACCTTATGATCCTACGTCTAATTTAGGCAAAGAGGAAAGCAAATCTGGAATTAAACATCGCTTCTTTGAAACGTCACAGCCAAAAGAGGAAGAGAATGCAAATCGACCATCGAAGGCTGGTCAAAGAGATAGGCACACACACCAGCTGGAAGATACCTATTCTTGTGATGATGATGATGATGATGATGATGATGATGATGATGATGATGATGATGGCACTGTCAGTAAAGGTTTGCAGCCAAGCAAAGATGAACATTGTCAGCCAAACCCTAACAAGCGTTCTTATAATTTAGGCAGAGAGGAAAGCAAATCTGGAATTAGACATCGCTCCCCTGAAACGTCACACTCAAAAGAGAAAGAGAATAGATATCGCCTATCGAAGGCTAATCAAAGAGATAAGTCCATGCGGCAGGCAGAAGATGCATTTTTTATGATGATAATGATGATGATGACGACGACGACGACGATGTTTATCGTAAAATATCTCTCAAAGGAAACCCTAATAAGCACAGCCGCCAAGGCAACGTCTATTTCATTTTGATTTTAGTGGTCTTTTCGTTAGCAGGAGTGTTAGTCGTCCGTCTTTGGATGAACACGGGCATAAAGAACCCTGAGCCAAAGGTTGGAGACAGTTCATTTAGCGACTCAAGCGCAACAATGGAAATCTTGCACAGGAATATGAAAATAATGGAAGAAACGTTTAAGGGTCAAAGTCCACGTTTCTGGTCTGTCATAGAGACATCGTTGGAGTCTATCGTCACCAGACAACCTTTACACCCCAGTGTTATCATGATAGTCAGCGGGCCAGAGAGAAGTGATACTGCAAAAGCCATAGCGCAACAAGTCGCCAACAGTTTGCAGTTGTCGGACAACAAAGCTGTGGAAATTCACAACGAGAATATTGAGAGTCCCAACCCCGCTGATGTCAAGTTACGACTCGACGAGTTAATGGATGAGGCTCTCAGGGGACGCAGCAAAGCAGTAGTGCTGTACAACATCGAAAATCTTGAAACCAGTGCCTTATTAATTCTCTCTAAGTACTGTCACAACGTGAACGCTCCGCACAAGGATACGGTTATCGTCTTCACCGCTTGCATGAAGGAGGGCTTTGATCCAGAGTCAAATCTTAAGGAAAGGGAAGAGGCACTAGAGGACTTTCTCATAGAGCATTGGAAAGCAATGTCATCGGGAAAACTCAGCAATGACTTTCTAAGTCCACTCATGAGTCAAATAGGCAATTCCGTTGCCATAGTAACATGATCACCATCATGGCAAAATAAGTTTGACTTGTAATGAGTATGTGTTGCTGCTTTACGTGATATTATGTGCTAGACTTGGTTCAAGTCATTGAATTTTGAAAAAAATTAAAATAATGTGCTACAGTTTCTCTTGCGTCTCTCCCCTTTCATACAAATTTTTTCGAAATTTGGCAGCCCGGGTCAGGTTTTCCTAGTGATTGAACGAGGTACCTTTGAGTCTGCGCTAGAGTCTCAGTTAGAGTTTGCTGGATTCACCAACTTTGACTTCTTGCCCATTACCGGACGCTAGACGGACTGTGATTCCGGATGAAACTCCCCAGTCTCGCGTTCACCCTAGTCACACGCGTTTCACATGAAAAGAGAACACAAATCATCGCGCTCAACGCACTGACACGTTCACAAATCACAGACTTGAACCAGGTCTATATGGGTGTATGTTGTACCCAATGTAACTACGAAAGAATTTGAAAGCAGGGGTTCTGTTTATGATCATTTACGCAATAAATCATCGTCATGACGGAGTTGGCAATGAATTGCCAGATTTTTTATAAATAGCCTATAGGACGATAACCACTGTCCCTAAAATTTGGAGTAGTAACAGTAGCCAATGAATCGCTCACCTTGACGGCCGTCACGTGTAAAAGTGCGCCACCAGTGCAGTATGGTACACTTGCTATGAGTAACATTTCTTACATTACGCTCTTTCATTATACCTAGAACATTCATCAATTGTAAAATGTGACTCCCCCACAAAAGAATCATATAATTTGATTCATTAACCCTTTACACCCTAAGGCCCTGGGTGAAAAATAGTGACCCTTAAAAAGTTTTGCAAGAAAAAGAGTGACCCTCCCCAATTTTCATGCACAAAAAACAGTGACCCTCCCCGGATGTCACAGTCCACATCAATGATATCTTAATTGACATATAATTTCTGATTTGACCTTTGAACTTTTAAAGAATCCCTTTGAACTGTACAAATAATCACTTTGGGTGAAATTAAAATATATTATTTGTTGTTCACATTTGCTCTTTCAAACACCCTATTCTCATCACGTACATTTATATCAATTGTCAAACATTTATAAAAGCTCAGATTTAGCTACTTTTGTTTTTGAAAAAAGTATTCAGAGTTTTCTCATTGACTACAATGCACAGTGAATCAACATTTCGGTGAAATTCCAAAATAAAATATCTTGCACACACATGTACTTGTAACCACCCTAGTCTAATAAAGTACATCAATATCAATAATCAAGTGTCTATAAATACACAGATTTAGCCTTTTTTACATTGGAAAAATACTGTTCATAGTTTCCCCATTGACTATATTATGTATAGTGAATCGACATTTCAGTGAAATTCCAAAATCAAATTTGTTGTTTAAATGCATGTAATTACAAAGTCCAAAAATCTTTGCAAACACCTCATGAAACACTATATTTTCAAAAATGTGAGCTATTTTTCCCAGTATTCAAAGTGTTGTAAAAGTTATATCGTGAATATGGCCTAACACTTATTTCTCTAGGTCGACTGAAAAATTTTATTTTTGTGAACAAAAAGTGCTCTTTTCTGCTTGTTACCACCTGTTCAGACAGAATAACACCATGTTCGTTTTCAGTTTTATCCACTTTTTGGTCAAATCTGTTGTTGTGTTTGTTGCCATAACTCTGTGCAAACCTTCGTAAAATTTGTCACCCCATCATTAATTGTAAAATTTGACCTCCCCCCTCTTAAAAACAGTTTTGTAAAAGTCAACCGCCCCGATTTCCAACCCCCCGGTAAAATAGGAATGCTCCCTAAGAGAGGTGAATTCGGTGATGATGTCCATCCGACATTAAGTTCAATACTTTGGATTGACGATTCCTCGTCCCTGCGAGCTTGTAATGCTAACTCCTGGCAAAGGGGATGTTATGCAATTGCTCGCCATTAAAGTCTACCTTAGCAAGCAAAAATACTCTATGAAAAAGCGTTACAACAAAGTCATAGATTCCTATCAGGCCAATTTAAAAAAAAATATTTGGTTCCAATTACATACTTTTTTAAAACAGGGTAGTAAAAGTGCAGGATTTTTTTGGATTTTGACATTGTTTTCCCTTTGGAATAGTTCCTATTACACGTTTTAAGATTGGATAGTGTTGTTGTATATCACAACACAAGATGTACAACTAGTGCATGTTTGTGTGTGAATGCCATCAAATTTGAGCCCACTCGTCACAATTCTCCTTCAAGATACTGAACTGTTCCTCTATGACCAGGTCCAGGTTTTAGTTAATGAAATTATGATTCACTCATATGAGTTTGATCACATACATGTAAATAAGAATGAACACGACAAATGTATTCTCATCAACTAACTCCCCCAAGCATAAAACCTCTTGCTCGTGTATAAAGTCCCCTCCCTACCAATAGTGGTTTTATGAAATGATGTACATCATAAACCCCGACTCCAATTTAGCTCAAACATGGAATTAAAAAATCAACGAGTATGCTGGATATATAGGATACATGGAGTTGACTGACAAGCTGTAGATTTTGAAGATGTTCTCACTCTCGTATTTCGATACGATATCACCGGAACGATGCAGCAATTGCATTAGTGGAAATTGTGAGTGTGATAACACGGAGAACTATGTATGCATGGCAGAAAGGGAGAATATGGGGTTAAAAAGTGTCGTGAATTATTATGATTTTTCATACCTGGCCGCTGAAGCTTTTCTTTATTAGTCTTTTCAAACTGTATTACCCTGATTACCAGAGGATACTGTGTGGTAATGAGCATGCGTAGTGAACATGTACTCCAGTACTAGAGGAAGAACGTTGAAAATTTCTACATTTCGCTGTCTTTTTATTTTTCACTTCCACGTTTACATATGGCTTTAAAAAGATAGATCGGGCAACCTGAACCACAAGACCTTTTTACTTGGCCTAAAACACTTGGAGGACCCGCAACACCCTCTTTGTCCACATCTATCGTAGAAAACGCTGGTTTATCTAAACCTGCAGTTGCCTCCATGAGATCATCATTGACTATGCATTACAAAAACATGCGTTTTTTTTCTGTCCAAAATATTAGTTTTCCTTCGAGCCCTCTCAATGAAGTGCCTTCATTCAAAGCTGGGGATGGAGGGATATTTCAAAGAACAGTAAACCAAGATAAATAACTTAGATAATTAAAAGCCAGACTCGGTGATGCAATAGATCCAAAGGATGTGAGAACTATTGACATTAAAATCATGACACAAAAGATGTTGGGACAACAATTGTGAAAATGTCTTGCGAAATTTAGGGTTCAATTTTAAACACTGGTGAAGAATACAACACATATACGTGGCAATACGTATAGCATACTGTGAACCTGTCGATCGGAAGTAGGAAATTACAGAAAGTTACGCTTGATCACATGAAATGCGCATGCGGAAGTTATGAAAATCTGCTGGAAAAAAATGAATCAGAATTGGTTCTTTTGAACGCCACTTTATACAGCAATACAGGGAGTTGCTGAGGAAAGTCCTGGGCAAGATATAAGAAAACAATACTGTTCAAAAGCCGCCAGCATTTGGTGGAAGCAGTCGATGCTGCTCACCACTGTTCCATGTTACAGATGTTAGATGTAGTGGGTCCATCAACTTCAATGAACGATGACTATTGTGATGCAACCGTAAGCAAGTGCGTTGAAAATGTTTTAGATGCAGTAGTGTGCAATCTTTCTAATCCGAGTGACATGTTTCTTACAAGCCAAGAGCCAGGAAGCAACCCGACCAACATACTTGAATCAACAGGTTGCGGAGAGATAGGATAGAACACCTTCTTATTCGAAGTAAGGAATTTAAGGAGTTTTCTTTGCTCTTTCTATCAAAAACTTCATTCTGATAAAACGAATTTGTCGGTGAAATATGATAGAAGTATCAACGGACAGCTGTCCAGTCGTTAAGATGAAAAACCCGATCCATGCTCAACGGATGCCATGGTGTTGGGGTGTCTGGGTCAAAGCTCACGCGGTAGAGTAAACCTGAAACGCGCACCTTTCCGCATCTTTCAAAGTTCAGAAAGTGGGCCTACAATCTCCCTTTCCCAGTCAGAATAAACAACGCTTTGCTCGCGAGACCGAAATGCATACCCCCCAGACTGTGCCGTAACCCGACAGCTATCACAGCCGATGCGGGGTACAACAACAGAGGCGTTACAACAAAAGTTCAGGGCATGCCTACGCACCGTTCTTTAGAAAATCGTGAGCAGAAGTGGTTTATTTGCAACATGCTATTCTCATATATCCTGAACGAAGTGAAAACTTTGAAGGAAACAGAAAACTCTTCGTGACTGACCTCTCGCCCACTGACAACTGAAGCAGAACAATCTCCCTGCTCCTCTTTCCGCCTTCAAAACTAGTTTGACACCAGTCTGCTCGCGCTCTCTCTCTCTCTCTCTCTCTCTCTCTCTCTCTCTCTCTCTCTCTCTCTCTCACACACACAACACACAGACACATAGACACACAGACACACACACACACACACTCAGGCCTATTCGAAATATGAAGGAGAAATTCGCAAGATTTTGTTCAACTTACTTGCGACTGCCCTAAGCTTTTTAATCAAAATGCGTACTTTTTGACCTTTGTTGCAACCCAGCATTTGTCAAGTATTCTGATACACTTTTCGTAATCATGTATGTGTAGCAGGGTTGTTTTGACTCCTGACTTCCTCGCTGGAGGTAAGCGAGTACCAAGTATTGAAGCTGGGATCAAACTGAAAACTCTTCAACGCTGTCTGGTGGGTTTTGGGTGAACGCACATGTGTGTAGGAGCATCCTGTACACTGGGGGTTGGGGGTAAGGTTGAACAATTTTAACCGATAGTAATTAACCCAGTAGTGTATGTTATCAAAAGAGTGTTTTGAACACAATTGAAATTCTGATGGAAAAGCGAAAGTTATTCGCAACTGTCCCCGTAGCTACGAAAAGAAGATTTTGTTCGTCCGCCTACCAGTTTTCGACTCTGCCCACTTCCTGAATCGAAAAACACTTTGCATGCTGTATCATCACAAAAATTACCCTCTCCCAATCACATGATCTCGAAATTCCCCCCCCCTTTAAGTATTCAACAGTCGACTCCCACTCTAAACATTTTGCCAAGTTGCTCGCTGAGCTAGCGAATAAAACTTTCCCATCCTTACCGATGATAACAGATTGCTCGCCAGTCAATAGGCTGCTTCCGAGTACCCCTTTTCGCCAAACACATTTATTGAATGCCCATCAGTGTGTAACGTTTTGTGTATTTCCCACTAGTAAGTTTATGAAACATAACTGAGAACTACACGACCTACATTTAGGGTGAGTTGATGGGTTGTTTTGACCGGGCGCAGTCAGTTTCGTATACCAATAGTGTGTATGCTTGCGGGCGTAAATCTTCAATTTGTCCAGTGCTATGTTGTTGCGTATACATTGATCTATCAAACTCAGTATTGTCTGAGATTTATCAATGAATAATGATACACTCTTTGCGTCAAAGATGTAATATAGTCTTCATATTCGACTCCATCATTTGCTTATATAGAACGAACTTGCGATTGGCCAATGTAAGCTTGCTGAGTTTCTAAGTGGTAGGGGCTTAGGGGAGAACTTACGAATGAAGTTTTTATCCGATGTTGTCGCCTCATAGCGGTCGCGGGCTATGTTTTCTCAGGCGGTGAAGTTTATGAAAAAGCCGAAAGTAGAGCAGGGTTATTGTTCTATTAAGATGTTTGGAGGGAGATTCCGATGAGGGAGATGAAACTGTGACAAAAAGAGGGAAAAAATTTTAAGGAAAAAGGCGAGGTAAAAACTCCCGGATACAATTTCTCACGAAGCCCGGTCAATGTCCCTGATTGCGCTGGAATTTATGTGGGTGAGCAAATTGACGTTTCCGCTTTTCTTCTGGAAGATTAAGGTAGCGGTAAAGGCTATTTTTGCACCAATTCTTTTCTCAGAGTTAATGTCAAGTTTCAAGTGTTAGAATCAAGATATTTAGTTCAAATTTTCAGGATAACTCCCTTAGATAATACTTTCTCCAAAGAATATAAAAATTGTATGTTTGTAGCCATGATTTGAAATATGACACCAATCAATATTAAAATTTAATTTTTCATATTTTTTCATATTTTTTTACATCTTACATTACCAATTAGTTATAAATATGTTGACATATTAATTGTAAGATTTGTACGGCAGGATTTGTAAATAAAATTTGTTTTTATGATTTTACATGGGTTTACATATCAAAAAATTATTAAAAATTCTTTCAAATTTCAAAATGTGATTTTTCAAAAAGTACTTCAAATACAGGAAAATTGTGCCGTACAAATATTATCTGTAACCTTGTTAATAGGCTGTAAAAATTCCATGTCCGTATCTCATTTCAAAGGTTGGATTCAATTGGTATAAAATTATGTAGGAAAACTGTTATTCTGTCAAAATTGTTGAAAACAAGCCATATTTGCACCCCTCTTCTGAAGTCAAAGAGCAGTCTTTTTGGTTAATCTCACTTTTGACACCTCTTTGACACTCAAAGAATCTAAAAATGCATTTATAATAGCAGTCACGCATTCTGAATGCAAGCACTGCCTTGTCAAACTTTCCTAAAAAACAGTAAAAATGACTTTCCCTTTTCAAACATTTTTTTAAAAGCTAGGGGACCTCTACCATAGTTAATACACTAAGGACTCCCCAACTTCCTCTTATTTGGTCAGTTTTTCAGAAGTTTCAATAGGCTATAACTCTGCAACGCTTATGACCCCAAATGTCTAGTTTTTTTATTCCACAGAGAATGTTGACTTCTTTCATGTTTTAATAGTTTTATTGAAGTTTATAACTGACGCTCTAGCCTTTACCGCTAGATTAATGCTTATCATCTCTTCCTATACCAGCAATTGTGTGGTCGATAGATAAAGTGAACTAAGTCTTGTCCCATCGAAAGGAAGTTCCGTCTTGAAATGGAAATCCAGACATATCCTGGCAGTTTCGCTTCGCATAGTGTATACACACTCTTTGTCATGACATACATTGTATGACCTCAGATTTATTGCTTGCCAAATATTGTGTATAGGTGTACATTTTCTGACAGTAACTCTTGGATTTCAACCAACAGTATTCGAGTATAGAAGTGCTGTAACCTCCACAAATGTAATAATCTCCACAAATGTAATATCAACCACAATTGTAATAAAATGCACCAATAAATGTAATATCACCCATAAATGTAACAAAAATCAACCATAAATGTAATAAAAACACCAACCACAAATGTAATTAATGGTAACCATAAATGTAATAAAAAAACACACCCATAAATGTAATACTTATCAACCATAAATGTAATAAATCTATTTTTTTCGTTGCAATTGAGGAATTAGCCCTAAAATATTGATCTATGTAATAAGGAAAGCAACTCCACACATCATTCATTTCTTAATTGTTTGCGTTTAGTGTGTTTTGCATATTTGAAAGTGTATTTTACGTTTCCCTGTTTTGTGTACAGAACTGATTGGCCATGGCTAAACACAGCTGTAATGTGAATGTCAGTGCAGTCTCTACTCCAGAGTGGGGAAGACTGTATAACACTACGATCCTTTAACGCCGTTTTTTTCGAAGATTGCCGTACTTTCTTAATCAATTGCCTCAAATTCGTCTTCAGTGGATAAATTGTGTGGAATAATCGATAGATTTTCTGTATTCCTATGTTGTCCCACTTGAAGTTTGTTCCTTCACTAGGGATGCCAGGATGTCTAATTTTGTTCTACTGTGTCCAAGGTAGTGTTCGTATTGTTTTTTACTAGATTGAACTATATGTTCTCGTCAACATGTTTTGTGTCGTAAGTTTCTGTTATAAGGTTTTATATTTCTCTGTTATTTGTTCTGAGTCATCTGTCATAAACTTTGTGTGGTATCACTGGTTGACGAGTTATTTTGACGCTTCCTCATTGTGTAATTATCAGTGTTTAAAACTGCTGTTCCACTTCCATTATCTAATGGTTTGATCAGTAATTCGCCGTTTTCTGATAGCGTTCTCAAAGTATTCTTTTCTGTGTTTCGGAAAGGACACCTAGTTTCAGGAAAGTGTGCAATAACATTACACTAGTCTTATTAAAGTTATTATTTACTCAGGGCATTGATAAACAAATGATCACATATGCAAGTTCAAATTTATTACATTTATGGTTGAGTTTTATTACATTTATTGTTAATTTGTTTATTACATATGTGGTTGCAGGTTGTTACATTAATGGTTGACTAATTTATTACATTTATGGTTGATTTTATTACAATTGTAGTTGATATTACATTTGTGGAGGTTACAAGTGCAACATTCACTAATGTAATTTACAATATGCATAATTTTTGGATGTATACTGAGCCAGATTTGACGTAGACTTCACCGCTTTGACCTTCTGGGCTAGGCCAAAGACAGAACTCCCAAAGTCAGCGGCAAATATATCATCAGTGACCTCTCAGTCCAATTTACACTGTGTAAAGATTGGAGTCGACGGTGTCCTACTAGTTCCTGTTTCCAATATGTACTCAAACCTGTGTCGAAGAACATCTCCCCGCCAATGGAAAGATTTGAGACGGTTATAAATTACTATCATTTTCTCGAAGTTTCGAAAGGTCGGTCTCGTTTTGTCTCGCTCAGTATGCGAAGCCCAATAGTTAACAAAATTAAATTACCTGCCAGAGTTATAAACATTAAAGATGATATATTTTGATCATTATAGCTCATGAAAGCTGGTAGATATCCCAGGAATCTAGAAGCTTGACGTCTGTTGGGCCCTTTTTTTGCTTTTCGTCCCATCCAATGGGACAAAAAGCAAACGGCCCAACAGATGTAAAGATTCTAAACTATAGCACCTCACAGGCTCTACAGACGGGCCATAAGGTCTTTTGGAGTTAACGCTTTGCTGAGATGAGATGTTTGAAAAGGAAGGTCTTACCAGAAAAAAAAACCCAAAAAAAACCACAAAAAAAACAACGGTAAGTTTTCCGATATTATCCCATTGAATGACGAGTTAAAAAAACTATATATATTCATCTCAATGCCAAGTAAAATTCATGTGAAACACACACATTCATCTCGATAAGTTGCACCATATGAACTGATTTTATTAAAGGTTACTGACAATAGTAAAAACTAGAGCCAACTACTCGATATGGACAAACGCTGTTTTCGTCAACATACTGTGCAAAAAGTTTATCCATCTTCCATAAGCGCATGATGTATATTACTTTATGACTTGCTAATTTCATGTAATGTGAACTTTGACCTCGTGTGTCGTGTGTCAAAGCTTTTACACATAGCTGAGGTGCATTGACTTCTAAGGTTGTAATAATTACTTTAACGGACACATTCTGTTTAACCATTGTTAGTTTGTAAGTAACCGTGTTTAGTTACTAGCCATAGAGAAGTGAATTTGAGCAAACATGAAATTTCTCATTTCATGCGTTGAATTTACAACTACTATTGAATATCAAATGGGGTCATGCTTATCAGCTTATCAATGAACTCGTTTTGAAGTGTTAGAAGAGATCGAGCAGAAATACGGTAACTACTAGCTGACCTCTGTAACCCTTCGACCTATTTTTGTCAATTATCACTGGCAACATAAATCACAGAGACAAAATCGAGCCGAGAAGTAAAATTAAACAATAAACGTACAACCTTGATTAATTTACAAAATGATAATTTGAAATTCACACCTTAATTCATAGACCACAAACCATGCACCTTATTCCGGTCGTATCTATGTGGAATTATGCATGTCTTTTTAAAATGACCTGTTGTCCGGTTATGTATACTTTTTTTGTATTGTTTCTACTTCAATGGTGTCATATTTGTTCGAATCAATGCATGCACTTAAAAGTGCTTCAACTCTGAACACCGAAATTACCTTCCAATTCAAATAATACAATTTCCGCTTGCTGTACATAATTGTAAAATTAACATAATGATTTAATGCAGTACAATGAATATCACAATCGTTTCACCAATTAAAAATTAAATATGTCGGAACTTGAGGTTTTTGTCTGTGGACAGTCATCCGTGCAATCACTTACAATGGTCTATCTCCGGGCAAAGGTTTAACGAGGGCATCGGTCAAGTCATTGAAGGGGGAGATTCATGACTGCAGACAATGCTGAGGCATTACAATACATACAATCCTTAGATACAGAGTGGGGGTATCTGCACGTACACGTTCCTCTGTCGCCCCTATCATCCGGGCTTGGATACGGGCTTGGCATACACCGCGCTGTGAGTGGAGGATGTGTGTTTACCTGACATCTAGCATGTGAAAGATTTGCAAAGGTGACGCGTGGGTAGACCCAGAGAACAACATTGAAATCGTGTTTGTGTACACTGTCAGTTTGAATCTCTCACGGCACAGTCAGGCCGACATCGTCAAAGTTCTGGCAGCGTGTTAAAATGAAATTTGTGATACTGTTGTAGGCATGTCGGATATAAAATAAAATGGATGGCTGAGTTCATATCGTTACGCGGGCATTGGTGTGTTTAATTCGTTCATTGCAACAATATGATATAGGCCTACTGTAAAAGTTAAATAAAAGAATAATAACAGTTTAGAGTTTCAAACAAAGAACTAGTAGGGGAGTCTTTTGTGATTATTTTACAGGTAGAGACACGCACAGAAACGATTTATACCACATAGGTGATAACAAAGGGCGTGGATATTAAAACGCCATATGCATGATGTGACCACAGTCCCTCCACTGTCATAATACCTTTACTGTCAGGATCTGCAGGATCAAGTTTTGCGATATATGATTGGTTTTGGAGACCTCAAACCACCAACCAATTATATTCAGAAATTAATTTCTTCATTTAAATATTTAGATTTGGTTAGACACATTTACTGAAATTGGACACAGTCCCAATGACTCGCCGCGCAGAGGACACGCGTCGGCGACCTGCATCTGGTACGCCCGCGTTCAAAGGTTTCTGAGAAAGGGGCTGTACCAAGAAATAGGACGCGATAATGATTGAGTGTAAAACCCCGACCTGTGGTCACCCGCATCACAAACAGTTCTGTAAACACCACGTAGGCTCACACACAGCACATAGGTCTCTCGAACAGGAACGACCGAAAATGAGGTAAGTGCGGCGGGCCTTTCTGAAATGGAATTCTAAGCTCTCTATCCTGTAGACCGGACGTTTTCAAGTTTGCGACATGGTACCCCTATAGGGGGACCGTGTTTGCAAGCATGCGACACAACATTCGGAAAGAAGTTATATGGCCAAGTTATATGGCTGCGGTCCATAGTACACACGCAATATGTCGACACTAGCCACACTACAAACAGCTAGCCAAGGTGCTCTCGCAATATTTCCTCTCAAGTTCCGGGTTGTTTCAAGACTGGCCTCGCAAGTCGGTTGATCAACTGCTTTGTGTGATTTGTCACATCGTTAATCCTAATCCTGTGTCGTCTATCGATTTATCAAGTATAATCTGCTTTTGGCGGTGACTGTTTAACGGACAACTCGGACAGGTAATTCGCAAACAGAAAGGCATGTGGCATGTCATTCGAGTGTATTTAGGTCAGCCGTTTACAGCCATTTGTTTGCTTGTACTCAAACGTCCAGTACCCCGGTTGATGATCTTACTGTTTTTCTTAAATAATCTAGTCAAGCCTGTACAGTGCTAAGGAAATTGTTCGCGTGCCTGTGTCTGGCATTAAAGCTATTTCAGAGACACAAAGAGCGTATAAGATAGTTTTTATTAGCAGTTTCCTCTGTGAGAGTAGGTGATGTAATGCATGAAACTCGGCCACAATGGCAGAGTTATATTTAAACGGGAGTTCCCCTTAACCGAAAATAATACCAAGATCTTTGCTGCTATTTATTTGCCTGGGGAATCCCAAATTACTGTGACATCTTGAAGGTACAAAGTCGCTCTGTTTTGAGCCTTTTTCATGAATTTGGTTTGATCCGAAAAGTAGTTTGTGTTGTTTGACTTCTTAAAAGACGCTGAAATACTAGTCATCTGTGCAAAACCTCAACTCTGCTTGCAGCCAGACAAGATTAAATATTCAGTGAAATATTTTACAGTCTGGTCCAAAAAATCGAAGTTCTGAAATCCAAGTCGTTACAACTCTTACCATGTATGGCTGAATATACACTGTTATATAAAGTATTGTCTTTATTTCAGTGTGATCCATCAAAAAGCAAAATAATGGGTATTTTTTTTTGAAAATGAGAAAAAACAGGATTGGATGGTTTTAAATAGGGTTTGTCGGGTTAGGCCTACGGAACATATTTTTTCATTTGGCCTACAAGGTGGATTCTACCTTATGCGAATACCATTTCTGCATTACTAAATTCTCTCACCTCAAGTTGTGATCAATTGCACTGGTTGAGGGGATTAAAATGGACTTCCACAGGACATGACTGCTAGCTGCTCTCGTTTTACATAGAGATAGGAAGTTGCTTCTGACAATGATTGGTGGTTATTATACATGATATAGCCTCGTTCCTATCACTCTTCCTCCATCACCGTGTTCCTGTAGGCCTACATAGTCACGGTGGTCGTGAGTTCCTGAGATACTTCATGTCCGTGGGTGCGCGAGTTTCGAAAGATGTATGCGCGTGAAACTTTGGCAAACTCAACATTTTTGCAACTTGGCTTGTAAAATTTTGGACATCTACGACAGAGCCAAACGGCACAGGCAGTCTCTATACTCTGAACGCCGGTAGTGGAGGAGTGGCTAGCCAAGTTATCGGTCGTTCACCTTTGGCCATGGCAACGCGCGTCGTTTCGAACTTAAATATTTTGTGATTCTAAACCCTAAGTTCTGTTCTTTCTATTAATTCTAACTGTTCCTTCATTTGTTGCAGACCACTCGAAAGCGAAAGCACGGACAGTGAGATCCCCTCTGATTCTCCTGTATTCATTGAGCTCACGACCTCTGAGGGCGAGTCGGAATATTCCGGCTGCACAACAGGCTACGGACTCATGACGCGATACCGCCGAAAGTTTAGAATGGCAACCCGCAGCTCGTCGTTGAAGAAAAGGAGAGGCCTTTTCAGCCGAAAGCTGGTCAGGAGGAGGAGGAGGGTCGTCAAAAGGTGCGTACACCTGACGAAGGACCCCTCGGCCACCCTTGCACGGCTGAAGTCGCAAGACCAGGCAGCGTACGGAGTGTGGGGCCGCTCTTTCGTCACACAGCCCAGACGGAGTGTCTGCTGGAATCTCCCCGAGACGGGCAGTCTTCGCACTCTGGTGGAATACCTGAAAGAACACCCGCCGCAGATCGAGTGATCAGTGCGGCAACGAAATAATGTGAGATAGAGACTCAAAACTCTCTGCGGTCCTTGGAGCGCAGAGGATCAAGAGGAATCTCAGAAACAGTTGCAATATAGCGCCAACATGACTGCCGTCTGTGGGTGTGTGGCATTTCAGTTTTTTACATGTAAGCCCTACTGCTGATCACATCACTTCCACCCAGTGGGAAGGGAAATGAAGCAGGGCTGATCCAATCGCTGAATTAAAACTCTGGTCTGGAAATCTAATCCTAGTATAGCAGCTTTGAAGTATGATTGACGATCACAATTTTACCAAATACTATAGGAATCGTTTCCCACACTCAGGAGCCTCATCCCAGGAACAAATCTCTGCCCCCTGAAAACTTTAATTCTGACCCACCCTTTTACCCTGTACGTTACAGTTGAGTCCATTGTATTGCGTAGAGTGGCGTAACCCATTCAAAGGCAGATGGGGATGATGATTGTAGATACCACCAAGTCGAAGGATGCTAGGATGTGATAAAACTGATTTCACCTTTGAACACATATTCATCTTCATTTAGGGGCTAAGTCAAGAACATAGTCGCCATCTTTTGTCGCCATATTGTGTAATTTTCTGTTGTACGAAACCATCTCAGTCATGGTTACGGCTGATCTTGACAATTTTTCTCGACAGTTTTGTTCCGTTTATTAACCATAGTTTATTGATACACTCCCTACGACATATGTAAGACGTACAGTATTCGGCTTGCCGAGATGGGTTCGTTATTGTGATCGACCACTGTGCACTGAATTTTTGCACGTGGAATACGATGTCAATTTGTACGCGCTGTGTCGACAAGCCAAATACGATACCGGTTGTGTGAACATGCTGTAGTGAGTACAGAAAGAAACCTTATTACTTACAAAAATAACCCACAATTTTTCGATATGAAGAACAAAGATACTGAGAAATTGTTGAAAGGCAACAGTGCCGCTAGCTTATACTTGTTTTACACATCTCTATAGAAGTTCTTTTGATGGTCATAAAGAGTAGATAAGAACAACAATGATACCGACAGTTGATCATTCAAGTCTTGACGACGCGAATGGAAAAATTAAAATACTGTCAAAGGATGGCGACTCGGTCCCTGTGGAGCTCTATAGGACAATAATTTGCACATGTTGTGTAGTCAACAGTTTATGCACTACCAAAAGCCACTTTTCTGGAAAAGTAATCTTTTCTTATCATATTTCTACAGAAGAAAACTCGGACATTATTTTTACAATAGTTCCCAGTGATGTAAACTCACATTTCATGTTTGTTTTTGACATTACTGCAGCGATGCAATATGTCATATTGTATTGACCTCTGCCACGAAGGGTCAACAGGTGCTACTATTACCACAAGGAAACAGTTAATAATTTACATATTATACCGAATTCAATCTTCTTGTCGCTTTTAAGATAATTCAAATTGCAAAGCTGACCTCAAACTCGTGCAATCATAGACGCTGGAGTTGCCCTCCTGGGGTCTATGTAGCTGTGGGTCCATAGCTGTGGTGTTTTCGGACGGAATTGCTGCCTTTTTAATACGGGCTGGTTTTGACTATTACGTTTTTCAAAACCAGCTCGTATACAAACACCACAGCTATGGACCCATAGCTAGGGGTCTATGGTGCAACCTTGCCTAGTTTAGCTCTGCTTAGCGGGATGCTTGTACATCTCGTCTTACTTCGATTTGTCCGATTCGTGCAAGTGTTGTAATTTTAAAATATTTGCTCTATTGCCTGTTGGGCTGCTTATCTTCGCTAAACGCTTTGGTGTATGGATCTAGAGAAATGCTTTAAGTCGTTTTCCATGCACAAATGGCTCTACGATTATTTACAGAATTTTCTTAATGGATTTACTTCTCTGAAATAAAGTACCCGATAGGCGGTGCATATTTAATGAAGAGAACTACAGAAATCGTGGTGGTAGCAAGCCAGACTACCTCCATGCAGAAATGAAGTGACGTGGTGCCTCGTTTTCGCGATTACCACCGAAAGCAATATAGTCGAATGGAAATGTAACCGAAAGGTCGTAGTTCTGAAGTCTGAATTTCGGTTCCGGTTTTGTTCTATCAAAACCTGGCAATGCCAAAATATGGGCGTTTTTAATGCCTTTTTTGTTTATCGGATACTGTCAGCGGGCCACTCGGAAGAGACCGCATGTATCCAAATTTACATAATATAATTCTCGGAAGCACGTGTCAAAGCGAATGGTTCTCGGATAAAAGTGCCAGTGACATGGCGCTTACTACATGAAGAGAACGGTGATGAGAATTTTTATAATATAGTAATGTATTTGTATATAGCGAACAGAGTTTTCTAGGAGTCTGGACACTTTATAAAACAGACTGCAACTGCATTGTAAATGGACAGTATTACCATTGTACCGCCCATTGCTGTTGCGCGGAGGGTCTAACTCTTTTCTATGACAGCTGGACTGTAACGGAGAAGGTCATTGTTACAAAATGTGTATTCCCATCTATATCTGTACTTTAAAATACGATTATCACACTTTTGTCATTATAAGACATGTATGATTTACCTTATATTGCCATGTGAATTTTCAGTCTTCACAGAGGAACCACAGTTCATGTGATGCTTTATTAAAAATTAGATGTCCTCTACATACTATAAAAATGTTAACTTGTTCTAAATTTTACCTATGTTGGTGTTTACCCAGAATTCATTGTAAGTGTAAGACTGCATGTAACGTCACCAAAATGATAGGGTTGAGGGGATGTGCCGCTGACTGTATTTCTGGCTTATTTCGAAAATGTTTTTTACACGCCTGCGCATACCAAAGTAGAGTCAAAACGTGGCCCACGCGAGCCTCCAAATTACCATCCCGGCGCTTCTGGTCAACAAAAGTGACTGAAGAGGTGGCAATGTACACATGAGATCACGTCGGGCGGCACATACCACGTGCGGAGGAGGAATAAGTCATCTGAGAAATATGATATTAATATCATGATTATGAAATATGAGTATTATCAATGAAACCGTCATGGTATTGCATCCGGGTTGAGTTCCGTTTCTGCTCAGTAGTAAGCTTACTCGATAAAATCACTGAACGTGTATGAATTATACTGCGGACATCACAGTCTACGGCGCGTCCAATATCGTGCATGAAAAGGTATATTGGACGCGCCGTAGACCACAATGTCAAGTACAATTCATACACATTCAGTGATTTTATCAAGTATTGCTCAGCAGAATGGAAGTTCATCAACCCTATACAATATCAAGTGGTTTTAATTGAAAACATTAATATTTCATTATATTTCATAAAACTGCACTTCTGGGGCGTATCTCACGTCAACTCCGGGACTGCTGGAGTCAGCAATTTTATTTATCATTAGACCATGGTTCGCTACGCAAAGTCTCATCTGTGTCCAACATACAACAGATATTTCTTATATGTTGTACCCGGTGTACTTTACGTTAACACGATAAGATCTTGAAACGGTACAATTCAAATATGCGTTTACCAAATCTGTATACTCTGTTTGAACATGACCTTCTCAGATTCGTATATTTTGTAATAAATGATATATACATCATATCAGATCTGATTAAATTGTTGTTTTCATTTTGCTCATGGATGAGTTCAAGTCCCCCGAGTCAAATAGCAAGGAAACGATTAAAGTCTGAAAAGTACTTTTTTGAATGTGACAAAGAGGGAAAAACACATTGTCAGTTGAAATAAAATGTACTTTGGCCCGTTATTGGACATAGAAGAAAAATGTATCTGTCGCCAAATAGGGAAGGCTGGGTGTTTTCTCCTACCACTACAGACGGACCAATTACTCGTGGGATCCTGGGAGTGCAATAGTTACGCAGAAAACACGATAGAATTTCGTATTTTGGGGTGACTACTGACACCATGACACCAAAAACTATACAAATTTATAAAATTCGATGAGTATATAAGATAAATAAGTAGCCTCAAACAAATATTCACACGTTTCATTAGATCACTGAACATTTTGCCTGGAAATTTTGTGAAAGTTCACCATGGCTGTAACATAAAAGTAGTGCAGATATATATAAACAGGGGTCTTCGAATTCATTTTGTGAGTTAAAGATATATTGAACAGAAAATTTAAATTATTTGCGAATATTTTGTTTCAAAGAAGATACAAAATCTTCGGTTTAGGACGTATGTGAAAGAGAGTAAATTCTTTTTCTTTCACCCTCTTGTGTTATTTTGAATGTACAGCTACAGAGGTCAGCAAGGTCTTGGACACTCAATCAAAGTACTTTTGAAAATGCTGTGATTCCATAACTTCTCCATCTTCTCGACGTGTTTGTTTGTTTGTTTTTCTCATTCTGCACCCATCAAGAAAGCCACTTTTAACAACAGTTCATCAAGCAATTGGATCAGTTGTCTGAGAAGATGATAACGCAGAATTGATTGATTGCCTAGGACGATGCATTTTAGGCAATTATGATCCTGTGTTTAATTCAAAAACTCAAAAAAACATACTACTGACCCCCCCCCACCCCAGCATTTCTAAAACAGGGTGACCCCTCACCAAAGTCTAAAACAGGGTGACCTTCCATAGACAACCGTTCCAGACTGAAGAAGCTGACAATCCCTTACGATCAGCATTTTATGGCAGGAACAGCTTTGCGGCCCCCCCCCCCCCCCCCCCCCCCCCCCCCTTCCCCGGTCCAAGCTGATGTGGCTGCGGGTATACTTGGCACATATCCAACAATAAAGAGGGCGCTGTATAATTCACCACATTCAAGATGGCTGCGTCCATAACGTGAACTTGCCGTCTGGTGAAAGATCAGGTAAGAATGTGTGTTCACCCTTTTGACAGCTATTTAGAGTTGCCTCCGCCAACCAACGTTTGGTTCGATAAATTAATTGCGGACACAGAAAATAAATCATCAAAGCGATATCATGTAAATGCAAATCGTTGATCGAAAAACCGTGAAGGCCCCATAGACTGGCAATGCAAATGCATTGCAAGACGGTCGATCGATCGATCGTCCCTGTCACCAATAAAATATTCAATTGCCGTGTTTTCCTGTTGATCTGCACAAAATATGTGTTTCTAGATCTCGCCAGTCTCTTCCTAGTTTAAAACTTCATCCGACAATATACATCATATCAGATGTAATCAGGCGAATGACACGTTGTGAACGTACCCGGTTTCTCAATAGTCTAGACTACCTACCCCTACACCGTCCAAGAGACAGGGTCATCCGAGGGTCATGACCGGATAACAAGGTTCGTGCGTGTCTTGTTCGTGACCAAAATCAATGAACTTGCTCCTTTCAATTTCTTGAAGGGACATGTCGCCACGGTTTGAATACAAGTAAGCTAATATTCATCCCAATCATGCATCGTCTGTGCTTCCCCTACTAGTACCACACTTGTTGTAACCATGGATGTACAAAAAATTTGTACATCCATGTTGTAACCATGCAGAAGCAAGTCTCGCTTGTACAATGCGGGATACTGTTTCCGTATTGAAATTTTAATTTCATGACTTTACGCGGGAAAATGCCTCGCTTCCTCTGGCTTTTATGTTGGGTGTGAAAACTAAAAGTTAATACAGCTGCAGAAAAATATCAACCTGAGTAAAAAGGGTTTACATCTGTCGAAGTAAAGTCTAATATTTCAATGAATTCTTGCCAACAATCCACATGTAAATTGTGAGGTTGATGCCAAACATTTTTAAAAGCAACCGACTTTTCAGCGTCATTCAGTCATAAGGTCTTCATTATTCAAAGAAAGGTCATTTAGAGGACAGTGTTGTTCATGCAGAATAGACTGCTGGCACTGCAGACAATAGCATTTCAAGTTTGTGTGGCGTCAATGAGGCACATGACTTGGCCTTGAGTGAGTCCAGGTTTTCAACCTTGGACCAGGGCAATGCACTTTCCCTGTGGTCAGATGGAGCACTGTCCCTCACTGCAGTTGGAAGAAAACACATCTTGGTAGAAACAGAATTAAAAGTGAGCAGGCTGTTGTGGAATGGTTCATCTATCAATCAGACACTTCCAGTGGTTGATTGAAAATTCTTAAAGGCAGGCACAGTGTGAGATTTAAGAAAAGGAGGCACAGGTTACAGAGCAGTCTGAACCCTTCTTCTGTCTTTTCACTGTGGTGATAGAGTACAAGAGTACAAATTGATTTCACCTGTAGGAAGTTGACAGTGTATCCTGATGTCTTGTAATTACCATGGCCATTCATTAAGGTAGAACGTGTCTCGAGGACAGATATTTGGACACTCAAACTTTTTCAATTCTGTATTTGGTCTACAACTTGTCGGAGCTTATTTTGAAGCTCTTGGAGTAAGTAAACTTTTCACCAGCTTAGTTTTGTGAACTCAGGAATTTTAATTTTCCCCATCAAGATAACACAGGAATGGCAGCCATTTTGAATTTAAAATATTGGTATTAGGGTAATTTGTCTCTCTATATTAGTATCACAAATTGGATGGTGTCCTCCAATTTTTATCTTTGATTTTTAAAGGGAGAACTTAAAAGTTTGCTTGTGGAAAATTTGTGCAACATTTCAAGTCATTCATTTTCAAGGCGTGAACTACCTCAACTTCAATATTGCTCAATCATTCTTACTGTTGACAAGTGTACAGGTTGTAGAGTCAGATTATTTTTAACTTAAAATCACTTCGAATGTCATGACTACAAAGAAGTGATGCATGATGGGAATGCGGGACATGGTGCCCTGACTGATCGTGCATTCCTTTAATATTTTGCAAATTAATTTTCAGAGCAAGGAACTATACCAACACTGCAGTAGGAGGGCTAATGTGCAGCGTCTTGGAAGCTTTTAACCAATGGTCTGACAGAAATTGACAATCAACTATCAGATATGATTCCTTCAGAGCTGCTGCACGTTGCCGCGTAAATGTGCAACATCTTAGAAGCCTTTTGCAAATTAACTGGTTTAAACTTATTGTTCATATTGAATTCTTTCTAAACAGCTAGTCAGGCAGAGAATTGCCGTAGTTCAGACTCCTATGAAAATGTCCGACTATAACTAATTGCAATCTGCCAATAGATACAACCATTCCAGGTGCTGCACATGACCTGGGGTAGGACCTGTCAGTTAGCTTTTGCCAGTTTTAAGTGAATTTTACGGTATTAAGTTATTTAAATTGGTCAGCTGCAGAAATTTTACGTTGGTGTTCATTGTCTAATTCCCACTCACAAATTTTCAGTTCAAGTTCTTAATCAGTTTTATTCAAATCATGATGAAATTTGCAGTACTGTATTTTAGCGCCAATTGTCGCTGTCTTTGGTCTATTAAATTCCAAAAATCTTAGAATCCCCCAGTCTGATTACATATGTATGTAGGGTCGTATACTTATATTTTTGAGGCAATTGTTGCAAGTTTTGATCAAAAAAAATTTGTATGGACATTTGAGTTATGTAGGGATAAATGATAATACTCAGGCAAAGTGCACCACTTAGAATGTATGCTGGCGGCAGACACAGCAGGCACTGATTTTTGGAAATGATCCATTGTTAACTCTTTCCCATCAAAAAAATTATCTACAGCATGTTCAGAAATGCTGATATTCAGCTATGTCCCGTCTTCATTAGTATTCCCGTAATTGACATACAAGCCAATTAACACATATCATCTAAATTGTCTTAAATATCACAGCAGGACTATATCAGCTGCTAGGTTGCTTGTTGAGTGGAATTGCAGTTCCTTTGTATGAATCCCAATCAATATTACTGGTATCATATTAAATCTCAGAAGTGCCCTGACCTATGACCTTGTACTCTAGAGATCACAGTTTTTCAATTTTTTTCTCTACAATGAACTCTTTGTTGCTCTTTGTAACAGGTGTCAACATGGTTACCATTGGTAGCAATTCACCAGGACTATTAGCTTTCTATCTGCTTCACTGTATTCCAAGCCACTGTAGGTTCAGAGACTTGATCATGCCGGAACACAATTTGTATCTTGTGAATTACTGCAATTCTGATAAGCTGTGCACCCAACCTTGTCATGCATGTACCAGTACGGTAGTTGTACCTTGGTAAAGTTGTGTTCTCTTCTTCCCTTGCAATAGCAAGAAAAAAGAATGTCTGGAGAGACATTTTTGAAACAGTGTGTCTTTGTTTGTACTGGATATCGTCTAGTCAGGGGTCATTGTGTCTGAGCATGAAATGCTGAACAAAAATGCCTCCCCCTCCCTCCCCCAGACATTTAGCTATTGTTACTGTGCCCTTGTACTCCAACAATTTGGTCTAGTTTGGGATGGGAATGCTATGGTTTTACAGGCGTGTAGGGGTCTAGTCCAAACATCTACAGTGGTTTGCTGCCAGTGTCTATCATGTTGTGCCTGCAAAATAATTTCTCTATCAGTGAGTATCATGTGATTCAGATTATGCATTCAAAGCTGGCCTTCTAGAGCCTGTGTATGTATGCATCAGACAGTTCTTACATATCTTTATGCAAAGATACATACATTGTGTATACATACGTGTCCACATGTACTGTTAACCTGTTTTTACCCCGATTCGCTGTAAACAGGCTGGCGATCACCATTGATAACAATGGGTTTGAGCCAAACCAGGGTGGTGAAAGGGTTAAAGGAAGGGGACTCAAACCCAGGGATTGAGTCGTTCTAGTTTGTAAGAGGATTACGAAGGTGTCATAGCCTTTTGTTTTCCATTGAAATTGTAATCTAGTAAGTAAATTTCCTGGCAAGACAATCTGACGCCTGAACCATGCCTTTAAGGCAACATTCAAGAATAAATATGTCCACAAACCGGGCTCCACAATCTGATGACGTCAAAGCGGCCCCTCAGTGGCAGCACTCACTGCTGTCACAAAGTATTCACAAAAGTTTGAAACCAGTTTGTCGCCACAGCACTTCTTGAATACTGCAAAATTTGTCCAGAACTCGCTTGTGTGCTGGTAGTAAAGATGTTTTAATCACATCAGGAAGTTTGTGGAAATAACAAGGTCTGTTTTGATATAAAATTCATCTTCTTCAACAGATTTCCAAAGAGGTCCCCCACTGGCTATGCTTCTTTACTTGCCAGGATTAAGATTTTTGCACTCAAAATGTTTGAATGGAGACCAAAAGTTTGGGGTGTTCACCAGAAATCCTACTTTGTGAAAATCCGAAGCAAAGAAATCACAGCAGAAAGTGTTGTGTTTTGAAGATTGACACAATATTGTTGATAAATACATAACAGCAGTCAAAATTGTTGACAGATTATACTGCTAAATGTATGCTAAGTCATTATTTTTAGTTTTGAAACATAGCCTTCCTGTAATTGTTTGCTTCTAAGGGATAAAATTTTACTTCATCACATGGTTCAATGGTTGTAGTATGACTGTTGTAAGCAATTATTTTCTTGCCATGTAAAAGTAATGGCTGGACTTTGTGACAGAATGTTGTAAAAAACAGAAAATTCTGTACGAAAAGTGTATTTTTCCTGAAAAGTTCCAAGAATGTATGCACACAGACACAAAATAAAGCATTTACATGTACTTACTCTGACAAGCTCAGTACTATGTATCCCAACAAGCTTTTGGGACCAGAACAAGAAACTATGGTTGACATTCTGATTCAAAACAAAAACTGGGGGGAAAAAATCATCAAAAATTACAACTACTGGCCCTGTAACCAACTTGACCTGATAGTGTCAGATGAACTTGGCTGGATGAAGGATACAGCAACATTGGGGTAAAAGGACTAACTCTATGGCCAAACCAGAAAACCAGTTTCCTAGTTCCATGACTGACCGGCAGAGTAGAAGTAGTGAAGCTGTACTGTGTAAAAGAACGAGCTCCACATTTCAGAATGTTTGTGCTTGTTTTATCAACAGTCCATCTCTAATGTCGTACATTGTATTTGTGGTAAGCAGTTTGCATGCAAAAGTACACAACAAGAAGGGTATCTAGAAAACTACTCAAATATATTTCACCCATCCGGTTTTCTATATCATAAATGAAAAATTGCCTCACCAGTAATGTGTTAACAGAAACCAGCTAAAGGCACTTAAATTCTGCATTGAACAATCTTTAACCCTTTGATCGCCAGTGTCAATTTTTGTTACCTTGATAAAATGAAACTCAAACAATTTCTTTCACATTTTCTCAGAAATTATGATAAAAAAAACTGAAGCCAATAGGATATCATGTCAATTCAGTCTAAATCCATTACAAAAATTACAGAAAAATATACAAAAATTTACAAAATGTTTCACAAAAATTTTGGAGGGAAGAAATATGGCACTCAGAGGGTTAATGGTCCAAATACCGTCCATCATTCACTCAAGATCTATTTGTCTCTCCAGCTTTAATACCAGGCAAGTGTCCCAGGTCACAGAGGTCATAGGTCAACTGGCAGTCACACAGAGGAGACCACGACATGGCATCAACTACGGTTGATGCCAGCGAATTGTTCAATCTCTTGGAATCCCAAGATCTACGTGTCGTGGAAGAGATCAAAACATTGATCCATGAAAATCTTAGTACTGGTAAGTAAGTCTTCTGTGAATTTTCTGTCTATTTTAAATTTCTAGTTAATCCCTGAACTTTGAACTTTTAGATCCTAACTGACAAGAATTTATTATTTTATTTATTTGAATATTGAATTTCTAATCTGGTTGAATATCTAATCTCTGTACTTTATACTTTTAGAGCTAACCTGACAAGAATTTATTTAAGTGAAAATTTTCTTAAAAGAGTTAGTCTCTTGTCATTGAACAACCATGCATACTTTTTATACTCTTTCAGTGTTGCAGCACCCATCAGAGAGTTAAAAACTGTGTATTTTGCAAATTTTTCTACACTGCATCGTTACAACTCATGAAATGTTTTGTGATTTCTGATTTTCTGTTTTAGCTCGTGAGCCATGGCTGTTGAATGGTCTAGTGGATTACTACATGGCATCGAGATCCCAGAGAGCCATGGAAATACTGGCCACTGTGCGAGAGCCTTTGGACAAGGTAAAGTCTGAAAATTGGCTGAAATAGTCGTGCTGGGGTGGGGGCTGGGGTCATGTTACTTTGCCCACTGCAGAATAGGGCACCGCAGTCTGTTTTAACACCTCCAACCACACCGCAACCTCATTGTGCTTAGATATTTATTTACGTTTTTAGACTTTTTTAATCTGCCATTTTCATGATCCACACATACCCTTTCGTCCTGGCACTTTTGATCTGAGAGAATCCACCAGTTTGATTGACAACTGTAACAAATAATAGCTCATGTTCACTGAATCATGAACACTAACCAATATGTTTCAAAAATTTTGTGTTTTCTCCCCAGTGTGGAATTTTGAAAAGTACATGCCACCATGAGGCTATGTGAGGTCATGTAAAATGGTAGTGAAATGACTATTACACTTGAAAAATTTATTCCCGATACGATTGTACATGTATTGCCTGTTTTGGCACACCTGAATAGCAATTTTTCACATCTCCTTTAGAAATCAGTACTTGCCTGAAGGTGCCGTTAATGGCGAATAAACACAAACATACCCCCCAAGACAGTGTTGAATTGTATACGTACTGGAGCTTAGTATGGGTCAGCTGTTCTTTAATCTTTCTGGCAGTTTGTTCAACACTTGTATTTCAACAATGCCTGCATGTGTACACCAGTCTATAACCTAACCTTGAGATGCACGCACAAAGCAATTATGCTTTAAAAGACATACACGTAGTTGATATATTCTGTACATTTACTGTATAGTTTACCTGACCACTACTAGCCAGTCAAAAATCGAGCGGTGTCATTCAATGATAAACCAGTGGACTATGGAACATAATCCATGTTAAACTGTTTGGTAGCATTGTGAAGTGACCTGGACGACCCGGTCTAAGATTACTGCCAAACAACGACTGACCTCAGTGGCCAGTTCATAGAGCTAGCAGTGTGAAGAAGCAGAGTACACTATGGCTTTTCTTTGGTCTGACAAACAAACACAGAGTGTCTGCTGAATGGGAACATTGTCAGTCAGTTTTTCCTTTAAAAAGAAAAGTATTGAGACTTTCAGATTTTTTAGCTTTGACCATAAAGACTTATTTTTATCACTTTTGAATCTTTTTCTGCTGATTTTTCCAAAATTGTGAAAAATGTTGGGCATTTTGCTAAAATTTGGCAATTTGCCAATATCTGATAGCAACATGACACACAGAAAGTACCTACTTTTCCATTACCAACAACGAAGAATATACCAGTAACACCAATAATAATTATAGTAGCAATAATATTGATTATTAAAAATAAATCTACAGGATATGGGTACTTTTTTACAGTCAGGGGGGTGGGGGATGGGATAAAGTTCAAAATAGTCAAAAGTTGCTCCCAATTGCTATTGACTGATTGATTGAACCTATTTTTGAATGAATGTCTACCTGTATGTTGTAATTCCAGCACCTCTTTGACAAGCTCAATGAGAACATAAAGGGAAGCGGCAAACATGCGACATTGACCTTGCTAGGATACACCGTCAGAAAACAACCTTCATGGTTACACAAGATAGTACACACCCAGCTTTTCAATTCACTTCTTGACTGTATAAAGGTAGGTGGAAATTATTCATTGGGAGAATGCACCCTGGAGAGATATTCACTCTCAAACATTTACAATACATGTTTGGTCTGCCATTTGTTGGAGCTCATTTTGAAGCTCATGGAGTAACTAAAGTTTCAATCGGGTTCATTGGCTTAAAAATCAGGGGTCACTCTGCAAACTTTTTGTACCAGAAAAACAAATTAAATATTTACAGTGTCTTGAAATTCAAAATGGCTGCCATCCCTGTGTTAACTCAATGGGAAAAATCAAAATTTTGATCTTCATAAAAATACACCAGTAAAATCTTTAGTTACTCCAGGAAACCTTAAATGTACTATAAAGTTTGAGAGTCCGAATTACCTGTGCCTAAGGTGTGTTCTACATTATATGAGACAAGGTAACAGTCTGATATCGAGACAAATGTAATAATTTATAAGGTTAAGGTATACATGCATAGAAAGTGAAAGACTTAAACTTTTGCTCAAACTTTCCTCAGTGAAACTTTCAACCATACTTTCACCGAATCAAGAATAAAATCAGGGGTCAATGTGCAAAAACTCGATACAAAAGAAACAAATTATCTAAAATTTACCGATATTTGAAATTCAAAATGGCTGCCTTCCCTGTGTTAACTTCATGGGGAAGAATAAAATTTTCTATTATTAAAAAACTTAGAGGGTAAAAATTTTTCTAACTCCAAGAGATTTAAAGTGAGCCCCCATCAATGTGAGATCAAAAAAAGAACTGTAACAATTGAGAGTCCAAATATCTGTCCCTGAAGCACATTCCACCTTAACGTGATCATAGACCCTTGAGAAATTTGAGGGTCTATGACATGATATAATGAAGTAATTCTTTGTTATATTTTTCACGCACAGAGTGATGTTGATATTCCTGCCGTCATGAGTTCAGTTCTCATCATCACTACTTTGCTTCCTATCATACCATCATTCGTCGGTCCGTACCTCAACCACATCTTTGAAGGCTTCAGCCGACTGGCTTCCTGGAAACTACAGCCACCAGGTAAAATAAATACTAAAAACAGTGACCTTTGACCTTAAGAAGTCAAGGTGCATGAGTTACAAGAACATTTTTTTTGCCAGCAACGTGTGGGTAAAATATCTGCCTCTGCAAATGCCAAGTTGTAAAGTCAAATTACCTGTTTCAATTATTTGACAGCCACGATGACAACAATATTTGAGTAGCTACCTAGCATGTTTCTCTGCTGTGTGGGCACTTTAAAAGAACAAATGAACAAAGATTAAAACATTACACAGTATTGTGTACTGTTGTCATGGTTTTCCTAAAAGAAATGCGAAAATGTAAAAACAGAACATATTTGCCACAGAAGGTATTCTATTGTACAATCAGGGTAAGCACATGTTATAGTTGATGTGTATATACTGTTGGTAGGTGGGGTTTGAAAGAAGGGTTTGATATGGACTGCATGCATCTTTAGTACCCACTTTTGGTTGCTTGGAAGGGAAGGAAAGGCTGAAATATGAGTTTTTTACATGTATTAACAAAGGAATTAACCCGTTGAGTGCTGTATTTTTTCCCACCAAAATTTCAGTGCAACATTTTACCAATTTTTATGAACTTTTCTGTAATTTTTCTGATAATTTTGGACAAAGTAAACACAACATTTCATTGGCCAGTTTTTTATCAAAATTTTGGCAAAAATCTGACAAAAATTGACTGTGGCGCTCAGAGGGTTAAATTTTGAAATTTTTGTCCAAAGCTCAGTGCAGAACTTTCAAATGTCTGTTAATCTATCTGCTTCAGGCATTGTACCAGATGTGTACATCATACATTTACAAGTGGCCGTGTATTCCATGTTCCACCGACTGTACGGAATGTATCCCTGCAATTTCCTGTCGTATCTCAGAGAAAGATACGGCAAAGATAACAGCAAGGAATTCAACCAGATAATTTTGGTGAGTGTATGGATCGATGGTCCTCAGTTTTCATGGTTTCTGAGTTTATGTGCGAGAAACTCAAAACAGATTGACACCATGGAAAGGTCACAAAACTTGAAAAAAAGTCAGTCTTTTTTATTGTGTCAGTTTAGCTGGGATTTATCAGCCAATCAGAGTGGCCAATATATCTGAATTTGTTGAAAGTCACATTGAATAGAATTTCTACAGTTATTCACTGGACAAATATGAAATTGTGATAATCAGTGAATTCATCCATCTTTCTTCAGCTAAAGAGCAAATTTATTTATGTTTCATACCAGAGTTTGTCTCTCTGAATTTTGACATCAAAATTATGAAAAAATGCTGTCAAAGAATAAAGACTGTAAACACTTCTGTCACTGTAGAATTAAGTGTTTGAACTGTTTTTATCACAGCCAATGCTAGAGCATGTGCGCATGCATCCCAACTTGGTGACTGGCTCCAAGGATATGGAAACCGATACAGCAAGGTAAATGACCTATGACATACTGTTCATGATAGCAAGGCTGTTTTAAGATTCATGTTCATGTGCTTGCTTTAAACATTGAGTTCTCAGATATTTTTTGTGCTCTAAGTGTATATCACTCTACCATTCATTGGTATTCCAAATTTCAGATATCCCGCTTGCCATCTGTTCAAGGCTATATAATATTTCAAATAAATTAGCTTTTAAACTTCTGTGTGTAAGTTTCATGTATATTGTTTGTTTTTCAGATGGAGAAAGATGGAGAGCCATGACATAGTAATGGAATGTGCCAAGATTTCCCTGGATACACTGGAATCAACAAGAGATGACATACCATACAATGGGTCCTTAGTGAAATCATTCAAACAGTCAGGTGAGTGATTCTGAATACGCACACAGTGTATGACACTTTGTCTGTTTGCAGATAACTGCATTGTGAACTATCAACCTAGGAACAATATTTACACTAAAAGGCAAAAATTTAGGAGATATGTTGAGGTTTGAAGCTCATATGGGCCTGTAAAGGCTGCACCCGACTTTGAAACAATGTAAGAAATTAATTTTTTAAGGGTCTGTTTGCACCTAGAAGGTCCTTGAATTTAACGTCTCCTGAAAAATCCTGGAAAATCGATAATCCACACTCTATTTTCAAAAATGATAAGATAATCAGTTGTGATATTGTAGGAATGATATGTAAAATGATATATAAAAATGATGTATTGTAAAAATGATAGCTGAAAAGTTGTACTTTGACCCTCAAAATGTCCTTGAAAATTGTTACAAAAAGTCCTTGAATTTTAAGTCACTTTGAGCGTATGGACCCTGATTTTTGCAAATGTTGAATAATTCTGGTTACATTATCTTAAATATGCCCACATTTAAAACTTCACGGTGGATTTCACGTAATTGATAAAGTGATGTTCCAAGTTGTCTCATTTAAGCTGAGGTTAATAATGGGCTTTGGCAGTCACGTTTTTGTTCCCAAGTGTCACAGCTAGTCCAATGGTCTGGTACTATCTGATGCTCTATAGCGGTTATTCACAAAATATAGGGATTTACATCCGAGTAAATCTTACAACAGATGTGTCATCATCTTAGACACATAGCATGAAATAGACATACAGTACAGAATGGTAAAATGTACAAGGATATAAGTCCTGGTAGTTTGTGAACAAGCTTATGATTATATACCTTTAAAGTAAAATTTTACTATTGAATGCAAAAGATACACAGTTTTTACCATTAAAATGCTGTGTAAACCTTGCAGTGAAGAAAATCTAGTTCAGCAGCATTATCGCGCATAAATTCACATGCGGGACTTTAGTTTTCTATCTTACTAAATGATAATTAGGGGAATATTTTTTTCAAAAGCCATTAAGATCATGGCTCTATTTTCCCTATGAGTAAATGAAATGGCTTTACTGTCAAAGGTCAACACGCAATAACACTGATAGTTACCGACACTGAAACTTACTGTACAATAAATTTGGCATAGGTTACAAACACAGGTTGTGTATTCTGATTATTTTACAGGGAGTGCTTCTCAGGATGGATCAATAGAAACTGAACAAAGGCGCAAACAAATTGATAATGTTCCCAGCACACCAAAGCATCCCCTACCGCTATCAATACCCGGAGAAATATCGACAGTTTGGAGCCCATCTGTCATGTGTGGTCTGTCCACCCCTCCTAGTCAAGTATCTCCAACCAGCAGCCTGGCCGATGTGTCCTGCAGTCTGTTCCAATCCGTACCCCAGACTCCAACACATTTGAGTTCAACAGGAGCATCGGGTAGCTTCCACTTTCATTCCCCGGAGAACTGTGATTCCATGGAGACGAGTGATGGTGAAGCTGGACGCCGGCTACCCAGAGGCAGAGCAAACATACTTAGTCGGCTAACGCAGTCTTTAGTCACAAAATCTGCTACGCCATCACCCCCACCGTGTAATGAGAAGTGCCAGTCACTGCCTGTGACTCCGTGTAAAGATGAGGCTCAACTGAAACTCGACAGAGTGCAAAATGCAGCGACTAGTGCAGAAGAAGGAGACAAAAACATTGCAGAAAAGGTGTCAGAGAGACTTCAGGCAGAAAGTGAAAGAGAACCTGAAAGTGAACACATAGTGGAGAGTAATAGGAACGTCTCCATGAAAGATTTGTCCAAGATTATTGAGGGTTTATCCCAGTCTATGGAACATGATGGAGAAGATTTTGAAGGTAGGAAAACAAAGATTTGTTGTTTTAAATTCGTTCCAATCAATCTCACATCAAAGAGTTCTCCACAAAGGGACTTTGATGAGTGGGCCAACTCTCTGTTTTTGGAGTGATCCTTTCATATGTTAATATCTATACAAAAGAATGTATTTCCACAACAAAAGAATATGCAAATTATGCATTATGTAAATTGGTCATCCCTCTGTTTTTCCAAGCTATGGAAAAACACTGCTTCACTATGATATAAATGTGGCACTGTAGTACAGGTGCACATGATCCCACTTTGCTACAGTCTTATATTGTGGCACAGTCCCTCCATTGTGATTGTGGCAATGGTTGAGATCATCGGTAGTCTCCCATTTATTGCAACCAGCATCAATCTGAGCCCTCTTTGAAATGTTGGTATACAGTGCATACTGTCACAGTCCCTCCACCACTGGTCTTGAAACGCCTGTTGTTCTAGCTGTGAATTACCCCACCTGCAAGGACAGGGCTTGATGTAGATAGGTCCCCGGATTTGTCACCGCTTTTGTATCACTAAGTAGCCAACAACTTGCTCATCTCGGATAAATTGGTGATTCATTGTTCAGAAAAATATGATGAAGTATTCTCTGATGTACCAAGTGAAAAGGGTCAACTTCATCAGGGAGAAACCTTTGAACACTCTCACTTCCTATTTGATTTTCACATCCTTTGGTGTTTGGTTTCAGTGCAGCAATTTTATCACCCTTACACATGTACATTTTAGCTACTATAGACTATAGTCTATAGAAGCTATTGGGATGGGTATCCCTCCGGCGTCCGGCATCAGTCGTATGTATGTATGTATGTATGTATGTATGTATGTATGTATGTCCGTTTGTGAGGCGTCCGTCCACTCAAATATCTTGAGAACTGCAGTACTCACTGATTTGATATTTGTTGCGTAGATGAAAAATATTATTTGAGAAACTCTTTTTTAATTTTTGATATTGTTGAAAATAGGCAAATTAATGCCAAAAAAGGTGTTTTTGGTAAAAAATCTTCTTCTTCATAACCGCTAGTCAGACAGCTTTGTTATTTGGTATACAGGTCCCTAGGGATAACCCAATTAGATTTGTTCAAATGTGATGAAATATGCAAATGTGTATTTTTAAGGAATTTTTTTGTCATTTTTGGTCAAAATTTGACTTACATTGTATGTAATTCTTGTACTGTATCAACCCTATCAATTCACCCAGAAAAAAATATTAATATGATTTTAAATCATTGAATTAATTAGGAAATCATCAAAGCCAAAATAATTTTAGTGTGGAATTATCAGAAAGTTCAACTTTTTTTGACAGTTCATAGTGAAATGCTTACCATCTTGGAGGATTAAAACATGTAAAGGCAACTTTCCTGAATCCCAACTTCGATATATTCTGAACTACCATTTATGATATCTAAAAGAAATTGCTCATAATAGTTTGTCATGATAGGGTGGTCAAATAAATAGAGATAGAGAAAGTTCTAATTTCCATTTATGGTTGACTTGGTAAGGATAAAATAAGATTACTTTTTGAGGAAAAAAATAGAGTGGTCAATTAAAAGAGTGGTCAAAGTGATAGGGTTTTTATGGTAAAGCTGGGCTGTAAGATTCCTCGTGCTATTTATAGCAATTATGCAATCTGTGTAAACAGTGCAATGAAAGTGCAACATGATTCCTTATAATGCTTTTGATGACCTTGAACTTCTTAAGTTACAAACATTTGTCTTCAGTGTGCTTTCTCTGAGTACGTACAGTCTCAACTTATTCAACAGAACTTACAATGTTAATTTGAAAGTTAAAATGTGCTTGGTTAATAGGATGAAAATACTGATATTAAAAGATAACCAGCTGAAGATTCTTTATAACCTGACAGATATGCTGTTTTATTATGACGTAAATCTTGATTTAAGCAAGTCCAGTTTACTTTAATTAGAATGTAATTAACTCTCGTTTATTTACTATTATAGACTAATATAGTCTGATGAAATATGCAAATCTGTATTTTTACGAAATTTTTTCCATTTTTGGTCAGGTCATCCTGAAATGAGCTATCAAAGATATCCACCTTCTTCATCAATACATGTGTCACAAAAGGTTATTCTCTACATAACACAGCAGAGCTCTGTCAACTGTTAGTCGCTTGTTTTTTCAAAACCGCTGGTCAGACAGCTTTAATATTTGGTTTACATGTCCCTAGGATGACCTTAGTGAGATAATTTCATACAGTCAGGAAATACTTAATTTTGTATCCATGTCTATAGTAGCTTCAGGGACTTTGGCCCTGTGCTTTTTACATGTTAGTGCAATATAAACAAAATTTGGAACAAAATTCAAGTCTGAAGTCTGTTGAAGGAAACATGGCCTGTAGTGTTGTAATATTTTATACTAGCAACATAGAATATGTGAAAATGTTGTAATTGAAACGTTAAAAATAACATGTAAATGACATGTAAATAACATGCACAAAAATCACCAAGGATCAAGCTCTGTCACAAAGAAACCAGTGGCGTCTCCGGACTGGTGATATAGAGACTGTGATACTGCCATAGAGAAAATTAAAAAGTATTTTTTTTATGCAGATGCAGTCAATGAAGAAATTTCATCCATCGTCAACACCCCAAGACATTCTCATGCAGATGATTTTGAGCGACAGAGGTCGCGATCTGTCACACCTTTTAAAAGTACAACAGAAACGTTGACGGGCCCCAGTAGCTACCCTGATGGAGGGTTTTGTTATCGCCACCAAAACCAGTGCAATAGAGAAGAAACAATCAACTTCTGCAGTGATTTGGACACCCCGGTGGAAGATTCAGATTTCAGAATGCGAGCAAGTAGTGACCCAGTGACCTCAAAGGTCAAAGGTCTCAAAAGGAAGCTTTATCACAATGAATCACTGATGTCAGGCAGGAGTTCTTTTGATCCACCGAGTGGAGTAGATAAGACTGGAGACTTGGAGAATCAACTTCTTGATTCCACCAGGGACGTGTGCATCGGCACTGACGATATCGGTTTGCCTAACGGGAAAGAGGTCGTTACGCAAGTGGTGACCAGTCAAACTACGACAATAACCAGCACTAGAAACAGGTTTGCTCCTATACGAGAAGACTCTGACGGCGTCCAGACAGATGTACAAGATGCCAATGTGGAAACTGACGCCGTAGCGTACATGAATCTCTTTCCCATGGTCTTGCCACCCTCCATGCTGTCAGAATGCATCTCACAGCTGGAGCAGTCACCGCATTGTTCCAATCTGAGTTTCCCAAGTCCAGGAGTATCCATGAACAACAGTTACCTGATGGGATTGTCTCCAGCACAGCTACTGGACAGACATATTGAGTTAGGTGGAGAGTTACATGCTGAGGAACTGAGCAGGTAATTTTATGTCACCACAAGGGGGCAGTGTCACCAAAATGGCAGTTTGCTGATCACTGTGTCTCACGTGACCAGACAAGACGCATATACAGGCAAACCGCCGTTTTGAAATGTGCTAGTTTTTGGTCTCCCGGAAGTCGTTAATTGCGCATGTCAGCACATAGTGCATCCTTTTTTGTCGCATGCTTTTTAGTCTAGTCTGGTAGCTGCCAATATTTCAAAACTTGTTAAGTATGGTTATTAAATCCTTGGTTAATTCTAGCCACGTTTGCATCTTGAAACTGTGATTATTTTAGCTTTACTTCCAAGTAAAATTGAACAGCCAATGACAGCACCCCATGGTTCAACCAAACAGATTTTGTCATTCAATACATGGTGGTTTCCCATTACCTGCCTCTTTGTGCTTGTCACTGAGGCAGGGACCAGCCAAAAATGGCAGTGGATGGGACAGGTGTTATCACAAGAAGGCAGTACAGTATCACCACAAGAAAGAAGTCGAAGTAGACAGAAAATGATGGTATTTTCCCAAACTGCAGGTTTTTAACAACTCTGATTCAATCTTTCATGAAGGAAAGCACCTTTTGTTATTCCACTGACATCATAGGATGAATTCTGTGATTTCTGTGTGTTAAAAAAATTACAAAAAATCTCATTACTGTTAGGTTCAGGTATGTAATCAATGCAAATAGATAAACACGCTGAACAGCTGTACATGTATATGTTTTGTTGATTGTGAAATTAACCCAATGTTGCTGGCTACACTGGCAAAATGTCAAGGTCAACTTCACCAGTTTATATTTAGGAAAATTGATTCTCTGAGTAGTTAGGTTTCCTTTTGACAAATTTTAAATAGCTTTTGTTTGATTCCTGTCCTCAAGGGTGCCATTACCAAGTCAATCGTCCGCAGACTGGACTCACTTTGGAGGTAAAATGTATAGTGTTTTACATGTGTAAATTTTCTAGATTGTTCTCACTATCCAGTACATGAGCCCTTTCCTGTATTTTTCATACATTTTTTATGTCTCGTTTACTGCATATTGTATCATACCATTAAATTGATGGCATAAATACAGCGATCTGGTTGAGACGGGAAAAGAACTGTAGTGTATTCGAAATATACCACGGCTGGCACACGCGCAAGCTCTTGGCAAGAGAAAAAAAATCCTTTTGTGACGTTCCATGCCAGGATTTCAATATACTGTTATGATATAATAGCAATAAAGCACACCCAGCAACGGTATACCACTCGGTATTTTCCAGTTCACTTCATATATGCACTCGCTATCGCTCATGCATATATGTCGTGAACTGGTCAAAATCTCGTGGTATACCTTCGCTGGGTGTGCTTTATGCTTCAATATACCCTGCATGCATTGATAGTGAAGTATAAACCTATTCCGAGTAGAATTTAGTATCTACATGAAGAGGAACAGGACAATCAGGTTTGAAACAAAATTGTGCTCTGGAACTTATAGGAACATGGAAATGAAATATTGATTCTGTAAAAGTTATTCCAGGAAGTTGCGTAAATAATGTGCACAGCAAGGGCACAACCTAGTACTGAAATTAGTGTCACTCAATAGAGATGTGTTTTAATTCTTGATTGATTTGACCAATGTAATATTTCCACGGAAATTAACACTTACTTAACCATATTTTTTTTACATATTCATAGGCCCACCACCAGCTGATGAGCTGAACATCCTGAAGGGACAGATTCAACTGTTACACTATCAACTCTTGTATGAAAGACACAAACGAGAGGTGCATGCACAGAGAAACAGGAGATTACTGGGCAAGACTCACAAAGTTAGTTCTGTCAGAATTAGTTAGATTTACAGTCGTATAAGGCAAAAAAAAAAAAAAAGTGCTGTTCCGATAATGGTTTTCAAATATAGAGTAGGTAGGTATGTAGGTAGGCAGGGATTTTTTTGTTCCAAAATATTTTTATTCTTAAATACGCATTTTTCAGGGGTTCAGGGCAATCAAACACTGGCCACAACATTTCCAGAAAAACCTATCATAACATAGACAGGAATAAAATCATAAAAGACATCCTCGTTCAAGCAAAAATCAAACATGAGGTAACGAACGCATGATTTTGCGGGTTTTTTCTTTCTTTTCTTTATTTCCACGTGTATGTAGCTCTAAAAAGTCAAGGGTCGGCAGCTAAAAATAGGGTAGTTTGGGTTATTGGAACAGCACAATTTTTTATTTTTGGCTTTACTAAGGATCCATGTGATTGAACCTGCAAGGGCTCCAAAATGACACCCCACAAGTAGATCAAAAAAGAATTAAAAAGTTTGAGCGTCCAAATATCTGTCCCTGAGGCGCATTCTACCTTAAAATATAATAGATCAGATATGTTTGAGTCATTCTCCAGTCAAGCTGGTCCCACTTCTCATTTGCATCGAAGGTAATGCATTTCTCATTTTCATATCTTGTTCCTGAAGGCTGTAGCTATGGAAGAACTCGCAACAGCCAGACTGGATGAAGTAAGGCTCCTGGAATCCACACTGAAGGATGTACAAGCTGAACTGAGAAGTCTGAGAGATGAAAATGTCACATTGCGAGTGTCCAAAGATGATCAGGACAAACATCAACAAGATTTCTTGAGGTACTGCCAACCATTTAAACAGTACCTTGTAATGGATACAAATATAATTCTTGGGTAGAAAAGAGGAAATTTATGAGTGTTGATCAAAAACTTGCTTCTTACATTTTACTTCCATGTTGTAATGCAAACTGTAGATGTGAACTAACAGGGTTGTTCTAGGGGAATTCGGGCTTTGAGATTATCCTGAAGTAAAACCCTTACGTAGGTTACTGCAGTCTTGTATCTATTCCTCTGCCACTTCAGGTTGTCAAAATACATTATCGTGAAACAAGCTTAGTTATTGTTTTTACCATGGTAAGTTTGGTCTTCAAGGATCCAGTTACTCTATAGAAAGTTACGTGCTTATATTGCTATAAAATCAGCTAGTTGAGTCAATTGAACACCAAAATAACCTGTCAGCTTCTCTGTCATACATGACAAGTTGGTGTAAGATACAGTATATACCGTTATTCAAATACATGTACAGTACATTTATAAATGAAGCCTAGTATGATACATCCTGGATTGCAGATCAGCCAGTGTTACTATCGGTAACATATATTTTTGCAGGGGTATCTCTCTCACCCGGATTGGTGTTTTTGCTATTTCAGAATGAGGGTAGGCAGTTTGATGATCATAAAAATCAAATTAGATTGGTTGAATATTAAAGGGAGGTGTTATTTTTCAAACGCAGGAAGTATAAAGAAGAGAATGAGAAGCTACTTTATCAGAACAAGGAACTGGAAAGCAAAGTTTTACAGCAGATGCAAGAAGTTGACAGACTTACCATGGTAGGTGTTATCTAGCATACAACTGTACTTAAAGTTAGTAAATGCCTCTCAATTTAAATTTTGGCCAAACGTTCCTCAAGGAAACCCTTCTCTTTTGAAATCAAGGATAAAGACTACAAGTCTGTGTACAAAAATTTGACACAAGAGAAACAATGTACCCAATATTTACCGACATTTGAAATTTAAAGTGACTGCCATCTGTGTGTTAACTTTATGAGGAAGAAAAATTTCAATTTTCATCAAAGTAAGCCGGTGGAAAGTGTATTTTCATCATGGCCTTAAATATGAGACCCCACAAATGGCAGAACAGAAATGTATTGTAAAAGTTTTTGAGTCTGAATATCCGTCCTCGAGGTGCATCCTACCTGAATACAAAAACTTACCATGTACTCTATCATTTGTGCACAAATTCACACCAATACTATCATTTTGTTGGTTTTCATATGCCTTTGAGATAAAAGGGACAACTGTGCCAAGGAAGCTATCAGAGTCAGTCCAAGTCCACCTTCATCTTTTATTCTGCTTTTATAAACTTTATATCTGTCAGACTAATGCTTTGTACTTTCATGGCCACATTGAATGGCATCGCTGTGATTTTTGTTTGGCCCTTGTCAGTGAAATGTGATATTGAGCCAAACGTATTTATTTTCACCAACTTGGCATGGAATGTTATAGCAGGTTAAGTCAGCATATAATGTTTTCAGTAACTTTGTTAGCAGGGTTGAAATGCAACACATGGGACAAGCTATTACCTCACTGATGTTCACCAGCTTGACCTGATGGTGAAATATGAAGTTGATATGATAAGGGTCAATGGTGCTCTCATATACCATGTTATGTGACTGACAATTTATTCTTGAGGGAGCTTCTCACCATCATTGACGATATGTTTTAATTTGTGACAGGATTTGAAATGCAGCAAGGATTCACTTTCCAACATCACCCATGAACTGCAAGACCTGAAAGAAAAAGTTGCTGTAACTTACCAGTACAAGGAAGAGGTAAGGTTTCCTTCAATGAAAAGTGAATAATACAGTCTTTATTATTTGGTAAATGTCCTCCAGTGATGCCAACTCAGGTTCTGACTAAATCTGAGTACTCTTGAATGTTACAGATGAGACGAGCTGTAATCACAAATGTCAATATCTTCTTTGACTATGCAGCAATTTGCATTTAATTTGTTCGTGTTTAGCTTCAAGGAAGGATCCCCAGTTAGATTCTTTGCAAATACTGGGCTTGAAGGCACCATAGCCAGGCAGAGCAACTGTGTGCAGTCTATCCTATACCTACCTAAGGGGAAAATTGTACATTGGAGATTTTGCCTTGAGTTTTGCAGTCTTTTGCAGTACACTTTTTTTTAATTCAGTCCATCATCCAACAGGCGTTAGCCCAATTACAGGATGAGGTATGCATAACCCACTAACCCCCAACGGAGCACTGAGGAGTAAAGTGCCTTGCTCAAGGGCACAACACCGTGCTGGAGTCTCGAACTCACCATCCTCCAACAGTGAGTCGGTTACTCTGGACCTACCGGGTCTTGAACCGGGGCTCGAACTCACCACCCTCTGACAGTGAATCCGTTACCCTAACCACTGGGCCACGGTGCCTCTGTGGCACGGTGCCTCCGTGGCACCGTTACTCACAAAATCACATTTTTCATGACACAAAAATGAAGATTAAACAACACAAACTTTCAAGACGCTCTCTGCAATACTTCTAGTATGCATGATTCAACTGCTGTCTGTTAAAAAGTGTCACTACAATATGGTACCACCTCGTCCAAGATATGTGCATTGCATTCTTAATATCAAACAAAATGTTAGCCCTTGAATTGTCGTAGCCTAATGGTCGAAAAGTGTGTAAACGTTAAGACTGTGGTGGAGTTCAAAAAGCTCTACCACAGTGATTTTACAATGCATTAACACAGCTAACACAATCAAAAACAAAAGGACAGAATTGACTTAAATTCCTCTTTCCCTTTCTTTTACCACCCTGGTTTAAGGCACTTTACACAAATTTTAGGCTGCATTTCCTCCAAAATATTGCACTATGTCACACTTGCCTAATATCGTATAGGTAAGTCTGTAAAAAGGAATGAGAGAACAGGAGGCTAAAAAGTGACTGAGAAGTGCAGTTTGCCTTTTAACATCGCTAGTCATGGCCATATCTTTGAAACTTTAGACCACATACACTGACCAAGGGTAAGCTTTGTACAGATTGTATTTGCTAACTCTGCCCTCACACACTGTGTCACCCAGGTGAAGACACTGAAGAAGGAGATCGTACTGATGGGAGAGTATTTACAAACTCTGCAAGACAGACTGATGAAAGCCAAAGACAACACGTTATGTCACAGCGATGAGATTGAGATGATAGAATCAGCATATAAACGAGAAGTTTCATGTGAGTACGGCATACTTGTATGCTTGATATTCATAGCCCACATCAATCGAATATCACCAACTTGGTACATAGGAATTTTGATGACATATAAAAGAAAAATTACTAGGTTTTTATGGTTCAATGTAGAGTTTTCCCAGAAAATTTTCATAGCATGTTGTCCAGTTTGAATAATTTTTCATTACAATAAATTTGCATAAAAAGAGGCCTGATAATCAGTTATAGTATTGTAAAAGTGAGAGAGTTTCACTATCTGTCTGCAAGGATCAGCTCATTCTATCATAACATCCATTTGGATGTTAACTGTCAAATTCCCAGCTTATCTCAACTCTACCAGCAAGCTTGATTCATCCAGAATACTGTTCCATCCAATATTTCGCTGCAGTACATATGAGAACTTCACATTAAAACTACTTCTGCATTTTCTTATTACATTCTCATTCTTTAGATTGCTTATTGTAAGTGTTTGTTATTCTACCTGCAGCATACAAGGAAAAAGTTCAGCATTTATCAATCCAG
Source organism: Ptychodera flava (assembly GCF_041260155.1). Lineage (NCBI taxonomy): Eukaryota > Metazoa > Hemichordata > Enteropneusta > Ptychoderidae > Ptychodera > Ptychodera flava. The sequence goes on along the minus strand of NC_091943.1, from coordinate 12,422,511 downwards.
TTGGAGGCGTCAAAAGTTCGTATCAATGAAATGGATGCGATTATTTCACAAAAGGTGTGATTTAGTGTTGTTGGAAATCCAGTATTTCATGCTTAGATCCAGACTGTAATGTCTGTCATTATGTACTTTTAAGAGATGAGTAATCTCTCCATAACCAGGGATGACCGTGCAAAATTTTGTACTAGAGAAATTATTTACTCAATATTTACAGACACTTGAAATTCAAAATGACTGGGAAAAATTGACTTTTTGATTTTCACTTAAATAAGCCAGTGAAAACTCTAGGAGCTCCGTGAGCTTTATAATGGATCTCTGCAACGGGTAGACCAAAGATGTCTTTGTAAAAGTTTGATGGTCCAGAACATGAACCAGAATTACTATTGATAATTTCTCTATTCACTCTACAGGAGATGACGGCAACAGAACAGAAAAGGTTTCTCGAAAATGTGAAGAGTTTGTCGAAAGGGCAACTACAGGTAATATTAGTGGAGCTTGTAACTCATATGTACTGTAGGCTTTCCAGTGAGACACAGCTTATTTGCACAAAAGCTAGTTAGACAGGGATTCTCAAAAAGCCAGATCCTTTTAGAAGTTCTGCGGTAAATACAAAGATCAAAGTATGACACGGCTGTTTCTCAAATCATAAGCGACAGCATTCTGGGAATTGGGTCAGAATAGTCATTTTGCCAAATTACACTAAATTTGTCACTCTGGGTCAATTGTAATGGGTATGGCATGCCATTTTGAATTGAACACTCATACCACCAGTAGGTACTGTATAAAGAATAAACTGACCCTATTATTGGAGCAATTTTCAATTTCTGTCTTGGACCTGGTAAATTATTTATTTGCCTTGAGTGATAGTGAATATTAGACCCTGTTTTGATGTCATATTGCATGAGCAAACACCAAGCATTATTGGCCCACATACACTCTTTCCTGGGCAACTTTTGAGTCCTGTTATCTTTATCCAAGTTGTTCTGCACAAGTGGAAGAATTGTGCATGTGTTTGATTGCCTTGGTAGCAAAAGGTGAAGAGTTTTGTTAATGAAACCTGTTTATATAAATATTTTTATATTTATGCACTTGGGTGACTAAAGGGAGTGCTCTCAATAAGGTAGTTCACGCCTCAAAAATGAAAGACTAAAACTTTCCTCAATGAAACTTTCAACCATTCTCTTACCAAATTATGATTAAGAATCAGGGGTCACTGAGCAAATTTTGGTACTGGAGAAACAAATTGCCCCAAAATTTGTTGATATTTGAAATTCAAAATGGCCGCCATCCCTGTTATTGCTCTATGGGGGAAATAAAATTCCCAATTTGCATAAAACTAAGCAGTCCCTGAGGACTGTCCCCGAGGTGCATTCCACCTTTAATGAACTGGTCTCGTTAATGTCAATTTTGGCGTGAAAACAATTATCCCAATAGAGAGATGTGCTGTGTACATTAGCATCTGTATGGACAGATTTCAACGTAAAATTTTGCTCCCTCAATTAACCCCTTGACTACCAAGGCCAATGTATTCCTATATACCAGGCTCCTTATGTAAATATTGATAAAATATTGGGTGTGGTCATTGCATGAACACTGCTTAGAGTAAAAATTAAGTAAGTACCAATAAACCATATATTTTCTGAATCAGCATGAAATTCCCCACTTTTTCATACATAAGTTTTGTATTTCCAGGTCACGTGACTGATCACATGACACATCATGTGACCCGAGTTGGCAAAGAATATCAATATTTGAAGCATCAGGACGTGTTTTGAATCCATAAAATGACGCAAATTTGAATACAGTTGCAATTTTCATGGCATTCTTTACATCTATGTAATAATAACTACCCTTTACTTTATCTATAGATGTACCTATTTAAGATTTTTCATACAAAAGGCAGAGTAAATGAACCACAAACATCAGCATCTGACATGATTCTCTATTCGAAAATCAACACATTTTATATTTGTAAACACCTGCTTTATGTCTTCCTTGCAGAAACATGCATCTAAAATGGTTGTGATTTATCAAAAAATAATTCACAATATTTAAAAATACATTTTAGGGAAACAACGTATCACATGACCAAACACATGACCGGTCATGTGACCAGTCATATTGATAATATGGCTTCTATAAAATTTCAATGGCTCATTTTAGTAAAAAATTGTATTTCCTCTAGTTTTATCCACAATATTGCTGTTAATAGAACATATTTACAGATAAATCATTTGTTTTCAATAAATAAACATTTCATTTCATTAAAAAAAAAACCATAAACATCTTCCGATCGTCAGTACTTCTGAAAACTGTAAACAATCAGCGCGAGGCTTCTGTGATCAGCCTGACCTTCAGGGTCGAGGTCATGGGTCACGACATTTGCTTCCGGATTTTGGTTATACTCTGACGTACGGGGCGCAATCACATTCAGGCCAGATCGGAATACATCAATCTTAGTTGCGCTGCGTGCCGACGCCGAAATTACGGGATTTTTAGCGACAAACACAAAGCAAATACACCTATTTAACTGTGCCGATATTTCCGGCACTCTAGGTATATGGTAATTCAATATGGCGCCGGATATATCCGGCGCCATAGGTAGTCAAGGGGTTAATGTACCTTCGATTGCGTTGGTTCCACACTAATGTTTCTTACAGAACTTTGCTTTATGTTGTATCACAGGCAATGGAAGCCAAGTACACCTCACTAAAGAAGACAAACCAGAGACTAGAAGCACACATCTTGAAACTGTATAACGAACTTGGACAGCAGAAAGGTGGTGTCAGCAAATACTCGGCTCTGAAAAACCGCAGTGGAAGCGACAGCGTTCCAAGCAGCAAGCAGAGAGACTCGCCAGTCGGCAGGGAGAGTCCAATGAGTACGGAGTCAACATCGGCATCAACCACATCATCTGTCACAAGCAGTTCCCGTGGCAGTCCGTCGGATAGTCCCACCAAGAGGAACGTCAAGTTCAAGGGTTTGTCAGACCTGAAATCCGGGAGCATCGAACCCATGAGACCGCTGTTCAACATCAACAGTCCCGGAATTACATTCAGCACTTCATCGCCATTCAAGAAGTTCCACGAGGGGGACCAGGGGAGACAGGCAAAAGCAAGTACACTGCCGAGGACCAGCGATGCGAGTCTGATGAAACTTAGCGGTCAAATGGCCCAGAGCTACCCTCCACCAGGCACCAAGATCAATGTCAACAAACAAGATATGGCGACATCAGGGGAAAAGGTGATGGCAGACAGATCACAGAATGAACTCTCTTCAGAAAACAGAGACACACAGTGATCGAAGAGTCACTGCCAGCAGTATGTGCTACTGGTGAATTTCTTCCATTCTCAGTGTGTTTTGCATCCACCAGGGATGGCCACACACATGCAGTAAAGATGTCAGTCAAGTTGACAGACAGGTAAATTGTGAATAGGCGAAAACTGTTCTGCAACAAAGACAGGCAAATTCTGTCTATTATCACATACATGATGGGCTGATTTCTGTAGACAGGCAGCGTGGCAGTTGGTATTTCTGACGTGAAGATTTCGTAAAAAGTCTGTCATAATTGTGAATGATCTAACAAAGTAATTTCATTGTGAAAATTATGAGTCCATGTGTTAAGTTTTGTCTCCCATGGAGAGGTTTGTACATGCCAAGACCGGTTGACCTGCATTCACACTAACCACTACAAGTACAACACCCAGACTTACGGTAGAATGCGCCTTGGGGACAGATATTTGGACTCTCAAATTGTTACTGTAACAGTAATCTCTTAACCCACCACTTGTGGGGGTTCATTTTGAAGATCATGGAGTAAGTAAGTTTTCACCGGCTTAGTTTTGTGAAAAGTGGGAATTTTCTTTTCTCCGGTAGAGATAACAAATGGATGGCAGCCATTTTGAATTTCAAATATGGGTAAATATTGGGTTATTTGCTTCTCTAGTACCTAAATTTGCACAGTGACCCCAATTTTTATTCTCGATTTTCAAAGAGAATGTTTCAAAGTTTGCTGGGTGAAAGCTTAGGCAAAAGTTTAAATCTCTCATTTTGGAGGCATGAACTACCTTAAAGTTAAGCCAGACAAAGAAAATATAGGGTTGAACATCTATATATTTGAAAGTGAACTCATACATATTTTCTGGAAACCACTTTTTCGCAGTTCACATTGTTTCAGTGTATTGGTACATGGGCAGTGAACTTTGCAATTTGGCCTCAGTGAGCATTGCAACTTGCGTTTCTACTTCAAATGTTTGCCACAGCTGTGGTGTCCTCACTCCAAAGACTAGTTGATTTACCATGTGTTCTGTAAAATAGCGTAACTTAGCTTCAGGTGAAATTTTGGCTAATACTCAGTTACTTTCTTTGAAATTTTTGTAAATTGGATTGACATACACATAGACCAAGCGATTGTGTTGCATTCAACATGTCTGCACAGTTCCTCTCTCGCTACCAATGCTGTGAAAGGATTGTCAATTATGAAAAAAGTAGTCCTGAAGTGAAAACGTGAAATTATCTGAGTAAGCTACCATTTATTTTGCAAAATGCAACAAATCTTTGTTTGTGTATGTAATGAGTTCATTATTCCCCAATATTTTTTGTTCTGTTTGGAGCAAACTTGTGATGTAATCACTGAGTTACTCGGACTTATAGTCGACTTCTTGTGACACAGTCATTTACATCATGCATATTTTCCTGAAAAAAAAACAGAAAAGTAGGAAGAAAAGTATTTGGCAACAGTATGTGAATATTTATCAAATACCTCTAAAGCTATCATGCAGTTATTCTCATGTGTTTAAATTAATTACCTGTGAGTAATTTATGGAATGAAATGCGAGTTACGGTACAATTTTTTTTTCCAACGTAGCGCTCTCCTTGCCACAGCATCTCTCAATACCAGATACATGGGTCTAACAATATTTCTTCCACAATATCTCTTCACTTCACACCAAATCTCAGTGGTTTCCTTAAGCCGCCCCTATGATTCTAGCCCCTATGATTCTATGGCATGGATGTGCTCACTGTAGTCAAAACAGTATATTCAAAGGTCAATAAAAATTATTCTTATTTCATTTTACAATCTGTAAGAAAATCTGACGTGTACCTTTCAACTGCCTTACATTTTGAGCAAAGTTTGTGGACAATGAAGAAGAAGACACACGCAACTCTAAGCTGTTTTATCTCGTTCAATGTTTTCATATATTAAAATATTCCTGGTCACTTCTCATAGATAGAAACATTTTACCAAACTTATGGGCATTAATACAGTTCTGTATCATTTTCAAAAATTCAGTTCCCTACAAGGGAAATGTGAAAATATACTGTCAATATCAGCAACATTGATCCAGTAAATATATCTTTAGGCTCTAACTAATGAATTATTATTGCAAATCATGGTTCATGGTATGATATATTACGTCAAAGATGTATACTTCTGTGAAATTTCAGTCAATAATTTAAAGGCATTATTACATGTATTTATGTTGATGGAATGTAATTCAACTAACTTTGTCTCTTTCCAAATTTTATTTCAAGATGTTGTATAATAATGTTGTCAGAACTTGCTTTTTCAAATATTTAAGCGATGATGTACCCCCTCCCAGCCCATAATGGATGAAAGCAAACTTTGCACAATGTAATGTACGAGGCAAAGCTGAGTGCATTATGGAGTGCAAAGTTTACTGGAGTCCATTATGGGCGGGGGGGGGGGGGAGGTACATTATTGCTATTTTTATAGTTTTTGGCAATATCAATTAAGCCACAATGCTGGATAATGGGATACATTGTCAATTATAACCTGGGGGATGACGTCACAAATTTCACTGGTATTGACAAAGTTATAAAATAATCATTGATAATGTCCATGTAATGATTTTATGTGTGTGAGTGTAAAGCACTACCATGCATTTCTAGAATCTCCCACAGTGCTCTCTCTGGTCTCATATCTTAGAGAATGAACAATTTAGTATATCAGTGCTATTTATATTTGGCCCATGTTTTTGTGTGGCTATTTCTACATGAGTAGCCTCTACAAAGCAAGGCAGGAGGTTGAGCAATCCCTGTTAATCCCCTGATGGAGAATTGTTACTGTGTATGAACAGTTTAAAAGCTTGATTGAATTCTATCAAATGTGAGTTATTTTGTCAGATTCAAAATCAAATTTTCTCTTCACTGGGCGAACTTACCATCACAAAGAAAACAAAATTTGTCATGGATTAGGTGATCAGGAGTTATGAATTTCCTATTTCCTAATGAATTTAGATTTGTCAGTTGTTTCACGTACTGCAGAAATACTCTCATCAGTGCTTACAGAGAGATCCCCAGTATTCAGTTAGCTAGCTATAACATCTCAACATGGAAGACCAAGTGGGTGTAAAACAACTCATTTTAGAACATTCTTCATTTCACTGGCTGATCTGGCTTGCTTTCGTGTTTTTTTTTTGCACAATAAGCAATAAGATGCCAAGATTGCCAGTTTGCAAGTAGTATCATGTGCAGAGAGTTTGTGTCCAGAAAAAATGTGCATGTTTCTGTACCAAAGACAGGCATCCTCAGAGTAGAAAATTTGATATTGCACAAATTTATCTAATGTAGATATTTTTGCTTCATTTCTGATATAGTGCAAAAACCTTGGACAAAATGAAATAGTAGGGAATACAAATATGCATAATAGAACAAGGATTTTCTGAAAGCATTTGTAAGCCAATGCATAGAGAATGTGGGTCATTTCGTCTAATTAAGTGTTGCAAGCTGTGAAAATCTTACCCGCTTACAGGATGTAGCTGTGCATTTTTGAGATTCCATGAAAGCAGCATCCTGATTGGACATGGCTCATCCAATGAAAAAAGCCGTCTTTAAGGTGCCTTGCAAAAGAGTAGTTATAGTCCAATGCTGACTTCTCAGAAGCAACAAAAATGGTTTCTGATGATGTGATATTTTGAACAAATGTATAAATCTATACTTGCAAATTTTTTTTAAGTGTTTGGTGCCGTGAATGGTGTTTCAGATGAAAACGTTAATTTCTACGCTGAAATTATTGTGAAATTAATAGATATGTGGATAACATTATTCAATATTCAAAAATCTAAATATGCTGCAGTCATACTGGGTTTAATAAGTGATTGATGAGAAGGCAGATGGGATAATGTGTTTTATGCCTGTGGAATACTATTGAAAGTGGATAGATTGAGGAATTCATATTTGCTGGTGAGGTTATGTAAGAATTTAACCCATTGGAGTTAACCACTCAATTTCCTTAACAAAAGGACGCATGTACATTGTTTACGATTTTCTGTCGTGTCAATAAAGGTCATTTATGTAAACCATAATGAGCATCTCATTCTTTTTAGATTAACCTTGATTTTGCAATAGATATCAAATGAATGTGAATGATGAAAGTGAATCTCGACAAAAAAGAGATCCGGAATTTCTATGTTCCCCTTGGGAGGCCATACAGATCCTGTCTGTGGCTATGCTTGGACTCATACGACGAGTCTGTTGCTATGCATGATATCCCAACATCCCCTATGCGTATATCCAAATTTCTATAATGGTGGCTGTACCTAACATAATGACCTCAGCTGAAAGAGCTTCATGTAAATAAATGAATGGATGCAACCAAAGTTTATATGGCAAAGTCTTGCAGTGATTTGGAGGCTACAAAACTGGTGAACTATGAACGTGCATCAAATGCTGAATTTGCTTCACATTTGCTTGACATTCATAACCAATGTCTGGGAAGAGGTAATGTTCATCAACAACAAAGTCGCAGGTTTTTTTTGGTCAGTCAGAAATATAAGTCTTGTAGCCTTACCCCCTGTCTAGAAGAAATAGTGATGAGTAATGCCGAACATGACAGCTCAGATTTGTTGCAATGTCCATGAGAATCGATGCTAGTAAAATGTGTTTTGCTAAGAATTACCACATTCTCCTATTACAGTTACTGCACTTTATTATAGTCAAGGTAACGTATACTTGGCAGCCGAATTCTGCAAACACAACTGTAAAATGTATCATTGTTGCAAGCTGTTCACATGGTACTATCCACGAAACATGTTTGGTTTCTTCATTTCTTGACAATTCTTTGAACTTGAAGCTTATGAATTGTCCATTGTGCTTGAAAGAGAATTTTCTTGGACTATTGTATTCTTTGTATGATGATGAGCATATTGAAAATTTACTCTTCGTGCACACATACATACATACACAGTTTTACAAACACACAAATTCACCAAAGTGGAAAGGAAGCTAAACTCTGAAGAAACATCAAAATGACTCCATTGATAATATATCTATTTCATATTTATTATATTGATATGTCTTACACACTGTGTATCCCTAAAGAGTCTGTGAGCAAATACATGTCACAGCACAGATCACTTCACAGGAAAATGAATATTATCCCGCTCCTATTGTCTGGAATACAACAATCTCATCATCAATGACATCATTATAATAACTGCTGCTCACAGTTCTTGTATTATATATGTATTGAAAAATACACAAATTTATTGACGCGCAAGCTTACTGAAAGATCATCATGTTTTGCCTACTTCATTTTATTTTTCCTGTTTTCTTTTCTTTTTAGTTTTTGCGGTGCTTTCATTGAGTCTTTTCTTCCTTATTGGCTGTGTATCCTGTAAAAGTAACAAAACCATACAAGTACTGGTTATTAGGGAAAAGACCCCATTCAAACTATTATTCTTGGAATTGTCCTCATGAGAACCAGGTGTGGGACTGTATTCAGTCACACAAATAGTCTTTACATCTATTCTTTGTTATGACTTTCTTTTGCAATTCTACATCTGAACTTTGACCATAGAGAATCACATTTCAACAAAAGGTTATCTACTAACCAATCAGAAAGAGTCTTATGCTCCACGTGCACTGATGTCTTTGGCTAGGCAATATCATGTGATGACAACACTGCTTGACTTTCATGCTGATATTTTTCAAACATTCAAGACCAAATAATTTATATTGTCACACATCTCATTCTGAATTTACAGTTATGAAGCATGCATCATTTTGATGCCGGAGCATGCAAAGAGCAAGTTACCAGTCAACAGTTTCCGAAACTGTTAACAAGTTAATAATTTGGAATGACTGTTGACTGGGGAAGTTTGAAAGTGACATCTATACATGTGTACATTCTAGAATGTGCAAAGGTGGCAGTGTCATTTGCAATTGAGATGATTGATGATATCTGAGGAACTTCTTTATATTTTGATGAGAAAATTGGATGAAAATTGGATGAGGTGTGTTACAATAGACATACACACAAGCCTGAGAGTCTCCAAAAACAGTCTGTTTCCTTCAGCCTATGGCTTCATGCAACAGACTGTTTTTGGACGACTCTCAGGCCCTTGGGCAACAAACATACTGGTATGCTGTTACCCTCATGGCCAGTCAATATGTGTATCCTAAATACTGAATGTGCATACTATATACTTCATATTATGTACAAAATCATCATGGCCATTTCAAGTCATTTTCCATGTACTATGGAAAGGTGCTCAGTCTGATCAACAAACTGGTCCTACTCAAAATTCAACTGTCCCCCTTGTAACTGAAGACACAACATAGTGAACAGCCACTGCATAAATTTTGACTTCACTTAGCGTTGGTTAACATAACCCACAGTCCTAACAAGAGTAACCTTTGGGGCCTTTTCCTCTTGATATCAAGACATGATTAATCAACCCCCTCCCCTCAAACATAGAACCATCTTAGGGTTTCTAAATAGTGACCCATACTACTTCATCAAGAATATTCTGTGAGCTACTGCACAGGTTGAAGATGTTTAGAGCCAGAATCAATCTAAAGTGAACACCACAGACAAAGCAAAGGAAATGAAAACAGGCCAATTCAAAGACTTTATATTTTCATCAGATTGCTAGAATCTAGCCTATTTTTGGTATTGTCTAGTGGATGACTTTAAAATTTGATTTTCAGGCTAAAGCTGGTATTTCTCAACCTTTGCACTGACACTCAACTTTTTCAATGCAGATTGTGTGTGTTTGCCAAACCTGGGTACTTTTCTTTCTTTGTGTTGAGTTTCACAAAATCGTACCTGTCTGATTTTCTTGGTCTTCAGGTCTTGAAATTTCTTCAAATCAGCGCTGAACAAAACCTGCAATTGGAGGGAGATTTTCATTTTGTTAAAGTCATCACCACGCAAAATACTGGGGAAGCATATCAACCTCTATAATGAATTAAGAAATGCATTTCAGTAGCAAATTGACATATGTGTTTTTATCAGGGATCAAAAGCAAAGAAAGGGAAAGTAAACAGTATTGTTTGGATTAAGTATAATTTCAAAATTCAACTTTATCAGGAATGGATTAGAATTGCCTTCAGTGATAAATTAACAAATTTTGGATTTAAAGTTCATTGACAAGTACCATAATCTTTTACATTTTCAGCATCTACACATAGGGAATTTAGTTATCTGGTTGTTGTCATTGTTCTATTTTGTTGTTATTAGCCTATAACATTAGAGGTTATTGTTATTTAAATCATCTTCTTGCTGTCGAAAATACATGTCAAGGTCCAAGGAGACCATGATTGATGTCTTAATTTATGAGCAATATTTGCATAACTGCATACTAATGAGTCCTGCATGACACAGATTCTGCATATCAAGCCAGACAAAATATAGCAGTCTTTCTTGATTTGTTGACTTGGTATAACAAAGTCTACCAGCTTTTGCTGTAAATAATAAATGCTCTATAATGTTTGTTGAAGAACAATAAACTATAAGGAACAAAATGTAAAGGAAAATATGGAAAGTTGAGTATAACAGTCAAAAATACCGAACGCAGTGTTGACAAAACTATTGATTTCTACTTACTGAATGTGCCCATCCTGCATAGTCACCATACAAGTTTCTGAAGAAATCACCAATCTCCTTGTAGACTTTGTCGGTTAATGACTTGGTCTTGGTAAGTTTTGGCATGTAGTCTCTGCTGGCAATCTGCCAAACGTGAGTATCTACTGGTATAGCAGAGTGTTTGTCCAGTGACATCAGGCACACACAATCTGCGACCTGCAAGGTTGTACATTGTAAAGTAATTTGTCACTTTTCATATACAATTTTTATCCCTGGAAAATGTTCAAAAATGAAAGTTGCATTTATCCATATTGCGTCAATTGAGAATATGTTGTAGGCTGTTGCACTTATCTATGACAGAAATTATTCTCATTAAAAAAACCTGTAAAATGGTTGCTGTTTGTTAAGTTTTGTTTTTTTCTGAGATTCCAATGAAAATATATATGAGACCTACCTTTGAACCAACTCCTGGCAGTTTCAACAATTCAGAATGCGCATCTTCATAGGAAACAGATCTCAATGACTGCAACCAGTTGTCATTGTGATTTTGCATGATATATTTGGCAGTTTGATTAATGTATTTTGCTCTGTATCCAAACCCCAAGCTCCTCAATTCCTGCTCAACATTTTCACTCGCTAGTTTAGCAATGTCGGGGAAGGTATAGTAAGTTTGGCCATCAAGTTCACAGAGTTTGTCGCCATACTTTTCACACATGCGTTCTACCATACCACTGATTCTTGAAATGTTGTTATTCGATGAACAGATAAATGCAAACAGATTTTCTGTCGGATCTTGACGAAGCATCCTTATGCCTGTAAAATCTGCGGCAACTTGTCTAAAATTTGCATCTGCAGATGACCATTTTTTATACAATTCTCCTAAACTTGTTTGTAATTGAAAATAGTCAAAAAGTGTACTTTCTGCATTGCTAAAATAAAGGTCACCTGGCGGTAAAACTTCTTTTTTCACACGAGTCCCATGGTTGTCAGAGTTTCCCTGTTTCTGTGCCTTTTTGGGTTTTGAAAACGTTTTCACTTCATGCTTATCATCAGTTGGTGTTTCAAGTTCATGACCACAGTGTATTTGATAGAAGAGTTCATTATCATTCTGTTTCAAGGTCCAGACTTTCTTTGCCAAAACACTCCTCCACAATCCTGGCTTGATTTCCTTCCATCTGAAAGAAATATTGTCTATAATTCAATGATGAATTCAACCTATGTGTACTGGACTAACAATATATTTCTGAACACAAACACGAGAATAAGATATATCTGTTTGTTTCCTTTCTTTTTGTAGCACCTTTACTTTACTTGACAATAAAGATCTCACTAGCAATGCTTAAGGGAATATGGTTTCTATAAAGGCTTGTTACTATGACTTAGTATGACTATTACTCTATTTTTCCATTTGTTAATATGGAGTGTTGGAATGAGTGGAGATAGTCTGTTACAGACTTATGCAATGAAAATGTTTGAGCCACTTTTGTTATTCTAAAAATGTCTCGTAAAATGGAGTTGAGATACTGTATTATGCGAATTAACAAAGAAAACCAACTTGATTTATGATTAAACATGGAAATCGTGATAAATACAGGATTGGATGAAAACACTACACTTTGGGCAAAAAGACACAGATGCTTCCAGTAAAACCCTTTGTCAGGTGAGTGCTGAAGGGGTGCTGCCTGCCTGCAGGTTTGTTTTTTTCTCACGATTTACGGTTCATGAAGATCAGGTTGGTTTTCATTTTTGAAACTCCGATATTCACATGCAATTCATTTATTAATTGAAAAGGTCAGAACTTGAGGTCTTTGTGCCCCTGCGTTTTAATTCTAGCAAAGCAGGCCTTATAATGTATTTCTGACAGGGCAGAATTTGAAAGTACAGGGGGGGGGTGAATACTCAGAAGGCAGACGGGGAAAGTGTCAGAGGGGTTGTCCCCACTCTTGCGTGGAAACTTTTGTGAATTTATTGTGTGCAATGGTGCAATCCAACAGGTGTTTTCCATTTGTATTTCTACTAAGTAAAACTGATAGAATACTCCAAGGGTGAGAGCATGAGAGGGGGTAGCCCTGCGTACCGTGCTGTGTTTTTCGGGCGTTACACGGGGCCGTGTAACGCCCGAAACACACAGCACGGTACGCAGGGCTAGAGAGGGGGTATCTCTCTCTGGCATTGAACATTTTGAGAAATTGATGTGTGATATGGTGCAATCTGAGTCGTTTCGATCTATTTGCACCAAAAATTGAGTAATCCCTCTTCTTTTTCTCCACATTTTGAACACCCCCCTTGTAACTTTCAAGTTTTTGAGGGACCCCCCCCCCCGGGGCGGGCGTAAATAATGAGGTTCCCCTAGTTTTAGCATGCAGAAGGCGCCTCTTTGCTTGGTACCTCTACTGTGTAAGGATGAAAACACAAGATCGAAAACACTACTACCTCCATTGATTTGTCACAGTCCCAACTCTGTCTCCATGCTACACCACACAGGCACTTCGATCGTCACTTCGCGAAGCCCCTTATTTGTTGCATTGATTACACGGGCTTCGCGAAGTGACGATCGAAGTGCCTGTGTGGTTATGCGGGCCACGGTCCGTGTGCGGGCTTCGCGAAGCGACGATCGATTCGAAGCGCCTGTGCTACACCATGTCTATTTATTCAGTTTGCGGCGTTTACATGTAACCTTACTGTGCTCACAGTGCTAGATCCCGACGACGTCCCCAAAATGTTCGATGTTTAACGCTTTAAATACCTACCGGAAAGACTGTCCACAAGCAAGCACTATGTCAAGGCGAAGTTCGGCGATTTTACAGGGTATCGATCTCCAGTTAGTCCCCATCATTTGATTCTTTCTTCCACTGACTGGGCTTTGCATAGAAAAGACAGAAACGGATTGCGCCTATGGTTTAATATGGTAATGATTTATAAGTGTTGACCGACTTAAATCTCCATATTTGGGTTTTACCATGGTATTATTAGACCATCATATTTTAAAAATCTCTGTGACATATACTTATGTTTAAATGATACTTTTGGGGATTTAACCATTCGATAACTCCACTTCATATTTCGCAATAACAGGAATATGAATCTCTATCTCGGGAAAGATTTCATGGTCTTACAAACTACAGTACATGTTTCGTCCTAAGTCAAAACATTTTGCATAATTTTACAAAAACCATACTTCATTTCTTTATAAAATTGTATAAATAATATTATAATTTTATACAGAAAAAACTCAGCTTAGAAAGAAACAAAAATGGGTACGAATATTCTGAGTTAATATGCATGGATACATAAACAAACGCTATGGCAACAGTGCGCCATAATGGCGGACGGAACATCGTAACCCCTCACTCTTTGTCAAAATTCGCCGAATTTAGTCGAGTTGCGCCTCTCGATCTTCGCGATATTACATACTTTGGACGACTAATATGCCAGAAACCACCGCATGGATTTTAACAAGTATAGATAGAACCTTGTCGGGCTGATTTTCAATAGATAAGTTGGTCGTCTTCCTCGCACGAGTCGACGACAGTTCTCTGCATTGAGCGCGCACCTAGCGGCAGACAACTCATCACATCTCGATTGAACAAAATGGTTAGCATACCAGACTGGAGCAAGTTCGCCCGGCTTACGGGATCGCCGGTCAAACCGGCGAATCTCGATTCGAAGTTCGAAAAGATTCGACAAGAAAAGTTCTACCGCGAGGCAGAAGAAAAGGGCTACCTTCAAACTTTAACCAAGAGTATGCTGAAAGAACATTGTATCAAGGACCGCGAAAAAGAGAATCTTCGGAATATCAAATTTGTTAAACTTGTGAGTGTACATTTACGCGACATCATGAGTATTTACACTTGCAAACGACTTCGGATATGCATTCTACATTCCAACTACATCAGTAGATTCGATGCCTTGATCGCTTGCCCAGAACTGATCAAACTTGATCTACACAGCAATCAGGTTAGTCAATTTACCTTTCTCTGGTATATATCCGATCTCAAATATATATATATATATAAGCAAATTACTTCAAGTACTAAGTAATAAAATCTACATGTATTATACATGTATGATATATGTATATATACATTTATGTCTATGCATGTGTGTGCATGTTCTACATACATATATATATATATATATATATATATATATATATATACACACACACACACACACACACACACACACACACACACACACACACATATGTGGGGGTCCAGACACTTCGCACCAAAACCAGTTCGCCCCACACAACTTCGCCCCAAAACCATTTCGCACCAAAACCACCTCGTCCCAAGTACTACCTCGTCCAAAGCCACTTCGCCCCAAGTACCACCTCGTACTAAAACCACTTTGCCCAAAGTATTATACCATCAACTCGTCCTAAAACAACGATGCCACGATGTATCATAACGTTGATTTTACATGCAACTTATTTTGGCTACCACGGAAACATTTATTGATGCATGAAACCATAAACAGTAGACTAAGAAAGAAGAAACACGCAAACTACTCAATGCTACAACTCGGGTGCCGTGCACGGAATCGCACGATGTCAATTTCTCGAAATGTGTACAATTTCGAGATTTCACTGTGTCCTGGATGATAGAAAGGTGATGGAAACTTCGATAGCAGTTGTTGGTTATTTTCAGCTTTACGGGTGGCGATAAGTTTTGGGCAAAGTACTGGCATTGTTTTGGGGGCGAAATGGTTTGGGGCGACCTGACTTTTGGGGTGAAGTGGTTTTGGTACGAGTTGTTTTGGTGCGAAATGGTATGGGACGAGATGGTATGGTGCGAAGTGGTTTTGGTGCGAAAGTGTCTGGGAACCCATATATGTATGGATGCAAAATTTACACATACCATGGATATAAAAAAATGTTATTTTTGTACATGCATACACATCCACAGCAGGTACAGTCAGAAAGTACTATAGCCTAGGTCTTTTACATTTTCAGCAGTAGGAAAGAATACTGGTTTGTGGTATTAAAAAGCTATCAACATCTGTTACCAATAACACTGAAAGGCAAAAGGTAGTAGTGTTGTTAGATGTTGCAGAAGTGTGCATTTCAGAGCAAATGTGTGGCTGTTACAAAAGTGATCTTTGCTCTAAAACTATTCATTCATGATGTAATTCACAGATCTCAGTGCTCCCTGGTGCTGAATTCTGGCAAAGCTTGAGTGAACTACGGATACTCCACCTGCACAACAACAGCATTGGTCGATTGGAACACTTACAAAGTCTCAGCCACTGTCCTAATCTTGATGCTTTGACCCTATATGACACACCAGTCAGTCTCAAGAAAGCCTACAGACATCATGTCGTGAACAGGTGAGCTTGAAAATCAGTATTGCTTGTGTGACTAGATTTTGATATCCAGAGACTTGTGTTATTCTTCCTTTGAAGGTGTTCATTCCATGGTGCTATCACTCTCCAAGTATCAATATTTGTTTACAAAGTCAGTAGCAATATAGAACAGAAGGAAATTTTTGGGAAGAGTGCAAAAATTTGATTGTACTGTATTTTGCTGTGGCTCAAGAGCTGAGGTTATTTTTCGATGAAATATCAAGGAAACACAGTATTTTTAGTGCATCTAAGTTAATGGGGAAGTTCACCAAGGCAAGGTTGAATTTTTTCCTACATTATTATCTAACATAGATTGACTGCTATGTTGTCTCAGCATGTTCTTCTGTTTTCTATACAGTGTGTGGTCACTGAGGGCGTTTGACAAGCATGTCATATCTGATGAAGAGATCATAGAAGATGCTGCATTCGGTGGGCGATACACGGCATTGAATCCAAACTTTTATATCGACCTGATGTTACCATCCAGAAAAGTAAGATAAAGTACATTTCGTACTTAGCTTTATGCTTTCTATCGCCACAGTCATATTCCTCAGTTTTGATGTCGCACTATGATAACAAACAGGGTCCATATAACTCTCCTGGAAAGTCCTTGAAAGTCTTTGAATTTTAAGGCATCCTGGAGGGTCCTGGAAAAGTTCTTGAAAAGTAGATTGAGTCCTGGAAAGTTCCGGAACATTGATAATCCACCTGCAATTTTCAAAGATGATCAGTTGTGATATTGTAAAAATGACAAGTAAAATGATGTATAAAAATTATACATGTAAAAATGATATCTGGAAAATGGTGGTTTATAAATCTCAGAAAGTCTTTGAAAATTGCTAAAAAGGTCCTTGAAAGTCATTGAATTTTAAACCACTTTCAGTGAATGGACCTTGGAATTTACAGAACAATATACTACGGAACATTCCTGAAAGCTTGTAAATTAAGAATTTAAAGTTGTAATTATGGGATGTGAATGTACATTGTTTTATCCCGAGACTCCATGAAATTCTGACCTAACTATTGATGATACAGTTTACTTATTATATTGATTCAAAAGTATTAAAATAGTTGTATGATAAACAGATAAGGATACAGAGTCCTTGCTGAGGAGCTCTGTAAACTATTTCAAAATTCTCGACAGATAAATGTGAAGAATTCAAAGCCGACAGTTTTTGCATGCTCCTTGGCGCTGTGATATACATGTAGTACTGGCAAATACATTATCTACATGGTAGAGTAAAACATCTTGGGTACTCTTTTGACAAAATATATTACTTTACGTTCTCATTGAGCACTTTCATAATTTTAAGAGTATCTATGAAGAGCACTTACACAGATAACCACAGCTGTGAAAATATTATTGAATCTCAAACTTGATATTTGCACTTTTAAGATTGTGGTTGACCAGCATTTTTGTGTTTCTTTCCCCCAGGACAGTACATATGATATTGAGATGCAAGCTGTACGTCTTGTTCTGAGTCAAATATCTAGCATCCAAGCCAGGTATTCACCAGTCTTGATCATACAAAGATACATCCGTGGATATCTTGCAAGGAAGCGCTATCAACTAGTCCAAGACACAAGAATATGGTCAGTATAAGATAAAGACAGAACATGTCACTTTTTTATTTCTTTTCTGGCAGATTATTCTACTCCTCTGTTGATAAAATTGCTGACAAAGCTTTCACTTGTTTTTTTCAATGTTTTGATATATGGAAATACATATGCCGCCACTGCCGCATATGCAAATTTCATCAGCTTATGCAGTTGTGCAGGTCAAAAAAAAATGTGTCTCAGTAGCCATATAAAACATGGAAAGTAATTCCAGGAAGGCAGGCCAGAGAAAAAAAATATTATTGTTCCTCTGACTTTTTTGGCAAAGCTACAGAAGCATTAACAAAATTTTGTGAATATTTTTTATGAACAAGCAAAATCTCCCACTGCAGTTACTTCGTTACCAATGACATGGAGTGTAGCTAAACTGTTCTCAATAGTAGATGCACTACATATACAGGCTGAGTTGACAGAACAAATTCTGAGCATTTCCACATGCTCTCAGAAGAAAACAAAAAATTTTAAAAATATGCATGACATAAAATGCCCTAAAAGTTGCACTATGGAAGTACAAGTATATATTTGTTGCAATTTTAAAAGAATTTTAAATCGGCTGAAGTGGAAGCGGTGATTCCAAACGATGAATTTAATCATTCTTGCCCAACAACATATTCTTGGATGTCATAATTTCATTGTCTACCATTACGAATGGGCTCTCCTTCAGATATCAAGTGCTTCCCAACATCTGTAGGTCTTGGGACTTTAAATTTTGCTTTTTTGTTTTGCGTAAACCAAAGGTATCCTGAAAATCTCTCTCTTCACCTGTTGGTTAATCAAATAGCAACCGTTGCAAGGGAGAGAAACTTTGCTTGATTGCTGTGTGGTTATCCTAGGATAAGATTTCTGAATAGTTTTTATGTATTGTGCATAAGAACACAAACAAAGGAATTATGATGTGGTCATACACCCCATTACTTCCTACACCAGGGCCGCTGTTTCAATACAGAGGTACTACAGAAACTACAAAGGGATCCCCAAACCAGAGCCAGGACCACCACCGACGTCCCCACTACCGGGAGCATCTCAGGATGACTCGTCCTCCCTGAGGATCGACTTTGACACCTACATGCAGAACAGACGACCCGGGTCACGAACACCGAGTCTTGCTTCAGCTCATGGCGACAGACTTCCCACCAGACCGAGCAAGGTCCAGTCCCCGATCAAAGAGGAATCGATGCAGGTACGTACAGCAGTGTTAATCCATCAGATGATGAAGAGAGTATAGAGCTATGGCATAGTGTCACCTGCAAACTAGCAGTGCAACAGAGAATTCTCTTGAATGACTGAATCCCACATAGTGTCAAGGAAACTAAGACGCGCAAGTGCCACAAGCTATGAAGCGGGGAAATATTGATCATGCAGTCAATGTTGTCTTTATACACATATGAGTGATAAACACAAGTCTAATTATCAAAGAGAGCAAGCTAATTTTCACGGCAGTCCATGCCGTACTCCTTTCAACACTATCCCACATTACAAAGTTGCCACAGAAAACCTTAAAAAGTTTCAAGTGGCTGCAGACTCTGCAACAAGTTTGTCGTCTCAGGCACAAGAAAATTTCACAGATTACGTGTTTCAGAGTTTTAGATGACACACATTAGGTTCCTGAAAGTCCTGAACCCACTCAGAGAATTCAGGTGTTCAGTAAAAGTCATAGGGTCACTGATGTATCAAAATTTGGTTTTGAAAGGATGCACGCGTATGCACACACAGATGACTCCTTGGTTTACATGACAGTGAAAATCAAAACAAAGTTTACTCTCTTCATTTTCAGGTTAAACCCTCTGAGTCACCCAGCAAACTACGCACACAAAGTCAGTCGCCCTTCAGGAAGAAGACCAACCTGCACATAAACTTGACAAAACTCCAGTCTGACACCATGCACTATCTCCAGGACTCGCAAGACTCCATCATCTTTGAAACTACGCAGCCCAGTAAGTCTCTCCGTTCCGTCCTCAATGAGCCGATGAAGCTTGACAGGACCGCGAGGGGTGCGGCTCCGAAAGAAAAGAAGAAAAAGCGAGAGGTTAAGACCGTAAAGCAGATGCTTGGCCCCCTGCCGCAGTTGGAGCAGCCTTCTGAGTTTGGCAGTGACATGGAAACAGATGACGAGGATGCCAGGAAAGTCGTTTTCAGATTGAAAGGGATGAAGCCAACCATCTTAGATACTGACCCACTGCAGGACATGTTGATTTCAAGAAGGGAGGCCGCCAGGGATGTGCGGGACGCAGACAGGGCTTTTATTATGAAACGGAACAGCATGCCAAAGCCAACCTTGACTGCAAAGAGAAAAGCAAATGCAGATCAGAGGCTGTTCTCACGTGTGCAAGGGACCATGGGAATGACAAGCCTACGGGCTGTGCAGCAAGCATACAAGGACAGAGAGCATGCAGAGAAGGTGTCGGCAAAAATTGACTACGTCATGGGGTTGAGGGATCAGAGGGAACAAGCAAAGCACAGGATTAAAGGCTACCTCGAGGAAAAGCGTGCCATTGCTCAACAGTATCGAGAACGGGAAGTCAACCGGATGTCTGATGCCCTTGAAGTACAGGAGCAAAAGTTGAAGGAAGATTTAGATCGGCGGAGAGAGAAGCGGAGCAAATCGTCACAGGTCACGTACTCCAAGCGCAATGATTCGTTGTTCATCCTGGATTTCAACAGCCAGCACACCTCTGTGTCGAACGCTTTGCTGCGCCATGACAGACAGACAAAGCGGGAAGACCTCCAGCAAGACAAGCAAGATGTCGTACAAACGACAAAGGATGATGAGAAGCAACAGCGGGATATGGTGCAGAAGTATTTGGAGCACCGCAAACTGATGCGCCAGGCACACGCCGCGATGGAACGGGCCACGCTGGACACACGACTTCTGCAGGAGACAAACGACAAGCTGATGGAGGCCAGGAACAGAGTGGTTCATCAAAAACAGAAACAGAAAACGGTGCAGGCTTTCTATCCACTTCCAAAGTCTGCCTCGTCGCTGGAAATAGCCAGAGGTGACACTAAGAAAGAACCTGAAAAGGGAGACAGATGGCATGCCATCGTCACAACGCAAGATGGAAGAATAGGAAACCATCCGACTGCTGTCTCTTAAAACTCAAAAAGTTGACAATACTTTGATGGAAATATGTTGAAAGAATGAGATATCTACTCAGCTTGGGTTAGAAACATGCTTGACAACATCACATGGTCTAAGAACATGACATTGAACTTTCTGATACAGCAGTGCTATTCAACAAGCACTCATGGCCAGCTCCTGACTTGCACATCAAACTTACCATCTCTGAAATCATTTACAGAGAGTGAAACTAATTAGAAATTATTTTCATCCAAATTTCTAAATAAAAATGCAAAAACTTGGTAGTTATTTTTGTTGACACCATCTTGTGTATTTTGTTTTCTAGTGACTGTATATAGGCACCATTTGATATGTCTCATTTGAAAGAATGCAGTTGCAGAAGCTATTGTGCAGCAGTGTTTTACTCTCCTGTGGCATTTTAAATATGTGCACATTTTCTGAATATATGAGTTGTACTGGGAAAATGTTTAGAAAAATTTGATTTTAGTGCATGTAATTTGTACTTGCCAGGTTGAAAAATACAGCATATTGATAGTTGAATTAGCTCGATTATGTGAAAAGTTCTCAATACAAAAACTACCGAACTAAGTTTCAAGCGTGATGTGAAGTAGTGTGATATTCACCCTGCTTTCCATTTCTGATTGAGACTCACATTAAAAAGGACAAAGTTGTTCTTTGTAGAGCTTGTTTACATGAATTTTGTTTGATATGAAAAGTAATGTTTTGTTGACTTCTTGATAAAACATGCTGAAATACTGGTCCACTGTCCATGATAACGTAATTTAAACTCTGCTTGCAGCCAGACAAGATTGAATATTAAGTGAAATATTTTATGGTCTGAACCACAAAATCAAGTTCAGTGTACAACTGTCACCATAAATGGATGGACATACACTGTTACAAAAAGTATGGATGTCATGCAAGCTTTTGTAATGAAATCTTAATCGGCGGTGCTTAGATAATTATAGAAGCTTTGTCTTACATTGTGGCAATGTTTATTTGTCAAAGGAAAGAAATTCAGATTAGGAAAAATTCATTTGGTTGAGAGGTCACTGTGACAAACAAATTATCTGTTTGTATTCAGCAATGGGTTAATATTTGACATTATTGCAGTTTATGTACCATTGTCGGTTTGTACACTGAGTGACCTTATATAAGCAAGTATTCCTTTTTTTTTGATATCACAAAAAAGAGTTTCTTCGTCCCTGTAAAAATCTTTTGCATCAAGACCAAATGGGCTTTTATCATGCCAAAGCAATTAGCTACAACTCGATATTGATTATTGAAAGTTGTATTTCAATTTATCAAGATTTGAAAGACCCTCCTGTTGACAAGATCCTAGGGGAGATATGGTCTACACTAGTGTGTCTCCTTTAGGTTTTCCAAGAATTTGATTGAGTTTTCAGAATCTTACATTTTGATACATCACAACCCAAGATACAAATTGCTCAAAAAAATTACAAGTGAACCATTTCAGATTGACAACAAATTGCTGAAAGAAAGATTTGTGTGGGTAATCTGATAAAAATATTTTCACCTAAAACAATGCAAAAAAGATGTACATGCAGCTACTATGTGCCAAGAACTTTGTAGTTGTAGTCCATCATTTAGTTTTGTTTCTTATTTCTGAAAACCTTACACAATTTTTGTCTCCGTTGTGGGTCCACTGTCACATATGTGTGTCATTCTCTACCAATGCAAGTAGATGTAAACTTATCCATTAAACCAGAGCGTATGCCCTACAAGCTATAATTTTAACGCAGCCTCGCAAGAAAGTTCCATCGGTTCATAACTTCTTCAGGTGTCTTTACCAACCAGGCTATCATTTCTGACTGCTGTTCCAATAAAGAAAGCACAGTTCATGATTTCTAGAGAATCGTTTTCAAAAAATCTTGTACATAGTGTGTGTTCAAAGATGATAAAACATTTGATGAAATTTTAATGTCATGGTTTTAAGATTGTATATAAACTTGTGTAAATATACTTTCAATAATTTAATAAAACAATAGTCTTTCTTGTGATTAAAGAACATTTCTAATGATACTAATCTGTGGATACTGTTACCAGATTACCATGGGATTAACTGCAAACTCAACAACGGTTGCTGTCGGTTGTTGGTTTGTTGTTGACTTGGCAAAGTTATACACTGGTGATAATCTGGTGACAGTGGCCGCGGATTAGTCCTTTACCCTTGCTTACTTTGGCACATAAGGCAATCAAATGCATCAGATAATAGATGTTACATAATATAATGATAAAAACTAGCGTAAGATTAGACAAAAACAATTGTGTCTGATCCTTGACATTCAGCAAAAGTGATGTAGCGACGCAGTTTCCCTTTTTTCTTTTTTTTTTCCCGTCTTTTTTGGAAATCGCTTTAATTGCGGACCTTCTTTGGGAAAAAGCAAAGGGTCCTCAGTCTCCGATGATGATGATGATTAAATATTAAATAATGGAGAAAAAAAAAAATATTTGGACTCAGTAAATTTGTTGTTGTTGTTGTTGTTGTTGTTGTTATTATTATTGTTGTTGTAGTTATTATTATTGTTGTTGTTGTCGATAGTATTTGCAGAAAAGAACAAAGTATGCGCTGCAAAATTCAATACAGCCTAACTATACATGTACATATGCGCTGCTTAGGCTTTATAGAATTTTGCAGCGCATATCTATAGTTAGGCTGTATTGAATTTTGCAGCGCATACTTTGTTCTTTTCTGCAAATACTATCAACATCAATAACAATAATAACCACAACAACAACAACAAATTTTGAGTCCAAATATATTTTCATTTTTCTTCATTTTAAAATATTTAATCATCATCATCATCATCATCATCATCACCATCATCGGAGACTGAGGACCCCATAGAAAGAGCACATCATACAACTTTTCAATCGGGGTTCAGAATCATCGTTATGGTTAGTTTAGGGTTATCATACTTATAAGTGTTGTATATCGTACCCAAGAAAAAAAATTGGGGTGGGGCCATAAGGAACCCTCTCCACTGAGACCAAGACACCCCCCCCCCCCCCCCCCGAGACGCACCTCCTCCTCCCTTTAGGATGACATGTATGCTTTCCCCGTTCGACCCATGGGTTCGACCACAACCTGTTGGAAAAATATGAAAAGCGCCCTCTGTGAACCTCTACGTTTTCCTTTCCATTTGGGTTGAAAGTTCACGGAGCATCAGCTGGTAAACGGGAAACACGTGCGACTCGACAGTGACTGTGTATCCGAAAGTGAAAGGCTAAGTCTACCTTTTGGTGTACCACTCTGTACTTTGTGGGAGGTTGATCTCGTTCCAACGAAAACGAAGTCTCTAATCTCAGAAAAACAGTGCGAAGACCAACAAGCATGCCAGCCGGTGGAAAAATCAATCGTCCTAGAAAGCCGAAGGTACGTCGACGAATGTGTACTACTCTGTACTCACTTCCCTTCCTCAAATTTCTGGAGGGATCGTGTACTAATCTATAGTATCAAGGGGTAGTTGGCACCCTCTTGCTATATTATATACACCATTTACAATGTAGTCTACATGTGCTCCAGACCGTGGTTGTACAAGCAGATCGACAGGAGTGTAGAATTGTTGACAGGGGTTAGTGTCTTTTGGTAGCTCCATGGCATGGTGTTGACATGGACTAGGCACCACCGTACATGTAGTTGATAGCGCCCTTTCTACTACACTGAAAGCGCTATCAACTACGGTGTTGCCTGTGGACATGGACACATTTCACTAGTAGACTGGCCCCAGACTCCTGGTTTTTCTCGGCAGTTGAGTTATAACATTCAACATTCTCTATTGAAACCATGTGAATGTTTTGCCCAGTATTAAACTACTGTACTTCATGTAGCTGTTGAAACGCAGCTATCTGTTGGCGGGGTACCATGCATCGTTATGCGGGTCAAAGGTCAACCCCGCCACGGATAGCTGCAGGCCAACTTGCGGCGAAAGTGGGTCCATTACGACGACACCACTTGTGTCGGAACTTTGAATGGCAAAATAAACCAAAGTGAGTGTAATTCAATACCAGATATGAACTGAAAATGCTCACGTGTTTAATTATATGTTGCAGTTATGTGTAAATTTAAACCTTTGCCACACGTTTGTAACTTCATTTAAAGTGTTATGATCAACATAATGAATACGGCTAGTTTTCAATCGGATTCGAACCCACAACATACGGCATCAGTCGCCTAGCTGAGAGGCCACAGACAGAACCGCTCGGCTAAATCTCCAACTCCCAAAAAGAGTGGTTCAATAGCCGGCTAAGTTGTTACATTTTTCTGACTGAGACCGCTCAACACGTTGTAGAGTTCGTGAAGCACTCACGCACGCATGCTCACTATCATACATCGCACATACACACTTTATCGAAGCGAAGAAACGAATTTCATCGCTTTAACTGGGCGAACGATAACCTTGGGGACAATTCTGTCCACCAGCAGTGTTACCAACCCAGGGTAGAAAATACGGCTAGTTTTCAATCGGATTCGAACCCACAACATACGGCATCAGTCGCCTAGCTGAGAGGCCACAGACAGAACCGCTCGGCTAAATCTCCACTCCCAAAAAGAGTGGTTCAATAGCCGGCTAATAATATTCACCACAGATTAATTTTAAATCCAAGTATATATCCCCAATCAGAAAGTTCATTACAATATGCAAATTATGAATAGGCTGACTTTCAATAATGTCGTATCATAGTATCTTTAATGTACAAAGCAGTTCGTCAACTTTGGTCTAGTCAAGACAGATAAATATCCTTAATTAGGAAAAATCATTAAATTTGCAAATACGGAATCGGCTAAAGTGCTGTATCATAGTATCTTTAATGTACATAGCAAGTTTTGTCAAATTTGGTCTAGTCAATACAGATAAATATCCCTAATTAGGAAAGTTCAGTATATATGCAAATTAGGAATTGGCTGAAGTAAAAAAGTTTCATGACTTTTAATAATGTTGTTTTATAGTATCTTCAATATATGTTGCGAGTTTCATCAACTTCGGTCGAATCAATTCAGATATATATCCCTAATTAGTAAAGTTCATTAAAATATGGAAATAAGGAATTGGCTGAAGTAAAACTGCTTAATGACTTTCAACAATGTTATATCATAGTATCTTCAATGTACATAGCAAGTTTCATCAATTTTGGTAAAGTCCATTCAGATTTATATATCTAATTAGGAAAGTTTATTAAATATGCAAATAAGTATTTGGCTGAAGTGAAAATGCTTAATGACTTTCAACAATGTTATATCATAGTATCTTCAATGTACATAGCAAGTTTCATCAATTTTGGTAAAGTCCATTCAGATTTATATATCTAATTAGGAAAGTTTATTAAATATGCAAATAAGTATTTGGCTGAAGTGAAAATGCTTAATGACTTTCAATAATGTTATATCATAGTATCTTCAATGTACATAGCAAGTTTCATCAATTTTGGTAAAGTCCATTCAGATTTATCTATCAATTAGGAAAGTTATTAAATATGCAAAGAGTATTTGGCTGAAGTAAAACTGCTTAATGACTTTCAACAATGTTATATCATAGTATCTTCAATGTACAAATCAAGTTTCATCAATTTTGTCAAGTAAATTCAAATAAATATCCCTAATTCAAAAGTTCATTAAATATGCAAATTAAGAGTTTGATAAAGTAAAATGCTTAATAACTTTCAATAATGTTAAATCATAGTATCTTCAATATACATACCAAGTTTGGTCAATTTTGATCAAGTCAAATCAGATATATATCCCTAATTAGGAAAGTTCATTAAATATGCAAATTAGCAACTATCTTTCATGTCACCCCTTAATGGTTCCCACTACTGATATATCTTGGTGTGATCAACATTTGTAGCAAATCTCATCAAATGTCGTCTGATTTTTTGCTCACGTGTTACACACGTGAGCATATGTCGCAGCGATGTCTGTCTGTCTGTCTGTCTGTCTGTCTGTCTGTCTGTGCTCAATATCTCAAAAACGGCCCATCAGATCGAAATCAAATCTGGTACATAGATTCAGTTAGCAAATGGCAAGAACTGATTAGTTTTGGTGGGTGTGGCTTGCATACTTTTTGCTCATTTGCATAATTAATGATTTTAGAAAAAAATGGCTATACATTAGAGAACGACTGCACACAATTGATGAGATTTGCTACAAATGTTGATCACATCAAGATATATCAGCTGTGCAAGTATTAAGGGGTGACGTGAAAGATAATTACTAATTTGCATATTTAATGAAATCTACTAATTAGGGCATATATATCTGAATTTATTCGATCCAAATTGACGAAACTTGGTATGCATATTGAGGATACTATGATTTAACATTACTGAAAGTCAATAAGCATTTTTACTTCATCCAAATCCTAATTTGCATATTTAATGACCTTTTGAAATTAAGGATATATATGTGAATGTACATGACCAAATTGATGAAACTTGCTATGTACATTAAAGATACTATGATAGAACATTATTAAATGTCATTAAGCATTTTCACTTCAGCCAATTTGCATATTTTATGAACTTTCCTAATTAGGGGTATTTATCTGAATTGACGAGACCAAAGTTGACGAAACTGGCTATGTACATTAAAGATACTATGATAGAACATTATTGAAAGTCATTAAGCATTTGAACATTAGCCAATTCCTTATTTGCATATTTAATGAACTTTTATAATCAGGGATATTTATCTGTATTGACTAGAGCAAAGTTGACGAAACTTGCTATGTACATAAAGATACTATGATACGACGTTACTGAAAGTCATGAAGCATTTTTACTTCATCCGGCTCCTAATTTGCATATTTAATGAATTTTGAAATTAGGGTTATATATTTGAATTTACATGACCAAAATTGATAAAACTTGCTATATACGTTAAAGATACTATTATGCAGGCTAAGGCATTAAGCATTTTTGCTTCAGCCAATTCCTAATTGTGTATTTAATGAACTTTCCTAATAAGGGATATATACTTGGATTTATTTGATCAAAGTTGGCATAACATGCTATGTACATTTATGATTATACCAGGTTATACCAATATTAGAAGTCATTTCGCACTTAAGTTTTCATTGTCAGCTAATTTATAGTTTGCATATCTAATGAGCTTTCAGAGTTTGGAATATATAGTTTGAAGGACTTGACCAAAGGCAATTACACTTGCTATATAAGTGGTGATACAATGACAGCAGTCAAAGAATTAAATCTATTTTGCTCACGTGTTCACACACGTGAGCATACTGTCGCAGCGATGTCTGTCTGTCTGTCTGTCTGTCTGTGTGCTGTGTTCTCTGTGTCTCAATATCTCAAAAACGGCTCATCAGATCAGAATCAAATCTGGTACATAGATTCAGTTTGCAAATGGCAAGAACTGATTAGTTTTTGGTGGGGTGTGGCTTGCTTACTTTTTGCTCATTTGCATAATTAATGATTTAGAAAAAATGGCTATACATTGAGAACGACTGCAAACAATTTGATGAGATTTGCTACAAATGTTGATCACATCAAGATATATCAGCTGTGCAAGTTATTAAGGGGTGACGTGAAAGATAATTACTAATTTGCATATTTAATGAAATCTACTAATTAGGCATATATGTCTGAATTTATTCGATCAAAATTGACGAAACTTGGTATGCATATTGAGGATACTATGATTTAACATTACTGAAAGTCAATAAGCATTTTTACTTCATCCAAATCCTAATTTGCATATTTAATGACCTTTTGAAATTAAGGATATATATTTGAACTTACATGACCAAAATGATGAAACTTGCTATGTACATTAAAGATACTATGATAGAACATTATTGAATGTCATTAAGCATTTTTACTTCAGCCAATTCCTAATTTGCATATTTTATGAACTTTCCTAATTAGGGGTATTTATCTGAATTGACGAGACCACAGTGACGAAACTGGCTATGTACATTAAAGATACTATGATAGAACATTATTGAAATTCATTAAGCATTTGAACATTAACCAATTCCTTATTTGCATATTTAATGAACTTTCATAATCAGGGATATTTATCTGTATTGACTAGACCAAAGTTGACGAAACTTGCTATGTACATAAAGATACTATGATACGACGTTACTGAAAGTCAGCTAAGCATTTTACTTCATCCAGCTCCTAATTTGCATATTTAATGAATTTTTGAAATTAGGGATATATATTTGAATTTACATGACCAAAATGATAAAACTTGCTATGTACATTAAAGATACTTATGAAGGCTAACATTATTGAAAGGCATTAAGCATTTTTGCTTCAGCCAATTCCTAATTTGGTATTTAATGAGCTTTTAATTAGGGATATATGATAGCTTGGATTTATTTTATCAAAGTTGGCATAACATGCTATGTACATTGATGATTATACCAGGTTATACCAATATTGGAAGTCATTTCGCACTTAAGTTTTCATGTCAGCTAATTTATAGTTTGCATATCTAATGAGCTTTCAAAGTTTGGAATATATATTTTGAAGGACTTGACCAAAGGCAATTACACTTGCTATATAAAGAGGTGATACAATGACAGCAGTCAAAGAAATTAACTATTTCTATTTCAGCTAATTGCGTATTTGAATACTTAATGACCTATAAAGTTAATCTGTGGTGAATATTGTTCATTATGTTGATCATAATACTTTCAATGAAGTTGCAAACATGTGGCAAAGGTTCAAATTTACACATAACTTCAATATATAATAAAACACGTGAGCATTTACAGTTCATATCTGGTCCCAAAGGAGTATTCAAGATTTTTACTCTGACCGACCATCACACTATTCACGTTCGAATGCGCGACGTCGTAATTAGCATATTAATTGAAGTCAAAGTACGCTGCTGGAGTTAAAATCTTGAATACTCCTTGGAAAATCAGCCGAATTACTGCAATTTACACTCTGGCATGCACAATGACAATGATGTGTAACTGCTCAGATATCGATGTGACATTGACGAAAATCAGATGTGGTGGTGGACCCTACGTAACCTCCGTAATTCCAAACACTTTTAGCTGTGTTTGTAATTTTGCTACGATTTTCCATGTTATATTACACAGCATTCACCAATACTGCTTGGTGATCCGTAGCCCTCAGGCAGGCCAGGCCCTGTCTCTGATGTGTTATAATTAGGGAGTACAATAGTTACGGTTCCGAACACAACACAACTGACAGCCACTTGTGTAATCTGTTGTACAAGTCTGGTACGCTGCTTTTTTCCTATCCCAGTACATTTATAATTAAATTTCATGCATGGATATATAGGTATCTGTTTCATTTGCAGTAAATGCACATATATTCTTAACTTAGTTCTGATACATTAGGTTACAAGTTGTCAAAAATGGTGAAACAACCCTTGACATTCATACATATATACTCTGGTGGAATTGTTAGTATTTGAAATGTGCACAAAAGCAATTCAAAATAATTTCATCTGTAACTATTTGTGCCTAGGCTTTCTGCTTTTATGCCCAGGTTAGTCTACATGATGCTGTACTTTGTCAAATTTGTATATAATTCAATGTTAATTTTCCTCCAATATGATTCCTACCATAGACCTTTCTCAAAGGTCTATGTTCCTACTAACTCTACATTCCATCCAAGATGGCTCACTGGCATCAGCAAACCTATAAATCACATGACCGAAAAACTGAGATTGACATGTTGTTTTGCTGCATTTAAAATTCTGTGAACTGCAACTTTTCACATAACTTTCATGATTGCAAATTCAAACTTAAATTAGTTGTTGCAAATGTACTTACTGGACAATGTGTCTTATTGACCTTGGACTGCAACTGCAGGTGCAAGTTTGAACAGACTGAAAGGAAGGGGGCAGGGTGGAGGAATTTACTTGGGCATCCTCAAAGTTTGAGAAGCCCCACATTCCGTGCCAATTTTTAACAACCTTCCTGGCCGGTTCAAAGTTTTTGGATCCCCCAGCCATAACAAAACACACACCCACACAAAATATAATAATTATAACACACATACACACTCTTACACAGTTTCTCTGATCAACAGAGAAATACTGACATTTTGACAAGGAAATTCTCTCAATACTCTGATTGATTTGGCCAAAAACATTTTATTTAAGTATTTAAGTATTGCACATGCATTTATTGATGAAAAAACGCATTGTTACAGACACACTGAAAAGTAATATGAGTGTAATTTCCATAGAAATAGGCAATATCATGGAAGACCCGTTGAAAACACTTCTCTCAGAAAATTTTCTAGATAAGTACAATATGTGTATAAAGGTGAAGTAGTTCATTTATCCATCGTTTTCTGTTATCACCATCAAAGTTTCTCAAAATTACTAAAAAGATTTTGAGAAACAGAAATAGAAATTCATTTTCACTATGCTACTTGAAGGAAAACATGACGTGTGTGTGTGTGTGACATTACAAAGAAAATAAAGGTCAAATGTTGTCGTCCTTGTAAAATATAAAACTACCTCTTTTGATAAACCTTCCCTATCAAAAAAACAACAAAACTTCTTAGAGTTGATAGTAACAAGTAGATCTTTATCTGAAACCTCTTCAATCTTAAGACTCGACAGTTACTGTACAAAGTGAGTACATTCAGAAGAAAAATTTTCTGAAGCACCTCACAGAAAAGTTGACTCTGCAGAAAATACAAAATCCTTTTTCCATAAGCCCACTTGCAAGGATAATATTATTTTGTGTATTGAATGTGAGAAGATAAACCAAAATAGATGATATTTATACCAAAAACACTTCTTTAAAATTTCTTGCAAATATTTTGCTTCACATTCATGATTTCTCAGTTTAGTTTCAATTTGTACAGTGCTTGGCATGCATTGTTTTCTGTTGATTCAAATGCACATATACATACCATTTTGATCATTCTTTGGGGGTATTCGCGTGGAGGTGGCTGCGTTTGAATGAAGCACCCCTTTAGTACTCCTCATTTTCAAACTTGTACATCTATTTTAAGTCTGCATGTGTTTGATATAATGATAATACTTGTATACACAGCCCTTAGTAAGTACTAGTATAGATCAACTAGTTTTAGCTGGAAATTGAAACTTTCAAGTAAATAAAAAAATAGTTGCATTATAATTACATGGACCAACCATTTAGTTGATTCATGTGATTGTGACCATCCTGGTGTTCTTCCTAGAAAATTCCATGGCAAAAAAGGCTGCTGATGTGCAGCGTGCTCGGAAGGTTATATCTGATTGATTGATTGTCACTATTCACAGCAACTTAGGGAGTACTATTTGTATTATTCAATTATAATGGTAAGATTCAGCCACCTAACTGGATAGCAGCTTCCGGGATGCTGCACATCAGCCCTAAATAGGTAATTGACATGTCATAGTGTTTTCTTTTGTGTTTTCCAAGCTTCAGTGGCTTGGGCGAGAACACTGCACTCATAAGTCAGTCGTTCACTCTTGCAGCCATTTTCCTCATGATAAAAAATTAAGCATTGAGCTCTACTCCAGTCAGACAAATTCTGAATACTAAGTATGTGTTTCTCCAGACATAAATGCAGAAAGACACTCTACCATAATTGCTTTCACTACAGTACAGCTACTGTACATGTATCTACCATTAGACATATAATACGTTACAGTACATATAAATTAAACCCCTCTAGCAATACAGCTCTCATGTTGTGTATGCTCACATAATTTTTTGAGAAATACCCTGAACAATTCAATTTAATGCTGCTGGTTAGTGCATACCATGGAAATGAGGAAATGATTGAAAGAATTATCCCTCTTCCTCAATATCTTTGCACACAATGGGCATTGTGGACTTAATAAATATACACGCTGATCTGTTATTCCAAGGCAAGGTAGTCGCTTCCTTTCACAGTGCGCCCTCGTACATTCCAGTTATGTATTGCTTGGCTGGCTGACATGTTTCAAAGCATTCCATCTTGTGCGCACATATTCATTCTTACACGTACATGAGGACAAATGGCATCCAGGCCATTCTTCTTAAATTTGGACAGGGATCTCATTAAACAAAAAGTTTTGATATGTTATTTGTTTAACAGAGTTTTTTGTTCTGGTATGGTATGGCAAATATCATTATTTTCAATGCATGTATATAGAACAGGTTTCAAAAAGAAAACTTGAAAACTTCACACAACAACCTACGGTAGTTGTCAACTTGGACAAATCTGCGATTTTTCAGCGTCATCATGATTGTACATTTAATTACTGCTGCTCAAATTACATGAAGTTCTAAAGTCAAACAACAATTTCACTTATATTTAATGTGCTGCAAATAACACGATGAGAAGTGTGACCGTTCATCTTGAACAAGCCTTTGTTCAGTGTAATACTTTATCGTCCAGAGAATTGAAAACTGGACTAAAATTGAAGGCATTTAGGAAAATTCTTCATCACTGTCTGTAATCAGTATACATATATGAAATCAGAGGGTGAAATTTGATACAAGCACCAAGTATTTTATTAAATATGAACCTTCCAGGAAGATTTCTTTCTGCAAGAAGTAAAATTAATTGTGAAACAACTGTACTTCGATTAAACCATACCACCATATTCTTGCACATGACAATGTTGGTCCATTTGCATGCAGTGTACTTTCAGTGTAAGAAACAAGTTCAATCCCATGATGAAGTTGTCCTTTACTAAAATAGTTTTGCAGAGTTGATCTTGGGAACTGTGATTTTACATTCTATAACATGTCACAAATGTCCAATGCAGTTTAAACTGCCTTCACCATTGTCATATGGAAGACGAGTGCTGGGATACAGCAGTTCTCCTTACCAATGTCACGAGCCTATGGACGGCTGTTTGTGGTTTAGAAGATCGTTGGGAGAGCCATGCACAAGATAGCTTTATTCTCACATATTGAGAAACTTCTCAGAACGTGCATGTAAGGGCCATAACTTAAAATATTTGTGCAGTTTTAATTACCAGTTGTGACAAGCATGAAATTATGTAAAAATCGATCATAATTCCCTGGTTCACACTTCTGGTATATTGGAAAGGGAAAGGGTCTATCAAATACTGCCATGGTAAAAAGCTCTAAAGACCAGCACCAGTGATGTGTTTTCTTACGCATGAACCAGTGTCATTGTAAGCCTTTTAGGGATAGGAATCCAGTAAAATATAATCATGCCAAAATTGCATTGACAAATACTGTCAGAAGACGATTTGTCTTAGCAAGTGCAGAAAAAGAGACCATCGTTGATAGACAGAACACAAAAAACTGAACAAAACATTATGCAAAGTTTCTGTTGTCATGGAGGAAATAAATCATAAACATACAAATGTCTTGTCCTCGGCCTCAGTGAGCTATTTTTGTAAACATGCCATTCATAATGATAAAGATTATAATATTTGAAAAGATCTATCTTCTGATATTTAATGTGATTGCCGTATAAGTTTTAAAAAATCTCTTGGCTGTGTGAGAAAACTATTTGTCTGATGAGGGAACGTTGAGTCCCTTGTCTTTCCTGGATATTTCATTGTAAGTATCAAGCATGGACTGCCGTGTCTTCTCTAAAAGCTCAGGTACATCCGACACTGTCAGTCCCTTGGTTGGTATTGGTGGCAGTACTTTGATTGTGAATTTCACTGAGAGTGAGAGAGAGAGAGAGAGAGAGAGAGAGAGAAGAAAGATGTCACAATGTTGAATGCTCATGTCAACATGCATTTGTTAGTCTTGCGGAACTGATTAAATGATATCAAGTTTATCTGGCTCTGTACCATGAATACAAATCCAGTCACCCTACCACAAGATACTGGGTAAAGTGTGTCAATCAAAAGTTTACATATTGTTTCTTTTACGGAGTCCCAAATCACATAGAGTGACCATTACTCAGCTGCAAAGTGGACAGAATTCTCTTGGGCTACTCAAAAAGTCATATTTAACAGTACAAAAAAGGCATGATTAACTTTGTCAAGTCTTTACACATTTCGATCATAATATCATGACATGGACATAGAGAGCGCTCGACATGGACATAGAGGGCGCTCTACAAGTTCCCTCAACAATGTTCAGCTTTTTACACGTGCATTGTTAAATGTAAGGTAATGCTGCATACATTGTTTAAGTGTTCTTTGTTTTCAGTATCCTGATACAGGAGTTTTTACTGACATAAACACTTTGATTTGTGTTTTCTCTGAAGCAAGTTGGCTACATGAGTCAACATTATTTGTAAAGTTTCACGCTTTGTTGAAATCTTCACTATCTAGCCATTGGTGGAATACCATACCACATGATCATCCATCCAACAGGACTTGATTGACAATATTTTTTTGCAGCTCTTCATATACACTAAGAAATCTGTTTTGTGCTTTTATGTGAAAAACGAGCGACAATATCAGAGATTCATTCATTCTTGTGGTGTAATAATTTGCTCAGACAAAAGAAGATTTGGGGAGCATCGATGTTGCTGTTCAAAATTTACCGGAAAGAATAGCAATCTATGACATCTGGGACAAGACTGCAACTGTATCGGATCTCATTGCAAAACATGTGCAGGTTAATTCCATGATCCACATGTACTTACAGTTATTGGTAAACTTCTTCTCTTTCTGACTGAAGTATTCCGAGTAATTTGAAAAGACAATTGGCACAAGTGGTACCTTGGAAACAGAGATAAAAAAGGAACAGGAATTAGGTCAATCTGAGTCAGCTGTATTCCAAAAAGTCAGACAATGGAAAAAAATTTACAAACGTAAACTCTTTGTATATTCCATGAGGTAAGCCAGAATTCCATATTTCTTTGTGTAAGAGTTGTTCTGGTTTATCAAACGCTATCGGTGATGCACACATGGTTTTATCTAGTGGCAAACCGCAACATATACTTAAATTGAGACCTGTTCAAAAGTGTAATTTTGTCAGCCCAGACCAAATTCTCTGTGGTTTCCTCCAAAACCTGAGCAAATAAAATTCTTGTCATTTCCATTTGTGTGTAATTTTTGTAGAAAAGTGGTCCATCTAGGAAATGTAGTATTGGTTATCACAGGCTAGGAGTATTTGAACAGCGTTTAAAATCCTTTTGCATTCTGTCATAAAATCACGACAGAAATTCAAAAGGACAAATGACATTTAATCCCATCCATTTGAAAACGCAGTGAAAAAGAAGCCACATTGTCAACGTATATCAATTTTTGAAGTCAAATCAATGTCTGTTAAACCCACAATTATCAACATTTCAAAAAAGACCAATGTTCAATGTAAATTGAGCTGTCTGTCAGTTCTCAACGTTGTATACTTACTTGAAGATCAAGAGTCCTATTCATTTATAATAACAATATTTAATATCAATATATAATACATGAATGGCTTTTTTCTTATCACACGTGGGGGATAATTTTTCATATGCAATTAGACATTGTCTCCAGACAATTATCCATGGAATGATCACATCACATTCTCATTAATCGAATTGACAGTTAAATGTGAAAGATTTACTATGGAATTCTGACAACAAAGGACCTTTCAGGAAGTCTACTGTAGTTGTCACATGTTATTCACTGGGTGTGGGAGGGGTGTGTCCTTTCGTGATTCGGTTCATCAAACCTAAATCTACCGCATTGTTTATGCATTACAGCAAGGGTTAACACCTAACATGAGTTAACATTGACTTTCAAAGGTAAAAACATAATCTCGGAAAAGAGGGGAAGGCAAAGTCAAAGCTACTGTAAAGTTAGACTTTCAGATGAAGATGAAAGGTGGAATACTCTTGTCACATTTTTTTTTCATTTCCACATCACGTATCACACCACTATTGCACCACATCACTATAAGGATGTAATATAATGTCAGCAATCAGGCTGTCAACGTACAAGTAACCTGTGTTCAACAAGTACCGCACAACAGTGTGCCCAGTCTAACAATTGGGTCTTTCTGGAAAATTTGCGTCAATTTGGGGAATTGTGGAAGATTTTTTGCGTCAGCCCTATACCTTTACATGTAAACCAAAAAATCTGCATGCGTCACATGCAATTTGTTTATGTCATGGCGCATCATACAGTATATACACTGCCGCACACTGTAAAGTGCACTGCTATTGTTGACCTGTCCATAATAAAAAAACTCATAATAATAATGATTGGAAATATAGTAATAAGGTAAATATGAACACAATCTGACTTACACAATGGCAGAAAAATAAGCTCACGCATTTGCAAATTTTAAAATTTTTAAAAATGGCACAACATATTTCAGATTTTTGATCCATTGATGTTCAGCCTTGGTGATCTTTGCTATGCACACAGGGACACAACATTCACCACATTGATTTAGTAGGGATTAATAGCGTTTGCTCATGAATAATTTGAAAGCGAGGACGAAATACAGTGTCTGAAGTGATCATTTCTAGGAAAGCTCACGGTACATGTACATGTATGCTGTTCACACGTTTAAAAATGAAATTTCTCTGCCAGTAGTGTTGTGAGTGTCCACGTTATTTGTGCTGCAGGCACAGTTACAAAGGGACTGTAGGACAGTACAGAAAGCTGGATTCAGGAACTATTAATCATCTCATGTGACAAATCCTAGTATTCCCAAAGGACAAGCATTTCTGGGAATGGTTCCAAACATCAGTATTTACGTAAATCATTATTTATGGTATACACAAAATTGAGTT
Organism: Ptychodera flava; assembly: GCF_041260155.1. Classification (NCBI taxonomy): domain Eukaryota; kingdom Metazoa; phylum Hemichordata; class Enteropneusta; family Ptychoderidae; genus Ptychodera; species Ptychodera flava. The sequence continues at coordinate 12,384,997 of NC_091943.1, read as the reverse complement.
TCTAGAATATAAAAAAGCGTATCACGCATGCCTACATACAATGTAACTCCTTTTTGAGCAAAGAGCAATAGACAATGGAGATGGATGACATTATATACTAGCATTGATGGAAAAACATGTCGTGCAGTTCCTTATTTTGTTGTGTCTGACATTTTATTTCAATTTCTTCCCACTGCAGGACCATTCGCACTGTATCGACACAGTGACCAAAGATTATGAGCCAAGACCTCATGAATAATGAATGTTTAATCTTCATTATTGTTACAGATTTTATCTCTTCACAAAATGACCTTTAGGGCTGATATTAGTAATCACATCATTTCCTACCAGCACAACTCATTCATGTCATATTTTTTCAAAAACTCTCTGTTTAATTACATTTGCCATTGTCTGCCCCCATTCAACAACCCTGCAATTTTTCACCAAACATTAAAATAACATAATTCGCTCATAAATGTCAATCTGTCAATTTTACGTCGTTTAGCAACCAGGCTGGACCCACTTAATTGATTTGTTCATCATTTTTGGCGCCTTTACAAATTTTGGTTGGAAATTTTCTGATTTGATGGTGATTTCAAAGATTTCAAGACTCAAGTACTGCACATTGTGTATACTAGTAAATAGGAAAACATGCAGTTCTGGCAACTGTTTCTTTCATTTTCAATCCAGATAAATAATATCAAGTACTATTTATAGGACTAGTATGCAAGATACATTTTATTATATATTGGTTATTGTGAGGTCAGATGTCATAATGGGTGAATTTTTGTCGGTAATAATATGGTTCAGTCGGATTTCACTATGGGCAGATAATATTACATGGGTTTTTCTATCAATCCTTAATACAGTAGTTCCCCTTTGCATACTACCCCCCGGTAGTATAACAGCAATCTCAGGGAAGGCAAAATAATGTTACTCAGAATCACATAGGGCTGAATCCAAATCATACGACAGTTCCATTATTTGTGTGCTAAAATGATACTTGTCAGAAATTTTTGACAGCACCTCTAAAGATTACACGGCCAAATTAGTTGTGGGTGCAAATTGATCATGGAAACTGTAAAAGACTTGCGACAAATTCACAATCAAAAGTGAGTGAGTCAGAAGCAGTGTGATTAACACATCTACATGTATGTCTGAGTCAAGTGAAAGTTGAGATACTTCACTGAATTTCAATGTTGTTTTGAAATCTCACCTGTCCTTGTACAGCTAGATGGAAAGCACCTTTCTTGAAAGATAATAGGCCACCATGGGGGTTTCTGGTCCCCTCTGGAAATATCCACACTTTAGCCTGTAGGCGAGACAAAATTAGATTTCAGACAAATCTAGGACATGTGCGTTGCATTTCCCTTCTGTATAATTGTATTTGGGTGGAAGTTTGGATGTACACTTCTTTTTGTGTAGGAAAGCCAGTTTTGCCCTGCACCCAAAGCAAACAACTGAATATAATATCCTTGACATTTCCATGTACCAGGTATGTGGCACCTCTGTTGCGGCAATGTTGACAGAGGTATACATACGCATACATCTACTAGCTAGCATGTGCGTATCCTTGAGAACTTTGTGGTATGCATGCCTTTTTATGCTTCACCCAATCCCTTCATACTATAAGCTACATACTGATACAGTTTTTTTTTTTCTGGAATCATTCGGTATTTGAACTCTTGACTTTATCAGTATAGGATCCCATACAAGTAGGTGATGCAGGCGTCACAACCCATTGTTTCTGATGTGGGTTTGATAATGATGTACCGGGTACATCACGCCACAGGAACTGACTCGCCTTGTAATGGATTACATGTACTTATCACACTTTAGAGTAATCTGTGTAGGAACGTTCCAATCAAACAACACCTTCCACTACAAATATCACCCATCACAATAATCGTGGATGCTTTGAAAATTAAGGAATCACAATTTAATTTTTCAGTAATTTTTTATATGTATATGCAAATTGGTATCAGGTCGTGTATTCCACAGCACAGATATCATTTATCGGTTGTTTAAGACAATGTGGTTTTGGTCACAGTAAAGAAAGAGGGACGGGGAATCAATTTAACAGAGAAGGAATTTGGAAATAACTACCCACCTGCCTCCCCGTACCAGGTAAATATTTGGCTGGAAGGTGAAATATTGTATTTAAGATGCCAGATGGACTGATAGCAATAACTATCAAATTTGGTACGCTGATCTGAGGCGAGGTATACCCAGCACAAAGATGCAATATGAGAGACAAAACTGTTTCGGCAGGTATTATTTTTCTTGGGCAGATATATTTCCAAAGTAATCTTGTCACATTTTTCATGAATTTCCTTTAGAGACTTTAAATACTGTCAGAGTACCACAAATAAACAGATTCAAGAGGTATACTGTCCACTCTATGCTGTTTATATATATAAACTATTTCATTAGACAACTGCAGTAGGCATGGCATTGCCAGCTGCGAAACAATTACGATAATCAAATTTTCAACTTAATTACTATTATTATAGACTCACATTTTTCCTATTCATAATCTCTACAGTTTTGTTAATAGTTTCTTTGGCTCTGTCTGGCCGGTGTCTGTCGATGAAAATGATACCAGATAACCACATTCCGAGCCCAAAGGTTCCTGTGTAGAGTAAGGACCTCTTGGCTAGCGCCGTGCATCTTTCCGGATAGATTTCCATCATTCCTGGCGGAAAAAGAAAGAATTGTACTGGTGAATACATTTTGGAATGTAATATAATTTAGGGATTTTTGGACAGTGTGAGATCTGTTCAGTAGTGAGTCATGATGCTCCAATTCTTTTCAAGGTCACGTGAAATTCTAAATACAAGGTGTTGTATATTCACTCTTTTTGAGCATAGCAAGAGGGACTATGATCATGAAGGGTATACCCATATGAATAGTATGTCTATAGAGACATACCAAGTACATTGTATTACTCTCTTGCCTGTATCTCAACTAATAGATATTTTTTTTTTTTTATTTTTTTTTTTTCCACATAAATTACAGTTTCATGATCTAAAAGCACGATGAGATACACTGTAGTATTCAGCTTGTCAAGTCTGCTTGTACATGGTTAGTCGACTGCTGTGTTATTGCTTGCAAGTGAATTCTGCTCTGGATTTGAACTCAGATTTAGACAAATAACAGTGGACTTTGCATGTATAAACGCTGATGTGGGTGATTCAACACGCTTTGGGGAGAAGAAGTACAAGTACAAGAACTTGGAATTGATATAATAGTGAAAAAATAATGATCAAAAGTTACAACTATATGACCGAACAAGAAGTCGTTGATTACTACCCTTTTATTACTCAGTTGTGGTAAAGCCCTATTGCACTACAAAGTTAAGTTGGAATTCTACAAACAGAAATAGGGGTGAAAGGATTGATGCAAGTTGCAAGACATACAAACACCACATGTAGGCAAAAGAATTTTGACCAAAAACCAGGAATATGCAAGACAACAGACATTATGTTTCCTCTTTGAGTCTGAATTTGCTGGAGCCATATCAAATAAAATGTTTCAACTTGTGTGCAGACATCCTGAAAATTTCTTAATCTGTGAATGCATTCTGTGAATGTTATGAAGTGGTGTATCAAGCGCTAATTGATGTTATAAAAAATCATCAAGTTCAAACTTCCACATTATTTGCATCCTACACTCTGACAACACAGTTGTTCAAATACGCAGTGCCTCAGTTTGTCTTTCAAATATAAAAGTATATTGAGCAAATTTCAATACCTCTTCCACATATTTACACACGTTGCAAATAATTTCAGTTCAATTGATGGATTACAGGAATGCCTGGGGTGTACAACCATTACCATGGCACACAGCTGGTGTACCCCGCTTAGCTTATCATATGTAACGAAATCCACTGTGTTATTGTCATTGATGCAGATATATGCAGTTATTTATGCATCACAGAAACGACCTAACTGAAATTCTTCAAAGCATGAAAATTTATCACCGGACAGAACTGTGAATCAAGGACTGAGGACCAGAATGCAATTTTTCATCCTATGTTCGAAATATGGACTCTATCTCTTTCAGTACGTGATCTCAGATCATGAATAATAATAATGCACACTATATTTCAAAAAACACTTTTGGTGTCTGAGTGCTCGCTCTCTCTGTTTAATAATTCAGGGACATTTCAATAGGACTATTAAAATATGGACTTGCACACATGGTTCATTGAATTTCATCATACTGTTCAGCAGCGTACAAAGAGCTTCGTAAGAGTAGCGTACAGGCCAGTATATTTCTCTGATGCCCTTCCACCTATCGTGTATGTGTTTTGTGAAACCTTATTTAATTCTCAATATTTGAACTGTTTGTACTCCAATTGATTCAATGAACTCAAAAATTACCATTTCTATGAGTTTCAATGATATACTTGAAATAATATATACAGCCCAATTATACCTAAACTCAGGGGATTTGTAAACTTCACAGCCTACCCTACATTTTTCACTGTTCATATCAGGGCACACAGGGATGTATATTCTATAAAGAAACCATGTTGTCAATGACATTTTCTCTGTTTCAATGCGCTAGCCCACTAGTCGCTTGGCGTTTTTTTCATGTTTCAATAAACATTTTCCACTAATTCATTAATTCCCAGTCTCCTATTCGTATTAAGCGTTCACAGTTCACCTGCACTATGTTTCAGATGTTTGCTTTGGCCAGATGTAGTTTAGCGCTTGCCAAGTGATCACACGGCTATTATGCAATCTCACTGATCTGAACGCACTCAGTCAACTCATGCAACATCAAACCGAGACAAATTTTGCTGAATTTGCTGTACTCATTTCATAACAACATAATTAAGCCCACAGACACCAGGGCACGTCTATGTTTGATGTCATTTTATCTAATATTTCGTGTCTATTTATAGACAGAGAAGGTATTAGAGTTGAAAACCAGTATGCTGGTGTCAACTACTTCCGTCTGTCAATACTTCCGTCTGTCAAGATCCGTGACGTCATGCCATTGTGATGGGTCATATCATAAATTGGTGGGGGTGTTCATGGTTCAGGTTGAGGTGCAGGAGAACGATTTTGAGCTGTGACAAAAATCAAAAGGGACTTAGCATGCTTAGCGGCATAGCCACAGTGTTAAGCCTTTCTCCAAGGTTCTTAGTTGACTACGATCTATTACAGACTACTGAGCTGACGTTATGGGTACTCACTTTGTGTTTGCTCACTCTTTGTGCGCTAGTGTTTGGTACTGAGTTGCGTGGATATCCCCTCATGGCCTCACGTGATATGGGCCTGTTGCATAATCTGCAGATGGTCATATGCCTCTGAGTACTCGAGTCTGAAAACGGTCATTGTGTTAGCCTGTCGGCATTTTCCTTGCATTTTTTCTCATTAAATTTTGCAAAATATCGGCGAGTACCTCAATATTTCAAGATAACTCTTTCTTCCCAATCGTTTTCTGGAGTTTCAGAGTCATATGAACGAAAATGAGTGAAAGTTTTAGACAGGAAAATCGGACGTCGGCCATGTTCAATGTTTACAGTACAATCAGAAGTTTATGTGGAGGAAATAACTAACAAACACTATTCATGATGCCCGCCCTCTAGAGGCAGACCTTCCTATATGAAGTACCACATTTGATGCTTGTGGAAAGCTTGACCACACAAAGGAGCATTTTAACTTTTAGAAAATGACAAATTGAATAAGAAGGTATTCTGAAAATGTCAAATACTGAGGAAAAATGCGCAAATATTCAAAATAAACAGGTTAACTGACTGGTCAGCTATAAAAAACTGAAAATGTTTATGATCAAAAGTTTTTGAGATGCGCACATTTTAACAAATACAGAAATTATAAATTTATAAATATAAGACCAAACTATTTTTTCAGGGATGGGACAGGTGGAAATGAGGGGTGAGAGACAAAGGCACTCCTATTGCTGCATGTGGATGCAGCCACACCATTTCATTTACAGCATACTTATTCACTGTGTTGTGTTCAAGTTCCATATTGTACTGACTGTCATACAAGGATAACATAAGCAAATCAAATCAAATTAGAAAAGGATCAATGCTGTTGTGTGTATTTTGCTGAACATGGCTGATTTTAATATTTCACCCTATATATTTGGTATCCAGCAAAGGCATATTTTGATGTTAAGTCAAAATTAACACTACATTGCGGACAATATATGTTACCGTTTCTGCATGAACTTTTCTTTTTTAATTATAGTATAGTAGTACTTTGAACAGATTAACAATTATCGTGATGTCAACCCATAATTTTACATCACAAAGACTGTAATTCTGCCAATTTTTTTTTTTTTCAGTCATTTTATAAATTTTGCACTGACAAGATGATTGAACAAATTGCAATGTTTGAATTTGTAAACTCAAAGAATAAAATCCTTTGGTCACAGATTAATTATTTTTTGAAAAGAAATTTACTCTTAAACACTTTTAGCATATATTCTTTACACGGTCATGTATTTCAAGGAAAATATGCCTATTAAAAACAGTAATTTCTTCACTTTCAATTTTTTTTTCAATACTGTGACAATTATCAGCCATGAGGTTTTACAAACACAAGACCAGATAAGCGTTTTTCATCATTTCCACAGGACTCTTTGGAAAATCCATTAAAAACAGTTAAAAGTAACTTAAAATGATCACTTGGTATACATTTAATTTACAGATGCCAGGTTGTGTATTTCACATGCACTCAGGTCAGTAGGGAAGTGCGTCATTACTATTTTGGACTGTTAATTCTTATTTCTGAATTATTTAACTTTTTTCCACATTGAACTATCTTTAGGCAGTTTATACTGTAGCTTAGAATTTTTTTGATTGATGTATTTAATCATCTTTTGGGTTCTTTGGGTCCATATCCCACCTCATGCCCCTACATCATCAACTATTTACCAACAACTCCATGCCAACAACCAATTACCTGACCTGGCCACACATTAGAGAAGGTACAGTGTCATTGACGGTATTTTTTCTAATATTTCATATAATGTGAAATATCATCCACAGGTATCTTTTCATGTTTCGATATTTGTACAATGTGAAATTGTATTCATATCATATTAGGTGAAATATGACATTTAATGACATATACATGTATACTGTACATGCATGAGTAACTGTTCAACATTTTAATTGTTTTAGTGTTTAACTAATTATGCCTAAATTATTATGTCATTCATGGATGTTTTGGTTGATACATGTCCTTGTAATCATGAATAATAGCTGATCACTGTGTAAACTGATGGTGTGTACTTTTCAAAGTCACAGATAAACAGCAGCGATGACACATAGCAAGGATTTCCGGACACCTGTATTCCATGAATGATAATCTACCTCTTTGTACCACCATCTTTGGAACACCTCCATTGGTTCTTAATGACAACATTGAACTTAGCAATTCAAAACCGGGGTTGCAAGGGTGTGCAGGTTCTGATGAGTAACAATGAAAAATTCCTAATATTTTGCAATTATCATTTTATCTGATAAGTGATCTCTGTCTGCAGGAGATTAATTTCTGATTGACTTTTCTCACCAGGGACATGTCCTATTTTCAATGCTTCATACGAAAATCCACTTTGAACTACATGTACATGTATACTGTAACTGTTCCCTGTAAAAATTTCAATATCAATGTCGTTATCGAGTCACACATTTTGTACACTGCAAGAAGTTATAGCCAGGGCTAAAAATTTCTTCCCGGGCAAGATCTTCAGTACATGTGCCTACATTGTGTAATGTTTGAATTATAATTATGGACAAGCAATTCTCTGAAATTACTGTAGAAACAAGCATCTTTGAACCTTGATACGATATCAGCCATTGGGATATTTTCTCTCAGCTGAGGAAATTGCCCATTTCCTTGGTCGATATCGGATGTAGTAAACTCACTATGCAAGGGATTTGATCCCTTCCTGCGCTAAATTACCAGCACACTTACAATCAATTCCTGGGATAAAAAGGGAAAATTGCCACAGGAAACTAGCTGAAAGGTAAGGGCTGTTCAGAACTGTGTCTGTTTGTTTACATACAATGTATTTCATACACGATATCTACATGCATCACGTTAACATAGCTGCAACATTTACATTTCAGGACGTACATGTACATCATGATAAACATGTTTTAACTTTCATCCATCGCCAATGTACTTTTTATCAGCTTTATTTCCGAATAAACTGGACACAACTGTAATGATTTAACACGGAGAATGTTTATAGGGAGTCACTAGCAATAGCATCACATCAGTCAGTATCAAAAAGCACTGATAATGAGAACCAGGAATTGCAGACCACTAATTTCAACAGTAAGATTTTCTGGGAGATATTGCGTATCTTTTATAAGACTCCATGCAATTTCTTTGTGTACATGTACACATGTAATTGTACACCTGAATACAGAGTTTTGGATTTCTTATTCCTCAGCCCCTGTCCTCAAAATCCTTGTCAGTTGTTTTTCAGATAAAATGTCAAAATAAATCATGTTTATCTGGTTTGGGCAAACCTCATAACAAGAAATGTGATGAGTTGGCAACTTTATGCTTTTAGTGTAAATTTGTCAAAAGAGTACAAATATTTACTTACTGTATGACTGATGAAACTGGAGCGCCGTGACACAGCAATCAGTATTAATTTTTTTCAGTACTGACGCCAATAAGTTGAGCATAGACAGTAGAGAAGTCAAATTTTCATGAAATTTGATCACAGGTGCCTATTCTGGATGTACAGTAATATGTGTGCATAATTTTGGGGATTTATATGAGTACATCATCGTGAAATGATTGTTTCATATTGATGAAATTAATCATCTGGTACAAACATTAAAACCTATAGAGACATACTAAGTACTGCACGGGTGTATTTCATTCATACAGACTGTCCAGATTGGCTGAATAATTATTCTTCTGCCATGTTGAACAACTATTGAGTTGATGCTTGTATACGTGTGGCATCTGTTTCATCCACAAAATCCCAGACTGTAGGCTTTTTTTTTGTTACTTTTCATAAATCATACTAAATAAACAGAAAAACTTAATCAATAGACCAATGCATACACTCAGAGGTAAATCCGGTTCGTTGCAGCTACATGTACATGTCCAGAGTTGTGATACAAAATGCAAAATCCATCAAATGGTAAATAGAACAATGGGTGATATATTATGTGTACCGGGTGTGACCTTGGTATACAACAATGGTCAAATTGAGAAATCTTAATTAACATCACTATGGTCAGATACCCTGCTAGCATCATGAGATCCTTTATCATTCTGACAAATTACAGTTCAGATGATCCGTGAGCTACCAAAGGTTGCTTCAAACAACCATAGACTGTGCTGTGACTCACTTGTGATGATGAAAGATATGCACACACTGTCGTTTTTGTCCTCTTTATATACACAACAAAGCTACTCAGGACAGTTAGGGACTAATCTGCTCAATCCCTTTCACTGATGACCCTGTGGGTTTTCAATCACATTATTTGTGTCTAATGATAACAACTGGCCTGTAAAACAATGCATGTATAATCAGGATGGAGGGTGAATCAAGATGGAAGGTTGACAAAGTTCATTGCACTTTTGACATGTCTGATGTGCACACTGCATCACTTCTCTGATACGTGTTTATGCTGTTGATCACAGAGACACTACATGCACAGGCCTACATGATGCAATGACACTAAAGATTTTAATATAACAGTAAACTGTCATTCATACAACACCAGATCAAGTTCATATTCTGTTTGATTACCGTCCTTTAGTTTTCATGGACCTGGAAAACATTCATTCCTGAATTGCGGAATGATATTCCATGTAGTGTACATAACTCAAATCATTGTTTACAGGCTTTCAAATAGAAGGTTACAATTTACCCATACTCAAACTTGAAGGCTGAAGGTGTTCTTTTTGTTTTAATGTGTGTTTTGCTTGTTTACTTGTATTGTTTTTGTCATTTGAAGTTTTGTATTTTCTGTTAGTTTTCATCGGAGCTGCTTGGATTTCTTTGTCTATGTTAATTTGAGGACCAAAACGGAATAAGTTTTTAACTTTCTTGTGTAATCCTTAGCAAGTTTTTTTTTTTAATTGTTATTTTCAGTGAGGTGTCTTTTGTGATCTTTTTTTCTTTGTACTGAATAATTTGCCGAATATTATAAGAAACCAAACCAAACCAAACACTACATTTGCATAAAAGGGACAAAGTTGGCCTTTTTTTCATGAATTTTGTTTGATGCGAGACACTTTTATATTGTTTGACATGTCGAAAGATACTGAATGAATGGGTGACCATGATATTCCACCCCAGTTTTAGACACAATCAATGAAACCATCGCGAAAATGAATTAATGGTCATGACCATTAATTCATTCCTGCAGTCACCCATTCATTCAGTATCTTTCAACATGTCAAACAATATAATTAGTATCTCGCATCAAACAAAATTCATGAAAAATGGCCAATTTTTTCCTTCAAGTAAATATGCCTGACAAACCTTGACATGCCTGACCACGTGGAGGGACTGTGGCCTGACCAACCTTGACATGAAACCAGTGTGACATCACTGCATTGTGTGTATTACAAAACCAGCTAAAACTTTGAATGGTCAAAGGCGAAAGGGGATGTGACCTTTGCTCTCTCTTTTCCAGTGAGTATTGTGATGGGGAAAACATGAGCCTTGAAGTGAGAGGTGTTTACATAAAAAAGCCGATACAGTGAATTAATCAACACCTTTTGTGTTCATGATGAACTCTGGAGGTCATTCTCCGTACAAACATCTTGCCTACTTGTGGTATACGTACACACAATTATGATAAATGTATCATCCAAGATCCAGAAACTTCTCATTTTATCTTGGGAATAAATCAATGCATTAACCCTTTGAGCGCCAAACCCATATAAAATATAACCCAACCAATCTTTTTCATGTCCAAACATTTTGTTCTGATTTTTCCAAAAATTTTGACCAAAAACTGGAGTTTACAATAAGTACTGTCGACCTGGTCCAAAATTTTCAAAAGAATTACAAAATAATTTATAAAAATTGGTAAAATATATCACTATAATTTTGGTGGGAAAAATTACAGCTCTCAAAGGGTTAAGTTAGGCTAGATCATTTCATTTGGATGGCCACTGCCAGGATAGAAGTGATTACTGAAGGAATTACGGAGAGTTAAAAATGTTTGTTACAGCATAGACATTTTAGACCTTTTGCATTTTGAAAAAAATAAAAGACACTGAACCGTGAACAGGTCGTTCTACAAACATCAATTGTTGACTGAAATTTATACAGTGCCTCCAAACTCTTCTTCAAATAGGCGACAAATAAGGGGAGGGTTTAACAGAGGGTGTAATCATCCCTCACGGATGAGAAATTTAAGATGGGGGGAAAAAGGCTGGCGAAACTTGGTGAACAGGGCCAGTCCATTTATCTGGCATCTCGCCAAGTGATTTGGAACAGATTGCTCTGGAACTATAAAACATCAAGGCAACTGTTTGGAGCTTCTTGATGTTGGAAATGTAAGTCTATCTCCTGATGACCAAGATCCTGCGAAAAAGTATCATGTTACATAAAGTAATAGTACCTGTCTTCTAGTGTACCAGTACATTGTATTTTGATGTAGTAAAACATTTTAGCAATAAAAAACACCCAGTGATGGTATACCACTCTATTCTGACTAGTTCACGACATATATGCACGAGCAACAGTGAGTGCATATATGAAGTGAACTGGTCAAAATTGAGTGGTGTACCGTCGCTGGGTGTGATTTATCACTATTATATCATAACAGTATAATGAAATTCTGGCATGGAACTTGGAAGGTCAAAAAAGGATTTTTGCTCTTGACGAGAGCTTGCACGTATAACAGCCTGGTATATACAATGGTTCTTTTCGCGTTTTGACCAATCAGATTGCTGTATTTGCGCCATCAATATACTTGTATGATATAAGTTTCTTAACTTGGTAATGGATCAAATGACTTCAAGAATTTCAATAATAACTCAACCATGCAACAGAAAGTGATCTATATTAGCTGATGAAGAACACAATCATGATTGCTTTTAGGCTGTCTCCCATAGTAACCAGAAAAACTTTCATAAATCAGGAACTGTAATGTACCATTGGATGTCTTTCCACATACATGTGCAATGTGCATTTACAAGTTACGAGAGAAAGATTTTGCTGGGAACAGAGAGGGGCCTCTAAGTGTCAATCTTGACATATGAGTGTGGATAATCTGTAGTGTGATAAACACTTACCCACAAAATCAATAAAAGTTTGATGATTACAGATGGCAATGTAAGGTGTGTCGCTTTTCAGGTTCTCTGCATCCTCCACTGAGATACGAATCCCAAACATCGGTTTTACAAATGTCTTGGTGGCCCATGATGCCCAGCTGTGAGTAAAAAGAAAATACACATCATAACCATGATATTTGGGGATATTTTGTACATTTTAAGATGCTTACAGTTGTCAAAATCAACTGATGGATGGATACTGCAAATTAAACAGTCTATTTCCCTTTGCAAAAAATCTGTATCTGCCAATCAGATTGATTTCACTTGGACTATAAGCAAGTTACAATATCAAATCCAGCATTTTAATTACTTCCAATCACAGCTCCGAAAGTATGTAAATATCAGCCATAAAGTAATTATGCGAAAACAAAGGTCACTGTCAATGACTGATAACTTGCAGACGACACCAAACACAGTGGACATGAAGAAGCTCAAAAGAGTTGCTTTGATATTTTATAGTTCAGGACATGAGAATATGAGTTAATGGGCTCTGTGTTGTGGACATTTTTGCAAGGGTGCATCTTGGCTGCAACACTGGAACCATGAACTTTAGCAAAAATCTCTTACACGATAAAGACTAAATACATAATTAGATAAAATACATAAATTGTTGTATCCTGTCATGACAATGGTAATGGCTGACGTAGCATCGTAAAAACCATCACCACCATGACACAATGAAATCGCTACGATTTTAATAAACCAGGGCTGTCACCTCCATGGTCTACCATATATGTCATTCTACAGTTTTCAAATTCAATTGCAAAGTGGGACTTCTACAGAAGGAAGTGGCAAGAAAGCATGGAAAAAAAATACTGGGATATAATACAGCACAAGAGGCCACGTGTGCTTTGCAAACTGACCATGTGTAATGTACATGTTACTATTCACCTTCAAGTCAAGAAAACAGACTTCAGACAGAGCAGAGTTCTCTGCAATCTGTGTATGCTTGTAATAGGTATCATGAATGGCCTTCATCAGTCACCAAGCCAATCTTGGTATTAGTGCAGTGTGATTTGTCATCATACTTTTCCTACTTTCATGATCTACGGCAAAATTTTTTAATGTTAGAACTACCCTTGAGTGAAAGATCCTGCAAAATTTCACAAAATTGTGGATACAAGCAAAGGAAACATTCTTTATGTTTGAACAAATCGTTTGTGTGTACCTATAAATAGCTGGAGCAACACAGTTAATGGGGATGCAAAGACGTTTCATATTTTCATGTTTGTTCAGTGTGTGGACTGAAGATTAGATAATTTGCTGCAATCCAGCATTCCAAAACCAGCTCAGTGTTTCCTGGTGGAAATCACAATTTGTGGTTAATTGTGAAATTTAATGGCGTCTGGTCACAATCTCTGTGTGAACAATAAAATGGCTAAATACACTGGGATGACCCTGAAAGACTTTGACTCTCAGTTCAGAAGTCCAAACCAAACACATATGACCTGAGAAAACAAAATCAGCCAGCCTACTATCACAGTACAAGGGTTTCAGATAATGTGCCACACAAAAAAAAAAGCTTAAATCTGGCACACACACACGTGTACTTTTAACACAATTGATATAAACAGACTTCTTCAATGTTTTACAGAGAAAACCAACCACTGGTGAAAATGTCGTTGAGATAATACTGACATAAGACGTGTTATACTGGTAAAGGTATTTCAATAAACAGCAGAACATCTGTGTTCCAAAGTGAAAAATGTAAATGTGCAGCTATTATAAACTGACAGATGTTTATTTTAATGTTCATACCATAAGCCTCTCATTATAATTCTAAAGACATTTGATAAAGTACAAAGTAATAATAATAAAGTACGAAGTTATTTATGATACCTCTGCTTTTGGCATTGAGCACTGTAATTTTCCATGGTGACATCTGTACACTTGGAGATATATATATATATATATATATATATATATATGAATTTGAGTATATGTATACTTGTTTTCAGTATAATCATTTTCTGGGGGACCTAGATTTAATTTATTGTGATAGTTTGTCCATGGGCCTATATACAAATATTTCTGACTTGAGAATGTAAAAGAAATGTTCCTTTTAGTAGGACTTTCTCCTTCAACATGAAAAGCACATCATTCTCACCGCAAAACAAATATGACAAGTATTAATTTTGATGTCAAAGTGGCGATCCACTGATCACTCATATGTTGTGTCAAAGTTCAATGACCCGCTGTAAACAATGCGCACATGTGACTGAATCGAATGAACAGCGCCGTCTTTCATATTTAAATATCAATCCGTCACAATGCTGCCAGGCTCGACTGCCCGACGTGTCAACGAAAGGGAAAGCATTAAAATGTTGGCGATGATAGTATTTTGAGTAAATTCAGTCAGGCTATCGCGGCGGCCAGCTTTTGACTCGGAGACCGTTTTTTCCCCTGAAATCGTGGGGTAAAATTGCAAGTCCCTACGGAGCTAGTATACTGCCTGCCCTCCATATGCTTACACAGCACACTACTACACTGTACGTACGATAACTCGCATGAGATGAGCGGAGTTCGATCGGTGTAGTAATTATTCTGTTATATCGATATTTCACATGTTGTTTTCACTCGGCGCCGAAAACCGGGAACTGGGCCGTTCAGAGTTGAAGATATGTGACAAACAGAGCTTAGATTTCGATGGATTTCAGAGTCGAGTAGAAGATGCAAAGCGTACAATGAGTAAAGACTAAAGTGTGGAACTTGCCTTTGATTGGTCACATCCCCTGGCCGTCTCAACGAAGGCGGAATCGTGATCAGTCCGACCCCAAGAATCATCACCTGATACGCGATATATTTGGCATAGAAGTGTACCGTCTTGTTACATTCGTACAGTATAGGAATCAGTAGTAATACTGCGATTACCGCAATCTGTAGCCAGCTTATCTCCATCGCCGACGTATGATACTTTCATACGTCTCGTTGCATGTACTAATGTATGTACGTCTGCCGAGGCAGGGCCCGTAGATAGGTAGGCTCACGAGCTGTGCGGTTGTATGATAAAAGTTCGGTAAGCTAGGGAGCTCCGTGGAACCCGCAGCTAAACTTAAAATTTCTGAAGGACGTTCCTCAGACTGAATTGTGAAACACAATGAGATTTTTGTTCGGTTTGAGGTTTTTACAAAACCATGGAAATAGGTACGTTTGACAACCTTGGAGAACACGCCAGTGGGATATATTATTATGAGTGAAGTATACGGCGTACCTTCACTTTTGAAGTGCAAGACCTTTAGTATAACATTTCAGTGTAAAACTTGGATAGTAATAGTGAACAAGCATCACCACCATTTCTAAATGTTGTGGGTTTATCCAGCGCTCACCAGTGGAAAACACTGCTGTGAAGAGTTACATTGATGTGACTTTCCAGTGAACACATTCGCCCTAACTCATATCACAAAAAAACCAAAAAAAAAACAAAACAAAGAGGATGTTCTTTCAGGGGTAGCTTTCTCATGCCCACCGTATACGTATTCCATCATATTTGCACAGAATAAATCGAAACTGTGAGAAAGAGACGCTTCAAAAAATTCAAAAAATTTCGATTGCGTTTTTGAAAACGATCACAAATGAGCAGAATGGATTAACTTGATATATATATCCTTGTATGAAACTTTGCGCTCTCCTGCCCTCGAGATTTCTGTATATGCTTTGACTTGCTGATAAATTTTTAAGGAAGTTATAGAGAAACCCAACTTAAAAATTATTGTCTTGAAAAGGATTGACAAAGGACTCAAATACGAGACTGACACGTTTTAGTTATAATGCAATGACTTTTGACTGCAGTCTCTTCCCTTTTTCAAATGTTTATCTTCGTGCCTTCCTCGAAATCCATTATTCTACCTCCATGTGTGCGTTGTCTTTTTAAGCCAGTGTCTTTCCAGGTGGGTAGTGTGCTCAATGCGGAATGGAGATAATGAAAACATAGATTACTTTCTCCAAAATAGCTGTTCAGCTTTATTTTACGCATATTCGAGTAGTAATACAATACATGTCATGTGTAGCTAAAGTATTGTCAAATTAGTTCCTAAAGTACAGAGAGAGAGAGAGAGAGAGAGAGAGAGAGAGAGAGAGAGAGAGAGAGAGAGAGAGAGAGAGAGAGAGCATGGCCGTAGTATAAGCGACCTGACTTGACCTTTGGCTGGCGGTAGAACAGTCACTGCGTTGTTTCGTTCAAGGTTACTGCATTGTTTTGTTCAAAGGTGAGTGCCACAATGGATATGAAGGATTGCACTGCACTATAACCTTATCACGAAGACCAATTGTTACTTAGACGACAAGGTCCTGCTAACCTACAATGTTACACACGCGCATGTCGTCACCTGACCAAGTGGTTAACACAATCACAGACCCTTGCTCGGTCGACATACTATGGTTGAATTCGCTGTAGGCTTTTTATAGAGCATGACTCAGTTGTCCATATTATTTCTCCTCGTTACCATCATTTTGAATTTATTTATGCATTTTACTTTTACAAAAGCCACGCGTTCATAATGTCGTTAATCCAAGCGTTTGTGCGAAAGCATGTTGGTATGCTGTGGGATTCAGGTTCAGCTGCAGACTCGCCTCAAAACCGTGAGTCAATGTCGTAATCCAGACAATTTTATCTGTACACACAGGAAGGGAGTTGACAAATTGCTACCCTGAGTGGAATAACAAACATGAGTAATGAATGTCGAAACATAAGACCCTAATAACTTAAACATAATTTATAAGGAACTGTATGGTACCCTCCACACCATGGTTTAAGTCTTCACTTGTTTGGTCAGTTTATGTACATTCATATGCACACGGAGAGAGTGTGCTTGTGAGACTGGATATGGTATATATTTATATCATACATCTAAATATGTGTTTAAATGGATGCTATGTATAGTATACTTTGATTCACATTTATGTGTGCGTATTTGTACAACTTCTCTATCCAAGGGTTTTTCTCAGGGCAGAAAGACTATGCTACTCCGACCTAACCAAGTCGTGAGGACAGTACGATGGTGGTATGTATGGACGGATGGGTGGATGGATGGGTGGATGGATGGGTATGTATTTACAGATATCCAGTGGATTGTTTGGTAAACACACAAAAGACATACCAAAAAAAAGGTCTTAAACTGTTGTTATTTCGTTGAAAGATGTAACATGTTAAATTCCTGTATGATGTTTGTCTCCATAGTGAGAGCTACCTAAGGTAAATCCACAAAACTGGAAAACATTCAGATTTGAATATTCTTGTCCTGACAGACATACGCAGAAAGATGTTTGGTAGGTCACTCAGTGTTGTTGAAATTAAAAAAAAAACCACATTCCTCAGGTCAGGTTAGTTAAAGGGTGCGCCTCAGTGACATATTGATATTCAAACTCAAATTTACTTTGTCGGAATGCTGCTCAGTTGTTAGACTGAAAGATCCAGTCGTGTGCGAGGATCGTAGGTCGCAGTGCACCGGAGCGCCCGCACACGACTGAATCTTTCAGTCTACTCAGTTGTGCGTATACTCATTTTGAAATTTGTGAAATAACTGAAGTTCATAGTTCGTAAACACACAAGTCAGCTTGTGTCCAAATGACTCTACTAAAATACCGTCCATTTTGTGCTCGTCTCTCGAGTCAACAGATTGCAACACAGGTTCAATCGGAGCATAATACACTTTTTTAAAGACGACCGATTTACCATTTTGGTATACGTGCGGTTACACGTGTGTCTGTTTCCGCGATTTGTTTTTCAGTCACACCTGATGTCAGAAAATTGCCCTAGCCTGCTCTCAAGTTGTTCTCATACCGTTACTCAGGGTTACGATGACGCAATTTTTTGGTACATGTATACTAGAAATCATGACATCCACGAATTGATAGTTCATTTGGCAATGGACCACTCGGCATTCTTGAAAATCGATGGAGTAACAAATGATATGAAACCAAAATTATGATAACTTAAAATGACAAAGTATTATAGAAATTTTGTCCTTGTTTCAAACAAAAATACGTAAGTTTCATGAAGGTTTAAGTGATTTTTCGTACTGTTCTTCTTTTTTTACACGTTTACGTCTTCTTTCAATGTGACAAAATATTTTCTCTGCTCAACGGTGCGTAGATTCCAATGCCGACCATGTGGTGTAACACTGGACGACGCGATCAAAGTAGAGCCAGTCCGTTCTCCACTTATGCAGCGCCCCCAACTCAATTTTCCTTTGCGTCTTTGTTCTGCTCAATCTGATCCTCGCATGGGGAGGTGGATGTTTCTTCAAAGACGTCAATCATTTGTTGTCTGATTTCCTCTGTTAGCTGTGGAACATCTTCCAATGTACGCCCTGCAGTCAGAACGGGGTCCAGTACCGTCACCGTGTGTTCACCTGTATGTGACGAGATCAAAGTCATAAATTTCGTTCAATTTGATCGATTTACGGAAGCGACTACAAAAGCGCGGGAAATAATTTTCATATTCTCAATTTATGTCAATGATTATTGTCTGATCATGCATTTTTAGTACTAGAAACTCAATACCTTTGCTGACTTCATACATCGAATAAATAAACAAGACGATATGTGTTTATCTTGTACTATTTTGTACCAATTTGTACTTGTGACGTACCTGACTCATACAAACACATATAGTGTGCCATTGATTAGATGTAGCTTGGTACTCGAGATGAACTTCACCGTGGTATTTTTAACATCATAAATCGTTCTCACTTTGTCAGGATTTTTTGCGGAAGATAGTGTCATGTTTTCTATTATCACAAAAGGAAACCGCATATGCTTTACTCTCTTCAACTTTGAAAATTAGTCGATACAAGCCATTAAGCACGTGACAATATTTAGAGGCCAATATCTGTCCGGTCTCCTTCTTGTCAAATCGTTATTGGTCGAAAGATGTCAGCCGGTAGTTTACGTCGCGGCATGGGGTCACTTGATTTTTGGGGTGTATATGACGTACCTCGGGTGAATTCCTTGTCCTTGAAACTGAAAAACGAGGACTGTGACGAAAACACCACAGGAACAATGGGTACTTGAGCGCTAACTGCTAAATTAAAAGCCCCTTTCTTAAAGGGCAGCATGGGTTCATGAGAGGTCCTTTCCATTCTTCGAGTGCCTTCGGGAAATATCCATACTCTAGCCTAGATAGATGCGAAGATGAAACGTTAAGGTAGAATGCGCCTCCAGGACAGATAATTTAGACTCTCAAACTTTTGCAATACTATTTTGATCTACCTCTTGTAGGGGCTCAGTTTAAAGCTGAAGGAGTAAATAAAGCGTATCTTTGTGAAATCGAAAATGATAAATTTGACAGGTTCGGCGGCCATTTGGTTAATTTCCGGTAAATAGGCCTATTGGTTAATTTGTTACTCTATTTACCGTAATATTACACGATTTACCGTTAATATTACGTTTCACAGTCAAAAGTATCAGCAGTATAGCATATCAGGTAAAATGCACTAGACCCGACCGAAAATCCCCCCCCCCCCCCCAACTATTATGGTCTCGATACGAATTCGCCCACTTGGTACCTTCTTTTTCTTCATCGTTTCACCGGTGTCGTTGAGGGCGCTGTTCGCTTGCGACTTGTTGTCCCTGTCTACGAATATCACTCCGCAAAGGATGGCAGCCAGCCCGAATGCCCCAGCGTATTTCAGCGTTTTCTTCATGATAACAGTACATCTCTGGGGCCAAATCTCCATCATCGCTAGGCAGGATTTTTTTCTTAAGTTAGTGATTTTTATAGTGTTTATTCATCATGTTTTTGATGCCATGCATTAAGAGACAATCGTTAGCTACGGAAAGACCACGCATGTTAATTTAGCGGAATAATTTTGCTAAACTGTTTTACAAAAGAGAAGTCTGAAACATGATCTACACGGGTGAATTATTGGAAAAATATTTCCTATCTGGTCTATCGAAATAAGCTCTTGTCGTATCCGTCATAAACATATACAGTTAATCATGTTACGGAACTGGATTTATCACGATAATGAACAATATCACAGTAGGCCTAAATGTTCTGGCATTATTACTACTTGCAAGTCAACAGAATAGGCTGACACTACACCAACCATGGATCCCCTAACTTAACGAGGACACCCATGAAAGAGGTCCTGACTGGCGTGATAAAAAAGTCCACCTACCTAAGTGGTCAATAGTGCTCTGATGATTGCACACGATGACGTATGTGTCGTGCAGTTCAAGGCGCTCAGTGTGTCGCAGGTGCAATTTTATTCCGAATAAGTATTTCAGAGTATGTTTCACGAACAGCGAAGGCCACCTGCAAAAGAACATATAAATTTTACGTTTCACGTTGTTTAGTGAGTTTTTTATCCTCGACGCGCTGTATATTAGCATTCATTTTTGTGCATGGGGTGAGCAAATCCACAAGCCAAAAGTCATTAGATAGTAGTTTTTATGGCAGGACCAGTGGGGGTTTTTGTGTGTGCTTGTGGGGGAGGGGGTTACCAGCCTAACGGAGTATTAAGGTAGAACGCGTCTCGGGAACAGATAGTCGTAATCTCAAATTTCTACAATTCTTTTCTGATCTACCACTTTTGGGGGCTCATTTTAAAGCTCTCTGAGAAGGAAAAACTTTCACCGGCTTAGTTTTTCGAAAGTCCAAAATGTCATTTTTCCCCATAGAGTTAACGCAGGAATGACGGCCATTTTGAATTTGTTTAGCTAGTTCCAAACTTTGCATGGTGACCCCCAATTTTCATTGTTGATTTGGTAAGAGAATGATTGAAATTTCATTGAGGCAAGTTTAAGCGAAAGTTTAAGTCTTACTGTCTTAAACGCGTCAGCATGTAGGTTAAAACATCTACCAATGGACTGTACAGAGTGGGGCTCGTGATTTTTATGAGTATGTGTCTCAGTTCTAAAATATACTGTTGGGCTTGTGATTCATATGAGGGTTTCCGTGTAAGGCATGGCACATCAGCATCTAAACTAGTGAGACAAGGATAAACCCATAAGATCTTTCAAATCGGTCTGTGGCAGATGTTGAGGAATCCTGACGGGTGTAGCATGATAGTGGGGCACATTTACCAATTCCAGACACCTGGTACTACCACTTACTATAACTGATTCAGGATTGTCTCACGGACTTGGTAATGTTTTACCTTGAATTGATATGATAATCGGACCAGTTTTGATGTCATGTCGGCTGCTATGCACATGGGCTAGTGGATCTCAAAATGACTTGCTCACCCCCGGTATGAATATCAAAATGCAAATGTGAAGAGAATGATTAGTTATCAGTGGAGAGTGTACGTTAAAAAGTATATGGTGTAACAGTTTAGTTTGTTCTCGTGGATTGATGTTACGCGGTGATGGTGTAGCCTCTACGTGTTACTTAGCGTCGAACGCGAGGGCAGTGTTGTACAAGGTACACGCCACTTGACCGTCAGAAGAACGAGTGTTGCATCATACTTTACACTCTGGAGCAACCGAATATGCGATTGTATTTGGCATTTCTATGTTCTGTAAGTTGTCACTTCACGACATGGCTCTAGGACAAAGCTTTAACGTTCACGGTAACGGAGGGGAGAATAATTCGTTCATTCTGGTCGATCAACTTTGGCAATGAAATCAATAAAATGGCATATTAGGCCAAAGAAATTAAATTCTTTGTTTTGCGTCTCCACTCGCCTAGGTTTGTAAGGTTTTCATGAAAAAACCCACACACACTGTATTTGAATTGGTAATTTTAGGACTTAACCGCCTTGCTTTTCTGGACTAAAATTTTGTTATAATTTTTTTATTTGCTGCAATCAAATTACATTGTGTTAATTTTCTTGTGTGTGTTTTTCAGCCCCTTAGACGCGTACCTTTTCCCATTTATAGTAGACGCAAAACAAAGAATTTAATTCCTTTGGCCTTACTTTAGGTAAGGTTGAAAGGTTTGAATCTCGTCAGCACGTTGAATGTTTAGGGCCATTGCCACAAGGTGTTCGATCGGCACGCCCGTAAGCAAACCCACTGTCAGAATGGGAATGCTACACATTGTCGGCGTTCCTGAGCCAGAAGAGCATCCTAGTGTAGAGTTCACACATTGTGATTTGAACAATTTAATACGGTATCTCTCAGTCCTTGTGACGCAATCCAATGCCTTTTCTATTTGTCCGTCTTTAGATACATAAAAGACGACCTTTTTTGGGTCAACACACTTTGAAACTCATTCCAAAGGTGAGAAATTCCGCGTGTCACTTGGTATCAGATTTGACCAGTCAAGAAATGTGATGGATTTTCCGTATGAGAAACGGTGACTCGAAGTGACATAGATGTCCCACGTCATCCTTACACGATCACAACTATCCGCAGGTACCGAGTGCGTACTCACCGTGTGTTGTTGATGTCGCCTGGTTTTATCAGAGTAAACGGTACCACCAAAACGCCCATAATCATATAACACCAATTGTACAAGAAATACTTCATGTAGAAACGCCATGTCTTGTTGAGGAACACCACCAGTGGCAGAAGCGCCGCCGATATCACAACGAACAGCTGGATCGCCGATAAAGCTTGCAAACCTGTGACAGCGACCCCAGTAGCCATGATGACAGTGCTACCACAGAGAACTGAGTGACGTAATTTATATTAATGGTTAAGCCGCTACCTCCGTGGTTAAACCAATAGTTTTTCTCAAGATTGCCCGGCCTGAACACCATTGGTTGTTGCTACGGACCTCACTTGTACCATAAAAACAAAGTAGCTCGTACCATACCTGCCAACGAGTACTTTGCTCTCTGAAGACAGAGCAACGGCTATATGGCTTGTATAAAACCACAGACAGTCTAGCTCCTACTGTCTATGGTAAAACACGAGTTTTCGGTTAGTTGTGAACTTTATTGAATCATATTCTATGACTGAATACACAATCGTTTCTGTTTTCTCGGGGCAGAGATCGGCGATGGCGTAAAATGATTATCAAGAAGGCGTGCTTTATTTTGTCCGCGAGCATTCAAATAACAAGAATTCAATACAACACAAGAAAAATCACCGCTCACTATATTATGGAAAAGCAGTTACACAACGGATCTAAAAAAAATTTAGAAAATGCTCATCGTCGCCCGCCTTGCAAATCTCTGAAATTTGAATAACATACACACCCACTGGCTGTTTGTGTTTTTATTGTTTTCTTTTGATATTTTCTCTGTGTAAACGAATGAATTTGTCCTCCCAAGATAATGAATATCGTCCGTTCCCCACCCAGAGTCATATGAGAAAAATACTTCCCGCCCGCCAAAAAATCGCATACGATTACCATTTTTTTCTCCAAAGAGTATTGTTGACTGCCCCTGTTCAAGGGACATTTAGTTTGACACTTGTTACTATAACCATGCTATAAGTTACATTACACCTTCACTCGATTCTATTCATGGTGATTCTCAGATTCATTCACAGTGTCTGGCAAAATTGTTCAATCATGCCAATTAATGCCCAATTTGATTAAAATCAGAGTACGGCGACGTTTATAATTACGCGGTATTCTCTCGCTGTCGTCTCTGAGGCGACAGCGAGAGAATACCGCGTAAGTAAAGACGTCGCCGTACTACATCTGCTTCTCTGTTCTGTGCCGGATATTCAGTATGTCCAACTATTTGGCGCATGCGCCGCAGACAGGCCAATGGTTACGACGACGCAGGGCCTATACAAACGCACAGTCCCTCTATGGATAGAGGGACTGTGACAAACGTTTACATTAGCTAATCGGTGATAATCCTCATCGATATCTTGTCAGGTCTTTCACTTCCCCATCTGCCGGGTCAGTTACGCCAGAACCTGCACCTACTCGGCATGGTATGCTGTAGCAGGTTTAGTCGGTGAAGATGTGTTTTCTCTGTTTTCAGGGGCCTTCAAATGTCCAAGTCTTTGTTGAAATGCAACATATTGGACATGTTATGCCTCAATGTCTTGACAAACTTGATCTGATAGTCACAGATAAACTTGGCTGGATATGGGGTACTGCTGACGTACCAGTCGTAAACATGGCAGGTTATCGTAATGTTGCTTGGATAGTCATTCGAGGCGGGCGGCCGCAGGTCGCCGTTTACTTGGAAAAAATAGAGATTTTTCCAAGTAAACGGCAACCTGCGGCCGCCCGCCTCGAACGACTATCCAAGCAACATTACGATAACCTGTGGTCGTAAACATGGCAGACACATCTCGTTCCCCTTGTAAGGTTGTTCAGTAATTTGCGATGGCCAGGTAACTTAAAGGGAGACCGTCGTCTGAACTGCGCGTGTGCGACTTTCTTGTTACAAACAATGAATTTCATGCGTGATATCTAGATGCATCAAGCCAACATAGCTGCAACATTTAAAGTTTAAGATGTTCATTGTTAACAAACGTGTTTTAACTTTTATTAATCGCCAACGTACCCTAGATACAGTTTTTACGTCGGTCGTAGGGGTCCCTAGCGACCTTTGAGCATAGTTCCGACGACTGCCTCCCTTACTTCACCTTGTATCTGTATTCAGCGCTCTCTAAAACTCCACTTGAAAAACAAAAAACAAACAAACACTGTGTACAAGGTCAGTATGACCATGGAGGTATCTCCAGCTCTATCTCTTCCTACCTACATGGTATAACTTCAGACTCAATTGAAACAATGATCTTCGGCATTCAAGTACCAGCTGTCGTTTCATCGCATTTACATATTGTTATTTATGTCCAAACTTGCAGAAAAACAAGAACGAAAAACGTGTCCAGAAACGTAAAAAGGAATTGAAGCGATTACGAAGGGAATACAGGCAATCGTTAATCGACAACCAGTCCATCAGATCTACACAGTTGAAGAAAAGACGGTGAGACTCGACAAGAAGACAATTTTCTGTAACTTTTCTGCAATATTAATGTAAACATGAGCGCGCGTGTTTGCAAGCACTCTGTGACAACAGAAGCAAAACAGATACGGGACGGGTTTTTTTTTTAAACTGCGAAATTGTTAACTTACTGAGCGCATGCGTGGATTATCAAATATAAAGGTACAAAGCGCCTAATTTAGAATCCGTTGAGTGAATGAAGTCTTCAATGAACCGTCTGTTGTTGGGTTTTTTTTAAGATAAAACATATTTTCCTTATAGAGGTAAACGTCAAGTACAACTAGGCCATTTTGAATTTCAATTTTATGTAGATTTTAGGTTATTCTCTAATTTCACATTTTGCGCCGTGTCGTCTCGGATTTTTCTTATTCATGTTGAAAGATAGTGGATTGTCGTTCGGTCCAGGGAGGTTTGAGCAAAGCTTTCCGTTTTGAGGCGTGTGTAATGCCATTTTTACCTTTGCCGTGACAATGCAGGATATCTGATAAAACACTTTTGGCTTTCTATCATGACTATGACAGGACGAATCCACGCGCCAATGTCGAAGTCTCTGGAAAGCGAAAGCGGAAACTACTACGAGCTGTCCTGAGAAACGAGAAAGAAAGAAGTGAAATGGACGGTAGGGATCCATTGAGCTGTTTTGATTTTCTGCAAAATATCTGTAAGAGCCTGGATTGCATGCAGACAATAAGTTTGATATTTTTGAGTCACACGAAAGGAATATCGTGGTTTCGCGATATATTTTCAGCTCCCAAAGTCCGTACCGATTTCTAAGTTTTTTTGCAAATGTTGTACCCCTGGTATTTGCACACTCAGACAGCCTTGTTCACTTGAACAACCTAAACAGTTCGTTTGAGTTTAGTTATTATAGACATTTTGTGCTGTATACTAAGTAAATGCTCAGCGGGCTTATCACTTCTTATGTCACCCTCACCATGATTCTTTTCTTTTCCATCTTCTTTCAGTTGAGTTCGTCACGCCAAAATCTAAGTCGGTGGCCACTCGCAGCGCAGACGTCGAGATGAAGGAAACGACATGATACATTTTATTCCTGGCTCTGCTGTCTCCAATTTTCGTCTGATATTATCATAATTATTCTTATCTATTTGTATCTTATGAAGCTTCCAATAAAACCGAGTCTTCTAAAGCTTCGTCGAAAAATCGTGTCCCGTTGCCTTTTTTTTAAGACGGTTCCTTTTCCAGAACAGCTGAAACTCCAGATTATGAAATGTATAAAGCCTCTACGATTGAACCAAATTATTTGTTCGATGTATGCTTCGAATCTGTGTCCAGTGGATACGTGGTCTTCTTTCACCATGACAATGACTTTGTCAGTTGTTCGTCTCAGAATACCCAGAGAATATTCATTTTACTGTAGAGAAACACACGTCCCTGAGATAGGAACATGCCAGGAAAAGCCTTTGAAACGTTTTATTTAATTTAAAGGCAAACGGTCGTCGGAACTGCGCCTGTGCGCGTTTCTTGTTTGCAAACTATGTATTTCGTGCACGATATCTAGATGCATCTCATCATCATAGCTGCAAAATTTAAATTATACGATGTAGATTATGACAGACATGTTTTAACTTTCATCAATCACCATCGTGCAGTGGATAGTGTTTACATTGGTGGTACGGGTCCCATACGACCTTTGAGCGCAGTTCCGACGACTGTATCCCTTTAACAGTATATTCAGTGAGTAATAATGCGCGTTAAGCAGTTCCTATTTAAACAATTTATAGAAAACACGAGAAAAAATACGTGATTAGTAAATAAAACAAGTTTTCGATGCCGAAATTTAAGTACCAAAATTGTTCACTACCAACGGTTGTTTTCTTTCAATTTTACTCCTAAGTCAGCTCGAGGCAAATATCGTCTTGGGAACAGACAGTTGAAAGCACAGTCCGCTTTTCGGTCATCTAAATATTGGTTTCCGTTCAAGCACAGAAATGTTTAAACAGGAGCCTCCCCTATAATAGCCGGATTATGCAAATATAAAAAAGTCACGCTAGTGATCGGACGTATCGTGATTGTGGTGGAAAATTATATATTTTTTGCTCATTTTTAGGAATTTGTATGTCAGTCCTTGAATGAAATCAACCAGTAAAAGCTGTTCCCAAAAAGCGAACGCGCCACCACAATCACGTCACTATCAGAACAAGGTCTGAGCATAGTCACTTGTTGGCTGCAATTTCGCTGTGGCGCCCAGACGTGTGTATACACACTAAATGGTCTGAGCACGATCTTCCCTCTTGCGGTCTTGGCGCGTACTCAAAAAGGACACTTGCAGATACTGCGGTTGTTTTTTTCCCTCACGATGTAGTTCCTCAATTTAAGGGAACTCGAAACTTCACCGTGTGTGAGAAACTAGAAAGTTTAATAGCAGCAAATAACTGTAGCAATCAAGGTCACAGGCTCGCAAAGAACACAATAGAAGAGACAAAGAGATACAAGATAATTCACTGCACACTCTGCTCGGCATCTTCTTCTCACTGTATCATATATATTGATAATATACCACACGCTCATTCTGTGTCCATATTGGCCAGAACAAGTCACGTCAGGGGAAAGTAGATACGTCTGGTGCCAACTTCCCAATTTTCTCTTAAAATGTGACGTCAGTGGGTATTTTTCAAAGACTTTCCCTAGATAAATAGTCTTTCCAAAAGGGCCCTGTCACGTGACCATGGCCGAGAGGTCTTCGGAACCGTTGGAACGATAGTGGATGGTCAGAGAGACGAGCCTTCGGCAAAATGGGCGAGGTTGTGCTTCTCAACCGCAAAGGAACTTGAACAGCTAATCAAAAACAAAGATTCAAATGCAATCGAGGCTGTCATTCAGTCCACTAAGGATATTTTCATTCAGTGCAAAGAAATTGACATCATTATAATCTCCGTTGAGAAAATTATAACACCACCTAGAAATATAATGGTACGTCCCAACCATATAAATGGGAGTGAAGAGTTAAGAATCCTTTCACTTCTGTCTGAAGATTGCAGGATATATCTATCACTACTTTTCACTCGAAGTAATTTTATATACGCTCTGCTTTTAGCATCGAGCACATATATTATATGCATATCAAGGTGTGTTTGTTTTGGCTTCTAAAACCACACCTTTTAGTGATTGACAACTCAAGGCTGTCTGTGTGTAATTTCTTATTTGCAAGAAACGGGGAAGTGGTGTGGAGATATAACAAAAACCGTTCGCTGTAAATCTGCCAGTCGTCCATCAAAGTAGTTCACTTCATGTAGCCTGATATCTGTCGTTATGATGGTCTACTACACTTTTATAGTAACGTTGACCTTTGCTACGGTGTTTCATTTTCAATGTGAAGGTAAGTTGTTTAAAAGTCATTCAATGCTAGAGCAATATCATTCATCGATCGGTGTGAAGCATTGATTGAATCGGCAGCTTTCAGAGATACGTGCAGTGTAGTATTTCTAACATCAGTCGCAATTCTACCGAGATCGTCATGGTCGTCATGCCATCCCCGTTTTGCTACGCGTAGCTGACGACAAGGAAATGAAGCACGCAATCAGTGAGACGCTCGATTTTAATCTCAGAGACGGTGATTTGCTTTTTGCAGCAAGAACGACAACCCACTGGCTAAACACGAATGAGGCAAAGTTTTTCACCAGTTTAGCGAAGCATAACAAATTGTCATACATCATAGACTTCCTTAGGAGCTTCCTGTACATTAACATAGACAAGTGAACTATCATCTCTTTCCGTTACCGTGTATTAGTTTTGGCGGGAAATATATATTATTTTTTTCAATCGGGTGAGACCTCTGAAAAAAACAGCAAAATCACTGGTGATTTGTCAAAATTCTGCAAAATGGTTTAGGTCGGGTTACCGAAACTCACATATTTACTTTTTGTTCAGCGTATTTACGAGCCAGTATCATCACAGCACTGTTCGTAGTCTGCCACTGCAGCCACCATTTAATTGTCATACGGACACCAGAAATCACGGCTCATCGCCTTGGTTACTCATAATAGGCAACGAAGAGATCCTGTACATCTGAAAATTGAACCCTCCTGATAAACCTGTTCATGCATTCACGCTAATTTCGTTTTTGATAATGCAGCAGCCTGTTTGTCTAGTTCCGGCATGTTTTAAAGTCGGCCTATTCAAAAAGAGAAGTATACGAGTCATATTCCTTATTTCCTTGTTGAAGTGTTTTAGAAAATGGTTCTCCTTCGACAAGTCTATCGATGATCCATTGTTAGGCAAAACAACTTCCGCACTTCTACACAAGAGTTACTACATCCCAGTAAACCATACCAGGGTGGGTTTTGAAAACTGAACTATTTATTAGCGAGGTGCAATGGCATGCGTGCTTAGGCCTACATTAGCAAGCGAAGTAGTCTGACAAAATTACCAAAGGGGCAGAACCCAGCGCAGCTAGGATTTGGGTAATTTAACATTCCTTGTTCTCTTTTGTGAGCAAATTTCCACCGGATTCACCGAATTCTGTACCGAATTGCCGCTGAGACTCGCCTTCTTGAACAAAAACTTGGTAAACATGAATCGTCCCGTTATAAATCTGCATTTTTAAATATTGTCCCACCATCTAAAAATCCAGAATCGTGTATGATGCCAGGTACGAGGGCCACGAAGATTGCCATGAACATGGGACTGTTGGTATCCGCTGCTCGACGTTGGGAATCAAAGGGGAAGCAAAGAGAACTAAAAGTATCTTGTTCCAGGAAACTAGAGCTGCAAAGTACAAACTCCCTAATATTGAATGGGATTGCTATGGTTACTGCGATGACAGCTAAAATGTCTTTAAGCTATAGACCACACCAAGCGACGGTATACCAAGAGATTTCGACCAGGTCACGACATATATGCACAAACGATAGCGAGTGCATGCATAGGGTGAACTGGTGAAAACCGCGACGTTGCCAGAATGGTTTATTGCTAATATATCATAATAATATATATTGAAATTCTGGCTTGAAACGTTAAAAAACGGGCATTTTCTCTGGATGAGAGCTCGCGGAGATGAGAGCACGGTTACAGCCGTGCTATTATCATGGATATAGCACGGTTGTTTTGACGTCTTGACCAATCAGATCATTTTATTTGCGCCTATAATATACTGGCATGATATAACTGATAATATAAGCTTATTTATGCTTTCAAAGATAGGTACTACAGTACAAAAAACGTACCATATATTTCATACTTCTAATTTTCCGATATCGATACTGTTTGACAGTAGGAAACAAAGTAAAAGATAATTTTTCATTCATATTACTCTGTTTATATATACCGAGATAAATTTAAATTATTAATTTATTTCTGGAATTTAAATTTCAGCATTACAGACATCCCACATGCACAGCGCAATGTGAGCTTGTAGTCTTTATATAACGCTTAGCTTCCGGCAGTGGCTAGTGAAAGCCTGCCAAGAACCTGTCGTTTCTGTTCAGCAGGAACAGTTTATGGCAAGACATAAAATCAGTGATGCTTGTACTCAGACTACGGAGAAAAGATCTCACAGAATAAAAAAATGGATGGAGAGTCACCATGTTTCCCATGTAGGGTGAAAAGGTTTTTCGAAAGTAATAAAGCCGCATACACACTTGCTATAATTTTGAAAGCTCCTCCAAGAGACTGGCAGAAATTACAGGGAAAAGTCATTTAAGGTAGAACGCACCTCGGGGACGGACATTCGGACTCTCAAACTTTTACCTCTTCTGATATACCACTTGTGGGGGTTCATTTTAAAGCTCTTTGTGAAAGAAAACTTTTCACCGGATTAGTTTTCCGAATTTCGAAATTTTTTATTTTTCTCTATAGAGTTAACACAGGGATGGCGGCCATTTTGAATTTCGAATATCGGTAATTCTTGGGTAATTTGTTTCTCTAGTACCAAAATTTGCACGGTGACCCCCTATTTTTATTCTTGATTTTGAAAGAGAATGATTTAAAGATTCCTTGAGGAAAGTTTGAGCAAAAGTTTAAGTCTTTCACTTTCGAGGTGCATATTACCTTAATGTTGTTTCAAATTGGAATCGGGATGTGTTTGAAGGGTCATGAAATTTCACGTATGCCTTTAGGGGAGGGTCATCATTTTTTGTGCAACTATTAGAGAGCAATATGTGCATGGCCGATATAGTGCTTCCTTTAACAATATGAAATCATAATACATGGGAGTCCATTTGGCAAACTATTAACAATTTCCCCCTAAAAACAAGCCGTATATGTACATTTACATATGGGAAGTAAAAGGTGCATGTGTGTACAAGAAATTTGATTTTTGGATTAAATCGATGTTGATTTACTATATAAATTTACTTGATCAGAATTGAGTGGTTACAAGCGCATATGTGTATAAGAAATTTGATTTTGGAATTTCACCGAAAATGTTGATTCACTATACATTGCAGTCTATGAGAAAACTATAAATACTTTTTGACGATACTAAACTAGCTTAATTTATGATTTTATAAGTGTTTGGTAATTGATACAAATGTAAATAGGGTGTTTGAAATTGCAAATGTGAACAACAAATGTTTTAGAATTTCATCCAAAAATATTAATTCACTCCTCATGGTAATCTAAAGGCAAGCTATTAAAAAATTCCCTTACAAACTTGCTATATCTGTGCATTTATATGTAAATACTGTTAAATGTTGATTTTTAGGCTGTAATAAGTTTCTGGACAATCAATAATAGTACTTCTCTGTATAAGTTCAAGCCAAATTATAAAGTAAACATTAGAGCTATTCTCCCTTTGTGATCACAAAAGAAAGGTTTGGAAACAGGATGACTACCCTCACCTGCAAGCAAAACTGGACACAATCAACACATTTGTATCAAAGGGACGTTAGGTGCACCTTTTGGCCAATCAAGTATGTTTTGTTGTGTGTATCGACTGCAGTTTCTTGTTCTACTCCCCACAGCATACCAATATAACAAATATTCATTTTGGCAAAATACTCTGCATATGTGTAAACTTCGGACCATAATCATTGTTACTGATGACAAATAAATTCTAATCTAGGCATGAATTCAATTTTTAAACGATGGCAATGCTGACTGTACACGTATGGCTGTGCTGATAAGTTAAGAACTGGACTTTTCATCACACTTCAGGGAAGGCAATAAGAAACTGCAATGGATATACAAAACAAAACCACCTAAAATTAGCTAAGCGTCACAGCTATAAATTAACAACTCAACGCATTTCAAATCAATCAGAGACAGTTTTATTTCGAGTCCCCCTATAAGTCCCAAAGCAAATCCCTTCAAATATGCCCTCAACATACCTTGATATTTTCAGAACCCCCCCCCCCCCCGCCCGTCAATTCCCTCGAGGTATTTGAGAATAAAGCCTATCACTTTTGAAAATCAAGTGACTATACGCTGTGTGGAAAAGTCATGAAACACACCGCCTCCCCATTTGCAGTTTACAATTTCAAATGACATCCCTGGCTTTACCTGCCAACCCACAGCCATAGTAACTGGGACGCTTCCTCAAACATGTCGAAAATGAAGCATTTACCGTGCAAACACAGTGTGTTGTATGTAATGTTCAACGATATTGTTGACGAGTGAATTCGCGTCCGGACGGTGAGTCAATCTATCAACAGTATGGGACGTTTCGTCCATGCCTCAAATATTGCAAAATGGTTTGGGGAGTAGAGGAAGAAGAAGACACATTTTACGAATAGAATAAAAACACTGAAAAATACGCCACAGGATCAGCCAATAAAGTTTTAAATTCGCCATAAAACCCTCAGGCCCATAATTCATACTGTAATCTTACCGACTTTGTGAAAGAATTTGAATTATTTAGTGTATATTTCTTGTATTTTTTTTAGCTTCACATGACCCTAACGAAACAACCCTTTATGGAGAGCATGGCCAACCTTCTTCGTCGAATCGCCGTGACGACATCAGGTATGTTATTCCTGTTTCCTGTATGTGGGGCAATGACCTTTGACTCTCATCACCCAAAACTCGCGGAAGTTCGTACCCGACCGATGGCAGTTTCTCATTTGGCTCTCAGTCACACAGACAGACATGCAGACACTCGACATACGTTCACAACATGCAAAATATAATCTATACCCACGTAGAGACCTTTTTGAAAAAGGGCGTCAGCATAACTTCAAGGAACCAGAGCTGAGAAGGACT
The DNA here is from genome assembly GCF_041260155.1 of Ptychodera flava. Classification (NCBI taxonomy): domain Eukaryota; kingdom Metazoa; phylum Hemichordata; class Enteropneusta; family Ptychoderidae; genus Ptychodera; species Ptychodera flava. Next base: position 12,351,744 of record NC_091943.1, on the reverse strand, counting down.
AAACTATCCAATGGAAGCATTAGCGAGGAGAAATGGGCATAAGGCCAAAGAAAAAAAATGTGCTGTTCCAATAACCCGACGTACCCTATTTTTTGCCTGCCGACCCTAAACTTTTTAGAGTTACGTAAACACGGAAATAAAAAAAAACCCGTAAAATCTCTTGTTCGTTGCCTGACATTTGATTTTTCCTTGAACAAGGACGTCTTTTATGTTTTTATTCCTTTTATATGTATGATACGTTTTCCTGGAAATGTTGTGGCCTGTGTTTCATCGCCCTGAAAAATGCGTATTTAAAAATCAAAATACCTTGGAAAAAAATTCCTAACCCTATTTTGAAAACTATGTTTTCGGAACAGCACAATTTCTTTTCTTTTTTTTCTTCTTTTTTTTGGCATAAGCATTTTCCCACTTACTAGGTTGACACTTATAGTTTAATGCATGTTTCTATGTTGATAAATCATGTACTCTGTTACATTAAAACAAAACCATTGTGTGTTGCTCATCGTGTTAAAGGGAGGCAGTCGTTGGAACTGGGTGTGTGCCACTTTCTTGTTCTTAAACAATGTATTTCATGCATGATATTGAGATGCATTACTTCAACATTGCTGCGACATTTAAATTTTACGATACTGTAACAAACATGCTTCAACTTACATCAATCGCCAACGTACACTAGATACAGTATTTACATCGGTCGTAGGGGGTCCCTGGAAACCTTTGAGCACAGTTCCGACGAGCGCCTCCATTTAAATGTAATAGAAGCCATCATGTTTTTGCAGTCCAAGGTCAAAAGGTCAAAACTGAGTCTTGAATACAACAGATCTAAGGTATTATAAGATACTTAAATTATTAACGGCATATTTACTACGTGTAACGTTTCTCAAATCTTCAACCTGTCTGTATAAAGCTCCTGTAATATCGTGAATTTTCCAGCTGTACAATCAATACAAGACTTCATAGTTTGATATATCGCACCGTGAGTACATTGCCTGTGTTTCATGAAACGCTACGAAATTACATGCCTTTCTCGGTGACAATGGCATGGCAAGCAACTTTGATAGTGTTCCCCGATTTGGGCAGCAAATTAAACGTAAAGACTGGTGAATGACAGCGCACACAGTATCCCGGCCTTGCAATGCTCAATTGTCAGACCGAGGCTTTGCTCTCTACAGTCTCCAGGCCAAAAGCCATCGCTAGAGGCTGGTCGGTTGAGGTTTCTAAATTGATTTGCAGATTACAGATCCTTGCTTCTTGATAAAGCACATACGCCAAAATTTCATCAAATGGTGCGTCATCGATCGCTCCAATTTTAAGCGACAAAAATCTAATCGCTTTCTATTTGTTTTGTTCTCAGTGTTATAAGATCTGTCGGTGAATTTAGATTAAAAACTTTGTTGTACTATCGTTTGGCACGTTCACACGTTGACCGTTTGGCTGTTAAACATTTCCCTCATACTGAATAAAGCGTAATATAATGTGGGTTTTACAATATGGGTTGTACACCAATAGGTTGGTGACATAAAATATGCTAGAAATGTAAGTACTTAGGATAAGTAGTAGAGAGAAGATCTGTGGTTCAAACAAAAGTCAAAATTTCAAAGTTTACAGGTACTTTCCGGCGGACATCGCTGTGCGGAAAAAAAACTGCCCGCGTTATATTTATGATACGAAACGTACTTTCACTGACCGTGTTTCATACAAATTCACGTAGTTCACTGAAACTTCTCAACTGAGAGGGGTCACGAAGCGTTTCTCTATTCACGGCAAGGCAAGGGTGGCTCCCTTCCGTCTGTGTCACCATGCGAATGCACTATTCCGTTTGCAAGTGCCAAAGTCGCTTGCCGTTGAGAAGTACACGGCGGACGGTCCTGTGAAGTATAGGAAAGTTGCATTTATCAAAGTGTGAGCTTTCGTTTATATTACATTGCATTACATTATGTTGTAATATTGGAGGATTTCTCATCAATCTGTATGCTGGTGACATTTGCCTGATTAGTCTTTCTGTCAAGTGGTTCGGAAGTTGGTCAATTGATTTTGTTACTCTTTTTGTACAGATATGACGCACTTTGTTACATTCACCGTACGAGTTGGAATCTAAACAATGACCGACGAAACCAGGAGAGGCAAACACTTATTGAGGTAATTACAGACACCCAATATGTATGTATGTATGTATGTATGTATGTATGTATCTATGTATGTATGTATGTATGTATGTATGTATGTATGTATGTATGTATGTATGTATGTATGTATGTATGTATGTATGTATGTATGTATGCATGCATGCATGCATGCATGCATGCATGCATGCATGTATGTATGTATGTATGTATGTATGTATGTATGTATGTATGTATGCATGGAAAGATGGATGGATGGATGGATGGATGGATGGATGTGTTCGACACTGTTGAGCCAAATTTTATTCCAGCTCTTCTCAAAAAAATTCAGTTTGGCAATTATTTCATATATACTATTAGAACCATGTACAATTCTTGTCAGAGTTGTGTTAGCAATATATAATGGCTGGTCTTCTTCTTACTTTGATCTTCAACATGGACGTCAAGGTTGTCCATGTCAGCTTTATTATATCTACTTGTAGTGGAAATCATGGCAACACATATCTTACAAAGCCGTTACATTGCCGGCATTGATGTCTGTTGTCAACCCCACTTCTACTGAAATCAAACTCTCACACTTTTGCTGATGATACTACTCTTTTTTGTGTCAGAATATGTCTCAATCCACAACGCTATTGATGCAGTTACAGCTTTTGGATCTGTATCAGCTCAATGTTAGCAAGTCAGAAGGTTTATGGCTTGGTTCTTGGAAAATATAAACCGGCTGGTCTAGACTGGGATCCGCATCCTATAAAATCCCTCGGGGTCTACTTTCGGATATGATCGTGGCAAGTGTTTGCTACTTAATTTAGAAAAGAAAATTGAAAGGCTCCAAATTGTGCTTCATTTATGGTCATGGCGTAGGTTAAGTTTATATGGTAAAATTACAATTTTAAAATCATTGGCCTTCCCAAAACTTGATTATGTCATGTGAAACCTAATGACTCCCAGTTGACCGGCTGAATACTGTCAATAAAATTATTTTCAGTTTCTCGTGGAAAAGCAAACCAGATAAGATCAAGTTATTGGTCATTATGAGAATGATGGGCTCAAGATACCTGGTATTTTTGACACTCGCGATGCACTTAGTGCATCATGTATTCGTAAATTATGTGATATTTTGTATGCTGAGTGGAAGGCTTTGCCAATTTATTGGTTTAGCTACTACGATCCAGATCTCTTGATTCCTCACTTTTTTCGTGTTTTCCCTTTTTTGGAGATAATTCCGCTATTCTATAGAAGCCTGATCTAAGCCTGGCATAAAGCTGGAGAGAATGGAATGTTACTTTCTGGAAGCCCACTCATCTAGACATTCGTTATCAAATTATTTAGGGCACCTTTAACATTTCTGACCATGGAAAAACTGTTTTTTCCCCGAATAGGATTCATTCAGATATTATATTCAGGATATTATTGGCGATAATGGGGAGTTCTTGTCCCCAGCTCTGCTGTTACAAACCTATGAAAAAAATGCTACACTGATATTCTTAGTCTGCTGCACCTCAAGCCACAGCCCAGCAACATCGCCAGCACAGACAATGCAAACTAAGTGGATTATGTAATAATGGAAACTTGGATGACGTTCCTAAAAAAAATTTCGATAGATCTTATTCAGGTTCTCGCGGCTTTGTATTTTTCACCAAATTTCACACTTCTTAAATTGAATTTTTCCAGTTCTGCGTTAAGGTTAGGGTCGGCGGGTAAAACCTAGGGTAGATTGGGTACCCTGAACCACATGATTTTGTTTTACCTTGGCCCAATGGACATGGAAATAGAAAAACAAGTGAATGACACAATATATATATATTATAGCCCAAACATGGGACTATGTGCCGGAGGGTAGGTCACCATTTGCCCTCCTTACATCGAGCAAATGGTCTCCTGCCCCGAGGGTACATAGTCCCTTGTTTGGGCTATAATGGTTTTCTTACATGCCTTTCTTGCATAGTTTTCACTCAAAATATTTAGTTTATTGGCAAATGATAATCAAATGCTTTATTTCCATCTTGGACAAAATCTATTAAAAATGGAACGATTTTTTTTATCGAATGGCGCATTGATATATTTAAACTATTGTTATGCGGTTTATCAATTTTTTAAGCAAATTTTCCAGAAACCGGATTTTCTGTGCAAAACATGAAATTTCAACATCCAAAAGCTGCCTAGTTGAAAATAGTTCCGGTTCACTTTCAGTCCAATGATGACTATGCGGCCCGCGACGTCATTGACGAGTTACCATTGAATCCTATGGAGCGTGCGACGTTTGATATGCGAGGCATGTAATAAAGGAAGCTGACGACGATAAGTTAACTGTTACGAATTGTACAGTGCTTACATTTAATTAGTCATGATTGTGGTTTCTATCATGCGTTATGCAATGAGATTTGTTATGTATTTTAACTTATTTTTCGAGCCAACGTGAAAAAGAAGGGCGCGGCTAGTCAAGGTCGACGCGCTTCATGATAAGAAAAAAAAGCTTTGCCTTTTTAAACAAAATGTCACGATGCTGAAGTTATTTTCGTATTCGTTTTCGTATTCGTTTTCGTATTCGTATTCGTATTCGTATTGGAGTCACTGACAGAAATTGTTATTTTTAGTCCAGGTTTCAGGTATGAAACGTGCAATATACGATATTTACTGAGGTTTAAATATTGTGATAATTTGATTCGTAATTTCATCTGCCAAATTTGGTTAAATTTACATAAATTTGCATTTGTAGATTTTAAAGAATTTTGTTCACTTCATTTTATTTGAAAAAAAATACTTAAAATCGGTTGGGATCTGGTAAGGCAGCATCTTCGCCTGCCAATGTCTCTTGACCGGGCAGCTGGATGCACCCCGAAATCAGGTGGTCATTGCCAAGTAATGAATGGGACTCGTGAGAGCGGGTGCAAAGGAGCGCTAGCTGCCCTGGACTGTACCATTGTTTTGCGGGGAGGGCAGATTTTTGTGAGGCGCTGCAAAACGGGTGACTGTGAAAGCTATGATGAACGGGGGACTTGTCTAGGACAACCATCTGAATAAAAAAATGTGAAAATTGTTATATCCGGTCAGGGGGTATACAAAACGAAGACCGAAGATCGAAGACCGAACACCGAAGATCGAAGACCGAAGACCGAAGACCCCTGAATTTGGATTAAAGGCACGATGCACTCTAACCGGCAAGGACGGATCGAACGTTATAGTATTTAGTACGCAGTAATTACGCTTTTTCAGACATGATACACGCCAAATTACCATCACATCGGAGTCAAACTGAAACACTCGCCTGCGCGACTTGATAACGATGGCGGCTAACATTCAAACACAATACACGAAGTTCAACCGAAATTAAGCTAATACGGCGAAATATGGTCCTTAAATACCGGAGATATCACAGTTCTTTGATTTGTACTTTTGACTTTGACAGATACGGCAAGCCGCTAGTATTGGTTTCGGATTGTAATTCTCAAATAGGCGCAACTATTTTAAGTTTTAATGTTTCATATAGCCATTTTTGATATAATTGTGGATGAATAACTCTCACCTTGACCAATTGAAACAATCCCGACGAAATATGGACGATTATTACGAGAGATATGCCAGGGTCTTCGTTTTGTACATTTGGACTTGAAAAACGCCCAAAATTAGTAGGTTTTTCTTAAATTACTCCAAAAATATACGTCAAAATTTGGTTTTTGGCACGGAATTGACTTCCTCCCACTATTCGTCACAAAATAAACCAATACCGACAATGAATGATCCTTAAATACCGAAGATATCAAGGGTCTTCGTTTTGTACTTTTGACCTTACAGATACGGTAAGCCGATGGCATTCGTTTCTGATTCCGATTCTCAAATAAACGTAACTATTTTAGGTTTTAATATTTCACATGGCCATTTTTGATATAGTTGTAGATGAACAAATCTCTCCTTGACCAATTGAAATAATCCCGACGAAAAATGGACGATTTTTACGAGAGATATGCCAGGGTCTTCGTTTTGTACATTTGGACTTGAAAACCGCCCAAAATTAGTAGGTTTTTCTTAAATTACTCCAAAAATATACGTCCAAATTTTGTTTTTGGCACGGAATTGACTTCCTCTCACTATTCGTCACAAAATAAACCAATACCGACAATGAAGTGCCCTTAAATACCGGAGATATCAAGGGTCTTCGTTTTGTACTTTTGACTTTGACAGACTCGGATACGGTACTAGCCGCTGGCATTGGTTTCGGACTCCGATTTTCAAATAAATGCAACTATTTTAGGCTTTAATGTTTCATATGGCCATTTTTGATATAGTTGTGGATGAATAACTCTCTCCTTGACCAATTGAAATAATCCGAACGAAAAATGGACGATTTTATGAGAGATATGCCAGGGTCTTCGTTTTGTACATTTGGACTTGAAAACCGCCCAAAATTAGTAGGTTTTTTTGACATTACTCCAAAAATATAGGTCCAAAGTTTGTTTTTGGCACGGGATTGACTTCCTCCCACTATTCGTCACAAAATAAACCAATACCGACGAAATATGGTCAACAAATACCGGAGATATAAAGGGTCTTCGTTTTGTACTTTTGACTTTGACAGATACGGTAAGCCGCAAGTATTGGTTTCGGATTGTAATTCTCAAATAGGCGCAACAGATTTTAGGTTTTAATGTTTCATATGGCCATTTTTGATATAGTTGTGGATGAATAACTCTCTCCTTGACCAATTGAAATAATCCCGACGAAATATGGACGATTTTTACGAGAGATATGCCAGTTTTTTTTTAAACTTCTTCTTAGTTTTGTCTTTTTCATTATTTTCGGTCAGTTCTATTATTTTTTACCCAATACCACATAGATATCAGTTTTTTACCTGTAAAATATTAGTTAGCCGCCTCTGATGACTACATTTTGTCGTCTGCCACACAGTTACGCGTGGTTCAATACATAGCGGCCGCCACGTGGTATGCACGCATACCACACGGCGTCCGCTATGTATCAACCGCACATATCTCTGCTAGTCACCCATGCAAATTCTGGTGGAATCAGCAATCTTTGTTTTCCGTTTTTTCTCCGAGTCAGTAAGACTCGGTTTTCCCCGACGCGTCATGACCGATCACCGACGCAAGTGGTACTGTGGCGTACAGCAGCGTTAGCGTAGACTCGTACTCCATAGTTTAGTTGACAATGGCCCCAGTGCCGAACGTTCGATGTTCGGAAGCTGGATTTAGGTGGGCCACCGGAATTCAAACTTTTACTTTTTTGGGGACATATTTTTATCGATATCTCGCGATCCGCGCGCAGTCGCCACGTCAAATATCGACCGTTGGCATTAAAAAATACGTTTTAAAAATGTTACCAAGTGGGAGTGCCTCTTTAAGTAGCACATAGTGGATAAATCGAATGGTCGTACTGGAATTTGTTTCATGCATCAAAATTGACTAATGTTTACTTTAACATGGTATTGTGGATATATTGAAATGGCGTGAGTGGTTACACAAATTCGTTTTTTGTATTGTTATTGCCAAGTACGTGACCTAAACAACTATGTGTTTCTTGTAACATGTCTCCGAAAATTTGGTTAGGTAGGACGACGATTGTTTTTGTTGATAACACGATTGGAACTAATTTGAGATAATGGGATTTTCATATTTTTCAAATTTCTCAAAAATTGTACGTGCCCTATAGCGGAATGATGCAATATTACAAATTACTCATAAAAAAAATGCATTTGTCACTTAAAAAGACAAGCAAGCTAACGGAAGATATAGCTACGCTGTGTTTATGTAGAGAATAACTATTTTTGACACATGTTGATGAAGAAGGTGGAAATCTTTGATAGCTCAATTCAGGAGCCGGAAAAAAGTGGCTAAATAGCTGCAAAAATACACAATTTCATCATAATTTGAATATATCTCATCAGATCATCCCTAAGAACATGTCAACCAAAGCTATCTGACGAGTAGTTTTTTGAGAATAAAATTTTCTGACCAAAAATGGTAAAGATTGCCCCAAAAATAAACATTGCAGATTTCACCATAATTTCAATATATCATATATTACAATAGCCCCTTGGAAACTGTATACCAAGTATCAAAGGAGAATCACAGTTACTTATACGGCGATGTCAGGATGGCTATTAAAATGCACATCACCAAGTTAGGGTCTGTCGTACTACCCATGCTATTACTTATTAAGCAACATGTTCACATGTACCTTGTGTAAAAATGTTTCAACAGTATCATAAACCGATGACCCTCGCTGTAATTGTTCTAAGCAATTGTTTTCCTTCGTAAGATAATACCGATCACAATACAGTAGTTATCTTGAAGTTCGAATTGCTACAAATTTGATGTTTTACCATTACAAAGGACTATGTAAGGTCAGCGTAAAGTTGACAGTTCATTTTGTTTTAATAAAAAAAACTTTCAAATAGCATTAAGCTTGTTTATATATATAATATATATATATATATATAATATATATATATATATATATATATATATAAATATATATATAATCTAAATCTATCTATCTATCTACCTCATCTACTTCTATCTCTCTATCTGTCTGCATGTCTGTATGTATGTATGTATACATTTATGTATGTATGTATGTATGTATGTATGTATGTATGTATGTATGTATGTATGTATGTATGTATGTATGTATGTATGTATGTATGTTAATTAATATAAATAAATAATTTATTTAACTCTTCGATATTCATTTATGCATTTATTATTATAAATGTAGTAAAAATGCCTCACAACAAATAAACAAATATAATTCAGTGAATTTTAGATTCGTAATCTGTAATCAACGCTAGATCATGCTTTCGTACCTGTCAACGTCAAAAGTACAAAACGAAGACCCTTGATATCTCCGGTATTTAAGGACCCTTCATTGTCGGTATTGGTTTATTTTGTGAAGAATAGTAGAAGGAAGTCAATCCCGTGCCAAAGACAAAATTTGGAAGTATATTTTTGGAGTAATTTAAGAAAAACCTACTAATTTTGGGCGGTTTTCAAGTCCAGTGTACAAAACGAAGACCCTGGCATATCTTTCGTAATAATCGTCCATTTTTCGTCGGGATTATTTCATTTGGTCAAGGTGAGAGTTATTCATCCACAACTATATCAAAAATCGAAATATTGAACATTAAATCCTAAAAAAATTGAGTTTTATTGAGAATCGGAATCCGAAACGAATACTAGCGCTTTGCCGTATATGTCAAAGTCAAAGTACAAACGAAGACCCTTGATATCTCCGGTATTTATGGGCCATATTTCGTCGGTATTGGTTTAATTTGTGAAGAATAGTAGGAGGAAGTCAATTCCGTGCCAAAAACAAAATTTGGACGTATATTTTTGGAGTAATTTCAAAAAAAACTACTAATTTTGGGCGGTTTTCAAGTCCAAATGTACAAAACGAAGACCCTGGCATATCTCTCGTAATAATCGTCCATTTTTCGTCGGGATTGTTTCAATTGGTCAAGGTGAGAGTTATTCATCCACAACTATATAAAAATGGCCATATGAAACATTTAAACTTAAAATAGTTGCGCCTATTTGAGAATTACAATCCGAAACCAATACTAGCGGCCTACCGTATCTGTCAAAGTCAAAAGTACAAAACGAAGACCCTTGATATCTCCGGTATTTATTGACCATATTTCGTCGGTATTGGTTTATTTTGTGAAGAATAGTAGGAGGAAGTCAATTCCGTGCCAAAAACAAAATTTGGACGTATATTTTTGGAGTAATTTAAGAAAAACCTACTAATTTTGGGCGGTTTTCAAGTCCAAATGTACAAAACGAAGACCCTGGCATATCTCTCGTAAAAATCGTCCATTTTTCGTCGGGATTTTTTCATTTGGTCAAGGAGAGAGTTATTCATCCACAACTATATAAAAAATGGCCATTTGAAACATTAAAACCTAAAATAGTTGCATTTATTTGAGAATCAGAAGCCGACACTAATGCCAGCGGATAGTACCGTATCCGAGTCTGTCAAAGTCAAAAGTACAAAACGAAGACCCTTGATATCTCTGGTATTTAAGGACCATTCATTGTCGGTATTGGTTTAATTTGTGAAGAATAGTGGGAGGAAGTCAATTCCGTGCCAAAAACAAAATTTGGACGTATATTTTTGGAGTAATTTCAAAAAAACCTACTAATTTTGGGCGGTTTTCAAGTCCAAATGTACAAAACGAAGACCCTGGCATATCTCTCGTAATAATCGTCCATATTTCGTCGGGATTGTTTCAATTGGTCAAGGTGAGAGTTATTCATCCACAATTATATCAAAAATGGCTATATGAAACATTAAAACTTAAAATAGTTGCGCCTATTTGAGAATTACAATCCGAAACCAATACTAGCGGCTTGCCGTATCTGTCAAAGTCAAAAGTACAAATCAAAGAACTGTGATATCTCCGGTATTTAAGGACCATATTTCGCCGTATTAGCTTAATTTCGGTGAACTTCGTGTATTGTGTTTGAAATGTTAGCCGCCATCGTTATCAAGTCGCGCAGGCGAGTGTTTCAGTTTGACTCCGATGTGATGGTAATTTGGCGTGTATCATGTCTGAAACAGCGTAATTACTGCGTACTAAATACTATAACGTTCGATCCGTCCTTGCCGGTTAGAGTGCATCGTGCCTTTAATCCAAATTCAGGGGTCTTCGGTCTTCGGTCTTCGATCTTCGGTGTTCGGTCTTCGATCTTCGGTCTTCGTTTTGTATACCCCCTATCCGGTCATCCTTTTGGACTCACTTTAGAATGATCATATCCATTTACAATTTGTATTTCAAGTATTTTACTTGATTTTGATATGGCTCTACGTAGACCTGAAATAAATTATAATAACAATACAATACAATACAATACTTTACAAAACTCAGGGAGTGCGGTAAGGCAAAAATTACAAAATTGCAAGTTACGACTAAGTTGTACGTGCTGCTACAGGGAGAAAGTAACATAAATCAATGACAATAGGTAGTTTATCTTTCAGAGTAAAGATGTGAGCAATATTATACATAAAACCGGACCGACCGATAATTCAAGTATTACATTCATGAGGCTCAAAGTAGCGACCATTTTCAGTCGCATAGGTGACCAAATTTTATGAGATTGCGACTGAGTTTTTTTCAAGACATTTCTCCATACCGTATACGTGATCAAATACAACATATATTCGCTCAGTGTTCACGGAGCATTGTCCTGAAAGGCCACGACCCCAAAATACGCATTGAATAAGCATAGCCGTTGAGCGGAGTTACTCAAAGGTTTGAGCGCGTTCTCTCCTCTGCACAGCGCTGCCAATGTGTCTGCTGATGTTATCTTGAATGATCTGTCAAAATATCCCATGAATTTAATGATAAATTTTACTACAATCCAATCAAGTATCAGAAGCAGTTTTAGTGCTGTCACATCATTTCAATGAACCAATCATAATCCCAGCATAAAATGTCATCAAAATATAGCTGACAAGGGAAAACAAGAAACCAGTAACTGCAACATGTTTCATGCGTTCACGTGCGTAATGAATATTTGCGTTAATAATAGTGGCATGTGACCGGCTAGACCATTTCCGGAAATCGTCCTTTGGAAAGCAGATCAAAGCATCGATTTCATCAAGCTTGGACTGGATTATCCTGTTTCATAAAGGTTTTTGTTTTCAGCTAGATCTAAATAGCAAGCAACTTTGTTGAAATATCATGGCAAATCTGCCGGGTAGCGACTGCAATTTTGTAGAACCATGGAGGTAGTAGAGAACAGACCATGGATGGGACTGTGGCGATGACCTCAATGACCCGAGCGAGTTCGATACACGCCACAAGTACCGCTGCGATATCACAGTTAGGATTAAATGCGCATATACCTTTGAGTTTTGTTCTCTTGCCTACAAAATATCTATCGAAAGTTGATAGTTGCTGCATTTCTATTCAGAGTTTTTGTTGAAAAAAGGAGCTCTCTACGGCTAGCGGCTTAATTGGTCCCCCAAAATAGTACTGCTGAAAGTTTTCGGAGTGACCTGCAGTACGGAGTTGTAGAGCGGGGCAAACTGCGTAACACTAAAACTGGATCGCACAGTAACAATGACGGAAACCGATCGAGCCAGTTGCGACAGCTACTAGACTAGCTGAAGTCTATTTATCATAGAATACAGGTATTTCTCGATATTTCGCGATACAAATTAATTTCCATGCATTCTAGGTGTATCTTATCATAACGCAAGTTGATTAACATGTTCTGGCAATGACAGTTGACGCAAACGCAAGGAAAGAAAAAGAGACGGGGGCCGTACTGAAATAAAGACTCTGACAACAGCTCACACATTAATTTAATCTTTATTAGGGAAACAAATGTACCGATCGGGACATAGGCCGATGATACCATTTTATTCATCTCGTTTTCTTTTATGACGCTTTCCCACATCATATGAGATGATATTTTCTTTGCGACAGCAGTCTAAATATAGCATGTCATCGACTTAGGGGCATGCGATAACGTTGAGCCCTGCATTCATTGTCGTTATGACGATCACTTTCTCAGAGATATCAGTTTAAACAAGAAAATTACCTTTTAAGTTTACAACTCGTCAAATTGGGCGGGTCAGCTAAATTTCCATTATCGATACTAATGATGTCAACAGAATGTTTAAGTTGGTTGTTGTGATAAAGTTAATACGAAAACGAATACGAATACGAATACGAAAATGATGTTTGTTTAAAAAATCTTTCCTCCAAAGACTACTACTGGCCCACAGGCGCTAATAGCTTGGTAGTCTGCTAAATAGATCGATTTTCGGCTCGATCTATCGATCCCGTGGTCAGTATGCCCGCCACTATAACCTAGTGAGTATTTTGGTTACATGGCGCGCATATCGACTACGGGATCGATAGATCGAACCGAACATCGATCTATTCAACAGACTACCCAGCTAAGGAGTGCCTGTGTACTGGCCGTTTGTTTTTAAAATCTCTCCTCTAATTATAGCAACGATATCTTTCAATCTAGGGCCTAAAAAGATTGGATCTTTTTCAACTTACATTCTCAAATATTGAAGTATTGATATATTGTCATATAAAAAGCACTTTAAGTTCTGTAAAGACAGAACTTTTGTATAATACGTACGAAATTTGGACTAAAAATAAAAAATTTTGTCAGTGACTCCAATACGAATACGAATACGAATACGAAAACGAATACGAAAACGAATACGAAAATAACTTCAGCATCGTTAAACAAAATGTCGTGACTTTTTTTCCAGATGTTTAAGGCGACTAATGGCAAGAACTGGATCAACAACGGCTTCTGGTTGGAGGATGGGATAGACCAATGCGAATGGTATGGCATATGTTGCAACCGACTTGGGTTTGTGGAAAATATTACACTACCAGTGAATAATATGACTGGTATTCTACCAGACCTGTCGAGACTGAGAGACTTGCGTTGCCTCAAAGTCAACACAAACCATCTAACGGGACAGATCAGTGACTTCTTGAAACCAAATATGGCTAAGCTTGAAAGAATGACTCTTTCTTTTAACCGTTTCTCGGGTTCTCTAGAGGGCGCGCTGATCAGAAACATGCCTCTGCGTTTTGTTCAACTGAGTGTGAACCCAGACATCACGGGTGATCTACCGATTGAGCTCTGTAATAAGACTAACCTGACGGTTCTCAGTGTTGGCGAGACGGCCATAACAGGTGCCATCCCTGAATGCCTTGGCGAAAATAAACCATATTTACGATTTCTTGATTTTGAATACACAAAGATGAAAAGTCGTTATCCCAAATCACTACTCGAGTTGAAGGCAATTCGTTCGCTACACATGTCAGAGATGGGCCTGTATGGAGAACTTCCGGCAAATTTTGGTGAAAATTACCCAATCCTAGCAGCGATAATAATGGCGAATAACAATGTGACAGGCATACTTCCAGAATCAATCGGAAATTTGCAAAACCTCTCTCGCTTAGACATGTCCTTCAACAAAATCAGCGGGAAATTACCAGAAAATCTTACTGTTTTGCCAAAGTTAACCAGTGTCGTTATGAAGGGCAATCTTCTGTCTAGCCTTCCTTCTAAAAAGTTTGAGCACACTGATTTGGTAAATGTAGACTTGTCGGACAATCCGCTGAATGACGAGTTTGATTCGATCTTGGAAAAGTTCCGAACGTGCACCTCTCTGATTTGGCTGAATCTTTCCAGCACGGGGCTCCATGGGCCGCTCAATTCCAAAATGTACGAGTACCCCTATATGAGCTCAATTGATCTGAGCCACAATAAGCTCACCGGCAACATACCACATTGGTGGACAGATATGTCATACCTCTCATATTTAGATTTTTCTGACAACGACTTGTCTGGTGAGGTGCCAAAGACATACGTTCACTTCAACAATCTCAAGTTCTTTAACATCCGAAACAATCCGGGAATGCGAAGCCGCACCGGTCGCTTGGACGGCGGTCTGTTTGTTGTCAATGAGGAAAATGTAGTTAATGAGCCGAACAAAGATTTCTCCTGTCCGAGAGTTCGTCTCGTGAAACGAAATTCGGCGGAGTGTTTTATAGAAATGGATCCGTCTTATTACGATTATCACCTGTGCACATGCAATGAGCACTTTTTCGGCCAGAAGGGGCGCTGTCAACGCTGTCTTGAAGGCGGGACGTGTCCCGGTAAGGCGGCATGGAGCACGATGACGTGGTCCTTGAATTATTGGCCGTCACCTTCGCCGGACAGTGTTCGTCGTTTCGAAAAGTGCTCGGTCTCGAGGGCTGAGGACCCTGTTTGCAATGTCAACGCAACTTGCCGTTGTCACCTTGAAGTCGACCGGAGGCGCATGAGAACTGTATGCGACGAGGCATGTGTTTGCAAAGAACATCACGGAGGTCGGCTGTGTTCGCAGTGTGAAAGTGACAGCTATTACCATGACAGCAAGAACAGTTGCCGACCTTGTTATGAAGGCACAGGCAAGACTTACAAGGTGCTGGTTGCCATGTCGATCGTGACTGTAATCTGTATCACCGTGGCATGGCTCGTGCGTTGGCGGGTGAGAAAACAGGCCTTCGTTGAAATCGCTACGACGAGTGCACTTCAAGTTTTCTTGTTACTGATTCATATTACCCTCAGCGCCTTTGGCCTTACACCTTTTTGGGCATTCCAACTATCTTTCATCGTGGTTGTCGCTAACCTGTCAGGTCTCGCTGGAAATTCACAGGCCATCCTAAATGGTTTGGTGTTCTACGTTCAACTTCTCGAAGCTACTCTACGTACATACCCAGTGGCACCAAAAGAGATTTATCACGTAATATATTTTGTCGTGGATGCGTTCAATTTTCAGTTTTCCAGTCTAAGTTGCGTGTACCCGAAATTATACAGGCCTCCTGGCCATCTGATAGTAATGCTCACATTGCCAATAGTAGCTGTCGTGTTAGCTCTTCTTGTAATTGGTGTGGGCGCCTTGATAGTCTTCTTGGTACATTTTAGAAAACAGCGTCGCGGACTCGTGCACGAGCGCTCCCAGCTCCTTCTCCAGTCGGAGAGCTCCGTGGAAACAACTCAGTCAGGTCGCCCTATTGACTGGAGTCCGGTTATACAGTTTGCGTACAAGTGTGGCGGCGTCGCGATATTCGTCCTCGGCGTTCTCTACTTCCCAATTATAAAGTTGTCGCTTACTTCGCTCACAATATGCGACAGGGACGTGACAACAGGTGTTCATTACATGCACAATTACCCGACAATTCCCTGCGGGAGCGCCTTGTGGGCAACACTGGTCAGTTGGTCGTCTGCATCGCTAGGTATTTACGGCGTTCTGATGCCGACTTTATTTGGAATTTTACTGTGGGTGTACATTCCGAGGAGACGAAAAATAGCGGCGCATTCCGACTTGACTCCTGAAATGGTGCGGTCGTTGAAAAATATCGATACTTTTCTGGGACGCTTCTTCAAACCTTACAGGGCTGGCTTCGAATATGTTGATATGTGCTTCCTGTTTCGCAAACTCTGCCTGGCTGTGTTGTTCTCTTGCGTGCCCCGAAGCTCGGCCCTACAACCGGTATCGATCACAGTTGTGTTCGCCTTATGCGTGCAACTGCAGAATTCCTTTCGTCCCTTCCAAGGCACTCTGGAGAACATCCTTGAGGGGGCGTCCCTGTGGACACTTCTCTTCACCGTCTCCTGTTCGGGTTACCTGTACCTCGCCAATGTGGACATCCAGAATAGTCAGGCTACCTTTGTCATCTTGTATGCCTTGGTCGTTCTAAACGTCCTAACATTCACTTTGTATGTAGTGGCACTTCTTTACAGGATGTCAAACTGCTTACCGCGCCCAGTCAAGATAAATCAGACTCACTCCTGATAGATTCTCAGTAACCGTGTTCCGATATTAGGCACAAGACTCGATATTTTTGTGCTATGTTAGTCTTCTCTGAAAGTACAATAGATCTCACATAGCGTGCTGTTATATATATGTATATCACTTT
This sequence comes from Ptychodera flava, assembly GCF_041260155.1. Lineage (NCBI taxonomy): Eukaryota > Metazoa > Hemichordata > Enteropneusta > Ptychoderidae > Ptychodera > Ptychodera flava. The sequence goes on along the minus strand of NC_091943.1, from coordinate 12,335,157 downwards.
TGATTACTTTCAAGTATCTATGCGTTGTACTTCTTAAGTGACGTTTCTTATTCACAACCACCATGTACCAATGTCAACAACGACACCTGCATTTCGTCTGCAAGGCTGTAATTTTGTATTGCAGCATACTTTCGGAAATTTAAATACTTGTTTCTTGAACAGAAGTGATGAACATGATAGACAAGAGGTCTGTCAGCTTATAGGCTTAACTGATTCAGGCGAAATAGCAAATTGCTCGTTGCACACACCAAGCTGAAATGTTGGATGTTTCTGAAAAAGAAATAAAGATGTTTTAAAGCAAAGACGCTGAGTTCCGAGGTAAATAAAGGGAAGAATTATTCTTCCAAAGGTCAAATACCCGGGAGGGGTACTCCTGATATTTCATACGGGGGTGTGCCGCACAAGTCGAAAACATCTACCGGTATATTCCAAAAATATGTCCCATTGTTAGGGATTTGCTTGAGAAATTTGGGAAATTTTCACCTTTGCGGCTGAGTGTGAAGATATTCCTAGAGCATGTGACATTTGCTTTTTTGTTGACCCATACTTAGGATTGTTTTCGTGAAAAAGTTACCCATTCGGCGGCACTTACCCGTAGTCATTTGTTTCGAAGTACCCCCCCCGGGGGTAAAATAAGACGAGTCAACACATATTCGTTTCCAGTAATCTTACGCTATTAAGTGTTCTGCTCCGGTTTTCAAACAAAGGTCAATGTAGAACCAAAGGGTCTGTATGTCTGTGTTTGCCTGTTGGCAAGATATCTCAAGGTCGGCTTAATTTGATGGGTGTGAAATCTGAAACAGTAGTTCCTATTTAGAACTGGCAAGATCGAAGTCGTTTAGAGGTTTTTGTTTATGTTTTCCCCGGCTGTAGCTGGCATTTATATTTGATTATTGATACACAAATCACATGACTTTCTCCAATATAGCTGACGTCGCTGCGGATTACCGAGAGAACGACGATACAAAATATTTGGTGATCCTGTTCGAAGGGTCATTCATTACTCAAACTGACACAATAGTTTAAATCACACCAATCAAAGATTGATCTTATCAGAGTCATGCCGTAAAGATGATTTGTAAAATATTACAATTTTACGATTAAACAATTTGCGCTAAAGCGATCGATGGCACAAGAATAATTCAGGGTCACACGGGCACAAACAGAGTTAAAGTAAACAAGAGAGCTGTTGTGCAGAGACCCAAGTACTACGGTTTTACGGTTAATCCAATACGTGGGCGACAAAATGTTTGCTTTAGGGAGCCGTCATTACGACCTTGAGGGTTGGGGGTCGGAGGAATCAGAGCGGGGGTCACTCAAAAAATTGAAAGCCACAAGGGGGTTACTCAAAATGTGCAAAGGGAGAAGGGCTACTCAGTTTTTTTGGCAAATGTACTGAAGCATTTAGCGCAGTTATGAAATGATACAAAAATAATAGAAAAGAAATAAAAAACTGGTACAATTTGATGTATATACCAAGTATGTTGACTATCATTACTAAATGAGTAATTTCTCCGTATTTCCTGATAAAAATATGTATATTTGCCTGATCAAGAATGAGAAACATCTACTCTCTATTCTACAGGGTACTGATTATTGGGGAATGTGTAAAGAAAGTTAATTCTACAAAGTATACAAAACATTGGACTGCTTCGATAACAAACCCATCTTTTTTGCAAGAAAATAATTTGTCGCAGTCCCAAAATACCTGAGCGATAGATTCCAAATGAAAATTTATTTTCTACATTAATTTTCTGTTTTCTTTGTCTTGTTTATTTTCACTGTCCTCTTTGACACAAGATTTTGCAATCTCTTGAAAACATAATATTGCAGAAACAAAGTTTTGACACCTTAATAAATAGAAAGCATAAAATTCATTCAATGCATACTTTGATAAAATATGTTTTACTCTTAAAGATGTTAAATATAAAGCAAATAAATGCTTTAACAGAACAATCAATATTAACTACATGAAACCAGACAAAAAACCCAAAGTACAGTAATGTGTAAATCCCACTATGCATCTTGATTTGCCGTTGATAGACTCAAAAGATGAAAATGCAGTGTATTTAATAACCATTTTGGCATTTAACCACGCGCATCCAAATTAAACTATACTATAATTATGGTTGGATACCGATTATTGGCTGAGCTTTTATATCTGTATTTGTTGTGACTTTGAATTTTATTTTGTTGGTTTCACTTTTTTCAACTGTCATGGGGTAACTGATGATAATCTAAAATGGTAAACTAGAATCTGACAGGTCTTTATTATTGCTACGTCCGTAAATAACACGAATACATGTATCCATATTTAACTTTTCGAAGTATTTTTGGGCGGTGGTCAACCAAAATTTCTGTATTAGAATGTGGGTTTACTGAAATTCATCATCGTTGGCTAAGGAGAAGGGAACACTCGAAATTTTGGAGTTTCTTAAGTAATTCCTCCGTCCGAACTCCGTAAATAATGACGGATACCATATAAGCCCTTATGACCCAGCGCTAACAACACCTTTCAAAAGCAGAAGAAAACCTCTTTTAAACTCTATTATACGAAATTTCTGAATGAGACAATAAATTCCACTTTTCGAATGAGTAGCTATTTACTCAGCCGCGAAAAAACGAGAACCGAAAAACCTAAAGCAAAAGTTCCCCAGCAGAAGAAGTAGTGTTTGTGTCAATACAGCAGCGGTGACCAAAATGGACAAAATAAACATACGCCTAGCCAGACATTCACCAACTTGTTCTTTCATTTTCACAAACCGAAAGAAACGCGTAGAATTTTCAGCGTCTTTTTGAAAACAGTCTTTTCCAAAAATTATCATGGAAGGTTAGCACATTCCAAAAAATTCTGATTATTATTAGTTCTGACAATCCAGAAATTCAAACCATCAGCACAATCGTGTTTTGTTGATATCTGTCGGAGATCCAGACGTTCATTGACTGCAAACGCTGTGAACTTCAGTGGGGCGGACTTCCAGGGCTGACCTTTCTCAACAAAAGCGCTCTGGGATAGAGTTATGCAAGAAGTTACATAATTATTAGACTTGGTTCAAGTCGTGAATTTTAAAAAAATAAAATCATTTATAATAGTTTCTTTTGTGTCTCTCCTATTTCGTACAAACCTATCCGGAATTTGGCAGCTCACGCCAGGTTTTCCCAGCGATTGAATGCGTCACGTTTGAGTCTGCGCAGTAGTGAGTTAGTTTCTGCCGGATTCACCGACTTGGACTTCTTGCAAAGTACAGGCGGTGAGACGGACTGTGTACACAGTGACGTAGAGCAAATACAAAATGATTGACAGCCCCCGCCGTTATTCTGGCCAATAAGAAGAACGCTTGCTAAAAACCTCTGCATGCATTACAAAGTTTGTTGTCATCTCCGTGATTCCGGGTGAAACTCCGCTGTATAGCGTTCACTCCACTCATCGCGTTCACCCTACTCATCGCGTCCACTCACGCGCGCGTTTCACATGAAAGCAAAATACAAATCATCGCGTTCACTCCTCTCAAACATTCACAAATCACAGACTTGAACCAAGTCTACATAATTATGTACAGCACGTAAATACCATAACGATTACACAAGACGTCTGCCAAAAATACATGAGGGTACGCGGTACCAGAGAGGCGTGTCGGTTATTGTGACAGTAGGTTCATGATTTAACTTTCATGTGATTGTAAGCCGTGTCACGGAAGGAACTCGGACTTTTACGTCGAAAGAAGCAGCAAAAATAAAGCTGTTCGCGAATAGAAAGTTGTTCGTCAGCGTACCATCAATTATAGGAAAAGGGCGGGCGTGCTATGACATCAGCGAGAGGAGACATTATTTTCTTCTGGTGCTAAACGGACGAGACTTTAGAAAACACCAGTGGGCTATTTACGGAGTAGGATTTGCCTTTTACAGGGATTTGCCGAAGGAAATCCGAGGGGACAATCGTTTGGCGGGCAGACCGCAGTGGAGTGCTGAGCCAAGGGAATTTTGAAGACAGGATACGGCCAGTTACACTGGTGACGACTAGGAAATTATTGAGAAGGGGATTTTTTAAATTTTGGGGGAACGCTTCCATTTCCGTTGGAACGCTTCCATTTTCCGTTTGACTTTTGATCTTGTTCAACATAGCGGAGAATAATGTATTGTCTTTACGGTGGAAAATACGCCTCGTTGTATGTAGTGGCACGTCTTGACAGGTTGTCAAACTGCACAACCAGAAGAAATCAGACTCACCCCTCATAGTATCTCAGTAACTGTGTTCCGAGATGAGGCACTAGAGTACATATTGAATTCTTAATTTCTTAGCTAATGAGAAATAAACCCCTCTCGTCACGGTGCTGAGGATATTTATACAGTTTTCTTCAATGGAAATATCAAAATAAAGAGAAATGCCTATAATTTACATAGAGATATTACATTGCTGCATAAATTGTTTCTTGTTTCGTTAACTTGAAATAATAAAGATGACAAATAGACATGTCATGGAAGCCAACGTTTGATCAATAATGGAAACTATCAAAGTCGCTCTTTTTTGAGCTTTTTTCGTGAACTTCGTTTGATATGGAAAGCAGTTTTAGTTGTTTGACTTCTTTAAACACGCTGAAATACTTGTCAACTGTGGACAAACTCAAACCTGCTTACAGCCACACAAGATTAAATATTCAGTGAAACATTCTATGGTCTGTACAAAAAAATCAAGTTCAAAAAGTCAAGTGCGCAACTCTCATCATGCATACACCGTTACATGAAGTTTGGTCCTCATTCAACTTGAAGCTTTTGTAATGAAATCTAAGTTGGCGGTGCCTTATACGGATAGCAGCTTTCCCATACCCTGTGGCCATGTTCATTTGTCATAGGAAAGCAATTTGAATGTACCGCCGTCATCTGGCATACTGAGTGACTTATTGCAAGTATTTCACGTTTTCTTGTGAAAAAGAGCGGATTTGTTCCTGTAAGTATATGTCCACATTAAGGGTATTTCCATCAAATATTCTGAAGATTTTAGGAAATTTTGAATACACATGGCAACTGATTGTAACTGTCACTTTAGGGACCGTTCAGTTTTACGGCCGGGGGGGGGGTATCGTAATTTTGGAATCCGCAAAGGGGGGGGGTCATCGCTTTTTCACTGATGGAAAGGGCGGGGGTCACCACATTTTCAAAACATAATACCTACAATAAAGTTCACTTTATGCCATGGCCATGATTGACCCTCTTTACCGGCGGGCCGAAGGCGGCCCACTACAATAAATATACTTTATGTATTACCCATGACCCTCTTAATGGGCAGACGCCTTTGGCGGCCCACTCCAATTAGGTTTACTTCATGCAATGGCCATGGTCGACCCTCTTTACCGGCAGGCCGCCTGTGGCGGACCACTACAATAAATTTACTTTATGTAATACCCCATGACCCTCTTAATGGGCGGACACCTTTGCTGGCCCACTCCAATTAGGTTTACTTCATGCAATGCCATGATCAACCGTCTTTACCGGAGGGCTGCGGCGGCCCTCTACAATAAATTGACTTTATGTAATAGCCCATGACCATCTTAACGGCCGGATGCCTTCAGCGGCCCTGTCCAGTACAGTTTACTTTATGCAATGGCCATGATCGACCCTCTTTACCGGCGGGCCACCTTTGGTGGCCCACTAGAATAAAGTTGACTTTACGTAATGGCCCATGACCCTCTTAACCGGAGGGCTGCCTTTGGCGAACCACTCCAATAAAGTTTACTTTATACAATGTCCATGGACATAAGTTGTCTATGGAAATGAAGTTAAAAATTGCCTCACAGCTGTCCTAATTAACAGACGTTTGCATGGATGTGGCTGGGAAGTTTGTGCACTGGCATCTCTGCTGCACGAATAAAGTGCGCTGCGTACCGGAGTTCAAATCCAAACTGTGCGGGTAAATTTGACATATGAGTTTTGGTTATTTTTCAGCGGGGGTGGGGGGGGGGGGGTCATCAAACTTTTTCGTGTGAAAAAGGGGGGGGGGTTATCTTTTTCACCAAAAATGCAGGGGGGTCTATATTTTTTTGGACACCGGCGACAAGATTTTGCCCCCCCCCCAGGCCGTAAAAACTGAACGGTCCCCTATAATGAATTATTGCGACTGAGAAATTGCGGAAGCTTGGCATGTGTAATCGATCCGCCGTTTCCTCTATCATAGCTTTACAATTTAACAGAACAGTCAACTGGTTACTGATTAGTCTGGGCAAACCAAAAGAGTTGCAGGTTACAACAGGAAATAAATTATACCACAGTAAACATCGATCTAAAACAGTCGAGTTATTTGCGGGAAAAATAAAGGAAGCGACCGAGGGAATGGCAATCCCGGTCTCGACGGATAAAATACTGTTAAAAAGGAGACAACACACCTGCAGGTCAATGCAATCCAGAACATTATACCTGCACTATTCTTTTTAAACTCTGAAAATTTTTGACGCATCCCTCTTCCTGAGAAACAGGATGAACAAGAGGTTGATACCCCTCCCCCCCCCCCCCTTCACTTCTTCGGACTTAGGCCCACATCAGCGATAACAAATGGGCGCTCCCTTCTGTTTTGACCTGTGACATAGGAATTAATTATTGCCCCAGACAAACTGTGTGACCTTACATGCTCTATAGGATTACGGACCTGGGAATTTCCCGACGGCTGCACAAGTTTCCATTTTCATCGCACAATAAAAGTCGGTATTTCCGCGTTTCTCAGAAAGGCCACTGTTTTCGTTTTCATTTGCAAAATGTGCTATAAGCACTTGAAATTTATAGGTGTTACAGATCGAACGATGTTGGAAGCGAAGATATTTTGTTATCTTCTTGTTTTAGTGTACAGGCTGACAGCTGTGTGCACAGGTAAGTATCGAGTGTCGCCGCTCAATTACTTGATATGATCACAGGTCTGCGTACGAGCAGCGTTATATGGTGATGAAACATCGGTAATGCGAAGTCATGCTTACACATTGAAAGCTACTCCAGTTCTATTGTTGTGCATTAAGCTTGCGAAGCATTGACTATTCTATTCTATATATATATTATATAATGTTATGTAGGTCATTTACCCCACACTCATCATGACCTGAGTTCAATTAGTCTAGAACATTCTCTAGGTCACTGCCCTTGATGACCTCACAACCTTGAATTCAATTAGTCATGTTTGGAATGTTCTGGAAAGTTGATTAGTTGTGTAAGGGAGATAATTTTAGAACAGTAATTAGCATGTCAATAAAAGTTCTAGATTGTTCTTATATGCCTTTATAAAAGGGACGTGCACAGCTTCCAGTCAGACTTTTGGGATCGTGTCTCTTGTGTGTTACTAAACTCCAGCAGTAGTCATTCTCAAGACTTTTCAAGGCCTTCACGTCAACGCTGGATTTATACTGTGGACTTTGTGCAGCTTCAAGCCTGCAAGCCAAAGGACTGTTTCATTCATCCGACTGACTGTTACAACTCTGAGACTGGAGCTTTGCCGTCCCAGCTGAGATAAGTAGTCTGTACACTTTTAAAGCTTGTACTCTGTCCCTGACTTAGCAATTAGTTTTGTTTTCGTAATAAATTTTGTTTAAACGGAAACTGCTGAGTTCACCCTTTTGTTCGTTTTCTCTGCACGTAACAAATTGGGGGCTCGTCCGGGATACGAATATTTTGAGCCGTTTGACAACATTTTGCCTACCTTTTCAAAACTACTGTATACTGTGAACTCAGCTAAATTCAATCATGGCGGAATTCAAGCCAGACGAATTTATGGATGACCTTGATCAGGACACATTTAATTCCCTCAGAAAAGACAACCTCATAGCACTGGCCAATTTCCTTAAAGTAGATGTCAAAAGATCTATGCGCAAGCGAGAAATACAGTTCAAGATTGCAAAACATTTAGTTAATTCTGGCCATTTTGAGGAGTCTGCCTTAAAAGATTATGAGCCTGAGTCTTCCTTCGAACTCAAAAAATTAGAATTGGAAATACAGGCAGATTTCGAGCTAAAAAAATTGGCATTAGAAAAAGAAAAAGAATTACAAATGAAAGAAAAGAATTACAAATGGAAAAGGAGAGACAGGCATTAGAAAAAGAAAAAATACAAATGCAGTTAGAAATGGAAGAAAGACAGAAAGAGAGGGAATTGGAAATGAAAGAAAAAGAATTGCAAATGGAAGAAAGACAAAGGGAGAAAGAAAGAGAGGAAAAAGAAAAGGAAAGAGAATTAGCAGAACACCGACTGCAGTTAGAAATAAAACGTTTGAGCTTGGACAGTCAGGAAAATTCTTCCCTTCAGACAAGTTTGACATCACTAAGCATTTCAGGTTAGTTCCCCCTTTCCAAGAAAAGGATGTTGATAAATATTTCCTTCATTTTGAGAAAATTGCTCAGAGTCTGAATTGGCCTAAGGAGTCCTGGTCTATGCTTTTGCAGAGTGCTTTGGTGGGTAAAGCCAGAGAAATTTACATTCAGTTGTCAGTAGAGCAGGCTTCAAATTATGATTCTGTAAAGGAATTAATTCTCAAGGGCTATGAGTTGGTGCCTGAAGCTTATCGTCAGAAATTTAGGGATTGTGAGAAGGTGAAGGATCAAACTTATGTTGAATTTGCTCGAACAAAAGAACAACTGTTTGATCGTTGGTGCTCTTCTGAAAAGGTCAGTCAGAATTATGACAAATTACGACAGCTTGTTTTGATTGAGGAATTTAAGAGGTGCATTCGGAGTGACATCAAGACGTTTATCAATGAACAAAAGGCAGATACATTGGAGGTTGCTGCACGTTTGGCCGATGATTATTCATTGACCCACAAATCTTCATTTCTCAGCAAACCATCCCAGTCCTTTTCATACAGAAACAATGCAGGTAAATTTAACTCGTCCTTTTCATCCAAGAATTCTCAAAGGAGAGTAGGAAATCAAATGACAGCAGTTCACACAGTTCAAGTAACACTCCCACATCATCAGATCCCAAGTCTCAATCTCCTTCTGACAAACAGTTCGGTACACTTTCTTGTAATTATTGTAAGAAAGACGGCCATTTAATGTCAGATTGTTTCAAATTGAAAAGAAAACGTGAAGGTCAAAGTGGTCAAAGTGGATCTAAGCCAACCGGCTTTATTTCTTCATCAACTCAATTAGAGTCTAATAACGTGTGTAACACATTGTCTGAGGTTAAACCCCTCTTATCCCCAATTAATGAGGTCAAGGTCAATTCTTCTCAAGATAGCATTATGGGTATTTTCGAGCCATTTATTCATAATGGTTTTATATCACTTTCTAGTGATTTTTCTTCCGCTACCCCTGTCAAAATTTTAAGAGATACCGGGGCTTCCCAGTCTCTTTTGTTGGCAGATACCCTGCCGTTTCTGAAAAGTCATTTTCAGGTTCTAAAGTTCTTATTAAGGGGGTAGATTGCAATGACTACATTCCTGTTCCTCTCCATAATGTCTATTTGTCTTCGGACTTTGTTTCTGGACCTGTGACTTTAGGTATTAGGCCTTTTTTGCCTTTTGAAGGGATCACCTTCTTCTTGGAAACGACCTTGCTGGGGACAAGGTCATTACTAATCCACTTGTGACTGATAATCCTAGTTTAGATCAGGATCCAGAGCCAATTGAACAAGAGATACCCGATTTATTTCCTTCATGTGCCATTACTCGAGCCATGTCAAAGAAAACTTCCGAGAATCAAAATACTCTCAAAATAATGTCACAGATGTTGACTTAAATGACACCTTTCTCAGTCAGGTGTTTGACACGGATCATTCCGTTATCCCTCGTGGATTTGAAACTTCCAGTAAAACTTCTGCTGACCAAAGTCAGACATTTTCTAGATCAAATCTCATTGCAGAACAACACAAAGACCCAGATATTTTGTCTTTGTTGGACAGGGTAGATGATGAAGGTAAAACTTCAGATAGCTCTGTTTCCTATTATACAAAATCTGGTATTCTCATGTGCGTAAATGGAGACCTCCAGATGTTTTGGTTGATGACGATTGGGCTATAAAACATCAAATTGTGGTTCCAAAGCCCTACCATGCTGAAATATTGCGCCTGGCCCATGAAACCCCCTGGGCTGGTCACTTAGGAGTCAGGAAAACTTATCATAAAATTCTCAGTCACTTTTATTGGCCTAATCTCAGGCAGGACGTAGCACATTTCTGTAAAACTTGTCACACATGTCAAATGGTAGGAAAGCCGAATCAGACCATTCCAAAGGCCCCTTTACAGCCAATTCCTGCATTTCAAGAACCATTTAGTAGGATTCTAATAGACTGTGTTGGGCCCCTACCAAAAACAAGATCAGGAAATGAGTACATGTTGACAATTATGTGTACATCAACTCGGTTCCCAGAAGCCATACCACTGAGAAATATAAAGACAAAGACTATAGTGAGAGCTTTAGTCAAATTTTTCACTTTATTTGGCCTCCCCAAATGTGTCCAGTCCGATCAAGGCTCCAACTTTATGTCTGGTATTTTTCAACAAGTAATGGATCAGCTAGGCATTAAACAGTATAGGTCATCCGCCTATCATCCAGAAAGTCAGGGTGCTCTTGAGCGATTTCATCAAACTTTGAAAAACATGATTAGGACCTACTGTTTTGACACAGAGAAGCAGAGGATGAAGGAATTCATTTTTTGCTCTTTGCTGTTAGAGAGTCAATTCAGGGTCTCTTGGTTTTAGCCCATTTGAGCTTGTATTTGGACATACAGTCCGTGGCCCACTTAAGCTCGTTAAAGAGAAATTCCTATCAGACGATGATGATTGTCTGAATATTTTGCAATATGTGTCAGATTTTCGTACGAAACTCTCTAAAGCCTGTGAATTAGCCAGAGAAAATCTTGAGTCATCTCAGCAGTCAATGAAAATCAAATATGATAAAAGCACCTCAAAACGGAAGTTTGAACCAGGTCAAAAAGTTCTTGTTCTACTTCCAATTCCTGGCAAACCACTCCATGCTCGTTACTTTGGGCCATACCTAATTGATAAGAAATTGAGTGATTTAATTACATCATAATAACACCTGACAGGCGAAAACAAAAACAGCTATGTCACATAAATATGCTTAAGCCATATTTTGATAGGGATAATCCTACTATAACTCAGCCTGTCAGTGCAGTCAGTTCAAACCATTATGAAGATAGTGATACTGAAACTGACTTGAGTGATAATACTCTAAACTCAAAGCTGGGCTCGGTCAAGCTTCAGAACTCAGAAATCCTGGAGAAGCTGGAGTCTACAAAGTTGACACACCTCCAGCCAGAACAACAACAACAGCTGAAAGAACCAATCCATGAACATTTGTTTCAAGATGTTCCAACGAGGACAAACGTCATCTATCACGACGTCAATGTTGGGGACAGTAAGCCTGTAAAACAACATCCATACAGACTGAATCCACAAAAGCGAAATATCTCCAGGAAGAAGTCAAATACCTGCTGGACAATGACTTTATTGAACCCAGTAAAAGTAACTGGAGTTCGCCGTGCATACTTGTTCCCAAATCAGATCACAGTTATCGTATGTGCACGGACTTTAGGAAGGTCAACACTTTAACAAAGACAGACACTTTCCCAATCCCGAGGATTGATGACTGCATCGACCGAGTGGGAAAAGCCAAGTACGTGACGAAATTTGACCTACTGAAGGGATTTTGGCAAGTCCCTCTGACGGATCGTGCTCGTGAAATATCCGCCTTTGTTACACCAGAAGGATTGTTCCAGTACAAGGTGATGCCATTCGGAATGAAGAACTCTCCGGCAACGTTCCAACGGATGATCAACGACGTCATATCCGGGCTAGACGGGTGTGCAGCCTACGTTGACGACGTCGTCCTGTATAGTGACACCTGGGAGGAACACATCAAGCTCATGCGGAAGTTCTTTGAGAGACTGAGCAAAGCAATGTTGACTGTCAACCTTGCCAAATCTGAGTTCAGTTGGGCAAGGGTGACTTACCTTGGACATACCTTAGGACAGGGTGAGATAAAACCAGTGCATCTAAAATCAATGCCATTTCAACTTTCACCATACCAAATTGCAAGAGACAGCTGATGCGCTTTCTCTGTATGGCTGGTTACTACAGAAAATTCTGTCTTAATTTCTCCACCATTACTGAGCCTTTGACTAACTTACTTAAAAAGAACGTGAAGTTTGTTTGGTCTGAACAGTGCTAACAGGCATTTGATACACTTAAAGCCATACTGCAAAGTGCCCCAGTGTTGTCTGCACCAGATTTCACTTTGCCATTCAAATTAGCTGTAGATGCTAGTGATACGGCTGCTGGTGCTGTTTTATTGCAAGAGGATAGTCATGGGACATCCTGTTTGCTACTTTTCACACAAATTTAACAAATCCCAGAGAAACTACTCTACAATTGAAAAAGAGTGTTTATCTTTGATATTAGCTTTACAGCATTTTGAAGTTTATGTTACTTCTTCAAATCAGCCAATAGTGGTTTATATTGATCACAACCCTCTTGTTTTTCTGCAGAAATTTAAAGGCAAAAATCAGAGATTGCTAAGATGGAGTTTAATGTTACAGGAGTTTAATCTTGATATTAGACATATCAAAGGCAGAGACAATTTAATTGCAGACTGTCTCTCTCGTATTTAGAGTTTATTGTTGTTCACTTTCAAGAAACTTTACTTTAGAGTAAAACAAAATTTGAGTACTTAAATCCTTTTCAAGATTACATTTGTAAAAGAAAGATTTTTCTTTGAAAAATTTTCTTTTTTTTTGAAGAGGGGGTGTGTTATGTAGGTCATTTACCCCACACTCATCATGACCTGAGTTCAATTAGTCTAGAACATTCTCTAGGTCACTGCCCTTGATGACCTCACAACCTTGAATTCAATTAGTCATGTTTGGAATGTTCTGGAAAGTTGATTAGTTGTGTAAGGGAGATAATTTTAGAACAGTAATTAGCATGTCAATAAAAGTTCTAGATTGTTCTTATATGCCTTTATAAAAGGGACGTGCACAGCTTCCAGTCAGACTTTTGGGATCGTGTCTCTTGTGTGTTACTAAACTCCAGCAGTAGTCATTCTCAAGACTTTCAAGCCTTCACTGTCAACGCTGGATTTATACTGTGGACTTTGTGCAGCTTCAAGCCTGCAAGCCAAAGGACTGTTCATTCATCCGACTGACTGTTACAACTCTGAGACTGGAGCTTTGCCGTCCCAGCTGAGATAAGTAGTCTGTACACTTTTAAAGCTTGTACTCTGTCCCTGACTTAGCAATTAGTTTTGTTTTCGTAATAAATTTTGTTTAAACGGAAACTGCTGAGTTCACCCTTTTGTTCGTTTTCTCTGCACGTAACAATATATATATATATATATATATATATATATATATATATATATATATATATATATATGAAACTTAACTATATTTCATTACTTTGCACTTGAAGTAATTTTGTATTTTCGTTTTGTTAATAACGCTCGGCTTTTGCAATATATATGTAGATATCTATATATGTATAGCGCTCTGATTTGGCATCAAACACTAGATAGATAAATGTCTTCACAACCCTTGCTGTGGAAACGAAGCTATCACAACCAGTGGGTTTTTATTTGTCGTGGTCCAAACTTCAATGTGAAGCTGTTGTCTTGGAGACGTCGATATGCCTTTTGTTGACAGTCTATTAGACTGTTGGTGTCAGCTTTTATGCCAGGTGGCATCTCCAAATTCCATACAGCTCAGTTCCTAAATGTTGGGTATAGCATTGCTATGTATCACGGTCTGTCGCGTTATTCAAACAGACCTGTGACAAGCGTTGCAGTCCATCGGATTTTTGCAGTGTTTTGGTGACATTTTGTGAGCAAGTACTTGCAATCACGATACAGCCAAATGTTTATCATTTGGCATAACCACTGTTCTTTGAGATTCGTTACACCAGCATAGAAAACAGTTTTTCTTGAAATTTCCCCACAGCTCTACCAGACAAAAAAGACTTTGAAAATTCCAAAAGAAGTACTCAGCGTTTTCGATATATTTACTAATTTCTGTACAAAATTTCAATATCGTCAGAAAGAAGATCAGCGCATATCCAATCTTATCGAATCCGCTGGAATTGCCATGAATAAAGTCTTGTTGACAGCTTTCCGTTGAAGTAGAACGTGCCTCGGAGACAGATATTTGGACTCTCAATTTTTTCTTCAATACTTTAAATTTCTAGTCTATCTCTTGTTTAGACTTATATTAAAGCTCCTGGAGTAATAAAAATTTTAAGCATCTTAACTTTTAGAAAACCGAAAACTGTATACTTCCCCAAAGAGTTAACACAGCCTCTCAGGCATGGCGGTCATTTTGCAAATATCAGTAAATGTTCGCTAATTCGTTCCCAAGGTTCCAAACTTTGCACTGTGACCCCTGATTTTTTTATTTGGTAAGAGAATGGTTGAAAGTTAGGAAAGATTGAGCAAAAGTTGAAGTCTTTCGCTTTCGAGACGCACACTGCCTTAAGGTTGGCCAAATACATGCAGGAAAATTTCTTCACTCAGAAATTTCACCGGCCCATGTGTCTACTCAGTTGAAACTTGAGGAAATTCGAAAACAGAAAAGAACGAGCATGAAAGCGACAAAGGTCAGAATGTAATCAGAAGCCTTTCATAATCACTGACCTTAAACCTTTTGGATCCTGTGTGAAAGGTCATGTTTCTCTTTTTTTTAAAAAAGAAAGTGTGGCTAACCCCTCTATCATTGGTTTATCCATTGAAAAGGTAAGCTATAAATAGACTGGCAAACTCGATAACACATTTACTCACGCCTGACCCAACTGCTGGGTGTTTCGAACATCAGCTGGGGCATCGTTGTAAAGGAGAGAACAAAACGAAAAGGAAACTACGTACTATTATTGATTATGATGTAATCCTGTTGAGGTGGAGTGTGTGCTAAGTGTAAATTTGTGTTTTCCACTACTAAAATTCCCATTGAAACTAGCTTATGAATCCACCGAAGAGGTATGCCGAGATTAACTTCCACATATCATGAATAGAGAATAACTCTCGGCTACACTGGTCGGCTATAGTTGGAACGGTCCGAAAAGGCTGCTGTGTCATCTGTGTCCTAAATTTGTAGGAGAACCATTTTATCGTGTACAGGTTTCATCGCACATGTCAGTCATCTGCAATCGGTGTACTGTACCCAGACTACTCATTAACCAATATAAAGGTACAGCATAGAACATTTCAGTCACACAATATTTGGCACATTGCGGAATATGTGTACCGTAACCGTTAGCAGGACTTCAGTAGACATCCAACACACAGGCGCTCCTTAGCTGGATAGTCTGCTAAGTAGATCGATTTTCGGCTCGATCTATCGATACCGTAGTCGATATGTCCGCCACTGTATTTAGGTTGCAGTGGCGGGCATATCGACTACGGTATCGATAGATCGAGCCGAAAATCGATCTACTTAGCAGACTACCAAGCTAAGGAGCGCCTGTGATCCAACACTAGACCACTTAGCCCATGTCAGGCAGGACAATAACATTTAAGGTAGAACTCGCCCCGGGGACAGTTTTTCGGACTCTTAAGCTTTTACAATATTCGTTTGACCTACCACTTATGCATGGGGCTCATTTCACTAAAAGCTTTTATAGTAAGAAACATTTTCACCGTCTTAGTTTTTGAAAATCAGGAATTGTATTTTTCTCCCATAGAGATAACACAGGGATGGCGGCCATCTTTAATTTCAAATATCTGAGTGTATTTGGTAATTTGTTTCTCCAGTGTCAAAATTTGCAAGGAGACCCCCGATATTTGATTTTGAAAGATAATGGTTGAATGTTTACTTGAGAAAGCGAAAGATTAAGTCTTTCATTTTGGAGGCGCGAACTATACAACAGATGACTTATCACGCCCATCATCATGGCGTTTTACTGACAATGTAATTACATTTCAGATAAAAATACTTTTAATGTCTGTTGCCAGGAAGACGACAGAAGAGTGGAAAAACTAGTTTCCGGTTTCAAATAACATGCCATTGGGTTTATTCTTTTGCCATATCCTATAACAAGATCCTCTTTTGTAACTTGTTTGAACTGGTTCGAAATATTGCAAAGCCGTCTGTTGCGATTCTTTTCAAGTAAATCCCATGTTCCCGGTCTAGCATCAGATCGAACACAACTTATATGCAGATATTGAAATGAATTTAAACCTAAATCTCTTCGATGTCATTCTCCTCTCAGGTAATATTATTACGGAAAGAGTGAGGGCGTGCGAAAGGCCGTATACTGTTGTAATTAAACCCCTTGGCAGCGAAAGTAAATGTGATAACGAAATCAGCATCATCGAAATTGTAAACATAGGCTTTAGTTTTGAATGATATTATGGCAAAGATTAATACTTAAAAATCTGTAAGTACGATTTTATTTCACAGACCAATAATAAAGCATTTATTAAACACGCCTGGCACAACTCACTGGGTAGTCGAGTATATGGCCAAGAAAAATAACAAGTTTGTTTCTCATCCTCAAGCGTGTCAATTCAGATGCGTCGCGTCAACCTTTTTTTCTGCTCATGTGGAAACGCAAAAATGTGCGACGATAGTGCATAACACAGTGCTGTATGAAACAGAACTGTGAACAAAATAACTGACACTAACATTCCATTCAAAACTGTACACATATGTCACTGTTATATTAAGCTGTCAAAACTGTGCATTGCTGCACTAAAAGTCAAACCGCAGAACTGGTGCGATACAAAAATACTAAAGCAACACTGCTGTGCAATTATCTCTACGTGCATTCCTATGTTGTTTTCATGATTTTTGCGCGTTCTTGTTTGTTGAAAAATAAAAAAAAAATGGGAAGAAAAAAAACCGCGTCACCGCATCATTTTTGCAATATGTCTAGGATGAGAAACAAACTTTTTATTTTTCTTGGCCTAATATAGAGTTTTGATTGGTCACTTGCCACATAGGTCACAGTACTCGTTAAATTGGTTATTTAACTCTTGTAATTACTTTTTAGCATATTTTGGCAGACAAAAAATCTCATATTCGTTCTGGTGATGGCATTGGGGACGAGAAAGCGCGTTCCGATGCTTAATCTGTGATAAGTTAACTTAAAAATGTGTATTTCTCATTTGTCATGACTCATTAGGTATTTTGCCCATAACATCGTGGAACTACCTGAAGAGAACTATTTTTTAATACTCTGAGTATCAAGCATTCGAGAAAATGATGAAAAAACTTACAAATCAAAACTATTGAGGAAAAAACCCACATTTTACAACTCTCAACATGTGTCTTCCTAAATGAATCTGAATGTATGTACATATATATTTATTGCAAATCTGGCAGTTCAACTAAAAGCGTAGACAGGTTTCAAAATTTCAAATGCGGAACTCGAGCAAAAGAGGGTCCATGATACTATCGATTACAAAAACACTATGATCACATCTCAGAAAGAGGAACTTTGGGGAAGGTCACAATTTTCATAACGGACTCAAACCCCACCCCCTCCCCAAGTTTCATCAGGTTCATCCCTCCCATAATGCTTCATAAGCAATACATGCAGTGTACAGACGCGTTTAAGGCCAAGAAAACTAAAAAGTTTATTTCTCATCCTCGCGCGCATCAATTCAGACCCGCCACGTCAACCTTTTCTTTTCTGCTCATGCGGGAATAAAATGTAAAAACCCGCAAAAAACGCGACGACAGTGCATAACACAGTGCTGTATAAAACAGAAATGTGAAAAAAAATAACTGACACTAAGATTCCATTCAGAACTGTACACATATGTCACTGTTATATTAAGCTATCATAACTGTGCATTGCTGCACTAAAGTCAATCTACAGAACTGTTGCCATACAAAAATGCTAAAGCAACACTGCTGTGCATTTATCGCTGCGTCCATTCCTATGTTGTTTTCATGTTTTTTGAGTGTTCTTGTTGATTAAAGAATAAAAAAAATTGAGAAGAAACAAAAAGCCGCGTCGCCGCATCATTTTTGCTATATGTCTAGGATGAGAAATAATCTTTTTATTTTTCTTGGCCTCAGCCTATGCTTGTAAAATCTCTGTGCTGTATACTTAACTTGAGACTAAAACACGGGGTCGAATAACGTACTATAGTTTTCTTTCATGTATTTTTAACTCTTAAACTATAAGATTCCAAAGACTTCGCAGATTTAAATAAGTTATCTAAGATTTAAACACAACTAACGCCCGAACAAATCACAGGAAATGTTTTGAATGAACATTTTTTCTTTTCCTTCTCAAAAAGATTCAATAACAGAGTTTTCGTTGCCTTGTAATAAATTAACATTTCTTACAGAATCATACAATGGTGAAACGTCATCATACGATGTTAAAACGTTAACACTTACTGAAACCACAGATTCAATTCTGGAAAATTCGTCGCCTATGCCTTGCAATGACAGTAAAAAGTACGTAAGCTTCTACATCCACATCGATATAAGTTGTCTTTCTATCAAAGAATGTGTATTGTCTATGTATCTATAACATGTATCTATAGCATGTAGTATGTATGTATGTATGTATGTATGTATGTATGTATGTATGTATGTATGTATGTATGTATGTATGTATGTATGTATGTATGCCTATGTTTTAAGCGCGTATGTATGCATGTGGAAAACAAGTATTTTGAGTTTACAAAATTGCCTCACAAGTATGATTCATTTACTCATGAACATAGAAACTAATTTTTACTAAAATTTTCAGGAATGTATACGGCACCTGTTACTGTGGGCCGTGGAGTGGAAAAGGAGATGGCTCACGCGACTTGGAAAGGAAAGTTCTTGATCAGGTTTGCTCGCAAACATTCCATAACTTTACCATTTCCAAATTTGTTCAACACTGTCTGCCTTACCTGAACCCATCAACGGAAAGTCCTGTATTTCAAATACATCGTACACAAGTGTTTTAAATCTGTAATTTGGAACCACATTTTTGTTTAGACCATCGGTCAGCATAACACGTCACAAGAGCTTTTGATGTATTTAACAATATGCTAACAAACAGCTTCCGTGTAGAGGATGTAAAAATACGTATACAGTTTTTCATATAATGACGTCAGCTAACTGCCACGATGCGTCCTGCAAAGAACATACGTTTAATGTATTGATGCACTGGTTTAGAAAAGACTGTTTAGTCACTGAACCAAAAGAACAGCTCCCATTGACTTAAAGGTGCATGATTATTTGGTGTACCAAATTGCCGATTAAAATGTAATATAAAACTTTAATTAATTTTTATAAAATATAAAATATAAAACTCGTATGTATACAACTTACATGTAGGTATAGCAGCAGCATTGTGTATGATTGTCAACTTACATCAAAGAGATGTGATGTGGTACGGATGTTTTTGCAATTTTTTCGGTATAACACGCGATTACTTGACAAAATATACTCAAAGAGGGATTCATATCTTGTTGACAAACCAATACGTTTTGTTACAATTATGTACCTCCGGACATCAATCAAAGACTGAAAGCATAGTCATAGGAAAAGTATGATAATATTTCGACTGTCTAATGCTTTCTATCCTCAACGCATTCAATAGTTAAACTTGCACAATCACAAAATAGTTCATTAAGAAATCAAGCACAATGTGAACCACAGTTTATGATCACTGCACTGATACTGCAACGTTTGTAAGTAAAACATTAAATACGCAATACAAAACATAATTTATTGCTGCATAATATTATTTTTGCTCAGTTATTTTCAAAAGCTCGGGCAGATACTCAAAGCAGTCTATATAGGCTACATTTAAAATAATTCACAAACTAAGAAGAGTATAGTACATCAAAGTGCGCCTTGCTTATACTGAAAGTGATTTAAATAATGAAAATTCTCATAGACTACAACTTCCCTCATCACAGTATGTTTTTAAAACCTTAATGTGCATTGCTGAAAATTTATCATATATTACTACACTTTAAAGAGGCACTCCCACTTGGTTACATTTTTAAAACACATTTTTTTAATGCCAACGGTCGATATTTGACATGGCGACTGCGCGCGGATCGCGAGATATCGATAAAAACATATCCTCAAAAAAGTTAAAGTTTGAATTCCGGTGGCCCGCCTGAATTCAGCTTCCGAACATAGAACGTTCGGCACTGGGGCCATTGTCAACTAAGCTATGGAGTACGAGTCTACGCTGACACTGCTGTACGCCACAGCAGTACCACTCTCGTCGGTGAGCGGTCATGTCCCATGGGAGAAAGCCGAGTCCTACTGACTCGGCAAAAAAAACGCAAAACAAAGTTTCCTGATTCCACCAGAATTCGCATAGGTGACTAGCACAGATAGGTGCGGTTGATACATAGTATGCATAGTGGCCGCCGCGTGGTATGCGCGCATACCGCACGCGGCGGCCGCTCTGTATCGAACCACGCGTAACTGTGTGGCAGACGACAAAATGTAGTCATCAGAGGCACTAATATTTTACAAGTAAAAACTGATATCTATGTGGTATTGTTTAGAAATTGAATACAACTGATTGAGAATAATGAAAACGACAAAAACTAAGGAGAAGTTTTAAAAAAGAATTACAAGAAGTAAAGGCATTGATAATGATGTATATAAAGTCATCGCAGTAAGAGGTAAATTAATTGCGTCATTCGAACGTTTTTGGACTCCTTAGAATATCGTCAATCAGCACGACAACACACTTTCGGGGGATTTCGGGTCACAACCAGAAACGATCGTAAAACTTCGGGATGTGAAAAATACGTTCGGGAAATGACATGTTTTTATCGATATCTCGCAAACCGCGTGGAGTCGCCACGTCAAATATCGACCGTCGTCATAAAAAAAAATGTGTTTTAAAAATGTTACCAAGTGGGACTGCCTCTTTAATACTCACCACAAAATCCTAACTTTAACGCAATGTAACTTTAACTAAAAATCTGAATCATTGTTGCACAAACAATTGTAATAGTGATCACAACATCTGCCTGATCGTAACTACCACTCAATCATTCAATGTCTAAAATAACTCAAATTTTTAGGTTTTATCCAAATCATCATGTGGTATCTTGCTAAAATACGTTTAATTTCAGCTTTCAACACAATTTTATTGAACTTTCTCACTCTTATCCGTAATGCAGACCTAAAATAACATTTTTTATGTAGTATCTATTGAAATGACGTCATCGTGACCCAATTACTGACCACTGTTGTGATAGTAGTATGTTTATTATAGTGACATGTAATTACTAAAGTATATAACTAAAAGAGAAAAATGCAAGATGAATTACCCAGCCCATTGGGCTAATAAGTCACTATGAAATACATATTCATTCAAAAAGTCATAGAGGGTGCTATATAGTTAGAATACATTGACAAATTACATTTAGAAACATCATATTATCAAACAAAGAAATCTCACAAATCACTAATTAGGAACATACAGAACATTTCGCCGCCTATTAAAGGCTCTAACAATACATTTTGAGGTTGTCTAAGTTGGTAGTAATATAGTAGCTTCTTTCAAACGCTTTCCATTGGTACCATACACACCATAGTTGTAATTATCAGAGGGTATTTTAAGAGCAACTTTACCCCTTGTGTCAATGGACACGGCCTTACCTGAGTGCCTACCAAATATACTTCAAAACGCCCAATGCCCAGGTGTTAAACAAACGCAAATTCACTGGGTAAATGATAGGCTTTCAAAAGAAGGACTGTCTGCAAATTTTGGAATTGGGTGGGGGGAGGGGGTTCACTTCTGCTGGTACATAGTCTAATTTCGTAGCAAAGCAACACACAACATATTGTTTTTGGAAAAGACGTTTTAAACTTGCGTGATTTCTTTTCAGATCTACCACGCTACAAATGGAGATCATTGGAATAATTACAGTTTGTGGCTTGTTAACGGTACGGATCATTGTCAATGGTACGGTATATGCTGTAACCAGCAAGGATTTGTATCGAAGATTTTATTGTATGTGAACAATATGACTGGTCACCTCCCAGACGTATCCAGGTTGGAATATTTAGACTGCTTGAATGTGAATTCAAACCGCCTCAAGGGAAATCTGATTGACTTCTTGAAGCCAAACATGACGAACTTACAAAACTTGACCATCTCTTTCAACAACTTCTCAGGATTTCTAGAGGGCGCGCTGATCAGAAACATGCCTCTGCATTTTGTGCAACTCAGTTTGAACCCAAACATCACGGGTGATCTACCGATTGAGCTCTGTGATAAGACTAACCTGACGGTTCTCAGTGTTGGCGAGACGGCCATAACAGGTGCCATCCCTGAATGCCTTGGCGAAAATAAACCACATTTACGATTTCTTGATTTTGAATACACAAAGATGAAAAGTCGATATCCAGAATCATTACTCGAGTTAAAGGCAATTCAATGGTTACACATGTCGCAGATGGGTCTGTATGGAGAACTGCCGGCAAATTTTGGTGAAAATTACCCAATCCTAGCAGCGATAATGATGGCCAATAACAATGTGACAGGCATACTTCCAGATGTGACAGGCATACTTCCAGAGTCCGTCGGGTACTTGAAAAATCTCACACTTTTTGACATGTCGTTCAATGCCATACATGGCAAAATTCCAGAAAACTTCACTGTTTTACAAAATTTGAGCAGTTTTTCTCTGAAGGGTAACCAAATCACATCTTTACCCTCTAAAGCATTTGAATATGAAACACTCCGCTATCTTGACCTTTCACAAAATCCACTCAATGCTACGTTTTCCGACGTTTGCACTTTCATTCAAGCTTGCAGTCAACTTGCCTGGTTGAATTTATCGGATACCGGTCTGAAGGGCCATCTTGACCGGGCACTCTACAACTTCGTATACATGAATTCAATTGATCTGAGTCACAACAGACTTAGCGGTAGGATACCACTGACAACCAGGGACATGCCATTCTTGACAAACTTCGACTTGTCGAACAACAATCTTCGCGGTGAGCTCCCTTCAACGTACGTCATTATGTCTGCTTTACGATACTTGAATATTCGTAATAACGCTAAAATGCGAAGTCATTCCGGTCGTTTAGACAGTGGACTGTTTACAATTGATGAGAACAATATGGTAAATGCAAAAAGTGGGAACTTTTCCTGCCCCAGTGTTAGTCTAGTCAAACGAAACACGGCCGAGTGCTTTGTTGATATGGATCCCAATTACTATGATTATCACCAATGTACCTGCAATGAGCATTTCTTCGGAGAGAGGGGGCGCTGTCGACGCTGTCTGGATCGCGGAACGTGCCCTGGAAAAGCAGTAGTGAGCAACATGACTTGGCCATCCAACTATTGGCCGTCACCTTCGCCTTACAACGTAGGTCGTTTTGAAAAGTGCTCGGTCTCCGAGGCAGAGGACCCAGTTTGCAATGTCAACGGCACCTGTCAATGTCATCTTCATATCGACGAATACAAAAACGAAGAAAATATAGTCTGCGACGAGGCATGTATCTGCAAATCATACCATGCTGGTCGGCTGTGTTCACAGTGTGCGAGTGAGAAATATTACCAAGACAGCAAACACACTTGCAGACCGTGTCACCAGGACGCATATAAAGTTCTCACCGGAATTTCTAGCATGACCGTATTCTGTATTATCATAGCGTGGTTCGTGCGCTGGCGAGTGAAAAGACAAACGTTCATTCGTACTGCATTGACAAGTGGCCTCCAGGTCGCATTGTTGCTTATTCACTTAATTCTTTGCGCTCTAGGTCATGCTCCATTTTGGGGATTCCAACTGACGTTCATCGTTGTTGTTGCCAATTTGTCAGGACTCTCAGGAAATTCACAGGGCATCCTCAACGGTTTTGTGTTTTACGTTCAACTTCTTGACGCTACTTTGCGTACCTACCCAGTCGCGCCTAAGGAAATCTATGAAATGGTATATGTCGTACGTGATGCATTCAGTTTCCAGCTGTCTAGTTTGAAATGTGTAATGGTTAAATTATATGAACCGCCCGGACAATTAATAATCATGCTTGTTCTTCCCATTATCTCAATCGCACTTCTTGTTATCCTAATCGTAACAGGAGCATTGGTCTATTATTGCTATCATTCTCGAAAAGATCAACGCGATGCGCTCGGCGAACGAACACCTCTACTGCAAGCAAATGAACATTTTAATATTATTGATTGGAGACCATTCTGGAAGTTTGCCTACCATTGTGGAGGGGTAGCAGTCTTTGTTTTAACCTTGCTGTATTTCCCGATTATAAAGTTGTCGTTGATGGCGCTGACAATATGTGATGCAGATGAAGCCACTGGATTTCTCTACATGCATAATTATCCAAACGTACGTTGTCAGGGATATCTTTGGAGGACATACTTGAGATTGTCCTCCGTTTCCTTGGCCATCTATGGAGTCCTGACGCCAGCAGTGTTTGGTGTAATATTGAAGATATTCGTGCCAAAACGACGTCGACTCGCTCAAATCACCGATCCATCTGCTCACATTAAACGCTCCCTCGAAAATATCGATAATTTTCTTGGAAAGTTTTTTAAACCTTACAAATCTGGTTTTGAATATGTCGAGATAGGTTACATATTCCGCAAACTTTGTCTTGCAACGCTTTTCTCATGCGTGCCACAAGGCTCGGCCTTGCAACCCGTCTCCATCGCTGTAGTATTCGCCATATGCATACAACTTCATAACTCATTTCGTCCCTTCCAAGGGACTTTAGAAAACTTTCTCGAGGGGGCGTCATTGTGGACGTTGCTCTTCACTGTGTCATGTGCTGGCTACCTGTATCTAGCCAATGTAGACGTACATAATAATGTAACCATAGTATTCATCTTGTACGCGCTAGTCGTTCTAAATTCTCTGGTATTCGTCAGCTATATCATTTCACTGCTGTACAGGCTGTCAGATCGTCTGCCCTGCTTCAAAACCAGAGCCAAGAGGGAGGAACTCGAGCGCGTTCTTGATTACAACCCAAAGCAAGAAAGGAAACCGAAAAAGACGAGAAAGAAGCCCGCGGTTGCCCGACCGTGCTCTGTACGTCGTTTCTATGGCAAGCCAGGTCTACAAAATTTAAGGAGGAGAAAAATATATCCGAAGCAGCTGCGTGACAATCGACGAACTAGGTTGGCATCTAAAAGAGATCAAGACGAAGCGGCATCGATTGTCAATGAATGCGATTCAAGGTATTCTGTTTAAGCGGATGATTGCAGAAATCATAACGATAAATAGATGCTTATTAAAATAAATTTATTTATCTATTTATTTATGTCTATTTTTATTAGCAAATGTATTCTCACAATCGTGACAGCATTGGTTTAAAGATCGACGGAAGTAATGTCATTTGTACCACCAATACTATTTGAAGGATACGCTATGCATGCAGGCCCGAAGCTGAACAAAGATAAAACGGAGGGTATGAATTATGTAAAAAACCCAACATGGATCAATGATTAATTTCATGAGCAGATAAAAGTTAAAGACAATAATTGTCTATTTGGACATGATGCAAATCAAATGGAGAATAATTTGTGTGGAAAGAAAATTTGAAAGTATTGGATCAATATTGCTTATATGGAAAGATATATCTTTACATATTTGGAATACTACTATTTGCAATGTTTTGCTGTTTTAAAATGTGTTGTATCTCGATGTATGATTCTGAGTATGACAGCTTTTGCGACGTATAAGGCAAAGATGCTAAATGTATAGATGTACAGTGTTTATGAAGCGTTTTCTCAAGAAATAGTTACTGATCACAAAGAAAAGTGAATGCATGTATATTAGAGAATGGTTGGGTAATTCTATGAGGCTAAAGATATGAATATGGCATCTTCTTCAAAAGAGACTCTTGTCCTTTTTTCAATAGCATGCGTAGGTGAGATATATTGTAATTTGCCTTGAAGCTGAAAAAATAGAATGTATATATGTTAATGTTAAGAATAATAAGAAGGTATTAAAAAGATGTTTCGTAGAAAAATAGTATGAGTGTAAATTCTCCCAATACTCGTGTGTAGCTGCACACTCTCCAAACTTAACGAGAGCTGTGACAGAATTAGCCCATGCACCTTTTTTATTGTACACATATGCACTTGTAACCATCCTATTCTAATCAAGAGCATCTATGTCAATTTTCCAACGTTTATAAATGTACAGATATTGCTAGTTTTACATTGAAAATAATATTCATAGTTTTCTCATAGGTCCCATGTAAAGTGGATCCACAAAATCAAATTTCTTGTACACATATGCACTTGTAACCCTCCTATTGCAATGAAGTACATTTATATCAATTATCCAATGTCTATAAATGCACAGATATTGCTAATTTTATATAGAAAACAATATTCATAGATTTTTCATGGAGTCCAAAGTAAAGTGGATCCACATTTTCGGTGAAATTCCAAAATGAAATTTCTTGTACACATATGCACTTGTAACCATCCAATTCAATCAAGTGCATCTATATCAATTATCAAACATCTATAGATAAAGCAAATACTAGTATTGCTAGTTTTATATTGCAAAAAAAAATTGTTTAAAATTTTCCATAGACTACCATGTATAGCAAATCAACATCGATGAAATCTAAAAATCAAATTTTTGTACACAATTCACTTTTTACCTGCCACTTATTGACCTAAAGCAAAGTACATTCACATGAATTATCGGACTAAATAAACATAGAGATATACCTCCTTTGTATGGGAAATATGGTGATAGTTTACTCAATAGACTCTCATGCATTATAATTTGATATGTTTGGACGAAGCACTGTATCAGCCACATTTTGTCTTCCTTTGACCGGGGGGGGGGGGGGGCTTCAAAATTATAGCAAGTCAGAAAAGGGTTTTGAACGCATTGTGAGTTAACGGAGCATTTGAAAAAATCTGCAAATTTTTCTTAGAATCTCCTCCGACGTGTTTGTGAATGCAGCCTAGGGCTTTCTCGCACGCATCTGCCTGTTATCTAGTAGCCTTCTCATAGCTGGCTAATAACAGCTGCTAGCGGACTAGTCAGGCTTTCTCAGAAGTCATCAAATGTTGCTTGGCAGCCAGCAAACATCTAGCTAAAAAGGGCTGATAGCTAGTTAAAACCTGCTAAGAGGAGCTGAAAACGGCTAATAGCTTGAATGGCTGACTGGCCAGTCCTTCTCGGAAGTCACTGTTACTTAGCTGATGGCTACCCCTAGCTATCAGCGGCGACCAACATCCCATGAAAATTCAGAAAGTTTAGCCAAGAAAATCTAGAAACAAGCTATTCATATCGTCAACCTAGCTATTAGCCATCTAGCTGATTCACTGTACATTAGAGGCTATGAGAAAAAAGTATGAATATTTTTTTATGATACAAAACTAACTTAATCTGTTTTTATAAGTGGTTGACAAATGATATAAGTGTACGAGGTGTACTTGATTCAGATGTGGACAACAAATATGACATTGGAATATCACCCAAAATTATAATTTCACTTCTCATGGTTGTCTACGAGTAAACTATTAAATATTTACCCCGACAAAAGTTACTATATCTGTAGTATACAAGTATATATGTATATATTTAAGTAGATAAGTAAGTGTTGTTAAATATTGACTTACAGGCTGTAATATGTTTGCATCATTGTATAAAAAGTACATTAGCCGTACCTTTGGCCAATCATGTGTGTTTTTTTCTGCGTATTGACTGCAGTATCTTGTTCAACTCCAACAGCATGCTAGAATAACAAAATTATGTTTGGCTAATATTCGGTATATGCATGTGTAAAGACCATAATCATAGTTATTGATGACAAATGACTTCTAGTCCTGACTCGCATTCAATTTTAAACAATAACAATGCTGACTGTATACGTATGGCTGTGCTGGACTTTTCATCACGCTTCAGGAAGTAGAGCAAGAAACAGGAGAGGATGCACAAAACAAAACCATCATAAAGTTAGCCAAACGTTATAGCTTAAATCAACAATTCGACTTGGTTTGTATCAATCAGAGACAGTTTTGTTTCGAGTCCCCTTTTTAAGTCCCAAATCCTTTCAAGTGCCCCAACATACCCTTGATATTTTCAAGTTGCCTTCAGAGGTGTACTTACATAGGAAGTTACAAGAGTGACATTTATTTATGTGTACATTGAAGACGTCTCATAGATATATTGTATGAATATTGTAAAACCAAGAAGGTGTAGTATTTAGGTCTACCTAGGGATTATTTCACACAGGCAGGCGTAGTTTCTAATGACCAAGACACTTACATTTTTCTGTTTTGAGTGGTAAAGGAATCACCTATGCTACGTAGTAACAGTGTTCATTTATTTGAATAAATAGTTTTGTTGCAAATTAAATTAGGGGGAGAAAGTTGCGATTTGTAGAACCAAGAAAATAACATAAAGTCACAGGGCTTATTGAACGGTACGGTAATCGCAGTCAATTTCTATGTGATTGCATGTAAGTGGATTTATACTCACACTCGATTAAATGCCAATGACATGTTTTGCATTATCTGTTATTTAAAGACGTACCCCTAAATTAATGTTTGTAAAAGTGAACCGAAGATTATGCAAAAGTAGAGAATGTTTATAATAAACCTCTTCCAGCAGATTAGAACAATAGATAAGGAAATGGCAATCACGCCGATATAATGGCATATTTCATAAAATTTGTAAAATGACAAAATTGGTAGAGTTGGGAAATAAAGGTTCACAAAAAAGCATCGATGATGTAACAAATGCGACAGAACGTTTTTACTTTATGACATTTAAGGAAGAAGACCAAGTTGCGTAAAGTTTAAAGTAACATTATCTAATAAACATCCTTGCTTTTACCACATACAAGGAGAAAAACATGGTGTAATTTGATATACATAAATGTATGCCAAGTATATTAGCTATCATTACTAAATGAGTAATTTTGCAGTATTTCCTGATAAAATTGGTATACGTACCTCCAAACATCTACTCTCAATTAAATAGCTAGGGTACTGGATATTTAGGGGAATGTGTAAAGAAAGTGAAAAGCTAATTCTTCAAACTAAACAAATAATTGGACTGCCTCCATAACAAACCCATCTGTTATTTTCAAGAAAATAATTTATCTTAGTCCAAAATACTTGAACGATAGAAAAATCTTGTATCTTTCATCCAAGTGTAAATTTAATTTGTTTTCTTTTTCTCATTTATTTTGTCTGTTCTTTCCGACTCAAGTTTTGGCAGTCTCTTGATCACACAATATTGCAGAAACAAAGTTTTCATACCGTAAATAAACAAAAAATGTATAAAATACATTTTATGCCTATAAATGATTATTTGAGATGTTAAATATAGAGCAAATTAATACTTTAACAGAACAATAAATATTAACTTTATGAAACCAGGCAAATACATGAATTCATATTTAACTTTTCCATGTGTGGGGGGGGGGGGGGTCAGTCAAAATTCTGTCTTGAAGAGGTGGTTACTCAAATTCATCATGGTTGGCCGGAGGCGGGGAGGGGGTAGTCCGTGGGCGGGAGGGGCCCACCGTGCACCCCCCATAAACCTACTACATGGGTATTTTTTTGTTCTTTGGGATCTGCTGAACTAGAAAAAAGATGTTAACATTGGATATTTTGGGATGCACTACCTGTCTGCACTGGCTTTTGATTTATTTGTACCACAAAGATGGCGAAAAATGGGTAGGGGTAGGGGGTACTATATCCTCCCCTAAATTAAGTAAACTAGCATGAAATAGCACAAACCTTACATTTTTGGAAAGATCAGATATTGCTGTTTCTGAGGAATACCAACTTTAGAAAAATTAATTTGTGTACATAGAAAAGGCCGACTTTAAAATGAATTTTTTTGACAATTTTGAAATTTTTTACCCAAAATACCATGTAACAATTGTGATTTACTTTTTATTAAGCAAAATTTTCACAACTTTTTGTGATTGAATTATTTATTCCGACATATTAAACAAGAAAAAAAAGTGTTAACATCAGATATTTAGCTATACACTACTTCTCTGGCGTCAATTTTGAATTGCATGTATCTGTACGGGGTGTGCAAAAACTAGGGGTAGGGGTACAACATTCTTTCCTTGATGAAGTAAACTGGCTTGAAATGCCATATACCTTATAGTTTTAGAAAGCTTAGATACTGGTCTTTCTAAAATGCATAAGGTTTTAGTAAAAAAATATGACGTCATAGAATTGGATAACTTTAAATCGATTTTTTCTGGTAATTCAGCAATTTTAACCGGAAGAAAATACGATAACTATTGATTCCTCCCAATGAAGCAAATCAACCAGATTTATGGATGTTATTTACTAATGCCAATGTGCTGAAGAAGAAAATAAAAGTCAAATTGGGTATTTAAAATGCATTATTGTCTCTACTCACTAAAATTGCAAGTTTTGCTACATGGTATATCGTGAAGGGCATTTTATTGTTATGCAATGCAATGAACTAATGCACAGCCTTAAAAAGAAGACTAAAACGCACACACATAGTCATATTGCCATTTTCTCCTTAAAGTAAATAGATTGTTGATGACTGTCTATTTTTATAATATACTTTTTAAATATTTTTTTTAAAAACAATTTTGATAAGACGTATTTGGAAAATTGTCTATGCCTCCTTGTCTTACTTATACAGCAAGCATTACTAACAATCTATTAGGCCTTTGGCACAGGATAACAAACCTGTATTTTTCAGAAGCCTTGGGATCCCTAGAATAAGAAATAAGATTTTAACAGACAAAATATAGGGACTCAATAGCTGTTACGGTCATGTTTTGAAGGGTACCGCAAAATCACGATTTTGTGACCCACATGGATTTTTGTCAAACCTGTCTTCATGTACGTCATCTGCTGAGCTTACTGTTTAACATGACCTGGCTTATGGGGTATCATTAGAAAGGTAATTTATTCTTCTTGAAAATAGTATATAGCAATATGCAATATCTTCTATAGTTTTCATGAAATAGGGCCATAATTTACCCCATACCCCAAAATTTATGTCGCAAATTACTGTCAAATCTAATCTAAATTCTACCAATTATTTACCTAGACATAATACAAAGGGCAATGCTGTGTATTAACTTTGTGTTATTTGCTACAGGTACATGTTAGAAACCTGAAATAAACTTTTGACAGAAAAAATATTGGGATCCTGTAGCTGTAATAGTCATATTTTGAAGGGTTCCGCAAAATCACAGTATTACTGAATCACATTCGTTTTTGTTAAACCTGTCTTCTTGTAAGTCTTCTGCTGAGCTTATTTTGAACATAAAGAGGCATATGCGGTATCATTTGAAAGTTAATTTACTTTTCTTTAAAATGATATATTGCAATATGCAATATCTTCTATAGTTTTCATGAAGTGAGACCAAAACTTACCCCATACCCAAAGTTTTATGTCGCAAGTTACAGTCAAAACTAATGTCAAATTCTACCAATTATTTTCCTAGAAACTTTACAAAAGGCAATGCTTTGTATAAAATATATTGTATTTATGGTATAGGGAACATATCAAAAATATGAGTTAGACTTTTAACAAACAAAATATTGGGATTGAATGACTGTTACTTGCATGTTTTGAAGGGTACCGTGAAGTTAGAGTATTACCGACTCGCATATGTTTCTGTTAAATTTGTCGTCTTGTAAGTCATCTGCTGAGCTTACTTTTTACCATAACCTAGCTTATGGGCTGCCATTATAAAAAGACAATTTATTTGGCTTTAAAATAACATATTGTAATATACAATATCTTCTATAGTTGTCACGAAATTGGACCAAACCTTACCCCATACCCCAAAGTTTTATGTCGTAAATTACTGTCAAAACTAATCTTAAATTCTACCAATTATTTTCCTAGACATTATACAAAAGGCAATGCTTTGTATCAAATTGTTTTATTTGACACAGGTACATGTTAGAAACTTGAAATAAACTTTTAACACAAAAATATCCGGATGCTGTAGCTGTAACAATCATATTTTGAATGGTACTGCAAAATCACAGTATTGCCAACTCGTAGACATTTTCGTTAAATCTGTCTTCTTGTAAGTCGCCTACTAAGCTTATTTTTTAACATAACGTGGCAAGTTGGGCATCATTAGAAAGTTAATTAACTCTTCTTTATAATAATATATTGCAATATGCAATATCGTTTACAGTTTTCATGAAATAGGACCCCAACTTACCCCACACCCCAAAGTTTTATGTTCCAAATTACAGTCAAAACTAATCTCAAATTCTGCCAACTATTTACCGGGACATAATACAAAGGGCAATGATTTGTATTAAATTTAGTTTATTTGCTACTGGTTTATGTTAGAAACTTGACACGAACTTTTAACAGAAAAAATATTGTGATGCTGTAGCTGTAACAGTAATATTTTGAAGGGTACCACAAGATCATGGTATTGCCAACTCGCATACGTTTTTGTTTAACCTGTCTTATTGTAAGTCATCTGCTGAGCTCATTTTTTAACATAAGTTGGCAATTGGGGTATCATTAAAAAGTTTTTTTTTCTTTGATATAACATATTGTAATATACAATATCTTCTTACGTGTTCAGGAAATAAGACCAAAACTTACCCCATACCCCTAAGTTTATATTGCAAATTACTGTCACTACTGATTTAAAATTCCACCAAACTTTTACCTAGACATATTACTAAAGACAATGATTTGTATGAAATCTGTTTTATTTGCTACTGAGACATGTCACAAATATGAGATAGACTTTTAACAGACAAATACTGGGATTGAATGGTTGCTGCTGTCATGTTTTGAAAGGTACTGTAAAGTCACAGTCTTGCCCACTCGTATGTGTTTTTGTTAAATGTGTCATCTTGTAAGTCATCTGCTGAGCTTACTTTTTACTCTAACCTTTCTTATGGGCTATCATTGGAAAGACAATTTTTGCCCAAAATCGACCGACATATTGTAATATGCAATATTTTCAATAGTTTTCATAAAATAGGACCAAAACTTACCCCATATCCCAAATTCGCAAACTGCAAAGTTTTAGAACAGATGTAGTTTGAAAATCAAACTAAGGGCTGGGGTGATGAGGTTTTTGCTATTTAATTACAACTTAAGATGATAATGCACTTTATGATATGCTAAAAATAAGAGTGATAAAATCTTTGTAATGATACCCTACAATCTGGGTTATGGACAAAATAAAGGTTGGCAGATAAATTTCATGGAAACCTGTTGAATAAAATTTCACGGGTTTCAGCAACATATCCTGCTATCCTTCAAACCATGATGCTAACAGCTATTAAATCGCAATAATTATCCTGTTAATTGTATCTTTCATAGTTGGAAATGTCTCAAATAAAATAAACAAATAAAATAGGTTTCATACAAAGTTTGTCTTTTTTATAGAATTTTTCAAAATTAAATGCTAGTTTTGACAGTAATTTACGACATAAAACTTTGGGGTATGGGGTAAGGTTTGGTCCAATTTCGTGACAACTATAGAAGATATTGTATATTACAATATGTTATTTTAAAGCCAAATAAATTGTCTTTTTATAATGGCAGCCCATAAGCTAGGTTATGGTAAAAATTAAGCTCAGTAGATGACTTACAAGACGACAAATTTAACAAAAACATATGCGAGTCGGTAATACTCTAACTTCACGGTACCCTTCAAAACATGCAAGTAACAGTCATTCAATCCCAATATTTTGTTTGTTAAAAGTCTAACTCATATTTTTGACATGTCCCTGTACCAAATAAAATATATTTTATACAAAGCATTGCCGTTTGTAAAGTGTCTAGGAAAATAATTGGTAGAATTGACATTAGTTTTGACTGTAACTTGCGACATAAAACTTTGGGGTATGGGGTAAATTTTGGTCTCACTTCATGAAAACTATAGAAGATATTGCATATTGCAATATATCATTTTAAAGAAAAGTAAATTAACTTTCAAATGATACCGCATATGCCTCTTTATGTTCAAAATAAGCTCAGCAGAAGACTTACAAGAAGACAGGTTTAACAAAAACGAATGTGATTCAGTAATACTGTGATTTTGCGGAACCCTTCAAAATATGACTATTACAGCTACAGGATCCCAATATTTTTTCTGTCAAAAGTTTATTTCAGGTTTCTAACATGTACCTGTAGCAAATAACACAAAGTTAATACACAGCATTGCCCTTTGTATTATGTCTAGGTAAATAATTGGTAGAATTTAGATTAGTTTTGACAGTAATTTGCGACATAAACTTTGGGGTATGGGGTAAATTATGGCCCTATTTCATGAAAACTATAGAAGATATTGCATATTGCTATATACTATTTTCAAGAAGAATAAATCACCTTTCTAATGATACCCCATAAGCCAGGTCATGTTAAACAGTAAGCTCAGCAGATGACGTACATGAAGACAGGTTTGACAAAAATCCATGTGGGTCACAAAATCGTGATTTTGCGGTACCCTTCAAAACATGACCGTAACAGCTATTGAGTCCCTATATTTTGTCTGTTAAAATCCTATTTCTTATTCTAGGGATCCCAAGGCTTCTGAAAAATACAGGTTTGTTATCCTGTGCGGGTGGGGGGGGGGGAGGTGCACGTAGACGCCCCCTCTAGCCCAAGGCCTAATAGATTGTTAGTAATGCTTGCTGTATAAGTAAGACAAGGAGGCATAGACAATTTTCCAAATACGTCTTATCAAAATTATTTTTAAAAAAAATATTTAAAAAGTAAATTATAAAAATAGACAGTCATCAACAATCTATTTACTTTAAGGAGAAAATGGCAATATGACTATGTGTGTGCGTTTTAGTCTTCTTTTTAAGGCTGTGCATTAGTTCATTGCATTGCATAACAATAAAATGCCCATTCACGATATACCAATGTAGCAAAACTTGCAGTTTTAGTGAGTAGAGACAATAATGCATTTTAAATACCCAATTTTGACTTTTATTGTCTTCTTCAGCACATTGCAATTAGTAAATAACATCCATAAATTTGTTTGATTTGCTTCGTTGGGAGGAATCAATAGTTATCGTATTTTCTATAAAAATTACAAGTGACCTCAAAAGAAGGATAAAACTGCAGCAAGTGTGAAGGAATACAGTAAAAAATTGGCCGACTAGCGGGAAATACAGTACTCGTTAAAATAAAGAGCAAAGTTAAAACAAAGACAGTAAAATACTAACCGACCAGCTGGTCGGTTAGTATTTTACTGTATTTGTTTTAACTTTGCTCTTTATTTTAACGAGTACTGTATTTCCCGCTAGTCGGCCAATTTTTTACTGTATCGTATTTTCTTCCGGTTAAAATTGCTGAATTACCAGAAAAAATTGATTTAAAGTTATCCAATTCTATGACGTCATATTTTTTTACTAAAACCTTATGCATTTTAGAAAGACCAGTATCTAAGCTTTCTAAAACTATAAGGTATATGGCATTTCAAGCCAGTTTACTTCATCAAGGAAAGAATGTTTTACCCCTACCCCTAGTTTTTGCACACCCCGTACAGATACATGCAATTCAAAATTGACGCCAGAGAAGTAGTGTATAGTTAAATATCTGATGTTAACACTTTTTTTCTTGTTTAATATGTCGGAATAAATAATTTAATCACAAAAAGTTGTGAAAATTTTGCTTAATAAAAAGTAAATCACAATTGTTACATGGTATTTTGGGTAAAAAATTTCAAAATTGTCAAAAAAATTCATTTTAAAGTCGTCCTATTCTATGTACACAAATTAATTTTGCTAAAGTTGGTATTCCTCAGAAAGAGCAATATCTGAGCTTTCCAAAAATGTAAGGTTTGTGCTATTTCATGCTAGTTTACTTAATTTAGGGGAGGATATAGTACCCCCTACCCCTACCCATTTTTCGCCATTTTTTGCGGTACATACAAATCAAAAACCAGTGCAGACAGGTAGTGCATCCCAAAATATCCAATGTTAACATCTTTTTTCTAGTTCAGCAGATCCCAAAGAACAAAAGAAATACCCATGTAGTAGGTTTATGGGGGGGGGGTGCACGGTGGGCCCGTCCAGCCCACGGACTAGGGTATTCGTAATGTCGGAGTTTCTAATGTAATTCCTCCAACCCCCAGGCCGTAAATAATAATGGCTTCCTTGTGAAGCTGCTAACAATCCTTTTCAAAAGCAGGAGATTTTTTTTAAAAAACTTAAAAAACTTATATGAAAGTTCGTAATGAGACAATATATTCCAACTGTCGAATTGATAGCTATTTACTAAGACGTGAAGAAACGAGAACCGATAATCCTAATAAAAGCAAGCGTTCACAAGCAGAAGTAGTGGTGTGTCAATGCCACCAACAACAGTGACCAAAATGGACGAAATAAACAAACGCCATTAGCCAGATTTTCACCAACTCGTTCTTTCATTTTCACGCGATTTCAGCATTTTTTATCGAAAACATTCTGTATTCATCGTAGCATATTCAGAAAATTTCTGACTCTAATTTGTTCTAACAATCAAGCAATTCAAACTTTATCAGCATATTCATGTTTTGTTGACATCTGAGATATGCAAATGTTCATTGACTGCAAATGCTGTGAACTGCTGTAGAGACTTTCAGCGCTGACCTTTTGTCAACAAACGCGCCAAGGGATATGTAAGTAGGTTACACAATTATTATGCAGTACACGTAAATATCAAGACGATTACACAAGACGTCTGCCGAAAATACATGAGGGCACGCGGTACCAGATAGGCATGTCGGTTATTGTGACAGTAGGTTAAGGATACAACTTTCATGTGATTGTAAGCCGTGTCACGGAAGAAACTCGGACTTTTACGTCGACAGAAGCAGAAAAATAAAGCTGTTCGCGAATAGGAGTTTGTTCGTCAGCGTACCATCGGTTATGGCATAGGGTACAGCAGTCAATCCCCTGGGTGGGGGAGGGATGGGAGGAATGTTTTTTGTAAAACGGTTTATTAATTTTGACTGTGATATTAATTTTCAGATAATGATTTCAACTCAACCGTCTGACTGCTTTCTTTAGCAGCCAAACGGTTTGGCGTAGAAATCTTTTATTTGAAATACCATAGTCAAAATAAATAAAATTACTACTAGTAATAAAGAAAGCAGTCAGACGGTTTGGGATCAAAATTTTTATTTGAAATACCATAGTCTTCACTTCTTCGGACTTAGGCCGTCATCGACGAATGAGCGCTTCCTTCTGCTCTGACCCGCGACGTGACGTAATTGAATTATTGTCCCGGACACATTGTGTACCGATACCGTGACATACCCTATAGAATCATGGCCTGGGAATTTCCCGACGGCTGCATTAATTTACATAACGTCGCGGTTGACCGGTGCGAAATAACAGTTGGTATTTCCGCGTTTCTCAGGAAGGCTAATATTCGTTTCCAGTTTGCAAAAATATGTTATAGGCACCTTGTTTTTAGTACGTTACAGATCGAACGATGTCGGATACGAAAGTGTTGCGTTATTTTCTCGTTTTATCATACACTTCAGCGCTGGCAGCTGTGGGCACAGGTAAGTATTGATTATCACCGCTCAATAGCTTGATCACAGGACCTCATGCGAGCATCATTATATGGATGTGGTACATCGCTAACACGAGGTCATGCTTACAAATTTACAGCCTTATTTCACATCTATCGTTGTGGATTAAGCTTGCGAAGTGCTCTATACGAGTACCAGACTGTTTCACATGCGATGTAGATGTTAGCAGTCCGCCGTCTGGAAAGAGTGAAATCTGATGAATCAGAGTAGCTTTGGATTTTCTTGTAGAGACAACGATTTCTTTACAGCCACTGACATGAACAGTGAAAGTTCGATGACATTATATGTCTGGGTGCTCGGGAAAACTTATCTATCTTTGTATCAATCTATCTGTCTACACACACACACACACACACACACACACATATTATATATATATATATATATATATATATATATATATATATATATATATATATATATATATATATATATATATCGGGAAAACATATCTATCTCTGTATCAATCTATCTGTCTACACACACACACACATATTTATATATATATATATATATATATATATATATATATATATATATATATATATATATATATATATATATATATATATATATATATATATATATATGATAACTCACTTAACTGATGTTATGTTAATGTTCAAAGTTAATCTTACTTAAAATCCAAAGATTGATGGCAACGTTTCGATATGTCTGGCTTACCTTTGTCAAGTCGATGGCTAAAATTGCTACGCATGCGCACAATTGAAAAGTGTGATCCCATGTGAACTTGGGGGAGGAATGTTAAAGGACAGAAAAAGTAACTGATTCTGTATTGTAGTGGGTTCATATTCATTTCGACCTTTCGGGTATGTTGTATCGTACATAAAATAGGGTAAACGGGTAAACAGGTATTGTATGTGAGGGTATGTCCAGGTAATCTAAAATGTAGAACAGCATGTTGTGATCTGTCTTGTCAGCTCTATTTGTTTTCACGTTGGAGCGATGACCGTTGAGTCGTTTATGAAAGGTTTAGTCGTTTTGTCAATATCTTTCAGAAATTCTAATTTGTCAAAACAATATGAGAGGTTGTCGTACACGAGACTTGGGTTGTTGACTTGCGACTTTTCGTAGTATTTTGTATTTGAGAGTTGCTCCTGCATTC
This sequence comes from Ptychodera flava, assembly GCF_041260155.1. Lineage (NCBI taxonomy): Eukaryota > Metazoa > Hemichordata > Enteropneusta > Ptychoderidae > Ptychodera > Ptychodera flava. Next base: position 12,296,593 of record NC_091943.1, on the reverse strand, counting down.
CGTTTTATATTTATAGTCACTGGCATTCCAAAATCACTGTAGCGTCTCCTTTATCTGCACGTCCGATGACGATCGACGTGTCACAATTAAAACTCTTCATATGAATCACAAGCTCTACAGTATCTTAGGTGTTGTGAAATGTATACACCATAAGCTGGACCCGGTGGAATACTACTCGTTAAGTTGGGAAAGTTAACGATTTCAAAATTAAAATCGTCCCTTTCACCTCATATAGCTTTGTGTACATTTTTTGTCTAATTTCAAAAAGCAGATCAACCAATGACGCCGAGCTTACAATTTATGTTGTTTCTTTTTATTGCTAATTCATCTGGATAGATGTGATGGGGTAATTAGAAATACCAGGATTGTTCTAATTAGATCATCAATATATCTATAGGTGCTATTAAAACACTTTGCACCTCCCTTACACCCGGAAAAATGAAGAGATTACAACCAGAAGTGGTGCAAAATGTGTCCCCATAAGAATGCCTGTAGTTTGTCTGAATGTCATTCCAGCAATTGTGGCATATATGTTGTCAATTTGGAGGTGTAGCATCTTAATTACTTCCGTGACGGTGTACTTGCATTTGTCCTCACTGTTGTTACTAAAGTAGCCTGAGTTGTAAAGCAAGGCTTGCTTAACCAATGATGACAGCCTAGTTATGTGGGATAGTGGTATACAGTGTAGAAAATTCAAATGTTACAGATTGAACTGTAGATGCTGCTGTTGGTTTATAAAGCATGCAATAATTCTTTATAATTTTTCAATATTCACATCTGCCTTTCAAATTTGCTTGCTAGACTGGCAAAGCTCAACACTTTAAATTCTGTAAATACGATTTTATTTATAAAGCAGTTTCAAAGCATTAAGATGGAGCTGCACGTTGCCAACTAAACAGTTTTTATCAAAGAAATATCTCATCAGAGATGAGAAACCTCCTCATCCTATATATTTTCAAAAAGCAGAAACTCTAAAGTTTAGTATGGTAGCAATTGTTTACTCGAAGGATGAAGGGGGTGTATATTTAGGGTACAAAACCTCAATTTTTGCATTGGGGATAAAAATCAATTGAAGTCAAAAACTTGATGCTATTTTCTGAAATGTAATATTTCACTTGAAAAAAAGGGTACATGTAGAAAAAAACGAAAATGTTATTTTGCATTATCCATCCTCTTTCTAAAACGGCATGGTTTGAAAGATTGACACAAAAAATGATTAAAAAACAAAATTTGCAAAGAAAAATGCAAAATGTAAGAAATTTATTGCCAAACAAAACAGTCGTTAACACTGCTTTATCACGCAACTTACGACCGCTTGTCAAGCTAAAGCAAAATAAATAGCTTTGTTCAATTTAGGTGCAGCACCCCTTTTAACACGCCTGGCAGAACTCATTTGGTTGAAGAGTATAAGCCTCTGCTAGTAGGAACATCTCAGTGCTGTATCGCTCAACTTGAGACTAAAATATGGGGTCGAATAATGTAGTTTTTTCATGGATTTCATTCCACCCGCTTTCAACAGAATTCATATCAGCTTTATCCGCTAGTCAACTATAACACTTTAAACTATAATCCCTCAGTAATGCATTTTAAAATATCATGTACTTCCCAGATTTACAGATAACTTTTTCACTTAACACTTTTTCTAAAATAATTTCAATTGACAGATTTATCATCGCCTTTTAATAAATTTACACTTCTTATGGCGGCATACAATGGCGAAACGTTAACACTTACTGGAACCACAAATTCAACTCTGGAGACTTTGTCACCTTTGCCTTGCAATGACAGTCTAAAGTAAGTTTGCTTCAACCTCCACATCGATATAAAGTTGTTTTTCTATCAAAGAATGTGTATCGTCTATGTATCTATTGTATGTATTTATAGCACGTATCTATAGTATGTATGTATCTATGTAGGTAGGTAGATAAATAGATATGTATGTATGTATGTATGTATGTATGTATGTATGTATGTATGTATGTATGTATGTATGTATGTATGTATGTATGTATGTATGTATGTATGTATGTATGTATGTATGTATGTATGTATGTATGTATGTATGTATGTATGTAGTATGTTTTAAGCGCATATGTATACATGTAGAAAACTCAATTATTTCGAGTGTACAGCATTGGTTGCTGCGTTTTCCTGGAATATGGCTAAATGTTTTGGAATCACACCATGACAACATCCTCACAAGGATGATTCACTTACTTATTAACATAGGAGCTATTTTTATTAACATTTTCAGGAATATATACGGCACCTGTTACTGTGGACCATGGAATGGAAAAGAAAATGCTCGACGCGACTTGGAAAGGAAAGTTCTAAAAGAGGTTTGATCTCTAGCATTCGATAACTTTACCATTTCCAAATTTGATCAATGTTGTTTGTCTTACCTTTACAATTCCGATTACGACACTGAACCCATCAACAGGAAGTCCACTATTTGAAATGTGTACACAAGTGTTTTAAATTTTTGAATTTGAAACCAAATTTTGTTTAGACATGATCTGGCATAAGCGACACCTCCCAGATTTTGGCAATTTAGGCAATTTTTTGAAAGCCCATGTCATATGTGGGGGCTTCCTAGTGAGACATGTTAAATATATATATATATATATATATATATATATATATATATATATATATATATATATATATCTGTGTGTGTGTGTGTGTGTGTGTAGGTGTGTGTAGGTGTGTGTGTGTGTAAGTGTGTGTAAGTGTGTGTGTGTGTCGTATATACATATATATACAAGTACTAGTATATAGAAAACCTCACAAGAGCTTTTGATCTATCGAAAAATGCGCTACCAGACAGCTTCCGTCTAAAGGATGTTAAAATATGGTTTGTAACTTCGAAACGCTCATATGTCCGGATGTTAAGCAAACGGCAATTCACTTGGTAAATGATGGTCTTTGAAAAAAGCATTGCTTGCAAATTTCCCAATAAGGGGTTGGGGGTTCAACCATGCTGGCCCATGGACTACTTTCGTGAAGCGCAGCAATATCAACGGAACTGTTTTTGACAAAGATTTAAATTTATGTGATTTGCTTTCAGATATACCACGGTGCTCATGGAGATCTTTGGAATAATTTCAGTTTGTGGCTTGTTAACTGTACGGATCATTGTCAATGGTACGGTATATGCTGTAATGAACATGGATTTGTATCGAAGATTTTATTGGCTGAGAACAATATGACTGGTCACCTCCCAGACTTATCCAGGTTGGAATATTTAGACTGCCTGAATGTCAATTCAAACCGCCTCAGTGGAAAGCTGAGTGACTTCTTGAAGCCAAACATGACAAACTTACAAAACCTGACCCTCTCTTTCAAAACTTCTCGGGATCTCTAGAGGGCGCGCTGATCAGAATCATGCCTATGCATTTTGTGCAACTCAGTTTGAACCCAAACATCACGGGCGATCTACCGATTGAGCTCTGTAATAAGACTAACCTGACGGTTCTCAGTGTTGGCGAGACGGCCATAACAGGTGCCATCCCTGAATGCCTTGGCGAAAATAAACCACATTTACGATTTCTTGATTTTGAATACACAAAGATGAAAAGTCGATATCCAGAATCATTACTCGAGTTAAAGGCAATTCAATGGTTACACATGTCGCAGATGGGTCTGTATGGAGAACTTCCGGTAAATTTTGGTGAAAATTACCCAATCCTAAAAGAGATAATAATGGCCAATAACAATGTGACAGGCATACTTCCAGAGTCTGTAGGGTACTTGAAAAATCTCACACTTTTTGACATGTCTTTCAATGCCATACATGGCAAAATTCCAGAAAACTTCACAGTTTTACAGAATTTGAGTAGTTTTTCTCTTAAGGGTAACCAAATCACATCTTTACCTTCTAAAGCATTTGAATATGAAACACTCCGCTATCTTGATCTTTCACAAAATCCACTCAATGCCACGTTTTTGGACGTCTGCACGTTTATTCAAGCTTGCAGTCAACTTGCCTGGTTGAATTTGTCCGATACCGGTCTGAAGGGCCATCTTGACCGGGCACTCTACAACTTCGTATACATGAATTCAATTGATCTGAGTCACAACAGACTTAGTGGTAGGATACCACTGACAACCAGGGACATGCCATTCTTGACAAACTTCGACTTGTCAAACAACAATCTTCGCGGTGAGCTCCCTTCAACGTACGTCATTATGTCAGCTTTACGATACTTGAATATTCGTAATAACGCACACATGCGAAGTCATTCCGGTCGGTTAGATAGTGGACTGTTTGCTATTGATGGGGACAATATGGTAAATGCAAAAAGTGGAAACTTTTCCTGCCCCAGTGTTAGTCTAGTCAAACGAAACACGGCCGAGTGCTTTGTTGATATGGATCCCAATTACTATGATTATCACCAATGTACCTGCAATGAGCATTTCTTCGGAGAGAGGGGGCGCTGTCGACGCTGTCTTGATCGCGGAACATGCCCTGGAAAAGCAGTAGTGAGCAACATGACTTGGCCATCCAACTATTGGCCGTCACCTTCGCCTACCAATGTAGGTCGTTTTGAAAAGTGCTCGGTCTCTGAGGCAGAGGAACCAGTTTGCAATGTCAACGGCACATGTCAGTGTCATCTTCATATCAACGAATACAAAAACGAAGAAAATATAGTCTGCGACGAGGTACACTCTAAAGTCATGTGTTCAGTTATTGAACACATATTAGAACGCTTAACTGTAACACTTTTTGAACGCAGGTTAAGTGTTCAGTAAGAAAACTAGAATGCATGTGTTCAGATTTAGAACATATAGTGTTTTTATTTTTGAACGCATTTCATATGTTCAAAATTACATGAAATAGAACACTGTTTACGCATCAGAACACTGTAACACTTTTTGAACACAATGTAAGTGTGCAGAGTAAGTAAATAGAATGCATGTGTTCTGGAAAGCAGACCACCATGTGTTCACCTAATAATGTACACATAGAAAATTACAGACACAAGTTAATAATGCAATATTTATAAACAGTTCAACTTGAAAAGGAACAATTAAACATAAAAGCAGCTATAACAGCTTTTCATCTGATTTTTCAATTTGAATTAAATGGATATAACAAGGAGTTTTCAACTTGCAATCAATCAAAAATTACATTAAAATGCATTTAAAACAGAGTCATCTAGAATTTTATACTCACAATGAATGGAACAGTTAAACATTCAAATTGTCATTACAGCCGGTCATTTTAGGACTTTCAACTTGTGACAAAAAACCCAAATATTTCTGTTTGCATCACATATGGCTTCTACAGATTTGCAAACTTGCAATGAAACTGAACATGGAAACTGCTATGATTGCTTGCCATTTCAAACTTATCAACTTGCAATCAAAACCTGGATATTAGAACAACTATCAAATATGGTACTCTAAAGAGAATTTCTAACTTGCAATTGAACGAAAACTCCTTTATAAGCTAAAATGCTTTGTAAAACAGTACAATAGCAATAGTTAATTGCCACTTATAAACCAACTGATATATACAACAACAAATAATAAATATCAAATTAGATAGAAATTCTTCAAAAGGGATGAACACAGATTGTACAGAAATGTTTACATTACATTACATTACATTGGAGTTGACTTAAAGTTAATACACCATGTGAATAATATTCATTTACCTTTGCTGGATCACTGTTGTTTTTGTTTTGCATTGCGCAATCTCTTACATCTGACAAACAGCAATAGAATATCTCGTTCAAATCTCACGCATCGGCCAGAACAGCCGACCAATCAGAAATTGTCTTCATAAAACGCACTGACCACTGAGTGTACATATCGTCCGCGTATCCGCCTGCAAGCAGATTTGTTCCATTACGATACATAATAAGTTCTGATTTGCTGTGCCGACGCGCGAAATTTGAACAAGATTTTCTATTGCTGTTTGTCAGATGTAAGAGATCGCGCAACACAGAACAAGAACAACAGCAACCCAGCAAAGGTAAATACGGACTGATCAGATTGGTTCTAGGCGGTGTTGACAATGTTGATAATGGGCGTGTCAACATGCTTTAGGGAGGAAAACAAGATATTCTCATAAACCTATGGAACAAAAATATTGAGAAACTCATCAAACTTTCAAGTTACAGCTGATGTCCCTTTAAAGTCCTATGGAAAGGTGACCGTGAGGATACCAGGTCTTCATCTTATTGAGGAGCGTCAGCAATTAAGACATTCCATTTCTCCCTTACCTCTTTAAAGAGCACCCTGTAGGCCTATCCCTGTGAAGTTTTTTTGCTTGAAAGCCTCCTCCACCACTAATGATTGCAGAAGTCCAAGAATCATAGCATGTGATTTTGGATATGACAAGTCAAATACGTAATATGAAGTCATTAGTTTCAACACTGCAGACATAATTCCCTCCTTTCTGTCTACAGTTATATGAACAGTGTCACCTACGATGTACAGTCCTGAGAGTTCTCCAGCTGCTGTAAAGACCATATATGAGGAGCCTCACATTCTTTGGTTTTCAGTGCACTGTTGATGTCTTCATCTGCTACATCCTAGTGGAATAAAGACAAATTTTATGTACTTTAATTGCATGCAGTACAAAGTGAATTACTTGATCACTGGAAATATTTTTGAGTAAACCCCCCTCTTGTTCATCATGTGTGAGTTCAACATACCCCATCTTTTTTTGAGTGACCCCCAAATTCCTCCAATCCTCAGGCCATAAATAATGACGGCTGCCTTACTGACTGAGAATTTTGTCATGTTTATACAAATTTTGTAAAACTTGCATGATATCATGTCCCTGTTTTGGGTCATCACGTCCTTGTTTTGTGCTAATTTATGCACATGCATCAATGGGAATACTACTCTAAAACAGCACTTGAACAAAATACTAGACAGTACATATAGTCAATTGTTACAATGTCTTTATAATTACCTCAACAAGTGTGATGATTGATGCAGCCTTTGAAAGTGCTGATGAAGATGCCTTTCCACCATGCTTCATCTTTATCCTCTTCTCCATGTACAGTATTACTGCTAACATGCGGAGTGGATCCTACAAGTATAATATTTCATTGTATTGATGGATGATTTATTTCAATTTCCAAACCCCTGTTCAACCACTATGGTAGCTGACTTGTCAGTTGACACAGTTAGGACATAATCATGGCTATGTCATAAATATTAAGTTTGCCGAAAAAAACGTAGATACATAGATCAAACTTCTGTAAAATCACTATTTCTAAGCTTAATAGGATAGAATGGTAGTATTACAACATGAACACTAGGATTCAGCTATGGATCACGTGACCTTCATCAACAGACTAGAGCATTAGGAATAAGGAACACTAGTATTCAGCATTCAGAACACTAGCATTCTATTTGTGATTTACAAAATTTGTTTGGACTCACGAATATGGCCCGAAAATTTGCAACTGTCTAGTCTAAACACAAAACGTGATAATTATTAAAATTAGAACGTAAGTGACTCACAATATTGCGAGAGAGGTACTCTACGGCAAAAAATACACTTCTGACCTGAGTGTCATGTGCTCGCCGGGCTACGGTTCAAACTTGGTGCCTATTCAATGCCATTTTGCCACGATATACAATACTTACCGTAGCAGTCAAACTCTCTGTGTAAACAGCTATCACACCGTCACGAAATACTGGCAGAACTCAATCGCTGAAATCATAGAATGTGAAAATACCACCAGCAACGAAATGTGTCGTCTGCAGCAGCGGCGCGGCTTGCATCTAATGTGCGCATGTTCAGAGGGGGCCCTCGTTTGACGCCCGAGGAAGCCCGATTATCCGTGACGTCATACTCGGGACACCTTTCGAACACAAGTGTTCATTTAGTTGGTAACACTAGTGTTCTTTGTCAGGCGCCCTGTTTGAATACGAATATTCACAAATTGAACACTAGTGTTCCGGAAGATATTTGTCTTCACGATTTTATCGAAGTAAATAGTTTAAAGACATTTACGTCCTTTTATTATAAGCAATTAATAAACTTGAACACTTTTCAGAACTACCAACATGTGCCTTTGATCTCAATAGGTGTTCACTGACTCGAATTCACATATATACGAGTCAAACAAAATATTTTGTTCGTTTTATTGTTTCAGAGGAGTTTACTGGAGCAGAAAACAAACTAAAGACATCGTGATGTGTGTTTCTAACGAAAAATGTTGTCTGGATAAAAATGCGCGACAAAAACTGTTGTCAGTAAGTGTTAGAAAGGCAGCGGTCAATGGCTGACCACATCCGTTCTATTTCTGAACACAAAAGTTCAATACTTGAACACACATGACACTTCCCATGTGTATCAAACTGAACGCATCCGACGCGTCATAAGCGTCCAAACGTTTAGAGTGTATGTATCTGCAAATCATACCATTCTGGTCGGCTGTGTTCACAGTGTGCGAGTGAGAAATATTACCAAGACAGCAAACACACTTGCAGACCGTGTCACCAGGACGCATATAAAGTTCTTACCGGAATTTCTAGCATTACCGTATTCTGTATTATCATGGCGTGGTTCGTGCGCTGGCGAGTGAAAAGACAAACGTTCATTCGTACTGCATTGACAAGTGGCCTCCAGGTTGCATTGTTGCTTATTCACTTAATTCTTTGCGCTCTAGGTCATGCTCCATTTTGGGGATTCCAACTGACGTTCATCGTTGTTGTCGCCAATTTGTCAGGACTCTCAGGAAATTCACAGGGCATCCTCAACGGTTTGGTGTTTTACGTTCAACTTCTTGACGCTACTTTGCGTACCTACCCAGTCGCGCCTAAGGAAATCTATGATATGGTATATGTTCTGCGCGATGCATTCAGTTTCCAGCTCTCTAGCATGAAATGTGTAATGGTTAAATTATATGAGCCGCCCGGACAATTAATAATCATGCTTGTTCTTCCCATTATCTCAATCGCATTTCTTGTTATCATAATCGTAACAGGAGCATTGGTCTATTATTGCTATCATTCCCGAAAAGATCAACACGATGCGCTCAGCGAACGAACACCTCTTCTGCAAGCAAATGAACATTTTAATATTATCGACTGGAGACCATTCTGGAAGTTTGCCTACCATTGTGGAGGGGTAGCAGTCTTTGTTTTAACCCTGCTGTATTTCCCGATAATAAAGTTGTCGTTGATGGCGCTAACGATATGCGATGCAGATGAAGCCACTGGATTTCTCTACATGCATAATTATCCAAACGTACGTTGTCAGGGATATCTTTGGAGGACATACTTGAGATTGTCTTCCATTTCCTTGGCCATCTATGGAATACTGACGCCAGCAGTTTTTGGTATATTATTGAAGATTTTCGTGCCAAGAAGACGTCGACTTGCGCAGAGCACAGATCCATCTGATCACATGAAACAATCCCTCGAAAATATCGACAATTTTCTTGGGAAGTTTTTTAAACCTTACAAAGCTGGTTTTGAATATGTTGAGATTGGTTACATATTCCGCAAACTTTGTCTTGCGACGCTTTTCTCATGCGTACCACAAGGCTCGGTCTTGCAACCCGTTTCCATCGCTGTAGTATTCGCCATATGCATACAACTTCATAACTCATTTCGTCCCTTCCAAGGGACTTTAGAAAACTTTCTCGAGGGGGCGTCATTGTGGACGTTGCTCTTCACTGTGTCATGTGCTGGCTACCTGTATCTAGCCAATGTAGACGTACAAAATAATGAGACTATTGTATTCATCTTGTACGTGCTAGTCGTTCTAAATTCTTTGGTATTCGTCAGCTATATCATATCGCTGCTCTACAGGCTGTCAGATCGTCTGCCCTGCTTCAAGACCAAGGCCAAGACGGAGGAACTCCAGCTCGTTGTCGATTACAACCCCAAGCAAGAAAGCAAACCGAAAAAAACGAGAAAGAAGCCCGCGATTGCTCGACCGTGCTCTCTACGTCGTTTCTATGGCAAGCCAGGTCTACAAAATTTAAGGAGGAGAAAACTTTCTCCGAAGCAGCTGCGTGACAATCGACGTAGGTTGGCATCTAAAACAGATCAAGACAATGCGGCATTCATCGTCAATGAATGCGATTCATGGTATTCTGTTTCAACGGATGATTGCAGAAATCATAACGATAAATAGATGTTTATCATTATTTATTTTTTACCACTAATACTATTTGAAGAATACACTATGCATGCAGGCCCGAATCTGAACAAAGATAAAACGGAGGGTATGAAAAAATGTAAAAAATCAGTTAATAATAAGTATGAATATATGCGACAACTGTCCCTCTCATATTATGTAATCAAAAAAGGCAAAAGTAGTCATCCCTTGATTCTCTATAAATTAGAGAATCCAGCAGTATCCTAAAATATATACGGTAGATTACACATGACAATGCAGCAGTATCCTGAAATATATATATAATGGATTACACGTGAATCCAGCAGAATCCTGCAGTGGATTGAACAATGGATTCTTAAAAATGTTCCGTATCCGACAGAATCCATTGCTTGATCGCCAGTGGATTTCTGTGGAATACATAATGTAGATTGTAGTATTCTGGTGGATTCTTGAAGTCTCCAGAACAATATACAAAAGAATCCTCAATGGATTCTGCACTTTTGGCACAGTGTGAATTATGTAAAAAAATTATTCATAGTTTTCTCATAGAATCCAATGAATAGTGAATCAACAGATTTACCTATTTTTGTATTGGAAAAAATATTCATAGTTTCCTCAAAGAATATCATGAACAATGAATCTACATTTCGGTGAAATTCCAAAATCAAATTTGTGGCGAACACATCCATTTGTTACCACCATAATCTAATCAAGTACATTAATATTTATAATCGAGAGTACATAACTACACAGGTTTACCTATTTTTGTCTTGGAAAAAAATTATTCATATTTTCCTCATGGACTCTGATGTATAGTGGATGAACATTTTTAGGGACAACATCAAAAGTTCAATATAATAAATCTAACTTAATTGCTCAAGTTTGGCCTCAGGACCCCCCCCACCCCCCCCTTCTAACTTAACTGACCTAAATTGAAAAACATTGCGGACTCATACCCTGTACTAATTCTTTCAAACGACATACCAATGTACCATTGAATTAAATAAAAATTGAAAACCATTATAAAGTAACAAAAATACAGGTGACTGGATCGGTTTTAGCGTACAAAAATCAGCCTTGAAATCGTAAAATTTGCCATAAAGACGTTAAATCGTTTTTGACTGCACAGAAATTAATTTGGCCAAAAACCCCCCACCCCCAAACTTAAGCAATTAAGTTTTTTTTCAAACATCGATCTTTTGACGTCGCCCCTTAGTCAAATTCCAAAATCAGATTTCCTGTACACATAATATGCACCTTTAATCATCACATTCTTATCAAGTACAATTATGTTAATTATTCAACGTCTGTATATGCACAAGTATAGCACGTTCTTCATTGGAAAAATTATTCACAATTTCATCATAGACTCCCATGTATAGTGGATGAACATTTTTGGTGAAATTCTAAAGTCAAATTTTTTGTCCACATACCAGTTGTAACAACCCTATTCCAATTAAATACATTTATTTCATTTATCAAATATCTATAAATGCATAGATACAGTTTTGTATTGAAAAAGTATAACATAATAGTTTTCTCATAGACTACCATGTATAGTGAATCAACATTATCAACAGCTGATTATCAATTAAATCCAAATATCAAAATTTTGTACACACATGGTTGCACAAAAATATTGCAATCCACCTGTAATTTCTGTCCAATCCCTTTGAGAGGTAATTCAAAAATACAGCAAGTAAGAATGGGAAATTCGAACATTAACAAAAGGGTCATTTGAAAAAATCTGAGAATCTTTTTTTTTTGAATTCTATCGCCCCCCAAGATGTTTGTGTGTGCAGCTTTACTCGAGCAATGTGTGGGGGGGGGGGGTCATGAAATTTTTGTCATCTTAAAAGGGGGGTCAACAATTTTTTGGTGGAATGGGTAGGGAGGTTCACTTATTTTGACTGATGCGCAGGTGGAATTTGCCGGCCCACCCCGGCCACAATAATTGAACGCTCCCTATAGGGCAAAGATGCTAAATGTATAGATGTACAGAGTATGAAGCGTTGTCTCAAGAAATAGTTACTGATCACAAAGAAATGCATGCGTAGGTGAGATATATTTGAATTTTCCTTCAAGCTGAAAAATAGAATGTATATATGTTAATGTTAAGAATCATAAGAAGGTATTAAAAAGCTGTTTCTTAGAAAAATACTCTGAGTGTAAATGTCTCCCAATACTCATGTGTAGCTGCACACTCTCCAAACTTAGTGAGAGCTGTGACAGAGTTAGCCCATGCACCATTTTTATTATACACATATGCACTTGTAACCATCCTATTCAAATCAAGAACATTTATGTCAATTATCCAACGTCTATAAATGTACAGATATTGCTAGTTTTACATAGAAACAAGTCATCGACAATGACATAGAACCCCCTTGTAATCGGGACTTTGTCACTGGAAGTGACAAAAATTGAAGTCGATATGATGCACATGAAACAAGGAATGCAGGTACCAAAGCCCTGTCTGTGACTGATGCCCTTATTGGATTGGATTGTAAACAAATAGTGGCATAGGGTTATGTCCTTCTACCAAGTTTGACAGAATTAGGTATGTCATGCCCTGGCTCTTTAAATACCAAAATTCAAATTATATGCAAGAAACTGGTCCAGGCGAGTCTGAGTAATGGCTCTTGACATTGATACTGCTAAAATTAAAACGCCTTTCTTGACTGGTAAATGTTTGTATGATCAACATTTTCAGCAAATGTCATGAGATTTAGTGTAGTCATTCAGAATATAGATCTCTCATTTCAAACATTGTTTCCCTATTCAGTCAATCTGGGATGCCACCCTAATCACAAAAGGTCATTAAATAGGTCAATAAATAATTTATCAACAGGATGTCACTGTTCAGTTTTACACTACTAGAAGATCAATATCTGATCCATATTTCATAAAATTTGATGCAGGATTTCTGGACGTATCACACTAATGAGGAAAAGTCATTAAATATGCAAATGAGAAATTAATAAACATGATACTCATAAATGTCCTTATACACAATTAAAGCAAGATGAGCTCAACACCTACAGGGGTATACAAATCATAGCTGAGGAAGAATTTCTTGACGTATCAGCCTAATTATGAAAATTCATTAAATGTGCAAATATGCAATCAATTGACATGATATGATTAATGTCTTTGCATGCCACTACAACACTTTGAGATCAACATCTGTACCGAGTTTCATCAAATTTGGTGCAATATTTTTGATCATACTAACATCTACGGCGAGATGGCATCGTGCTGTCAGTTGCGTAGCAACAATACTTACTTTGTGAGCTCTCAGGGCAGAAACACTGCTTCACGCCAATCAAAACATAACACGCCAGCAGTTTCATAAACACGTTTCTTGTTCTACTCCTCACAGCATGCTAGAATAACAACCTTCTGATTGGCAAATATGCATTTGTAAAGACCATAATCATTGTTATTGATGACAAATGACTTCTAGTCCTGACTCGCATTCAATTTTAAACAATAACAATGCTGACTGTAAACGTATGGCTATGCTACACTTTTCATCACGCCTCAGGGAGAAGAACAAGAAACAAACCCCCTTCCCAAATTAGCCAAACGTTATACCTTAAAATAGACAACCCAACACATATCTCATATCAATCAGAGGTACTTTTGTTTCGAGTCCTCCTTTAATTCCCCAAATCCTTTCAAGTGCCCCGAACATACCCTTTGATATTCAAGTCCTCCCCGGTGAGTTCTCCCGCCTCCATAGGTGCAGGCTAAGGGAAGTTTTTACAGAATTAAGATTAAAGCATTTGTATTTGCACAAGTAATTAGAAAATTATGGGTTTTGTTGCTGAAAGAGCCAGTAAAGCTAACTTTTGTAGAAATTTAGATTTGTATTGCCCTTTTTAGTTTGAACAAATCGAATCTGTAATTGCAAAGCAAAATTCTACCTTCTGACATGGTTCACATAGTATTAGAATTTCAGCAATCCCCTTTTAATGCCGATGTGCGAAAAATTTGCCGATGTTGTAATTTTTTAATGAAAGTGATTCCGTCCTATATGGCGGCATACATTATTCATAACGTCTTTCTGATGTTGAGACAAATTTGCCACCTTTGCATTTTATCACGAAAACGTAAATTTTGACCAGTTGATGACCAAAGAGCAGTCAGTTTTGCATTAATGTACTATCTCTGAATAAATTTGCCAAAATGACGTCCTTTTTGTGGTTTTGAGAAAAGTAGCCGTTCCGACTTGGTGGATGTAAGGTATTATGATTCCGAAGACAGCTATCACTTTAATTTCTGATGTCATTACAGATTTGCAGATATCGCGTCCTGTTCATTTTCTTGCTAATGCCTTTCGACTTATTTTATGCATATCCAGACTTATCGATATCGTGTCCTCTCATCGAAGAAAATGTGTCTTTGGAATGGGTTGTTATTACATTAGTACTCGTATTACAGATATATCAGCTTTGCAGCTTTGTGTAAAATGTTTGTACACATTTTGTCGTATTAAATTATTTTTAATTTCAATATCGTCTAATCAGGTCAGCATTAGAATAATATTCATAACACGGCTATACTGTAACGTTTGTGGGCGATGACAAGTCAAGTTTGCCGATATCGCATAATATTCATTTCCGTAGCAAAAATGTATCTCCTGACACGGCTGATGTTCGATAGCCAGTGTAATACAGCTGTCTTTTTCATATATGGTGTCGGAAAAAATTATCCGAGGCCGCTTCATTTTCGGCGATGGTTGAAAATGGTTTATTCGTAAATCCCATGTATGTTCGATGTCAGGCTAAATTTGTCCATATCATAGTCCATTTTATTTTTGCTATAAAAATATGCCTTCTTCTTTGCGGTGTAGTGTCTTTTATTGATGCAACTTTGTCTCATTGTTATATTCGAGGAGACAAAGAGTCACCGATGTGAGACCTTTTTAATTTTTGGGACGTCGCAATTAAGTCATCCTATCGGTCGGTTTAAAAGATGTAAATTGTCATTCATAACACTCCGCAAGTAAAGACTATCGACAAATTTGCCGGTGTCACTTCGTTCGTTTTGTTGATTAAAATATTTTCTGACTGATGAGCTACTTGTATTCCAAACCAAACTATCCCGGCCGCTAAATAAAATGTTAAACATATTTACTGAAGGACGACAGAAGTACTCGTTGAAGAATAATGGAGTGAAAGAAGTGTCCCGACAACAACCGTATCTATGACTTCTGTTTATTTTTAAATTGCCCATGACAGAATGAAACACATATGAAATAATTATATTGTTCCGATCATCGCGAGTTAAATATCTCGTGCACACGAGATACTATCTGGTGCACTCCTAATACTTTCTGGTGCACACGAGATACTAGTCTAGTGCGCACCGATAAGCTTACTACCTGGTGCGCACCTGACATTTTCTGGTGCGCACCAGATAGTATCTCGTGTGCATGAGATACTATCTGGTGCTCACCAGAAAGTGTCAGGAGTAGCTGGTGCGCTACTCATACTATCTTGTGCGCACGAGATACTATTTGGTGCGCACTAGATGCTATCTAGTGCGCACCGTGACGAGATTCTATCTGGTGCGATCCACATGCTACTATTATCAGGTGCGCACCAAAAAGTATCGGGTGCGCACGAGATAGTATCTTGTGCGCACCTGATACTTTCTGGTGCGCACGGGATACTATCTTATGAGCAACTGATACTTTATAGTGTGAACCAGACACTAGCTAGTGCGCACCAAATAGTATCTTGTTGTGTCAGTCAGTAGAGACTGTAAAATAAAGTCAGTTGTTTTTTGTCACATGTGTATGAATACTTTTTGTCAACCAGTCCCTACTGGGCTTTGTGTCCAGATATCGGATCCATTTGGAAATGTAGTACCTGTAAGAAAAAATTCTCTGTCTATACTGATACAACAACTTCATACCTCTACGGTCCATTCACGATGTGTACACGACTAACATCTTGAAATTCAAATTCATATATTATTACTTCATTGTCAACAAATACATATTGTAGAAATTTGCCTTCAGGCTCATCAAATACAGATTAAAATAGTACAAATCACAAGAGCATTTTATAAAAGGGACGTTATTATACAGTGAAAAAAGTTAAAACACAGACAATAGCAACACAGATACAAATTTGAAACACTTGCAAGCAGCAGCAACTAAGAACTGACCGACTGGAGGTTTTAAAGAACTACGTCGATTTTAAGTTAAAATTGAAACTGCTGATGGAAGAAATGACTTGTTGAACATGTTTTTCTTTGCATGAGGGAACCAACAATTTAACATCTTCCTGGCGGGAGCTTCTGTAAGTAACCATGAAGAGGGTGATCAGAATCATTGACAATGTTGTGCGCTTTCCTTTTCACTACCAAATGACAAAGGTTTACAAAAGCATTTTGACGACAGTCAATAATTTTTTCTGCCATTCTCAAAATACGAGAAAGCTTACCTCTGTTTTTGACAGTCAAATTGCCATACCACAAAATGATATTATAGGTTAAACACTCTCAATGAGGGATCTGTACACCATTTGTGAAACATTTTGACTCACATTGAACGATTTGAGTTTCCTGAGAAGGTGTAAACCTATTTTTGGACTTTTTTCTGAATAATCAGTATTTTCATCAAATGTGAGTTTTTCATCAAGAAATGAATCTAAGTATTTGAATCATGAAACAACTTCAACAGCTTCAATGTTAATCGTGACAGGAGTAAAAATCCGGGCATACTTTACGACCAATTACGAGCTGTTTTTTCAAAATTCATATCTAAAAGCTATCTATACACCATTTCTTTAAAATGTCAATATTATGGAAATATTCGGCAAGAGATATTCGTAACCAAACAAGAGCCATTTCATCAGCAAATTATTGCGCCTCATGTTATGCGTGTCAATAGAAAATAAGGTAGGCAATAACATGCAACCTTGTGGAGCACCAACATTCAGTACAATTTCGTCTTACAGGTGACCATTTACACATTCTCGATGTGGTCTTTCTGCCGCAAAGACACACTCGTGGTCTTATTCTAAGAAAGTCACCGATCAAACGAATTATGCTTGCATTGATATTCATATTGAAAAGACGTCTAATGCCAACATATAGGTCAGTGGTGTTGAAGGCGCTTTAAAAGTCTATGAAAGAACACAAATATACGCATTTGCAGATTATAAATGTTGGAAAATAATATTAAATAGTGTGATAGATACTATCTGGTGCGAACCACATACTATCGGGTGCCTATCAGAAACTATCTAACGCGCCGCACCAGATACTTTCTGGTGCGCACCCGATACTATTCGGTGCGCACAAGACACTACTAGTGTCAAGTGAGCACCAATAAGTATCTGGTACGCACCAGATACTATCTGGTGCGTATCTGGTGCGTACCAGAAAGTATCGGGTGCGCACGAGATAATATTTGATGCGCACCCGATACTATCTGGTGCGCACCTGATACTTTCTGGTGCGTACAAGATACTATCTGGTGCCCAGCAGATACTATTATAACACGCCACATGCTCATCCCGTGTCGCGATTCGCCAGAATACGTCACGTGACGAGAAAATAGATACGTTTAGTCCCCACCGGATCGACAAAAGTGACGTCAGAGGGCATTTTTTGAAAAGCTATTTCCCTAGGGAAATAGTTCTGACCAAATTTGGAAAAGTGCCAGGTCACATGACCGTAGTGTCGTCTGCAGCTTTGTAACAATAGCGGGTGACTAGAACGTGATGTGCGTCCGGGATAGGTGATGACATATTCTCTAAAACAGATTTTCCAACATTTTCCAACATTCCAACAGCGTAGGAACTTGAACAGCTCATCGACGGAAAAGATTAAAGTGCAACTAAGGATGTCGCTAGGTATGTTTAGAATATTTTTTGAAAGAAAGTGGTACCACGTACAACTGAAACCGCTGTGGAAACATCGCCCAGTGAACTTGTCACAGTGGATTGTTGTGGTGCAAAATATCAAAACACATTAAAAACTATATAACAATACAACATGAGCATGTGGTGTGTTATAAAACACCTATAGCCTGGTCTTTATTCGGGCTATAGCGCTCGTCTGTTACCCCTCGTGGCCGTGTGTTACCAGAAACACATCGCTATACCCCTCGGCCTACGGCCTCGGGGAATAGCGATGTGTTTCTGGTAACACACGGCCTCTCGGGGTAATAGACAGGCGCTATAGCCCTCATGACCCGGCAATAGGTGTTTACTAGTATCAGGTGCGCACCGAAAATATCAGGTGCGCACGAGATACTATCTGGTACGCACCTAGAAGTATCTGGTACGCATATATTGTCTGATGCGTTCCTGATACTTTCTTATGCGCACCAGATACTATCTAGTGCACACGAGATACATGCCTTTGAATTAATTGTCAAAAATTTGCTTTGTGAATTTAGAGATCATGGCCACGGTCCCGTGTCATGGCAAAGTGATGAAACCGGTGAGAAAACATTAAGCGATGAGAGCCAGAATATCAAGTCAAGTGATGATTCCTCGGACTAACATTGTCTCATCAAAAGATTCAAAAGCTCATAAAACACTTATTGCATCTTGCAAATCTTCCGTCGGTATTGTATTGGTCAAAAGGAACGTTTTCGGGATAAAATGTGACATTGGTGATTTCTCTCAATGTCAAACATTCGATATGAATAACATTTTTTGACATAAAGGACGGAAGTATACTTTCATTTAAAAATCCGACATCGGCAACTGTGTCGGTAAGGGGGGATCGATGAAATTCTACTACAATGTCAACTAAGTTAGAAGGGGTAGTCTCATCACGAAATAAAACATGTATTACATCGATAAATTTTTCAGAAACCAGTCAGACGTAAACGAAATAGCTTTGTTTTGAAGTAAATACATGGATAAAATAATAGTTGAAAAAACAAAATTTCTTTAAAAATGATTGAGGAGATGATCTTCCTTCAGTACAATTATTCTTGAGCACTAAGAGTGATTGCTACTCATTGAATAAATTGCGAAAAGAAGGACAAGAAAGAGGTTTGACCTTCATATCGGCAAAGTGTGACCAAGTGAATAAATTGAACTGTCAATGAGATCCAAGCTTGATGAGAAGCAATTATCAATTCGATTTGTTCTGGCGAAAACAAACTAATACAAAATCTACAGTTCCCATCGTTTACCGTCTTTAAGTTGTTCAGCATAAAGGCAGAGCAAACCGCCCAGTCAGATGATAAACAAATCTGAGGTAGAATAAAGCTCAATATTTGCTTCAAAATTTGCTGTCAATGCTTAAGAAACATAAAAGAGAACCAATATGGCCGACGAATGGCCAATCAGAAATTTAGACACCTTAGCTAGGATTTAGAAGGTTCTATAACTATCTAGTTAGCACATGGTATTATCACGCGTGTACGAGATTACTATCTTGTGTGCACGAGAAACTTACACGTGCTCATGAGAAACTATCTCGTGGCCACGAGAAAGTATCTGGTGCGCGAGATACTGTCTGGTGCGCACCCGATACTTTTATGTGCGCACAAGATAGTATCTCGTTCACACGAGCTAATAATTATTTTTTCCCACAAAAATGTCCCTTATGGACTTTCATACTATACTATTCATATACACGTCGATTAGTTTTGTGATGCAATTCAATATGGCTGCCAGGCGGCCATTTTGTTGGGACTTTCCAGACCCAGTACTAAGACTTGCCTCAACAAATTTCTTTTAAACTTTGCACAAGGACACACATAATTTACGTAAGCATGTCAAATGTCTTCATGATACGATCCAACATGACCACCAGGTGGCCATTTTCTTGCGATTTTTTCATGTCCAGGGCCATTGCTAAGACGTAATGCGACACATTTCTTTTAAACTTGGCACAAGGACAACACTATATGACATACATGTGCACGTCAAATGTCTTCAAGCTGTTGCCGTAAAGAGGCACGTGGTTTACGACGATGTTCAAAACACGTGAAGATCCCTCAGCTGGATAACAATTCTCAATATGATATCTTACAGGGATCATTTCAAAACATTTTAATACCCCAACTTGCTGAGAACTTGTCAAGGCATTAAGTTATGTACAATTCTCGACAAACAATTTCATTATTGGAACTAATTTGGGATAATTGGATAGTGAAGTAATGTCGGTTTAATCTGCAAATGTAAGCTCATCTGCTTTTCTTTTTAAACCATACACTTGTTTTTTATGAGTGATTTGTAATTATACAACATTTAGCTATGGGGCATCTAACACTTTTGATCCAATTCTCCAAAATTAGTTCCAAACGCGTTGTCATGAATTGTCATGAATTGTCGAACGTAAAATGCCAAAAAGTGACAAGCCCTGCTACCTCGATATTAGTCAAGCACCTTCAGAGTGAATTAATGTTTTTTCACTGTCAGTTAAACTTGAAATAATTAACACGCAATGCATGGTAATCGTCATTGGACAATTCATTGCACCCTATATTTACACATGCGTATAGCTTATTACGCACTTTTATAATGAAATGGGGTGAATGTACGGTAAAGTTATTTAAATTTCTAAACGTGTGTTTAATGTGGAAACATTTGATGTTTCAATTATTTAACGAATAAGAAGTAGCAAATTAAAGGGGGTTATTTATCTTTCGTGGAGGGAATTATTTTCGATAGCGTACTTTGAGGAAGGAAAATTGATCTTTGTATGTTCGTATTTGACAACTAAGAATATCAATGTATACTGAAGTGAGGTCGAGTAGCACCAGCTGTAACTTAATGGTCGTCAGTTGAAAACAGTGGAATGTATAGATCATATACATACACTCTGTTTAAATACCACCAAACTTGGCTGTTCTGAGTTCAAGTACGCGGCTCCTGATGTGACGAATAATATCAAGCTTCAACTGTTGATGTCAAAAACGCATTCACATGACATTGGAGTGTCGAAGACCATAAGCAATATTAAAATCGCCTCAAGCAAGACACGTGTTTTATCATATTGTGCCCGTGACTAAATGTTATGATGTGGTCGGAAATTACGGTATCATCACATTTTTTTCAAAATCGATGTATATCTTCAAGTTTGTGTGTTTATTTTGCCATGCGTTATTAATGCATGCAGATCATTCAAATACTCAGTGTCAATTAGTCACGTCTTTGTTAACCTTATGCTACAAATCATCATCGCATGTTTATAATCGACGTTGTGTTTATCTTCAAATCCTGCGTACACCTTAACTTTCAGTTCATTCTGAGGAGAGTGCAGGATTTGATTGACTTAAGTACAAATTGCATTAATTACTCAGTTATGGGGTTTGATTCGAAAATGGATGACACATGAAAACACACAGTTCAGATAATATACTTGTATATCCATCCATCGATCAAAGCATCCATCCATCCATCGATCAATACTGTAACATCAATCCATCCACACACACACACACATACACACATACACACACACACACACGCATACATACATACATACATACATACATACATACATACATACATACATACATACATACATACATACATACATACATACATACATACATACATACATACATACATACATACATACATACATACATACATACATACATACATACATACATACATATACATATGCATACGTACGTATCTACGTACGATAAAAAAAATCCATGATTATACAAATCCAAGCTTTCCTTGAAACCAATTTCTTTTAACATAGAGATGTGAGATGGTAATAATTTTCAACATTTCGACACCATTCGGCGAGCATGACATTATGATAATTTGAAATGAGAGTGAATCACGTGACTTCTACCTGGGCGCTGTTATTACCAATGTATTGTATTTGTGCGTCTTTTGTTTAAAAAACACCCACAGCTTTAACACTCTGAACTGTAATGTTGACGCCCAGTCTGTTACTGTTGCCGTCCGTGAGTTTGCGTTGAATTCTCCCAAATCGGCGCCAGCAATGACATCCACAACAATGAAAAGAGGCGCAGGAGCGGAAAAGAAGAAAGGGTTTTGGTATCGTCATAGCACTTTTGTCGCGAATCTGACGCTAATCAGCACTCTTATTCTCTACTTAACCGCCGGTGCCTTCATGTTCTTATACATCGAAGGGAACGACGAAAGATCGACAATCGCCAAAGCGAACGACGTGTCAAAGCAACTCTCGGAAGAAATTACAAAACAGCTAATGAACACGAACAGGTCTGAGTTCATGCACGTAGCAACGGATGAAAATTTCACCGCCATTTTGAGGGACCAGATGAGACAACTCGCCGTGCAAATGTCGTCGTCTTCACACAACTCCGAAGTTGGCAAAGGGCGAACAAAATGGACCTACTCCTCATCTCTGTTCTTCTGTATGACGGTGATAACTACAATAGGTACGGTTATCCTTTCAGTGTTTCATTTTTACACTCACTCGTTTCACTAGCACCACTTCATTTGTTTCGAAAATCCCCGCAACGAAGAAGATCTCCGCCAATCCCCGACCCACCTCCCACCCCCGGCCATGTAATTGATTTTATCAATATCGCTAACTAGGGAAGCGGGATTCTGAAGAAAATTATACGCGCAGTTTGACTTTTTAAAAGTATTTCACGGGTTCGTCCCTCCTCTCCCCCAAAACAAAACAAAAACAAACGAAAAGAGATTCGCGCGCGATTTGCATGGGAAGGGCTACATCTTGAAGAAATCATAAAATTACCACTGTGCTGTTCATTAGCACTATTTTATACCAAATGATAATGCAGTGTTTAAGACGTTGAATTGATACCGACGTCTTCTCAACATTAGCGTTCAAAGAAGGGAGTGGAGACAAAAGCTGATCCATTTTGCAGCTTTCATCTGAAGCACACACAGAAATTGACAACAATGCATCGCTCCAGGAAATATCACTGATAGACGTGATATTGCTAAGGCTAGGCGTGAGTATCTTCGTTCATTAGTCGTTGTTTATGACCTTTGGGAATCGTCCAATTAATTGTGTTCTTTTATAGGGAAGACCCTTCACATCTTAGGAAAAGGTGACAAAAATGAAATAAAAATGGACACAGCACAATGATGTTAACAAGCCGCGTTGATAATTACACTATTTCAGATTTACTGTGTTTTCATAAATATCCAAAGCCTAGATGGTTAAAGCGGCTGCATCGTGAAAAAAACACGAAGAACCTGCCTTCACTTAAAAAACAACTTGAAGGTCGAGTATGTGTATCTACTTTATTATAATTCCTCGGAGATAAAATAGTCCGCCCCGCTGATCATCAATATAGAATATATGGAAAGATTTTTTTTCTCGCGTGAAAACAGTCATGGTCACGGATTTATATTTATCTAGAAAGATAAAGATCGATAACATAGTGAATTCTATCCTCCGTTCGATCGGTGAGAACGATCGGCCATTTAGTGGAAACAAACGATAGTTTATATAAAATATTTCTAGATGTCGCCATAGTTCAGAGATACGAAATTCACAGACTTGCGTGCTCTACCTTAGGTGTTGCCCGAGGTGTCGCCTTCATGAATGGTTTTGCTTTGTCGGGTGGGGTTAGTCATTTTCCAAGTATACACACCCACCGCCTGGAATTCAATTTGATATTGGGTATTATAAGAGTGATTTGTGGACGAGCGCGATGCCATAAGAAGTAGAATTTAAGAGCACTTTTTAACCGAAATAAATTGCAAAATAAATTCAAAGCACATATGATCCCCTATTAAGATAACGGCTTTCGCCAGACATGTTGAATTTCGGCGATAATTAGATAGTTCATTAGACATGCGTGTCGGCGATGTAGCCAATAGTTTAGATCAAGTGAGTGAGCATGATAAGTTTTAAACTCCATTTAATGGGTTATGAATCTGTGGAAGAGAAGATGTTTTTGTAAAACGGAAAAGGAAAAACGGAACGGCGCAAGTATGAAGAAAGTAACTATAGTAACGGTCTCCAGGATATTTACTATCTGATATCAGTATCCTTGGTACCTAGTACAGTTACTTCAAGGATATATACAGATATGTAGTGAAAAACAGAATCAAGTGAAGCCGGAAAACACAGAATAGAACCTGATGTGACATCAATAGTTTTACATTCGGTTTCGATTGCCTTGAGCGACCTACGGGTCTGTTCTTGATTTATTCCCTCGTAAAACGGTACAAATTCCACACTATGAGTTACGTATCATCAAATTCCCGGAGTCTGATTGTGTCTACACTTATCCAAAGGTGTCAATAGAATTACGACTTCTGACAGACACACTCAACTTCGGTTTCCTCAAGTGCGTTCGACAACGTTACTAAAATAAAGAAAAAAAGGCAACGCTTTACAATGTAGAGAGTCTTTCAACGTGCATTTAGGTTTCTTGTACATCCGCTTTCGGTAGCAATGCTTACTGGGAAGAATACATCACATTGCAAAGCAAAGGTCAAACCTTGAAGCTTCCAAATTCGAAAGTAATATCTCAGTAGCTCTGTCTCTGTATGTGACTGTCTCCATGTCTGTGTGTCTTACAGCGTCTGTCTTTCAATGCCCTTGTCTCATATTTTCCCTTTTTCAGTAACTATGTCCTTTCTGTCTGTTTCTTCAAGTTCCCTTTTGTATGTGTATTTGCTCCTTTGCACTGAAATAACCACAATTCAGTAAATCCATCATTTCTATCGTCAGAGCAATAGTCGAGTCAAACGAGGTACAACAATCAATGAGCTCTCAAAGTGAGACCGAGTTGCCATGGTAACATCGCAACTATACAGGCCTTTACATAATAACTGACAAAAATTACGCAGTCAAAGAATCGACAGCGTCTTCCTGCCTGTGCGTGAAGATGTAGACGGCATTCGCGGGTACAAATCCAAGCACATCCTGTAATGACTAGAAAGAGGGGTCACATGCAGTGCTGTAGCAACTTCATTGTTTGAACTCACCGGCAAAAACGGAAAAAAATCTTTGTATATGTGAGGATAAAGCGAGGCATGCGCAATACATTTCTAGCGAGATGTCGGTTGCAATTTGGCGCGTAAGAAAAGCACCAGACTTATGAACACTGCTCAGTCTGTGAGACCAGTGTTTCACGCTGAGAAAGTAAATTTAAACGGGACTGTTTCAACCTTATATGTGACTCTATTATGACGTATAGGTCCAAGACTTACTCGGGTCAGCAATTCAAATATTTCTGCCGAACACAAGCGTTTATGAGAAAGCAGGAAAATCGTGAAATAAGATTGTCATCGACTTTAAGAAAATAATTAATAAGGGATTTATGATGTCCGATAAAAGTCAGTTATCTGGGGGGGGGGGTAGTTTCGCACTATCGTTGTACGAATTTCCAAATTTGAAATAGGGCACTGCCATGATGAGTAATTACGTAAATAGAAAACCGATTAGGTTGAATAAAATCGAAATTAAAAACTAATTTATGAAGAGCCGTTTTGTTAGTCTCTAGGTTATTAGTGCATTAACCGAAACGACAGATCCTCATAAGATTGATGGTTTGATAATTAGTTCAGATAAATGCTTTGGCGCGAAAATAGGACCATTATTCGTACTTTCTCTAGCTCTTATTTTCGCTTTAAGAAACAAGCAAATAAGATAAGAGTCTATTTGACTTTAAACGACTGGGCAATCCATCTTCTTAAACTCATTACGCTTTTAAATATCTATTTTGTTTAATTTGTGATATATTGTATGTCGACTTTATTTATACGATGAGGTAGGCGTTTAAGCATAACTGATTTTAGAAATGTAAGTCTTCAACCTCAAGACTTAGAAAAAGTGCTTTTGCTTTCAGAGGTACGCTTAATGTATGTGCTAGAAAAGGGGTCAAAGGTTATACTCAATACTCCCCACTATTTCAACTGCTTGCAGAAAATACGGAGAATGGGAAACGCTGACACCGCAGAGCGGAAGTGTAGCCGCTGGGGCATTACCGTAGCCGTGGCAAGATAAGAAATCATCGATAAGCCACAAACATCAAGGACTTGTACCTTTGTAAAAACCGACATCGAGTAAACGGCAGCCATAAGAAACCACAAAACATATCAGATGATGCAATAATGTGCAAACATCCATCTACCCATCCATTTATCTTACTCATTATATGCCTATCTTCACACAAACACATACATATATATATACATACACATATACCTACTATTACACGAAGATACACACACACATGCATATATATGAGTCTGATGTGATATGTTATTCATAATGCACATGTATTCGTATATGTATACACAGATATATATCTTTCTCTCTAAACTTTGATTCATATACTTACACTGCATATATATATATGCATATATATATATATATATATATATATACACTAACACTGCTTATATCTATATATCTATATATCTTTCTATATAAACTTTGATAAATATCTTTCTATATATATCTTTCTATATAAACTTATATATATATATATATATATATATATATATATATATATATATATATATATATATATATATATATATATATATATATAAAGGATTATTCCTAATTTTCGACATGTTTGGTCGTCGGAAAGTGACTCACACCTCGAATCAGAAAGAACTCTTTTCATGATGAGACAGTTTCCGCCGTAAGGCTGCAATGTCCTTCGAGGGAGAGTTTTGTAGTTGAACAAAGAGCAGGTAGTTGTGTGCATCACTCGTGCCGTACAATTAAGTAGACGATCTCATTATCATATGCATGTTACGGCAACAGAACAGGAATTTTCATTTCTTTCGATCAATAATAAAAAATACCGATAAATTTTAATGTTAGAATACACAGTCTTTCTGTCTTCTGACAGACCTGTCTGAAGATTGCGAGATGCATTAAACTTCAGTAACAGATATCATTACGTTTTGCTTGAAGTAATTTGTGTTATATATATATATATAACACAAAAGACATAAGAAATATGTATATATATATATATATATATATATATATATACACGTCTTCTGTCTGATGATTGCAGGATGCATGAAAGTAACAGATATCACGTTGTACTTGAAGTATTTGTGTTATTATATATATATATATATATATATATATATATATATATATATATATATATATATAATAACACAATAAATTTTATAAATGAAGAGCTTGGTGTCCTGAGTTGGTGCGTCTTGACCTGCTTGTGTGTATATATATATATATATATATATATATATATATATATATATATATATATATATATATATATATATGCTGTGCAATAGACATTCAGCAATAATGACATCGTCATCGTAACGAAGCACCCATATCAAGGAACAGTAAGACGCTGCTCGAGAAACCGCGTCTTCTCTCTAACAGAAATATGTTCACGTGATTTGGCACAGGATAACTGTGCGATGAACTTTAAAATTTCAAAATGAATCAATCGCAGAAGACATTAAAAGTTTGCATTGCATTCCATCTATTGTACAACTTCAACCTTGCTCGTGAAGGTTTTGTTCACGTGATTTTGCGCAGGATAACTGCAAACTGAACTTTAACATTTCAAAACGAAGCAATTGAAAAAGACATATAAATTGCATCCCTCAATATGTATTATGGGAAAATTTGTATATCATCTTTCAGACAGGTATTGTATGACAAGAAATTCATGAATTATTGATACAAAAGGCGATGGAGATCCTTGTCTCATTAGGTCTCTGAAGGCTTAGCTGAACAATAAAAACTTTCTGTTCTCGTCATGATCAATCTTCTAGAACATAAATTTGCCGAAATCGCAACCACAGCAGATAAAGAAACTTATGCTCATACATGTATATAAAAAGATGCATGAAACTTAATCATTACTCCGTAGTTTAAGATACTGTATGTATGTATGTATGTATGTATGTATGTATGTATGTATGTATGTATGTATGTATGTATGTATGTATGTATGTATGTATGTATGTATGTATGTATGTATGTATGTATGTATGTATGTATGTATGTATGTATGTATGTATGTATGTACGTATATATGTACGCATATGTATGTATGTATGTATGTATGTATGTATGTATGTACGTATGTATGTACGTACGTACGTATCTATTAAATGTGTCATACAAATCATATTGACTAGCTATTATCGGGTAATAGCATATGTTTTAGTTTTCCTCGGAACTGAGAGTCACCAAAACGTAGTCTGTCTACCTCGGCCTACGGCTTGTATGCTGTTACCCTCATGGCCAGTCAGCATATGTAGTTTTCACCCTTTGAGTGCTGTAATTTTTCCCGCCAAAATTTTACTGCAACATTTTACTAACTTTTATGAAATTTTGTGGAATTTTTTTATAATTTTGGACCAAATGGACATCACATTTCATTGGCTACAGTTTGTTACCAAAATTTTGGCAAAAATCTGAAATATTTGACAGGGGTATATTTTATAAAGGCGCTCAAAGGGTTATTATTACATTTTGCACAACCATATAATTAAGTCACACTTCGAGTTTTAAATTGCCTCGAACTTTTGTAAAGCAAAAATGTGCATTTCGACACTTAATGTTGGTAGGGTGGTAATATCAACAATTTCGCTTGCAAACATTTTTAGTCTGTTGTGTGAAATTTGTCGTGAGTCGGTGGACTTAATTTTGAAATAACATATGTTTGGTGCGCCATTTTCAGATTCAGCCATCAAATGTAAAGCTTCACAACATGTAACTTTACTGCGGGTGTTATCTTTATAAACATAACCGAGCACTCAAAGTAACTGTCATTCCAGCTGCGTTACCCCCGCAGGTTTTTTATATGATATTATAGAATGCAAAGAAGATGATTCTCGGCCATTGCCATAAATATTTGATCGCTGAATTTCCAAAACATGAGCATAAAAAAATTAATGGATTTAATGATGGCGATACGAAAGAGACGAAAGCGACAATAATGTGTATGTGAATTCCATTGTTGGTATAGCAACAAAAATCTATATTGATTGCGGCTATTGCTAACATACGACAAGAGAAGAAGCATCATGCAATATTTCGCATTGTCTGTCGATGTATTCATAGCGATTATATTTTCATTCTCATCCTTTTAGATTTTTTGGTCACTCGTCATGATTGAGCTATCTGAACCACTTTATCAGATGAAACTTTATAGGGCCCCCGAGAATGATGGCGGAAAAAAACTTATCTTAGTATCCAATTACGGCTCTAGGCAGACGATGCTGACATAAACGAGGCTATCCCGTCTATACATCGATTTCACCGACGCCATCGGTTTGGGACTTCATCGTAATTGCAACTGAGAAACGACAAACATCACACACAGAAACACAAAAGCTCCTTATCATACTGTGCCCTCTATGGCCGAGACAGGTAAAACGGGAATCACATGGCGACCAATCAGCACAGCTATATCATGGGGTCAGTCGAAAGTGTCCTTCCCCAGGGGTGGGGCACGGTAGTTCTGTTTATTTGACGAGGTCATTCAATTCCGTCAGTCCCTCCTTGCGATGCACATGCAAAATCAAACATGTATACTGCTGTATTGACTGGACAAAGCCTTTCAAAAACCAACATAACGTAACTACCAAATGTCCATTAACAAGAAACTAGAAATGCCGACATTTTTCTCTTCCGTAGATGACAATTTTCTTTTTTGTACATGTATTTCAATATTTCTGTATGTCATTTTATATCACTTGATGCAGTACATGCGACACCTAGCGCTAAGCCCGGCAGAAGTGTTGAGATCTGTAGGATTACATGTGCACGCCGTCATCGTCATCGTTTGTCAGAATACCTCTTCATGTAAAAAACTCTGTCTTTGTAGTTTTCGTGTCAGTAGCAGGACCCTGTGAGCTCAAAGGAGAAACGAACTATCCATGAAATTCGTGTTACTGCGTCATTCTGTAATCTTCAGGTTCAGGATGAGAAACACACAAACTTCGCATTTTTTGGCCAAATTTGCATAGTAAACTATAATGGCAGTCTCTTGTCTACATGGGATGCTGTGATCTACAAAATGCTGAAAAAATCGATTATTGATATTTAAATAATGACATTAAAATCTGTAATTTTTTATTTTAGGGTATGGTACGATTGTTCCGGTGACTACGGCAGGTCGCATTGTTTGTATGCTGTACGCCATCATCGGAATTCCGCTGCTGCTTTTGGTGTTGTCCATTATCGGAAACAAACTCGCTGATCCCTGCAGGGTCGTGTGCCTGTTACTGCTCTGTCGCAATGTGAAACGTCGCGTTCAGGCCGTCATTCCAATGTCTGACACAAACACTTCCTTCGGCCACGTATCCAGCCTTGTTAATAGCATCCATGAAGTAAAGAAGCCTCACTTCTCGCATTTTGGAGAACTTTACTTCGACAAATCGACACAGACAGACGAGTCGGGCGAAGACAATCAGCGAACGCGCCAAAATCCTGGCGCCAATGGATGTGATTCGAATTCGTCGGGAGAGGGCGCCACAATCATTATGGTGACCATCCTCTTGCTACTGTACCTGGCAGCGGGCTCTCTGATGTACTCTTTCAAGAACGGTTGGAGCTTTGTCGACAGCCTTTATTTTGTGTTCGTGACGTTGAGCACCATTGGATTTGGCGACATCATCCCAAAACATAGAGACGATGGCAGTATGCAGTTCACTGCAGCACTTGCATTTCTGTATACTTTCGTTGGTTTAGCAATAATGTCGACTGCCTTTTCGCTGGCCCAAAATTCAATTAGGAAAACATTTAACCTCGTACAGAACAAATGTAACGGTTAGGCTTGTAAGGAATCTGTGAGTATTTTACAAAAAAGAGCAACTTCAAGGGGAGAGAATACCTTGAAATTCTGCAAGTCTAATGGACCATTTTTGTTTAAAAAGGCATAAGTATGGCAAACATTTTGCCACAAAAGCATGAGTGTTGAAACAATTGAAGACAAGAACATTTGAATTTTAGTCTTTTCGACCATTGAAAATGCACCGTCACATTTGTAAAGTCTCTGTAATTACCATTCGGCTAAATGGCATCGGATTTCTGTTCTGATGGTGGTTTGTCCCCGAGCAGCGGCTCATCATTGTATTTTTTTTTTCATTTCTTTGAGAAAGATTTCTATCGGTTAGAGAGCGTGCCTTTTTGAAAAAACCCAAGCCTTTGTACGTTTTCGCTCTTAGACTGGCGCATGTTCAAGGATGTTATTAAGAACCATGGTACAAAAGTGTTATTGATGAGTGTGAGTCCATCAATCAGTCGTCAAAAATGTCCCTGGCGTGTTTTACTGCCAATTAGCGTTTGGAAACCGTGTACTGTTGTACTTGAACGGGATTAATCCAGATAGATATTTTTTTCTGTTATGACCATTGACTATATTTCGCACATGTACAGTATTGTGTGTGATGAAACAGCTGTTATTTATGCTCCTGAAACAACATACGATCGTTGAACCACGTCACATGCCATTCACTCGTGAACATGAAACGGTTTATCTTCAATAGCAACCAGGCAATGTTCCGTGTTTTGTTTTGTGTTTTGTTTGTTTTTTTTTTTTTTTGGGGGGGGGTCCTTGCTGCTGGTTGGCTTGACCTTACGAGGGGTTGGAAAGAGAGAGCGAGAGAAAATATTAAGACTGGGTATGTTAACTTTTGCTGCTGGTTGGCTCCGGTCTGCCAATTTAAGACAGACATGAACACTTAACGATAAATTTCTGCCTGGCGCCGAATGAAGTACAAGGTAAAATTGATGAAAAGAAGTCTGATTTACTTACAAGTAGATTCCTATATGTGACATGATTTGGAAAACACTCCAAGCAAAGAATTTGACCCGTAGATCACGTGATTTGCCTCACACTAACGTTTCCTGGGACATTTACACATTTAGAGAAAAAAAAATAATTGGCAACCGTGTTGGACAATTTGAACACTGTTTCAATCCACGCATTTAACCAATATCTTTTCCGTAGCCATGTCAATATTTACTTCGATGCTGTCATGGAGAATATCACGAATTTCACGCTGGCCAGGAGTTCAGCAACTCACTATTGCCTGTATCAGGTCTTTTCCGCTCAGATGCAAGGGCCAGTTTGCAAGGGAAAGTTTTTATGAGATAATCTCTTTTCAGATTTTGCAGTTTGGATCAAGATGCTCTGAGCGCTATTCCTACTTAAGTGTCTATGGCCAAGCGTTTGACCCGAGTCACCGTTAACAACGGATTTTTGTGAGTAACTTTCAGCACGAGATTCACGACAGTATTTTAAGATCACTTTTTAAACTTCTTCTGATGTTGCATCATCAGGAATTTACAGTATTTTTCAATCACTATGACTCGGATAGAACTGTTTCAAATTTTGTAATTATCATAGTTCACTGTTTCTTCCCTTCCTTTGTACTATACTTTGCTGGGTCCAGTTATGACATCGTCAGCTGGTAATAGATTCCACCACAGACAAATATATGTTTTATGTTTGTCTGTGATTCCACTGTCTACCGTAGGGTATAAACACTCGGATTTGAGGCACGGTGTATTGAATCAGACTCGGATAAAGATTAATTGGCAATATAATCCTTGTCATAGCAATACGCAATGACCAAAAACTTATCCTTGGTGACAACAATTTGCATATTGCCTGCAGTACCATACAACTCTTCCCCTTCAGACAGCATTGATCATCCTGTAATACTGGCGACGTTTTTTGCATCACTACTCTCTGCTTTCGATCATTTTATCGATATTGAGCGTTCTTCAATGGTCTTGACGTCATGTGCACGACTAGATGAATTAGGCTTGAAGTAGCCCGCAGAATCATAAACCAGACTTTAAGTCTCCAATGTGTTTGAAAGATTCACAACTTATTTTGATAAAAACGCCATTTTCGTATTTCAAAGCCTGTGCCTTACTTCCGGCAATCATATAAATCTGAAGGTTAAGTGAAACCAAACTCCTGCCCGTAGCGCTCATAGAAAAATTCTGTGCCATCTGAGATTACCGTTTTCACCATGGTAACAGTGGCCACACAACAAATCAAGCGGTTCGTGGGGAATATGTATTTTCACACATTAAACTATGTATCAGATTTTGGATCAGGCTTATTGAGATGCCACCGGAAAGATTTCCAAGATAAGCGTGTTTCACAGGTGGATGTCAGAAGTTCAAGAATCGATCCTTTCAATGGTATCAGGGATGAAACGCATTATCTTTCAACGGTTTCTTCTCCTGTCCGTGAACAATTTAAAGGCATGTGTCAATTGTTGGATTGTTTTGCTAGGCAATTTACTTTACTAGATTACAATTTCAGTGGAAAACAAAAGGCCTATGTTGGCACCAGATTGTCTCATCGGAAAATGTACCCACCATTACAACTTCAATGGAAAACAAAAGGCTATCACACCTCCATAATCCTCTTACAGACTAGAACAAAGGCGATCCCAGGGATAGCGAACAGCAACCCGTAATAACTTGACCATAAACGTAACTGCTGTGTCCACAAACACTGCCTAATGGGCAACCACGTGTTATCTTATTAGGGGGTGATATCAATCGTTCAACATCTCGCGATACACTAATGGCATGAAAGAAAGAGTTTCAGGTCATTAGTGTATCGCGAGATGTGGACCGACTGATTTAAACCCCTGATAAGCTCAATCTGAACGCGGTAGCTCATTTTCATCAAGACAGTGTTTACGGACTAGGACCGTGGGAGTAACAGCAGTGTGTGGATCGACCTGAGGAAACATGAAGAGGCCATTGATAAAAAAACCGTTCTAATATATCAGATACCATCTAAAGGATATATGAATATCTTGCTCTTTGTACTGGTCTCTGTGTCTTTTTAATGCATTGTAACCTTGACGCTTTGGGTCATTAACATCTGTAAAGCAAATTCTGTACTCATGTTGTTTGGTCATGTCTGGATGTCACAAGAAACTGGAATAAAACAAATGTCCTTTTGATCTTTCCAAACAAGAGTTTCAGATGTCCTGAAACAACAATGGTTAGGAAATCTTGCATCAAGCTAACACTACAGATAGTTCAAATCAATGCTTGAGCCGGAAAAATAGTTTTCTCCTAACTGTAATTGCCATATTATTCAATTGTATTGACTATTTGCGTTGCTCTGTACTTCCATTGGCCGTAGAGAAAGATAGACGTTGATGGTTCGAATACCAAATGGAATCTTTTCAAGGGATATAGTAAAGTTTGCTGCAGTGAACGTGCAGAAGATGAATATCACTTTTTTCTTTTTAAATGTCCGTTGTATGAAAATTTGAGAAATGCATATACTGAAGAAGCCACGGTGTAGGCCCTCACTTCTAAGTCCATAAGTTTTACATAATATGAATATGGAAAGAACCATGAAAATTTTCAAGCTCTGTAACTTTGTTTATAAAGCGTGGATTCTTGCTGGCTCAGACAATCAGTTCTAGAGACATCTGAAATCTCATGATATTTATCTGTATTTTCAGGAAATATTGAATTAAAGGCGCACTTTACTTTTCTTTCTTACCTCTGTGATCTTCATTGTACCGTGTCTGTTTTCTAAACAATAATAACATGTACCATCATATTTTCTTTCACACCCCCTTTGTATAACCACCGGAGGCTTTGAAACGCAAATAAAACGAAACTGAAACTGGTAGAAAGAGAAAATTTGGCAAGTATCTGAAGTCGGCAGATATATCTGTAGCAGTGTAAGCAAATATCAGGTTACAATTGATAGATAGGCCACCCATTTCACATAATTTTTCTTAGCTTCTTTCATCACGTGACCGTACGTATTTCAAACAACTCACTGTTGTAATGCTGACAGAGGAGGAATATGGTCCGACTCCGTGCATATTTATATCTGTGAAGGACTTTTTTCAAGGTTTTATTTTTCGAAGATCTTTTTGTGTTTTTAATGTTCATTTTAATGTTTTCATCGGTAATTATTAAAGCTGTTTCTAAATTTGATACAGTGTAACTTGTTTATTTTTGCAAAACTTTAGTAAATTAAATTTTAGATCTAATTTAAGGTAGATCGCACCTCGGGGACAGACATTCGGACTCTAAAACTTTTACAATTCTCTTCTGATATACCACATGTGGGGGTTCATTTTAAAGCTCTTGGTGAAAGAAAACTTTTCACAGGCTTAGTTTTTCAAAATTTGAAAATTGTTATTTTCTCCATAGAGTTAACACAGGGATGGCGGCCATTTTGAATTTCTAATATCGGTAAATCTTGGGTAATTTGTTTCTCTAGTACCGAAATTTGCACAGTGACCCCCTATTTTTATTCTTGATTTTGAAAGAAAATGATTGAAAGCTTCCTTGAGGAAAGTTAGAGCAAAAGTTTAAGTCTTTCACTTTCGAGGTGCATACTGCCTATAGCAAGATCATCCTTGATGATACACGTGATATGATGAAATAACATGATATAACATGACATGTATGATATGATATGATATGATATGATATGATATGATATGATATGATATGATATGATATGATATAATGTGGTCTGATATGATATGATCTTCATGAACTAAAGGTTAACCGGAGATGTCCTAAAGATATACTTCATGAAGGTTTTTATTGTTACAGATTTGTCCTACAGACGTCTAATTTTCTTGCCTATACTTGAATTGGCTTACTTTGTTTGTGTGAGAACAAAACGAGTTATTTTAAATTTCAGCTCGTTCTCTTCAGTCCGTTCGATTGCTTTTGTTTGTTTGTTTGTTTGTTTTTTAATTAATATTGTTACTTACGATGGCAGACACGCAGCTGTTAAAGTACCATTAAATGTATAGCTTCTGTATTTGTCAGCATATTCGTTTTATCTGTAATGCAGTTTTTGGTTCTAATCGCACAATCACGCTGGAGTGACGATTTTCAACTAGGCAGCTTGTTTTTCATGTCCAATGTTATTGTTGACCACTGAATTCTAGTTCGCTCTATAGTTCAAGTGTCAGCAATAACACTGCATATTATACACAATGCATAGTAGTGCCAAGGCTATTACTGTAATTAATTTAGGGAAAAGACAACCAAAATGAAATTGTTTTACGGGACAAAAATAATAAGAATATTATCAACAGTTAAAGTTGTTGTCCATTCCATGTTTTATTTCGTTGAACTAGTTCTGTAATTTGATTAACTGGTCGTTGTATACATTTAGGTATTATCGATTACATTAAGTGTCGAGGTTTTTGCATTGATGACACATTTGTGTTATTTTTATTGACAGACATCGTGACACAATTGGTCATGTTACCTGACAAGTGACAGTCTCGGTTGCTCAGCATCGAAATGAAGAACAATATTTAAAGAACGCATATACATACTTCAATCCATCCATCCATCCATCGATCTGTACATACACATAGACACATTCACGTAGAGAGAGAGAGAGAGAGAGAGAGAGAGAGAGAGAGAGAGAGAGAGAGAGAGAGAGAGAGAGAGAGAGAGAGAGAGAGAGAGAGAGAGAGAGAGAGAGAGCGAGAGCGAGAGAGCGAGAGAGAGCGAGAGAGAGAGAGAGATCCATATCCATCAATGCATCCAGCCATCCATCTACCATTCATACGTGCATACATACATACATACATACATACATACATACATACATACATACATACATACATACATACATACATACATACATACAGGAATGCCAGATATGTCAGATAATTTACATGAATTTGAATTGTGTAAATTTGCCTTCATATTTTTACATTATAGGTCATGCAGTCGAACATCATTCAATGTATGCATTGTCGTCTTGTGGTAGTAATATATTTGTATCCCATTCTCATTCCCAGTGATCGGATAATTACCCAGCAATAAAAATATACGAGCGTCTCATTGCTTTGCCCTGTTGCTACCTTTAATGGTTTCGGAGATTAGAAAAAAAAAACATGCAGTGTTATTGTATGAGGGAAAAGATTTTTCCTCATGTCTGCCGACAGGCATTATGCTAAGTGCTGCTTGGTTTTTGTTTCATGGAAAGTGCTTATATAACATCAAAAGTGAGGCCCGCTTCTTGGTTGTTATCTAATTGATGGGAAAAGTTTATTTGAAAGAGCGCAAAATACTTGGACAAGAAAAGGGGAAGTATTTTAGTTTATACTTTTAGTTTTGTCTGTTTTTGACTTTTCTGCTTATGTTTTTTCAATTTTCTATTCTTGTTCAGGTTATTTCAATGTATTTGAAAAATATCGAGATATAGAAAATCCTAGTGTAATCTGTTTAATTTACAATCCTCGACTTTTCTACTGACTCGGAAGTAGCCGCAATCACAAATGTTGAACATTGCAGCTATTATTTTTGTCATGGCGTAGATATGGTTTAAAATTTCCTGGTATTAAAATGGTAGTATATCGAGAACCCTCGTTCTGAAAAGCTTCTCCTGCAAACCCGCGGCCCTGTACATGTATAGAAGGCGTGTGTTGTAAGAAATGACCCCGTAAAATCTATATGAAGCTTGCATTCAATTTGTTCCAGTACTGTTCCGAGACATAAAAATAGAAAACCACAGGCAGGGCGGCAAAATCGGACTGAAAGCAGATGTAGAAACTTATTTTATTTTATTCGGATATACTGAGAAAACAATGTTTTAAAATATTTTTAAAACCGTCTTAACTTACAGAAAAAGGATCTATGTCATTGTAGTCGTATAAAAGCAAATTAAATTTTCTCGGAATTCTACTAAAAAGAGTACTAGTCTTGAACACAATTGACTCTACCGAATAGCACATGAAACAAAGAAGTACGCCGAGTTAAAAACCTTGGTACATGAAGACCAAAAACAGAAATTAAAGTATTGACATTAAACTTCGCATTTATGCATTTGTATAAAATATATATTATCAAAAATAATCCTCCTTGATTTTTATGAATGTAAATTGCAAATATTGCACAATAACTTAATGTCGTCACAGTAAAAAGAGTAATTCTTTTATGAAGAAATTTTAAAAATTTATGCTGCACTTTTTCAATTCTGTCAGAATGGTGTATACTTATGCTATTCCAGATAACAGAAGCGTATTCAAGTTTAGATCTTACCATGGTATAGTACAACAATTTTAAAACATGCTCACCGTTAACACAATGGCTATTCCTCATAATCAATCCAAGAACATTTCTCGCACCCTGAATCATGTTATTTATACAGTCACAAAAATTCAATCTTTGGTAGAAACGGAGACGTGACGCCATTGCTACGTATATGATGTTCTCATAAGCCGTTCGTTGCCTTTCTATATCTCGATGGAGATGAACGACATCGCTACATCGACTTTAATCAGATTAAAATCGACATAGAAGAGGTTAAAATTTTTAAAAAGTTAATTGTGTACAAAAGGTCAAGACCGTGTCTGATTTACAGTTTCTTACCATTTTTGAATAATCAGTATTCAGAAGTTATTGAATACTAGGGCTTTAAAATTTTAATTCGTTTTTTCAGATAAAAATTCAGTATGGCTGCTGCAATCCCAATGCTACATATTATTTGTGGTGTTCAAAATTTGTCTTTGTCATTGCTAGTTACTTAATGCACAGTCTTCTATGGGTAATGGTCTTATGTTTACGTCATCTTCGGTCACCGAATATTCTCCATTGACTCGTTATCTGTTGATTTGCATACCAAAACGATGCTCATTATAAACTTCAAATCGCATGAATGAATGCATATCTAGGAAACCGAGCATCAGATGTTGATAACACGATCGGAACTAGTTTGGGATAATTGGATTTTCATATTTTTCAAATTTCTCAAAAATGTTAGGTGCCCTATAGCTGAATGTTGCAATATTACAAATCACTCATAAAAACAAGTGCATAACTTAAAAAGAAAAGCAGATGAGCTTACATTTGCAGATCAAATAGACATTACTTCACCATCCAATTATCCCAAATTAGTTCCAATCGTGTTTGATGGGATTCATTTCGAAGGGGTTCATGAATATATTGATGAAATCACGTTAGGGGTGGGTGCATATCAGAAAGAATACTGTATATTCCTAAACAGAGTAACAATGTTCTTCAGCCCTAGGAAAATGAAAAAATAAACCATGGTACTCAGGTGTAACTCGCTTCCACGGAAGTCATAACTATGACAAGTCTGCTAGTATTCGGCTGCACACGAAATTTTACGATGATCGAGCCAATCATTCGCTCACGATTAGTACACTGGTGTTCTACTGGCTCAAGCCCTCGAAACAAGCATTGCATATACTGGTATTGATGAAAGTGGGCGTATAAGTCATTGTTTTGGTATCAAAGAGGACCAGAATCTCCCGCGAAATTACGTACGCCAGACTTTTGACGGTCACAATCTGGTTAGTAGAGTTCGAGGTAAGGATGAAAAGGTATCAGACTTGTGTAACCATAGACCCAAATAGTGCAACAGAGTCCATCAAATGACAAGAACTCATAAGGGGCCTAAACCCGATCGAACTTGTTTGTTGCTGTTTTCGCGTCAGGTGTTCGCTTGTGCGCAAGCGTTAAATTTCCAATCTCGCGATCGACATTCTATACGGGTACCTTAACTTGTGAGAACTGAGTAAAGTTTATTTGTCTCCAACTCGCAAACCAGACGTCATATGCTAGTTTCCTGTCCTCGGACGATGGGATTTTGTTCTGTTTCTCGGTAACGGCTTTTAATTAACGTCTATTCACGATAACATCAGCACTTCACTTTTCCATACGGATGTCACTGAATGATTCAGAAATGAGTTGAGATTAGGGCTTTTGTCTTCAAATCAGTGTATTTTTGAGGATTTTTTCACAATGTTAGCATGCGTTAGTCTGTTTTTCCAAACGCTTTCAAATGTGTTAGACTTGTTAATCTTTACAAGGTTCAGGAAGTGTTAATGTCCTTCTGAATTATCGACCTTCTGAATCATCGTCCATATCATCTCCACTTTACCAGCCTTTTTAAAAATACTTGAATAACATGTTCACAATCTTCGTATGATTACTTTTCTTGTAATAACTTAATCTTAGATAGCCAGTCTAGATTCAGCAAAAAGTATGCTTATAAAACAGGTTTTCTTAAATTAAGATAATCTTATACACACTGTCGATGGCGATTATTTAAACACGTTGTCTTGCTTGACTCATGGTCACTCCACAAAAGTGGAGTGACCGTGCTTGACCTTTTGAAAACTTTTGATGTTGTGATTAAAAACATGTTTTTTTCAAAGAAATAGCAAATTGATAGCTATTTGGGTAGGATGTCAGAAAAAGCTTTTGTTATTTAGGGTGTTCCGCAAGGCTCTATATTATGTCCGCTTGTATTTACACTTTTCATGAGCGAGTTGCCTCTTTCGGTTGTATCTTCCCATTTATATATGTACAGACGGTCAGACTTTATCTGTGCGTGATAAAACAATTGATAACGTAAACTAGGCTCGAAATAGCGACGTGTTACCTATGGAGTAGACTCTTATTGCATTGTTGCATCACCACAGAAGGTATGGATAAACTTTTTAATCTGCAGATGAGAACTGCAGTGTGCGTATGATCTTACGTTATAATTTTACTGCCTTGGACTTATTCTCGTCATATCATGTTATGTCAATAAGTCAAAGAATTCACTACTTTCTTGCTACTTTTAGCTTTCAAATATTAGACTTGAAACGCCCACAGTACATGTCTGATATCTTAACTTTCCAAGTTGAATTCATCAGTCAATTTCTATTCAGAATACGGGGTTGTAATATCCCGACAATATACCCTATGTATGGGTCAGAGAAGTTTTAGGTATCTTTCTACAAAGATTTGAAATTGTAATTGTAACCTTGTAATTTAAAATATGTTTCCGATGTAATTAACGTCAAGGTAAACTTGAAAGTATCTTATGAAAGAAAAGGTTCTTTAATCTTGTAACTTTTTTCTATAAAGTTTCACCTCTTACTTTTATTATGATTTTCCCTGTTGTTCTTTCTGTGTTTTTCAGCCTCCATGAAAACTAGTCTCCCGTCTTCAGCTGCTCATCAAAAGTTTAAATAGATAGATAGATAGATAGATAGATAGATAGATAGATAGATAGATAGATAGATAGATAGATAGATAGATAGATAGATAGATAGATAGATAGATAGACAGATAGATAATAGATAGATAGATAGATAATAGATAGATAGATAGATAGATAGATAGATAGATAGATAGATAGATAGAGAGAGAGATAAATAGATAATAGATCGATAGATTGATAGATAGATCGATCGATCGATCGATAGATAGATAGATAGATAGATAGATAGATAGATAGATAGATAGATAGATAGATAGATAGATAGAAGATAGGTATAAGATGTATCGCTCATAAATGATGATAGGGTGATCAAGTTATTACGTAAACATAGCAATCAAAAGAGAGCTGGGATAAGCACACTTGAACAATGCTACAGGATTCTAACAACTGCCAATATGATAGATTTATTAGCATTTGCTTCTACTGCCTTCTGATATCCTTTGCCTAGGCTCAGCGCTTCTTGCATAGATCTCATTCGCCGTCGTTATTCTCTTCTTCTCTTTATGATCAAGATGTAAAAATGTCCTGTTTCTGCAAATTTTGATGATCTTATATAGTAGGTATAAGTCGGGTATAGCAGAAACAGCCAGCCTTGGCGAAAAAATAAACTTAAAGGGGCGGCTTTTTATCAACGTCTGAAGAAATTCATTGAGCGAACACAACTGCCAAAGGACAGCAAAGGACTAAAATCAAATACTAGTAAACAATTACTGTCAACAGCCACTAATGCGAGAACCAGACATTAAGGACTGCCGAAACTTATCGGAATTATTTTGAACTTAAGCAGTAGTGCTAGTAAAATTTGATGAAGACTCATAAAGTATAATTGTGTCGCTGTATACCTAATGGACTGATTGACATCGACTTACACTTTACAGCCGACGTGTCTTCAACCACAGGATAGTTTCCTTACAAACACCGCTTAACATTTTCAGAGTTCAATAGCTAATCGGAAAGAGGAAGGAAGTAAGCCATAGTTGTCCCTGAATAACAGTTTTCGGTAATTCTTCTTTAGTGACAAAGGGCTGAAAAATTGGACTTGTTCCAATAGCATACATCTTAAACGTCCCTTTAAGCCTACAAGAATTCTCATCTATATTTTCCATATTTATGGGTTTCAGGTATGATGTTAGGTTACCTATATCAAACATTTATTACACTAATTTCTGTAGATCAGTCATTTTCGATCACATGACCGGTTCAGCGTGCCTTGTTTTGTACGCAATACAAAGCGCTAAGATGTACCTGCTTATGATTGAAAACATCAATTCAATTGTGTCTGTACTTTACCTAAACTATTTACTTCTTTCAGATAGGTTAATTTTTGTCAACACTTGGCATACTTAAAAAAGCAAATGCTCGCTCTCCTCAAATTTTCGATTTTCACAAAATACGGTGAAAACGTTCTTAACTTTATGGGAGCTTCAGAATGAATCATCACCAGCAGTAGATCATGAACCAAACTGAGAAATTGTGAGAGTCAAAATTTCTGTTTCCGAGCCGCGCTCTACGTTAATCACGAACTTGCTGTTGATATCGTTTCCATGACAGCTCGACCGGATCTGCCTATCAGAGCCGATTTGTACGTACAATTCAGCGCCGGCGGTCTTGGCAAACTTGCCACAACATTCGGATACAACAGGCGCCACCACGCGGTCGTACTGGCTCAAAACTCTCGACTTGCGCTGCGGAAAACTGTCCCACCTGTTGGCGTCGTGGTACGCTGAGCTTCGATTTACCAGTTTACCGTTTTCTTAACTGTTCTCTTTGCCAAAAGCAAAATAATCGTATTAGCAGTACGTACAGGTAACGTATTTACAAAAATGTCTGTTGCATAACCTAAAGGATACTGTTTTAATAATTTTCTGTTCGTGAAACTGACATATTTCCACGAGCAATTAGGCCTAACATCTTTGACCTGAAAAACAGGCACAGGCAGGGACAACAAACCTCGGAAAATCAAGTCAAAAGAAAACAAATCATCAAAGAAAATACTCCAAAGTGGAGATGTTGGGTTTCAAATACACGATGTTTTGGACAACAATTAGCATTGGTGAAAATTCTCATCGAACGAGACAAAATCAAGGGAGAAAAATTGAACAGACAACAGGACTCCTCGGGATTTTCGTGACCTCAATTTTTCATTGAC
This sequence comes from Ptychodera flava, assembly GCF_041260155.1. Lineage (NCBI taxonomy): Eukaryota > Metazoa > Hemichordata > Enteropneusta > Ptychoderidae > Ptychodera > Ptychodera flava. The sequence continues at coordinate 12,253,402 of NC_091943.1, read as the reverse complement.
TGGAAAAAACTACAATTTATGGAGTTTTTGAATTGCTCACTTCCCCATAGTCAAGTCATGGTTATGCATATGCTATGCAGTTCCCGATGCCTCGTATGATGAATCACGGACAAATAAAGGAAAGAAACATCCTATCTAGCCACAGGTGCTTTGGGGTGGGGTTGCCAATGTGATAATCAGTTCTGCACCAGGTGTATACAGTAACATGCACGACTCGCGACTGCGGCGGCAGGAGCGCCTGTTACCCGCCGCAACGCGATCGTATAGAAACGATCAGTTGGTTGAAAAGTTCCTCTGGTATTTACACGTGATACGGTCAACGCATACAAATTGTCCACCCGGAGCTGAAGGCTATAATTTAGTTGGACAGGGACTTCCCTCCCACTGCAATGTTTGGTCACGTGACGCCATAGTAATGAATTAAACATGGCGGTGGTGAACAGCGGTATATGCTACAGCTAAATGGTCCGGCAACAATCGCCGATCTCTGCAATATTTTCAAAGGAACCCACTTCTCCGGAACGGAAGCGAAGTTTCTGGATATTTCAAGGATTCTGCTGTCTTGGGACAAGACTGGCGAACTTCAAACGATGGGCAAGGGAACCAGCAAACTGAGCGCGAGTGAAATCAAAGAACTGCAGCAGTGTACATATTGTGAGTATGCGCGACTGTGTGTCAGTCGCCTTTGTACGTACACGAGTTGTAATCACACAACAATCGTCGATAAAAATCGCATTTCGTTGCGATACACATAGGCCTTTCTCATTATTATGGCCCACTTCAATCCTTTAGCGATACAGTCATGGTAAGGTTTAACGTTCTATCTCATAAATACTGCATGAAACGTTCGTGGATTCTTACCGCTTACGAGGCGGGCTTGATACTCATTGTGTCTTGTTCACTGAAGACACTGAACGTACGCTCGCTGTCAAAAGTGTGGATTTCTGTTACCATGCCTACGGGCTGCTCTACGATGGATTTTGTCGCCTGTCCGTCCCTTGATCTCCCGCTGGCCTGATGGCGCTCAGAAGCAGCGATCTCCGGCTGTGTCAGAATTTTCGAAATGCACAGTAGCAATAAAAATTCTCTCTCTGCACTGTTCAGTGATGAAGTCAATGGTATTGTTTGTGTGTCAAGGGTCTATGGTCAAATCATGTGCTTTGTTTGAATTTGTGCAACGCGTCTCACCTTCGGTCGAAACTACGGCACTTCAGTGTGTTGTAAATTCTTGTGTATTAAATTTAGGTCAGCCAAAACTTCTAACGGGAGTTGTTACTCAATGTATCCATTTTGCGCAGTACAGGGAGCGTTTTCCAAGTTTGAAGATTTCTCAGTTATGGTTGTTTATGTACTTAGTGTACTATGTGGCCGTGGAGTGATTGATTTTTCATAAATACTCGTTGTTTTGAAAACCAGATATGTAAAAACAAAATACATGTTTGATTTGCCGAGGCATTCATATCAGTGAACTTTTACCACTTAATATTATTTTTTGTGTTTTTTTTTTGGGGGGGGGGGGATGAACGTATTGCGGAGGATACACATACTTGCATGTTGGACTCGTAATGGTGGTTTTCCGGGAATCTAGACTCAGGACACAAGAGAATTCTGTTTGTTCCCCGTTCTGCCTGCAGTTTACTGCGTGTTGTCCAATTTCATGAACATATTTTGCAACTTTTATGCTAGAAAATTAGACACTGTTGATGTCATTTACCCCATGTCAGATTAATTATTATTTCTACTGGTTGTAACTTACTTGCCAGAAAAAAAAATGGTTAGGGTATGGCAATGCAAAGTTGCCTGCGACAGAAACTCTACAGCTTGAAGAATTTAATATAGATGATCTGAAAGTATGCCATGATTAATTTTTCTCTTTAGAAAGTATTTTGCCAAACATTAGCTTGTATGAGTGTTTAAAGGGACAATAGCTCGCATCATTTTATGCATAAAACGATTTATTTTCTCATCCTACTCCTTACATTGTAAGTATATTCATATGAAACATCAGCCATGTCAACACTTTCATTGTGAACAGTACAAACAGCAGTATTTTTGTCATCAAATGAACTCTAGTCTGGATTTAAATTTCACATTACACATTAAATACGTACAGACTGTGTTGATACATTTATGTCGAACACCAGGTGCGTCATCATGATTTTAGGAGTCAAAACAAAACTACATTTTACAAACAGAACAAAAATAAGTTTGAGAAAACCAATGTTCCACACCTCAACAGTTACATGTTAATGGAACTTAAATCCAAATGATTTCATTGCATATACTGTGACAACCCCCTCAAAAAAATAATTTTCACTCTTTAGCCAAAAAAACGCCACCAATTTTCATTTTTTTACGAAATCAATGAAGTGTGTGATAAAATTCATTGGCAAGGGTTATCAGTGTCTTCCATTATGGAAATTGCCCACGGCATAATGTGTTCCATATCATTAACATCACTGAATGCTTGTAATGGAAATGCATTTGAATCACTCTGAGCCAGAGATTTCTACCACACACACAATAAGAAGATCAGTGCCATCACTGTAAGCATTGAGATCATAAGGAGAATGCAAAACTAAAGATCAATATTTAAGAGGCATGTTTATCCAAAATATGTTTAGCTGCAAATAAATTGAAGAGCTCACCAGAAGCTTTGTAAGACAACTGTTTCTGGGATTTAAAAACTTTCCAGTCACGTGTCTTGGATACTTTTTTGAAAGATGTCTATGCTGTAGTTTTTTCAAGATCCTGTCTGTAATATCAGTTGTCATCATGAGTATTTTCATGCCTTGATTTCCACCTGCAGAATCTGTTGGTCTGGGCTTAATTTATCATATTTCAGTTTATTTTTCAGACAAAAGATCTGTCATAATATCAATAATTGCCCATGCATTATAAATGAGGGGGCTCAAAATACAAGGATTTTAATACTCGTGTGATAATTAGAAATTTTTCGCTAAATTTTAATAGAAGCTGCCATGTCCATAATTCAGTGGTGATAGTATGGTACATTGTAGTACATCAGTACTTGTGACAATATACTTTTTACTTAAGTAATTTCTAAATCTACATGATTTTTAACACAAATTTGAATCATTTTTTTAAATATCTACCAAGACATAACATTCTGAATTTTTGTGCAGTTTTTCCTGCCTGTATACACCAACATTTGTAAAGTAAATCATTTTTCAAATAAGATGACAATCTACTAACCTACCTCTCACTTTCTCTCTCTCTCTCTCTCTCTCTCTCTCTCTCTCTCTCCATCAATTTTCTGTCTCTAAACTCAGTTGACAAAAAGGAGCTGCAGCAGTGGTAAGTAATGTAATATCATGTACAACACTTATCTATTAAAATACTGCACTTTTATTGTTCAGTTTATCCCTAACAGACATACATCATTTATGTCGAATCAACAGGTTGTTTTGATTCCATATTTACAGGAAACTCCGCTTTCAGTTAATTCATTTAAAACGAAAATTTACTCACTGCAAGTTAGGAGCCCCGGCTCTCATAGCAAGTGGGCTGTATATTATCACTGTGAGCAAACTGATACTATTGCAGTATAAAACCTAATGCGATAACACAACATGGCCTCCTGGATGTATATGTTATCTTTATGGTGCAGTGCGTAAATATGATTTATCAGTTATGTGAAGGCCAGATCTGTTTTACAAGCATGTAATTCCTGAAACAGAAGAGATAATGATAGTAGCCAGTGTGAGTTGATGCTTGAAAAAACAACCAGCTTATCTCCTTGCCATAAATCAACAGTTGTGATCTAACGTGACTTGTTTCTACTGGCACACTGTTCAGTGAAGGTAGCAAGAGAGCTAATTACATCAATTTCACACTTCCGCACTCGCCTCAAAATTCGTTTTCAGATTCAGATTCAAGATGTATTGATAACTCTGTGCTTGCACGCTGATCATGTATTAATATCATTATCTCTGCTAACATGAATGAGGCCTCATCTCATGTAAACACCTGTCCAAAATTACATTTGCAGTCAGTAACTAATGTGATCCACAGTCTAGTATGTAGGCTGTACAGGTGCATGCATCTGGGCACTCTCGCTTGTAATATATGATCATTTGCCTTTTAAGTGAATCTTTCATCTCATAGTTACTGTACATGCATTATCTGGACTGATAAACTATGGTTATCTTCATGTGGAGGTGTTGAGTTGATTGAAGATACATGTTTGGCATAAGTCCAATTTGATGATTTTAGATAATTCATCAAATGGCATGTTTGCTCAAAGTATCGGTACATAGTTTTGGATATATCCGGTTAATGCTGAGATATGAGTAAAAAATTTAGAATTATTGAAAAGGGCATTCCAAATATTTCCAGTTTGGACTCATGAAAATTTTGCTGATTCAGTTAGTCGGTTTTATAGGTGATTTTAGATACGTTGTTTGCCATATTGTCAGGTGATGTAATGTGGAATTCGTGGAAATGGAAATCTCAGTAATTACAATACAAGGACTATATAGTAGTAGCTTCAGTGTACCAGTTTACCTGTTCACCCCCAAATCCCTGTAAACAGGTCCATGATAACCATTGATAACAATAGGTTTGGGACAAACCATGTCGGTGAAAGGGTTAGAATATGAAGAAGACCGGTGATGTTGTTGTTGTCAGTGTTTTCATTACTATGAAATAGCTTCCTGATATTGAAATTACCACCTGACCTAGTATATGTAAGACTCCCAAAAACTATGATCCGTACCGTTTTTTGTTTGAATTTTAATGTCGACATTTCTGACAAGGAGAAGAAATGTGTGCACCATGTAACATTGGTGTTGTTTTGATATTGTCTTTATTCAACTTGCAAAGGCATGACATACATGTACGTTGTTAAATAATGCAGTGTTTGAATGCATCAAGTAAGCATTAAGACTTACTAACATTTCAAAATTACACCAAGTCTTGTCTCTGACGAGTCATATTTTGGAAATGTATCCATATGTGATTTTGTTTCTCAGCATAGAGAACACATCATGTGAGTATGCTTTGGTTCTTTATTTTACCTGTAAATTCATGACCTAAACATGAGTTTTACGTGATCAGCCTCCATGGCATAGAACTATTTCCAATGTGATGTGATAATTCCTCTGCTTTCATAAATCAAGATGTCTCCGATAAGGTAGGATGCGCCTCTGGGATAGATACTTGGACTCTCAAAGTATTACAATATGCTTTCGGTCTACCACTTGTGGAGTCTCGTTTTGAAGCTTATGGATGAAATAACAGTTTTCAACAGCTTGTTTTTATGAAAATCAGGAATTTTTTTTTTCTCCCATACAGACAACAAACTAAGGTGATTTTGAATTTCAAATATTGATAAATTTTAGGTAATTTGTTTCTTTAGTACCAAAATTTGCAAAGTGACCAACGATTTTTATTCTTGATTTTGAAAGAGAATGGTTGAAAATTTGCTTGAGGAAAGTTTGAAGAGAAACAGTCATCGGATCTGCACTTGTGCGACTTTCTCATTTATAAACAAAGTATTTCGTGCAGGATATCAAGATGCACCTCATTATCATAGCTGCAGAATTAAAATTATGTGATGTAGACTATGACAGACATGTTTTAACTTTCATCAATCACCATCGTACCTTGGATACAGTGTTACCATTGGTCGTATGGGTCCCATACGACCTTTGACTCAAGCGCAGTATCCCTTTAAGCAAAAGTTTAATTCTCTCAGTTGTGAGGCACGAACCACCTTCAGAGGACGGTTATAGATTCTCTTTTTGATGAACTGAAATCCCTCAGCAACACTGGCAATGCAATATGCTTCTATTGTATATTCAGGGAAATCTGAAAACATCAGGGTTTAATAAAATGAAATATGCAAGATCATATTTCTGCTATGATAAATGTCCCTGTATCAACACACTGCAAAGGTTTATTTACATAAATGTCAGTAGCCAGAAGCCATTTCTCAACGATGACATTTCACTGTGTATTTTTCCAGGTGATAAATACTTTTTGAATCTGAAATATTTCATAATTACCCTACGGTAGATGATCAGTGCAAACCGACTGTGTGTTACCAAAACAAAAATTGTTGGAGGAAAAATATCAAGGGTTATGGCTACAATCCCTGTAGTCAAGCGTACATGTGTGCATGCCAATATTCTGTAACATCATAGCGTTTTTTGTTTGTATAGTAAGTCTCTGCAAAAGAAGTATATTATATGGCAGTTTTTCTCTTCATTTGTTCAGAAACGCATGTACTGAGCATTGGCCTAACGGTCTTAAATTACATTGACTACAGTTAATCTGAGCATTGGCTTAATAGTCTTCAATTACACTGACCTAAACTACAGTTAATGACTTCTTTCCAGTAATTGCTTCTACGCATGCAGCCTGACATAACAAGAATTGGTCCAAATCACTAGCTTTACCATGTCTTGTAATGTGTACATTATAGACAGGTAGACATACAGTCATGCATTGCGATAGGTCAGTGCTTTGGTGGTTCCCCTAATGATGGACAAAATATGGGAGAGTACCTGTGTAACATCAGTGCCAACTTTCCTTGGTTATGTCAACATCTCCATAACAAAATGGCCATATACATGTTTTACTGCACCTCTTTACCCTCATACAAATGAAGTCAGGAGTACACGAGCAATTCCATGTTTGATTTGATGATCCCTGGGCCAGTTTTAGAATATAGTTCAGCATTCCTGTAGTTGAGTTTGCGAGTCCGGCACACTCTGTGACAAACTAGAGCCGTTCATACCGTTAGTATTCACCGATGCATGATGGGTAAGTGGAATGGAATGCACAGGCAAACAATTTTGTATATCCTTAGACAACTTGGTTTTCCTCGGTTATGAAGGTCATCTCACCTTAGAGTGATGAAAATATTAGTATTATTTACCGATACAGTGTTTGACCATATATAACCATGTTCATGTTGCTAGGACTTTTAATGGTAATATCAAATGTAACTAAATATGACAGTTGCTCATATGGTGTGTTGCAGGGTTTCAACTTTTCAGGTACATGTAGGTATATGGTAGTATGGACATTGGCCACCCAGATGTGTATGTTGATACTTAAATGTTTTGGGTTTTATAATTCTGAGATATTTTTAAGTTTCTTAAACATGTCAGTTTTGTTTGTGAAGAAGTCCCTCTCAGTCAACTGTTTTCAATCCGATTATTGTCACTTCAGTGGAGTACGTGCAGGATGAGCTGTGACCGGTCCATGGCTTCCTCCACAAGTGTTGCATCACTGGTGTATTCTCAGGCCCACTGTATTTGAAGAATGTTCATGTATTTGCTGTTAGCAGGTGCCCTGTTCTGAATTTAGTATCGATGCCTGAGGTCAGAACCAAAACTTTATGAATAACTCCCAGAATGCAGCGATTGGTCACAAAACGGCTTTGAGGGATTCGGAACAGTTCAGGGAAAACTATAAATAACTTTCCCTTTTCATGCCCACAGACAGCAAGATCACGTCATGTCTGAGATTATCATACATGTGTACAGCATCTGTAACTCCTGTAACTCCTTCCCAGACTGTTTATTAGTTTGACCTCGTGATTTTCAAGGGTAAAGTTGGATTTGAACACTTTAAAATAGGGATGACAGGGGTCAGGGTTGAAGGCACTTCCACATACCTCAAGTATCCTGCAGAGACAATACAAACAAATTCTTTTACTTTTTTTCTCTAACATCTGTTGAACAGGTCTGTAGCAACTTTGTTTTTTAACTTGTAGACCGCATATCTAAAGTGTAAAATAATAGTGGAGTATAAACTGTGTTGCAAATATAGTATTGCAAACTGTGTTTTTTAAACACACATTGAGACAGGTTTTAGATTTCATAAATCCCTCAAGACAGGTTTTAGATTCCGTAAACCCCTCTTGATTTGATACTATCCAATCGGGTCTGTAAGTATGAAGTTTGCAAATAGATTTCTCAAAGGTTGATCTTTGATAAATTGGTCTATGTGATGCTGTAAATCAGTTTTGAAGACAACCAAAATGTGTAAATACACCAGACGATACTCAATTCTGAATAAGTGCCGAGAGTAAATGTGTGTTTGGTTTTCATTCCAAGCCGCATCAAAATGTGTTTAAGATGTAATAATTTATTCTTCACATCGCGAAAACCTGCCTGTTAATCCTCTCTTAGTCACCACAATTTATTTGTGTCAGTCTGTGTGGGCTGAAATTATTTACCATTCAACTCTGAAGTAGTGTTGTCTTGCTAACCTTTGTGTTTATTATTGAATACATTTCCTTAAAAAGTAAACTCAAGTTTAGTCGGGCAGTACTGTCACATGAATTTAATTTCTGTTCGATGGTGATTACTTCCCTGATATTTAACTAAGGTGATAATTGCTCAAGTTTACTTCAAATATGCAAATTATGTATTGCTATGTAAATTGTCCACCCTCTGATGGAGAACAAACCCAGTCACCCCTTCAAAGCTAATATTTGACGAAAGCTTTATTCTATGGATTTTGGCTGGCAAAATATAAGTATTTTTGATAATAAGAATTTTTTTTAGTTATCCAACCCCCATGCCTGAACTCAAGCTTGTAAGTATTTGTTTTTATCCTGCATCAGTTTCTGAAAGGCATCTCTCATTCTGACAATATAACTTTCCAAATCAGCCAATCAGCAATCTAGAAAAGCCCAGCTCATTTGCATATGCATAGACATACCAGGTATATTTTGACCCGTGGTAGTTATATGCCTATGACAAATTTTGTTTTATTCTCACGTTCCAAAAATGTAACTTGAGAAGCCAACTTTTACCGTATTGTTTTGATAAAGGAAACAAGTACAAAGTGTGTGTACGGAAAATAGCCTGTTTGAGCAGATGAAAAAAAATTGCCAACTATTGAAAACATATGCCCACCCACACAGCTCCATCAGTCCTGCACAACAGGCAATGCTTGAAGGATACGTGGGTGTGCACCACCAGAAATGTGACAGCCAGTACTTATTGGATATATAATTCTTGTGTGGGTGTTTTACTTTTACAGTAGGAGGCTAATATTGAAGTAACTCCATCCAACTAGCCAGCTAAATAGTTTTTTTAGCCATCAGGGATAAAATAATTGCTACCAATATAAAGAAAAAGTAATGTTGAGTGTGTTTATGTGAATATTAAGTGGTGTCAATAACCTGAAAGTGCTATGTGCAGTGCCTGCGATATTGTAAAAGTTTACTTTTGTCTTTGCATGGTTGGTTTTACAGTTAGATAGAAATTTTATCACATGTTGGGTCATAGATACATCTCAAAAGAACATATTTCGAGCCAAACTGGAGTCGAATCTGTATAGTGGTTTAGTTTGATGTCCTCTTGAGTGAAAGTCTCAGGTGTTGAAACATTGGGCCTCTTGCTGAATAGCAAAGTAGTAAACAAATAACAAACAAACGGACAATAACATACAGCCGAAAAATGGAAAATTAAAAAGATATAAATAAATACTGGTAGGTAAATAAACGAAGAAAAGAAATAAACATACTGCCAAACAAATAGTTACACAAAAACCTAATAAATGGAGTGACTGAAAACTGTATAACAAATATGTACCATAGAACAATTATGAGACTTCTAATCAAGGAATATAATCAACTTGCTGTGGATAATGGAATTGCTCTCCATGGACGTAAGTTTTTTTTTTGTCCATAATGATGATTGATCTCAGTATTCAATAGCAAGATGATGTAGTGTTTCTTTGTTGACCTATAATTAAAGGAGCAGGCTGTTTATCAGCCATATTTCAAAATAATTGAGTAACTTGATAGAACTAAATTTACAGGAAAACAAGACCCTGGCTGAAAGTAAATAGTTAGTGTTAACTGCGGTAACTTAAAAACCCAGGAATGAAGACTGGTAAACCTATTGTTTTCAGTTATACAGGTACTTGCTAAAGGATTCTTGTAGAAGTACCACAAAACTTGTGGTTCATGAAAATAAAAATTTCCCCGGTGAAAACAAAAATCAGGATTGAAGTTCAAAAGTAAATTGTCCACTCAACTACTTGTAAAGTGACAGGTGCAAGGTATTCTAGTGATCGACTCATCCTTCCAGAGACCTGACAACACTTCCTGGTTATGCAAATGAGTTCAGGGTATGACTCTCTCCCATTGTAAACAGTGATTGACCTGACCTCTTTGTGACCTCTCACCCAACAGCTCAATCTATGTACCTGCAGTTTTGACATTTGTAGAACCAATTTGGCTGGTTTTATTGCGCTAATGGGGCATGCTGTATACCATTTGATAACCTGATATTACCCATCACTGTGAACTAGTTATTCAGATCATGGATGTTCAGATGATGTTTAGTTCTTGTTCTATAACTAATTTTTCATCACTTGGACCTGTGATGTACAATATCATGTTTCTTTTAAAGTGGTGTAGATAGCTAATTACACAATCGACAGCTACTCTGTATGATAAACTCCTCTCCAAGCTGTGAGTTTTGTGCTGAAGTGACAACAGCTGTGTCGTTTGGTATTTTCATTATTTTTGTTCTATTATACAGACATATCATTTTTTCCGCCTGAAGCATATCCAAATACAAAATATTAACCTTGGGAACACAGATGTTGTATGCAATGCGATTGTTGACATATAATTCTGACTAAAAGTCAGGTGAACTTGTCAGCATTAACATTATACAAATATTGGTTGTATTGACAAGTTGGAACACTGCCCCTTTCTTCATGATATTTACAAATAGAACAAAAGGTAACGGAGAATGTGCACGTATCTCAAGTTACATCTATCGGAGCTTTAAATATGAAGGCCCCTTCAGATAGTGATAATAGCTTTTGAAATCTACCTGTAATGTGAGACTGAAAAAACTCATATTTTACGTCTTTATCATGCCAGCAGTCTGACAAAATCCAGTGGAAGATCTCTTACATGCACTGTACATCATGCAAGCAGAATATTCACTTTCTGTAACAGAAAGTGCCATGCATTTATACCTTGATATGCTTGATCACTGACAACGAATTAAATATTCATGAGAACACACAATGGCTATCAGTTACAGAAACATTAATTTGAGTTTTGCATTGTAGCTACAAGCAGACTACACAAATACATGTCTTTGTACATCTTTCATCATTTTGACTTTACTGCCATGTAATGCTACTTAGTTTATAAACAAACATGCTTGGATTTGGATTAATGCTGCTGTGCTGAGTTGTTGTGGTATTTTCGGTACTTGCTGGGAATTTTGCCAAAAATGGGCTGGCTTTGCTGTATTAGACAGTAGTAGTACTGAAACGCATGTACCATATATTAGTCAATGAATAAAAATATGCTTATGTTTGTGAGCATTCTATGTATTGTGAGTATTATATGATTTGTATTACATATGTACAGGTATTATGTATATTTTCCTCATATGTATATTTTAAATCTGTTCAAATATTTTAAACATATATACATACATAGTACACACTATATTTATTTCTGTTTGTTTGTTTAATTTAAACTACACATACAAACATACATACATACATACATACAAACATACATACATATATACGTACGTACATACGTGCAAAGATACATACATACATACTGTGGTACTTACATAAATACATGAATTAGGGGTTAGGGGTTGTATCATACCCGAGAGAAAGCCAAAAATTGGCCAAAACATTCACAACACGTTGCCTCAATAGAATGCGTGTAACACAAGTTTCATCAATTTATGCATTGAAGTTATTTGCATGTGTACACACAGGAACACACACACTGGCTTATTATGAAACTTGTTCGTGAAAAAGTATTGTAAAATTTGTAATTGAAGACGTGGCTACCACATCTCGGGGACACGTACAAAATCCCTGGACGGCTTCTATTACTTACGTTTTCCCGATCCCTGTGCGGTCTGGTCAAGCTCCATCTTGCCAGCCAGTTGGCCATTGTTATGCAAATGATCTTGTGCTCTCCTGTCGATACTGATTCAATACAAAGTTAGTGAATATGATTGTTCATCAAGTAATTTACATTATATTACCATGCCTTGCCTGTCGCATTTTGATTGGTCGAGCTGAACCACGTGACTGACCACAAATACACAGTAATGGTCTGTTTATATGCCCGTGAATATGAATAATAAGATTTTCAACTCAAAGTATCGTAACTGTATAGCTCAAACGTAAATCATAGTCAATCACAAATAAAATGGAGCACCTGTGGGCCAAGTTGAGATACTTTTTTCTGAAAATATTTCCAGATTTGCCAATATTTTACAGCGCGCGTGACAGTGCGTCGCGTATTGCTCAGTTCTGGGGCCAAGTTGTCGTTCGCTCCGAAAATTTTCGCAAATTTTGACGGTTTTCTCCGGTTCGTTGATAATATAATGGAAATAACAGACTCCGCACTGACCATTAACGTTTATTTATGGGCGCGGGCTCGAGGAAAGCCAAATTAACGGGCTCGGCAAGCCTCGCCCGTTAATTTTTGGCTTTCCTCTCGCCCTTGCCCATAAATAAACGTTAATGGTCAGCGCGTCGCCCGTTATTTACAATCATCATCATCATCATCACCGTGTTCAAACAGTTCTTAACAACACTTTCACAATGTGTGTTACAACAACACCTTATTGATGAAGGACTACAAAATCCATTACAGACAGGTCATTGAACCCTTCCACATCGTAGTTACCTGGTTACAAGTCCAATGTACATCTCCCATGGAAACAGTACGGTGGCGCAGCGGCTTGAAAGAAGAAGCTATAATTGCATATAGATCACACAAAAAAATAAATCCCTTAAATTTTCTCGGTGAGATTAGAAAGGGGGATGAATGAAATTCTAAACCAGTGAATAATTTCATGATATTAAATTCCTTCTTCCAATAAACATAGCTAGTGTAATAGAAACAATGTCCGATAAATGCTGTCTTGACAGATAATATACACTTCGTAGTGGAATAAGAAAAACACCATGACTGACCTCGCAATTTGAAAATGCAATGTTGAGCGTCCATCAGTGGTTGATTTTGAAGTAATTAAAAGTTGATTCCAAAATGGCAATTGAAAAAAAGGAGGAATTCTTGAATTCTTGCTGTAGATGAAATATTGTGGAAAAGATACAAATATTCACCTGCAGCCAATATTTCCCCATGAATGAGTGGTCGATGAAGGGAAAGGATGTAGGTCCATCCATAAATTCTCTTCTTACAAAACACAGCCGGAACGCTCAGAGATCAATCTACATCTGGATATTGTCACACATGTACGTGTTACCATTTCCTGAACTGGTGTTTTTCCCAGAGCAGCTCATCGCCAATGAATTATCAGCTTTATCCAAAAAAATCAAGTAACCTGTACAGGAAAAAAGTACCAACACCATATAAATAGTTAATTACAACGAGAACTTGGTATGCGATACCACAGACCACGGTCCCTCCACAAAACAGACAAGGTGGGGATACCCATGGATGTAGCAGTGTTGCCTTAATGACATACCATTTTTTCACATGGTCAAGTACAGGACTTTGACGTCATGCATCTACTGTTCAACTTGTACCTACTGTATCTAATGCTCACCGCAACAGTCGTTATTTATTATTGAATTTTAGATATGTTGGTACACTATGCTATGAGTTCAATCTCACCAGGAATATTCCCGTACAATACTAAGTCAGTAAATAGCTGGCTAAACTTAAGGAAATAATATTTAATTAAATACACATGTTGCTTTCGGTGTATGCCAATAGACCCTAGAAAATTTTCCAGGGTCTTTGGCTTACAAATCTAATTCATGCTGTAAAAGTCCTTTTTTTTACAGTGAATCCTTTGACACAATCAGCTTGCCATTGAATCTCGCCATTTTTAATTTTAAGGAAACAATAGCTACTCATTAACATCACAATCAATGAAATGCAAATTATAGTCTCTAGGATTGAGCTTTGAGCTAAAAAAAGGATGGGTTTAGGGCCTCTGTGCGGTGGGGCTATGTGTAGACAGTAGCAGGGCCCCTGTATATATGGGCTGTGGTTCATTGCAGTGTAGTTCCAAAGTACCTGTTGCCACACTGTTATTCGATGGTTGCTATGTAACAAGATATGGCCATAAACAAACAATTAATCTTACTTTAGTTGTGGGCAGTGTTGCTATGGCAACTACACAGTACATCCAATATGCTCAAATTCCCATGGTTCAGTTCATGTGATGACCTGTTTATTATACGTAGAGGTAGTGCCATACTACATAGGTGTTCAAACCTGTGTCCTGCCAATTATATATGTCACCACTAGGTCAAGTTTGTTACATGTCCCATACATTGCTCTATAACAGAGGTTTGATCATTTTTGAAGGCCCCCGTAAACAGAGATAATGTAAACATGTTTTGTATTGACTAAATGTACTCTAAGTATAACATAGCAAGTCAAGTTGGTGAAAATACACAAATGTTTTGGCTCAATTCTAGTCTGTATTATACTGACTTTGCAGATTAGGAAATGATAGGACTGGCCCAGTAGGATAAGGGTTAATAGTGTCAAGTCTCATTTATTACTGTTACAGTACTGTATAAGTATACTGTATGAGTATGTTGTGTAGTGTAACAGAAATATTAGTGTTATTCCTATCTCCTGGTTGTACTGTACACATCTTGAAGCCTTCATGGTCACTATGGGGATTGAATGTTGCTGAACCGTGAACTTTGCCACATAAAATCAAAAAGTAAAAATGTAAAATTACAATTCGTGTTGCTGAAATTCTTGTAGTGTTATTTCATCTTGACAGTATAATCAAAGAAATTGGAAATCAAGTCAAATTTAAGGTTCCATGAAGCAAAATAGTACAGTTCTGAGAAAATTCACTTTCTCACTCTTGGTAAATGTCTCAAACTGAGTGTGATGTTTATGCTCAATACAGCATTGAGGCTGTAAGTTGTACTGTACTTTAATTCCAGCAAGCATGTATGATGAAAAATGTCTTGTTTTAATTACTTATATCAACGTTATAGAGTTAGTTATAGTACTGTTGCTTTTTCAGTGTCACTACTGTCCTGTCAATGCTACAGTTTCAATATCAATGAAAATTCGGTTTTATGATTCCAATTTTGATTCGCTATAGTGTTATTGGTGTATATACATTAAAACAATAGTATAAGGTACGCTTTACACGGGTTTTCACAAACTCATGAAAAGTTCATCATGATGGCATTTATATTTCATGAGGACTTTGTACTTTTATCGAGTAGATGTGATTCAATCCATCTTTAGGGGATGAAGATGCTTCTACCCTGTAATGATTTTTTTATGTTACATGGCAATCTAAAGATCATGTTTCTAATATTCCACTCTGCCTGTTTCGTTCTTAGAGACTCAGAGTAAAATGATTTATGCATTGTTTAGGGTTGGTTTGCTACAGAGTGAGTTTTTTTCTACCCATTTGTCCAAACAAACCTATATGAAGTTGTTATTGGGGTCAAAGTTCCTTTGTTTCTCAATAAATTTGTAATCAACATGTTTACAGACCAGTATTTATCAATGTTGTGACTTACAACAGATCCAAGTTACAAGATTACGAAAAAAAGGACTCAAAGGGCTTGAAGCTGTAACTTCTTAATATTTTTTTCAGTAATTTTGTTTTTCGTGTTAATTGTGAGTTCTTGTTCTACTATATACCCACTGGTCGTATTTAGCTTGTCAACACAGCGTCTGCACATGTAGAATACAATGTTGTTGTTTACATTTGAATTCTAGTCCGGACCAGAATTCACTCACAAGAAGAAAAATGCAGTCAGTTTATATACATGTACAGGTTGAGTTGACACAGCTGAATACTGTGTACCTCAACATGCTTTGTGAAGCACACAAGTAGAACAAAAAACTACATGTACAGTTTAAATTTTAAAGTGAATAAATTATCATAGTTACTGCTACTGCGCCCCTTAATAGAATGTAACAATGACCTCATCGGTGATCTCTTTGTGATCTTATCTCATCAGATGTTTAAATTTGTTTTTGAAGATGAAGTTGTAAATTTCACCATCTCCAAGTTCAGTGTTTTCACAGCTATTCTCTTTCATTTGTCTTCCCTATTTCTAAAATCATGTGTCCATGATACCAAGAAGCATTTTCAGCTCATGCTTGGTAAATTTATTGAGCTCCAGATTCTAGGCTTCTAAGGGAGCATTCGTTATTTACGGGGAGGGGGGGGGGGTTGTGGAATTTGAGCGACAAATGAAACGTAAAAAGCGACCCCCCTCCAAATCAAATTTCTAAAATTTGACCCCCTCAATTCATCAATTGTAAAATGTGACACCCCCCCCCCCCTCCACCCCCCCCCCCCCCCCCCCCCCCCCCCCCCCCTCTGAAAAAAAAAATTTCATCAGATTTGATTCATTAACCCTTCGCACCCTGTGGCCCCGGGCTGAAAAAGTTTCCTCACATACTAGAGAATCAACATTTTTGGTGAAATGCCAAAATCAAATTTTTTGCACACACATGAACTTGTAATCGCTCTAGTCTAATCAAGTACACTAATATCAATAATCAAGAGTACATAAATATACAGATTTACCTAGTTTTATATTGGAAAAAAATTATTCATAGTTTCCATATAGACAAGATTATAGTGAATCAACATTTCGGTGACATTCCAAAATCAAATTTCTTGCACAAACATCCACTTGTTACCACCCTAGTCTAATCAAGTAAATTAATATCAATAATCAAGCGTACATAAATACACAGATTTAACTAGTTTTATATGGAAAAAAATTATTCATAGTTTCCTCTGACAAGATAGTGAATTAACAATTCGGTGAAATTCCAAAATCAAATTTCTTGCCCACACATGCACTGGTAACTACCCTAGTCTTATCAAGTACATTAATATCAATAATCAAGAGTCTATAAATACACTGATTTAGCTAGTTTTGTATTTAAAGAAATTATTCATAGCTTCTCATAGATTATGTATGGAGGACCTGTGTATTTCTATTTTGCCTGGGAGTTCTTGTGTGTTTCACTGTATACCTAGGGAGTCCAAGACGGGAACTTTCCAGAGAGTGTTTTACGTTGCATGCTGCACTGGCACTGGAAGGTTTGAGTGTCAGCGTGTGCTTTTTAAGTCAGATATTTCTCTATTTTGAGTCTTACTCAAGTCAGCAGATACCCTATGTAAAGAAACCGGTGAGTGGCAGAGATCGAATTTTATGCGGATCGGACTGTTTATTTAAACCCTATGCCATCCTCTACTTTAGTCGATGGAACGAACATTGCTCACACAAGTGAAAGCCGTGCCATATATTTGCAATATACGCACTGCACGCTAAGATGATAATATCACCACAAGTTGAAAGCTGATCTTTCTGCAGCAAATTGTGTGTTAACTGTGAACTTTATTCCGTTTATGAGTTCAGTCAGATGTCTGAGATTGTCATGATAACATTATTTATGATCGTTCCACTGAACTTTTGTCGATGCGCGGAGTTAGCAGAGGAAGACTTCAGATTAGTTCGGCATGTCCCGACCGGAAGTGTAAACAAAGATCTAAGATGGCTGCTCCCGTGGTAGCTGAACTGGACGCTGCTTAGCAGTGAATTGCGTGTGTTGTCGCCGACTTTCATGTGCAGACATTACACGGGACTTACAATTGTGCTCATCATCGAACATTAGTTAAAGTCGCGTGTGAACTATTTGTGTTTCCCAGCCGCGTGGTCAAGTCTGAGGTACCTCTGCGGTAACGTTAAGTTTTCCATAGAAATTGTTAAGCATTTAGAAAGGGTTTGAACAGAGTTTTTGTTCTGAAAGTGTGACTCCTGCCGTCGGGAGGTCGATCAGTACGGTTACTGTTACCATGGAGTAATATTTATAGTTTTGAATACGGTCTTACTATTTTATATGTGGACCCCGATATTTGACACAATATAGTAATATACAGAAGTTGTTTGTTACATTATGACTGTGTGTTGGTTCCTCATTTCATGCCCCATGCTGTGTAGCCCTGCGTACAGGTGTGTGCACGTGTGTTCCCAGCATTACATGTATATGGCCTCTACCAAAGCCCTGCAATGGTCTTTGAACAGACTTGAGGTCTCTGTGGCCTGGATCTTGACCGCAATGAAGACTATAAAAGGTCTTTTTGGCCGAAATTCTGCTCTATTGGGGCAAAATCCTTTCCCTGCCTACCTTTACCTCCTAACCAATCCCAGAAAAGATGCGATTGACTTCTCCTAACGTCCGAAACCGCTCATTTTCTGCAACATAACATACTCGACAAGTTGTTTACCCATGGAGATCCCCATTTTGAATCTCGCTGCAGAGACCCCGGTTATCTCCACAGACCGTTGCAGGGCTGTGGTGGAGGCCGTATACGCCAGGAACACACAGACCTGTACTCAGGGCTACATGCTCTGTTGCTGCTCTAGAGAGGTTAACGCCAGTCTCGGACTTGTTGGCCCTGCTAGAGAAATAAATTTGGCTGAGCTTTGGTCGGTTATTATTCTGCCGTCTCGAAACATCGGTTACACAAGCAACATTTCGGTGAAATTCCAAAGTCAATTTTGTTCTCCATAACTCAATACAAACCTTTGTAAAATTTGACCCCCCCTTCAATCATTGATTGTAAAATTTGACCCCCCCTAAAAAGCCGGTTTGTAAAAGTCAACCCCCCCTGATTTCCACCAACCCCCTTCCCCTTAAATAACGAATGCTCCCTAAGATACTGAGCCAATTTTCTCAGCAAGGGTGTAATGCTAATAATAATTCTGTGCAAACAAAAACACGAACAACTCTGCAATTGAAAAGGGAGTCTCTAAACATTTGCATTTCAAAAATAAACAATTTCCATCCAAGTGCAGCTTGTCCTGAATCGGTTATTGTTTGCTGATCGTGTGTGTACATTTGTACACACATCCTGTTCAGTTTCCATGGCAACAGAATTGTATCAATAAGCTTTGTGCAGTAGTTCAGCAAAAGAAGGTTACAATACCACAGCTGTAATAAACATTGAAAACCACTTACAAACAAATATTTATATTTTTCTCGTATAATCATAGCTTGATTTGAAAGGCCCGCAGCCATTTACCGGTAACTCTCACACTGTACTTGGAGATCAAGGGAGACTTACTCAAATCTCTGTACATTCCTATCGCTATGGTAACAGTGCAGTCTATCTTTGTATAACTGGTCAAATACATTACTCACCAGCAATTTATCAATGGTTTGGTATGAAGCATTACAAAATAAAATTTTTGTAGAAAATTTAAAACGAGTGACGTGTTGATCAGGAAAGTACATTTTTAGAGAATATATATTTAGAGAACTTCACTAGAAAATTAGAGAGAGCGGTGACATTTGAGTGTGGTACTTCAATCAACAGATCAGTCCTTCAAAGCAAATGGAAGCCAACATGGGAGATGTTTACTATTGTAGTCAAAGCATGGTGTTTTGAAAGAAATGAGATATTTACGCCAATTTCCAATGTTGTCATGCAGTAGACTTGAAGTGTGGTTTAGCTGGGAAAATAAGTCTTGATTTAAAATAATACAGATAATTTGAAATGCAGGGTTCTGTTGAAATGTAAACATTTTTCATTCCTGATGTCATGTATTGAATATTGTAATGATAATGAGAATCAATAGATTTCATAAACCTTTGATGGATGTCTGTTTGATACTTCACTAAGTTCACTGTAAGGTTCAAGGTGCAATTGTTACCCTGTATCATTTCAACCAATTGAAATTTACCTTTTGCACTCCACGTTGTTCATTTTCACATGCAAGAAATTTCTTTTTTGTCAAACAGCTGTAGGATAATTTAACCAGTGTAAAATAATACACGTGGACAAAATAGTGATTGCCTTTACATATATGTGAAAATTTCTTTTAAAGGCCTGTGTCAGGCGTCAGATTACCTTGTGACCAGGAAATTTACTTTTCTAGATTACAATTTCAATGGAAAACAGAAGGCTGTGACACTTCCAGAATCCTCTTTACAGACTAGAACAAACTTGATCCCTGGGATCAAGTCCTCTACCTTCAAAGAGGCAAGGTAGGGTAAATTTCAAACATTTATTGGTTGGAATATATTACCTGTCAGAACACAGTCTGAAATATTAACACATGAAAAAGCTACAATTTGTAATGGTGACTCTTTTATGCAACAGAATGAATTTCTCCTAGTGTAGTTTTTATCGTCAAGATCAACAACGTGACATTTCTACAGTCACCAGTCAAATACCTTCAATTCATTTCCTTGTTTGTAATACTGGGAATGGAGGCAGGGTTATGTAACAGGCTGGTTTGCAAACACAGCCATACAGAATGTTCAGCAGCAAATACTCTGTATCTCAGACATTCAGTTACAACGCGTCAAATCATGGATGTCGGTTTTTTTTTAACATCTCAGTACCAGCATCAATCAATCAGTATCCTTTTTGAATGACAAGGTGTGACCTAGTTGTTTGCACCTGCCCGCTCACAGACGGCTCAAATGATAATGTTGCAGCAAATTTAACCCTTTCACTGCCATGGTTTGACCCAAACACACTGTTAAACAATGGGGGGTGTGGATCTGTTTATAGGGAAATGGGGTGAACAGGTTACATGAGAACACAGACTCATCAAACATCCACCACTGACTGCACAGACCAGAACTGTTTTGTAGTCACTTTACAGATGTGGCATTTGTATAAACAACACTGTCTGGAATGAACTGTCTCTCTTTCAAACCACACAGTGTCAGAAAAGAAATACATCACATCTTTAATATCGTGATCAAATATACATGTGAATACTGAAAGCCAATTTTCATAACATCCTTCACCACGAGTAAAAAACTTGCCTAATTGACATCTGATCAATGCAAGGCATTGAATAGTTGAACTGTGTCAGTGTTTGGTTACACAAAGAAGTAGAGTGTGTTGTATTGTAAGTACTTTGTTTTTGTTTGCAAGATATTTACCTAGGTGTGCCATAAAAACAAAAGGGATAATATGTGACAATATTTTTAGCATTTATGTACAGTAAAATACACACTTAATCTCTTTACTTCTCCCGAAAGAAGGTAAAGTATTAATTAGCCTTGTAAGGCACAAGACATTGTATACAACAGTATGTAATATGTTACTATTGTTTGTGTTGACAAATGAATTGTAGCACACTAAAATTCAGTCGTCAACAATAACACTGGACTTAGCACGCATAAAGCTGACAGGTTGGGTACAGAAAGAGGAAATTTACAAACGTAAAAAAAATACTGGAAAATATATCAAAAGTTACAGTCACTTGAAATATTAGGATATTAATCAGAAATCAAATTATGCAGGTATGAACAAGTATCATGTGACATTGATCATGACAAAAGCTAAGCTGTTATGGTGTGGGTAGTATTTTTGGTACAATACTTTGCAGATCAAGTGTAGCAACACCAAACTTTTGTGTGAGACCGGATAACATGAAGCCCACAGGGAGTGTTGTTCAGTTGCGGCGAGCTATGATTATCTGAGAAGATGACATGGAAGTCAAGTCAAAAGGTGTCGGTCATTTCACTTGGCAAGAGGCTCGTATATGACTCAGCGGGTTTGTTTGAGAATACTGCACACCTGATCCCGCAGTTCCGAAATCCTTTAATTGGATATAATGGAGCCGGGATCATCCTTACGTGTTGAGCCGTCTTAATTTGTCCGCTGTCTAGTGATCTGACGCAGGATGTCTTGCCAGCTGTATATTTAATGAGCCGTGTCAAGATACTTCATTGCAATTGCCACGCAGTAGTGGATTCCGGGAAGTGCTCGTTTCTGTTACGTATGCATTCTCGAACCAACGTCATCTCCAGAATGTCTGACAGATGTATGCATAGATTAGAAGTCTCTTATTGAAATCAAAGCAAAGGAAATCTTTACTCAGACATCTAGTCTCAAAACAGCCATTAATAAATGATAATCCAGCAGTACTGTATCACAAGCCTGAAGGCTAAATATCTTCTAAATGGATACCATTTGGTAATTTATCAAACTTTATCTGAAGTAATCTGAATTCTTTGTCTGAAGATGAACTACAGGTCACAATGTTGAACTCGTTTCCAGTATTTGGTCAGTCAATGCAAATCTTAGGGGCATGTACATGTATATGTAGGGGCACGGACATGTATATGCAATTGCATGAGTTTCTAATGACTTTTTTTCTGCTATCCCACAATGCATTGCTGCAGCCATTTGAAATATTTATATGCACGTGAAAGAAAACATCTTTTTTTGAAGCATATATATTGTCCCGCATTACCCAGTGATATAATTCATAATGCCAAAAACAGTTTGGCGCCTTTTGTTTCCATTGGAGCCAATTATTTTGTCCAGGATACTGCGTAGCCACAAATTCCAAAAACTGATACTAACCCTAGTGCAAAAAAGCACCATGGAACTGGTCCTAATGGCGTGCAACTGCACAAGTGGACAAGTTTATAGTAACTGTAATGTATCATAAACTGAATGACATAGAATTAGAGATGGTACTTGTGATAAAGTTTAGAAGATAGGACTGATAGACTACACTGAAATGTACCCCCCATCACGTTTGATGCTGACCTGGGAGACAATAATTTTGGACCATGACTTTTAATTTGCTCTCCTGCTCTATGTAAATGCTTATATGTTGAGAGTTTGAAAGGGCCACCTAAGACAGTCCTAAGTATTGAAAAGTTTATTTCATTATACTTATAATGTATCAGTAGTGATGATTTTGTCAGTGTGTGTTGATCCTAACCAACATCATGCAACTCTTTTTTTAACATTATAGAAAAAAAACGTATTGCAATTCCTGTGACTCGAGCCCTGGAAACAATGCAGGATTGTACCTGCACTGTACCGTACAGCATTGCCGATCATGATTTCCGCAAACAAAGCAGTATACATGTACCACATACTGGTATATTGTAGTTATAAACCAGCAGCGTGTGCGTGGGCTGTATCTGATGGGGATTTGTTTGCATGGAGCAAACATCACTTTAAGTGTGTTTGTTTCCATCCATGCAATGAAAGTGCACATGCTCATGAACTGTTAGGTTTATTGTAAAATGTGCCTTGGGGACAGACAGATGTATTCAGTCTCTCAAATTTTTACGATTCATTTCTGATCTACCAATTGTGGGGGTTCATTTTAAAGCTCTTGGAGTAAGTAAACTTTTCACTGTTTTAGTTTTTAGAAACTTGAAAATTTTATTTATCCTCATAGAGCTAACATAGAGATGGCAGCAATTTTGAATTTCAAATATCGGTTAATGTTATTGTTAGGTAATATCTTTCTCTAGTAACAAAGTAACACAGTGGCAAGTGATTTTTATTCTAAATTTGATGAAAGAATGGTGGAAAATTTCATTTTGGAAAGTTTGAGTGAAGTTTTAAGTCTTTCACTTTCGAGGCGCATACTACATGTACCTTAAGTTCGTACAAACACATACCAACCCAAGCAGCTACTTTTCCAGTCAGGTGTTGTGTCTTGCTTTAAATGTCTGCAATGATGCGGCTGAGAAAATTCAAAGGCTTACTCACTAAAGATGGAAATGATAGCTTCATGTATATATCATCTTCCTGCATCCTGGCCAAAGATTGTCTCTTCGCCATGGAGAAGTATTATACTGGGGATACAGAGTGTTGCTTAGCAACTAAAATGCTTGGTCTCAAATTGACGTAGGACATATGCATCTGACCATGTTATTGTGTACATATGTGGTATTCATTTACTTGTCGCGTGACTCCGACTCGCACAAATACACGTCATTTGGTTCAGATGCCCGGAAAAGCTAGTAAGCTACATGTACCTAGTGATGTTACACACAGCAGTAATTCCCATACAAAGTGGCTGCTAATGTTTGCCAGGTTTTGCACAAGTATAGTCATTTGTATATCTTATAGTGTGTCAATTTTTGAACAGATAGCAAACAATGATGGGAGAAAATCTCATATCTTCCTAAATGCCATATTGTTGTCCATTTTCTTAATGTCACTGTTCTGTCAGACATAAAAGGATAAGCCAGGATTGTTTTTGTTTTTTTTTTAGACAGGGGGCTTTGATTATTATCCTAAACTTTCTGTTCCATGACAGTGTTCGCAGTGACTTTTTTCTCCTCGCGTACGGCATACGCATTAGTCTGCTAAAATTGCGTAATGGCTGGATTTGAGTGCGTAATTTCACTTCGCACTCGGTTGATGAAAAAACTGAAAGCAAAATACAATGTGCCGTTGAATAAACCTACACTACATATTCGGATTGTACGATGTAACATTATTTTAATGAAAACAGTTTAACGAACAACTTGAACAATGTTGAAACGTAACAGCGAAGGGTATACATGCAACTGTCACAACACATCGGGCAACCCAAAAGTTGGATTTATGGCAGCTTATCCAGACGGTTTCTGGACGTTTCGGCACCAAGTCGTTTCGGCCCAAGACGTTTCGGCCTTCCAATTTCAGGCCCCAAGTCCGAGTCGTTTCGGCACCGCAACCCAAGGCGTTTCGACACCGCTGAAGGCTACCTGTGGGAACTAGTGCTGGAGCGTAATGTTACAAATCAAAGTACTAAAAAGTATAGTGTCAACTAACATTCACGTATATGCTTTAATCTTTGTGAGAACATGGGAAGAGATCGTAAGAAAAAACTTCATATTATTTTCAAATCTGTGACACAAGTTTATCAATATCAATAGCCGCCGACACGGCAAAAGTTTGAAAGCGGTGAGGAAACAGCACGGCAAAATTCACACAAAATTCACATGAAGTACTGGTCAGAACGCAAAGGTCACGTTTACGAATATGACGGATCAGTCAATTACTAAATAGTTTGAAAAAAATCGAAACACAGATGCCGAAACGTCTTTGGTTGCGGTGCCGAAGTGACTTTGGGCTGGAAATTGAGAGGCCGAAACGACTTGGGCCGAAGCGACTTGGTGCCTGAACGACCAGTTACCATCCAGACACTTCTGCAGTGTTCAAAATTTATCAGGATTCCGACGAGCTCTACGAATGAATCATTTTTTCACGGACTCGTAGAGCAAAGTTGAAAGAAATTAAAACAGATTTGTCTGCTTCGACGCCATGCTGCGTGTGTGCTTGATCAAAATTTGGGAACAGCGAGATGCGATGATCGTGCACGGTTGGCATTTATATAATTTGTCGCAACATTTCTGTCAATCACTCACTTTCAGAAACTATCGCTCGCCTGAAAATTAGCAACGTAATTCATAGGCACAGCTGACATGATAACGTGCCAAACGTGATAACGTGTGGACTACAATGCCGATTTTTCAGACAACGCCCAGAGAATCCGAAACTTTCCACACAAAATGAGTGATTGACAGAAATGTGTTGCAACAAATTTCGTCTGGTTGTCGCCTAAGCTCAGTCATGGGGAGTGCTTTCGGTGTTATCCTTGCGTATAGAAAACGCATAACGATTAAAAAAATGCGTACAGAGTCAATTTCAATGCGTAAATACGCACGATTTTTGCGTAAACGCGAACTCTGCATGATTGTTGATGCCTGATGTAGCTTTGCTGTTAATGTTTTTGAGAAGTTTTATATCTGAGTCAGTCTGAATATGTGACAGTCCATCTTCTGGCTCTCAGACCCATTGGTCAGAAATCTTGATATTCCATAGACGTGGGTGATGACACAAGCAATGGACAGCAGGAATGACCGTAACTCCTTTCAGAGACTGAAAGTTTTCAATTTTGCTTTTTAAAGTGAAGACATACCAAAAGATAATTTTGAGATGGTGATCTAACAGTTATGTGTAACATCACTTCCATTTCCATGAAGTTTTGAATTTTCTGTCTTTTCTTCCCCCAAGTCACATGACTTTATCATTTTAATTGCCCTGGTTTTAGGAACAAAAGCAAGTTACATTGAATTGAAGTCTGGGAACTACATAATTATACAGGATTGTGGAGATACAATACTGTACAACATAAATTAATCATCTTGACCAGGTCTGTACACTATAAGGTACGCCAGTCATTCATAGTGATGTCATGACACAATTAATGATATCACTGAAATTGATTGCCAAGTCTAGCAAGTGGCATCATTACAATTAAACCACAACCAGTCTTGCTGTATAGAATTAACATCATGAATACTGTATCTTTCATGCTATATAGACAGTTGATGAACACTACAGTACAGTGTAACAAACACTCATCCGTTCTTATTGTTAGAAATCATGTCGCGAGCAGGTGGGAAAATGAACGGTGAGTTCTTCAAAAGAATAAATTTCAAGGGGGATGTAGGTACTGTATAATCCTTTTACTATCATCGTTTTGCCCAAACCCATTGTTATCAATATTTATTATGGACCTGTTTACAGGGAATTAGGGGTGAACAAGATAAAGAACTGTTCTAACGGTTGTATGTTAAACTTCATTCTAATGGCACTGTCATCTGTCTGAGCTTGACAATGTGTTAATATCTAGAAATTCTTGCTTTAAGTAAAGGGACAGGCCAACATTGCTAAATGGGGAACTGTTAACTGTAGAGTGTGAAAGTGGACGGTATCTGCGGCATTCTCTTTGAAACATCCACATCTGCTGTATTTTATGTAATCCCTCTTTTAATCCATCAAACCTGTGGTAAGTGAACAAAATTAGCGATGGACCAGCTGGTTTTATAGTTTCCGGAAGTTTAATGTATTTTTCATGTAATTTGCGATGCAAAATATCTCTAAACCTCGTAAAATATTATGTGATTTTTTGCCTGACTGATTACAAGTGCCGATCAGCTGATAAAACTGATCATTTTTTCACAAGCATTCACAAAACAAATTGCAAATAAATGTGATGATTTTACAAGGTCAGAGAGTGTCTTTGGCCAACATGGCCATGAATGCATAAATGTAGAGCTCTTCAGAATATTTGCTGGCAACAAGACCATCTTAGATTCTAAGATAGCGTACAGTGTGCAGTATGATCCATTTAGTGTTGCTTCCTTACTGTGTTTCCTCATTCTCATCAATAATACATGTAAATGTGTTTTTCAATGGAAAAGACGAGTTTTAAAGGGCCAGTAATGCTAACTTTTGATGATTTTTTCATTACTTTTATTTTGTATATCAATCGCAGCTTCTTATTATATTCCCAAAACAAAATTGAAACACCCACTGTTTACCTTGTCAACTTAGCGTTTATATGTATAAAATGCATTGTTATTGTTTACATATGAATTCTAGTCCGGACCAGAATTAACTTGTCAACGATAACAATGCAGTTTATACACGTACAGGCTGAGTTGACAAGCTGAATACTGTGTATATCAACATGCTTTGGGGAGTAGAACAAGGAATTATGATTCACATTCAAAACATAAATAGTGAAAATAATTGTCAAAAGTTACCATTACTGGCCCTAGAAATAAACAAATATTCTGTGTAATTTCCAACATCATGTTGGTGAATTTCACAGAGTCACTTTTGTCTCTAGTATTTGCTACCAGGAAATAATTTGCATAAAGACAGGTGTTTGGCTTAGGCCTACCTCACAGACACAGTGTGGGGAGGATGCATTTCCCACCAATCATTTAATTTCCCTTGCCATAATACAATTTTCGCCAAATTAATGTTAAAGCTTGTCTGACATTTGAATTACTATAATTATACTCTTGTGTGCAACCAAGTCAGGACTTATACCTGATACATCTACATGTAAAATGTATGTGTTGTCTGATGATTCCTTTTTGAACCCCATATAAAATGCGAAAACAAAAGGATTATTGATATTGCCATCCTATGGCAGATAATTGCACCCTGGAAGTCGTTGTGGCCCCGTGATGTTTGCCACAGTTGTCCGTCCTTCTCCCTCCAGGGACTGTTTTGAAACTTATTGTGACTGCAACGTCACCATTATATCTTCCTGCGGCCGCACTAAGCCAAAACTGATCTGGTGAATATGTACAATTCATTAAATACACTGTACAACATGTAAAGGTGATCAACACATTTCATCATTTGGATGTACGTGTAGTCCCGACTATCTGATACAGACGCCATTTGTTGTTGCAGCTTTCTATGTTCCCAGACTTATTGTTGGTTTCTCAATCTTTAAAATTTGGAAACTGAATTGCCAAGCAAGGAGAAAGCCTTGTAGTGTTAATTTACAATGATCAGTACAACTTATATTTTAACATTTAGCATTCAATTATATCATATATATACTTTAATAGACAATATCATATTATCTGTAATGCGACACGTATTGTTTCATTCCCGTAATTTATCATCAACTGTCAGAGCTTTTCCTACACAAATGTAGCACTACCAGTTGCAAATATTGATGTTAATATGTTTACTGTTCTTCCAACTCTTCTTATATTTTGCTTTGACAGAGTATCACGGCTATTTCACTTATCCATTCCTATTTTAATCTAGCCACCCATAATGCCCCACAAACAGGTCCATAATCACCATTGATTATAACAATTGGCTTTGGCCAAAGGGTTTAAAATGCCATTGAACTGGACTCTCCAAAACATTTTCATGTTGAGATACATCATAACACTGGTACACTACTAAAGTGAGTGCTGATTGGCTTGTCAACAAACAAAGTGAGGGCTGATTGGCTTGTCAACAGGCATAGTTCTGGTGAGTGTTGATTGGCTTGTCAACAGGCAAAGTGTCGAGTGTTGATTGGCTTGTCAACAGGCACAGTGCTGATGAGTGTTAATTGGCTTGTCAACAGACAAAGTGAGGGCTGATTGGCTTGTCAACAGGCACAGTGCTGGTGAGTGTTGATTGGCTTGTCAACAAACAAAGTGAGTGCTGATTGGCTTGTCAACAGGCACAGTGCTGGTGAGTGTTGATTGGCTTGTCAACAAACAAAGTGAGGGCTGATTGGCTTGTCAACAGGCACAGTGCTGGTGAGTGTTGATTGGCTTGTCAACAGGCACAGTGCTGGTGAGTGTTGATTGGCTTGTCAAAAGGCAAGTGAGTGCTGATTGGCTTGTCAACAGGCACAGTGTCGAGTGTTGATTGGCTTGTCAACAGGCACAGTGCTGGTGAGTGTTGATTGGCTTGTCAAAAGGCAAACTGAGTGCTGATTGGCTAGACAACAGGCAAAGTGAGCGTTACTTGCTAGCAGTGGCTGGCAGTGAATAATACATGTAGCTAATTCACGTAGATAACTTAAATTTAGCTGCATCAGTAGTAACTTTTTAGTCGGTCCATTTCGAGTTCATAGTTTTAGGTACAGACACTGGAAAACCTGACATTTAAAATTAGTCTGGTCCTCAACAATTGCTTTAATAGTCTCTCATACACAACTGTGTACGTTGTCCAAACAATGTGTGTTCATTGAGGTGTACAAGGAGTTTACATACACCTTGCCATTTCTGCATACATGTATAATGCTGATGTACAGACAAAAATACTGAAAAGATAGAGTAATTCTGCATTCAACGGAAATAATGGGCTTGGTTGGAGTTTTTAACGCAAAATCAGGAGATGAGTTCAAATTTGTCAAACAAAAATTGACAGGCAATCCCTGTTTGCTCAGATGGCACATATGGACGTGATAGACAGCTGTAAGTTGTTCATATATACCCCAGGAGAGATGAGAACTTAATTCCAATTAATCATTAATGTACTTAACCCTTTACAAATCCCACACTTTGTACTAATAAAAGGTCTAGCCACTATAATGAATAAATTGGGTTACAATCACAGCACATGGAATCCATAAACTAATTCAATCAATCTCTGCAATAATTTCGATAAACTAATTTCAACCACTCCCTCTGAACTTTTCAAACTATCCTGCCCTGAGGAGATATTTGTGAAAAATATTGAGTTTCTTTGATTCTGCTTTCTGTGAGACTGTCAGTTCAAATTTGTTGAGTGGACTGGTGCATCAAGGTTGTCTGTTCATCCGGAAGACAGAAAATAATTCAGTTTTTGAAACATTTTCATCGGTATTGAATAATGCGGAATTGGTGAGAGCTGCACTAAAATGGACTTGTTCAGTCACGACGAAGAGTTGATAGAAGACTTTTATTTTCTGTTAACGAAAACAGCGCTTGAATGCCTAATGCTTTTTTGTTGTCATGGATGAGTGTCTGTGTTGATGACATTTTCCGTGATCACCGGCATAATGGAAATATTTTGTCTGTTCATCCATGCATTTCCTCCATGTGTGTATTTGTCTGAGAGGATTTCAAATTGGTCTGGGTTCAAACATGTACATGGCACCGCTCTAAGCTATATTTTGTATTTTTCATAGCCTTCTTCTGCACTGTATAACCCTTTCAGACTTCAGCTTTGAATGTTTTGGGAATTGTGGTCAAACATGATACCAGTACTCAGTGTTTAAGGCAGCATGAACCTTGGGGACAGATATTCCGACTCTCAATTTTTTTCAAAAACTTATCCCATCTACTACTTGTCGGGGCTCATTTTGAAAGTCTTGAATATGAAAAATTTTCACCATCTTTTTTTTTGAAAATCGAAAATTTTATTTTTCTTCATAAAGTTAACACAGGGATGGCAGCCATTTTGTATTGTAAATACCGGTAAATGTTAGGTAACTTGCTTCTCTAGTACCAAAATTTGCATGATGGCCCCTGAAGTTCTTGATTTGGTAACAGTATGGTTGACAATTTGATCAACCCTTTGAGCGCTGTAATTGTTTGCAAAATTTTACAAATTTCAATGAATTTTTCTGTAATTTTTTGATAATTTTGGACCATTGGTAATGGACATCACATTTCATTTGCTACAGATTTTTCTCAAAATTTTGGCAAAACTTTTATAAAGGGGACAAAAATAGACTTTGGCGCTCAAAGGCTTAAGAAAATTTTGAACGCAAGTTTAAATCTTTTACTTTTTAGGGACATACTACCTTACATGTAACTGTGTGCATGCTTTTGTTTGTACTTGTAATGGTATACCAACTACATGTATAGTATTGTTGTTTCATTGATATTATTTTCTGCTTCGAGAAACTTTCGGGTAGAATTACGTTCAGGGATTACACAAGGTGTTTTTGTATGAAATGAGGTTTCAACACAGCAAATCAAGGGACACTTTACATTTTGATTGAAATGATGAATGCTTCCTTATCCATCGTATTTCAAGACTGAAGACGTGATTGTCTGTTGTTGTGCCATGGCATTTGCCTCGTTCTTTTGTTTAGTTGGTATGTTTTTAACTCCGTAAAAGTAACATTACATGTGATTACAGTATACTGTACATCATAACATATATGAGTGCATCGCATGAAACTATTCTTCCATGAAAACGGTTTTTGACTTTTCAGAATTGTCGACTTTTTCTAAATCAGTCTCATCAGAATTTTATGCCCCAGTTGTCTCAATGTACCCAGCTTTTATAAAACACTGTCCCCTGGTATTTTTTCAAACTGAACGACTTAAATCTCCTATAGTAGCTGTCTTCTCTTTGATTAGATCTGATCTCACAGTTACTGAAATTGCGTCCTTGAAAAGAACTTTTTAATCTGCAGCATCTTTTGAAATAAAGTGCCCCCAGGAATTGGGAATGTTAAGACATGCCACATTTTTAGTTGTCACTCAGGAAATGACATGTTCCCATAAATATATGTGGAGCATATTCATAAAATTAATATCAGTTAAACAGGAACTTCCCCTATAAAAGCCGGATTATCGTAAATCTATGCAAATGTAAAAAAGCCGTGCTACTGATTGGACGTATCTTTTTTGGTCTCCAAATTCCATATTTTTGTCATGTTTTGGTGTTCATTGTCATTGAATCTTGCATATGATGTCTGTGAATACATTAGGACTAAACTTGAGTGGAAAATAAACTGAAAAGCTGTTCTGTTTTTTGTTGGAAACACATATGTTTCAAAATGTGTTCCCTGTACAACCATTAGACCCCTCTTTGCAGATGTAACAAAAGTGCCCATCATGATAATTCAATTTATCATACAGTCAAAACGATGCTATGAGATTTCAAAACTCCCGCTTAGTATATTCAAATGACTGCGTCATCAGTAATCCCCCTATTGTGCGGCCACGGTCCTGTTCCTGTTTAAGAAAGCTTGATGGATACTTCGTGGCCATACTCCCTTTGCATATACCGGCAGACCTTATAATTTAACTGTAGTGTTCGTGGCTCAGCAGTTTTCTCCACAGATACTAATATCATTGAATTTGTATGTTTATTAATCTATTTTCGATATTCTGATATACTTATTGATTAAAGTAGCCAATACATATCATATGCCATGTTGTGCGACATTGCTGTTTTATGTTAGGAATAGCAGTACAAATTTGCATCATCCCATATAGAAGTTACAGGCAAGGAAGCTGTTTCGACAACTTGAAACGGTAAATGCAAATCCTGCAGTACAAGACTGCTGAAGGGAAGCAGCCAAATATAGCAAGATAGCAAGCAGGGAGTTCTGATATCATAGTAAAATGACAAATTTGCATATCAATAAACCATAAATTTATATTGATAGGCGTATGAAAGTTTTTGCCAAGAAAGCGGTCACTCTTGAGCTGGTCTACATACCGGTATATGTACACAGTGCCAATATGGGTAACATTTTTGAATTTGATAATGAGTCATTCGCATGCAATTTGCATACTTACAACAGTATCATGAATACACATGGCATACAATTACATAATTCAAGTTTGTCATGCGTCAAGCTTTTAGATGGCTCTGATCAGCGTCGTACAATTTCATGGATTTTGAACATCATGGGCTTACATGCACAAGCAGCACTTAAGAGACCAGCTGGTACTGTACATGAACTGTATACACAAGAACACGCAAAGCTACTCTCGCAAGCAGCCTTGCATGTGTGTCTGTGATATTTTTTTGTCCCCTGCTGTCGCCATTGGCTTATAATTGACAAGCTGGTACAATGTTCACAGATACGGTACATACAGTATAATCCATGTAGAATCTGCTCTCTTGGCGTAGAGATGCCATAAAACTCATAATAAAATGCCAAAACATTGTAATAGACACTGGAGATTCTTTATCTGCACAAATGACATTTTCCCAGGAATATACCGGAACACCGTCACCTGTAGGCAGCTCATACCGAATGGGTGAATGAGGAAGATGATATTTTGATAACACCTTGATTGAAGTTGATTTGTCAGAAGTTTTTTGATAAAGACATTACAACTATTTTTGTCCTGTATGATCACAGTTAAGGTAGTTCGCGCCTCGAAAATGAAAGATGTAAACTTCAACTTTTACTCGAATTTTTCTCAAGCTAACTTTCGACCATTCTGTTTCAAAATTAAGAATAAAATCATGGGTCATTGTACAAATTTTGGTACCATTGTAGAGGAACAAATCACCCAGTATTTATCAATATTTGAAATGGCCACCATCCCTGTGTTATCTGTAGGGAAAATAATTCTCTATTTTCACAAAACCAAACTGGCAAAAACTTTATTTGTTCCACAAGCTTCAAAATGAGCCCCCACAAGTGGTAGGCCAAAAGAATATTGCAAAAGTTTGAGAGTCCAAATATCTGTCCCTTGAGACTTGAGGCACATTCTTACTGTGTACGGGTTGGAGAACTCTAACATACACAGCAAGCAGACGAGGCACTGTACTGTATAGAAGATTCAAGTTGTGATAGATACATCTGTGAAAGGTATTGGTAAATTTGGAGCCACAATAATCCAATAATTAAACTTTATTTACCATGAAAAAAAAGGCATAGATATTAAAACCTCGCTGATTATATTATTTTTATTACTTCCTGTCAATTTTCTATTTTATTGTCCCATATAGAGCAAAGTATAATGGAGAAATTCATATTAAAACACGCATCATAATTTTTATAGTCTGCTACACAAGAAAGCACAATGATAGGCTACAAATTAATTTCTTACTGGGACGGTCCCAGGATTATCGTTGAATAAAATGTACCACTCTTAATAATTTGAGGTCGTTGTACCTCTTCCACATTTCTGATGCACATTGTATATTACCATCTTCATATAATTATAATTTTAAAATTCAAACATGTTCTAAAAATGTAACTTTACGCACATTTTTTGTGGAGAACTGTATTTTTAAATCTCTAACTGAATAGCATATTTATATATAAAAATACCCATGGTTACAAATTCTCAAAAATTGCCTGGTTGGCTGCTGTGATATCACAGCGGTGCTGTGGCATCTATATGGATCGTGCTCGGGGCAAGGGTCATCGCCACAGAACCGCTGCGATCCACCCCATAGACTTTTTTGGTAGTTTACCCGGTACTCCAACACTGATCGGTGTCACTGATTTTATAGCACACAAACAATGAAATCTATTAGTCTTTGAATAAAACAACTTGTACCCGCTTTATCATTGACTATTTACTACTCATCTCCTACTCCCGCTAAATATTTTGACGGTGACAACATGTATTTTCGGCCATTTTTCGATGAGCCATCGACAGCTTCTGCTCGAATTTGAACTTTCGACCTCAACGTATTCAACAGGTTTTACGTAAGAAGGCAAACGTCGCATAAATCGTTGACATCTCACAGGAAAATGATTGAAAATACGTGTTCTTATCGTCAAGGTAGCTATAGCAGGAGTAGAGCATGAGTCATTATTAGTCAATGATAAAACAGGCACAAGTTAATTTATTCAAAGACTAATAGATTTCATTCAGCAACACCGATCAGTGTCTCAGTAAACTACAAAAAAAGTCTCACAGCGGTTCTGTGGTGATGACCCTTGACCCAAGCACGATTGATAAGCCACAGTACCGCTGTGATATCACAGCTACCTGGGTGGCTGCCTCTGTATTTACATCTTGCTCCAGAGTCTATGATTAAACCAGTGAAATCAGGAAATTTTGTCATAGTTGTACCCAGTGGCTCATGAGGCAAGTTCAACCAAATATCGGTTCTGAAAAGTAACAGCATACATGCAATTATTATACATCTACCATCGAGAACAATAGAATTTAGCGTGCGCTAAAAAAGCCGAACGGAACGCGCGCCCGTTCCGTAACACGTACGGTTTCAAGGCGCCCCATTCCCTGCGGCTGTATCTGCGCGTTCACTGTAGAACGGTTTCAAGGGACCCCTTGGACGAATGCCAGAACAAGTCTCGCGCGCACTCTGTACGTACTTATGTGTGTAGACTCTCCACAGTCGCTGTGCCTTGTTTTGTGCGCGCCTACGATGGGCCTGCATTCGAAGGCTACGCTATGCAGCTCTGAGCATGCGCTGCCAGACACAGCAACTGTCTGTTCTTGCAAGGATATGAATATTCATAAGGGTAGTGACCTCAAAAGAAACACCTATCTAACTGGGCAGAGAGAATATATACTAGTAGCTGGTACACCTATATACGCGGTATGTTTTTATTTTTCATTTTTAATTTTATTTGGCTATGCTACTTGTTAGTTTTTGTTTTGATTAACGGATGTGTGGAGCTCTATAAAGTACCCGGATCAGGCAGAAATCCGACCGGTCGCTTGCAAGAACGTACAAACCCTGGGATTCACGTCGCGTCTCTGAAGGGCACGCGCGTGTTCAAACAGGGAAGAACGCGAATGGCAGGGTCTCTGCCAGACTAGTATGTGTGTAGTGCACACACTCCAAAACTTGCAGAAGCGCGTCCAAGGTAGCGTTCCACACTGGCGCGATAAAATCGGATGAAAAATTGTTGACATTGCACGAAAACGGTCACTACTCCGACATTTTGATGCCCGATCAGGAATGTAAGATGTATAATAATAAGGTTATTACGAAAATACCACAAAGGATGCACTCGGACATTGGCGCCTAGCATCTCCCTCCGCTTCGCGTCAGGCGATAAGCTGCGCCAATGTCCTCGTGCATCCTTTGCGGTATTTTCGTAATAACCTCATATTATCTGATAAATGCATACAAAAAAATTATTTTGTTTTGGTCCAGGGCCTCCAACATAATAAGCAATTCCTTTACCACAGACGTTGTTTTGCAACTTCAACAGACCGATAGGACATTAAAACTGATCAAATATTGTAAGCTGTTTAAGGTAAAAAATTACAACATGTACCAAATAATAATGAAAATTTATAGTAGGATAGCCATGAACTGTTCATTGATAAGTGGTGGTACATTCAAGGGGATCTTTGTAATCACCTGCTTGTTGTTTTTGTTGTTGCTGTTGTTGTTGTTGTTGTTATTTGCCAATAAAATTGAAGAATTTAACACTAACGTTTTATTGCTAAAATCACATTGTCATCTTTGCACTATAGTAGTAACCCTGTGAGCACTGTAATTTTTCCAAAAAAAATATCAGGGCAACATTTTACCAATTTTTGTGAATTTTTCTGTAATTTTGTCCATGATTTTAGACCAAATGGATGAAAAAAATTTGTGTGGATCTGAAAGAAATTTGTGGCGTTATATTATATAA
This sequence comes from Ptychodera flava, assembly GCF_041260155.1. Classification (NCBI taxonomy): domain Eukaryota; kingdom Metazoa; phylum Hemichordata; class Enteropneusta; family Ptychoderidae; genus Ptychodera; species Ptychodera flava. The sequence continues at coordinate 12,217,027 of NC_091943.1, read as the reverse complement.
AGGCAACAAAAATCAACTTTGGCACTCAAAGGGTTAATAATAGGAATTCCTTAACAGTAAGTACAAGGAAGGCCAAATGCTATGGTCCTTCCTACATGTACATCCAAACAATGCTTAATGAAAGCTAGTGCACCTTCCATCTCACGCAACAAACTTGACAGGCCAAAAAATCATGACTTGTTTGCAACTGATCTATTGCAAAGTGTTATGGCGAGAACTAGCATAAATAAAGATGATCTCCTGTGGGGTTTACCGGACCTAACATCTTGTAAACTGGTGAAAAATAGCGATATCATATCAGAACATTTTTTGAAAACCAAAATAACACAGTTTGCGAAAAGACCAGCTTCTACAATGCAATGAACATGTACCATTACATGGTTTTGTGTATTAAAAAAATGCAACTGTATAACTATACATGTCATATTCCTGGTTGACAGTTTTCCCCTTGAGTCAATAAAGTGATAATTATGCACCTTCCCATGTGTACGTTGTATTGTTTTCCAATGCTATTACTGCATTGTGCATTCATCTTCATCACACATGAACAGAGAAAACTAAGTCTGACAGAAGGAAATTAGTAATTCACTTTCATTGCATTTCAAGAATTTTCTGATCATTCAAATACACAAAGATGCGAATGCCACATGTATGACTTGCTTTTCATCATCTTGTTATGAATGTTCAATCACTAGGATACTACAAATATGAAGCCCTTTCCAACTCTTTCTCCAGTCTACACGTAGGGCTTCATCGTATATTATTATTAAGATGAATACTGTACCCTTTCATAATGAGTACCGTAGTTATAATCTTGAAAGAACCATAAGTCTGTTGACCTAAGGTAGTACACGCCTCGAGAATGGAAGACTTAGACTTTCCTCAATGAAACATTCAACCATTTTTTTACAAAATAAAAAATAAAAAACAGGGGTCTCCATGCAAAGTTTGGTACTGGAGAAACAAAGTACGTTAACACTTACTGATTTTTGAAATTTAGAATGCTGCCATCCCAATTACCACTCTTTGGGAAAAATAAAATTTGCAACTTTCGAAAAAACTTAGAAGTTGAACATTTTTATCATTCCAAGTGCTTTAAAATGAGTTTCACAAGTGGTAGATCAGAAAAGTATTGTAAAATTAGAGTCTGAATATCTTTCCCTGAGGCACGTTCTACCTTAATGATAGATTCATTATTTTATCTTCTGTGTATCCGTAGCCAGACTCATTTAATAGAACAGTGTGCATAGGAAAAATACCATAGTTCAATGATTGAGAATAGAAGAAGACTACAGTATGAGACCATACTGACTGTGGGGATCCATGGCTCTATACTCTAAATTAAATTTCAGTAAAAAATTAAGACTTAGACAAAGATATGGGATTGTTCATTCAGTGTATTTACTCTTAAAAAATCTTCCTTGGCATATAAAATGTATATAGTAACTGACACCCATGGTCACTGTTGCAAGTTTGCAGGATTTGGTTGTATCACTCAGTTACGCATACTTTAAACATGACGAAGAGCAACCGAATTAATTTTCCAATATGGTACGTGTTTTCAACTTCCTCTATAGCTGGAATTACTATGATGAGATGTGTCAAAGATAATCCATCACAATACAGGAAGGTAAATGACTTTGATTGGAAAATTAGTGAAGAAATCCATTAATCCTAGCATCACAATGAAATAGTTAACACGGGGGAGCACAATGCTGAAGAGGAAAAAAAATTATAGCGTGGCATACCGGTTGATATGAAACTCTACATGCAGGAATGTTTTCCCATCATACAGGTGACTTATTGGATATTATGAATTTTTTTACCATGATTCTATTTCTCTAGATAACAAGTAGATCTATACTATGACCCATTTGCTCAGCAACATACATGCTGGGTATTGTATGCGTAATCCATTCCATGTACACCGGTGTACAATCATTAGACTATTATTAATCTCCAAGATTTCACTAATCCCCCATTAGTGTATCTGTTACTGAAAAATAAAAATATCCATAATGAAGAATATTTAGGTTTCTCATGTGTCGAGAAATGATCAACACTTCCACTTTCTCTGTAAAGCGTTGTTACAAATATTATGAGCAGGAAATTATTAGCAAATTGTACAGATTCCTGGCCACCTAATCAGAAGCTACATGTACAGTATCAACTTCTCTCAGACAACAGCAGCAAGAATTTTCTGGAATACCACATTGTATGTGTAGTCATATTTAGAAACAAATACATTTTTTTTATGCAGTACATAAATAACTTTGTAAAAAATAAATTGTACAAGTTGTCAAATCTGTAAAGTTTATGGGTGTATGTTGACATAAAGAAGTGACGTTGTTGTATTTGAAAAGAATGATCATCACATCCCACTCTGTAGCTGAGACCTGTTACCATCAATACTTGTATCTCAAGCATATCATATACATGTACCGTACATTTGATAGCTGGTACTTGACTGTCACTGTAATGTTCAGTCTCAGATTATAGAACATTTAACATTACCAATGCCTTGTACATGTATGATGGAATCTGAGACTTTCATAAGAAAAAAGTTTGGCTTGTTACATAAAAAAGAGTATAGTGAAGAAATATTCAGCATGGAACACACTGCACATGTCTGCATGCACATGTCTACCAGAGCCTATCCGTCAAGGAACATTATAAGCACCCTTGCATACCCCCAAGATCTGTATATTCAACAGTTGCACTGTGTGGGGAAATTTAGACAAGTACCGGCATGACATACCAGTAGTTGTAATAATACCGATATGTTTCAACATGCTATCTGAATTTTCTTTAGGCTATCGTTCTCCTTTGTGAAATCACAGATTTACCAAAACTTCAGATTTCATGTCTGGTAGTTGTTGAGATTTATGTGTCTTGATGATGACTTTTCGATATACTATGTTAAGGTATAATGCGCTTTAGGGACAGATATTGGGACTCTCAAATTCTTCACAATTCTTTTCATATCTACCACATGTAAGAAAAATTTACCGTCTTACTTTATCGAAAATCTAAAATTTTATTTTTCCCATAGAGTTATAGGGGTGGCGGCCATTTGAATTTCAAATACCGGTAAATGTCAGGTAATGTGTTTCTCTATCACTGAACTCTACATGGTGGCCCCTGATTTTCATTTTCATTCTTCATTTGATATAGTATGGTTGAAAATTTCATTTATGAAAGTTTGAGCAAAAGTTTAAGTCTTTAACTTTCAAAGCGTGTACCACCTCAATCATCGTATTTTCGTTTACAGAGTTTACGCTTAAAAAATGAGATGTAAAACAGTATATGTTCATTACGTAAGTTTAAAAGTTATTTGATACATTGAAGAGATGCTGCGGAGTCTAGGCTATGCTACCTGAGTACTCAAATTTTGTGCAAGAAAAGCAAATTGATGTACAAAGCTGAAGATAGTGTTACATATATGTGTTGTCCTGGCATAATGTCACCTCTTAAATTTAATATTTAATTATTAGGTTTGTCTGTTTGGCTCAGTGTGTGTCCCTATTTGATGTAACACATGTAGATTTCATTCAGTGGCAAATATCGTGTTCATCAGAAGACCTAAGATTGAGTGATTATTTGAACTTGAAAATGGTTGAATGTCAAGTGAAATGTTGAACACTGAACATATAAGTAAAAGGCCTTCAAAAAGCGAGATGTTCAGTGTACATATTTTCTCAAGAAAGTCAGAAACAGAACACTGCATGCATCATCCGTGGCAGAGATTGATTACAGCTTGCATACATGTACATGTACATGTACTTGTTAGAAAGCGAAAAGCATGAGACATCTGTAGCATATAATGTGCTCTTTCCCTCTTGCTGTGTTCTCTTGAAAAGAAACCTCATCACATCAGCTTCATCAGATTGGTTTCAGATAATTAGTTGTGCCGTATTTCGTATGGGTTGAAATAATGAAAAATCTGGCAGAGGCATATCTTTGAAATGAGATTAAGCTCCTTCTATTACATGTGTGATTCCCAGGGCAGTGGCTGATAGTTTCTACTTCAGTGTTTCAGGTGCACTGAAACAGATATAGCAAATAATATGGACTGTTACAATACTGGTACATTTTCAATACGCAATGTGTCAGCCCTATGTATCTCTTGATATTTCCATGCGGAGATTTTCATTACCCCGTTGCCCCCATGGCTTGGAAACTGAACCCAGTGTTATCAATAATGATTGTGGACATGTGGTGATTAAAGGGAATTTGGATGAACAGGTTAAACCCGTATGATTGCCAAGTTTAAAGGCCTGTTTTGTGATCCCAGGGTCTAATTGTAAGCTATGAAATTCCTTTCCTATCACGAATGCATAAACAGCAAACACCAATACATGTAGCCTTTTCAAGGAATACTCAAGCAGTTTACACAGAAAAAGCGCATACATGTACATATTGTGATTAAATTGCCACTAGATAAAAAAACCAAAGAGACATTTTTGTAGTTTTGTTCAGGATGATGTGGAATACAACGGTCTGACCACTGATGTACTTTTGCTGGGGATCACTTTTTGTGAAGTAACTCTGAAGTCTGAATATGCAGTGTCACTTGCATTGTCTTACACCCAAAACTATGGCCTTTAATCCTTTGAACCTGGTTCGGACAAAAATGTCCGCATGATGTCATAGGTCACCGGGGGTCAGGGTGCATAGGGTTGTATAATGTTACATGTACATGTCAGGTTACGGGGTACAATGTACCTTTCTTTCATTCTGTGAAACACTATCCTCCAGTTATTACATCAATATTAATTTGGGTAAAACCATAGACCCTAGGGCTATAGCAAAACACTGAAATGGCGTTTGATGACCTATGATACATGTATATGATGTTTTGTAAATTTGTACATTTTGGTATTTTTCATGGTAATTCTGTCTGCAGAAAAGTCTTCCTTGACGTCTGAGTTTTTCTATCTGTCTCATTTCTATTCACAGGCATCGTGATTTTATGAAAGACTGCCCAAGTGGAGCCTTACGCAAAGAAGTAAGTTGATTTTTATAAGAAATTGCATTAATTTCAGATTTGCTGTGGGGAAGTGGATGCTGTACCTTCAGTTGACTGTCACTTTTGAGACTCAGGAAACATTATTTCACAAAAACAAGGAGCTTTGAAAACTGTAATGTGTTCAGTGAATGTACTGTGTATAAACATGTTGGCTTTTAAATAACCTCTGACCCTGTGTATTGGCTCACATATACCGGTACTGGTAGATGTATGTATATGTTTAATGTTTAGATGCAGTGACACTTAGGTATTAATGATGCGTTCTCTATCCTTTTATAGGTAATATGATAAAAAATTTTTTAGTGCAGTGCCTAGGAGGCATTTGCACACCTGATATGCTTCTTCTTTCCTGTGGCTCTCAAACTGATGAGTCTACAGGTCCTTTCATGTTTCACTTGACTGCAGATAATCTGGATGAAGCAACTGAGGAATCTGGGAAACATAAAAAGTTAATACTTTAAGCCGCTGAACCCTCGGGTCTCTGATTGCTGCCTCTAGTCTTCATGCACGTTGTTTCGACACTATCGGACTATTATGCCATGGATAATAGAAATGTAGGGTTAAATCTCAGCTGAAAGCAACTGGCTAATAACTCACTTGGAAAATGGATGTTGAAAGTGGGGGCAATGTATTGTCTTTTGATAAAATTAGAACAGTACGTGTGCAAATTAAAGGTATACTGTCACCTGTCCCAATTTTGCCACAGTTACCATGGAAAGAGAAAATCTAACAAATCACAGATTTTAAGCGGGTGGCCGCTTTTTAAAAACAGCGCCCTCACATTGGTATTTTGAATACCAAGGAACGCCCCTTTGACCATATATGGGCATATTTAGATTACAGGTGACTGTATACCTTTAAGTATCACTGGTCTATGAATTCACATGCCAAATGACGTTAAATTAAGATGGTGGCAATATTTGTGCATCAGGGTAAAATCAGAAGTTGTCAGATCATTTTGTTATGGATACATATACAAATGTAATCCCAAAGTAGCTGCGGAGCAAATGGGAAGCTTTCTGATTTCCCTTCTTGTCAGACGTCGTAATTCAAAGTGATTTGCTCCTATAGCCTAAGGCAATGATTAACTCAGTTTTTCCTACCATAACATAATCGACAGTATTCGCTTCAGGCAAATATTTGATGAAACGTCTAAATCACAGCAATTTATAAAAAGGTTGATTTTTTGCCCACACTCCATGGACTGTACTTAAGAATTCAAACGATTGTCACTTGTCTTCGCTGTACTGGTATGTATCATATACCTATGCCCTGTATTGTGTCTGTACTGAGTTCAGTGACATGATATATCATGTTGATTTGCATGTCAATAAAGTGATACGCCTTGTTGATTTGCATATGAAAGGAATGATCAGCGCGTCTTTCTTTCATTCAAATGAATATTTGCATATGAAAAAGTGATACGACCTGTTGATTTACATAACAAAGCCTGATACGGCCTGTTGATTTGCATACCGGACTACTTACATGGTGGCGCCCTAATCAAAACAAACCATGGTGCCCGTCTATGATTTTGATTCTGACTACGATATCATGTCCGATCTCCAAAAGAGGCAGGGTTTTGAAGCATAAGGAAATGCGGGTTAACTAAATAAAACACATGTGTCGATATCGGATTAACCTGCTAGTAGTGCTACCAATTTGAACAAATTAAAGAGCAGGGCATCACACCGTACGGGCACTGACAGATCGATGACCGACCAGCTGTTTCCGTCCGTGCATAAGCACAGACGCGCAGCGCAGACGACAAGCAAAAGTGCTATCAGACATGTCGTCGGGTTCATTTAACCATTAATGTTGCCACGTCCACGTTCAAGTCTCCACCACGCAAACGTCGTAGGGCCGTGATATATGATTCTTCGAGTTCTGACAACTCCCAGGACTGGTGATCTTCCGAAACCAGATTTTTCCAATTTCGTTCGCGCTCGTATTCTCCAGATTTCACACGTTGGACTCAAACATGTGACTGTTGTGTTTCATTGAAGTTGAGTTTGAAATTGCCGTGTTTGTTTTTTTCTCGCCAGTTTAATGACTCTTCCAGATCAAATATCAATTTAAAAAGATTTTATTCGTGATTTTGTTAAAATGGTCCATCCGATTTTAATTGAAATTTTAACAAAAGTTTTCCGATTGCATGCGTATGTGGAGGATATATCATTGTCAACAATGTCGTTCCTTGTGTAGTATAATTCGTGAGCTGTTCAGCCTGAGTTTCGAAGTTATTAAAGAATTTTCGAACTTACATCGATGCAGTGTCTGTGTAGTGAATAAACCATCTAAGATGCCTCATTTTCTCTGTGAAGGAAACTTCGGTAGATATCCTACATGTTTGGTGACAGAGTTCAAGCATTTCTCTGCTCAACCGTAAAATAATTGTCAATGAGCCAGCTGATTGATTACGTCAGACGCAAGTATATCAATCCGCCTTAGCGAGATGACGCAAACAAATGTAGTCCATCAAGAAAAACAGCAGTGAAACGTATCATATTTTAATATTCGAGATTTATTCATTCAATAACGTGGGCATAGGTATATGATAAAGAGGTTATCCCTCGATATCACGTCTTGGTGGGGTCGTATTGCTGCTCGTGTGGTTGTGGGCCGCATCACACGAGTCGAAGCGGCCCACAACCGCACTCGCAGCAATACGACCCCTCCAAGACATGATATCGAGGGATAACCTCATAGTATCATGCATGTTGTACACACAACATTATCATACTGGAATATCATATTTTGATATGAAATGATGTGAGCCATTGCAGTATTAGGGTCATTCCTAGTACATGTATTTGTACGCATGCACATGTCTAGATGGAAAAGTGATTTCTCAAAAATCCCTTTAGAATTGACTGTTCACCTGAAAACAAAGTTGTCTGCACAAACTTGTATATGTGAATTTTTAGCAGTTGAGTAACCAGTTCCAAGAGAAGTACATGCACATGAATAAAATTTTATTGGTGTATTTCTATTGATCCATTTTTCATGCCGGCCTTAAAACTGTAGCAATAAAAGCTCCCCCCTGGCTAAGCTCTTGAGACCTATGAAACAATAATTTGAACCAGATACATATTACAGAAGCTGCAGTTTCACTTGGAACTTGTTTTAGGTTTAATGAATGTCAACATTATTCATGTGCTTGAACCAGAATGTCACATCACCAGGCATTGTGCCCCCCCTGCCAAAATGCAAGGGGAGGATGGGTATTATTCAAGGGTGATTCCAAATTGATGACTTTATTGACCGACTCAAAAACCAATTTTCCAATTGTGAATTACATGTAACCTATGAAGTTATGAAGATAAGCCATGAAAATAATCCATGAAAGTCACTTCAAAGTTTAACTTTCACTGTATCCGGTAAATCTGTTTCAAAGTCACTTCTTGAAAAAGTGACAAAGTGAAGATATATTTGCCGCATGTTATTTAAACTGAAGGTATTTCACAATGTAATTTTTACCACGTCCATTCAATTGGTTTACGCACTGGTCTTCACATGCACACCAGCCCTTCCTCAAGAAAAGCCACAATAAGCTTTTATACCAGTAAAGTGATGAAGATCTCCCTTGAAATTTTGACAGATACTGGTACTGGTACTTTTACACCCGGCTATCAAACGATGACATTATTACATCATTATTACATGCCACATACGGTATATCGAACATCGCATATGCCCCAAAGGATTCAATGATAACTTGGTAACTCTTGACGTCGGGCAATAGCCACCTGCCCCCAAGCATCTAGTCTCTTTTAGGGCTACAATACACACCCAGTATACAAGTACAAATTATCACTACCTTTCAATTTGCCGTTGATGAGGTGCAGTTCATCATATCAAGTATACATACAGGTATTTGATTTCCATCAGAGACCATTTGCCGCGTTCATTTGCCATCCTTTTGTTTTGTAAAACAGGTGCAACTAGTCTCCCTACTTTCATTACACTATTCTGTATGGTTGAGGACACGACAAGCGGAAAACTCCTCTCTCAATCTAGCATACTTTCCTAAATCATTTACAATGGGAATTGAGAAGTATGGTATTTTAAAAAAGTACCTTTCAGAATTTTTACAACTAGCCTATAGTGCATTTTTCTAGACATGGGCGACATGGTAGACTTCACGGAGGAATCTAAAATGGTACAAATTATGATAAATTATGGGAAATCTCTAGCACTGTACCGGTACACATCATTTTAGACAATCATTAAGTTGCCTTGTATGTGATGTACTGTATACGTACCCTCAACCATTTACCGGTAAATAACGTCTGCCATATCCTCATACATATGTCTGTTCATTGATATTCTTTAGTAGTGACAACTCAACTAATCCCCAATAATATAATACCAGTTTTAAACACCCTTCGCAAAAACATTTATGACATTGCCATATCAGCTGAAGGCGTAATCTTATGATGTTTTCCCTAAGAAACTATGATATCTATTTTAATCGTACTGTGACACGAGCAGAAAGAAATGACCCTAGAATTCCTGAACAAGAAAATTAACTCTCATTTTAAGTCCACAAGATGAAAACAATCACATAGGACAGGCATTTAGGAATCAGCCATACAATATTAAACACAACTGAAGCCTTTTTCACCGCAAATAGTGTCTAGGGTCACTGCTTTAAATGCAGATTCAATTCTGATTGAGCGGTACAGGTACATTAAGGCCTGTATGAGTCATGAAATGCGGAAATCAAATTACGTTACCTCTCTGTGTAGTGGCAGATTAATGCTAACAAAGGTGAAAGAACAGACATTGACTAGAGACGATGTCACAGCAGACGTGTTCTTCAATCAGGAGATTGGTGGTGACAGAGAGATTCACTCAGTCAGCATGAATTGAAAAAAGTATTATAATTTGTAGAGCTCACTGTACCCTAAGTTCATTTAACGTAAATGTATGAAGCGGATACAAATGAAATCCAACACAACACTATCTACAGGATTACACACCAATAGTGCACAGTGTCCATTGTACCTTCAAAGGAAGCAGTATTCCTCTCATAAAATTGAACCAATTACTTTGCTTTCTTTTTCATTTAGCATGTAAACATTAATATTCATACATGAAAACATTCATTTCACATAATTATTCCTGGTATGATACTGAAAGATTTAAATTGCCAGGCAACGGTTGCTAAGGGAGATTTGTGCCATCTGTGTGAATATGGATTTATGTGTGAGGAAATACAAGGTAATGACGTATATACATGTATACCACTGATAGAGATCACTGGTTATAGATCAAGTGACTGGCACAGAAATATGCAAATGAGTACAAGAAGATTTTGAAATGTTACAGAAACTATGGATTTTGTCAAAACATTTGAAACTTACTGTTAGGTTTTATCCACTCCAGTGCATGGGACCTGGACAGCAGTTTGTGGAAACCTGTTTTTAGTCAGCAAAATTCCACTTTCTCATTTTTTCTAATCTTGAATCTCTTTTTCAGCCAAATCTTAAAAATCACAAACATTTTCAAATATCCATGCTCATCTATTTTTTTTTGCTTTCACTGAAATTTTGTAATGATATCATCAATAGTGACAAATGAGGCTTGCAAGAGCTAAAACATGCTAAAAAAACTACAAGAGTAAAGAAAAAGATGCCTGAAAGGTACACATTTGTATGCGCAAGAGTGTGCACTGAACATTATGGAATGTTGCCACCAACAGTAACCCTTTGCACCTTTAATCCTTACTATCACCATGAATATGAATCTCTGTAAAAAATCAGCAAACATGTGAATGCTGCTCACACTGTCCAGAAACCATGATAGAAATCCAAAGTTCTGTAATCAAGATAATCTGTCATCCTGCCCAGACAGTCGGTCGTATTTACCAACACAGACAGTCCGGTGACATTTAATGAATTTCATGCTTCATTCAGGACTGGTATATGACATAACTAGAGTCCATTTCAAGAAAAATGTCTAGATGAGAAACAGAATTAGTTTGTTCTGTGGTTTCCTTTATCTCCAATTCAGGAGGATAAATTTTTGAAAGGAAATCACGGAATGTGTAGCATAATTCAAAGACATGTACAGAAGACTTCACTGTTACCTTTGTGCAGTCATAGTACCTGTTTACATGCACATTACATGCACAATGTATTGGTAAATGTTAGCATATGGTACAGAACTACATGGTCTGTTGTCATGGACAGTGCCAAATTATACAGTACCAGGTACCAGGGCCTAGGGATGTAGAAAATAGGGAGCACTAGAGGGGCAAAAACAAGTGGCTGCAAAAGCATCATTTAATAAAAAATATAGTTATTTTGCAGTGTGGCCACACTACTTGTAACTGCCTGTACTCTTATCTTTGCCAACTTTAACCAAAATGTTCTACATCTTCGGGATGTACATTTATTTGAAAAAAGTTTATCAATTTGGCTGGTCTGTGGTGTTTCAATAATGCTGCTGTAGCCCTGCACCAGTCTTGCATGGTTTACTTGTATGCACACCGAATATCATAGAAAGTTTCATAAATCATATGGGATTAGGAGTTTATCACTGCGCATGCCAATGGTATTATGGGTTTTTAAAAATATTGTCAAATAATCTACCATACAATACTGCAACAATATTTCATAGTCCAATAATATGAAATTGACAGATGGATCTGACAGTTATCATGTTTTCATATGTTGCCATGTTTTCTCCAGAGAGTGTGCGATGGTGTGAATCCTTGCCTATTTACTGTATGTGAAATCCCCCTTAAACGCAAATGCATGACATGCTCCCCTCTACAATCAGAGCATTGATAGTGTTATTCATCACCATGACTGCTGCCTGTAATGTGTAACAGCACATTGTTAAATTAACCCACTGTGTAAAGTGATAAAGCTTCCAATCTGCTGAAATATGAGCTACAGATGAAAGATTATCAAATAGTGTTTGCTTTCAGATAATGCAAAACTGTGTTTGAACTTTTATGAATGAAGTGTGAATGATTTGCGCTAATATATACAAAATCTAATATATCTAATATATACAAAAAGTAACTCTAATATATATATATAATATATATAATATATATAATATATATAATATATACAAAATGCTAGAAGGAAAACAGCAAGAAACTGGGACTGAGTTTAACAAGAAATTTGATCCAGGCTATAACCTTAATTGTCTACCTTAAAAAAAATCCTAATTTACTGACTTGAATTTGCATATTTTATGATAGTCTTCTCAATTAGAACCAAATCTCCCCCCCCCCCCCCCCCCCCCCCCCGAAAAAAAAAAGAAATATTAGGAAGAGAGGGACATCCCCCTCCCATGACAGTAACAGGGAGAACACACTGATGTTGATGTACTTGATGTGTACATGCGACAGTAAAATGCTATGTTATTTGATGTTTTCCTTTAAATTGAAATTAAAGAGAAAAATTGCTATTTCCAAGTTACATGTCATGTACATTAATACAATCTGCTGGCATGCATATGTGTATCCGTTTATTTAATGACATCATGGTAAGTTCATGGCCTTCACATTGCACATTTCTGACACTGAACTCAACTGGTACAATTTCTGCTGACATTTAACATTCCATAGGGACTGTTATTATTTAATGGTATTTCTGCGGATAATTCTAGTGCTTAATGCTTTTCCCCCATTAAGAGGTTGTCAGTTATGTTGGCGGTCAGCTCTGACAAAACTAGAAAGGAATGTATTTGATGTTATACTACAAAAAGGCGTGAAAAATATTTTGAGGATGGCTAAGCACAACGAGCAATTTTTGCTATCATCATTGTATGAAAGGTAGAATACGCCTCTAGGACAGATACTCAGACTCTCAAATTCTTTCAATTCTTTTCTGATCTACCACATGTAGGGGTTCACTTTGAAGCTCTTGGTGTATAAGAAACATTTTTACCATGTTAGTTTTTTTAAAATTGAAAATTTCATTCTCCCTCATAGAGTTAACACAGGGGATGGCAGCCATTTTGAATTTCAAATATCGGTAAATCTTTGGCAATTTGCTTCTCAAATTCCCGACTTTGCACAATCAACCCTGATTTTTATTCTTGATATGGCCAGAGAATGGCTGAAAGTTTCACTGAGGAAAGTCTGAGCAAAAAGTTTAAGTCTTCACTTCCGTAGCACATACTACCTTAATTTATATTACCATGCACTGGCTGTAGCATTTTGATTGGTCGAGCTGAACCACGTGACTGACCACAAATACACAGTAATGGTCTGTTAACATGCCCGTGAATATGAATAATAAGATTAACAACTCAACATTATATTACCATGCCCTGCCCGTCGCATTTTGATTGATCGAGCTGAACCACGTGACTGACCACAAATACACAGTAATGGTTTGTTTACATGCCCGTGAATATGAATAATAAGATTAACAACTCAAAGTATCGTAACTTTACAGCTGAAACGTAAATCATAATCAATCACAAAATAAAATGGAGCACTTATAGGTCAAGTTGAGATACTTTTTTCTGAAAACATCTCCGGATTTGCCAATTTTTTACAGCGCGCGTGACAGTGCGTCGCGTATTGCTCAGTTTCTGGGCCCAGTTGTCGTTCGCTCCTGAAATTTTTGGAAATTTTGCAGTTTTCTTGGGTTCGCTGATAATATAATGGAAACAATAGACTCCACTCTGACCATTAACGTTTATTTATGGGCGCGGGCTCGAGGAAAGCCAAATTAACGGGCTCGGCAAGCCTCGCCCGTTAATTTTTGGCTTTCCTCTCGCCCTTGCCCACAAATAAACGTTAATGGTCAGCGCGTCGCCCTTTATTTCTATAGTATCGTAACTTTACAGCTGAAACGTAAATCATAATCAATCACAAAATAAAATGGACCGCTTGTGGGCCAAGCTGAGATACTTTTTTCTGAAAATATCTCTGGATTTGCCAATTTTTTACATACAGCGCGCGTGACGTGGGTCAAATATTGCTCAGTTTCTGGGGCCCAGTTGTAGTTCGCTCCTGAAATTTTTTGGAAATTTTGACGGTTTTCTTGGGTTCGCTGATAATATAATGGAAATAACAGACTCCACTCTGACCATTAACGTTTAATTATGGGCGCGGGCTCGAGGAAAGCCAATTAACGGGCTCGGCAAGCCTCGCCCGTTAATTTTTGGCTTTCCTCTCGCCCTTGCTCACAAATAAACGTTAATGGTCAGCGCGTCGCCCGTTATTTCTATAGTATCGTAACTTTACAGCTGAAACGTAAATCATAATCAATCACAAAATAAAATGGACCGCTTGTGGGCCAAGCTGAGATACTTTTTTCTGAAAATATCTCTGGATTTGCCAATGTTTTACATACAGCGCGCGTGACGTGGGTCAAATATTGCTCAGTTCTGGGGCCCAGTTGTCGTTCCCTCTGGAAATTTTCGCAAATTTAGACGGTTTTCTTCGGTATGTTGATAACATAATGGAAATAACAGACTCCTCTCTGACCATTAACCTTTATTTGTGGGCGCGGGCTCAAGGAAAGCCAAATTAACGGGCTCGGCAAGCCTGGCCCGTTAATTTTTTGCTTTCCCCTCGCCTTGCCCATGGTCAGCGCGTTGCCTGTTATTTCTGTAGTCACAAAAAATTAGTCATCAAAGGAACTTTTTGAATCGGTTGCATTGTCTGGCGATGTGTAAATGTAACATGCAAATGAAGTTTGATATAATCCACATTTTCTTGGCCGATTTATTTAGCATTTAGGCCAAAGTAAGTAAATTCTTTGTTTTGCGTCCACTCAAAATCCTGAAAGGTACGCGGGTAAGCGGGTAAAAAACACACACAGAAAATTTAACACAAAACCTGTTTGCCTTTATTGGACAATTTTTCTCAAACCACATGAATACTCCTGTCACAGTATGACACACTGTATGATCACTGTATGCATTGTCATGACAAATGGATAAAAATAAACAGTAATTCTTTGACGTTTGCTTTTCTCTTATTAGTTTTAAATTTCTTTCTTGTGCATTCAAAGTGTCCACATGCCAATTCTATTGCACAGCACCTTGTCAGCCTCATCAAATTACGTAAATCTGGACAGTTTGAGGAATGTGTACACTATAACAGTATACAGTAGCAGTCTTTTGTCCTCAAGTTCTTGTACGTTTCTTTCAAGTTTCTTGTAATTTTATGCTCTGATGGAATGTCATAGTTTTGCTGAAAGGTGTCTGTTTTGAAAGAAAACACCAAACAGATGGTAACTTGTAGCCTCGGCATTCAGTTTTAGAAAGATGGGGCATCAGACAGAAGACGACATTGATGATATAATTGACAGAAGTATTCCCTGTAGCTTCCTCGGGACCATCCGTAAAACCAGCATATTTCCTTTCCATCAAATAAAAGAAACATTTCGCAATTGTCAGTCTCCACACACAGACTCATCAGACCCAAATTTAGAAGGACGCTTCACATCTATATTCCTTGCACTTTCAAAGTACCACATCCAAGATTGATTGAAAATATGACGTATCATGGCATAAACGGAAATATTCTACAGAGGGTCAAAGCTTGATTGACAAACACAAAACAGGGAGTAGTCATAAATAGAACATCATCTGAATGGAGACTACGTCACAAGTGGTGACCCACAGGGTTCAGTTCTTGGACCAGTACTCTTTCTAATCTACATCAGTCACACTGGTGGTGAAATTATTTCTGAACTCAAAAAAATTACTGACAATACCAAGACATATCACCCCTTGCGAAATTGTAGTGATCCTGAAATTCTACAAGCTGGTTTGGACAAGCTACAAAAAATGAGTGAACACTGGCGGACGTATATTGGCTACAACAACCCCTTCCATAAATAGTCAATGAACAATATTTCACTGGGACGTGAAGAAAATTACTTGGGCGTCCTACTTCATTCTACCTTAAAACCTTCAAGCAAATGTGATAAGTTTGCAAAAAAGCAAACAGAATGTTGATCTCATCAAACGATCATTGTCGATCAAATCAAAAAAATGTCATTCTTCGTCTTTACAAGCAACTTGTGAGACCACAGCTCGAACATGCAGTACAAGCTTGATCACCATGGCTACAAAAGGACATAAAAATCTTAGCACGGCAAATAATACCTAAACTCCAACACTACAATTATCAAAATAGACTTAAACAGCTTGGTTTAATAACACTTGAACAAAGAAGAATTCCCGGCGACATTCAACTCTATAAAGTTATCAAAGGCCACGACCACTGTAACCTTTCACTTGAGTTAGCAGCCAACTCGAGAACTCAAGGACACTGTCCCAAACTTCATAAACTAACCGTTCGACTTAACACAAGGAAGTTTTTTGTCAGCAATAGTTGTGGACACCTGAAATAACTTACCAGCCGATGTCATTAATGCAGAAAGTGTGACTCCTTCAAGAGAAGCTACGACCGCCTACTACAAGTTTGAACATTCACAGAGGGATTCTAATATACTTTCCCTTACCCAAACTGAACAAAAAAGTACGTAAAGGCCTTCCGTTTAGAGGACTGATCACTGGCTTGTTTTTTATTTTCAAGTTAAAATGGACGAATGAACCAAATTTTTGGCAAACCTGAAAGACCGATAAACTAGGATAGGCTTCAACACTTTCCGATTTTTCCCTCTGCCATACTCTCTGAGTCGTGGTACCCAAGTCCAATCGGCCGACTGAATCTCTCTCTGTTCAAATCCCGATTGCTCGCAATGACCATGCCTTCAAGTTGCCGTGCAAAGGTTTCCTGTTTTGTAACTTCGATTATTTCCCTTTTTCATCCATTTTTTATCGTGAAGGCAAAGCCACAACAGGCAAAGCCACAACAGACAGCGAGAACGTGAGGCCCCGGCGTGAGGCAGAGAGTATCGACAGGGGTAATGTGTAGAGAGTACTGTTTTACGTCACCGCATGGTCCATTAGTGAAATCTGATTGTCGTAAAGGAGTGTTTCATCGCAAAGTTAAAAGCCACGACTTGCTTTTGCGACAAAATAACGAAAGGAAAATTTGTGTTTTTTTTCCAAAAAATCTCCAAAAACCTAGGCGCGCGCGGACGCAAAACAAAGAATTTACTTACTTTGCATTTATTTAATTATTCAAGAACAGTTTGTAAAAATACTAATCACCTGTTATTTTGTGTCTTAGAATGTTATCTGAATGATACTAAAACCACGAGCATGAGCTTAACCCTTTCACCACCATGGTTTGCCCCAGTCTCATTGTTTTCTGTGGTACAGGTGGATCTCTACACAGGGAAATGGGTGGAAGACTTCAAAAAAGCATGTGAGATCTTTGAAAGAAAATTCTGTGACATTTTCTAGGTACAATTGAACTTTTAAAGCATTATTGCAAGACAACACAGTAATTACTACAGAAGGTCATTTTGGATGTTATCTGTCATAAAGTACATGTATATTGATGCACATCAGAAGCAAATGTTAACACTTTCACCGCGGGAGGGCGCATTCTGCGCCAACGGCCAGACTGCGGGAGGCGCGTAAACGCGCCAAGAACGTACGCGTTTATATGCGTTCGATATACGTTGGCTTTGTCTGATCTACATCATGTTTGTTGACTATTTCCTCAAGCCTAGTGTAGCGTACGAGGTAGAGGTCAAACCTAAATGAGCATGCGCGCCAAATTTTTAAACAAATGCCGCTATACTCGGTCATTTCTCCGCCGTAATTTGTAAGGATCGTGTGATCAGTTGTTATTTTTCTGTCAGGGGGTATTTAAAAATGGCGACGCGGGCATAGTTTAACACTGACTAAGCCCTTGAGCATGTTTTTCTAGACAGTGATAGTGGAATTGTCACAGATCGTGAAACTGAACTCGACGGAGATAGCGGAAGTCAAATTTCAAATAATAACTCTAATACCAAACTTGAATATGTTCCCGAACCAGTTGAGCAAAGACGGAGATTGCAAGCAAGACAGAAAGGTAGGCCAGCTGAGCATGCTGAGAGAAAAGTGCTACAAAGAGTCGGTGACCGACGTCACAAATGTCGATGGGGTATCCTGTGGATGTTGTACGACATCAATCTATCAGTGACGATTACACATCGAACTAGCTACAAGTATATAAGTATATACCCTATATAATATATATCTCTTTTGAATATCAGATGATACCTGTTGTTCGAAGATGAACTTGTAATAAATATGCATATTTACCTTTTTAATGTTGAATATGTTTTAGAGTATGTGTTCCCCTGCTTAATATAATGTAAGTAGTAATTTTTTAAGTGTTACGCTGAAAAAAATACATTTATGTATTGAAATAACAAAAAATGCAACATTTTTGAATTTTTTCTGTCAAATCCAATATGGCCGCCATTATCACGTGACCTTCCAGGTGAGTCACGTGACATTTTGTTCATTTTATGATGCTCTGTCATATTGCAATACTCACTGAAAAAATTGTCCCGAATACTCGTATAGTTACAAAGATACAACTCATGCATGTAACTCAATATTTCTAAGGCCATATATCCATAGAAAACTACGCACAGGAATGCACGTATAAAAATTAATTACGCAGTGAAAGTGTTAAAGAACGTGTGAAATAGGTCAACTTTGATGCATGCATCGATCATAAGAATAAGGGCCCCCGTTTCTTTAGCATAGCAACATTCTTGCAAATGAATCATAAAATCCATTAAAAAGCAATTTTGGTGTCATGATTCTTGCTAAAATATCAGGTGTAGATACTCCAATCACTCAGGAGTAGGTGTTTGTGTGTTTGTTACCTCCAGTGATGTACATGTGAAATGTGCCATTTTAGTTGCGCAAATTCTTTGCACACAGGGACTTTCCTGTTTGCCAGATATGACTACGATTAACTCTTTTCATTGGTTTGAAATTTGGAAACAGCCTTGGTTTTCCATTGCTTACAGTATGTACTGGACTTTTGTTCATGTTGATGAATCAAACTTGTCCTAAGCACGACAAAGTGGTATACATTGTATACAGTACAATTTTACATCAACTTAGGCAGCAGATTATATATGACAATGGTCAATCAGCAATTTTGGCAATGATCACAGAAAATTTGGCTGTGATCATGTTCAAAACATGGTCACCATTGTCAATTTTGGCAATGGTTGCACAAATATTTGCTGTGATCATGTTCAAACATGGTCAACATGGTCAATTTTGGCAATGGTCACACAAATGTTTGCTGTGACCATGTTCAAACATGGTCAGCATGGCCATTTTTGGCAATGGTCACTCAAGTCTTTGACACCATGGTCAGTTACCATTGTCATATCATCGACAACCACGGTTAATCATGGTTGTCGATGAAAAACCATGGTACCATGGTTTACACGACAGCGGGGTAACCACACCAATCCTGTGATAAATGTTGTTCTCATCTCCACAATATGTCTCTTCCTGCTGGTCGTGACTTCCTATGGTTCCGGCACTGAATACTTCAAGATCCTCTTACTATGACAAAACTGTCTGTATTTCAAGGTGAAAATGTGTTGATGGAACATCTTTAAGCATTCTCTGCTTCATCTTGTTTTGTTAAACACCATTAACAATTCATCGAGTTTTCTTTTGGATTTATACCTACAACCTACAGTATCAAATCTACGCCATATCCTGTTTGTTACACGTGTACATACATGTACCGTATACGGTACTTACCAAGCAAAGATGACATTGTTGCAACCTCCCTGCTACATGTACATTTCCACCTTAACCCCTTGAATGCACATAATTTTTCCAACCAAAATTTAATGCAACATTTTGTTAATATTTATGAACTTTTGTGAAATGTTTTTGATAATTTTGGACCAAATGAACATTACATTTCGTTGGCTACAATTTTTTAACAAAATTTTGGCAAAAACTCGAAAAAATGTTATAAAGGTGACCAAAATTGACTTCGGCGCTCAGAGGGTCAATTAAGAAAGGTGGTTCAGTGTACCATAGCTCACCTAGTAAAGTTTTGTGCAATTTTTATACAACACCACAAACACACACACACACACACACACACACCGGTATGGGTTCATATTGGCATGTCCATAACCCAAAACGCAACTAGTGAATCATGTGCATACGGCTAATTAACATACATTTCATGCTCTTATATAAATTCAAGCAAACTTTGTAAATATAGTAGATGCACATTTGATTTGAGCAAGAATTTGGATCTGCACGTGTGAGTCAGACACATCAGGACAGGAATACATCAATGTGTATCTCTTTTTATTCTCATAGAAATATGACAGTGTTGTCATTCACAAAATTTAAAGAAGATTGAAATTTGTTAAACCTTGGTAATTGTGAAATGTAAGAGAACAGCTTGATTTTGACAGTTTGTCATTCCAAGAAGAGGAAGCATTGTAAAGTTCTATATCTTTTGCATGTCTGATAAGTTTTATATCTATCGTAATGAAGATTGAAGTACCAAAATGTAATGCGATATTTCTGTGTCTGATAAAGTACCACCTGAACAAAAAATCATCTGAATATAAAATATTACTACACGTTGCCATGGTGATAGATAATTTTGATGTGCATCGGTTAGGAATATCTGTAGCCAAGTTCATGGTATCTGCAGTTTGTTTTTGTATCATCTTAGTCCAGATGTTTAATTGGCAAAATTAGTCAACTGAATCAGTCTGAGTGTGGTCATACGGTCAGCTCCTTGTAGATCAGACATTCACCTTTGACACGACTCCTTCAGCTTTCTGATTATGGATCAGCTGCCTTTATCTACAGCAATTTGTCGCATGGAGAATTGAGACGCCAGATTGAAATCTGTGGAAGTCACTGTTGGGCATCAAATACGTATGAAAAGCTATAAATAGAAATAATCGCTGCATGACTGGGCTTCTGGCCATAAGGGAAATGCAATGTACACGTGCCCTATTTCGTACAACTTGTTCATTTAGCACAGAGTGTCATGTACAGGTTAAGTTCAATACCTGAATGTACAAAACGTGTGTTATCTCTCTCAATGGAATCTCATAAAACGAAAAGAGGGGAACTTGAATTTCCACTACTAAAACTTTGCACTGATGTTTCGTTCAGTTTTGAGTCTGAACAAGCATACAATCCTGTACAGTGTATTTACATGTAAGAATGTCAGTAGAGTTGCAATGAAGTATGGCGTAAGCTGAAATTTGAATATACGGTATAATTTATCAAATTGGCACAGTATATCTACCCGGTAAAATGTTAAAATATTAAGTAATTGTTTCAATGTACTATACCAGCTTTTATTCCAGGTTAATAGAGGCCCTGAGATTCCCGGGGCTTGAACAATTGAGTTTCTGCCATAAGCAGTATAATGTAATAACCGCAGCCCCATTAAGCTAATCCCATCCCCTTTAGCTTTGTAAATTCAATAACAACGTTACACAGCAGCATTATCTTTCCAAGTTCTTTCAGTGATGCAGTTGATGTAGTTGTAAGCTGTTAGTGATCATAGAATTACATGTACAAGTATATTGCTTACTTCCATCTGGGCATAATTTATCTTAATTTTAAATTTTTTAATTTCTGAAATATTATCGAAAAGCACAGCACATTGTACTTAAAAATACTGTAATTTTAGTCAATATTCACATATCCTGTATTAATTGTAATGTATCTGTAGTTATGATATCTTTACGTGATCCCTCTGATCCTGAAATTGTACAAGAACAGGAAATGCAGCTAGTTTTCAATCGGGTTCGAACTCACAACATACAGCATCCAGTCGCCTAGCGGAGAGGCAACAGACAGAACCGCTCGACCAAATACCCACTCTCAAAAAGAGTAGTTCAACTGTCAAATACTCTATAAGATTGCTAATCTCAAAGGTTATTATATCTTTCCGTCTTGTCATCTTAAGGTAGAATGACCTTCAATTTTGTTTTTAAACTGCACATTACAGTAGAAGAATACTCTTTATAAACAGCCATAAAGTGCGTCGTCGTTTTACTGATTTACATTACAATTACACATGCACATTCATGCACAAAATTGATAAGTTTATGTCTAAAATGATATTTCTGTGTGTTTTAACTTTCAGGAGTTTCAAACAATTTACCAACAGTTTTTCCCAAATGGTGACCCGAGCAAGTTTGCAAACTTTGTGTTCAATGTCTTTGACTCAGATAAGGTGAGTTGTCACACTTAGACCATGCATGCATCTTCACATGCTGCCTGAAAGATGCTATGAAACATTATACCATATTCCATAAGTATTTCATAAACCATGGTAGAAAAACTTAAGATGGAATGGGCTCTTGTCAAAATATCAGCGGTAACTGAAGCTACCAAAGCGTCATCCTTGAGTGTTATATAAAAGCCTGTTCCAATTATCCATAGCTTCCAGCTTCTTGTCACCTATCGGCATATGGGAATTATGAGATATTCCATGCACATATAAAGAGATTTGCCCTGGAGTCAAGGGAAAAATGACGTCAGTTTTGAGCATTTGCTGAATGTATACAGCAGTTGCCATGACAACCTCCCTATGCCTAGCCCAATTTGGACGTACAGTCTCTGCTCATATTGCACAGTATTACCGAGCTAAGATGTCTTTTCATCAACTTATCATCACCTTTAATTGTCAAAGTCTGCAATATACTCATACTTTTTGCTCTGGGAAATTTTGAAAGAGCCCTCTTTTAAAAATTTTGGTTTATATTGATTACACCATGAAATTCATCATGTGTTCTCTATTGTCAGTGTGAACCCTAAAGGGACAAATGGAATATTTTAATAGTCTAAAAGAGGATCATAAAGCCCCATTAGCTGTATCTTTTTGAATTTTTTTCCCGATAAGATGGTTTGAAATCAAAAGCTATCTAGAAGTATGGACAATGCCCATCATGGACCTATGTGGCAATGTGTCATCTTCGAACGCTATTTGAATTATGTTTGCTTGTTTGTTTGTTTGATGTGATTAGTTACACATGCTATTCTACTTTTCGAAAATTTGGGTTGATGAATTATTGTTCCCATGCATTAGGTTTATGGAGCAAAGACAAGAGAAAAACAAACAAACAAACATTTCTGTTGCAAACAAAAAATCGCATGAATGCAAATGAGTTTGTCATACTTGGTTATCAATATTTAGAATTCAGTGGAAAGCACTGCTTTGTTAATCTACATCTTAGCATGATTTTAAGCTGACCAGCAGTGTACAGTATATAGCATCATACTAACTCTTCAACCACTATGGTTTGTTACTAACCTTATGATGTTGTCAATAGTGAGTGTAAATCTGTGAACAGGAGTGATTTGGCATGGTTGAACAGCTTAAAAACCAGTGCATTGATGTCGCGTAATCCTGTGTTATGTTTCAACAGCCTTGCAGGCTGTACCATTTTGAAATGGCTTAATCTCACAGATTACATGCCAGGTGCTGCCACAAACTGCTGAAAATGTCTGTCATTAAATGAGGCAACATGACAAAATGACTGCATGTCCACTTTGAGAAATTATCTGATGTATTACACTTTGCAAAGATATCAAAGTAGTAAAGCTAATAGCATTTGTGTAGATGTATATGTACATTGAACTTTTGATAGATATGAAAACCAAATTTAAGTCATATTGAAACAAAATGCAGATTTTTATATTTTCAATGTTTACAATTCTTTACAAGTCTCTGGTTTGTGTGGATTTGTTTTGAAAGCTTTGATCATGTTTTCATCACCTTTTTTGTTTTTTAAATCTTTGATATAAATTTTTCTCACTGAGTTTACATGAAGACTGAACTTTATTTTCTATGAAAATGAATTTGAAGGTAATTTGCTCGGTGACCACCAATTTTGATGTTGATTGTGAAAGAGTGTACTTTTATCTTGCTTTCAGCAACATGTGAGGAAAAACTGTCATGATTGAAATGCATGTTGCTTTGGAGTTGAAAGAAAGCATCAATCCATTTCTGTTGCCTTCCATAGTGAGGATATCATGGTCAATCACCATAGTATGACCTTTGCCATGACAGCCAACGTTACATGTATGAAATCAAATCATATCAAATCAAATCTTGTCAAATCAAATCTTATCAAATCAAATAATATCAAACTTATCAAATCAAATCAAATCTTATCAAATTACATGTCTCAAATCAAATTAGATCAAGTCAAATTATATCACATCAAATCTTGCCAAATTAAATCAAATCATATAAAATCAAATCTTACCAAATCACTCCATACGGTCTATCAAATCTTTAATACACAAAATCTTTTCAAATCATACATGTATCAATTCATATAAAATCAAATTAAATCATGTCAAACATATAATCAAATTTTGTCAAATTAAATCAAATCATGTCAAATCAAACCAAATCAAACTTTACAGTGTATGAAATCTTATCAAATCATACCAAATCTTATCGCATCAAATCAAATCTCACCAAATCATACATGTATCAAATTATATTGACTCTTATCTTATTGAATCAATTCTTATCAAATTGAATCAAATCTTATCAAATCATACATGTATCAAATCATGTCAAACAAAATTTTATCAGATCAAGTTAAATCAAATCAAACTTGCAATTTCATTCTCTTCTTGTCTGCAGGATGGTTACATCACATTTAAAGAATTCATCTGTGCGTTATCAGTAACATCAAGAGGAACGCTGGATGAAAAGTTAGACTGTGAGTACCTAAATCACTTCACATGTAAAACATTCAGCACACAGGTGATCCTGCTTGGCATTGGATCTTTGGCAGCTCTCTCTCAGCAGTTTACATGCCCAGCTGTCAGAGTTGTTCTCTACTGTCATTGTAACCAGGTTTGTAGACTGTCAGTAATAATGCAATGGTTAGGTAAAACAAATGTTCATTGAATTGGACAATTCAGCCAGTGTTGAAACAACTCTCATGTAGTGAGCTCTGTAAGAGTGCAAGCATAAGCTGAAATTACTGACTTGTTCAACACAGTGGGGAAATCAGCGGTATACACTGTATTTGACCTAGAGGAAATTTAATTGGTCTAAAGTGAGCAGTTGGACGTCTGTGGCTGCCATGTCTCCATGGCAACAGGCAAAGCCACTTACCGCAGTGATTGAATGGTTATTCAACAAAACTGACTTAGCTAAAAAAGGAACTGCTGGGCAGATACAAAATATGTATTAAAATAGTAAGTTTTTGACAGCATGTGAAACATTTGGAACATTTCTAAGTAACTATTTACCAAGCGAAGCATTTGTATGATCATCTCATGGAAACTTGAAATCAATGATTGATGTCAATAACCATAAAGATGAGAAGTAGTCTGGAAAGTATAGTATGTGCTGGCAAATTTCACACGCAAACAACATTTCCAGGCCATTTGACCAGGTAGGTTTGCAACAGCTGTTTCCTTTGTGTCTTCCTTCACTAAGCTATTTCCAAGGAAAGTGAGGGATGTTGATGTGCAGTGTGCCATAATTGTACAGCAATCATTAGCTACACATATTGAATTCCCCATGAGAAATAGCTTGACAGAAATTTGACAGAAAATTTAATTTATGCCAACTTTCAGGCAAAATATACTTAAATAATAGCTCCATCAGGAAGATGCATGGATTTCCAGGGAAAATATTATATGACACATGACATTAAGGGAAAGCAGATCTGTCAAAATCTAAATCTTCATGTGGGTGTGAGCTATGCAATGAATAGCGACACATGGCATATAGCGAGTCTTGATGCTATCTTCATCGAAAGCCATTGAGGTGTTTATATCGTGGCGCAGTCAGTGAGGACAACCTTTTGCCATTTTTAGGATGAAATATTGATGGCTGTCCATCTTCCTTTCCAATCGTACCTGTACTTTAAAAGTGCCGGTACACAGTGTTGTAGTGTACACATGACTATCTGTTTGTAAAGTCTGATCTTTCACCGTGTGACCTGATATGACCTCAGGGAGGAGATTTAAATCACACAGGTTGCTGGCCTTCTGGGTCACTAGGTCAGCCTGGCCAGCATGCTAAAACCTAGACATACTTTTATGTCTATTGAACAGAAAAGTAATCAGCCTGATAAATATGAATCGGCCATTTCTTATTCGAAAAGTAGAATTGTAAAACTGACATGAAGGTATTTCAAAACCTGGGCATTTCAGTAGATCTTGGAAAATATGTTTCAGTAGGTGAGCTCAAAATAGGGTATGCATTGCAGTTTGAAGCCCTTGAAGCCCATGTACCGGTATCTCTGTTGAAACTTGTGTTAAGGATGTACGAGCGGTACGCGCGCGTGGAATTTGTCACTTCCCATAGGATTACATTGAAATTTGCTGGAAAATCAATTTCTACTAATGTCATTTTCATGAAAATTTGCACAAAGCTCAGTCTAGAGAAATAATAATACTGATCAAATAAAATTATATGGTCACCGCGCTAATTTTTGAGATAAACAGCATTGAATTATTTCGTCCATAGAAAATGCATTGGAGAAAAAATGCTGACTCAGCATTTTTTCTCACAAATGGCAAAATTCATGGTCATTTATCTCACAAACGAGCGCGGTGACCCCTATATTTTATCACACATTTTGATAATACTTACAAAGGAGAATCCAAAAATTGACAATTTAGAGAAATGACATTACTTTTAATTTTACCGATCGTACATCCTTAAGGGGGATGAGGTACTGGGAAATGTATTGTACTTTGTGATTTGGGTAAATGTGTCTCGGAGGCAGACATTCAGACTCTTAAACTTTTACAGTCTTTTTTCAGTCTACCACTTTGAGGGGCTCATTTGAAGCTCATGGAATAAGTAAAGTTTTCGCCAGCTCACTTTTGTGAAAATTGAACACTAATTTTTTCCCCATAGATTCAACACAGGGATGGCAGCCATTTTGAATTTCAAATGTAGGCAAATGTTGCCAGAGACATTGTAATTTGTTTATTTAGCACCAAACTTTGCATGGTGACATCCCCTCCCCCCCCCTTTTTATTGTTGATTTTGAAAGAGAATGTTCAAAAGTTTCCTTAAGGAAAGTTTGAGCGAAAATGTAAGGCTTTCAGTTTTTAGATGTTAACTACCTGCACAGAATTTCATCAAAAAACTCTTGAGTAGATGAACAGCTTCTATCAAATAAAGTACCAAGTGTGTGATAGACATCGTGATGATATTAAAATGATTCACCATTGGGACTACTATATTGTAGATAAGAACGGAAAGATTTAGACATCGTTTTTATTTATGGTAACATATTCCCTCGGGTGCTTTCTACAGTATATTAGTCTGCCGGGAAATACTTAAATTATTAATGAGTAGTTTGACAAACTACAGAGCTTGGCTGGTTCTTTGGTGTATAGAAGACATTATTATAGAGTCAAGAAAATCACAAATGAAAACAAGTACTCAATAATTGAAATAATTTCATGATTAAAAAACTAAAACTAAATATAATTCCGATGTGATAGTTGTTTCTGGATGTACCTATACTGGTAGGCTCAGTGTCATTTGTAAACATATTTTGTCAGCTTCATACATGTTACATGTATGTTCAAAGTACAGAGGGAGAGGCACAAGTACCAGGCATGTATACATGTATAATCTATCAAGATTAAATTTGCTGTAAACATTAAGAATCTCTGCATACCTGAAGCATTTAGTGACATTTGCTATAATTTTTGCAATATTTACAGCATGTAGTAATTAATGCATGACTTGTTCATGCATGTCGGTGTTCAGTATTATGACTTAGATATTTTTCTTTCTTTCTACTGCGGACACCATTTTGAATCAGTTCTTGTCTCAGTGGGACCTTGTGAGTGGTCCATGGGATGAATTGCTTGATTTTTATAATAGAAAATAACATAAATGGATCAAATTAGCATTAAACTTGAACAAAAGGATTATTTTTGAATATTCAAAGTATGAACTAAGTTCTTTGTGCTGGATTGATGGCAGTGAAAATTGCTCTGGCAGCAAGCCAGCATGTAAAACATACAAACCTGTTCCACCTGCTTGGAATGAGTCGTGTACTGATATGTAACAACCCCAGCTGTACTGATGAATGACTCCATACCTGTCATCAATTATCCAGTGGACTACAGCACCTGATACAGATAAATACAGTTAAATCAATGTTTACAATCATGATTCCATGAGAAATACTTGGCATGGTTTGTAGTGGATACTTGTTTTATTCACTGACTGTTCCTTGTACAGCAAAAACAACTTTGTAGAAAGTTGTGTTTAGGCATTTGATGACCAAAATGTGCATGTTTAGGTAATTTGTTTCTCTGGTTCCAAACTTTTCATAGTGATAGGCCCCTAAATTTTATTTGTGATTTGGAGAATAATTGAATGTTTCATTAAAGTAAGTTTTAGCATTGAAGTTTAACTTTGGAGGCATGAACTACCGGTATCTTAATAAGCCCACAGAATTAGGGCAAGTCTATTGAAAGAGATTGTTGCTGTTCATAGAGAATGCTGCAAATTGTAAGTCATTTGTAATTAGAGATACTGAGAGACAGGAATAGTCAATGAGATCCAGACACACAGAGATAGACTGCTACAGAACTGGTTTAATGAAATTGGCTTGGATACCAAAAGAGAAGGACACTCAAATGCAGATGATACAATAATAATAATAATAATAATAACTTTATTGACGTTATTCCCTCAAAGGTGAACATAGTCAAGAACTAATACTACAAAAATAAGAAAAGGATACTTATCAAAAAATAATAAATATATACATATATATATAAATATATGATATATATAAATAATAAATATATACATATATATATAAATATAAGATATGACTTTATGCAGAATATGAAATGTGGGGTAATCTTAAAAAATATCTGTTTCTTGGATAAATGTTGTGAGGTATATCATGCTATCTGTATTGCTCATTATGTAGCAAAAATAGGTGATAGGTGAAAGACATAGGCAGAGCGACAGAGACACAAAGGTACAGATGGAGATTAAGGCAGTATGCGCCTCAAAAATGAAAGACATAAACTTTGGCTCAAACTTTCCTCAGTGAAACTTGCAAACATTCTCTTACCAAATCAACTATAAAAATCAGGGGTCACGAGTAGAGTTTAATATTAGGGAAACAAATTACCTGACATTTAACGATATTGAAATTCAAAATGGCTGCCATCCCTGTGGGAAATATAAAATTTTTGACTTTAGATAAACTAAGACAGTGAAAATCTTTCTCCAAGAGCCTTAAAGGTATCCCAAGTACATGTAGTAGATCAGAAAAAAAGGTATAAATTTGAGAGTCAGAATATCTGTCCCTGAGGTGCATTCTACCGTAAAAATAGAAAAGAAGCCAGTGAGAGAAAGTAATGGGATTTGTACAGACTGTCTGCGTAAGGCAGTCATGAAATTGTTGCCATGGAGAAATGCATTTATAGTGACATACAAACAAGGCATGTTGATGTAAGCATGTACATGTACACCCACGCAGGCATGATTATCAAATAGTCAATAAGTATATCTTTAGACGCACACATGTATATCTACCTCAGGAGAAATTTCTAGTATCCAGAATCACTTGTACATCAGAATAGGGTTACAGTGTACATGTATCTCAGCTGTGAAAGAGTTACAGTAGCTGCGCATGGATCTGTCAATTCAGAAACAAAGTGGATTGTGCATGAAATAGATTGTTTGCAAACAAGAAAGTCACACAGGCATTAAAATTTACGACAACTCATCCCTTTCAGGTCTAGCTAATTGGTATAATTCCAGAAACTTTAGATACCTTGTAGTTAGAAATTGTACCAATTAAAGAATTAAATGCTATACGTAGAAATCTTGCTGTATTTTGAGATACACAATAAAATATACTATGGTTGGAAGTCTTGTGCACTTTGCATGAAATCCAGTGCTCGAACAGCAAAATCTCTACCACTGATATTTCTATGCTCCATTTCTACTCAGCTAAAAAAATGTTGAAAAGAGCTTTGATAAAACTTTAAATATCAATCCTGCCACCATGGTCCCTCCACCAAGCCCATGCACTGTACGTAACTATCTGTACAGTAACACATGTTAAGGTTGTATGCGCCTTGAAAGTGAGCGACTTAACTTTCGCGCCAACTTTCCTTAATAAACCTTTCAACTATTCTCCAACCTAATCAAGACTAAAAATCTGAGGTCACAGTCCCAAGTTTGGTACCAGAGAAACAAATACCTAACTTTTACGGATGTTCACAATTCAAAATGGCCGCTATCCCTGTGTTAACTCTATAATGCTATGGGAAAATAAAATTTTTGATTTTTGAAAAACTAAGCAAGAGCTTTAGAATTGTGCTCCCATAAGTGGTAGGCTATAAAAGTATTGAAAGAGTTGGGGAACCTGGCTATTTTGTCCTAGAGGCACATTCTTCCTGGTAACTAGATTCCATGATCTAGAAGCCTGTATGGAACTCTTATTTGATGAACATTATGTTAAATAGATACATGTATCCTTGAGATTCCATCAGACCTGTAAGTAGGCATTTAGCCAGTTGGATCTGAATAAATAAAAGAAAAGAAAATAAAAGATTTAAAACAATGAGAAAAAGATTTTTGAGAAAAGTAGTAATTTGATACATTATCAGGGTATATCCTGTAGACAGTGCTGAAAATTTAGCCTTTCATGTCGGTGAAAGAAGATAGAGCGTCTCATATTAATCAATTTTCTCTTCTTTGTCTTTCTGCAGGGGCTTTTAATTTGTACGATTTAGATAATGATGGATATATTACAAGACAAGAGATGTTGGACATAGTTGATGCAATCTATAAAATGGTGGTAAGTACTCTAACATTAGCCTAATGTTTTTGTCTTCCGCACTACTGGTATGTTACCGTTTTTTTCCCGCCAAAAATTTAATGAAGGAAAATTCTGCGAGGAGCAATATTTAAGCTTCTCTGAATGAACTCGAACATCCAAAATCCCTGAACATTTATTGTACTTGGGCCTCAGCCCAAGTACATTTGTTTTCATTCGTGGGAAAAAACTCTGTAAGGTATAACCATTCCTGGCTGAGATCATGGAGGGCAAAATGTCTTGGCTTCATCTTTCTTGGCATAATAAATGGCGTAATGATGTTAACTGAATGGAAGTGCTGCTCTCAGCCAGTCTTGAATAAGTGCACAGTCCCTCTATCCACCGGTCTGGAAACGCCTATTGTAAAAGGTGTCAATCACCTAGACCGCACAGCCGAACCGCGATACGAGGGCCAGTCACGTGATAATGCGTAGCTTGGGTGTGTCCTGCATGCCACAGTCCCCGATTGTGTGTACGCTTTTCTCGAATTTTCGCTGTTTTTGGCTCTGTTAAGTGTTCTCTGCGTCTATCTACGACACGAAGACAGAAATTATCATATCCTGAAACCGGTGTGTTTTTCGTGATCCTTATCCCATCGTAAATGATGATAGTGTGCGATAATTTCTGGGGTTGACCGCTGCGAGTGTGTTGACGTACGTAGCACAAGCAACGGCTGGAATCACACCGGAAAATTTGTGGTCCCCCTTCTCTTGCAATGCTAGTAGTCAGTGTCTCCAAATATGATCTAAATATGTTTTCTGTGTAATATTCTGTGAAATCATGCCGTTAACTGAACAGAATAGGAAAGACAACTGCAGAAATGCATGTAGATTTTAGTTGTGTGGTCGCACATTTTCCCATGCAGCGTCAATATGGCGAACTCTCGATACGTACGCTCGCTCAGGCACGGCTGGAAACACACCGGAAAATTTGTCGTCCATTTCTCTTGCAATGCTATAGTCAGTGCCTCCAAATATGATCTAAATATGTTTTCTGTGTAATATTCTATTAATATTCTGTGAAATTATGTCTGTTAACTGAGCAGAATAGGAACGACAACTGCTGAGAAATGCACTTAGATTTTATTCGCATATTTTCCCATGTAGCGTCAATATGGCCACAGTAGAGGGACTGTGATATAGCGAACTCTCGATACGTACGCTCGCGCTCAGGCACAGTAAATACCTTTTACAAAATGCTATCATGTCAACACAATAACAAGTTTGGTAATGAACTACTCAGCTGTCGATGTTAATATTCAGCTGATTTTGCCTGTCTTCTTGATTTCGGGCAATAGTCCATGACACTTGCGAACAGTGCATGGCCATTTTGTTTTTCGATCGTGATCATAATGCAACCATAATGTGTGGTCCCTTTCAAGCTTTATCTAGAGGGGCAACGTTACCCATTTAATGAAAAAATAAATTGTTTAGTGTTTCTAAAGTGAACAAGTTGTAATGTTTTGTGATATTCTGAAAATAACAACCCACAAACGTCATGTTTTTGAACGATCACATTGCGGCTGTCATAGGATCGTGGGGTAGCGACATCGATATAGCGGCCAGTTGAACATTGTCGGTGTCCTTTGTTTAAGGTGTGAATCGTGTGTTGGTTCATATCACGGAGTGTCACAAAGCAACCAGCCACGTTTCCAGACCGGTGGATAGAGGGACTGTGATAAGTGAGATGTGAATATTAATGCTTCTCTATCTGAGTTTTTGCCACAAAATCTTCTGAATATAATCAAAATGTGCATCGAAATGCAACAATTAATGCACCCTCCGTTTCCTAGGCGATGGCACGACCCTTGCTACACCCACTGGACGAGCCAAAGTGGGAGGGGTAATTTCAGTTTGGTCGAACAAGAGGGCTCGAGACCAGAATTTAACATTTAAACTTGAAACATGTTTAATCGCTGACAAGATGTGGACTAGTGTTAACCGAAGTAAAATTGTGAAAAGGAAAGGTTTTATATCCCGGACACAATGAAAAACATTACGACTGGAAACTGTACCCCCAGTTGAGAATAGTAATGCCCACAGCGATGGAGAACACTTATCCTTGAGCTGAGAAAACCAGACCATCATTTCGAAATAGAGCTGCAGATTCGAGAAGCTCGTTCAAAATAGCTAGGTACACCCCAAAGGGATGGTTTCGAGTTTTGAGGGCAAATTTCGCCTCCTTCATATAGAAATCGTACGTTTGTTTTTCCAGGAGAACACACCATTTGACACAAAATTTGCATGTAAAGGGGTCGCCAGTAAGCACGTGGTCAAATCTGGCATAAGAAACAATATGAAATGTTGGGTAAAGCCAGTCCAAAATAAACTGATTTGAACTTTTGTGTTTTGTAATTTATACCACTGCAGTAACATTACCTTTTTTGACAACATCACACAATGTAATACGTTTGAAACTGAATACTCCGACGTATTCTGTGTCCCCTTTGCTAAAAAATACGGTATGCCGATTACCATGTAAGGAGATGATGACGTCAAGACAGATTTGTAGTGTGTTTGGTCCTGGATGGTGCACGAAGTTTTGTCAAGGTAGCTTGTGTATTTATTTCCTAAATGGGAGAGATTAGGGTCGATCTAAACGAAGGCCGAAGAATGTTATGATCCTCTAAGCGAGCTGAACTCTAAAGCGAATGGTTGGATAATTTGGAGGATGTCTAGAATGATTAGTCTCATTAAGATTATTTGGCGGTCAGTATTGAATTTCAACTGCGTCACAAGTTTGCGAAATGAGTATTCCGTCGAACGGTCACCGAACGATATTTTAGAAATCTGGAGACATGGCACATCGCATTTTTATATTAATATTTTATATTTTACAAAGATGTAAGAAGCAATGATTTTGTCGAAAATTCTGAAAAAAATATAGGAAGATTTGATCGCGAACACATTTTTACTTGGGGTCAACTAGCTCTGCGTACGATGCTGTGTGTTCCGCTACAGCTAATCGCCCCGCTCACCACAGCCCTGCAAAGACCCGTATGCGTACGTAGGGTCGGTGACTTCAAATCCATTTTGGGACTTGACGTAAAAAGCCAAATTACTGCCGAAATTCAGCGTTCTTGGGCCCAAGTCGTATCCCAGCCTACCTCAGCTACTCGATCGCTTCCAAAAATGACAGTCTTTTATTCACTTCTCGTAAATAACCGTCGATGTCGGCAACTCTCTCGCTAGCCCTGCGTACGATGCTGTGTGTTAGCTGTACCACATAGCATCGTACGCAGGGCTAGGGGTCAACAGGTATCTGCTAAAGTGCGGGCTGCGGGTTGCGGGCTGCGGGCTTTTAGAATTATGGTTAGATTTCTAATATATGTAATATGGCATTTAGTATATACGAAATAAAACCTTTAGAAGGTGTCTATTATCAATAATCATGATCAGGTCTATCGTACAGTATCCCTTTCCTGCCAAGTCCATATTTCACCATCAGGTCAAGATGGTTAAAATTAATGAAACACAACATATTCCATATGATGTATTTTAACATAATACTGTACATTTGAAGGCTGTTGAAAACATAAATGCTGTAAACTTGATTTTTGGACTAAATATGCTATAACAGACCAAACCAAGTGGGTGAAAATACGTCAAGTTTCTGAAAAAAAAATCAAAATCTGCTAAATTAAAAGCGGCGATTCCGAGGACCACTTGATTTATTCCGACCTGCCTGGCCATTACAAATAATTTCGGATCTGAATCACTTTCTTTCTTGCCATGGATGTCAGTGAGAAATAATACCAGACTGACAAAAAAAAATTTGCGCCTCGGAAATGTCGCCACTTATCGCGGAATGAAAATTGTTACATTTCTAGTATCAGGCCATAGGAAGTAAATTCTTTGTAATGCATCCATTCACAATTCGGTTCCAGGGCAACACATACAGAAAATTAAACAATGCCTACTTAAATGCAATGTGTAAGTTATAGAAAGATTTGACTTCAAAAAGCGTAGAAGTGATGTGTATTTAAATGCCTTGTATTTTTCATGAAATCTTTAAAAAGAAAAAGACGTACAACAAAGGACTTAGTTTACTTTGCCGTTTCGGTTCAACCGAGGTCGCGACCGCAGAGAACGACATTCCGCTAACATTTTACGCGAGAATTTCAGCGGGAAAAACACACCGGTTCGTTGACTTATTTTCAGGAATCGATCTAATAGGAATATTTTTGAATGAGTTTGTGTTCTGTAGCTCTCAATAATTGTGTATCTCTTAATATCATGAACGTGGTATGACTTGCACCTGCAGTATGATAGTCGCTCCATGCATTTGATCTAGCGTGACTATGAAAAGTTTCCTAGGACTATTATCGTGTTCACCACAATAGAATAATTTTAAACGGCATTGAAACGATTTTGAATATTGTGCTTTTATCGGCGGTTGAACTAATCTGAAGTGTGAGAAGGGCATGGCATTCTATGAAAAAGTAACAAATTATTAGGCGTGTCCAGTTTCAACGAACTGAAGTTCAGCTCCCAGTTCATCTGTGCTGTCAACGATCCGAAACTTACTTTTAAACTATCCATCCTAATCATAACATAAAAAGTTAATATAGCGAGTTGTTGTGAAATCTGTCGTGTGCTCATATTGTTACTCATCCGTGTTCAGTCATATCATTTCGAAAGCTTCGATCGGCAGTGCGCTGTGCAACGGCGAATGTTGGATGGGAAATGGACTGTTCTGACGTTGGTGGTGCTTTACCAGATGTAAGCTGAAATAACGGCATTATTCAAGAAGTTCACGGCTTTTGTTCCTAAGGGATGGACCATTAGACCTTGGGAGGGGGGGTGGTCACAATGAAATTGTGAAAATTTTTTTTTACTATTGTAAATTTCTGAATTTTTTTTTCCAATTGAGATTAGCTGTGCAAATTTTTTTTTTCAGAGTAAATTTTCAGATTTATAATTTTTTTTCGTTCGCCGCTGTCTGAAGATAAAGAGGGCAAACATGTGGTGCAAGCACCACAAGCGGCCACGCAAGCGGTCACTGGGAAGAGGTCAGGAGAGGGGTGTCCCCCTGCTGCTGTTGGAGCTTTTGAAAAAAAGAGATTAAAATGGTGTTATTTGGTGGCACTTGGGGAGTATTTTTGCGGGGGGTGGTCAGGAGGGGGTGTCCCCCTCCTGCCGTTGGAGCTTTTGAAAAATAGAAATTAAAATGGTGTTATTTGGTGGCACTTGGGGAGTATTTTAGCCAGGGGAGGTCAAGAAGGGGTGTCCCCCTCCTGCCGTTGGAGCTTTTGAAAAATAGAGATTAAAATGGTGTTATTTGGTGGCACTTGGGGAGTATTTTTGTGGGGGGTGGTCAGGAGGGGGTGTCCCCCTCCTGCCGTTGGAGCTTTTGAAAAATAGAGATTAAAATGGTGTTATTTGGTGGCACTTGGGGAGTATTTTTGCGGGGGGAGGTCAGGAGGGGGTGTCCCCCTCCTGCTGTTGGAGCTTTTGAAAAATAGAGATAAAAATGGTGTTATTTGGTGGCACTTTGGGAGCATTTTTTTCGGATTACACATCTTCCTCTGAAACATGGTCTTCTTGCTCCTCAGTAGCTTCGTATAGTTTTGAAAATTGACTATTTTGGTTTCTGGCTTCCCTTTCTACTGCATGGTGAAATACCTACATTTACCCCACCAAACATCATGCATATCTCATGATTTACAATTGATTTTGACAAGCTGAGAAGCTAAAATAAGCTAAATAATATAGTGAAATTTGCATATTTGTGTTTTAGAGCAATTGTTGCCCTTTTTTGATCAAAACATCTATTTCTCTGTAGCAGCATGTCCAAATTGATTGGATGTGTATAGATGTGTTGAAATTTCAATATTTGTCTTTTGGGCAATTTATGCCATTCATGGTCAAAAAATCTGTATTCTCTGAAAGGGCTTGTCCAATTTCTTTGAAATTTGCTACACAAAAACGATTAACCATGCAGATTTATTCAGTATTTGCTATCGAGAAACTTTCAAAGTTCAACCCGTTTATGTGTTTTTGTGTTGGGATTTGTTGGATAGATGGCATGCTACGTAGTGTATTGTTGAATGTTAAAACATGTGTTGCTGTTGTTATTTGAGGCTGTTTTTTGAGAAAAAAGAATTGAAAATGCCTTTTTAAAAGCAAAATAATACATAATGACTTGATATGTTGTTTTATCATTATTGACGTGTTTCTACTTGTTCACCCATTCTTGCATTCATCATTGTAATAAAATGCTGTGAAAAAAATGAAACTGATGTGGCCTGCATCTGTTTACCTTGATCTTAAAAGGCAAATACAACTTTCTGTCTTGACAACCATACCATAGTTTCAATGTTTTACCTAGTGTACCTGCTTGGTTTGTACGCAGGAAACAAGTAGAAAACAGGCTCTATAATTTCATAATTTTCAAGTGATCAGAATACAAAAGTCCTGAAAAGATAAGATAATCACAACTTCCAGTAAAAGGATTACTCTAAATGTATAAATCAAAATTAAAAATGTGCCGGGAGGATGTATTAAAAATACAGAAAGTTGCTTACTGTCGGTAAAATCTAAAAAAAATTCAAAATTTTAAAGACTTTTGCAGATTTTTTTTTACGCCTTTGTCTTCTTATTTATTTTTTTTTTATTTTGCAAACTAGTTTGAAGATTTTTTTTTCCTAACTTTCTGCTCTGAAAATTTTTTTTTTCTGTTTTTGACCACCCCCCTCCCAAGATCTAATGGTCCGTCCCTAAACAAATACGTCTAGATACTATTTTGGCATTTATTCTAACTACTAGCGAAAATGATACCGAAAATCACGCATTTTTTTATGCCCGCAACCCGCAACCCGCAAAATAGCGCATCCGGGGTCAACATGGGGTCGCAGCCATGTTGCCTCAAAACTTATTTCTGTCTGCACTCAAAACTCAAAAATGTCGGATATGAACCTGAAAAATCGATGCAATTTTGTCAAACTTCGGCGAAATTTCAGCATATAGACAAAATTTCATCTAGGTAAGGTAAATTTACTGAAATTTGATCGACAAATAATCCTGAGCTTGAACGTGACAGCTCGCCTTCTCCGGGAAGTCAAGTATCCAGCTGCTCACACACAGTTGCCCATATGGCCAGGTTTATGAGATTGTTTTCAAGCGACGGCGGCAGACCGTACGGGGCTCTGGATATGACCTACCGCCGGTGTAGCTGTAATAACTGTTGCGTTGTTTTTAGTGCCCACGGACGAAGTCCTGGGGAGTTATAGTATAGTTATGAATAGTACCCAACCCCATACAGATGCACGTCGATTTGTTTCACAATGCGATCGAATTTGGCCGTGTTAGAGGACTTTTTAGTTTACACCTCCATAGACTTCCATGTATAAGGCAGTTCTCCATAGACTTTCATGTATAAGGCCAAGAAAAATAAAAATTTAGTTTCTCATCGTATTCATATTGCCTAAAGGATGCAGTGACACAGTTTTTTGTCCCCACGGATAAAGTCCAGGGGGCTTATAGATTGGGTCATATCCGTCCGTGAGTCCATCAGTGAGTCCATCGGTTCACGCAGATATCTCAGACATTTGACAAAATATCATGTGACCTTGGTGACCTTTGACCTCAAATATACATTATTGTCCATAACTCAGTAACCACAAGTGCTAAACCTTTCATATTTGGTATGATGGGACACCTTATGACGCCACATATTGTACCTCATTAATTATGCGCATATCTAATTTTGAGCGAGCCAATAGAGCTAGAGGTCTGATTTTTAGTATATAGGGATAAGTTAACAATATAATTTGTTTGACAAAACGTCACGTGACCTCAATGACCTTTGACATCAAATATACATATTTGTCCACAACTCAGTAACCACAAGTGCTACACCCTTCATATTTGGTATGATAGGACACCTTATGACACCATATATTGTACCTCATTAATTATGTGCATATCTTATTTTGAGTGAGCCAATAGAGCTAGAGGTCTGATTTTTGGTATATAGGAATAACTTAGCAATACAATTATTATGACAAAATGTCACGTGACCTCAATGACCTTTGACATCAAATATATATATTTGTCCACAACTCAGTAACCACAAGTGCTACATCCTTCATATTTGGTATGATAAGACACCTAACGACACCACATATTGTACCTTATTAATTATGCACATATCTAATTTTGAGCGAGCCAATAGAGCTAGAGGTCTGATTTTTGGTATATAGGAATAACTTAGCAATACAATTATTTTGACAAAATGTCACGTGACCTCAATGACCTTTGACATCAAATATATATATTGTCCACAACTCAGTAACCACAAGTGCTACACCCTTCATATTTGGTATGATGGGACACCTTATGACACCACATATTTACCTCATTAATTATTCGCATATCTAATTCTGAGCAAGCCAATAGAGCTGGATGTCCGATTTTTGGTATATAGGGATAACTATAGGGTAGAAATCTAAATATGCCATCTAAATATTAGACATCTACCATCGAGAACAAAAGAAATTTGCTGTAATTTGAATATTTAAGGAGTTTAAGCAATTCGCTATAAATAAAGAACCCCTGCCTCAAACTCCACAAAAGTTGCTAGACATATTTTGCCGTTGTCATGCCATTGCTTCGTTTAATAACCAGTTAATCAAATGCCTAATTGACAGGAGGAAATTCAAGACCATATTTGAATAGTAGTGCAGTCCTCAAAATTACTCTATCTCGGCCCAAGTACTCATTGCCTTCAGCAATACTGCCTTGTTTTTACTAAAATTATGCAGTTTTGCTGAAGTTTTAATATGTGTAAATGCTGGTAAATGGATGGGTTACCATGGTAAAATTCCTTTTTGTCCTCTCGGAAGATTGCATCGGTGTAGCTTTATCAGGAGGATACATGTAGCTAGATACAGGGTAACATGACTAGGACCTTCATTTGAACATTTAGCTGAATACTGCCCTTAACTACAGAGTTCAAGAACAATAATTTGGACAGTGAGAAAAAACAGAAAAAAATTGTTGAAATTCAACCTGAATGCGAATTCATCCAAGATCCACTGGAGATTCTTGAATTGAAATCTGAAGCCAAGTCTGATGTGTACTAATACCTGATTTGGAAGACTGCTTGTAGAAGTCGGCACAGAGATTCACAACAGAATCCTAGCATTACGTTTTCAATACATTGTGAAGATCATTTTTGCACTGTTTATAGGAGATCAACATTTCTTCCATCATTAGTAATGTTGCAAGGTTCTTACATTTTGATTAAATTAAGTCACCAATAACATTTATCTATTTTCCGATGAGAACGAAGCGTGGCTTCATCAGAAATTCAAATCAATCAGAGCATGCTATGAAATATTATTCGTCTATACAAATTTGCAAACCTGATGATAATCAGTGTTCTCTACCGCTTGTAAAAACAGAAGGATGGCCAATTTGCATAACAATGCATAATTTGCATATTCCTTTGTTGTGAACATATGTGTTCTTTTGTTTGGTTATGAATATGTAAGTAGGTTGCTCGAAAAACAGAGTGATGGCCACTATCAAAATCCCCCTGTGAAGAACCCTGCCCATTCATTATCAGTGATGAAAATGCATGAAAAATTGCATAAAGTGTAAAAATTGACCCTTCACATAAATACGTAAAGACACAAATAAACATATGAAGATTTATCAACCGCATAATGCTTACAGGTACTATAACTGACCTAAATTTGAAAACAGAACAGAAATCTGGGGATCAAATTGCGCCAGTGTGCATATCTGTTATTGACGGTAAAAACTACTGTGCAGGTATTTAGGCCATGATTCCTTACTGCAAGTAAAACCTCTCATGATTGTAATATTATTGATGTCCCCGCGGACGAAGTCCGGCGGGGACTTATAGATTGGGTCCCGTCGTGTGTCCGTCCGTCCGTCCGTCCGTCCGTCCGTCCGTCCGTCCATCAACAGTTTCTCAGACACTGCTAAACTAATTTTGTTCAAACTTGGCACAAAGGCATAGGACTATGACCTACAGATGCACGTCGATTATTTTGTGATACGATCCAATATGGGCGCGTGGCGGCCATTTTATTGCGATTTTTCATGTCTTTGGACCATAACTCAGACATCCTTGAACACATTCTGCTCAAACTTAGCACAAAGGCATAACATTATGGCTTTCATATCCATGTCAAATTATTTTGCGATATGTTTCAATATGGGCGCGTGGCGGCCATTTTGTTGCGATTTTTCATGTCTTTGGACCATAACTCAGACATCCTTGAGCACATTCTGCTCAAACTTGGCACAAAGGCATAACACTATGGCTTTCATATCCATGTCAAATTATTATGCGATATGTTTCAATATGGGCACGTGGCGGCCATTTTGTTGCGATTTTTCATGTCTTTGGACCATAACTCAGACATCCTTGAACAGATTCTGTTCAAACTTACCACAAAGGTATAACACTTTGGCCTACATATGCATGTCAAATTATTTTGTGACACAATTCAATATGACCACGAGGCGGCCATTTCGTTTGCGATTTTTCATGTCTTTGAACCATAACTCAAAGATCCTTGGACCGATTCTGTTTAAACTTGACACAAAGGCATAACACTTTGTCCTACATATGCATGTCGAATTATATTGCGATATGATCCAATATGGGCGTGAGGCGGCCATTTTATTGCGATTTTTCATGTCTTTGAACTATAACCCAGACATCCTTGAACCGATTCTGTTCAAATTTGGCACAAAAGCAAAACATTATGCCCTTCATATGAACACTAATTTATTTCGTGATATGATCCAATATGGCCGACAGGCGGCCATTTTTTTGCGATTTTTTCGTGTCTTTGAACCATAACTCAAACATCCTTGAACCGATTTGGTTCAAACTTGGCACAAAGGCAAAGCACTATG
Organism: Ptychodera flava; assembly: GCF_041260155.1. NCBI lineage: Eukaryota > Metazoa > Hemichordata > Enteropneusta > Ptychoderidae > Ptychodera > Ptychodera flava. Next base: position 12,175,370 of record NC_091943.1, on the reverse strand, counting down.
GCATACATATGCATGTATCAATTAAGCTTGCGATAGGATCCAATATGGCTGCAGAACTGCCATTTTGTTGGAATTTTGCATGTCTTTGAATCATATTTCAAAGGTCATTTCACCCATTTTGTCCAAACTTTGCACAATGATCAAGCACTATGGCATACATATACATGTCAATTTACTTCGTGACATGTTCCAATATGGCTGCCAGATTGTCATTGTTTTCCAATATCGCTGTCAGATGGTCATTTTTGGATTTTTTCATGTCTTTGAGGCTTAATCATATGCAAATATTCTTTAACCAATGTTGTTGAGACTTGGTACAAAGATAAAGTACTATGGCATACATATGCATGTCTACTAATTTTGTGCTATGATCCATATGGTCAATAGACAGCCATTTGATTTAAATTTTGGTGTTTTTTTATGTCTTTGAAACATAAACATAGGTCACTGTCCTCGATGGACTGATTTTGTTCAAACGTGATACGAAGATAAAATACTATGACTGCATTCTTGTGCACATTAATTTGTTGCATTATATGATCCGAAATGGCTGATTACAACAACATGTGTATAGTATGTGCCATCATGACACTGGAGGCTATAATGGCATCGTTATGTGTGATGTAATCAAAAGTTCCTTGAGTGGTCATTACCGGCAGAGATGAGTCATTTATTGAACGTTCCTCAGATTACTTTATTATGCAAGTCACAGGCCTGATGCACCCGTTGCATCAATGTCATTCCACAGCCACCTAGACCACAGCTACCTAGACACCAAAGATTATAACAAAATGGACAGCGGGGACTGTGTCATCAACGATGACTTGTTATTGATGTATCAGTGAACTCTGGCATACTGCACTATTGCCAGGTAGCTGACTTTATACCCCTGGGTGTTGGCTGACATTTCCCATTATTATTCACTTATTGCAGACAGGGACCCTCCTTTATCGATACAATTTATGGTGCACATCTGAGTAACAACATCTATCTTGAAAACTTGATCAAATTTTTTTCCCCAGTGAAATTAATCAGTCGGGGTCGGTTTTACTATGTGTTTGAATTTCATCAGTTTTTATTCATTTGTTTGATATACTTGTGGCACTGATAGGGTATATCCTGGATTTTCACCACAGACAGTAAGGTATAATGCACCCAAGGGACATATGTTCAGACTCTCAATCTTTTTAGTGTCTGTGGACAGTCTTTGGGGAACTTATAGATTGGGCTCTATCTGTGCATCTGTCTGTCTGTCCATCCGTCTGTCTCAGACATGCCTTGCCCAATTTATTTCAAACTTGGCACAAGGATAATCCACTGTACCTGGACTGCATGTCAATTGATTTTGTGATACAATCCAATATGGCTACAAGGCAGCCATTTTCTTGCGATTATTTTCATGTCCAGAGCTATTACTAAGACATGCCTCAACAACTTTCTTTAAAATGTGACACAAGGAAAACACACCATAACTTACATAAGCGTGTCAAATGTCTTTCAGGTACGATCCAATATGGCCACCAGACGGCCATTTTCTTACAATTTTTTCACATCCAGAGCCATTACTAAGACATGCCTTGACAGATTTCTTTTAAACTTGGCACAAGGATAACATTGCAGTTTACATACCGTACACATTTTCATGTCCAGAGCCATTACTAGGACATGCCTTGACAGATTTTTTTTTTAACTTGACACAATGATAACACTTTTACTTCCGTACGCATACACATATCAAATGTCTTTATGATATGATTCAATATGGTTGATAGACGGCCATTTGCTTACAAGTTTTTTATATTCAGGTCCGTTGCTAAGACATGCCTTGGCAGATTTCTTTTAAACTTTGCACAAGGACAACACACTATGACTTACATACGCATGTCAATTGTCTTCATGATATGATCCAATATGGCCACTAGGCGGCCATTTTCTTGCGATTTTTATTGTCCAGAGCCATTACTAAGACATACCTTGACAGATTTCTTTTAAACTTGGCACAAGGACAACACACTATGACTTACCGGTACATGTGCATGTGCATGTCAAATTTTTCATGATACGATCCACTATGGCTACCGGGCAGCCATTTTTTCAGCCAGCTACTCTTTCAATATTACATGTGATAGTGTTCTGTACAACCACCTTACTTGAAAAAGTCCCTACTACTTGCAAGATACTTGCCTCAATTTCTATCCTTGGACTATTTCACTACAACCATTGCCATCCTCTACAAAACCTGACCTTGCCAAAACGATTTTCTTGCCAACATGCCCCAAGCACTTTCAGGTCCACCCTATTCAGGACACTTTGAACATAATCAAGTATTCATTAAAGATTGTACGTAACAGCGCCCTCTACAGCCTTTTTTGTATTTTCCATGGTCTAATCCAGTTTTTGAAATGAACGCAAGGCATCTTCAGGATATGTCACCACTTCTGTTCAAAGAGAAAAAGGAAAAATTATGTCTACCTGGCACTTTTTGACTTGGAAACTACATTTAGATCACTTTTGTACACTTACAGTTGCATGTTGACAAATTTGGTGGGGACTATGTCATTGACAATGACTTGTTACAATCCGTTTTTGATATTCCACTTGTTGTGGATCATTTTGAAGCTCATTGAGACTAAAAATTTCATACTATGCTTATTTTTGTGACAATCAAACAACAAATTTTTCCCCATAAAAGTTAAAACACATATGGCTACCATTTTGAATTTTGAATTTTGACATTTCAAATGTCCAGAAATATTGGGTAATTTGTTTCTCTAGTACCAAATTTTTTGTGTGATGACTTCTGATTTTTATTAGCTCACGTGTGTAAACACGTGGGCTATTGTCATAGCGATGTCTGTCTGTCTGTCCGTGTGTGTGTGTGTGTGTGTGTGTGTGTTAGTGTGTGTGTGTGTGTCTGTCTGTCTGTCTGTCTGTTTACACGATAACTCAAAAACGCCTGAACGGATTCAAGTCAGATTTGGTACACAGGTACCATATGCTACTTGCAAGAACTGATTAGATTTTGGTTAGTGTGGCTTGCATATTAATGAAGTTATGCAATATCGTTTTTTTCCGTACAATGGTTTCCCTATGGAGACGGTAATGACAGCGTAGACATATATCAAGAAATACTGCACAAAATTTCATGAAACTTTTCACAGATTACAGTCTTAGAACATTATGATGATACTGTGAGTGTCATGTCAATTACCTTCTCATTTGCATATTTAATGAACTTTTGTTATTAGTGAGATAACTCTGAAATTCCTGCACCAAACTTGATGATACTTGCAACAAATATTGATCTGATATATATCTAATTATACTTAGAAGCATTGGGCAGTGTCAAGTTAATAAATAGGTCATTTGCATATTTTATGAAGTTTTGTAATTAGTCATATAACTCAGATATAACTTCACCAAATGTGATGAAATCTGCTGCAGATACTGATCCGACTGATATCTAACTGTAGTGTAAAGAATTCAGAAGTGTGAAGGGTTCATTTGCATATTTAATGAACTTTGTAATTTGGTATATAACTCTGAAATAACGGCACCCAAGTCTTTGAAATTGGGTACAGATATTGTTTTGATAAATATCTAATTGTACTGAGAAGCATTTGGCAGTGTCAAGTTAACAAATAGGTCATTTGCATATTTTATGAAGTTTTGTAATTAGTGATATAACTCCAAAATAACTGCACCAAATGTGATGAAATCTGCTGCAGATACTGATCCGACAGATATCTAATTGTAGTGTAGAACATTTACTTGTGTGAAGTTAATTAAGGGTTTATTTGCATATTTAATGAACTTTGTAATTAGTGATATTACTCCAAAATTACAGTGTTAAATTTGATGAAACTTGCTATACAGATATTGATCTGATAAATATCCAATTGTACTGAGAAGCATTGAACAGTGTCAAGTTAATAATTAGCTCATTTGCATATTTCATGAAGTTTTATAATTAGTCATATAACTCCGAAATAACTGCATCAAATGTGATGAAAACTGCTGCATATACTGATGTGACAGATATCTAACTGTGTTGTAATGCATTTAGTAGTGTGAAGTTAATTAAGGGTTCATTGCATATTTAATAAACTTTGTAAATAGGTATATAACTCTGAAATTACGGCACCAAATTTTGTGAAACGTGCTACAGATATTGATTTGATAAATATTAATTTGCTATGAATCATTGAACAGTGTCAAGTTAATATAAGGATTATTTACATATTTAATGAACTGTGTAATTAGTGACATTACTCTAAAATTACTGCATTAAATTAAATAAAACATGCTACAAATGTTGATCTGATGGATATCTAATTGTCCCATAAAGCATTTAGCAGTGTCCATTTAATGAACAGCTCATTTGCATATTAAATAAAGTTTTGTAATTAGTGATTAAACTCTGAGAGTACTGTGCGAAGTTGAAAAAACCTGCTACATATAGTGATAAATATATCTCATTGTTCTGTGAAGCGTACTACTATTAATGAACCTGGTGTAAAACACATGAGCATATTCAGTTCATATCTGGTTCAATTTGAAAGGGATTATTTAATCTTTTCTCATTGTGAATGTCTGAGCAAAGGTTTAAATCTTTCAATTTTGAGGAGTGTACGACTCTAATGAGAACAGAGAGGGAGCTGACTCTCCCTTTCAGTATTGCTAATGGTTTCAAACTCATTCAATCAAGCGCCATGGGAACACTTGTTATCCATAGAAATTACTACTCCATGCCTCTTCATACAACCACCCACATTGTGTATTGTAATATTTTATCATAGAGGATGTGAAGGGAAGTTTGAAAAAAAAATGATGGGTGGCCCATTGACCCAGGGTTTACAGGATGAGATTAGGCTGCAGTACGTTGCAGCATCAAGGGACAGAGGGACTTCCAAAACTACTCATCTGATAGCTTTGAAATTTGGTATACAGGTTCCTACAGATCACCTAATGATATTTATTGCAATTATGATGAAATCTGCAATTTTTTTAATTTTGGGGCAATTTTTGCCATTTTTGGTCAAAAAACGTGTTTGTCAAAAAGTACTGGTCTGATAGCTTCTGATATTGCCAGCACTAAGAGACAGAGTGACTTGCATATATGCGCCACCATTATTACAGAATATGCGCCAATCAGCCATTTTTCTGAATGGCAAATAGAAAGTCAGAATTTTTTCTTCAACAAATCCATTGTTATATTTGCTTCACAGGTCAATATAAACACAGTGGTGTCGTGTTAAGGATTTTAACCCCTACATGTGGTACATTAAAATCGTTTAAGTTTTGGGGAAAAACAACAAATGCCCTGATAAATCCTATACAGCAGTAAATGACACTGATTTGTCCAATTACCCTTCACAATGTGTTATCCTCACTTCAGACACAGCCCCTCCACAAATTTGCGGAGGGGCCGTGCTTTAGACAATCGCAGTTTCTAAGTAGGGGAACGTTGAATAAGTTTGATGTGACTTTCTGTTCTTCCTTTGCAGGGCAATATGCTAGATCTTCCCAAAGATGAAGACACACCTGAGAAAAGAGTTCATAAAATATTCTCACAGATGGATACGGTAGGTTTAGTCTTTCCCTGAATATTCAATAATTTGCCAAAATGAGCATACATGTACATGTACATCCTGCCCTGGTCTACATACTTTCATTTGTGAAACACCGGAGACTTCAACTAAATTTGCACTGTAGCTTGTCTGCTTTGATGTTTAGTTCTAGCAATCCCATGGAGTGATTCAAATATGATTTTTGTAAGTCAACATAGATATGTCAACATACAATTCCTTCTTTAACCTGTTCACCCCAATTCCCTGTAAACAGGTCCACTACCACCATTGATAACAATGGGACTGGGCCAAACCACGGTGGTGAAAGGGTTAAAACCCACCATGTTAATATCTTAAAGAATTGGTTTGTGGAACATTGATCACATTACGAACAATTGTAAATTGTGACTATAAATCAACAATGATAAATTCTTAAGAACCTTTTTGCAGTGTCAGTCAAAACATTTCCTCCGTCAGAAAGTGCATATCTGAATTTTACTGTGATGATTAAATGACCTCATTCAGACTGGTTGAAATTATGACAAAATCATGAAATGCTGCTCCTTCAAAGATTGAAATTTTTGACTTTTTGTTCATCAAGGTAAAAACTTTGATGTAGACTTTCAAATTGAACATAAATTACAAACAAAGGACTGGTATGTAACTTGCTTGGCATTGTAAACCATCCTCACCATACATTTTGCTACTCTGTAGTTTTTTCAGAAGGATAGGGGACCTTTTAAGAGGGTAATAGGTGTAATTTGGCTCAGCATCAACATCAACTGTGAGGATTGTACAACTAGAAACTTCGATTATTCAAATAATTTTTGTCATGCAAAATTATGTTAAAGAGATGGGGGGTCATCCTGTCTGCAACTGGGCTTGTGTGACCCATAACAATGGGTTTGGTGCTATGTACAGCATATCCTAACATCCCTTATGCATATCCAAAATTTTTAAATGGTAGCCATACTAAACTGGTAACCATGGCTGAAGCAGTTTCATATTAATGTAGGGACACAAGCAATGTTTATTTGGCAAAGTCACGCAATAGTTAGAAAATTACAAACTGGCGAACTATGAACATGCATCAAATAATGAATTTGATTCACATTTTCACGACATTCATCACCAACTTCTGGGAAGAGGTAATATAGGTATCAATAAAAACATCTTGCAGAACATTCAACCAAACTAGAAATGTTAAAGAAAAATATTACAAACAAACAGTTTGAAGACTTTAATTTATTCAGTAATTTGATCAAGGAAAGTCAAGTTATTGTACAGGAGAAATAGTAGCCTGACAACAGGGAAGCTAGCTGACTTATTATAGCACAAAAACAATTACTTTGTTCAGTAATTGACTGAAAATACCATGCAAATATCACATGAAACAAAAGTCAGTTATGCCAATACCTTCAAGCTATCATTCCTAGTTACCGCTTTTCTGTTTGTACGGTAGACTGATCATGCATTTAAAAAAATATGAATATAAAAATTTTATCCTGGTTTCCTAAGGGAATACCAACAAGAAATTGTTAATTGCAGCCTTTTAAGGCGTAATTATTCTCTTTCATCCACATCATGGACATCTCTCGTAAAATATGACATTAAACAATTCTGTCTCATAAAATATTCATACCAATGCAACTTGGTATTGTAGATTACATGTTGTTGTGTGTATCATATTGAACGGTCACCTTGGATATAGAGTTGAATCATTAAAACATCAATGCTTGGCATTGCCTGATGATCTCTCCCCTCCATTTTCATCTGTAATGTATCCAGCTTAATACTCACAGGATCACTAGCAAGAGGGATGGGTAGGGAGAGGTTAGGGAGTATTACAAATGGAAATTATTGTGGTCATCATTTCCCCAATTTGCCCATTCATCAAATGCTCTAATTTGTTTTGAAGCTGATTCTTGGTCAAACAGCTGTCTATCTTCTACTGCTCTAAGACTTCCATAAAACTGAGTTCATTTTTTCCATGGCAACAGTGATGAGAAGTATAAATGGCCACATATTTTATACTCATCAATTTGTGCTGCAGCTTTGAAAAATTGGCTAATTATGCAGGTCAAGTCACAGCAATGTTAGGTTAATATGCTGTGTACTACATGTATACCAGGTAATATATATCGTGTTGCTTTACTTCTTAAGGTAGTATGCGCCTTGAAAGTGAAAGACTTAAATTTTTGCTCAAACTTTCCTTACGGAATCTTTCCACCATTCTTTTCAAATCAAGAATAAAAATTGGGGGGTTGCCCTGCAAATTATAGTACTAGAGAAACAAATAACCCAAGATTTACTGATATTTACAATTTAAAATGGCCGCCATCCCTGTGTTAACTCTATGGAGAAAAATAAAATTTTTGAATTTAAAAAAACTAAGCTGGTGAAAAGTTTTCTTGCACCAAGAGCTTTAAAATGAACCCCAACAAGTGGTATATCAGAAAAGAATTGTAAAAGTTTGAGAGTCTGAATGCCGGTATGTGTCCCTGAGGCACTTTCTACCTTACAGTGAAAGATGCTGCACAATAAAAGAGCTAAACATTTTCTTGTCAATGAGAAAAGTGTAGTAATTTTTGATTGCAGATTTTAATATAATTTTACCGTTTCATGATAAATGCAGAAGAAAAAAGGAAATGTGAAAAAGGAAGTCCACTGATGCTGGATATCGTCTTCAAGTTTTTAAATCTGCATGACATGTTGAAGGGCCTTTAAGTCTAACTTTGATGATATTTTCGCTATTTTTGTTTTTTATGTCAACCATAATTTCTCTTTCCACTCCCCACATCATGTTGATATTCACAGTATTCAGCTTGTCAGCTCAGTCTGTACGTGTGTAAACTGTTGTTATTGTCGACAAGTGAATTCTAGTCTGGACTAGAATTCAAATGTGAGCAATAACATTGCATTTTACATAGTGTAGATGCTCTGTTGACAAGCTAAATAGTGGGTATTTCAACATTCTTTAGGGAGTAGAATAAGAACTTGTAATTTGCATACAAAATAAGAATAATGAAAAAAATCATCAAAAGTTAGCATTTCTGGCCCTTTCAGCAGCTTCTCTGGTATAGAAAATTATGATTTTTGAAATAATGAGAAACCCTGTGAATATGACTCTGCCATGATATTTCCTGTAAAAATAACGACAATAACCCTTGTAGTCAATGGCACATGAAATGGCAGTGAAAAAAAGAAATTGCATTCGTCTAAAGAAGCTAAAACCATTTTCGTTACTAAAGGAGGAATTTCTGTTCCACCATGGTAACTGCATTGATGACAAGATTGGGTAACTCTGCCATGTAATTTAATTTCATTGTCAAATGTCAGCCGCGGAGGGAGATGAAGAGGTGAACCATTTATGTCGGTCAAAGACTTCCTTCAAACCGATGGCCGACAAAGCAATGACTTTTTTGACTGCCAAGTTTCCTTTGTGTGTTTCTTGTGTGTGTTGCATGATTTCTATGGTAACGAAGCACTACTTCAGGTGAACCCTGTATCGTCCTCATAAAATATTTTGAGTATTCAGAATGTTTATTTGCAATATGCATGAGACATTGACTATTTATGTATATGTATGGTATAATGATATAAACCGTTCTTGATGTCCACAGTAGCAGAATTCATCGGAATCAAAATGATATTGTAGATGACGAAAGTAACAAATACTCAATTGAAGATCAAAGGGAAGGTGTTTAAAAATTAGATTTCGACAAACTCCTACAACAAGGGTTTAGAGACTTTGTAAATGACCATCCCTTAGACAAATGTTGAGAAACAGCACTGGTGAAACTGGAGACACAGTAGGGAGATCTGTACTCAGGGTAGATAGGAAAGGTTGTACGTCATGTGTGATAAGTCATCTTTTTGAGAATGAACATTCATAATGAAAATAAACTAATGCACTAGTGATTACATGAGGTTGATAATATCATACCCTGGAAGCTACCTGAGAAATATTTTATTCGCTGAGAAATTACAAGCTACAATTATCAATACTGAATTTAGACCTGCGACAAACATAAAAGTGGACAAGAAAGATAATAAGAACAACCACTTGACCATTTTCACCAATTTATTAAGTGTCATGACCTTGGAAATCTATCATGTTTCTGGGTAACTTCATTTAGCCTGTTGCCATGGCAATGGTTGGTGGGCAACCACGGCTAACTTTTGCTAGTTGACGAAAACATCCGTCATTGTGACTGAATTTCCTGCGTAACGTTGGCTTTTGTGTCATTTCAATGATTTGCAGAGGAGACAGAAAATGGCGGGAAAGAATGTAATTCATAACCTGTAATTGATACATCACTTCTGACTCCATATCTGAACAATAATAAATGGATTTCTCAGTGATAGGACTGACCCATGCTACTGGGGAAGTTTGTTACTTATTCTGTTCTTTTGTATTTTGTAGAAGTAATATATCTTCTGTTGAAGCAAATCTTTTATCTAGCTATAAACAGCAAAAAATGACAATGACACCTATGAGTACTGCAAAGACCCATCCATATTGAAGTTTTTTTTAATTCAAGTACTACCATATAGATCAAATTGATGAAGTTACCAACATTTGAAATTCAAAATGGCAGCCATCCCCTTGTTTTGTTCTATGAGGAAAACTGAAATTTTCAATTTAAATAGAATGGAAGCTGGTGAAAACTTTATTTTCTCTGTGAGTTTTAAAGTGAGCCCCCACAAGTGGTAAACCGAAGAGCATTGTAAAAGTTTGAGAGTCCGAATATCTGACCCCGAGGCGCATTCTACCTTAATCGTAAATGATAAAGTAATTAACTAATTCGAGCTCAAACGTTACCTAGATCTAGGCTTCTTATCATTGCCTCCTGAGCAGAGTAAGATGCAAGCCAGGGTTTCTGATGTAATGCGTTACTGATGTTTCTCTTCCATCCGGTTCAAACCATCCTGTATCATGCCTGGGCAGGATGATATAATCAATTACCTGTGAGTGAAAGCAACGACGATAACAGCCAACCTCTCCATTTAAATTCATGGTCTTATGTCTTCAGTGGCAAAGATGGATGGGCTTCTAATGTATTTACTGGATGTAGTGTAACAGTCCTCTGACCTTGATTTTTTTTTGTAATGGTGTCATAGTGTAGTGTGGTGAGTTTTATAGATGGAAAACTGTGATGAAAGGAAGACATGGTATATATATATATATATATATATATATATATATATATATATATATATATATATATATATATATATATATATATATATATATATATATATATATATATATATATATATATATATATATATATATATATATAACCGTACTCTCTCTGCCCAAGTTCAGAGGTTGCCATAAAGCCATTATGGTGATAACCGGGAGGGCACATTGTATACATTTCGTGTATATATATATATATATATATATATATATATATTATATATATATATATTATATATATATATCTAATATATATATATATATATATATATATATATATATATATGTATATATATAAAATGGTGAGTTATAAGATCTCAGCAACACTGATCAGTCGACAAAAACCAAACATTTGTTAAGCTATATTAACCCTTTGAGCACTGTAATTTTCTCCCGCCAAAATTTTAGTGCAAAATTTTACCAATTTTTATGAATTTTTCTGTAAATTTTTGACAATTTTGGACCAAATGGACATCGCATTTCATTGGCTACAGTTTTTCTCAAAATTTTGGCAAAAATCTGAGAAAAATTGACTTGGGTGTATTTTATAGAGGGGACAAAAATAGACTTTGGCGCTCAAAGGATTAAACAAAATTTGTTAGTGCTTGAAAGAGATAAGGCTGAACTGTTCATCTTTCTTCCTCCCCCTGATGAGTAAGATTCCCTTCAGAATTATTTCTTAGTAACACATTTTCCTTCAACCCTTTCAACACCATGGTTTGACCCTAACCCATTATTATCAATGGTGAGTGTGGGCTGGTTTACAAGGATTTGGGGGTGAGCAGGGTAATATGTTGAGATAAAAAGCTCACAGGGAGGCAACCTTCCCTGAAGCATGTTATTTTTCTTTTCACTTTTTTTTGCTTGCTTTAATTAATGTCTAGACATGAAATTCATCCGGGAATACATATTTTCCATGGAAAGATGGATTTGCTCTTTATAGCTGTGAATACAGTCATTATTCATGTGATGTTGTTCCCATGATTCATTGCATTATACCGATACATATTGTTTGTTGCAATGGCACTTATTCAGTTGTAAGATGATGAAAACAGCATGCATCTTATCCCTGCAGTGCCAGCTGTATTTATTGAAGTTTCTTTCCTGTGAGCATACACATTTAAATCCATATATCAGGGAAAATATTTTCCGGGATGTGGATTTTAGGGGTTTTTCAGGAAGAAATGCAACCGCATTTGGAAATATCACATCACTGTTTTCATAGATGATGGATGCTCAAGATTGAAAAATGTGCTCATATCCAACTCAGCCTGATTTAACATAGTTACCAGACTTTATTAATTCCATCATATATTTTCTTTTCTATGAAATAAATTTATTAGTCCAATGAAGTTGCGAATGTTTAACCAAAGTCAGTGAACAAAAAAATAATTATCTGTTTAATTCTCCCTATTCATCACCAGGCTGTAGTTCAGTCAGCCATCATTGGTAGAGGATCTAAACCATTTCATATTAAAATAGGGGAAGCCAGAGGAAAATTACTCCGTATCAAAGATCTGAGTGGTCTTACAGATGACACAAGTTTAGAAGAACATAATCTGCTTGAAAATTTTGATCTTCATATCCCAATTTTGATCCTAAAGAAGAAAAACATTTCACAGGAAATTCCTTCCAAATGTGTGTTATGTAAGCTTTCTGATAGTGTCAATTCAAATTAATATGTAGTTATAACCGAAGAGTTTCATAAAGTAGGGTCATACTTTTCAAGAATACGATGGCAAGAAACTTGAAAGATGAAGTTTGGTACCAATCTGAGGGGTAATGATTTACCTGCATGCAGATGGCCAAGCATTCCTCTGATTGGTTACTTGTGTTGTCATAACATTCTGTTATATTGACAAATCATGAATTAGTCATGAGTTTTAGGCAAATTAGCTGGTATTCCAGCTTAACTTTTGAATATTTATATTTGTTATTGTCTTAGTGAAAGAAACTGCATGCGCAAAAAAATAACAGGATCATCACCTGTCAGGGAAGACAGCATGATTGGATCTCTCTAATGGACAATACCCATGAATTGCCATAAGCCTGGGAGAAGGAAATGTGTAAATTTTTGTCACAGAAAGAATATTTTGTATAAGCAGTGACCTGAGCTGTCAATATTTTACTTCCAAAACGTTGAAAAATGAACAGAAGGCCTGCTGCCAAAACTTCACAGAATGCTGTCATCAAATTCCTCCCCTGAGGTGGCAATGCCTATGTGATATATATTCCTTCCTTCAGGCTCTACCGATGTAAACATGTCATTAAAACCAGGTGCAGCTGCAGCGGTGTCAAATTTTAGTGAAAACGATAAGGCAGGTATTTGGGTCAATATGAGGGGAAAAAATTCATTCTCCAGATTTTCTTTGCTACAGGCAGCAGGTGAAATTACTTTTTTTCATTTTGATTAAACCAGGAATTTCCAATAATTTTATGACACCGTGTGTGCCTCATCAATGCAAGGGCATATTATGGGATAGAAACGCACACATCAAATGTTTCTGACAAATAAGTTTACAGTGTTGTGAAATGCCAAGAACACTGTAACTCTTTAAACACCAAGTTGCAGTACAGAAGAATGAATGGAACTTTAAAAAAATAATTGAAGTTGGCAAAAGTAGTCAGAGGGATTCCACTGGATAAAAAATCTCTAAAGTTTTCCTGCCCTGTCCACGGTCCCTGCCTTATCCAGGGTCCCTCCACATCTATCTAATGTACACTTACATTACTGAAATAGACTGCAAAGCACTGTGGGAAAACTAGGGATCTCCTTGAAGCTATATAACCTAAGTTTTTTCATATAGATCAAATGGCTCTTTAATACTAGTAGTCCATGTACACATGGGCAATTGGGTAACCAGTGACAACTGCCATTAAATGTACTTCTCCAAATGAACAACTGGCAGTGCTGAAAAGTGAACGAAGAACCACCTTAAGGCAATGAAAAGAAAACTATCCTGGAATTAGATTGGAATCCTGAGAAAAAGCAAAAGACAGTGAAAAAGCCAAACTATATACTGGTAATATACTAGACATACCAAATGGTATTAAATATGTGACTACATCCATTAAAAAGAGTGACAGAGGATGGATGGAAATAAGAAAGTTGTTGACTGCTGTCAAATCTTGATTTTAATAAAACTCTCCCAGCCGATAAATGCTCCTTCTGTGTAAATTCCACAACTGTGCATGTTGGTTCCAGTGGAAAGGAGACTGCTTGAATTACCCACTTTGGAAAGCCATTCCTGAAAATAAACCATGATAATTTGGAATGAAGTTTGCTAACAAAGACACAGTAGAGCAATGTGACTGTGTAGAATGTTCAGACTTAGGTTTTTACAGATGGTGAGATCTCACTGCTCTTTCTCTGACAGTCAGTTTTGAGTGTAAACTCAGTGCTTAAGCTGAGAAATCAATGCCACTTGGCCAGGGATTGCTCATAGATTCTATCACCTGCAGTAAGACAGGTTTGACATTTCCCAGTATTATGATGATGAATTGGTCAGAATCATACAACACACGATTGTCCAGCTGTTCTACGGATTACTTCACTGTATTTTCAGATTAAGGTTTTGACATATTACATGCACTTTTAATAGTTTATTACCAATATATCATTTCTCACGGTGATAATTACTTTTTTCATTGTCATTTTACAAGAGATCACATAAGCTAAGTCCTAGGCTATCAATGAGACGGCAAATAATTAGTTTCATAAATTTTCCTTTATTGCCTGAAATGCCAATACTTATTTATATCACCAAGAAATTAGCAGCATGTCATACAGTTATTTATTTATTTATTTATTTTTCCATCCCCCACAGTAATTAAAAGGGGTGTTCATGTCAGTTGGCAAATATCCGAGATATTTTAAAAATTTCATAGATAGACTGCAGTTCTGTAATTTGTTCCACAGGGGTTATATCCATCATCAGGAGCTGCAATGTTTTGTTGGTAGGATTTTGAAATCACAAAATTTTATAGGTGGAATGTTTTTCCGCGCAACATCACTAAGATAAATGACAGTTTATGCCTGTGACACATGTTTACAAGAAATTGAAATGGAAGCACAATTCACATGGTTTACAATATGTATCTTCAATGTACTGTCTTGATATCATTAACACTGTGCCAGAGTGCTGTTATTTTTTCCCGCCAAAAATTAAGTGCAACATTTTACCAATTTTTTTAATTTTTCTGTATTTTTTTTGATAATTTTGGACCAAATGGATATCACATTTCATTGGCTTATGTTTTATATCAAAATTTTGTCAAAAATCTGAAAAAAATTGGCAGCGTTGTATTTTATAAAGGTGACAAAAATTGACTTTGGCACTCAAAGGGTTTAAAATATTAATCTCAAGGCAGGATACCTCAAAAAAGATTTCTTTTGTTTTTATTTGAGGCTATCGCATATTTTGCTTCACTTTTCATGAAAGATCCATTTTGTAAGTCGTACTACATATTTCACTTGACACAGGTGACAGTTCGTTACCACTGAACTTTTTTTTTAGCTTTTCGCTGTGTGTCTCCATCAACACGTATGAGCATTAGCAAATGTGTTCCAAAAATAGCATAACAAGCCGATACAGCAGTTTCCCGATTCAGAAATTGTGAATATGCCTCAAGAGTAATTTGTTTATCATAATGCTCATTAAGTATTAACCCTCAGTACAGTACACTTCATCTCTGCTTGTCCAGGAACACTCTTCCAGACAATTGGATTGACAGATTAACATTTTGTCGAAAATTTCATTTCTCGTGACCTTGAGGGACGTTTTAATTAGTTTTTCAGTTCATTGACAGTCTCTGGAAATTGTGATGAAGTCTGTTGACAGAGACATTCTTCAGCTGTGATGTGTATGCAGTTATTAAAATTGTCATTTTGACCGGAGAGTTTATGGGATATTTACCACGGCCAATAATGGTAAACCCAAACAGTGCATACAGTTCATGTTTGATGACGGAAATTTCACTTTTTTACTTCATTGTGGAATACCTGTATCTTAATACTTGGGATTTGGATATTTCCATGTCACAAGGGACAAAAAAGCGTAGATTTAATATCTTCATGAATGCTACCAATAGACTGTCCTACACTCTTTATATAACCAAAATATTTGAACAAGTGTATGTGTTAAGTGTGTTATTACTGTAAAAACCCTATTAATTCGACCACTCTATTAATTCGACCGCCCTATGTCTTTCTCAAAACATAATTTTATTTTACCCATATCACTTCGACCACCGATGGAAGTTGGGACTTTCTCAACCTCCTAATAATTTGACCAACCAATCATGACAAGCTGTTTTGAACATTTTATTTTTGACAATTTGTACCAAATGGACATCACATTTCATCGGCGACAGTTTTGATCAAAAGCTTGGAAAAATCTGAAAATAAAATTGTCAAGTTTACACTCTATAAAGGTGACAAAAATTGACGTTGGCATTCAAAGGGTGAACAGATGTGAACTATTTTATTTGAAACTGTTTTCTTTGAAATACTACACAGAGATAGTGAGGGGTAGCTATAGTAGGCATACACTGACACTGCTCAAGCTTGTGTTACAGAAATGTTTAACATACCGGTATAATATTATTTATCATGATTAATAAATCAATGTATTACTTACCAGCCCCTATGGCCGTACATGATTGAATCTTTCAGTCATTGATGCATAGTGTTTAAAGGCCTGTGTTGGCACCAGATTGTCTCATCAGAAAATTTACCCATCAGGTTACATTTTCAATAGAAAATAAAAGGCTATCACATATCCATAGTCCTCTTACAGACTTGAACAAAGGCGATCCCAGGGATTGCCGAACAGTGCCTGCAAAGAAGCATTGTTTGAATATGTAAATCAAGTCACAAAGTTCACTATCACTAGAGAATATTCATTTGATCATTGAGAATCTTTCATTTATTCATTCTTTCCAGAATAAAGATGGGAAGCTGACCAAGGACGAGTTCAGGGAAGGATCAAAGTGTGACCCGTGGATCGTACAGGCGCTATCACTGGAAATTCCACAGTAACATCAAAGCAATATTGCTGAATGAAGTGCAGCTCAGAGAAAGAAAAGCAAAAAAAAAACAAGCTACATAATCACAAGGATCATACAAGCACTCATGTACAGAGTAACAAAACTGCAAAAGGGCAAGAGATGTTTTTCAATTTTACGAAAGCTCACCAATGTTTATGAACTTAATACCATGACATGTCCTTTCACATGTTTATCATGCACTCTTCTATACCTTTTTAATGGTTCTGTTGTCCATTTCTGAGACAAGACTGTAAATAATTAAATTATTGTTCTGTTGGCATATTGGATTTGATGTGTGTACAACTTTGACAAAAAAACTTAAAAAATTTTTATCAATTATTCAGGCTGCTACAGTTGGCGGGTTTGGTTTTTCAAATGTCAAAAGTCTGTATAGGATACCATAAGGTTACATCGCAAAAAGTCATAGACCGTATTCTATTCTAGAAGTGAAATGTTTTCATTTAAATGTCAAATTGATAAATATTTAACTAATCTTTTGTAATTTTCAGGCAGGCTCATAAGCCATGCAACCCGGAGTAATTACTTATCCCCAAATTTTTATGTGTGTGTGTTATTGCTTACTTTTTTAAATGTGATGTTTTATTTATTGCTATGTAATTTGCTATGAGGAGAAAGTGGAACTTTCACCGAGGATTTTCTGGGATTTTGATAAATTTAATATGATGCCTTGAAACATGTGTTAAATTAACAATATAGTAGAGAAAGCGCTTGGGTACTGTGTTTGTTCCCGTATATGGAATAATACCATACAGAGACGGAAATTTACCTGGTCTTGAAGCATCAGAACCTGTCATTTTGAAAGTGAAAAAAGATGTGCTATTGTAATTACATCATAGGTAAGGTTAGGATTTGAGAAGATGTTATATTTTAAACAATCCCAGTGCATTGGCATCGTGTTTTGCAATTTTGATATGTACAGCAGGTAGGCAAAATTATGAAAACAGACCCGGTTATATTATAGTAGTGCCCGAATTACTGGTCCACCAGGTGTGTAGGGGAAAGGTTGCACTCAAAATCATCTTTTTAAAAAAAGACACATATCTTCCTGTCTGACATCATGGAATAAATCACATATTAGGAATTTAGCACCAGATGTACAGGTTAGTGTTCCTCTCCAGAATTCCTTGATGTGTCTTTGCAGAAGTCGAGTGCAAAAGACTAAAAGCTCACAGCTCAATGGTAAGGTTTTGCTCATTTCCAGTTTCCCAATGGTAGTGCTCTCCGTGAATCACGGTCCCTCCACAAATGACTGTGCGTGAATTAATCGCGAAGTGAGAGTAGAAAGTGGGCGTGGGTTCTGAGATAAAATATCATGACTTCTTATTGCACCTGCAAAGTGTTTTCCCAGGTCGTAACTCTCAATAGGAGAAGCCATTCACACCTTCTCGTTGTTGTATGTACTGGGCATACATGCCTGGTCGGCTTTGTCTGTCAGATCCGCGATAAATCTCTGCTGTCCAATGGTAATGCAGGTTTGTTGTCAGTGCATGACTTTGCGGTGAAATTGCAGAGAAGGAAAATCCAGCCCAACCTAGTGATGCGTGACAATTGCAAACTTTGGTCATTCATGCGTATGTAGGTATGATAAGTAAGGTGAATATAACAGCTCGGAGAAGGCATTCCACGTTTCTTGTAAAGAGGGTCTGTACAGAACGCTTTAAATTCTAGGTTATGTCCAAATATTTCATTTTTACTGTCTGAGAATAATTATTGAAAAACTTGTTTGAAAAATAGTAAAATTGTCCTGTTATGTGCTAACTAAAAAGTGTGCTAACCAACTTTCAGATCATTCCAGGGATAACGCTTTGTTTTTGCATTTACAGTAATGCAACAAAGTCTCTTAGACTTCTCTTCTAGTGTTCAGCAAAAGTTGTCGTCTATAAACCGGATACATGCAGATAGATGGTTGGTATTGGACCATGCTGTGAAAACTTAAATCAAAAGAAATAAATGAAAGCTTTATTTGTCAAAAAAAACCAAACAGAAACTGCAAGTAAGTTATGACATAGACCCTTGAAAAAGATTCAATGGTTATAAAACTAATTTAGAACTGCCATCAGTACTCCAGTAAGATAGAAAAGACCAGAGTAATTTGTAGTTATGCATTTGATACTGCTCTTTTGCAAAAAAGTTCAGATCACAACATTGAACTTCATCATTCGCTTCAGTAGAATAGAGACTCGATTGGCACCATGACGAGCCATCAGCTTTACTACAGTTACTGTAATCTGGTCAAGGTCAATGTCTCTCTGCTGGAAAAGGAAATGCTCCTGCTCCTACTTTGACGATTTCATGACATGTCTCTCTGATGGATTTTCAACGTCAGGTTAACAGGGGTCATGAACAACCCATACTTACTAGTTTATTCCGAGTTCATGTGTCAAGTGCTCCTTTCAGCTTTCACGTAACTAACTTCCTGTTGTCTGGCACTCTGGAAGTGCAGAGATAGGTCCACTAAAAGTAGGGATAACCTTGAGCATACACCCTAAGTGTTAGCTCAATTACTGTGAATTTTTTGACAGAAGAATAGACGCATGATTCACACCAGAGTTGTTGAACTGCTTTCAATGCCAACAAATATTCCCTAAGGTGAGGCCTTAATATGCACAACAATTTTTAATTCCATTAAGTGAATTCAATTGTTATTTCCAATCTGGAAACCAAATCCATTTCTGATCTCCAACAGGATTTTATATTTTTGTGTTTCCGTCATCGACTTCACTTCCTTTGTCATCTTGTCCGGCAGGTTTGTTGTGTGGATACGTGAGATCAAGGTAGTATGCGCCTCCAAAGTGAAAGACTTAACATTTTGCTCAAACTTTCCTTAAGAAATTTTTCAACCATTCTCTTTCAAGATCAAGAATAAAAATCAGGGGTTAGGCCAAAAAAAAAAAAGAAATGTTTCTGGTCAGCGCGCGCGTCACTTGAAACAACAGCGCGTCACCGTTTTTTTTTTCTGTTTGTGGCCGGCGGCCGTGGCCGACACCAAACCAAAATGACTAAAGAGAAAGAGAAATCTTTGGGGGCATGATCAGTGACTGCATGAACAGTATATATGTGACTATATTGATAAAACTATAAAACTGACCCTCCTCCCTCCCTTGAGGGAAAAAAATAAAAAATAAAAAAAATAAATGCGCGTCGCCGCACCATTTTTTTAAAGGGCCATTATTTGTAACTTTTGACCATTTTTACCTCGGAAAATTCCATGTTGGAGGCTCATATTTGTTGCAAAATGTTGTTTTAACGAAAAAACAAACATGACCAGTGATGTTATATCCACATAAAACCGCTAATTTTTGTTCAAACGTGTTGCCCTTCCGAGCTTGTTTGTTGACGTCGGCATGTTCAGCGTGCTGGGGAGAACGCAGATAATGTTGACGCCGCGACCACGCCAGATGTACAAGTTCACGTTTATTGCGGGATCAAAATAACATTGCGTCGTGGATTGCCAGACATTGGCTACGCAACGTGCTCGGACAATGGACTTACGAAGTAGTACCGGCATAAGTAATGAATATTTATTTTGAATCGCTGTAAGTGGCTCGCGCAGGTGCAGAAGAATGCATACGTTGCAATCCGCGTGTCAACAGAGTTTGTATTTCTGTCCGGACAAAAATTGAAAATTTCGTTGTAAAATCACATGTTATTTAGTTGTAGGGCACGTAATGTTTCCGAATAATATGCGATTCTCTGTTTATTTGACAGTCTATTCAACATGAGCCAGTGATCATTTCAATCAAAACTAACGGAAAAATCGCAAGAAGATACAGCTAATGGAACTTTAAGAAATACCTGACAGAAACATTTCTTCTTTTTTTTTTGGCCTTACCGTGCAAAGTTTGTTACTAGAGAGATTGCCTGGCATTTACCAATATTTTATATTAAAAATGACCTCCAATGAAATTTTAGTTTTTCTGAAAAACCAAGTCTGTGAAATTTTTCTTACTCCACGAACTATAAAATGAACTCTCACAAGTGGTAGATTAGAAGGAATTGTAGAAGTTTGAGAACCTGAATATCTCTCCCCAAGGCGCATTCTACCGTGAAAAAAGATTCCAAGTGTAGTATGTCAGTTTGTGTTAACAGTACACTCACATCATACTGTCCCTGTAATGAATGAAGACGAGTCAAAATGTTGACTTTTTCCATTTTTTATCAAATCATCTGAATATAATCACCTTTCTTTTTCGAAGTCATAATTGGACTCTCATATTGCAAATTTTGGTTTACGACACACGTTGAATAGTATTATAACTTATCGTTTTCATTTCGTCCACACATATACAAGCTCTGGGCATGGATGCTGTGTGCCAGTTTCGGCTCAAACATCGTTACAAAAGGATTTTAGAACACTTTCAGGTCAAGTTTAATCAGCCACAAAATGATCCAGTATGACTCTGTGATTTCTGTACATTCTGTAGCATTGAACTTGCAGGAAGTCAGGTGCTTTGTGTTTGACGAAATTTTAGGATTGTAGTCGCAATTAACTTACACTTTACTATGATAGTACATATCTACAATCGGTTTGATTTTTGTGTCGTGATATGCTATGATGGTAGTTCTGTATCATCAAAGTGTCTTGAGAAGGTCATGGCAAGTGTTGGTGATGGTGCAGGTGTGTCTTCATGCTTAATCACTTCATTCAGTTATCACATATTTATATTTTCTTAAGATGATTTGACATCTCAGCCTTAGGGCCCACATTTAATACTTTTCGTCTCTTTGTGCTATTGACAACCATCAAAATAACCATCAAAAGAATGCAATGGCATATTTTGTGCGAAATTTCATCAGCAGATTGACAGGCATATATTTACATATTTAATAGTAGTTGCTCTGCACAAAGTACAGAACAACTAGCGTGGAAGGTACATTATTGCCTTCGGTGATATCAAAATTTTACTACTGTACTTTATATTACAAAATAGTAAAGGCTACAATTTAGTTGTTATAATAGAGTGTTTTCTAGGCTTCGGATTTTTAATGTCAGTATTTTCTTTCTCTTATATAAAGTGTATTGGCATCAATTAGAATTCCTAAGGCAAGTAGTCTGGAATTATTTCTCATGTATATAATTCTCATGTTTGTATAATGGACTTCATGGAACGATGAAATTTTGAACGTGCCGAGGACAATGGGCTCTTTCATGGAAATACTTGAAATGATTAATGCAGAGAGATGAGATTAATTGACCAATAAGTGGATGGATAATTAGGTTCATATTTGAAGTAACAGACTACACTGTGTGTGTTATGGCAATACATTCAGGTTAAAGGTCAAATCTGTTTTAATGACTTTCTCTCCTGTGTTGCTATTTTTGACCGAATTTGTAATTTTCTGTGTGTGTGGACAATTTAACGTCTAAGAAAACTGTAAATTAGAAAAGGCATGTGTTTTGAATCATGTGTTCAGTCTTTTATGCTTAAGAGACTAATGTCATGACACAGAGCGTTTTGAATTTTCACTTTGATTACGTGTAAGTTGTTTGCAAACAAAATGTTAAAAAGCTCTGACCTGTCGTTAAAATTTTTAGTTGTGCTGTTAGACATCCCAAGTGTTGTATTATATCTCCGCTCAAAAACACATGACAGATTGGTAAGTTGTTGTTGTTTTTCTTCTGAGACCGTAATGGTTAGTTAGACAAGGTTTATGAATATCTCGTGAAATGAGGTCCTCTTTAGATTGACATGCACTTCTTAACGGTATGAGCTGATGACAGCTCGTCAATGTTTGCGGGCTTCAGGGTGTTTGAACAAGCACCACAGGTGATAGTGTGTTAGGAGTCAGCGACAATGCTGAACTTATTTTCATCAGTTGCTGTAGCTGTTTTTGAGACGAGAGTACTGTATGTAAATTTATTTATTTGTGAGTTCATGGTGCATCCTTGGTTAAAGGTATACTGCCACCTGTTCCAATTTTGCCACAGTTACCATGGAAAGAGAAAATCTAACCAATCACAGATTTTAAGCGGGTGGCTGCTTTTTAAAACAGTACCCTCACATGGGCATTTTGAATACCAAGGAACGCCCCTTTGACCATATATGGGCATATTTAGAATACAGGTGACTGTATACCTTTAAAGGAGAACAAGTTGTAAATTTGCAAATCTAAAAAAAATTCTGAATAGGAAAGGTTACAGCCCCACATATATATCAGATAACATATCACTGGCTATGTGCAGCTGCTTGGAAGATTATATCTGATTGGTAGGTTGTTATTATTTACAGCAACTTAAGGAATCTGTACCTGATTGGCTGTTTCTTAATCATTCAATAAGAATTTACAAGGAGTTTTAGCCAACCAATTGGCTGAAAGCTTCCGAGACACTGCATATTAGCCCACATATCATGGCCATATTAATGCTCAAAGATGTAATTTTGAAGAAAGCAATCCCTTCGTGAAATGCCTAGCAATAGGAAGATTAGCTTTTTTAATTCATGAAAGATTGATTCACTTTGGTAAGAATGTTACTGTTAAACTCTGCTGTACTGAACTCTTTGTCATTTTTACACGCACTAGGTGTCAGAAAATGGTGCTTTTGGTCATCAGTAGACTGTTGACAGTCAGTAGACTGTTGACAGTCAGTAGACTGTTGACAGTCAGGTGCCTTTTCTTTTCTATTATTGGTATAGTCGCTCACACATATGGGCTTGGGGATTTGCAAGCATTGTGATGAAGGTGTGAGCTGAGAATCCTGCAGGCATGACCGCGAGAGCCAAAGGCACAAGATGCCTTCAGCTCTCATGATCATACCTGTGGCATTCCTAGCTCATGCATCGGGTACTACGCTTACAAATCCCCCAACCCCGAACCCTGTATGTGCGAGAGACTATACCAATAATAGAAAAGAAAAGGCACAAGAGACTGTTGATAGTCTAGGTCATCAGCAACACAGTTTTGACAGCAGTTGAGTATTTGCAAGAGTACCGCTTGACCTGTCAACCTATCCCAACAAGTTAGCTAAATCCCTGTGTTTGCTGTTACAGCTCACCAGGATGAAGGAATTTGGAGTCAGTTCAAATGTTGGATGCCAGTGTTTGATTCTTGATTTCTGGCAATCTACACGTGATGCCTTTCTATACAGCTTTAAAGACAGCCTTAAAGGCATGGCAAATGCAGTGCGTTGCCCAAGATGTCTTTTTTTGTCAAAGGCAACTGTCTACCAAGGATGGTTCTCCCAGTTAATTTCATGAGACAAAAGGAATACCTGTTAATTTATATGACTGGAAAGATTGAAGATTGTTTGACAGCATTAATCAAGCGTGACATTGGCAGTTTGCCTTGTAGTTTATTTTTTAAAGGAAATAGACATGTGTACTTGACAACAAGGTCATGTCCTTTATGATAAGAAACTTTGTTCTTAAAATCTATGTAGCAAGATAAAAACAAGAAAGTGCTATTAATCATTAGGGATTTTTTGATACGAGGATTTCTTCAAACGTTTTGTCAAGTCACTTTCCTTCTAAAACTGATAATATGTCTATTAACACAAGTCCACTCGAATGTTTAATTTGCGTTCACACAATATTGAAATGAACATCACTCATAGATTTTAAATGATTGTATTTGTGCGAATTTCATTCAAAGGCTAATTTCATTTCTATATTTCTGTGAAAGGTCATCTACTGCTCACCAACGGAACTACTTTCTGAATTGTCAGTTGATCTGAGAATGAATCTTCTTTGAAGTTTTTTGAGTTTTGTTTTTCACAATGTTACTGTCGGGCACCTCTATAAGTATGCACAGTTTAAGGCCTCAATCACTTGATGTGTCTTAGTGATCAGCACTGATATGAACTGTCAAAGTCAGTCATTGCCCTCTTAAAAAAAAAAACTCCATGTTTTAGCTTCCAGTTGCCATATAATATGGTAAAAGAAGCTATAAGGGTAGCAGCTGTTGGGTGTCCATCGTCTGTCTGTCTGTCTAAGTTGGCAGTGGTTGAAACTTGCAAATTGACAAACTACTTGCCCTACAAATATGAAAACTGGCAGAAATTTCCTTTTTTGATGCAAATTTGAGAGTATTTTAGTCATATTGATCAGTGTAGTAATATGCAAATGACCAAATAAATCATGAAAACAGTCAAAATAGTGAAAATTCCACACAAAGACACCCACTTTTTGACCTCAGTATTGTTCCTGATGTTGGTAATCTACAAGCTTTTTTGAGCAAAGTTGATGGATTAAGCGATTTGTAGATGAGCAAAACTGATGGTGCAACACTAAAAGTTCATAAACTACTATCACTGACATAATGTTCTAATTGCAAAGCTGTCTGGGCATAATATAAAGCGAAAAGTTTTGAAATTTCTTGTTAATATATTTTCACACATTATTCAACCAGAGGCACACTGTCATTTCATGGCGGT
This sequence comes from Ptychodera flava, assembly GCF_041260155.1. Classification (NCBI taxonomy): domain Eukaryota; kingdom Metazoa; phylum Hemichordata; class Enteropneusta; family Ptychoderidae; genus Ptychodera; species Ptychodera flava. The sequence continues at coordinate 12,150,154 of NC_091943.1, read as the reverse complement.
ATTTTTATCAGATGCTGTTGTGTCCTTTTTGCGATGCTTGAACCATTTCCTCTGTGCTCCGAAGGTAAAAATCGCCATCCCCCTTTGTCTAGTCGTTGCAATCTTGAATCATCAGAGAAACGACAGTAGGTAGCTAGCAGTAGAAAGCACAGTGACAGTGTACACACACTCAGTTTAACGAATGGTGATCTGAAAGTTTAAAGTTCATGTATTTTTTTATCTTTCCTATTTCATGCGGAGGCAATCTCTTCAATACTTATTGTGAAAGATTTGTATGTTACATTAATGGATGAAAAAATTACTTATCAAGAATGCGATGATTTAAATAATCTATAATGTTTATTTTAACTTTCTTTGCCTTGAAAAGCATTTTACTGTAAACCTAATCAGTTTGATACATTCATAATATATCTTGTATGAAAGATTTCTTCAATTCACTCAGAATAAATCATTCTTTTTTTGAGTATTACAAACTTGGCTTGTATATATTCTTTGCGTGGATTTGGATATGTCAGTCTGGAGCATATCAAGACATCACTTAAGTAGTTCGTGCCTCAAAACTGAAGGATAGTTAACGCCTTGAAATTGAAAAACTTTTAACTTTTGCCCAAAATTCCTTTTCAAAATCATGAATAAAAATAACGGATCACCAGGCGCAATTTGGTACAAGAGAAACATAGCTCTTTTTTTAGCTCATATTTGGTATTTATATAAATACCAAAAAGAGCTTATATGATGAGTCGGTGGCGTCTGTATGTCTGTGCGGATGTATGTCCGTCCCACACAAAGGCTCCCATAACGCCAAAGCTACCATCTCAGTATTTGGTGTACAGGTAGATGCAGGGGTTGAGATGTGACGTTGTTCAAATGAACACGTCAGTGTCAAAAATGTGCAAATGAGGTAAGAAAAAGGGAAACCCTGCAAATGTGTAGGAGTAGTGGCAAGCCAGTGACTGAAACAGGCACTGCACTGACCTTTAGTCATTTCCTGTCATTGTTTATGAACTGTTACATTTTAACAGACCTGCTCAAACCATAGACAGTAGAGGGGGGAAGACTGTCTATGCTCAAGCTAAGAGGGGCTAGCTGTTTCTGTTACGCATGTTGCTAAAGTTGACCTCCAGTACCTTAAGTTTCAGACCATATTTACTTTTGTCATTCTTGTTTTTTAGGTGTCCGTGGGGACTTATAGGTTTGGTCATGTCCGTGAGTGCGTGTGTGCGTCCGTCCGTCCGTCCGTCCGTCCGTTCACGCAGATATCTCAGAGATGCCTGGAGCGATTTCATTCAAACTTTGTACAACGATTACTTCATATGTCATACAGATGCACGTCGATTTGTTTTGTGGTACGATCAAATATGGCTGCCAGGCGGCCATTTTATTACGATTTTTTCATGTACAGAGCCATAACTCAGGCATGTTTCAACTGATTTTATTCAAAGATGGTACAAAGACATTGACCAATGTCATAGATATGCTTGTCAATTTTTTTTGTGATATGATCCAATATGGCCGCCGTGCGGCCATTTTGTTACGATTTTTTCATGTACAGAGCCATAACTCAGGCATATCTCAACCGATTTTATTCAAACTTGGTACAAGGACATTGACCTATGTCATACATATGCACGTCAACTTGTTTTGTGATACAATCCAATATGGTCGCCAGGCGGCCATTTTATTATGATTTTTTCATGTACAGAGTCATTACTCAGGCATGTTTCAACAGATTTTATTCAAAGTTGGTACAAGGACATTGACCAATGTCATAGCTATGCACATTGATTTGTTTTGTGATACGATCCAATATGGCCGCTGTGTGGCCATTTTATTACGTTTTTTCATGTCCAGAACCATAACTCAGACATGTATCAAGCGAATTTATTCAAAGTTGGTACAAGGACATCGACCAATGTCATACATATGCACCTGAATTTGTTTTGTGATACGATCCAATATGGCTGCTGTGCGGCCATTTGTTATGATTTTTTCATGTACAAAGCCATAACTCAGGCATATCTCAACCGATTTTAATCAAAGTTAGTACAAGGAAATTGACCTATGTCATACATATGCACATTGATTTGTTTCGTGATACAATTCAATATGGCCGCCGAGTGGCAATTTTATTACCATTTTCATGTCTTGAACTACAACTCAGACATGTATCAAGCGAATTTATTCAAAAGTATTTTTATCACAGACCTAATGAAGAGGACTCTATCCTCTCTGAGGACCTGTAATCAAAGTACCCATTAACAAGTGGGGACTGTGTCATCAACGATGACTTGTCTGGTTTAAATATTTCTTGTTGTTTTTCTGGTTGTACTGTGCAGAAATCACTGTCATAACATCAACGTAGAATTTTCCTGCACTGAACAGATAGAAACAACACTTATTGTTGATCTTTGGTATGTACCAATTCTCATCAAATTTGAGCGACATCTATAATTGCGGTATTTTTTTTTTATATTTGTCATATTTATTCGGTCTAACCAAAAACAATCAAATACAATAGAATAAATTTCACAGTCCCTGTAAATTCATCAAAGCATGAAAGAGACAAACATTATTTCAAGTATGGTATTAGAGGTAACCGCTTTTTAAAATGTGTTAATAATTTGTTGTTCTTATTTGCTATGTAATATTTACATTGATAAACTCTCTTAACCAGAGACAGAACACCTCTGAATTCTGGATTTACACCATTCAGTTTACAGTAGTAAATGTGTTTTCTGGATTTACCAACAAGCAAATAAAATTAACTAATAGCGATTCATCTAAATCTGATAAAATCATACATATTTTGCTTGGCATTGAGCTCAAATTGAGTGGCTTTCCCAATCAACATATATTTGTCTCCAAAGTGAAATAATAATTTGACACTTACAGAACAGGTGCTCAAGTTTCCGGAAAATTATGACAAAAAGTACACATTTCATCAGGAATTTTTTTGGGATTCATTCTATGCAGTTTTTGATTTGCGTATAATAAGTGTAGGGTGTCCATCGTCTGTCTGTCTGTCTGTATGAGTTACATAATAACTTTGCATTTTACATGGACTTTCATCGCCAGTCACCGCGGTTTCATCTTGCTAGGGAAACCTTTTGGTAAGCAACCATTTTATTTTTGACCTGTCAAAAAGTTGACAAACTATGATATCATATCTCTATTGGAAACTTTAGACCTCTACTATGCATATGCTTCGTGCTGTAGAAAGGTTGGTTGTGGGTCCGTGCAATGAAGAATTTTATTTAATAATAGATATAGAAATGTACTTTTTATAATAAATTATGAACGTTTCTTCATTAATCTTGTACTTTATATACTTTAGGACTTTTCTTGAGTGTCTTGTTGTTCTTTTTGTTGTTGTTGTTGTTTCGTTGAAACCAAGTACAACTGAAGACAGAAAAAGAGCTAGGCATGAGACAAATAACAGAATAACATCGGCAAGCTGAGGCGCTCAAGACTATTCATTCACACATCGCGGATCCTGGCAACGTAATAATCGTAGCAAGATACATCGTTATTTAATTTCATGGGGATATGAACACGAAATTCAACAGAAAGCGCGCAATCGTGCAAGCACTGAAAACATTAAACCTCCCACAGTTCTAAAGACGTATATTTGACACAGTAGGGGAGCAGCCGTGGTCGATGACGTACTCAGAAGCCTAAGCACGTCAGGATTAACCCATCGGGACGTCATTATCACGTCGATTGTGCTATTTTTGGAAGAAACAGGTGCTCAGTAAGTATCCTAGCCTTAGGTACGGAAACATAGGATGTGACTTGCTTTGACGTAGTTTTCGAAAAAATTGAAGTGGAGTTCACGTAGGAATGGTGAATCGATAAAGTCGGTGAATGATGGACGGTCAACGTCAAACCAAATGTCTATGGCCATGCATCGTCTTGGACGCTGATCGATGAAACGCCATGAAACTTTAAGACACATACTTCCGTGTTTAATAGGTGGTCAAAATTTAACCCAGTTGAACACCAATATTTCACTCAAGTGAAGTGTTTAATAGGGACTGATCAGTTTTGCGCTCTCTCTCTCTCTCTCTCTCTCTCTCTCTCTCTCTCTCTCTCTCTCTCTGGTGGATCTTTTCAAGGGTGCATGGCTAGATTTGGCTTGCGCCAAAAAGTGGGACACAAATGAACATTTGATGAGCATTTTAAAGGGGCAGACGTCAATCCCTGGCATTAGTGGTTGTTGACATTGTCTGTTTATGTGGTTATAGTCCTTTGTTCTCCTTTGAAAGCTGTGCACAGTTACTCCAATTTGCCTTGAAATAAAGCTTATAAAAACTGTCCCTTGTATTACTTAAGTAAAAAACGCGCTATCTTCGACCGACGCTTATTTCCCTCTTGGGGAGCAGCCAGTGTTTGAAACATTTCTCTATGTTGAACAATGACATGAAAAGCTAAGGGATGGAACAAAAAGAGACCAAAACGTTTACCTTACAGCATAGATGCAAGGGTCCACAATAGTGGTTGTCTTTTGTCACAATTGTAGCTGTATTTCTAACGAGAGTAACTTTTATCCTCCTAGCTTAATATTCATTCATTGAAGATTTAAATACCTGAATTCTGTCGTGTTTATGGATGTTACGGCCATTCTGTCCGCGGCATTGTGTATTTGTTTTAGTTTCCACGTAAATCTCTCAAATAGTATATGTTTTCCTTTTGTCAGTCGTTTTTTTAATGACCCTTAGTCAGAAAGGTACATGCATAAATGACCTCCGTGTCTGCTAGTACCTTTTTTCAAGACAGACCAAGTATTTACGACCTTTCTACCGAATTACTCTCATCGACGCGTCTCTGATGATTTCGCGACATTCAAAGTACTCGGCGATGGTAAAACAACGTTGAAATCTTAATTCTGCTCGTAAAAACCAGCAAAAAATTGAACCAGGATAAATAATTCACGCGGTAATTGCGTCATAGTGACACTTGTCCGGTTGATTGATGATCGATTTCCGTCAGTTGGTTGAGACACCTATAGTCTCCGCACAGCGATCTATGTCAACTTTTGACTTAAGTACTGTTGACAAGGAAAGGCAGATTGTAATCTGTGGTTCTGTTTTCGCCTATGTTGTTACATGTGTTGAATCTGCGTGTTTATTTCGAATTTCATCGATATTTTAAACGTACAGTGAAAAAGGCGTGCTTTTCTTAGAGTAGTCATGGCTGAGTTATCGTATATCCGATGTTAGCGCCGTTCACCTCCTCTCGCACACAAGGCTTTTCGTGTCGTACCTTTCCTCACACAACGCGTTTCGCCAAAGGCCACAATGCAAATGTATTAATGTTCTACGAGACTCGAAAAAAGCGAATGGACAATGGAGTTTACAATTCTGGGAAAAATGCGTCAGCTCCAGGGTCAAATATTGAATCGAACAATATCATCATTTCAGTGTAATCACGGAGCTAAAAAAACTCCGATGGGACAATTAGACCCACGCATCAAATGGTCAATCAGCTTTTATGCTAGTAGTAATCTCATGCCGTGCCGCAAAAAAGGGATGACGTGAGACATTCTGTAAGTCTTGACTTAAACACTCACTCAGTGGACGTTTACTTTCAAAGGATGACGCAAAAACCAGAATCCTGTAGCATGATATTACACTCCCTTCCCCTGTGTGCGCGAAGACTTTAACAGCGACATTAATTTCAGGAAATGATGACTGGATTATTGCCGACCGCATTTTATGAGCCATTCGACCTTCTGGTACTGTTCATACAATTCACTTGCTGCGAATCCGTAGCCTCTGCCACTCGGGTAGCTTGGTGATTGGAGTGGTAGCAGAACACGTCAAGGAGTGGCAGGGCTCGTTTTCGCAGCAAGCAATTAACGAGCCCCCATTGACTAATAATGGTGGGGATGATGACATCACGGCGAGCGAATTCATGATGTGGAAATGCCATTGCAAAGAAGGAACGTTTATATTTTTAGCATGTTGCTCTTGCTGTGAAGTCCTACGACAAGAATTGTCCGAGAAAGTGAAAATCTTCGAGAAACCAGCACCTTTTTGTGAACACTGTAATACGTAGTCTTGCTTTGGAGAACCTCGCTGTTCTACCATGATAACAGGTGTCGCTTTGACCCCATTCTCGAAAATGCGATTTGGTAAAGATGGACAACAGGCACATCCCTCCATGTGATGGGGGATTAACTTAAAACTGCTCGCGAGGGCGCTATTTTCCCTTGCTGCAGCTGGTCTGTTACTTATGAGAATCACAGGGGAAAACGCCGTCCCCGTGACCTAACAACAATTCTACTTCAAGATGATCTTTGCAGGAAGACAAATAGTTTAGCCGTCTGTGGAATAAGAAATGAAAAGATTTGTGTTAAATTGCAGAATGACTTGGCGGCTATTTACTTTGGTTTCGTCATTGTGCGTGTTGGCGTTAACAAGTAGGAACGGTAATTGAAAAGAAGGAACTCCTCTACAGACAGACAAAACAGTCGGAATTTACATTTTCACGGAGGTAAATAGTAAATTGAAACTTAATAAATTCCATTGTAAGGACGAGTCTCTAGCAGTCTATAGCCTGACTTGGATCATATTTGATCCAAGCAAGCCAATGACGTGCGTTACACGGAAATAGTCTTCACACGTGAGTGTTTGCTGTTGTTGATTTTCTTTTCAGATTTGCCAGACATTCTCGACAGGCGTATCATTCTCGACTTGTTGGATGGACTCCTGAGACCGAAAGGCGTCTTTTCTTCCATCTGATATAATTTCACGTCGTGCTATCTGGCATCAAACACGAACGGTTACACGCTGGAAACCCTTTGTGGCATTGTCTCACCTGTGTACAGTTTCGTACAATGCGAACATGAAGTGTGCAGGATCGGAGAGCGTATGTTGAGAAAACATTTTCAAGCGCCAAAATGACACGTCAAATGGCGCCAAAACTCAGTCATGAAGTCGCAGAAGTTAAAACTGGTATTTTTCGGGAATTTTTAAAAGACTTTCGGAAACTACGAGTACGAGAAAGAATAAAATAGCCTGATACAGTATTACCACCAGCGATATGACTGGAAAACTCGATCATGGTGTCAGCATACAACCTTGAGATACACGCTGGTGTAATACTGACGTCGTTTGTCTGATGCAACAGTCAATGTTGCGCAAAATATAGTAATTAACTCAAGATCACGATCAGATATATCCTTCTCGTTCAAACTGGCAAAACTAGTATACAGCTTGTATTTTCCCTCATTGTACAGAAAAGCCTTCAACAGCTTTTGGTATCAATCACACCTTTATGGCAGCTGTAGGTCTGTTCATGCTGTAGCGTTTTCCTTCAATTTATTTTGTAACATTCTAGCGCACTAGAATATATTTTTTCCTCTCATCGAGGAAAAAATGACGGCACGTTCATCGTCAATGCAAAGGTGACGATAGACTTACTCGTTTGAAGACGATGCGTTGCTGGTTGGTGTGCAGTTGACAGCTGTGATAGACATGATTTTATTGATCGACTCAGGTGTGCGTGGTCGTACAGAGAAGACTGCCAAATTGATAGATTGGCGTGATTACAAGTGATGAAGATAGTAAATACATCCTGACAGATTCCTCGTGGTCGGTACTGAATATATTAAATGTATTAGATTGGTTATTAGATAATCAACAGCTCCTGTGTGCTCTGAAAAACAGTCCGTCAACTCCTGAGAGATATGATTGATTGCAAGAAAATTTATTAAGTTGTGGAAAATGATGAATATACAAATATATGATGAAATATTCCGACTGAAAATTCATTGCGCTTATGCAGCATACAATATTTTTCAACGGTCTATCAATCTTTTTACTTAGAACGAGCGCGTATTACGATGGCCAGGGAGACGAATTCACCCCACACCTGGGAAACTCCATTAAAACTCTCTCTCTCTCTCTCTCTCTCTCTCTCTCTCTCTCTCTCTCTCTCTCTCTCTCTCTCTCTCTCTCTCTCTTCCTCTCTCTCTCTCTCTCTCTCTCTCTCTCTCTCTCTCTCTGCAATATATGGTATATATGCAATATATGGTATATATGCAATATATATATATATATATGTATATTATGTATTTGCAACATGTATATATTGCATATACATACTTCATATATACGCAGTATGTTTATGTGTATGCACACATATACACAGCCACACACATACAGATAGATAGATAGATAGATAGATAGATAGATAGATAGATAGATAGATAGATAGATAGATAGATAGATAGATAGATAGATAGAGAGAAACAATTGTACAGTCACAATATTTTTGCATTGTAAAAATGCCGTTCGAAACTACAAGATTCTTATGAGAAATCTTGGCAACTAAAGCATTTCAACGATCAAAGGTGTCGAATCTTTATGGATTAAATGTTTCTGTTTTTTACCCTTACTATCATCATGATCCGTTTGATATGTTCGATGAATTTTTTATTCCGAGGGCAGTAGAATCACTAATAACATGCTGAATTTTAGGATTACAAGGTCAGAACATCTATGCGTTGAACTATACTTCAAGAAAAAGAATTGAGAGAGGGTCTGGAATGCTCCTTTCAACATTTTGCTCACTGTTATTTTGAGCACCTACAATCATATTATTGCTCGATTAGAATTTGACTTGTCCACAGATGTATTCTACACGAAGCTAGAGCATATTTTTGGCGACTTCATGTAAATATAGGATACAGTTTAAGACACGAACTGTTGTTTGTGAGTCCCTCTAGAAACAATTGTTACAATGCCTTGTCGATATGCTGTTGATCTGCATCAATGGACATGGATTCGACAAATTTGATGTAATACAAACTTACAGGACAAATTCTCGCTACTAGCAACGAACACAATGTGCAGAGGTCATTTCACCACAAGGTTTGGATCAGCCCCATTTGACTAACCCCCCTTCCTTCAACTCTAGATCTTGGAATACTCCCTTGTAGCTTCTGATTTTTTGAGTGATCCCATATTTTCTCCTCTGCCGTAAATCGCAATGTCTCACTTACTTTCTATGTTTTATCGTCTTCAGGATTGAATTAAACCGCCGTTTGTGTGCATTTCCAAGTAACGGCTGCAATGTTAATTTCAGAAGATGACGATGAGCCTAATTGTTGACAACTTGATTATTCTATCAATGGTAATTTTATTTTAAATCCAGAAGCATATTACATAATTCAGTTATCGGGTGGGAAACTAGTACGTCAAAGTATACACCTGGGATTTTTCGGGAACGGTCTCAGACATGGTTTAAATGACCTTCGAACTATTTAAATGTCCATATTTTTTCATGTTGTTGATGTTCTGTATTGGCTCGATATGACGGGACTCTCTCGACGGACTCTCTCGACTATGAGGAGATATATTGTCCATTTGAAAGCTGAACAAGGCGTACAATGCTGTTAAGCTCCAGTTCTTTGTAATTTCAATAGGAAACCAAAGGAAAGTGGAAATCGCTGAAGTGAACAAGCCAACGATATTTAACAGACCGTAGAAGGTTATTAGGCTACTACACCAGAAAATATGTTTACATGCGTCATGATGGAAATAGTAATAAATGCCAAAAGTCCTATTGTTTAGGTAGTATCCGCCTCGAAATTGAAAGACTGAAACTTTCGCTCAAACTTTCCTCAGGGACCTTCGACCACCCTCTTTCAAAATCAAGGATAAAATTCAGGGGCCACAGTGCAAATTTTAGTACCAGAGAAACAAATAGTTTACGTTAAAATGGCCGCCATCCCTATGCTAACTCTATTGGGAAAAACTATTTTTGATATTCACAAAAATAAGGTGGAAACTTTAATTTTCTCCAAGAGCTTCAAAACGAGCCCACATAAGTGGTATATCAGTTAAGTATTGTAAAAATTTGAGAGTCCGAATATCTAACCTCGATGCGCACAAACACGCATTTTCAATTTCTGTCGACCATAAGGAGTCGTAACTCTTTCCGTAACAGTTTCTCGATAATATTCCATTGTCATTTAAAATAATAACAATCATCATCATCAGTTGATGTGCTGTCAATGCCTATCCAGACGAGGTCACCAAAAGTTACACTTTTAATAGACCTAATTATTCTCATTAATGGAATAGATCAATTAACGGCTACTGCGTAGACTCGTGATGCAATTCAAGGTCCTCGAAAGATAATACAGCTCATTGTAAACTCATAATTACCAAGTTTTACAGACGCCTATTAGTTTAATTGTTAGCAGTGTTTGTCAGGAGAACGTCAAAACATGAAATAACGTTAACGAATTTTTAATTTGAATTTTTGAGCAGTTGTTTTTTCATTCTCTGAAACAGTTGTATCTGGTTGTTCCTTCACTTGCACAATATATGCAATGATTGTACATATTCCTTAGGGACCGTAAAAAAATTACCACTAATACACAGCTAGGTCAAAACTACAGATAGATACTGTGTCTATGCTATGTGATGGAAACAGCAATAAGAGGAGTGATATGAAAGTGTATGAGAATAAAAACGGGTCGATTTTTCATTGGAAAATAGTACAATTCGATGCAGCTTTTGGGCTTCACGAAATCGATTGCGTCTTCGAAAATGTGATAAAAAAGCTTTATTTACAATTAATCCGTTCTCAGGATATGTTCCAGCAGAAAACTACGTTTCCTGGATAGAAAAATCGCCGGATTCTATGATATTTTATTGAATGAATATCTTACACCATATTGAGGCGGAATGCGCCTCGCGACAGATGCGAGGAATCACCAATTTCGCAATGCTTTTCTGGTATACCGCTTGGATGAGCTCATCTCGTAGCTCACCCATGAGGTAAACAAACTTTCACCTTCTTATTGTTTTGAAAATTTAACTTGTCCTCATAGGGTAAACACAGGGATGGTGGCCATTTTGAATTACGAGTGTTACGTGTTTCCCTAGTACCAATTTTTGCACGGTGATCCGCGATTGCCATCTGGTCGAAAGTTTCCTTGAAGAAAGTTCGGGCAAAAGTTTACGTCTTGAGGTTTCCAGGCGCGTACTACTTGAAGAGAAAGAAGTTATACATTGTGGTATACATTGCATCAGTTGACTACACTTTTCTAAAATGGCGTTGTTCATCTCTCTCTCTCTCTCTCTCTCTCTCTCTCTCTCTCTCTCTCTCTCTCTCTCTCTCCCGGCGGTGGCAGTCCCCAGGTGTGGGTACCCATGCTTGTTACCCAAGTTTGAAAAGTATCCCCTTTCCTAGAATATTTCTGAGAAAAACACCCCCTATTTGTGGCAAATCTGGGAGAAATTAGCTGCAAAAAACATACCCTTATTTTCGAAATCTAGGAGGTTAGTATGTTGACTTCCAGGGTTGACCCTGGAGGTTGACTTTGTATACATTGTCCTCGCCTGATTTTAGTCACATTCATACACAATCATCTTCCTTATCCGTTTGGATCTGTTTGGATCTAAATTTGATTTAGGGGGGGGAGGGCATGGACCCTAAGTGATGGGCATGTATACGTCATATGTACATACAAACGTACGGTACTGTTTTTCATTTTCTTTGTGAGTGAGACTAGACCAGATTTAGTGTCCTAGGGAGATTATGAAAGGACTACCCCTAATCTCGGAGGTTACTCTGAAAAAGTACCCCTTTTCTCGATTTCACGGACCTAGAATCTCCGAGATGACTGAAGAAAAACACCCCCTTTTCCGTGAATTTGGTAACGCGCATGGGTACCCACCAACCCGGGGACCGGGCTCTCTCTCTCTCTCTCTCTCTCTCTCTCTCTCTCTCTCTCTCTCTCTCTCTCTCTCTCTCTCTCTCTCTCTCTCTGCAATATATGGTATATGGCGTGAAACACCGGCATTTTACAAATTGTGTTGCATTGTGCACCTTCATTAAGTTTTGAATATTTTCATCATTATATCAGAGCGTGAATAAGCCAACAGGTCCTTTGCATTCATATTCCCTGCGCTGACACGGGGTCAAGTTGTCTTTGTTAAAGCCTACATGTGTCTTCCTACTTTATTAGTCACAGATTTCAGCTGAAAAATTCTTACTGATGAATTAGGAAGTAATATTCACAAACTGTATACCGTTTTGCGTTTTCTGAATTTGTAATTCATAATAATACGATATGAGAGAGAGAGAGAGAGAGAGAGAGAGAGAGAGAGAGAGAGAGAGAGAGAGAGAGAGAGAGAGAGAGAGAGAGAGAGAGGGGGGGGGTTGATGACACTAGCTTGCATGTTCCAAATCAAAGCGATTTAAAGTCTATCATACCTGAAGTGGACTGAATAGACGATAAATTAATTTTTTGAGTCACAAATTGATTTATGTTGAAATAATGGACATTCTACAGACAGTAAGACTAGACCAATTATACGATATGGGATTTTTCCAACCTCACTTTACGGAAAGAGATATCTTTAATGCAGTTTAGATGAAATCTCCATATGCTGCAAAATCTTATAGTGAGTCACTGGAATTCGGTGGATAGCTAATTCGATGGCGAAATGAATAATTAAGTTTGTATTTTCATTTAGATCATCGAATACTTGACCCCATTTCACTAATAAAAATTTCTTTGAGAAATTGAATGGTCCCATTTCTCTTCCGCAAAGAAAAATAAATTATTGTATCGAACCAGACGAAGATTTAATAACCTTATGATTACCCTTGAGCAACCGAAATGCAAATGCCCCAAAATCGCTGACAAAACATTACAATCGTGAGTTAACCATTGTCTTCGTTGTTGCAGCCTAAAGATCGGTGCTTCTCGCGCGAATACAGAGGACCAATTTAATCGCGCTACTGCTTCTGAAATGTAAAGTTTAACAATTTGAGGGCGCACTTTTTAAAATTACAAATCCATCAAGTTACAAGTGTATTGAAAAAGTTACACTTTACATGCTTTAGGTTCAACTTCACTATCTTCGAAAGCCTTCAAGCCACTTAAAAAGTAGTGATTTACAGACAAGTCGCCCATCAGAAATCATCGTCTTTATTTAGGATCTCCGTTTTATGCTTTTCACTATACGGTTTGGTGAAATTTTCAATAAATTGAGAATCATAACTATTTTGTGTTATCTATATATAGCATAATTATTATCATTGATATATATTGTGCAGATAGAGAATAATACAATCTATTTCTGGTCGTTGTAAAAAGCAGATTCACCTGCATTGCGTACCAAAGCTTACTTTACTCAAGTTTATTGTACATATAGTTGACAAAGATGCCAGTAAACGTGAACTGTGACTGATAGGATAGTCACATATATAAAGTTATCAAAGAGGGCGCTATCGTGATGTTGCTGAACTATGAAATGCATTTGGAATATTTTCCAATTGGAGGGGCGAATTTTCATGGAATCACCACCTGTAGATTAATGACATTCACAGGAAGTTATAATTGGTTGATTACCCCTATCTCCCTAGAGAAATTATCGTCACAGAAGAATTCCAAACCCTCACAGTTTTACCAAAGTCCGCATATGTATACCGTTACTGTATTTTGTAGAAATTCAGTTGTAGAACATCTCTCGGTTGAAACTATAAGCCCTTTGCTTTGGAGGTCATCCGGCGTTGGGGCCGATGCCCAGTGAGCCGGGCAGTCAGAGTGATGAAGCACAAGACAGGGAAGAGGAAGATACATAGGTGGAAGGAGTGATGTAGAGGATACTGAGAAAGGGGACAAAGACTTCAAAGACTGGTTATAAAAATGTCTGTTTGTCTCACAGTGAGCAGCCACAGTATGCACATGCAAACTTAAAGAAATGCACGTTTATTGAATCTAAGACGGGGAACCTGAGCTATTGCAGAGACACAATAAACCGCCCTCGCCAACGCCCAGTGAGCCGGACAGTGAGAGTGATGAAGCACAGGACAGGGAGGAGGAAGATGCAGAGTTGGTAGAAATGACAGAGAGGATAGAAAAGGGACAAACTGATGAACAAGAGAAGGAATAATGATAGATGAGTTTATGTTAGTACCCTGGGAACTATGACAATGTTTCTCTGAATCTCATTAGGATCTTGTTCAACAGTAGTCACACGAGAACTCCCAAGACTGTTTGTCTGACAATGTGCAGAAATGGACTATATGCACATGCAAACTTAGTGAAATGGCTTTTCACATTTATAAAAATTCTTCAAGGAATGAAATCAGTCAGGACCATAAGTCTATATATCGCAATTGGTGATTTCTTACCTGTAAACATAGACAGCCAGCTTTCACCAATCAGACGCTGACTTTGGTCAAATCTCAGAGGACATGTGAAACTTCTTTTATTGAATCTATGGCAAGGAACCCGAGCTGATGTAGATACGAACAAAGCGCCCTCGCTGACGCCCAGTGAGCCCGACAGTGAGAGTGATGAAATACAGGACAGGGAGGAGGAAGATACAGAGGTGGATGAAGTGACGGAGAGGATAGAAAAGGGACAAGGACTCCAAATACTGGTTATAAAAATGTCTGTTTGTCTCACAGTGTGCAGAAATGGACTGTAAGCACATGCAAACTTAGAGAAATGCACGTTTCTAAAAATTCTTCAATGAATCAAAGCAGTCAGGATCATAAATCTATATATCACAATTGTAAAGCTCTATCATAGTTGAAACAAGCTGAGATATTTGGAGACTGATGTATGTATATGTACCATTCAAAGATGCATTTTGAATAGATATGAGTATGTGAGCAACAAAGACGAATTTGTAAGCCTCTGTGTGTCTTTTTTCTCAATTCTATTCATCCTCATTGGTAACTGTAAGATGTCAAGATGATGTATGCATACAGCAGAGAGAGAGAACCACTTGTTACACTGTCAGTAACTATGCAGTCTGATGTAAAGCCATTTCTAATTGGTTATAACAGTCTCTTTCTCCCACCCCCACCCCTTACTGATATAAAGCTATTTCTGATTGGTGTGATCAATCTCTGTATTCTGTAGTACCATAGAAAAGCCATTTCTGATTGATGAAATCAGTCTTTCTGTCTCAAACAACATATATAAGCTGTTAAAATGTTAAGCTGTTAATTTTTTTTTAAATATCCACAAAGTTTGTATATACCTGACCAATAATATGATTATTATGGCACTATTTGCGGCATTACTCAATTTAAACCCATTCCCGTTACCAACTATCATGATGATGACCAATAGATTTATTCAACAGTATTTCTCATTCCATAAACAGGAATTGTAAAATTTAGAATTTCATCAAAAGTTCAACAAAACCAAGTATTCATCACTTTTGCTGAACAGTTCTCTTCAAATCGATACAAATTCTCTAGATAGATAATGGTTGAATTTTACCTCATTAGAATTCATAGATTGAAAACTTACCTGAATCAATTCCATGGGGTGCTAATATTCATCCCAAATATTTCACGTTTTTCTGTCAAAACAGTGTAGTGAATGTTGATATTGTTAAGTGAACAACATACGATTTCAGCCTATCATATGTTTACATTTCTGAAATTTCGGAAGAATTCTGGAGATTTCTTAAGTGACTTTACCGTCATACATATAGTGAATTTAACAAGTAAAGCTGAACTGTATCAGTCTTATTTATTTGAAAGAGTTTTATGCTCTGTATAACCATTAAGATGTTCTCAAGTGTCTGTAGAACGTCATTGTACTTAATAGTTGTAGCAGTACACCATGTGTAAAGCCATTCTGTACAGTTTTTCTGAGGCAATTCGTGTGATGGTACTGTCTGTCATTGACACAATATTACAGTCATACATCTGTTTGCTGGATGACCGATTTCAAGAATATCTTTAATGTAACCCTTTCATCATCAGATTTTGGTACATTCCTATTGTTTTCAAGACGTTGGATGGACCCATAGTCAGGGATATGGGGGTGCAAGGGTCAAACCAACAGAATTATGTATCATAGCGTATCATGTAAATTTAAAATCATTTTTGAGATCTGCAGAATTCTTGCTGTGTGAGGACAAATGAGCTTTCTTCTGGCATAAATACAAATGCACAGGATTAGGAAATTCTTTCTTTCATGTGTCAGAAATTCATGGAAAGTCAAGCTTCAAATTCAATTCACAAGTCAACCTGAAGACATCATGGTAGAATCACAAGACTCGGTTCGTCAACATTTCAGTATAATATAGTGTTGAGATGGCTGTGTAACATAAACACTACATCATATTAAACGTCTTGCCCTGTTTCCTTGTATATGGGTCCATCTGCCCTTAACCCATTGAACCCTGAATGCCCTGTAAACAGGTCCACAATCACCTTTGATAACAATGGGTTTAGGCCAAACCGTGGTGAAAACAATTGTACCTGCAAGTCCCGCTGAACCCTTTGACCTATGACCCCCCTGTGACCTATGACATCGTGCTCATATTTAAATAGGACAGAGGTGCAAAAGTTCGCAGCATCCATTTGTGTGCTATAGCCTGGCAGGAAAACTTAAGATTTTCTAAGCATCATATTTAATTTTCTCAATTTGCAATCTATGAATAATCCACAGCATTCACAAAAGTGCAACTTGTTCGATTCTTTTCACATTTAACATATGTTGCTATGTTCTTTTACCTGAAATAATATGTTTAACAACGAAAACGTTAATTGTTCTGAAATTATTAACAAAGTGCTGTTATGCTTGAATTTATTATTGATGTAAAGGATTATGGGAAATCACATTGGGGAATCTATATCATGTATACAAGTGCAGAAAATTATACAAAATTTCACTTTATTTTTGTATCTAAAGTGATGAATTTGAATGAAAAAACACATATAAATGAACTATTATTGATAGTTATCGATTATTTTTCAATTGCACGTTTGCATTTTGCAACAACTACGAAATAAACTACTTTGCCCTCTAACCCCAAGTACGTTTGACATCCGAATTTTGATATTTCCCCAATTAAGAAAACACTACTTTATTCTAAACTTAACTGAAACGAACATGATCACAATCGGCCGATCTTTAAGGAAGTCATCGTAAGGTCTTCGTTTATTGATTATCTCTACCCAAACTACGAAGCGTAAACTTTCACCTTCTAATTGCTACTTTTGACACGCAAATGGTATTTTTTTTTAACATAGGCAATTCTTGCTCTTTTCTGTGCTTATGAAAACCAAGGTTGGATATAATTGTTACGAATTAATGGAAATGTAATGAGTTTTCATGGAAATCTAATATTCTTTAACTAGTAGAAGAACATTTTAATTGCTGGACGTCAATCTATAGAAGCTGTCAGCATTACACATCACATACATCACTTTGTCATGTTTCAAAGTCTGCTTTTCATCCTCGTATGTTTGACGTTAGGAAATAATCTGAATACATGTGCGCTCACAAGTTTGCTGACTCATGATATTTTGCCCACTCTCCCCTCCATCTGTATACAGAGTAGACAATGATAAAAGCTGAATTAATTCAAAGTATTACCTTATTACACGTAGGGCGTATTTCAGACACCATCAAAATTATAGACAGAAATATAGTGATCAGTGGTGTGACGAATTTATTACCCGATATATTCACTATTGTTTGTTTTTCTCAGGTTCCTCAGAGCATCCGATGCAAAAACACTTTTTGTAATTTTTAGTCCTTGGGCTAGAGGGGGTCTACGTGCACACCCCCCCCCAGGATAACAAACCTGTATTTTTCAGAACCCTTGGGATCCCTAGAATACGAAATGGAATTTTAACAGGAAAAATATAGGGACGCAATAGCTGTTATGGTCATGTTTTGAAGGGTACCGCAAAATCACGATTTTCCAAGCCAAATGCATTTTCGTCAAATCTGTCTTCTTGTAAGTCATGTGCTGAGCTCATTTTTTAACATAACCTCACTTGTTTGGTATCATTAGAAAGGGAATTTATTCTTCTTTAAGATGACATATTGCACTATGCAATATCTTCTACAGTTTTTGTCAAATATATAACCAAAACTTACCCCTTACCCCAAAATTTAACATTGCAAATTACAGTAAAACTCAAATTCTACCAATTTTTTAGCTAGGCATAATAAAATATGCATTGCTTTGTCTGAAATCTGTTTTATTTGATACAGGGACATGTCAGAAATATAAAATAGACTTTTAACAGAAAAAATATTGGGAATCTACAGCTGTAACAGTCATATTTTGAAGGGTACCGCAAAATAACAGTGTTGCAGATTTGCATGCATTTTTGTTAAAACTGTCTTCTTATAAGTTATCTGCTGAGCTTGTTTTTGAATATAACCTGGCTTGTTGGGTATCATTAGAAAGATAATTTACTAATCTTTAGAATGACATATTGTAACATGCAATATCTTGTGTAGTTTTCATGATATATAACCAAAACTTACCCCATACCCCAAAGTTTACATTGAAAATTTCAGTCATAGCTAAAACCAAATTCTACAATTTTTTTAGCTTGACACAAAAAATCTGGCCGTTTTTGCTATGAAATCTATTTTATTTGGTACAGGGACATGTCAGAAATATGAAATAGACTTTTAACAGAAAAAATATTGGGAATCTACAGCTGTAACAGTCATATTTTGAAGGGTACCGCAAAATCACAGTGTTGCTGATTTGCATGCATTTTTGTTTAATTTGTCTTCTTATAAGTTATCTGCTGAGCTTGTTTTTGAATATAACGTGGTTTGTTAGGTATCATTAGAAAGATAATTTACTAATCTTTAGAATGACATATTGTAACATGCAATATCTTCTGTAGTTTTCATGATATATAACCAAAACTTACCCCATACCCCAAAGTTTACATTGAAAATTTCAGTCATAGCTAAAACCAAATTCTACCATTTTTTTACCTAGACATATAACATCTGGCCATTTTTGCTATTAAATCTATTTTATTTGGTACAGAAACATGTCAGAAATATGAAATAGACTTTTAACAGAAAGAATATTGGTATTCTATGGCTGTAACAGGCATATTCTGTGGAGTACTGCAAAATCACAGCAGTGCAGACTCATATGTGTTTTTGTTAACTTTGTCCCATTGTAGGTCATCTGCTGCGCTTATTTTATTACATAACCATGTTTATATTGTATCATTGAAAAACTAATTTACTACTGTTCTAAATGACATATTGTTATATGACATATCTGATATAGTTTTCATGGAATATGACGAAAACTTACCTCATACCACAAATTTATATCGAAAATTACTGTCGTAGCTATCGTCAAATTCTACCAATTTTCTAGCTAGACATAACAAATAAGGCAATGCTTTATATGAAATCTTTTTATTTGGTACTGGGGAATGTAAGAAATATGAAATAGACTTTTAACAGAAAATATATTGGGACTCTACAGCTGTAACAGTCATATTTTGAAGGGTCTCGCAAAATCACAGTATTGCCAACTCGCTTGCTTTTTTGTTAAATCTGTCTTCTTATAAGTCATCTGCTGAGCTTGATTTTTGACATAACCTGGCTTGTTAGGTATCAATAGAAAGGTAATTTACTAGTCTTTAAAATGACATATCGTAATATGCAATGTCTTGTTTAGGTTTCATGAAATAGGACCAAAACTTACCCATACCCCAAGGTTTACACAGCAAATTACTGCAAATCTGAAACTCTACCTTTTTTTACAATTATTAACTTTATATACCAAAGGCAATGCTTGTATGCAATCTATGAAATCTGTGTTTTTGTTAAAAAAGTATGTCACAAATATGAAACTAACTTTTAACAGGAACATAATATGATTTTGTAGCCTTTTGGATCATATTTGGAAGGGTACCCAGGTTTCAGGGCAAATTTGCCGAAACACATACATTTGCAATATATGGGTTCCGCCTCCAAAAATGATCCAAATGGCTACTAAATTGTATCATCTTCCGTTAAAAGTTAATTTTATACTTGTGACATACTTTTGTAACAAATAAATCAGATTTTAAACAAGAATTGCCTTTTGTATTATGTGCAGCAAAATGGTAGAATTAAAGATAAGCCGTAATTTGCGATTTGAACTTTTTGGGTATGGGGTAAAGTTTGACCATATTCCAGGAAAACTATGAATGACATTGTATATTACAATATGTCATCTTAAAGAAGAATAAATTGCCCTACTAATGATACCTCACAAGCCAGGTTGTGTCACAAAATAAGTTCAGCAGATGACTTACAAGAAGAAGAATTTAACAAAAAAGGTGCCAGTTTGCGGTACTGCGATTTTGCATTTCCCTTCAAAATATGGCTGTTACAACTATACAGTCCAAATATTTTTTTCTGTTAAAAGTCTATTTCACATTTTTGACATGACCCAGTACCATATACAACAGATTTAATACCGAAACAGAGCTATTTTTATCATGTCTAGCTAAAAATTCACGGAATTTGATCACGTTATCTATGACAGTACTTTCAATATAAACCTTGGGGTATGGGGTACGTTTTGGTCATATTCCATGAAATAATATACAAAATATTGCCTGTTACAATATGTCATTGTAAAGAATATTCAATTACCTTTTCAATGATACTAAACAAACCCAGTTATAATCAATAACAAGCTTAGTAGACGACTTATAAGATGACAGATTTAACAAAAACGCATGCGAATCAGGAATACTGAGATTTTGCTGTACCCTTTAAAATACAGCTGTTAGAGCTATAGAATCCCAATATTTTTTCTGTTAAAAGTTCATTTCATATTTCTGATATAGCAAAGTACAAAATAAAACAGATTTCAAACAAGAAATTGTCTAATTGTTTATGTCTGCGTAAAAAAATTGCTTGAATTTGACATTAGCTATGACAGTAGTTTTCGATGTAAATTTTGGGGTATGGGGTAAGTTTTGGTCATATTTCATAAAAATCTGTACAAGATATTGCATGTTACAATATGTCATTTTAAAGACTAGTAAATAATCTTACTAATGATACCTAACAACTTACATTATATATTCTATAAGAAGCTCAGCAGATGACTAAAAAGACGATACATTCAACAAAAATGCACACAAGTCAGGAATACTGAGATTTTCCTGTACCCTTCAAAATCTGACTGTTACAACTACAGAATTCCAATCTTTTTTCTATTAAAAGTCTATTATATATTTTTTGACATGACCTATTACCGAATGAAATAGATTTCATACAAATAAATGCCTGATTTTATATGTCTAGGTAAAGAAAATGGTAGAATTCGATTTTATCTATGACTGCAATTTTCAATGAAAATTTTGGGGTATGGGGTGAGTATTGGTCATATTTCATGAAAACTACACAAGATATTGCATGTTACAATATGTCATTCTAAAGATTAGTAAATTATCTTTCTAATGATACCTACTAAACCAGGTTATATTCAAAAACAAGCTCAGCAGATAACTTATAAGAAGACAAATTTAACAAAAATGCATGCAAATCTGCTACACTAATATTTTCCAGTACCCTTCAAAATATGACCGCTACAGCTGTAGAGTCCTAATATTTTTTCTGTTAAAAGTCTATTTCATATTTCTGACATGTCCCTCTACCAAATAAAATAGATTTCATAGCAAAAACGGCCAGATTTTTTGTGTCAAGCTAAAAAAATTGGTAGAATTTGGTTTTAGCTATGACTGAAATTTTCAATGTAAACTTTGGGGTATGGGGTAAGTTTTGGTTATATATCATAAAAACTACACAAGATATTGCATGTTACAATATGTCATTCTAAAGATTAGTAAATTATCTTTCTAATGATACCCAACAAGCCAGTTTATATTCAAAAACAAGCTCAGCAGATAACTTATAAGAAGACAGTTTTAACAAAAATGCATGCAAATCTGCAACACTGTTATTTTGCGGTACCCTTCAAAATATGACTGTTACAGCTGTAGATTCCCAATATTTTTATGTTAAAAGTCTATTTTATATTTCGGATATGTCCCTCTACCAAATAAAATAGATTTCATAGCAAAAACGGCCAGATTTTTGTGTCAAGCTAAAAAATTGGTAGAATTTGGTTTTAGCTATGACTGAAATTTTCAATGTAAACTTTGGGGTATGGGGTGAGTTTGGTTATATATAATGAAAACATAGAAGATATTGCATGTTACAATATGTCATTCTAAAGATTAGTAAATTATCTTTCTAATGATACCCAACAAGCCAGGTTATATTCAAAAACAAGCTCGGCAGATAACTTATAAGAAGACAGTTTTAACAAAAATGCATGCAAATCTGCAACACTGTTATTTTGCGGTACCTTCAAAATATGACTGTTACAGCTGTAGATTCCCAATATTTTTTATGTTAAAAGTCTATTTTATATTTCGGATATGTCCCTCTACCAAATAAAATAGATTTCATAGCAAAAACGGCCAGATTTTTTGTGTCAAGCTAAAAAATTGGTAGAATTTGGTTTTAGCTATGACTGCAATTTTCAATGTAAACATTGGGGTATGGGGTAAGTTTTGGTTATATATCATGAAAACTATAGAAGATATTGCATGTTACAATATGTCATTCTAAAGATTAGTAAATTATCTTTCTAATGATACCTAACAAACGGAAACTAGATCACAGGGAATCAGTCTGAAGTAGAAGGAAGTATGCTGATATACTTTCCTTTCATAACGATTCAAATGCCGCTCTTTGGCACGTTCACTGAGACGTCTAAGCCGTATGGAAATTTGAGCGTAATTCCGTCAAAATACCACTCGCATCAGCCGAACTGAATATTATTCCAACAGATGAAGGTGACAGCTTAAGAGAAAAAGTGAACTTTTCAACAGCACGCTTCAACAGTAACTGTAAACTGGAATCCATGGCCTGAAAAGATTACTTCACGACTGCATATTACCTTTTTAATCGTCAATTTCCGAGAGTAAGTTTGCAAACCGATTTTTTTCGACGAGGAAGGTATGCTTTATAAACGCTGTGCTTAATTGTTCAAAAACAGTTGAAGAAATATCTTTTAAATGAGATATAGCCAAAATGTAATCATAATGACAAGACAATTATAAAGTTTATATTGCACTATGACATGAGCTGATCTCAAAAAGGCCCATCGAAGGTACCTATGCATGATCAGATACTCAGAGTAAGTCAGACGAAGTAGGTTAAGAAGTGGGGAAATACAAAAAATTAAGCCGACATAAAGAGATGAGGTTGAATGCATCATCCAACAGTTTTTGGACATTCATGTCGTCACAATGTCTTTCTGATATTATGCAGTACTCAGCATTGTGCATATGCGACCGGTAGCTGGGAATCAGAGCCATGTGCCATACATAATAAACATCTATTACCTGTCCATGAGGGCTATAGCGCCCGTTTATTATCCCGAAGAGCCGTGCATTACCAGAAACACATCGCTATTCCCCGAGGCCGCAAGCGTGCATTGTGACAAGTTTATCTGGCGATTGCTCCACAGCGGTAATATATAAACCACTGTATTCTAAAAAGTATTCTAAGCATACGTAGCAACATCCTTGGTTGCACTTGAGTCTTTTTCGTCGATGAGCTGTTCAAGTTCCTACGCTGTTGGAGTGGAAAATCACGTTCGGGTCACCCGCTATTGTTTCAAAGCTGCAGACTACACTACGGTCACTTGACCGGGCACTTTTCCAAATTTGGTCAAAAACTATTTCCCTGGAGAACGCACAATAGGGGATTACTGTTGACGCTATAGGCGGAGTTTTTTTAATTTTCATAGCATCGCTTTGAACGTATGAGAGATTTGAATAATCATGATGGGCACTTTCGTGACATATAAGGGGTCAAATGGTCCTACAGGGAGCACATTTTGAAACATATGCGTTCTCCGACAAAAAGCGGAACACTTTTTCACTTTATTTGTGACACAAGTTTAGTCGCCATATATTCACTGACATCATATGCAAGATTCAATGACAATGAACGCCTGACACATAGCAAAATTATTGGATTCTGGGACCAAACAAGGCACGTCTGATCAGTAGCGTGGCTTTTTAACATTTGCATAGATTTACGATAATCCGGCTTTTATTGGGGAAGTTCCTATACCCTCTGACGTCACTTTTGGGGTCTCTAGACGTATTCTGGCGAATCGAAACACGGAATAATCATATGGCCTGTTCTAATTCGGCATCAGTGTATACGTACAAAAAGCAGTTTTGCGACTTTAATGAAAAATCAGTGTACGATGCCAGGCTTGTAAAATTATGAAATCAACTGCATTATTTTGCGATAGGATTTGTCGTCCACCATGAAGACAAAATATCCTCTCTTTCAATGAAATGGCGGTTAACATATTCAGTCGGCGGCATGACACAGGGACTGTTATGTTGTACACCTCGTCCTCGACTTTCACAAAAATTGTGCTTCTTTTGCTCATTGTAATATACTTAGTACCTCGCATCATAAATTCTATCACCTTCGGTACCTACCGACCCTGCTCACGTCAGAAACGGAATCAAAATATGGCGCGGCGCGCAGGCATCTAATTTTGATGTGGGAAAGTTCTGTCTACGAAAGGAAAGCGGTAAAACTGGAAAATGGACCTCTTTAACACGCAAAGAAAGTTATAAACTTTTGTGATTGGTTTGGTATCCCTCTGTACCAACGCCGTAAAATTCGCCGCCCTTCGGATGACCATTCATCATGCTGCTACCTATTACTAGGTCTGAGGAAGAGAGCGTATTTGTAAGGGAAGTTAAAATCCAATATGGAGGACTTCATTGGAAAAAAAGGAAAGGATTTGTTCTATCAAATGATATGTCCATCGCAATCATTGTCACTCTTAACTTTGTTCAATCTGATTGGCTGTTGAAAGGTGTCCGTCATGTAGGCCATAGCCACTGGGAAACCAATAGTAAACCACGCCCACAATCAAGTAGGGAAGAGGATTTCAAGTTGGTTGGATCGAGTTTGTAGTTTGATTTTCAGCTCGGTACATTTACAGAGAAAAGTTCAAAGAAAAAAGTAAACGTATAGATTTCTTTTCTCCAAATATTCAAGTTTAGTTCTGTCATATATTTCTCTCTCTCTCAGCCCGACCGTTTGCATGCTGGTGATAATAAAACGTTCTCGCTGTTCAAAGAAAGTCGTCACCCATTCATATGTCAGATTGAGAAAAAGTCGAATACTTAGTAGATTAATCGTCATCTCTTGAGGGGAGACTGAACTAACAGCTGACGTTTTCCTGCTTTTCCATCTTGTCACCAATACGTGATTGGTTCAAGTACATGCTTTCCCCGTTTCTGATCTGAAAACCATATTTTCATTTTCCCGCTCATCTGACTGTCCTGGGCAAAGTCTAGCAAAATTACGGAACCCATTATATTTTGCATTTTGCTTTGATCTCGTCATAGGCCCACAATCTGCGTCAGAGAAGACTGACGCTCCTTGGGGACATATATTTTGTCTCACTGTGATCCCCATTTGTTCGTCGTTCACCAGCTGTATTGTGCTCCATCTACTCCTAAAACTACCATCATGTGTTTTCATATCTAAACTGTTTACGTTTTATGCTAATATCAAAGTTTGTGTTTCTTCTTTCTCACAAGGCCCATTTCCTTCAAATCTGTTTCGAGGTAACCCTGCAGATAGCAATGGAAAACAGTTATATTATTATTATTATTATTATTATTATTATTATTATTATTTGTAGTAGTAGTAGTAATTAGTAGTCGCAGTAGTTAGTAGTAGTTGTAGTAGTTGCTGTTGTTGTTGTTGTTGTTGTCGTCCTGTTATTGTCTGTCCTGTTGTTACTAGTGTTGCTGCTGTTGCTAAGAAGAATCGCCAAGCGTATGTTAACATGCTGGATTCAATTGACTCGTCGCCATGGGAATGACATTGGCTACATGAGAATATAGTAATGTGCTCTTTCTCTTCAAAATAAAGACATCACTTCGATACTTCACGGCCTGCATACAAATCAAATGGTGATTTGATGTTGCTCTGTGAAGTGTTATTTTGATCGTTCTTCGTTGCAAGCACAGGCATTCGACTCAATGCAAACAAATCGTCACTGATGCAAATTATTCTCAGAGTTGCATGGCAGTGACGGTTTGCTTGCGTTGAGTCGAATGCCTGTGGTTACATGCACTTAGAAAGTTGGGTAGGCATTAGCTGCAATGGTTGTGGCTGTTGTTGCGTCGGCGTTGAGCAACAACAGCCAAACACGACATAACCCAGCGCACAATCCCTGGGCTACAATTATTACAAGCTTGTCTTGATGAGCTGTAATGTGCAAACACCATATACTATAGCTCTGAAAGTACTAGCAAACAGAGAATAACGAATGGAATAGGTGTGTTGGAATTTTACTTGAATAAATACCAATTTGGATGACAAACTGACACATCCTATAACGACAAGACATTAAATAACAACTTAAATACAGAATATTACCTTAATAGCGACACCAAAATTGCTGAGATCGAGAAGGAATGAGTCATGACCATAGATAGAATTCAGTTCATGGTATGTGACAGCATCATTGCCTGGGAAGAGATTGACATACCAAACCAAAAATTGAAAAATGTTGTTAAATGAAGCAAACACGTTGACGTTAAATAAGTATACTTTTTGATATATTCTCTCATGATCAGGCGTGTTTTCAACATAATGCCACCTGAACAACTACAAGGAAGCTACATTATAAAGCTAGATTATTCAAATGTATGAATTTAAACGATGATTCCACACCACGTCAGAAAAGACTGACTTCGTTATACTTAAACCATTTGATTTCCAACCTGAAATTGTCAAGTTAGGCCATTCTGCCTTTGAGGTTTTGAAGAATTCTAAACCTGAAATTTTGGAGCTGAAAACCATATTATTGAAGAATATTTCCTTTGCAATATTCCTCTTCTCCGTCAGTGTGCCTGAAGAGATGCAATTATTTGATTGATTCATTGGTTATTTGCTTTCTAAATCCATTCGTTGAAAATATTTTCAGGATGTAGTACTTCTAGACTGAAAGATCCGTCGCTCGAGGGCGCCCTCTACCCCCCCCCCCCCCCTCCTCGAGCGACGGATCTTTTAGTCTAAAGTACTTCATGATATACGTAAATTTTAGAATTTGCCTGATTAGGGATTCACCTGTTTCGATGAGTAAGTCAGCAATCTCTCTTTGTTGCCAAACTGGATACAACATATCCGACTGAACTCCAAGTATCATGATCGGGCATTTTACCCTGGAAAGTCCGGCATTCAGAGAAGGAAATCCCTCTCCCATATCAAACAGGTCCATTGCCTGAATGTGTGGGTATGAGAACAATCAGAATTATAGACAGTGAATATTGGATAAAGGTTTACCCTTGAAGCAGCGAACTGTTTACTTCCATGTGTTCTTGATATCACTCCTCTGTATTTTTTCCATGTGTTCGAGTCTTTTCACGTATTTTGAGGGCGCATTATCCCCATGTATAGATAATTTAACTCCATTGTCATATGACAGATGCAAACTAATTCCTGGTAGCGTGTACGTACGTAGGGGACTTTAGGATCTTTGTTTTACATCCAATTCTTACCATGCCAATTATTTCACATTCTACTCAATTTTATATGCGATTTTAAATTACTTTGAGTTTTAAAAGGAAAAAAAAGTGGGTTAAATCGGGAAGATAAGACAAATAAAATTGTTAAGTTTGCTTATTTATCAAAATATAGCTCATTGTACGCACATTGAGCGAGAAATGAAAAATAATACAGCTATACATAGGGCGAGAAATGTAACCTTGCAGTAAATGTAGATTTACTGGAAGGAACTTCAAAGAAATGGTGATGCCATACTCACTTAGAAGATTTTCTGATTGTCAAACTTAGAAATGAAATTAAAGTGATAATTTACTGTTTATAAGGTTCTATTACGATCGACAGACGTAAGCACAAATTAGAGGTTAATGTTGATTTGTAATAAAGCCTAGCACCTAACTTTTTTTGTCCTGTAATATAATGTGTACGAGCGGGATTTGCTTACTTATACCTGAGTACCCTGAATACTCTAGTATTCGGTACCTATGTGTACCCGTAACTCACCCTTGAAATGTATAACAGTGAGTTTGGATCGTATTTTTCTGCAAATCGTTCCCCTTGGTGCTGCAGATAGCTTTCTACGGAGAAGTATGGGTTTAAACTGGGATTTCCTCCAGATTCAATCTTCTTCCGTCCAAACCTGTGTTCCCATTCGGGGCTACTTCTATAACTTATAACTGCAATCTCTCTGAAAGGAAGAACAGTCGATGACGTACACCTGGCTTCAATTGGCAGGAAATCAGTGGTGCACTTTTGCATATACAAGGCAAATCAAGTTAAGCCAATCAAAGAACCAGATAAATAGTCAAACTGGTAGCACATCTCCCAAAGTAAAGATAACAGCTGCTCTCAAAGTTCCTCGATTATTTCGGGTGGTGGCATGTAGATACGAAAAACAATCATAACACAAGCGACCTAGCGGCCGATATAGCTCCGCTGTGTTTATGTAGAGAATAACTATTTTTGACACATGTTGATGAAGAAGGTGAAAATCTTTGATAGTTCAATGCAGTGGCCAGAAAAAAGTGGCTAAAATAAGCTGCAAAAATACACAATTGAAGATTTCATCATACTTTGAATATATACATCGGATCATCCCCAAGAACATGTCAACCAAAGCTATCTGAAAAGTAGTTTTTTGAGAATAAAATTTTCTGACCAAAAATGGCAACAATTGCCCCAAAAAAAAAAATTGCAGATTTCATCATAATTTCAATAAATATCATTTAGTTCATCTATAGAAACCTGTATACCAAATTTCAAAGCTATCAGATGAGTATTTTGGAAATACATATTTTTGACCAAAAATGGCAAAATTGCCCCCAAATTACAAAATTGCAGATTTCATCATAATTTCAATAAATATCATTAAGTGATCTGTAGGAACTTGTATACCAAACTGCAAAGCTATCAGATGAGTAGTTTTGGAAATACACATTTTTTGACCAAAAACGGAAAAAATTGCCCCAAAAGTGCAAAATTGCAGATTTCATCATAATTTCAATAAATATCATTTAGTTCATCTGTAGGAACCTGTATACCAAATTTCAAAGCTATCAGATGAGTAGTTTTGGAAATACACATTTTTTGACCAAAACGGAAAAAATTGCCCCAAAAGTGCAAAATTGCAGATTTCATCATAATTTCAATAAATATCATTTAGTTCATCTGTAGGAACCTGTATACCAAATTTCAAAGCTATCAAATGAGTAGTTTTGGAAATACACATTTTTTAACCAAAAACGGCAAAAATTGCCCCAAAAATACAAAATTACAGATTTCACAATAATTTCAATATATATTACTTAGCTCATCTGTAGAAACCTGTATACCAAATTTCAAAACTATCAGACCAGCACCTTTTGAGAAATATATTTTTTGACCAAAAATGGCAAAAATTGCCTTAAAAATGCAAATTTGCATATTTCTGCACAATTTGAACAAATCTGAAATGAAATTTGCATATTCTGCACAATTTGAAAAAATCTGAAATAGATCATCCCTAAGGACATATGTACCAAATATCAAAGCTATCTGACTGGTAGTTTTGAAGAAGAAGATTTTTAAAGATTTTTTACCAAAAATGACAAAATTGCCTTAAAAAATACAAATAAGCAAATTTCACCAAGATTTGAACAAATCTAAATGAGGTCACCCTCAGTAAACTGCATATTAAATTTCAAAGAAATCGGACAAGCGGTTTCAGAGAAGAAGATTTTTTTACCAAAAACAGCAAAAAATGCCCCAAAAATACAAATATGCAAATTTCACCACGATTTGAACAAACTTAAGTGAGGTCACCCCAAGTGAACTGCATATAAAATTTCAAAGCAATTGGACTTGCGGTTTCAGAGGAGAAGGCAATTGTTGACGGACGACGACGACGACGACGGACGACGACGGACGACGACGGACAACGACGGAAAATCAACCTATTTGATAAGCTCCGCGTCGCTGACAGCGGAGCTAAAAAATGCCCCAAAAATACAAATATGCAAATTTCACCACAATTTGAACAAACTGAAGTGAGGTCATCCTAAGTGAACTGCATATAAAATTTCAAAGCAATTGGACTTGTGGTTTCAGAGGAGAAGGCAATTGTTGACGGACGACGACGGACAACGGACGACGGACGACGACGGACGACGACGACGGAAAATCAACCTATTTGATAAGCTCCGCGTCGCTGACAGCGGAGCTAAAAATGACTGCCTGAACCTATGTACACATTGATGCGCAAATGTATGCCATGGCAAAATGACCTAGTGGCAATTTCGAACAAATGGAGTAATTATTGGACAAAGCCCTATGGGGCTTGTCCCCTATTGTATTTACTCTGGATCACTTCTTCTTCTTCTTCTTTTTCCTCTTCTTCCGACAATTCTTTGCAAGCTAGATCTCCAAAACCGTTGCGCGCAGCCTTTTCAAATTTGCAGGGCATATTAAGCATACTGAGTACTGGTGCACCTGACCCTTCATATTTTGATTGGATACATGACCTGGCTGTTATTAATTATTAAAAATTTTAATTTCACCTAATTTGCATAAAAATTGAAAAATCGAAAATCTGTTAAGAAACTTTTTAGACCATACTACCTAGATGCTACATACCAAATTTCAGGAATTTTCACCTTGCCGTTTATGAGAAGAAGATTTTTAAAGTATTATTTTTCTGATTTTTCAATAACCTTTGACCTCCCCTATACCTCTGCAGCTAAGCTATTCTGGCCTATGTGAGAGTCGCGGGGGGCCGGGGGCTAGTGACTACTGAACAATGACCTACAGGGGATCAAACTGCAAATCAATATTTTGAGGATGAACTTGACCTATGACCCTGGCATGTTTCTCTACCACATTGATTATGCACATATGTAATTCCAGCCGTCAAACTAGTGCCAGAGTTCTGATTTTTGGTACACAAGGACATGTATCAGTGTTACGGTTTTTTAACAAAATGTCACATGACCAGCTCATCCTATACCTCATTGATTATGCACATATCTAATTCTGGGCAAGCCAATAGAGCTGGAGGTCTGATTTTTGGTATATAGTGATAACCATTGAAAACAATTTTTTTCACAAAATGTCACATGACCTTGATGACCCTTGACCCCAAATATACATATCTGTCCATAACTCAGTAACCACAAGGGCTACACCCTTCATATTTGGTATGATGGGAGACCTTATGGTACCATAGGTCATGCCTCATTAAATATGCACATATCTAATTTTAGGCAAGCCAACAGAGCTTGAGGTCTGATTTTCGGTATATAAGGATAACTATGGGATACAATTTTTTGACAAAATGTCACGTGACCTCGATGACCTTTGACCTCAATTACACATTTCTTTCCATAACTCAGTAACCACAAGGCCTACACCCTTCATATTTGGTATGATGGGAGACCTTATTGTACCATAGGTCATGCCTCATTAAATATGCACATATCTAATTTTGGGCAAGCCAACAGAGCAAGAGGTCTGATTTTTGGTATATAGGGATAACTATGGGATACAATTTTTTTGACAAAATGTCACGTGACCTCGATGACCTTTGACCTCAAATATACATATCTGTCCATAACTCAGTAACCAAGAGGGCTACACCATTCATATTTGGTATGATGGGAGACCTTATGGTACCATAGGTCATGCCTCATTGAATATGCACATATCTATTTTTGGGCAAGCCAACAGAGCTAGAGGTCTGATTTTTGGTATATAGGGATAACTATGGGATACAATTTTTTTGACAAAATGTCACGTGACCTCGATGACCTTTGACCTCAAATATACATATCTGTCCATAACTCAGTAACCACAAGGACTACACCCTTCATATTTGGTAAGATGGGATACCTTATGGTACCATAGGTCATGCCTCATTAAATATGCACATATCTAATTTTGGGCAAGCCAACAGAGCTAGAGGTCTGATTTTTGGTATATAGGGATAACTATGGGATACAATTTTTTTGACAAAATGTCACATGACCTCGATGACCTTTGACCTCAAATATACATATCTGTCCATAACTCAGTAACCACAAGGAGTACACCCTTCATATTTGGTAAGATGGGATACCTTATGGTAAGATATGCTGTACCTCATTAAATATGCACATATCTAATTTTAGGTAAGCCAATAGAGCTAAAGGTCTGATTTTTGGGGTATAGGAATAACTAAGGGATACAATTTTTTTGACAAAATGTCACGTGACCTCGATGACCTTTGACATCAAATATACATATCTGTCCATAACTCAGTAACCACAAGGACTACACCCTTCATATTTGGTATGATGGGAGACCTTATGGTACCATAGGTCATGCCTCATTAAATATGCACATGTCTAATTTTGGGCAAGCCAACAGAGCTAGAGGTCTGATTTTTGGTATATAGGGATAACTATGGGATACAATTTTTTTGACAAAATGTCACATGACCTCGATGACCTTTGACATCAAATATACATATCTGTCCATAACTCAGTAACCACAAGGACTACACCCTTCATATTTGGTATGATGGGAGACCTTATGGTACCATAGGTCATGCCTCATTAAATATGCACATGTCTAATTTTGGGCAAGCCAACAGAGCTAGAGGTCTGATTTTTGGTATATAGGGATAACTATGGGATACAATTTTTTTGACAAAATGTCACATGACCTCGATGACCTTTGACCTCAAATATACATACCTGTCCATAACTCAGTAACCACAAGGACTACATCCTTCATATTTGGTGAGATGGGATACCTTATGGTAAGATATGCTGTACCTCATTAAATATGCACATATCTAATTTCGATGACCTTTTTTCGATTAATATATACATATTTGTCCATAACTCAGTAACCAAGAGTCCTACACCCTTCATATTTGGTACGATCTTAGACCTTATGATGCCACATGCAGTACCTCATAATTGTGCACGTTTCTAATTTTTTAGCTAGCAATAAACCTAGTGTTCAGATTTTTTGTTGACAGATGTAACATAAGGAAAGAAAGTTTAGTTGGAAAAAAGACATGTAACGGTAATGACCTTTGCCCTCTCTGATTACAATTGCCTTCTTTTTCCCACTTAAGATTGCTTTGGCCCCGGCATTGCTGCTTGCAGCTATATTATATTATTGCTCTAGATATGAAAAAAATCAACACTAAATCGTCACAGTTGATCATATCCTACAACAAACTGACTCAATGTGGATGTAACAATACATTGTCCATTGATTAAACGTTGACGCTTCCATATCTGATTTATGGCTTAAGAGTTACAGGATTCTTGACACAAGTACAACCATGTAGCCCTATTGGATTGTGCAAGTATCACAATATGGTACCTACACTCAGATTCGATCACGTACAGTCTCCAAGAGCAATGTTTTCATGAAATATGTTAGACTCTGTCATGAGACATGCATGCTTCATTTGCCTCTGGCATGAAACCACTAGAAAATGGCTCCCGGCAGACTTTATTGGACTGAATTGTAGATACCTAGTGATGTTAAATATCTTAGAAATATCAAAAATACATTTATATTCAAAGTCGAGGTGATAACCTGAAGATTTTCAGTTTGGCACATTGGATTTCATGACAGACCTTTATTTTTTTCATGAATTTCATTTCTATCAATATAAACTTCAAAAATACCGTCAAGGACACTATGTGCTCACATTCGGTTTGAATTGGTCCATTCGAGAAATATTTAAACCAGGAAAAACAAGAATGACAAAAGCAAATAAGGTCTGCAACTTAAGTACTGGAGGTCATCTCTAGGAACATGCATATCAACTTCTATAGCAATGGGAGAAGCAGATCCTAAATACATAAGCAAATGTCAACAACAAAAAACAGAGAAGGCTTGATAAAAAGAAAAGGTGGGAGTGGGCAAAAAATGCACAAGGGATCTGGTAAAAAAGTAATGCTACATCATCAATCTTCTAGACCCTACCCCCTCCTGAATATCAAATGTTCCACCCCTTGGTATTACATAAGACCAAATGACAGGAAGTACATTTACAACCTTGGAGATTTTTTAATTAATGCCATGAGTGTTATCATTCTAATGTAAACAGCACTTAAGTTAGTTACAGATAGTGAAATGCCTTCCACTGTGGGCGGTGATTACACCATCTGGAATTATCCTGGATCCAAATTTCTCATCAGTTCTTGTATGTCTTATATAGAAAAGTTACAAAAATTGGTCCAAAATGAAAAAAGTCACATTAGCTTTGTTTTCTGGATCAAATTTTCCAACAAATTGATACCAAATATGACAAAATTATGTTCACAGCCTTCAAAATTGTCTCACATTATATCCTGGGTTGGTGTAGGTCATTTAAGGTCACAAAATTACCTAAAATATACAAATTTTGGGGTTTCCCAACACTTTGAGCAGAAAATTTATCTAATAACATTTTTCGGGACTTTATACCAAATTACAAAGCTATCAAACAAGTAATTTTGAGATAAAGTTTTCTTGACCAAAAATGACAATATTGTTTTAAAAATACAAATTTTTATATTTCTCAGGACAATTTCCACGTATCTAATTATTGTCATCTCTGTACGTCTGTGTACCAAATATGAAAGCTGTCTGTCCAGGGGTTTTAAAAAGGAAATACTATTTAAGATTTTTTGACCAAAAATGACAAAATTGCTCAAAAATAGTAATTTTCCCAATTTTGTCATAATTTCAACAAATTAGAAGAGTAACACCCTTGCAAAGAGACAACCCAAATTTGAGAGCGATTGGGCTGGCGGTTTCAGAGAAGAAGACTTTTTACTGGAAATGAGAAAAATCACAAAAAATTCAGCAAAAATACAAAATTAAGGATATCTTCACAATATTCATAAAACTCTATAAGGTTCACCTAAGGTACTTGCAAACAAATTTTCAAAGCAATTAAAAAAGCGGTTATTGAGTTATTAATTTCTTAACCATTGTCACATTGTAAGCTCATTTGCATAATTTTGGCAATGCAGACTTCATTTGAACAAAATCCCATCTATAGCCCAGGATGCATCCACACACCAAATACCAAGCTGAAACGTGCAGCGGTTTGCGTGTTTTTGATGTTGACGGACATACTGTACGTACATACATACATACATACATACATACATACATACATACATACATACATACATACATACATACATACATACACACATACGTACAGACGCCATCGACTTCAGCCTATATGATAAACTCACATTGGTATAACCAAATGTGAGCTAAAAAACTTTATTATTTTCTCAGATTTTAACTGACCTAGCCATTCTACCCACCTTAAGACTTGAGAGTCATGACACTACAATTCTTAGAGGGGTCGGTTCGAACAATATTTCCGAATTATACCATACCAGTATATTGATGGCGCAAATACAGCGATCTGATACTAGTAGGTAGAAAAGAACCTTGCATACTTGTCGTGAACTGGGTGTGAGTATGGTCTATTGCTTACAAATACATTCCCTGGAATTGACTTACCTTGCTACTTTCATTCCGGATATCGGGAGTGCATCCCCATAGTAATTGCCCCCTTTCCAGTTTGGATCTGTCATGATGCACCGTCTTTGAACATACCAGAAAGCACTGGATGCACAATGAGATTGGGCACAGCCAGATATGGCAATGACCCTGAAAAAATGAAATATACGTTCAAATATTTCCGTTATTTTGGTTTAAAATTCTTCTCTGCTCACCATATGGCGTTCATACTTGTTAAGTAGGTTAGGAAGAATAATCACAGACAGACACACAGACAGACAGAGAGACACACAGACAGACACACACACACACACAGACACAGACACAGACACACACACACATTAAAACTACTAGGAAACTTGTTCATGTAGGGTTCACTCAGAAACAAATTTCCGGTAACTTCAAAGTGTTATATTTAAATACATGATCCCATTCAGATTAAGGAGGTACGCTACCATTCCAAAAAATGTTGGGACATTCTTGAAGTTGACTTTTCTGAAATAATCTTTCTGCGTACATTGCAAAGATATGAAAAAAATATGGGGTACCCCTGCAAAATTTTTGAAAAACCACATGCCAAAATTGACAGAAAATCACTAAATCTCCCATTTTGCGAAATTTGCACTTACCAGCAGAATCTTTATTTTGTCGCAAACGATTAACAGATCCCAGTGTGCATACCACATTTTTGCATTGCCAGGACAGCTGAATTAGGACAATCAACTAAAATTTGTGATGTCTTGTCTTAAAAATTAAATATTAGACCCTAAATTTATCATTTAACTGTAAAATTAGTCTTTTTGAAAATATAAACTTCATGTAAATGCACAAAATAATTTTCAAAATGTTAAAAAGTACAGCAATATCTATCAAACAGACAGTGTTCTTTGATTTAGAAGCAAAAAAGTTGGGGTCACCACGCAAATTTTCTTACTAAACAGCAAAAAGTGACGAAAAAAGGTGAATTTTGTTAGACCTGAGATTTGACCCTCTAGCTTACTGATATTATGTCAGAGCTACAATTGTTAATTATTCTCTACTGATCTTTCAAAATAAAAATAACTGTCGATTTTTCAGTGCAAAATATAATTTCGGTTGTTTTGATTCATAAAAACTTCTGAAAGAAATATTATAAGGTCACTAGCATGATTTTTTGCCATTTTGTCCTGTTATTCACGCTCACCAGGTTAGGTAGTCTAAAAGTAACATGTACATCTTCTGGACAAAAGAGGGCGCTCTCCTATATAGAATGGTAGCGTACTACCTTAAGTCAACAATAGACAAATTTAAACTTACAAATTTTGTAGCCAACATTGTCTTTTCAACTTGTGATGATGACACTGGCTCAATTCGAGTTATGAGGCTAATTTATGAATTTTACTCGACACATATTTTCTTATTATTACATCTAAGACGTATACTGACTGCTATGTTGCACGCTTTACCTCTCAACCCTGTCTTGAAAGACTGCTCCCGACATCAGGGATAACATAGCACCCAGGGATGCACCGACAGAAGCGTGTACCTTAGGTAGAAGAAATAAGGCGAGTTATAAAATAAAATTCTTTGTTTGCCGTCCGCTTGCTGGTAGGTTTTCAAAGAAAATTAAGAAAACAAACACAATGTTAACACTGTTACAATTACAGATATTACTTTTCCAAAAGAAACCAAATTACAAATCAGCTTATGTTAATACACTTGTGATTTTGTCTGTGTTTGTTCCCCCCCCACCACCACCACCTGCTGGTTGGCTGGCTGGTAAGTTTCAAAAAATCCAAGGACGGCTAACAAAGAGTTTCTTTAAATGGCCTAACATGAAAATATCAAAAAAGGAACAAATTAAAAGTAATACAACGTAACATAGCGTCAGACATTCAGCCATAGACGTTATGGATAAACAATCAGCAAAACATAATAATCTGCAGTTATTAAATGTCTGTTGAAAATTTTAATTACCTTTTCAATTCCTAGGTGATCCAGCAGAAGAAACTGTACCCTGACTATGTCTTCCACTGATATTATTGGAAAGGTTGTACCATATTCCCGACCAGTTAATGGATTAATGGATGACGGACCCCTACAGAAGTATTTACTAGTCATGAAGAGTCTTGTCTTTGGTATACATTATAGGGAACCCATGTATGATCTGGTGATTTACTGACATTGGGTAGGACTGTGTTTAATCATAGACTACTCTGAGGTCTAAGTTTTAAAGGGACAAAGTCGGCCATTTTACATGAATTTTTTTTTGACACAAGATACTATTTATATATATTTTTTGACATGTTGAAAGATGCTGAATGAATGAGTGGCCATGCATATATTCGACTCTGGTTTTAGACAAATTAAATGAAACCATCGCGAAAATAAAATTAATTGTCATGGCCATTAATTCATTTTCGCCATGGTTTCATTTGTCTAAAACTGGGGTCGAACATATGCATGGTCACCCATTCATTCAGTATCTTTCAACATGTCAAACAATATAAGTAGTATCTTGTATCAAACAAAATTAATGAAAAATAGCCAACTTTGTCCCTTTGACAAGTACTCAATGAATATTCTGAAGAAGAGGCAAGCAATTTCACACCATGCTTTTCGCATTGGTACAAATACTTTACTCTCAATCTCAACCGAAAAAAAACGTACTTACGTCGTTCCATGGCAACCACCTAGATTGTTTACACAAACCACAAAGAATTTTTCTGTATCTATTGCACAGCTAGAACCTATAAACTTTTCCCACCATCCTGGGTTCTTGTTGTCCTACAAAAGAATTAATCCAAAGCACAATAAAAACATCATGACATTAACCAAAATATATACAGAATGCGAAGCGTCCTGTCTAGTGCATCGAGCCTTGTCACAAATTAGTTTATGCTAGCGCATAAGGCGCGTATTCAGGTAAAGATTGCCACCCATCGAACTGCTGCAGTCAGAATTACTTTCTGGTTTCATGTTGCTAATCAAGTTATTTAATTATCACCAAAACAAGTTTCAGTATCGTCTGTGAACTTGCTGGGTACCTGGCTGATTTGCTGTCCAGTTTATTTTTAAGTTGCCTGTAAAATGAGTACGAAAGTACATCAGATAAATTTTACAAACATAATATAATATACTTACCTCGGTAGTTTTAGCATGTGAACGGAGTGATATCCCTGGGTGTATCAGAACTGTATTATCTTTATCCACGTTCAGTTGTCCCCAGGTTTCATACGCGATATCTAGTTCAGGAAGTACTCCGCCATTGTATTTTAAATGAAAAGGTTGTTTGTAATTGTACGTTTTCAGTCCAGATATAATCTGTTTATAGACTTGCCCTAGAGAATTACTGAGATATAAGATAGGCGACGATGAGTGACATCAGCTACACTGTGGTAAATTTCAACATGTATGTATGTATGTATGTATGTATGTATGTATGTATGTATGTATGTATGTGTGTGTGTGTGTATGTCTGTACATGTGTATGTATGTATGCATGTATGTATGTATGTATGTATATCAATCTGATTAAAATCAGATGTAGAGTACGGCGACGTCTTCTTATGCGTATGCGGTATTCTCTCGCTGTCGCCTCTGTAGTGAGAGGCGACAGCGAGAGAATACCGCGTACGCATAAGAAGACGTCGCCGTACTCTACATCTGATTTTAATCAGATTGGTGTGTATATGTGTGTATATGTATGTATGTATGTATGTATGTATGTATGTATGTATGTATGTATGTGTGTGTGCATGTG
Organism: Ptychodera flava; assembly: GCF_041260155.1. Taxonomy (NCBI): domain Eukaryota; kingdom Metazoa; phylum Hemichordata; class Enteropneusta; family Ptychoderidae; genus Ptychodera; species Ptychodera flava. Next base: position 12,110,999 of record NC_091943.1, on the reverse strand, counting down.
TATGTATGTATGTGCGTGCGTATGCGTATTTATGAGTGAGAACGTTGCTTATAGAACGTAAGAGGATTATTCTATGACATTTTGTCATTTCGTAAGCCAAGATGTTCACTGAATAGCACGCCAGCGAGGGCGCTAGATGCCTCATAGTTGCTTGCAAAATAGTGCTTAATTGAATACTCTCTGGCTGGTGCCAAACTGTAAAAGAGGTTTCAAGGCGAACATATACTTCAAGACTTAAGTGAACCACATGATGTAAAGTTAAGTTGAACGTTAAAACATAAAAGAATGGTCCATATTATTACTCATGACGTGCTCATATCAAAGTGCACAGCTAAATTGTACACTTTTACAATGGGAGAAAAGTTTTAATTAAAATGTAGAAATTTCACAAAATTTGTTTCCTTTCTTTGGTATTTATATGTAGAGTTATCTCATCATTGTTAAATATGGCACTCACAGAAGTTTATAGGTGGACTGTACTTCACGTTCACCAAACTGTGTACTTCTCTTTTCCAGTTCCATGCTGCAATAGATCTTCTCTGGTTTTGTGCCGGTTTAGGGGTGACGTAGTTAAATAGATGATGCTGGTTGATGTTTACGGCACATGATAAAAAGAAGGTCAAGACCTGAGTGTCAAAACTGCCTTGGAACAAACACGCCAAGTCAGGCTCGGGCACAACAGGGTCAAAGTTAGAATTCTTGCATACAAGCGCCGGCACGTTTAGGTTTGAATTTCTTGCATGTTTGCGAGATGTGAGCAAGATCGCACAGTAGATCCCTCAACATGCACCATGAGATGGATAAAGCGATAGAATCCACACATGCTCGGGGTTTTTCATTGCAGCTTCTCTCCGAACTGCAGCAAAGGCCTTGCGCCATGCACCTATTTAACCTCAAGGCCGGGGACTTATAGGCACAGCCTGTTGCTATGTCGTGACAATGACTCAGACTTTAAAATGTACAAAGGCATTAATGGTATCCAATCCATGCCAAAATTACTACTTTGATTTTACAATTTGACATGCAACTCCGTTTTCTATTTCACTACTAAACATGCTATTCCACTGCTCCGTATCCTCCCTATTCCATTTTCTATTTCACAATTCAACATGCTGTTCTGAATTTAATTTCACAACACAACATGCCATTCCGAATTCTATTTCACAATTCAACATACTGTTCTGAATTTCATTTGACAACACAACATGCCATTCCGAATTCTATTTCACAATTTAACATGCTGTTCTGAATTTCATTTCACAACACAACATGCCATTCCCAATTCTATTTCACAATTCAATATACTGTTCTGAAATTTTCACAAATTATTACATCCCATTCTTATGGAAATCCGGTCACGACATGCGACCTGCAACTTCAAAACTGCGACCTGCGTCCTGCGTGTTTGTCAAACTGCAACCTGCGACTTCCGGGTGCTCTGGCCTAGCTGCCACCTGCGAGTTTGAAACTGCGACCTGCGAGATCACGACCTGATCCATGATTTTCGGTGTTTATTGAGAGTATGAAAAGCAGTCACAAGTAATATCAGTGATAGGTTTAGCTCTGCATGGCAGGGCTGTGTGTTACCGGCGTTATACGGCCTCCCACCACATGTGGTGGGAAGCCGTATGGGCCTAACGCTGGTAACACACAGCCCTGCCATGCAGAGCTATGATAGGTTGTGTCATTTTGGAAAGAGATGAGCTTCGATGACACAGCTGTGTCGGCCTACATGTTGTTCGGTTGCTTTCAAAGTCCGGTTTCAAATTAAGGGACAATGCTCAACTGATCACCGATTTTCATGAATAAAATTTGTTTTGATAGGCCTACTTCAACAAGCATGTTGTTATATATGTTGTTTCCTGAAGTGGTGGCTATTTCACAGATCGAAATGACCTAGTTTAGGCCTAAAGAAGTATTCTTTGGATGTTGTACTTCGATTCGGTGACCATGCACCCCACCCAGCCCTAGACATTATTTATCTCGGAGTTTGTAAGTCGCAGATCGACTGTGGGCCTGCCTGCGAGATGTGACTGTGACTATGACGTACCAGCGACTCAATATAAATTAATAAAGGAAAATGAGGGCAACTCCACACATCGGCTCTACCAAGTTTGTTTAATATTACGATATGGTGAATAAAAGGATCATTGCATTTATTTTGTGCGGAACACATCCCTAGTTTCCATAGTCATGTGATCAGTCGCTCTCTTGTTTTGTATCCCCTCCTTGGTTGTGTGATGAAGTCATCTTCGTCCTCGAAGAGGGAAAGCCAGATTCGTTATAACCATACCAGCATCTCAGTTTGATGTACAATCGCGACTATCAAATTAACATGTGGGAAAACAAAACAATTCGAGCGACTGATGAAGGAACTGCACTCTGGTTCCGAAACACCGTCAAGACGAATCACTCTAACACATAACCGGTTCTTTTCCCGGGGACCCAGATCACATGACCAGGGTCAAAGCACTAAAGCACTATCGATTCACCGGTATCTCGCTATGTTTCTCCATATCATTAAACCAAAGTGATCGATTCAATATACCGCATCACTATCAAAGGTAGAAAACGATGTGTAAAGTTGCTCTCATTTTCTTATATACGCAGGTCGCTGTTGTGAAGTCGCAAGTTACACCTAGGTCTAAATGCCGAAGTCGCAGGTCGCATGTTTCAAACTTGCAGGACGCAGGTCGCAGTTTTGAAGTCGCAGGTCGCATGTCGCATGTCGTGACCGGATTTCCATACATTCTAGATCTAGATCACTAGATCTGCCGCCGCGAGTCTGCGGAGCATACTGCAGGGCAGTGTTACTGGCTATCGAACAAGATTCACAATGGCGGACGCGAAATGATCCCCTTGCACAGAGAGAGAAATGCGAACTTTGCATAAGTCTAAAACGCACCTTAGCACACTGTATATCTAAACAAGATGAGCGTGCTCGAAAACTAGGATCGATCACGATTTTAAATTAAAAATCGGCTGTTTTTAGAAAAGAAACTGCGCGCTGCAATCAGCGGTTTTGTCTATGGTGCACGGCACAGGCCTGTGGTGCACGGTGGGTAGCTGTGGGTGCATAGCTGTGGTGTTTTCAGACGGGATCTCTCCAATGCGCATGAACACAAGAAAGTTCCAACGACTTTAAATATTAACCCATTTCCGTGTAGGATTTATGTGTTGAGAAGACAGAACACACAAATTGAACTAGTATGTAGTTGAACTTAGGCATATGTGTCGTCTCAAGGGCTATATGCAGCCCCTCAAATCCGTCAGCCACCCCTAAAAATATTGGTACAGTCCAGTAGGTTCTTCCGATCCGACGCGTGGCAGCATCCATACTTGACAAGGTCCCTGATTTTAACCCTGCCACCACAGCCATGGGAAAGTGCGTTACGCCCGACAGCACCCTTGTCGCAACTTTGTTCGCCGATCTTTCGAAAAGTTTCCATCCAAATTACAAATTGCCAACACTCATCAACAACTTGGTTATTAGGGACTCACCACGACCAGAAATCCGCTTAAAATTCACTGAAATGTCGGCTTTTTTCTAGCTTCAAACGACATGACTACCCGGAGACCGCCATATTGCTGAGGTAAAACTGTTGTTCAAGGCTCTCTGCAGAACGTCACTACAGTGACGTAGCGGTGACCTCTATAAGGTAAAACTGTTCTTCACGGCTCTCTGCAGAACGTACGTCATTACAGTGACGTAGCGGTGACCTCTAAACTTATAAAAACAAACTGTCATTCATGGTGTGATATCGATGACCATCGTTCATCCTAACCTTTTGTTGGTCCTCATCTAAATGCGGCATCGCCACCAAAACGACCAGAGCGTCAGGGCCTATATATATATATATATATATATATTATATATATATATATATATATATATATATATATATATATATATATATATATATATATATATATATATATACACAAAATGTATACAATGTGCCCTCCCGGTTATCACCATAATGGCTTTATGGCAACCTCTGAACTTGGGCACAGAGAGTACGGTTATATATATATATATATATATATATATATATATATATATATATATATATATATATATATATATATATATATATATATATATATATATATATATATATATATATATATATATATATATTACAGTCGGTGTGCGAAATTAAGAGAAAATAGCTTCAGGTCATAAGGACCTGCACCGAGCCAAAGCTTCAGGTCCTTACAGAAAACTGCCGGTCCTCAATAAATGCAGTTGTTAACGACCTGTATTACCATTAAAGTAAAGGCTCGAAATTAACTTTTTTCCCTGGTAGTCCCATTGGGCTACCATTTTCTGAAGTTGATAGCCCAGTGACAAGGTCTGGTAGCCCATGCATGAATGAAGAGTTGTTTGTAAAGGATATCTTTATTTATATCTAGACTATGAAAGATTTATTTTGCATGATTCTAGTCATTTGACATGAATACCTGCAGATCATAGCCTTAGGAGAACGGTATAGCATGTGTAGTGGACAACGGTGACGCCTCAAAGTTAGACGACCTATTCACACATGCAAATTTTGATGTTCGCCATGACAACGACTTTCCACTCAGCACGTGTAAATATAACATGACTAAAATAGATAAGCTATGAATTTCAGGATGAAAACTTGGTACAGTCATGTTCCTAATACTTTCGTGGCAATTTTGGCTATATTTCTACACCATAGTACACTATCATGGGATGATCTCGTACACTTCGGAAAGCGTAATTTGTGGATGGCCCGACAGCTTTTACTTTGCAGTTTGAATAATTTTGTGTTTAATTGTGATTGATACATTGTGATTAAATAACTATGAAAATAAATTTTCATTGGCAATCATTTCCCGAGCCTGTCATCCAAGTACATCAGTTAACATAATGACACTTTATTGAAAGTTTGTCACTACAAATTCGACTGCTCTGTCGCCTTTTAATTTTCATAACTGGGTTGACTGTATGAGCGTCGGTCGTCTCACAGCGACCAAAATCATGTCGCTCACTAAGTAATATCATGTCCCAGGCTTCGGTAGTCCGCGTGGGCTACTATTTCATGGGTTTTGGTAGCCCAAAAGAAAAGTTGGTAGTCTGTGGACGCGGGACTACCGCTAATTTCGAGCCCTGAAAGTTAACACTCTCTCCACAAGTACTATGCTTTTGAATGTTGTAATCTTCAATTTTTCATGTCCTTTTATCAATAGAGTCAGCAAGTATTCACTCCAAAAGACTATTGTTTACATAGCTTGCAGAATAGTGTAAGTGAATAATCATGAATCATTCATCTACATTATCTGGAATCTGAAAAAGATCACAGCCCTCATCTTCTTCAATGCCATGCGCATGCATTTATCAATGTTTTCCACCATTGGGGGACTATGGGATTAACAGGAGAATTTGACATTTTTTCTAGCTATGTCTAATCCCCTACTCTCGGACCATAAAATGATGTCAAACACCTAGGGGCCGGGAATACAGGCTCATGCACTGACTACATGTGGATGATGAAAGCGAGACAGTTTGACTCTCACGACTTTCTATGGGGATGATGCTCTCTACATTACTGTGTACAATTGTATTGTGATTTGAAAATGGTAGGCGAGCTGAAAATCAATTCTGAAATTAGCCAACGCGAGTGGTAGAAGAGTGAGTGAATAGCTTTATTAGTACCGTGAAGACAGTCATGAGTAAGGGGAGTGTATGAATAAATTTTGTATGCAAACATTGATCGCTACGTCTTTTTTATTGTAATGTAAAACAGAAGGGAGAAAATACTTGGTATGTGTTTTGATATGACGTGTGGATTACTTTCAAAATTTTTCAAATATAAATATGCTTAAATGTGGCCTCTCTTGCATTCATGAAGAAAGAGATGAAGTTATACTTTTATCAAAAGGACAAGTATCGTGACTTTTTCTAGATTGTTTTTTTCATACAAGTCTTTTCATTATATAGTATACGGTATACATATTAGATAAATTGACATTGAGACAAAAATCTACCACGAGAACAGTGCTGTCGACTAAACATATTTGGTTTTGAACATGGAGGTATTTTTTTAGCTCCATGGTTTTGAACTACGCCAGATATAAGGACTAGATGTTACATGACAGCCCAATTGTGCTACCTGCAGTCGACAGTCAAGTTCACGTTTCGCAGCGGCTGCGTTTGTTTGTGGACAACTAAAACATCTATGCTCGCTCGTTGGTCCGTTAACCATAGTTCACAAGGCCGACTGTTACCACAAAATATCGATGACAATTGTACATTTTATAAAACAAGGCAGCCTTATCATAACAGTTTTGTCGAGTTGCACGATCCGTCGTGTATACTCTCTCTCTGAGGCCGGGAGTAGGGCTTCAAATTGTTTCGATGTATATCGTTTTATGACTAAATGTAGCAAAAAATTGCGTTTTTAAGATTTTACGGTATTATTAACTGACGTTTCGCGATGGTTTATCGAGTGTCTGTCAAACTTTTCAGAGTCATTTTAATAACTTAAAGCTTTCAGGGGCGATGACACCCAGCAATCGCTCAGGCAAAACTTTTCGATCAGAAATCATGCATTCATTTCCGCGAGTGGCGACGTGGGCCATTCATGTTGTCTGCAATTTCTATACACTTGATTTTGATAGCAAAATGAGAGCGGCGTTTGTCATACGTATTTTTCCAACGAAATCTTGCTGCAACTCCTCTATTAACCGTTTATGTTTTGAACACATCTATTGAAAATCAAAGCATAGGAAACGGAGTCAGTTTAGGGCTGTATTAGGCCTATAAATTCCAAAAAGTTGAAGTGTAGAACTAGTGAAGTCGTCATATAAAACACCGATATGCTAACATTACCAGGGTTACACTCACTGGACGAGTATTATTATAATATTGTATCGCATTGTTGCACCAAAATCAATCCATTCCATTGCTAGAATCTGCATGCACGGACGTAATTTATACTGATCTGAATATAATTAGCTGCACCGTGCTTTGCGCGCCGATCGCAGGGATTAGACTATAATAGTAAATGTAAAATGTCGCAAAACAAGAATTACTATGTTGCGACATTGTCAACCCCCCTGTCTGGCGTACCATAGCGATCGAATTCCCCACTACCAGGACACGAAGTGCGATCAACTCTGTTGCCCCGCACTCCCTCGGTGGAAAACATTGATATAGATGCATGACATTCAAGTCTGAATCACATGATTCAGAGCCAGTCATCATCTGCATCTGTTACATGTCTTGACGGAGAAATATTCATTACATGTATTTATTCAAAATTCCAGTCGGTCATATGGACCGACATGTTGCTAAAAACTTTCGGCCCGACGAGAAATCTGTCGGTCTCGGACCGTCGGACCGACGTTAATTTCGCACACTGTAATAATTTACAGTGCTCGATGCTATTGGAAGAGCGTTATAAATAGTAACAAAATACAACACAAATTACTTGAAGTACAAAGTAATCAATCTTAAGTAAGACAGTAATTTATGTTATCATATATATATATATATATATATATATATATATATATATATATATATATATATATATATAATATATATATATATATATATATATATATATATATATATATGATAACATAAATTACTATATATGAATTTATATATATAATATGAATATATATATTCATATTATATATATATATATATAGAGAGAGAGAGAGAGAGAGAGAGAGAGAGAGAGAGAGAGAGAGAGAGAGCCAGCCAGATACCTAGATAAAAAATTATAAAATCTGATGAAGACATGTTTTTTCACAGGCCAAATCATTTGTGATGATTTTTTCCTGTTATGATCAACAGTTAATTATGACTATTAATGAATTATTAATATGAATGTTACAGAATAATTTAACTTTTTTTTCTACAAACAATGGCGTCTATTTTGTGTAAATACCTTCTGGAAACCCCATTGTTTTATAATTATGATTGTTAACAAAATTTTGATTATGATATACACATTGTAATCTGCTTATGTAAACAACCCTCTGAAAACCCTTGTTCAGTTCATAATGCAAAAATATACAAGTGACACCATTACTCGTGTTCAGTCTTTGGCGAGAGTTACAGTTTATACACTAAGTAGTAACGTTCGCCATAGGTGATGGTGTCACTTGTATATTTTTGCATACATTATGAACCAAATAAGGGTTTCCAGAGTTGTTTATGTAATCAGATTACAATGTGTAATATATGACTTTATAAATCATAATCATAATTTATTGATAATCATAATTATAACAATAATGGGGTTTCCAGAAGATATTTACACAAAATAGACGACATTGTTCGTAACATTCATATGAATAATTATTGATATTCATAATAAATGTTTGATTATAACAGTAAAAATCAACGAAAATAATGTCTAATTGGCCTGTGGTTTTTTCCTGATAAAGTATCAATATCCTGGCATCTCCATTGTAATTTGATGTTGGATTTTCACTCCAGTGATTATTTGTTCAAGTCAAAAAGGCTTCTTTGAAAGTTCAAAGGTCAAATGAGAAAGCGTCAGTTAGCATTTTGCATGGTCAACAATTTTTTGATTAATTTTGGAATCTTACTGGAATGTTTTATAGAATTCCAATTATTTTCTTAGCGCTTTGTATGATTGCTACGGCGTGTTTTTGGTAAAGAGAGTAAAGTGACTATTATAGGGAACAATGTATCATCTGGTGATTTCCTGACGTTGAGAAAGACTGCGTTTTCTCATAGACTAACTTACTCTTAGGTCCATAGTTTAACAGGGACTTAATTCATATTCTGAAGAAGAGGCTCACAATTTCACAAGGTACTTTTTGCGTTGGTACAAATACTTTTGTCTCAAACTCAACCGAAAAACGTACTAAGGTCGTTCCATGGCAACCGCCTAAATTGTTTATACAAACCTTAAAGAATTTTTCTGTATCTATTGCACAGCCAGAACCTATAAACTTTTCCCACCATCCTGGGTTCTTTTTGTCCTACAAAAGAATCCAGCACAAAAATACCACCAAAACATTTATTGTTTGGGTCTTACGAGACATTAACCATAATAAAGAATGCAAAATGTCCTTTAGTTCCTTAACCCTTGTCACAAATTAGTTTATGCCAATATGATAATATTCAGCTACAGATTGCGACCAATCAAACTGGTGCAGCCAGAATTATTGTCTAGTTTCATGTTGCTAATATATTCAAGTTCAAAACAAGTTTCAATATCGTCTGTGAACTTGCTGGGTACCTGGTCGATTTGCTGCCCAGTTTACGAAAGTAAATCAGATAAATTCTACAAGAAGTATAAAATACTCACCTTAGTAGTTTTAGTGTGTGAACTGAGGGAACGTTCAGATTCCCCAGGTTTCATACGCGATGTCTAGTTCAGGAAGTAGTCCGCCGTTGTATTTTAAATGAAAAGGTTGTTTGTAATTGTAGATTTTCAGTCCGGATATAATCTGCTTATAGACTAGCCCTAAAGAATTACTGAGATATAGGATAGGCGACGATGAGTGACATCAACCGCCATTGTGGTAACTTTTTCAAGTGTATGTATGTATGTGTGTATGTATGTATGTATGTATGTATGTATGTATGTATGTATGTGTGTGCGTGCGTATGCGTATACATTTAGGGTAAGCCTAATTCACGTGCCGCGTGCCAGAAGTAGATGCATTTTCACTCCAATTTAATTCATTGATTCAATTTCATGAATAAATCAACATTCGGGCTTCAACACCGCCTTGTAAATGCATGAACTGGGGACCAGAAAATGACCAGCGAATTCTGTGCATATGCAGAAAAGGACTCGAGAGAAATTATAGGAAGGGAGGGCCAGTATTTTTCAGAATCAAACTGCGCGTAAATTTGTAACATTAAAACTTGATGAATCAAAATTCTGAACATTGATTTTGTAGACCATATGGTAAGGTTGCCAAAGGCGGGAAAATAGAGAAAAACTACAATTATCGGCCAATAGTATTTCACTTTGTCTTTTCGGCATCGACTTTGAGTGTGAATTGCTTCCGACCTAGCGATCACGTGAACGGATAGCGTATCCCGTATGTCTCCATCTGTAGCCAACTTTTATACCTACACGCTGTGTTATTACCGTAACATTTGTTGTTCCGCATTACTTCAATTTACTTTCTGGTAATGAAAACAATGACTGATACCCTTTCCCAAATATCACTGTGATTCACCATCAGTTTGTCACAAAGATCACGGTTTTGCGACAAAGTGCACAATTGTGCCGCTCTTTAGATGCCAATAAGTTTGAATACAATGAGAACACGTCCAGTCGCAAACTTCTCAGCTCTGCGACAACTCGGCTCCAAGACGAAGTCGGCCTCTCTGTGTGTAGAAGTGTCGAAATTGATCAAACTCTAAAGACCTTATTCCATCTAATTAATTTCTATCCCCGACTTTTGTGAGTTTGGCGTAACAAAGTTAGTGTTGAGATGGGTATGGGGTTGTTCACAGTTTAGGCCTACGTGACTGTTCTCTAATTAATATGCAAAATAAATATTTGTCCGCATTTTTAGATTACGCTTTTGAAAATTACGCATGTAAAAATGACGAAAACACATCTTTGTACACGACTACTAGTGTAACAATGAATACTAAGGCTGCGTTCACAAAAAACGGTTGGGGGGGGGGCTGGAGGAATTCAGGGGGTATTCGAAAATTTTGGGGGTAGTGGAGGGGGGATTTGAAAATTTTACTCTACCTGTAGGGGGGACTTTTTGGGTCCCTTTTGAGTTTCACATTTTCCAATTCCAAGTTTTTGTAGGTAATTCAATGAAAAATGAATACCATTTTTTATGCCATCAAAATGTTGTAATGTTAGTAATAATTTAACAAAATCTAGAACCATTTTGTCACATTTCATGACTTTTATCTCGAAAAAATCTAAACGTGTGATTTGTCGTAAAAAACAAACTTGAGCCTTGTAACAGGGCAGAAGCTGCAACTGTTAATGATTTCTGCAATATTTCTATGCAATATAACAACTACAGTTTCTTGCTATCTACCTACAGCATGCTCAAACACACAATATTTAGTTTGTTGACAAAGCCTGTATATATAAATATAAATATGTATTTGGTGATAATTTAATTGGAGTCCAGACTGACAGTCAGTTGTCAGTGATATAAATGCATGGTACACATACACAGGCTGTGATAGCAAGCTGAATACTGGACAATTCAACATGCTGTAGGGAGTAGAACAAGAACGCAGTTGTAAAACTGAACAAAAATATTGCCGAAATTATCAAAGTTAATACAGCTACTGCATACGGTAGTGTCACTACCAGATACTACCCTGCTACTGCAGTCACTGTCACTGCATACCTGAACAGTGACAGAGACAGCTCTGACTCTGATGTACATGGTAGTTTAAGAAGAGTTTTGGTCAAATGACACTCATGACAGTGAAACTCACTTGTACACAAGATCAGACCAGAGAGAAACACATGGAAGGAAACATAGAAATGTTTGAATTCTGGCATATGAGAATAATCAAATATTAAAGAAAAAAGATGGGGTCACCATTCTTGATTTTCTAAATTTTCACACTCTTATTATAAAATGATACAGAAGTAAAACTTTGAATAGCAAAGACTAAAAGAAAAAATATGTGACCAAATGGAATTATTTATATTTTAACCAAATTTGCAATTATCACACCCGAATTTTCAGAGATTAAAACATTTATTTGATGGAATATTTTAACCTTCCGGTATTGTCAATTTTGAGAAGTATCTAATTTATATAGGTCTTGTAGTTTTGAAACAATATTTTGGTAGGTCACTGTGCATTACGGCAATTAGCCAGAATTCACAATTTTCCTACTCTGTCATGATTGCATTTTGTGTGCTCTTCAATAGGAGCAATCGACCTGGCCAGAGTTGGATTAACTCAAGTTGGCTTTTAGACCAATAAATCTAAAAAATTCACTGATGCATTTAAAGAACTTGCCTTGGGAATATGACTATACAAAGTGCTAATACAGGTAGTGTTGAACACCTGTTAGCAGAACGGCGCAATACATGTTTATTTTTTCTGCGCTCACATCCTGTACAAATATGCAGGCCTGTTGGATAGTTGGGGGGACTTGAAAAATTTTGACCATATAGAGGGGGGGGGGCATTTGAAATTTTTTTAGGGGACTTAGGGGGGGATCTGAAAAAAAATAAGATTTCAATCGAGATTCCTCCAGCCCCCCCCCCCTAATCGTTATTTGTGAACGCAGCCTAAAGGCATATTCACGACTCAGAGTACAAGCTGCTAAAATGGCCATGTAAGCAACATTGATAAAATTTGTCCGCATTTCAAGCTGCGAGTCCGATGTCGCGCGCGTACAGCTATATTTAGTAAAAAACCTGTAATCGTGAATAGCGCTATTGTGGTGTTGCCTGAATATACTCTGGGCATGTATAAACTAACGCAATTCCTAGATTCCGTTGTGTGATTGTGTCAGATTTCGTCGAATACGCTTTTTAATTAGGCCCTCCCTCCCTCCGTATAATTTCTCACGAGTCCCTGGCACACGGCACGTGGCACGTGAATTCGGAGTGGGGTGGGAGACGTCAAGTTCAAGTTACGTTTTTTGCTCACGTGTTCACACACGTGAGCATATGTCGTAGCGATGTCTGTCTGTCTGTCTGTCTGTTGGTCCGATATCCTAAAAACGGCTGATCTGATCAAAATCAAATCTGGTACATAGATTCAGTTAGCAAAGGGCAAGAACTAATAAGTTTTTGATGGGTGTGGCTTGCATACTTTTGCTCATTTGCATAATTAATGGTTTTAGAAAAAGAGTATATACATTAAAAACGATTGCACACAATTTGATGAGATTTGCTACAAATGTTGATCACACCAAGACAAGATATATCAGCAGTGGGAACCATTAAGGGGTGACATGAAAGATAGTTGCTAATTTGCATATTTAATGAACTTTCCTAATTAGGGATATATATCTGATTTGACTTGATCAAATTGACTAAACTTGGTATGTATATTGAAGATACTATGATTCAACATTATTGAAAGTTATTAAGCATTTTAACTTCACATAATTCCAAATTTACATATTTAATGAACTTTGCGAATTAGGGATATATATTTGAATTGACTGGACCCAAGCTGATGCTACTTTGATACAACGTTCTTGAAAGTCATTCAATTTTTTTCCTTAGTCAATTCCGAATTTGCATATTTAATAAACTTTCCTAATTAGGGATATTAATCTGTGATATAACATTATTGAAAGTCAAAAGACATTTTTACGTCACCCAATTCCTAATTTGCATATTAAATGAATTTTAATAATGAGGGTTATATATCTGAATTGGCTTGATCAAAGTTGATGAAACTTGCTATGTACATTAAAGATACTATGATACAATATTATTGAAAGTCACTATGCATTTTTTTCTTCAGCCATTTCCTAGTTTGCATTTTCAATGATCTTTTCTAATTACTGGCCCTTGGGGCCATGTAACGCCCGGAACACACAGCACGGTACGCAGGGTGGACAAATTAGATGTCAAACCATATCAGCCACATCTGTAAGAATGGATTTTATGCACTGCCTAAAATTGGCAAGATCCGTCAATTGTTGGACAAACCCACCACTGAAAAGATGCATTAGTCACTTTTCAATTGGATTGATTACTGCAACAGTCTTTTGTATAGTGTTGGGAAATTTCAGCTCGGATGCCTTCAATCACTTCAGAATGCTGCAGCTCGCCTTGTCTCGCGGACTCGAAACTTCGATCATGTCACACCTGTACTCATAGATCTACACTGGCTGGCTGATCTACATTGAAGTAAAAATATGAAGAAAAGCAATGAACTAGCATGGCGGCATCACAATGAAAACCTATTCGCTTAAGGTTATCGTTAAGGTTAGGAACTGGTCAGGTTCTTTGGCTGGGGGTGAGGGAAACACACAGCATCGTACGCAGGGCTAATGTTCTCGCAATAGTGACTAGTAAAATACAATAGAACAGCCCACAGCCGAGCCAATATCATACATCATTTTAGTCCCATTTTCGTAATTAAGGTGATATATCAAGAACTAATGACTCAAGGTTGATGAAACTTGGTACAAATGTTGGTATACCAGAGCTGTAATAGTGTGCAAATACTTTTTTTGCAGTATCATGACAATTAATTGCTTATTTGTATATTTTTTTAATATGGTAGTGAACGACTAGTACAACTACCATGGCGCACTCCATGCTTGTGTTACATATATATTTCACTACAGATATGGCACAAACAAGGATAGGGCTATTTCAAAATGCCATCACATTTCTATATCCAATGTGCACAAATAAATATGTGCCACAATTTTTTGAAAAGACTTTTGAAAATAACAAGTACAAGGATGATATCTGAGTATAGATGATAAAAAAATAACAATACTTCAAAGTTCAAAATGTGAACTGCTACAATCACCAGATGCACCACAGCAGTCACAGCTAAAGTTGTTCACACCACCCTACACTTACTGCACTACCGGTAACAAACTATAACAGCTACCACTCCATATCACCTAGCAGTAGACTAACTTGCAAGAAGGTGACGGTTCATGGAATAATAAGAGTTTTGTCAACAGATATAAATAAACGGGGTTTACATGTAATATATAATTTTGTTTATTTCCTAAAAGATGTCATGACACCTGATTCCAATATTTACAAAAAACTGAAAATTATCATTCGCACTGACTTTTAACTGAAGTTAATAAACATAGCTGTCACTTGGAAAATTACATTGATAGATGACATGTAGATTGAAGAAACTGTGATAGCATAACTTTGAACAGAATCGTTTTCTCTATAGCAAGCAATTTAAAGATTTACCCTTGAAAAGAAAGCTTACTTTTTCATTTGGAAATCAAAGGAAGTAAACATGATATGAATGGCATTATCTGTTACACTTGTAGTTCTGTTCTTGCCATTATATAGTAGTTGCTATGGTGACACTTGTATGATAGGTTTCGCTCCAACTACCAAATCGTATCACTGTCACTGTAGTCTGTCAGGAAATGTTTTTGTTCCTTCACTGCCATATGACAGTATTTATGTCTGTAACAGTTTGATTATGTCACAGAGAGGCTATGACTGGTTAACTGTAACAGTCAAGAAATCCATGACTGTCATAAACAGAGCATAAATCTTATAGTAATTCGACAGTTCAGAGTGTCTTGAAGTCCTGGACTGAGAGTCCTGTCAGATTTTGTAAAGCACAAAATAGGATGAAATATTTGAATTTTAATGATAGCAACTAAGTTATAAGAACAGTGTTGAACAAAATAAAATACAAATTTGAGTGTGACAAACATGAACCTCAATGTATAGAAAGGTGCATGTAATACACAACATACCAAATATGGATAACAATAACATCCCGATATTCATAAATTCTTGAAATATTGAAAATATACTGGAAAACTTTGTCTATCAGTTCAAAAGAAAAGATTCAAATTGTTTGTTTACATTACTATACAGGAATGGTCTACAAAAGAGATTGTGCGTAAAAACTTTAAGAGTTAACATTAAAGGTTCAAAACCAAAATGGCAACTTACATGACTGTTCGTTGGATTGTTCATTTGAAAAAAAAAGAATCATTGTCTGAAACAAACCAAAATTATGACAAAAGAGGAACATGCCATTAATGTCATTTCTATGCTTCAACTTCCTCACTTCTCAATGTCAACATTATACAGAAGCTACAGAAGCTGTTTTCTAAGATTGTTTCTGATTGGACAACTACAGATAAAAGTTTGTTTAAGACTTAGTCAAGCCAATCAAAAGTTTGCTTAGTCTAAATACAGAGATGATTTCTGGATCTGTAAAAACTGCGCTATAAAACTATTTACCTTTATTTTTGCAGAAAAAAAACTTGGGAAGCTTGGTAAATTTTTTGTGACGTGGAATGTACAAAGTTACGGAATTGTTCATTTCGGCATATAAACAAAGGTGTATCAAATTTCCTCTTGTATAATTGGAAGCCTGCTCATACATTGTAAACATTTACCTATTATTTGCATATAAATGAGCCTTAGGGCACCTCCATATTAGGTAGTCCTCATTAATATTCATATTAAAAGGTCATATGTCTTACAGCCCCTGTGTTTAATCAAGCTCTGTCTGATTAAGTTATTCAGATGATACACATTGTACAGTTAAAACCGTTGCATTTATTGTGTTGTGTGAAACAGCGGAAAGTCCAAGTTTACTCCATCTTGATACTATGTGAATGTCTGTGAGGAAAACACACATTTTGAGCACTTTTTAAATTTTGTACTGGGGCTAAGGCACACAGACCAGTGATTTGAGAACTTTGGTAAAGTTTTCCCTGTTCAACAACATGCTTTTCTTTGGCTTTCTGTGACAAATCATTACAAACAGATTCGAGTTACTGTAATATTTGCCTGAGTTCTGGCCTGACCGAAAATCCTGCTCTTATTCATGTGTATGTTCTCAAAAAAGCCAATGATGCCTCAGTTACGGGGGCCTTTCAACAGATAGAAATCATCTTTCTCCTTCCATTGATTCCACACGCCGCCATCACCCATGACGCTTGCATCTGCTGCTTGCGACTGGAACTGCAGTACTCGCAACCTTTCATCCTCTTCCAAGACCCCAATATTTTCACTGTTGAAACTCTCATCCTCTTCCAAGACTCTCCCCTCCTCATCGCTGGGCCTTTGTATCACTGGAGGACTGTGCGGTCCTTTTAGGTAGTATGTATTGTCATTGTCCTTGGATTTCCACTCCTCCCAAACACTTTTCTTCTCTGTTTTCAATTTCTTATCTCTCGTCAATCCTGTTTCCTTCAAGTCAGTTTCCAGATGTCCCTGCCAATGGGGAGAGTTCCGAGTTATTAGAATTTCACACTGACATATGCAAGTGGTACATGAACACCCTTTGATTCAATAGATAATAATTTTGGAAAATCTGTATCAGTGCCTCTACTTTCTCGTTATAAAAGAGCTGTTTGGTGCATGAGAGTCACATAATGTTGGCTTACTGGGATTCACTCTATGCAAAAGTGGCTCAGGTGGCAAAAATAGCAAAGTCAGTTTTGTGAACTGTAACAACGTCTACAAAAATTAACCCTTGAAATCCCATTTTCTGGTGTAGAGCTCATATTTGCCAAAGGGAATAATGTGGCACGTCAAACATTTGGTTAAAGGGTCAAAGTTAAGTTAGAAATATTGCAGTTTTCAGGTCAAACGCTACTCACTGTATGACCAACCTTGGAGAAATAATATTAATCAAGAAAATGGTCACCTTGACAGCGGCTCCAACATTACTCAGATCCAGGAGGAATGTGTCATGACCATAAATGGAATTGATTTCATAGTAAGTGACAGCTTCATTGCCTGCAAAGAAATATCAAAAACTTGGAATGCAAAGCACCGTTTTTTCAGCAAAACAAAACGTGTGTACAATATGAACTGAAAAATTTACAAAACTGACAAAGAAACTAAAGCAACATAGAACACAGCATAAGAATACTGGTGGATTCATACAGAACTATAAATGCAACATGAAGAAACATTTGAGTTTATTTGGGGTCCAAGCCTTGCGGCTTGGGCCCCTATTGGTTTTACTGGAGTTCAATATTCTTCTTCTTCTTCCTCATCTTCTTCTTCTACTGTCACTTTTTTGTCACTCTTGATCTCAGAAACAGCTTTACATAAACTTCTCAAACTTGGAGAGCTTATAGGTACTTATGGGTACTCGTGCATATTATCCTTAAAATTTTGATTGGTCATGTGACCTGGCGGCCATATTGGATTTTCCGAAAACCTAAAAATGGCTTTTCCTGCTGACCTAGGGGTCTAGTCAATTTGAAATTTTTTATATAGCAAGCATGACCTAAGGTCTTAAGAATTGGCAAATAAAATTGCATGCGGTCACATGACCTTGGCCGCCATATTGGATTTTCGAAAAATATCATTTTAATCTTTAAAATCTTCTTCTCCAGAACCAACACACTGATTGAGCTGAAATTTTGCTCATGTCATCCTTAGAGTGATCTCTTTCAAGTTTGCGAAAGACGTTTGGATCAGTAACGTCATTTGGCCGCCATATTGGATTCTCGAAAAATACCTATTTAATCTTCAAAATCTTCATCTCAACAACTAACAAACTGATTGAGCTGAAATTTTACTCATGTCATCCTTAGAGTGATCTCTTTCAAGTTTGCGAAAGACGTTTGGATCGGTCACGTGATTTGGCCGCCATATTGGATTCTCGAAAAATACCGATTTAATCTTCAAAAATCTTCTTCTCCAGAACTAACACACTGATTGAGCTGAAATTTTACTCATGTCATCCTTAGAGTGGTCTCTTTCAAGGTTGCGAAAGACATTTGGATCGGTCACGTGATTTGGCCGCCATATTGGATTTTCGAAAAATACCAATTTAATCTTTAAAAATCTTCTTCTCCAGAAGTAAAACACCAGTTGAGCTGAAATTTTACTCATGTCATCCTTAGGCTGATCTCTTTCAAGTTTGTAAAAGACATTTGGATCGGTCACGTGATTAACCGCTTGGGCCCCGCCAACGCTGCTTGCAGCTTTAATTTTTGTTTATAGCTTTAAGAAGGTAAAACACATTAACCTATTCGTCCAAATTTCCTGTTTACAGGTCTACAATTACATCATTGATAAAAATGAGTTTGGGCAAAACCATTGTGACAAATGGGTTAAATTACCATGAGGGACTAGCTCACCTGTTTCCTTCAGGATGTCAGCCAACTCTCTTTGCTGCCAGACTGGATATAAAATGTCTGTCTGTACTCCCAGTATCATGATTGGACACTTTATCCTGGAAAGTCCAGCATGCATAGAGGAAAACCCCTCTGCCATATCAAACATGTCCACTGCCTGATGGAAATAAAATTAAGATGGAGAGAGACAATAGTGAACATGAGTAGACACATAGACAGCATTTTACATTCACTGCTTAGATAAAATGGGAAATTGTTAGGGTATGGGTCAAGGCTAAAATGCTTAGTTAAAGGGGAGGGTCATTTATCAGCTTTATCTAAAAGTAAATTAACCAACTTCATAAATATTTCAATGGAAAACAAATTAAGGGCCAACACCATATAACTACCAAATGTCAACAAGTACTACTGCAACAGCCAGGGATTGAGACAGTGCCTCTTTAAAGATGCCTCCAGGGAAAATTAAAGTTGCAGGTCATTTATTAACTAATACAAAATGATGCGTTTTAGCTTGCAATAGGTAGGGATAATTTGATATTGACCTTAAGTTCTCTAACATGAAAAGATCTCGCTGTGATGCAACATGGAAATGTTAGCCACTTTTGTTATGCAAATAAGTTCACCTGTGGATGTTGCATACACCTTTCCTATAGCACCATGCAACACTTCTTGAAGTGTACAAACTCTTCCTATTCATAGTAATTCTTACCTTTGAAATGTACAGCAGTGAGTTTGGGTCGTACTTTTCAGCAAAACTTTCTCCCTGATAATCCAGGTAGCTTTCAATCAAGAAGTACGGACACAAACTTGGGTTCTCCCCGGAATCAATCTTCTTCCTCCCGAATCTGTGTTCCCATTCAGGGCCACTCCGAAAACCTATTGTTGCAATCTCTCTGCAGAAATAGAAGATGCCTTGTTAGCCGATAACTTCTCACGATGTGGGTACAGTCTGAAATTCTACTACCTAATATTAGCTGTTTTATTTACAACAAAACTACTGTCAATGACATTTTCGAACATATTCTCAATTACGACGCATGTGGAAAAAGCAGATATTTGCAGTTAGATGCATGCCAAAACTGGAACTTTTACACCATATCTCCACTTGAAATCCTCCACTACATGCACTTGTACCTTAAATGCTTGCACTATAGTGAATTACATGTACTATTTATACTGTTTGGTGGAGGGACTGTGTACTTAGTGCCTGGAAACTCCGATGAGATCGCTATACCTGCTCATGACAAGTTTGGTGGTGAAATTTTGTGGCAAGTAACATATTGTAGTAGCCATGGAGTTTAAAGGTTACTGACAAAACTTTTCATCGTAAGTTTCAGAGTAAACCTGATGAAAGATGATTTGTTAAACTACGATGACACTGACTGACCTTGCTAATTTCATGCCCATTTTAGGATAGGTGCCTTTGTAATAATGGCCTTTGTTCCAGTTGGGATCTGTCATGATGCAACGTCTTTGTAAATACCGCAGTGCGATGGAGGACGGGTGTGAACGCGCTGCTCCTGATATGGAAATTACCCTGAAGGACAGAAAACAAAAGTGGCAAAAAAGTGAACAATGCTACACTCAGTGCATTTTTGTCCATGAAACTTCAGCCCTTTCAAAGCCTAACTATACTTGGGAGTATCGTTTTCTGTGTCACAGTTGGAGTCAAATTACAGAATGTCAACTAGCAAGGAATCTATAGTGACCTTACAAATGCAAGACTATAGTCTGGTCAACACTCAAGTCTGTCCCTCCCTCCCACTGAAGAGGTATCTTTTAAACATAAATTACAATTATTAACCTTTATATCTAAAGGTTTCGTGGTATTCGTAAAGCTCCTTTTGCTCAAACATTTGTTGTATTTCTCCAGTATTTTTGTTCTGTTTTGTGTTCTACTCCAAAACGATCAAGATGAAGTACGTTGACAGTATTGTCATTCAGCCTGTGTTCATAGTATGTCAAGTGTTCTCATTGAACACTGGACTTAAATCTGGATTTAAAATCATTTCCAGTTTCACTTGTCACTGATATTGAACATTTATGTGATGCACCAGTTCGCACATTGAAATTGAAAGACTTACACTTTTGCTCAAATTTTCCCAAAAGGAAACTTTTAAACAACCAGTCCCTTTAGAAATCATAAATAAAATTCTGGCATCATTGTGCCTTTTGATAGTAGAGAAACAAATTACCTAAAAATTACCAATATTTTAAATTCAAAATGGCTGCCATCCCTGTCATGAGGAGAAATTAAATTCTTTTGGTTTTCAAAAGAATAATACTGTGAAAAACTTCATTTACTCCAGAGCTTCAAAATGAGCCCACACAAAAAGTTGACCAGATAAGTATTGTAAAACTTTGAGACTCAAAATATATCTTTGAGGCCAATATTATGCATAAAACTTGCACAACTACCACTTACATATATTGGAAAGTCTGACATTCTGTTTATCAAAACACTTAAGGGAGTGGTAAAAGAGTGTGTATATGTTTTATATAACACAATTATAATGAACATATTTTCAAAGGTTCCCAGTGCTGTATCCTTTCAACATTTCATCTCACCTGCAAACCCTGTCTTGATCAAGAGCTGCTAACAACAGTGATGTCATCGCACCCAGAGATGAACCAATAGATGCATGAACCTGATTAAAATAATGGAAAAAAGACAATGCAGAACAAAAAAATCAGATTAAAAAATGCAGAGTCATGATTGTGATAACAGTGAATGGTAAGAGATTACAGAAGGAGTATGTAATCTGTTGAAATGAATATTTCTTATTAAATATTTTCATTTTGAAGTTTCAGTATGACCTAGGAACCAAACCAAATAACAGGATAAAATAATTTCCTTACATCATGCACTGTTAAATTTTCTTACACCATTCAGCAGACTGTATTTAAAACTACTGAATTTGCAATTTGTTTTCAGTATCAAATCAAAGATACCTTATGCAAACAAACATACGAACTTTAGTTTTTAGAAGAGCGAGGTTTGATAAAACCCAGGTCAATGACCGTCCTTGTAAGTTGAATAATCTTCTTGTTTAATCCGGCTATATACTTGTACCTTTTCTATCCCAAGGTGATCCAACAGAAGAAACTGTGTGTTGACCATGTCTTCCACTGATATTATTGGGAATGTTGTACCATATTCCTCACCAGTTAACGGATTTATGGATGATGGACCCCTTTTAAATAAAAAGTTTTGGTAACGTAATCATTGATGCTTTGGACGTATTGTTTGATCAGGAGCAAAGAAACAGTAACCTAAATTATACGGTAGTCTTTGTCTATACAATTTTCACCAGTACAAGAATCTTGTACTTGAAAAATTATTATTTATTCGTTGAATTAAATGAGTCACTGAGTAAAAACATATCCTTGAATTCAAGAACTTTTACGTTTTGCAAGTACTGGTAAAAGACTGGCTATATGAAAAGTTCCAAAACTCTCTATATTGACTCAGAGAATGACATTGTAAAATGTCCAAGCTTGATCAGAGAATAAAGTTTAAGGTCAATGGCCAGAGCTAGGGCATACTTGTTGCAAAACTGCATGTGTTTGCACAGTTGTTATGAAAAGACAACCAAACTGATGAGAAAACATTGAGTTAAAGGGGAAGTTCACCAAGGATGATTTTTACATATGTGCTAGCTTTGTGGTCACTTACCCCGGAAAAGCTATTTTCGCCATTTATAACTCGCAAGATTTTTTACAAAAAACGCTAGACATAGTACAGGAAGTTGCCCATGTAATTTGAATCATGGGAAAAAAGCGCCAAGCTTGTAGCTTGCATAATGTGATATGGAAGGGACCATTTTCCCATGGGTATTGCATTGTCCACTCACTCATGCTTAAAGCAGGCTGTGCGTATTTACATAACTTTTGTTTATACTGAGTATCCTTGCATAAACGATGATTTACTTATAATAAACTGTCCATTGTCAGATTTTGTGTCGCTGTTTACTACCGTGTTACTGTGAGTGGACAATGAGGGGGCCATACCCGTCCGGAGATGGTCCCTTCCATATCACATTATGCAAGCTCCAAGCTTGGAGCTTTTTTCCCCATGATTCAAATTACATGGGCAACTTCCTGTACTATTTTTATCGTTTTTGTAAAAAATCTTGCGAGTTATAAATGGTGAAAATAGTGTTTCCTGGGTAAATGACCACAGAGCTACCACATATGTAAAAATCATCCTTGGTGAACTTCCCCTTTAATAATGAAGATAAATGCAGATTTTTGGCATGTGTTCCTCTTTGTAAATATACTACATCTACTCAGATATGCACTTTCTAACCAAAACATATTTTGTTGGTGGCCCGAGAGTAAATTTGGGCAATGTAACATCGTTGAAATCATGCTAGACTTTAGACTCTACTTAGGAATTTTGCAAGATTTGGTTATGAGCCAAACAGAACAGAATTTAAGGTACGCTGGTTAAAAAACAAGTGACCTAGTGGCTGCTATACATTATGTAGTAAATAACTATTTGTGACATATATGTTGGTATAGAGTGTGGACATCTTTGATAGCTCATTTCAGTGGCCTGACCAAAAATGGTAAAAATAGCTGCAAAAATACAAAATTGAAGATTCATCAAAATTTGAACATATCACATTAAAATCATCCCTGAGAACATGTCAACCAAAGCTAAGAGTATGTTTTGACCAATAGTGCAAAAATTGCCCAAAAATACAAAATTGCAGGATTTTATCATG
The DNA here is from genome assembly GCF_041260155.1 of Ptychodera flava. NCBI lineage: Eukaryota > Metazoa > Hemichordata > Enteropneusta > Ptychoderidae > Ptychodera > Ptychodera flava. Next base: position 12,087,500 of record NC_091943.1, on the reverse strand, counting down.
GTTTCAATACATCATAAATAAGATAACCCCTAGGAACCTCTACACAAAATATCAAAACTATCAGATGACCAGCTTTTGAGAGACAAATTTTTTGACCAAAAATGTGCTAAAAATTGCCCCAAAATGCAAACTTGCAGATTTAATCATAATATCAATATATCTCATTTACTCTATTTGTAGGAACCTGAATACCAAATATCAAAGCTATCAGACCAGCAGTTTTTGATTAACAAATTTTTTGACCAAAAACAACAAAATTAACCCAAAAATATAAAATGGCAGATTTCACCGTAATTTCAACACATCAAAAATTAAACAAACCCTCAGAACCTGTATACTAAATATAAAAGCTATCAGATGAGCAAATTTGGAGAAACAGATTTTTTGACAAAAATTACAAAAAAATTAGCAAAAACTAAACTCTGCTTGCAGCCAGACAAGATTGAATATTAAGTGAAACATTTTATGGTCTGTACCACAAAAGCAAGTTCAGTGTACAACTCTCACTGTGCATGGCTGAACACACACTGTTACATAAAGTTTGGACGTCATGCAAGTTTTTGTAATGATATCATAATTGCCGGTTTTTCATAGAGATAAGGGTAGCTAGCAGCTTTCCCTTACAGTGTTGCCATGTTTATTTTCTCATAGGACAGTAAGTCAGAATAGGAAAAATCCATTCTGTCTAGAGGTCACAAATGAAATATCACTTTGCTTTAAGGTGGTTGGAAAGGCTATTTTTGCACCAATTCTTTTCTCAGAGTTAATGTCAAGTTTCAAGTGTTAGAATCAAGATATTTAGTTCAAATTTTTAGGATAACTCCCTTAGTTAATATTTTCTCCAAAGAATATAAAAATTGTATATTTACAGCCATGATTTTGAAATATGACACCAGTAAATATTAAAATTTAATTTTTCATATTTTTTTTACATATTTGAATTTAATAATAATTGGATAGTATTAATATTACCAAATTAGTTATAAATATGTTGACACTATTTATTGTAAGATTTGTACGGCAGGATTTGTAAATAAAATTTGTTTTTATGATTTTACATGGGTTTATATATCAAAAAATTATTAAAAATTCTTTCAAATTTCAAAATGTGATTTTTCAAAAAGTACTTCAAATACAGGAAAATTGTGCCGTACACATCTTATCTGTAACCTTGTTAATAGGCTGTAAAAATTCCATGTCCATATCTCATTTCAAAGTTGGATTAAATTGGTATACAATTATGTAGGAAAACTGTTATTCTGTCAAAAATGTTGAAAACAAGCCATATTTGCACCCCTCTTTTGAAGTCAAAGAGCAGTCTTTTTGGTTAATCTCACTTTTGACACGTCTTTGACACTAAAAGAATCTAAAAATGCATTTACATTAGCAGTCACTCACTCTGAATGCCAGCACCGCCTTGTCAAACTTTCCTGAAAAACAGCAAATAATGACTTTCCCTTTTCAAACATTTTATTAAAAGCTAGGGGACCTCTACCATAGTTAATACACTAAGGACTCCCCAACTTCTTCTTATTTGGTCAGTTTTTCTGAAGTTTTAACAGGCTATAACTCTGCAATGCCTTTGTGCCCAAATGTCTAGTTTTTTTTATTCCACAGAGAATGTTGACTACTTTTATATTTTAATAGTTTTGTTGAAATTTATAACTGACGCTCTAGCCTTTCCAACCACCTTAAGCCAACAGGTAGTTTTTGACACTTTTACAGATATGTACCATTGTCATTTTTTACCCTGAGTGACTTTCTGCAAGCATTCAATGTTTTCTTGATACAAAAAAGGTCGACTTTGTCTCTTTAAAATTGTCTTGTCTGATTTTAACTGTTGAGATTCTTTTTCTCTCCATCTAGATCTGCTGTACTTACGTTGTTCCATAGCAGCCTCCAAAATTGCTGGTACAAATCACAAAGAATTTGTCAGTGTCTACAGCACAACCTGGACCAATAAATTTCTCCCACCAACCAGGATTTCTGTTGTCCTGCAAAAAACGTAAGACACCTCTCAGGACGTGGCCTTTTAAAAACTTATTTTCCTTTGCTAAAATGCAGAAGACCAGTGTGTTTCATTATGAAACAGAGGAAAACAGGATTTTACATCAATATTTTTGTTAAAGATCAGAAATTCAGTTATTTCACATAGTTAACACAGAGATGGCAGCCATTTTTGAATAGCAAGTGTTTAAGGCAGTTTATGCTTCTCTGAATCTTCTTGGTGAAAATTGTAAATATGCTACAAGCTCTTGGAAAGGTAATATGTAGTATTTGGGGAAGGTAAAAGTTATTGTTTTACAAGGAGGGTCCCATTAAATGAAATTGGATCCCTCTCAGTGGTCCCCCCATTAAAATTCTTCTGTCCCTCACGATTTTAAACATCTTTTTTGGACATTTTCCTAGCTTTCCTGAACTGAAATAGCTATTCTTGTTGCATGTTTTCCATATTTTAACCTTTTGCTTCATTATACCATTGTCTTACAGAATTTCAAAATTTTGTACAAGTAGATGACCATATGTTGAACACAAACCTTGTGACTTTTAGCATGAGAGCTGGCTGACAACCCAGCGTGTATAAGTACAGCATTGTCTTTGTTTGCGTTGAGTTCTCCCCAAGTTTCATATGCAATATCTAATTCTGGAAGAACTCCATTGTTGTATTTCAAATGGAAAGGTTTTCTGTATTTGTAAGTTTTGAATCCAGAGACGATCTTCTGGTAGGCTGGTTCCGGACCAGATGAGTCACTGAAAATGTAGAAAAAAATACTGTTGAATGTAGATGAAGAAATATGAAACAGTATCCATGACAGAATTACACCGCCCTATGGGATATATGCCACGGTAAATATTGCTACTGCATGCCTGGTCAATATGAGAATTTCCTTTCCACTGATTGGCTGGCCAAGGACATGATTGGCACAGTCCAAATGCAAGTATATTATTGTTGCAGGTCAATACTACCTGTTTAGAGTAATTCATAACTGGAATATATAGTCAATGTTATCGCCCACTGCTACTGGTTGCCAGGCAATTTACATAATTCCATATTGCCTCAATACACTATCAGCATTATCAGCATGTCAATATTGCCACTGCTTGACCAGTCAACAAGCATTGGTATTACTGTTAGCCTAGTAAATTATTATCAGCTATATGTTTACATGAAGCTGGGTATATTACCAACTGTTTAGCTTTATAATTATTATTGCTGAAAATGAGGTCTGATATCAATTAAGTGTTCACCAATGTTACAATTTATCCACACTGGTAGGTTAAAGTATCTTTATAGCCTGAATATACTGCTGTCTTTTTGCAGTGCTAATGGCATGAGAATGTACAGCTATAAGCTACAATACCAATCACATTAAATTATTGATCTGGTTAAGTGGTTAGCGATTATCCCATGCTACTGTATAAATGTTCATTTGCCTGGTATATATTTTTAATTTGAAGTAATTTTATTGTCAATATTTAACCTCAGTAGAGCTTACATTTCAACACTATGCACACACACACAATTCCCTAGCTGTTTTGCATAACTGTTAATGGATGCCTGGATCTGTGAATAACACAAAAAGGACATCCGAGTGATATTGTCTGGGGCAGGAGTCCATGGTTCAGTGCCCCCAGACTCCTAAGCAAGTTTAAAGTACGGTTTGCCTTGACCATTGACTGTCTCTCAGAGTCTGTTCCATTTCTATTTGTTTGGTGAATGAGTATCGTATATTTGCACATTTCAGAGCAGTTATGGCATATATCTTAGGGACGCAGTGCAAATGCTATACTTTAGATCATGTTTTCATTAAATTTGTTCTGTAAAATGTGTATATTTATGTGTTCATCACAATAAAGGTATGATAAAATACCAGGTATTAAATTAGGCTTGCAGATATACCACACCTGTGTGTAATGTGTAATACGTTATTATTGACAAATGAAATTGCTGTACGGACTAGAATTCAATTATCAGCCATAAATGGAGTTATAAAAGATACGTATAACCATACATGGAGTTTGTGCATCAATAATGCAAATAGGTGCATGCATTTAAAAAATACACATTTTTTTCCTTCGGTGAGTGTAAAAGTCTGACAATCATGTGACTCTGAAGTATAACATGTGATGGCTGTATGCTCGACAGCGTATTCAGTGATTGTGTAGGGTCCAATTTTTTGACACGGGGGCTACTTCAAATCTTTATATTTGATGAGTAAAGGACAAGACTTTATAATGCAAGTTAATAACTGACATGATACTGTATCAAATGAATAATTAAGTCTAGGACCTCTCTTGGTTGCAGTATGCACTATACCCTTCCACCTAGTAGTGTATACCGTAAACCAAAGAGAGGTCCTTCACTTTTGAATAACTTAATAAACCATTTTTGTGTCTGTTTTGTAACAAAATTTTGTATTTGCATCAGTATCTTGAGGCAAACATCATGACGCGTAGGGTTATTCAACTTTTGCAGTGTCACGCTGACACGCACATGATGCATGTTGTCCACAGCACTGTATTAATTTTTGTTAATCAATAAAGTTCATCACGTTTACAATTACACCTGTGAACTTTTAAACTTTTAGATGTAAAAAATATTGCCATGATTTTTCGATAATATCAGGATGTTTCTCTGATTAAACCATACGGTCCACAAAACGAGTTTTGCAATATATTCCAAGTGAGTTGGGGCATTGATTGGCTATCGCAGACTTTAAAATGCAGCGGTACACGTGACCGATGGGTGCTTGGAGAGTGATGCAGCACCAGGTTCAAAGGTGACTTTCTGGACGTGCTGAATGTCATGCTGTCACAGAGCAGTCAGTGTCCTGATCATGGGGATACTCACTATATGCAGACCTGCAGCTAGCATTGTGCTGCCAGACAAATCTTTGTGAATACAAAAAGTGTTTATCGATACACTTCCGATCCACATCTAGGACAGTCTGCCGATAGACTGGAAACGTGAACAGCAATTTAATACTGGTTGTATTGCCTTTTGTACCGTGTATGATTTCATAGCCAGTATGCGTGCCTGAAATAATTAATTATTTATGCCAACGGCTGGAAGGGTAGAACCTTGAAGAGACAATGTCGGCGCAATCGTTTGTAACTTTTTTTTCATTATTTGACAAGTCACTGACATGTCTTTAAAATAGAACCTTCTAAATAGAACCTTGAGACATTGAATAGTCGAAGACACAAAATTTGCCATCACTTCAACCAAGGAAGAGGAAAAGAGACGCTTTAACTGTGTAGTGTACACATCATTTGAAACTGGCATCTGAAATTCTGATGATGAAGATAATTTTACAGTTACTCGCAGAGCACCATTGTACTGCAACACCAGCAGAACTGAGCAACGTGTACATCGTTTCAATTTTCATAACATGATTCTAAATTTTACTCCAAACTTTGGCCCTGTGTCGTAACGACAGTAAGTAACTTCAACTTTTTTGTTTGGTATGGCGTTTAACTTCCTAAAATTCTTGAAGCAAGCGTAAGCACCTCCCCCCCCCCCCCCCCCCCCCGGCCACACACACAAAATACTCATTTACAAAACCACGGACACTGCACTGAGGCTTAGCACTATTATGAATCACGGATGATGGAGAGGATCAACCTTGCCTGTCAGCCGTTCCTTGCAAAAAAGTTTGAAAGCATCCTACGTTCCGCTAATATGTCGCCTAGTACCAATAGGACTGGCTGGCTGACTTACAAGTCTTTCGCTAGATAGAAGGCTGGGATGAACACAAGTACATATATGTTGAACTTATTGTCGAGAGTTTCGGGAAAACATACGTAAATAACACTATGTCATCCGCGGGCGCGGCGAGTGGTTCACTTTCCGTACGTACAATCACGGGGCTTAGGATAGGGCTGTACGAAAAGTGACCCAAGCGCCTGCAGCCTGTATCGATATTGGCACTTACTGTCTGAGGAGACATGGAAATGTCGTTTCCAAACCGCGAAATAGCCGTTCTTCCTCCTCCTTGTAGTCCGGCAGCTCAATCTGAGGCAAATGCATCGACTCCGGTTCACCGCCTCTCGACGACCCGCTGTGGGCCACAGCTGTTTGACTGATATGCCGTGCAGTGGTCCTTGCGTCTGCGTACCGTGAAGTTATTGCATCATGTTTTCCAGCGTTATTCGCGGTGCTGCCAGCACGGGTCACTTTTGACAGCTTTTCGAGCAGTCTCCGGGAAAAGACACGTGAGGTAGACATAGCTGTTATACTTTACAGTCATAAAGTAACGTTCAGCCACTTCGGTCGTGCCCGGACGGTCGGTCGTCAACTCAGTGCCGACTCATGGTGCGCGTCCGCGATTGATATATTGTTTACATTCATTCACCGAATTCAGAGGATCCACCAATCCCGATGCTGCTGTGAGCCACAGGGCAGTGCAAGCAGCTTTCAAAGGCAGTGACGTTCCTGCTTGAGGTTTATAACACAACCTGTTTGTAACAAATGGCGCCCAACAGTGCCCCACCTTAAAGGGACAAAGTCGGCCATTTTTCATGAATTTTGTTTGATATGAGATACTACTTGTATTGTTTGACACATTGAAAGATACTTAATAAATGGGTGACCATGGCCTGTTTTATACAAATTAAATAGTACTGCGAAAATGAATGAGACAAATTAAATAGTACTGCGAAAATGAATGAATGGTCATGACCATTACTTCATTTTCTCGATGGTTTCATGTATCATGTCTAAAATCGGGGTCGAATATATGCATGGTCAAGCATTATTCAGTATCTTTCAACATGTCAAACAATATAAGTAGTATCTCGTATCAAACAAAATTCATGAAAATGTCCCTGTTTTCTCCCTTTATTTCAATAAGCTTATTCATTGTCTTTTATAGAATCATTTATAGCACTCAGAGCTGTTGCATTTTTCTCTGTACTCTGCCCCTTCCTCAGCCATATTCATTGTTGCTGTGTATGCGAATTCATGTTGCACCATCCATAAACAGGGTAAGAGAAGCTGATAATTGTTGTATCATATGTTTTACACATGCCTTAAAGGTACACAGTCACATTTAATCTGAATATGCCTATATATGGTCAAAGGGGTGTTCCTTGGTATTCAAAACGCCCATGTGAGGGCGTTGTTTTTAAAAAGTGGCCACCCACTTAAAATCTGTGATTGGTTAGATTTTCTCTTTCCATGGTAACTGTTGCAAAATTGGAACAGGTGACAGTATACCTTTAATGTCTTGCAATATAACAAAAGTTAGACACATGGGGAACACTCTGTACGAGTCTATATCCTGCAGTTTTGGAACTGAGAGTGCATTGTGCTGATTTTTTTCACACAATTTCTCTTTTAATCCCATTGGTCAAATGACTTATATTATCATATATGGACTGCTTTCATATTAACAGTTTGTCGAGGTCTGAAAGCGGCTGCGTAGGACTTAGATTAGGGAATGATTCCTATAACGCTCATTTTATTGAACTCTTCACTTTGTTGAACTAATACTGCTTGCTAGACCCTGTGGTACCATAGCTCTTCCAGAAGGAAACCCCTTTGACCTTGCGTATATCAACAATGATGCAACACCTAGAACACTCTATATGGAGTGCGCCATATCGTAGGGGGGGATATCATTTTGTTGAAGACATCCAAAATAGAACAAATATGCCGTAGCGCTGCTTAATCATTCATTGCCCAGCCGTTTGATACATCTCGACTATGTCCGTCAAAATTGATACGGCTACTTGCTGTCTTTCGACTCCCACTGAAACGATATGTTGAAACCGTTTCGTCGCCAAGGAATTTTGCATAGTCACGATGAATTCGTGTACCGTACAGGAAGCTTCCATTTAGTGTAGGGGAGTGGCTGGACGTAAAGAAAGGCGATTGAATTTTTGGGTTGTCGACTTCGTTTGAATGACTCATTGTTCTCAGACAATTTTGCCTTTTTTCGAATCTTCTTTAAGTCATTTTGTCGCTATTTCGTACATTCTGTGTTAGACCTACCCTGCGTTGAGATATCAGGGACTTTTGATATGCAATCTTCGAAACCGGAAACTTTGGACACGCGGATATGATATAATAACACGTGCGGTTCACGTGTACGGTGTATTGTACTTTTTCAAAATCACATCATCACATTTCAAAGACAGGGTAGTCGAGATACACAATTACAATAAACTTCATCACTTTCTCTGTGTATCTCTGCGTATTCAATATCTCATTGCCCATTCAGACTATCAAATAATGATCATCGAGTCCTGTATGAATGTCAAAATGCATGTTTCCGCGTTCTAAAGTTTGACATGTTAATCAGTAGGCAGAGTTATGTTTTAACTTTTCACTCAGGGAAGAACCATTTTATTTCAAGGGTGTGACAGTGGCAATGACAGCAAATTTGTGTATATGTGCATAAACAATGCACAACCACCCCTTGTGATTACGAAATTTCGTAACCTATGGTAAATGGGTATGCCCAACAATTACCTTGCAGCTCTGTGTAAGTAGCATTCAGTACAAGTTTACAATCCATGTTTAAATTTTTTACGAGAGATAACTGGTAAAACATCCATGATGAGCAAATTGGTTTAGGGACAATATACTCCCAAGGGTCGGATCACTTGATATCCCGAGGGGTGGAAGACTTGAAAAAAAAAGGATTTCGAGAATTTGCCTTTGATTGATATTTGATTGATGTTGATTGTGTCAATGTTATTGCAATATGTAAATCTTGAAATATGTTTTCCATGGTCTGTTGTTGCAACAGAAATACCGTGTGCAATTAGTTTTAACCAGACTTTTGTTACGTTTTTACAAATACCGGCGAAACATATGAGAAAATCAGATTTCTCAAGTTTTGCTGATGTCAGGAACATTGAAATTTTTCAAAAAATACGTCTCTGGGATTTTTTTCTCAAGTCGTCACGGGATCAAATATTTTTCTCCTTCACCTGCCAACGATGTTTTTCCAACAATCCTCCCCTCAGGAAATGAAATGGTCCCCCCTTAACATTCCTGAGTATGTTTCAGTCCCCATTCATTTTTTATAAGCGCTTTGGTGCAAACACTACAATTTTTGCTCCCTTTCTTCAAAATGTCATGATCGAACTTCTTGGATAAAAATCTTGGCATACGATAATAAGAATCTGAAATGAAATCTGAGTTACAACTCAATGTTGAGTCTATAATTACCCTTGAATGGCCAACACACAGTGCGGATATTCATCGTGACTTGCAGACATTACTGATAAACTTGGAGATAGGACAGGGATCAAAGTTGACAGAAAGATTTTCATTCAAAGCTTTAAACTACATTGTCTTGTCTGCTCGTGATTTTACATGTAAACAATAGAACGAACAAACAATGAAGACTCACTGCCCAACATTGATTGGAAATCTTTTGAGAAATTGTCTTCAAAGTGATTCTACACGTTGACCATGTTTTAGACGATTAAATTGGATGTGTTTACAAGACTAATGTCAAATTACTCACAGGATAAGATAAACGACCCTTTCCTGGCTGTATGTCTGTATTGTTCTCTGCGCTTGCTTGCAAGGCAGTATAAGTAAAACAGAACTGTAAATATAATTTGATACTAATAAATTTATGGTTATGAATATCAAAATATATTTTGTCATTATTGTGTACTTTCATAAGTACCAAACTGCACGGGGATCCCTATTGACGTTCTGGCAAATTTTTGCGGTGGCCTCTCGACAATAGAGGCTTTAGTTAAAGTGGTATGCGCCTCGAAAATGAAAGACGTAGGGGTGGACCATTTGATATCTTTGGGGGGTCTGGAAGATTTAAGAGGTTGCATTTTTTGTACCTGATCCACTGTTCAAATTTTTTTTCACTCCCTGATTACTGGTAACTTTTTTTCTCGCACTCCTCATTTGGATACTTTTTTCCCAACAACAAATGTACAGTCCCCTACTGTGTGCCCAGTAAAATGTTGCACATTAGATAATGAGTTGGAACACAATACTTGTACATATATTTACCATTTACCATCTAACTAACACGTGGGAAAACAAAACAATTTGAGCGACTGATGAAGGAACCGCACTTTGGTTCCGAAACACCGTTGGGGAGCCGTCATTATTTACGGCCTGGGAGGGGTCGGAGGAATTTCATCAAAAACTCCAAAATTTCGAAGAACCCTCCCCCAACAATCATGATGAATTTGAGTAACTCCCCTCTCTAACTTAGAAATTTTGACTGACCCCCTCCCCCACTTACATAAAGACCAACACATGTATATACTAAAATACAGCACAAAGTGACAACAATATACAGATATTTAAGCTCACACGCTATAACCAGTATCCAACCATATAGTATTGTTTAATTTTGATGGCTATAATGACAGTTTTTACAAGCATATCTGGCTGAGCAGAATTTTAAAGTACAGGGGGAGAAAACGCGGGATGGTGAGGGCAAAGCGTCAGAGGGGCTGTCCCTATCTTGCATGGAAAATTTCGAGAAATTGATGTGTGCAATGTTGCAGTCTGGTGCAATCTGAGAGGTGTTTTTTCTAAGTAAAACTGTTAAAACATCTCAAGGGGGAGAGCACGAAAAGGGGATCCCCTCTCGTATTGAACATTGATGTGTATAATGGTGCAATTTGAGAGGTGTTTCACCGCTGTCTCACCATGTTTTCACTTGGTAAAATTGTTTGAAAATGACATTGAACACTGATATTTTTATTACATCTTTTGCATGATCAGTTTTTGAGTCACAATATTCAACAACCAAACAATGACAATACGTTTTGTGAAAAACAGTTCTCAGTTTGCCAGAGATTGAAGACCAATGAATATGCAGGAATGGAAAATCTGTGACAGGCTTCTTGTGTTATTTCTCCAGCTGCCAGCTTCTAGTGAAAAAGCCTGAATACGGTATGGTTAGTTGTCAAAATGGTTATTAAACTGGAGTCAATTAAAACATATGTTCCTGTGATAATAAAGGATGAATTCACAACAGTTCAGTTTTGTCCTGTATCGTGTGAAAAATTTGAGAAATTGACGTGTGCGAGCTGGTGCAATCTGAGAGGGTTTTTTTTTCAATTTGTCTTTTACTAATAAAACTGTTAGAACACCATGAAGAGGGAGAGCACGAGGGGGTGTACCCCCCTCATGCATCGAAAATGTTGAGAAATTGATGTGTGCAATGGTGCAATCTGAGAGGTGTTTCAATTTATTTCGCACAAAAAATTAGTAACCGCCTTTCTTCCTCTCTACATTTTGAGTAAACCCCCTTTGAAGTTTTCAATATTTTGAGTTACCCCCCTCATATTTCTCCGACCCCAGGCCGTAAATAATGATGGCTTTCTTAAGACGAATCACTCTAACATAAAGGGGTCCAAGATCACATGACCAGGGTCAAAACACTATCGATTCACCGGCATCTCGCCATGTTTCTCCCTATCATAAAACCACATTGATCGATTCAATATATCTTATCATTAACAATGGTAGAAAACGATGTGTGAAGTTGCCCTCACTTTCCTTTATATATAAGTTTAAAAAGCCAAAAGTTGCTTCATGTACTGACCACAATTACACCCTTGGGATCGAGCTGTATGAGGAAGACATTGAAATATAAATATAGCACTCCCCAAATGCATTTGGCCAAAGAACCATTGTGTATTGCGCCCGAAGAGCGCCCTGAAATTCAAAAAATGTGTTCCAGAAAGTAACTTTTGATGAATTTTATTTTCTTTCACCCTGGTGAGCCATCTTTTTTTCCCTAAGTCCCCTCTGGCTGACTTTTTTTATTGACATTCGCTGGGAATTTTGTTTTTTTTTGAAAATCTTCCAGCCCCCCTCAAGGATATCTAATGATCCACTTTAAAATTTTGCTAAAACTTTCCTAAATGAAACTTTCAACCATTCTCTTACAAAATCAGCAATAGAAATCAGGGGTCACAGTGCACAGTTTGAAACTAGCGATAGAATTACTCAACATTTTGCAATATTTAAATTCAAAATGGTCACCATCCATTTATCGGTAAACATAAAATTGTATAGTTTCGAAAAATTAAGCCGGTGAAAGTTTTCCTTTCAGAGCTTTAAAATGAGCCCCAACAAGCGGTAGTTCAGAAAAAAATAGTAGAAATTTGAGAGTCCGAATATCTATCCCCAACGCGCGTTCTACCTTGATTGCATAGTACTGCGGTCACAGTACTGCATCGGCAGTCTCTATTGAAACAGTAAATAATAGGAAGGGTACGGTCCGACTGTGGACATCAAAGCAGTGCACTGTTTCCTTCACAGCTACTTCTAGATTTCAAATATTTCTATAGCCAATTTGGGCAGATCGAAAGGTCAAACATCAAGCTGACCTTGTTTTAGGCCTATACTCTCGGCCACACGACAAGTAAGGCCTTGACCATCGAGAAATGATGCGTCGATGAGAATTCAAGTCATTTTTCGCTCACGTGTTCACACACGTGAGCTTATGTCGCAGCGATGTCTGTCTGTCTATCTGTCTGTCTGTGGGCCCGATATCTCAAAAACTGCTCTTCAGATCAGAGCCAAATCTGGTACATAGATTAAGTTTACAAATTGCAAGAACTGATTAGTTTTCGGTGGCTGTGGCTTGCTTACATTTTGCTCATTTGCATATAATAAATGATTTTAGAAAAAACGGACATACAGTGAGGACGACTGCACACTATTTGATGAGATTCACTAACGATGCTGAAGTTATTTTCGTATTCGTTTCGTATTCGTTTTCGTATTCGTATTCGTATTCGTATTGGAGTCACTGACAGAAATTGTTATTTTTAGTCCAGGTTTCAGGTATGAAACGTGCAATATACGATATTTACTGAGGTTCAAATATTCTGATAATTTGATTCGTAATTTCATCTGCCAAATTTGGTTAAATTTACATAATTTGCATTTGTAGATTTTAAAGAATTTTGTTCACTTCATTTTATTTAAAAAAAATACTTAAAATCGGTTGGGATCTGGTAAGGCAGCATCTTCGCTTGCCAATGTCTGTTGACCGGGCAGCTGGATGCACCCCGAAATCAGGTGGTCAGTGCCAAGTAATGGGACTCGTGAGAGCGGATGCAAAGGAGCTGCCCTGGACTGTACCATTGTTTTGCGGGGAGGGCAGATTTTTGTGAGGCGCTGTAAAACGGGTGACTGTTGAAAGCTATGATGAACGGGGGACTTGTCTAGGACAACCATCTGAATAAAAAAATGTGAAAATTGTTATATCCGGTCATCCTTTTGGACTCACTTTAGAATGATCATATCCATTTACAATTTGTATTTCAAGTATTTTACTTGATTTTGATATGGCTCTACGTAGACCTGAAATAAATTATAATAACAATACAATACAATACTTTACAAAACTCAGGGAGTGCGATAAGGCAAAAATTACAAAATTGCAAGTTACGACTAAGTTGTACGTGCTGCTACAGGGGAGAAAGTAACATAAATCAGTGACAATAGGTAGTTTATCTTTCAGAGTAAAGATAAGATGTGAGCAATATTATACATAAACCGGACCGACCGACAATTCATGTATTACATTCAATCAGGGCTCAAAGTAGCGACCATTTTCAGTCGCATAGGCGACCAAATTTTATGAGATTGCGACTGAATTTTTTTCAAGACATTTCTCCATACCGTATACGTGATCAAATACAACATATATTCGCTCAGTGTTCACGGAGCATTGTCCTGAAAGGCCACGACCCAAAAATACGCATTGAATAAGCATAGCCGTTGAGCGGAGTTACTCAAAGGTTTGAGCGCGTTCTCTCCTCTGCGCTGCCAATGTGTCTGCTGATGTATCTTGAATGATCTGTCAAAATATCCCATGAATTTAATGATAAATTTTACTACAATCCAATCAAGTATCAGAAGCAGTTTTAGTGCTGTCACATCATTTCAATGAACCAATCATAATCCCAGCATAAAATGTCATCAAAATATAGCTGACAAGGGAAAACAAGCAACCAGTAACTGCAACATATTTCATGCGTTCACGTGCGTAATGAATATTTGCGTTAGTGGCATGTGACCGGCTAGACCATTTCCGGAAATCGTCCTTTGGAAAGCAGATCAAAGCATCGATTTCATCAAGCTTGGACTGGATTATCCTGTTTCATAAAGGTTTTGTTTTCAGCTAGATCTAAATAGCAAGCAACTTTGTTGAAATATCATGGCAAATCTGCCGGGTAGCGACTGCAATTATGTAGAACCATGGAGGTAGTAGAGAACAGACCATGGATGGGACTGTGGCGATGACCTCAATTGACCCGAGCGAGTTCGATACACGCCGCAAGTACCGCTGCGATATCACAGCTAGGATTAAATGCGCATATACGTTTGAGTTTTGTTCTCTTGCCTACAAAATATCTATCGAAAGTTGATAGTTGCTGCATTTCTATTCAGATTTTTGTTGAAAAAAGGAGCTATCTACGGCTAGCGGCTTAATTGGTCCCCCAAAATAGTACTGCTGAAAGTTTTCGGAGTGACCTGCAGAACGGAGTTGTAGAGCGGGGCAAACTGCGTAACACTAGCCTAAAACTGGATCGCACAGTAACAAATGACGGAAACCGATCGAGCCAGTTGCGACAGCTACTAGACTAGCTGAAGTCTATTTATCATAGAATACAGGTATTTCTCGATATTTCGCGATACAAATTAATTTCCATGCATTCTGGTGTATCTTATCATAACACAAGATGATCAACATGTTCTGGCAATGACAGTTGACGCAAACGCAACGAAAGAAAAAGAGATGGGCCGTACTGAAATAAAGACTCTGACAACAGCTCACACATTAATTTAATCTTTATTAGGGAAACAAATATACCGATCGGGAAATAGGCCTATGATACCATTTTATTCATCTCGTTTTCTTTTATGACGCTTTCCCACATCATATGAGATGATATTTTCTTTGCGACAGCAGTCTAAATATAGCATGTCATCGACTTAGGGGCATGCGATAACGTTGAGCCCTGCATTCACTGTCGTTATGACGATCACTTTCTCAGAGATATCAGTTTAAAACAAGAAAATTACCTTTTAAGTTTACAACTCGTCAAATTGGGCGGGTCAGCTAAATTTCCATTATCGATACTAATGATGTCAACAGAATGTGTAAGTTGGTTGTTGTGATAAAGTTAATACGAAAACGAATACGAATACGAATACGAAAATGATGTTTGTTTAAAAAATCTTTCCTCCAAAGACTACTATACTGGCCCACAGGCGCTAATATCTTGGTAGTCTGCTAAATAGATCGATTTTCGGCCCGATCTATCGATCCCGTGGTCAGTATGCCCGCCACTGTAACCTAGTGAGTATTTTGGTTACAATGGCGCGCATATCGACTACGGGATCGATAGATCGAACCGAAAATCGATCTATTCAACAGACTACCCAGCTAAGGAGTGCCTGTGTACTGGCCGTTTGTTTTTAAAATCTCTCCTCTAATTATAGCAACGATATCTTTCAATCTAGGGCCTAAAAAATTGGATCTTTTTCAACTTACATTCTCAAATATTGAAGTATTGATATATTGCCATATAAAAAGCACTTTAAGTTCTGTAAAGACAGAACTTTTATATAATACGTACGAAATTCGGACTAAAAATAAAAAATTTTGTCAGTGACTCCAATACGAATACGAATACGAATACGAAAACGAATACGAAAACGAATACGAAAATAACTTCAGCATCGTGCTGAGATTTGCTAAAAATGATGATCACACCAAGATATATCAGCCGTGAAAGGTATTAAGGGATGACACTTCGGCCAATTCCTAATTTGCATATTTAATGAACTTTCCTAATTAGGGATATATATCTGAATTGATCATGATAAAGTTGACGCAACTTGCTACATATAATGAAGATACTATTGTGACATAGCCCGACAATTGCTTAGAATTTAACTGTGAATTTAATTGTAACGACCTACAGTAACCCTGCACGTTTAATATCTCCCGTGTTCGTTTTCGTGACGTTTTATTGTCTCAACTCCTGAAGTCATTATCAATGCCTGGACGACCTTTACCCCTGTTTGACATTGTACTTAACCAAAAGCGATTTGACTTTGCCGATTGTTCTTAGTTAATTAATTATAGACCCATGACTCTGCAGATTCTGTCTCAATATAAACTGTGCATTTTAGCATGTTAGACGGAGAACGCCAGACGCCGATTTAGGAGAACTTTGTGACACGCTCCCTCCGTGGGTGGACCTTGTTTGGGGACATTGACCAGCGACGCCCCGAGACGACGTTCAACCGTGACCCTGACGACTAGTGTAGGTCATAGAAGTTTTACCGTGTAACTTATGTGTTACCAAGCTGAATAAAGTACTACGACTTAGAGTATTTCTGTGTACCTGTAGCCGTCTCTACTCCCAGACATACCGTGGCCGAAAACGACACAAACCCTCTTCAGTTTGTAATGGCGTCGTTCTGTTTGAGCTGCGTTGTTCTGTTTTGATCTGCACTCTTCAGTTGTAATTACGTCGTTCTGTTAGAGCTGCGTCGTTCTGTTTTGACCTGCGTAGTTCTGTTTTGAACTGCGCTCTTCAGTTTGTAATTGCGTCGTTCTCTTTGACTTGCGCCGTTCTGTTTGACTCTAGCGCTCTTCAGTTTGTTTTGAGCATAATACGCAGCTTCGAATTAGACTTTTTTACGCAGGCACTTTAACTTTTTTTCCCCGGTAGTCCACTTGGGCTACCATTTTCTGAGGTGGGTAGCCCAGTGACAATGGTTGGTAGCCAATGCTATTTTAGTTTAGTTTTTTTTTTCATGGACAAAAAGAAAAAACTATTTTTCAAGATGCTGCCTTTGAAGTGAATTTGTTCGTCATTTTGATGTGAATACGAGCACACCTTTATTACCCAAAAGAAACTAGTATAATTGACGACAGTGACACTATAACGTTTGGTGACCAACCATTGTATTGGCAACCCGTTTCATTCTCAGAGCTACATGCCAATTTTGATTGTCGTCGTGGCAATGACCACCACCTTCTCAGCAGGGCTAAAAAGACCATGGGCTTTCTGTAGTAGAGAGGAGTTTGTGATTGATACATTTTGATCAAAATGCAATAAGAATACGTTTTCATTGGTCATCATTTTCTGTTCCTGTCATCCAAGTACATAAGTTGAGATATTGATATACACATACACAAAATCATACACAAAACGCAAACAATTCAGGTATGAACGATGTGTGGAGTTGCTTTCCCTTTATTACTTTCGCCATGGCTAATCAACACTTTACATAAAACAAAACTAAACATGATACACACTCACAATATACACAATATATATCATACAGAAAACGCAAACAACTGATATGACCAATGTGTAGAGTTGCTTTCCCTGTATTACATCAAAACAAACTGAAGAGCGACGATCAAACAGAACAATGCAGTTCAAACAGAGCGACGCAATTACAAACTGAAGAGTGCAGATCAAAATAGAATGATGCAGCTCAAACAGAACGACGCAATTACAAACTGAAGAGGGTTGGTGTCGTTTTAGGCCACGGAACAGACATTATACCCCGGCGTGTAAGTATCAAAGCCGACTATAACTGCCCGCATCACAAACAAGCCACGTTACACTATGATACAACATTCTTGAAAGTCATTAAGCACTTTTACTTCAGTCAATTCCTAACTTGCATATTTAATGAATTTTCCTAATTAGGGATATCTGAATTGACTAAACCAAAGTTGACAAAACTTGCTATGTACATTAAAGATACTATGATACAACATTATTGAGTGTCATTAAGCATTTTTACTTCAGAAAATTCCTAATTTGCATATTTAATGAACTTTCCTAATTAGGGATATATACAGGGATGTACTTGATAAAAGTTGGCAAAGCATGCTATGTACATTGATGATACCAGTTTCAAACAATATTGAAAGTCATTTCGCATTTTCATATCAGCTAATTTATAATTTGCATATCTAATGAGCTTTCACAGTTTGGCATATATAGCTTGAAGGATTGACCTGAGGTAATTACACTTGCGATATGAAGTGGTGATACAATCACATCAGTCAAAGACATTTAGTATTTTTATTTCAGCTAATTACATATTTGTATACTTAATGACCTTTAGAATTAATCTGCGGTGAATATTGTTCATGATGTTGATCATCCACGTTCAATGAAGTTGCAAACATGTCGTAAAAGTTTTAATTTACACACGACTGCAGTATATAAAGAAACACGTGAGCATTTTTAGTTCATATCTTGTCAACCTAGCTGCAATAATTGTAGCCTTGGTTTGCCGTGGGGTTTGGGCTTCTGTCGTTAGGCTCGCGCCTTGCAATAATTGTAGCCTTGGTTTGCCGTGGGCTTGGGCTTCTGTCAGGCGGTTTGCGCCTTGCCCAAACCTTTGTTGGGCAAGGCGCGATCGGAGCCGCACGACAGAGGCCAAAGCCCAACGGCCAACTAAGGCTACAATTATTGCAGCCATTTTCAACCTTGTCGAGAACCGCGTATATATATATATATATATATATATATATATATATATATATATATATATATATATATATATATATATATATATATATGATTTACATAGCTGTTAAAATTAAAAATGACTTCGTCTTCATGTTCATTAGCTGCTCTGTCAATTTGTCGGCATACCTAATGTATGATATGAACACTCTCTTTCATCAAACATTCTGTAAAGGGGACGTATTTTTGAATATCAACAGTTCATGGTACATTTAGCTCAACTTTCTAATTCACACCTTTCAAACCTTTGCATTCAATTAAGTTCTAAATCGGTTGAATCAATTTGCCTTCTCTTTAATCTCATTAGTTCCATCAGTCCATGGAAGAATGAAACTTAAGGGTCACCTTAGACTTGGTTCAAGTCGGTGAATTTTAAAAAAATAAATCATTTATAATAGTTTCTCTTGTGTCTCTCCTATTTCGTACAAACCTATCCGGAATTTGGCAGCTCACGCCAGGTTTTCCCAGCGATTGAATGCGTCACGTTTGAGTCTGCGCAGTAGTGAGTTAGTTTCTGCCGGATTCTGTGATTCCGGGTGAAACTCCGCTGTATAGCGTTCACTCCACTCATCGCGTTCACCCTACTCATCGCGTCCACTCACGCGCGCGTTTCACATGAAAGCAAAATACAAATCATTGCGTTCACTCCACTCAAACATTCACAAATCACAGACTTGAACCAAGTCTAGGGTCACCTTGCAATTTTGGTATTAGATAGTAGAGAAACAAATTACCTGACATGTAATACCGATATCTGACATTGAGAAAAATTAATTTTGATTTTTCAGACTGAAAAAACCGAGACCGTGCAGAAACTTCATTTCCTCCAAGAGCTTCAAACTGAGCGCCTACAAGCGGTGGACCAGAGTCCGACTACGTGTCCCCGGGGCGAATTCAACTTAAATTTAAACCGTAATCGCCATAGTAGTTTGAACCCTGCTCCGTTGGTTTCTATAGTCTACTAGAGTTGGATCCGTGCAGAGGGAAATGGAGGAAGGATAAGCATTTTGATATGGCCAGTAAGCTATATACACCGCCTGTTAACCCCTTCTCTCCGGATGCATCAGTCAAAAAGTCTTTATAGCCCAAATTCTGTATATGGAGAGAGAGAGAGAGAGAGAGAGAGAGAGAGAATTTTGGATTAATGAACGGGCAGAGACTGTCTGGATTATTAGCGCCCTCTATGATAAAACATAGTCGGAAATTGACGACGCTGAAACTAGACTCGGTTTCGGATTCGGTTTTCGGATTCAGTTTCGGATTCGGTTTCGGATTCGAGTGACTGAAAGAAATTTTATATTTTCAGCCGATTTCGTTAAAATGTGGAATACTTTATTTTTCACTTGGAATTTATTTTCGTTACTTTCGCTGGACCTTTTTTCAGCTAAAATAAAATAAAATCAGACTAGACAAAATGAAAATAAGATAACAGTGAAACAATGAAAATATTTTCAGCTGAAATAAATTCCAGTGAAAATAAATGGACCATAGTACTTCCGTATGCAAAGATAAATACTTGTCATCAATAACAAGTTTTTAATGGATTACCGGTCGGCATATGTAATATATATTTCACAGCATAAATTGTAGCATGTATTTCATGACATAAATATTTCACACATAACCATAACTTCTAAGCTTACAGTTCAAAATTACTAAACACTTTCGGCACTAGAGCAAGAAACTATGGTGCATGTGCATGACTACACAAGTCAAAAGTGTCCACCTCAATTATTAGCATTATGCAGTTAGGACTATTTAAAGACATACAGTCACCTGTAATCTAAATATGCCCATATATGGTCAAAGGGGCGTTCCTTGGTATTCAAAATGCCCATGTGAGGGCGCTGTTTTTAAAAAGCGGCCACCCGCTTAAAATCTGTGATTGGTTAGATTTTCTCTTTCCATTGTAACTGTGGCAAAATTGGAACAGGTGACAGTATACGTGTACGCTAATAGTACTACGCACAATTCAAAGAATGCATTCAATGCAATCTTTATTACACAACATATTAACTGATAGTTTAGTCCGGGAGTTTAGTATAGTACATGTTGATCAACATCAACCAAAACATCAAAGTAATACAACACATTAGCATTACACCATGTGACACACATTGTGACAAATAAACAAATTAAAGTATAAATGTTTTTGTAAGTGTTGTTTTCCTCCACTTACTTTCAATTTCGAATTATAAAGTGCTTTGAAGCTTTCTGTAATTTCTATTTTTTTAACCATTTTATTTTATTTTGTAAATAGATGCACACAATTTATGCCGACAGGCAACCCGTTAAAAACTTGTTCTTGACGACAAGTATTTATCTTTGCAACATACCGAAGTACTATGGACCATTTTATTTTCACTGTAAAATAATTGCAATCATACCAATCCATAATCCAATAACACTAGGTCAGAATTCGTAAGACAATAGTTGTATAAACATAGACACAAAACAGCACAGAACAGACAGAAATTTATTTCAGCTAAGAATAGATTTTCATTGTTTCACTGTGATATATTTTCACTTTGTCTAGTCTGATTTGATTTGATTTTAGCTGAAAAAAGGTCCAGGGAAAGTAAAGAAAATAAATTCCAAGTGAAATAAAGTAATCCACATTTTAACAAAATCGGCTGAAAATATAAAATTTCTTTCAGTCACTCGAATCCGAAACCGAATCCGAAACTGAATCCGAAACCGAATCCGAAACCGAGTCTAACTTCAGCATCGTCGGAAATTGAGTCGGAAGAGGTCAAAGTGCATCGATGAGATAGAGGCTTTACACGTCGACATGAATGGAAAGCTACTAATGTTGCTGTAGTAGAAGTGAGCGGGACACTTTCACTGAATTGTTGTGCTACAGGGAAACTATTCATGACAATTGACAATTTAGATAGGTGACCGTCAAAAATGGATTCCAGAGGCGCCGGAGATTTCAATCAAAGTTCTCCAGGACCCGACGACAAAGCTGTCGCTGTCAATATCAACTCAACACCTAATCCACAAGTGCAGTCCGACCCAGAGGTGTCGTGGTGGTTTCGCATACTGGTACGAGCAGTTGGTGCAGTTGCAGGCGTTTGTAAGTGATGTGATAAACCCTATCCAAAAACTTGGAAAACAAATTTTAGATAAACGTAAAACCATGCCAAAACAATCAAGACAATCGCATGAACTAGACTCCGTGACTCAGTCTAGCGTGATTTTTATTTAAATCCGTGACGGTCAATAATTAAGCTTGATTAACCATCTATGACTACCCACCACCAGTATTATATTTTGTGCCTGCTCACATACCATAGCAAAGCTCAAACCAAATCCATCCCAGGCGACAAGGATTTTCATTCTTTCAATGGGCTGCCACCTGTCCCACTGACCACACATCAATGTGTGTGTGTGTGTGTGTGTGTGTGAGAGTGAGAGAGATATTGTCTACTGGGCACACAAAATAGTATAATAGCAAATACGACCTTTTGTAGAAACTAAAAAGAAACATTGAAGTGATGGGACATTTCATATTTACATCTGATAAAATATCTTCCATGCAAAATTATAAAAAAGCTCAAACAAATTTATCAGTTTTAAAGTGGTACAATACCAGATGACATTGTTTAACGTCCAGCTACATATATTCTGTAAGTAACATCTTGTCACTTCATCAACATGGAGAATGGAGAATTGAGAAGTGTATGGAAAAAACTTCTAATCAAAAAATGTTCATCAAAGGGAAGTCAGAATGGTGTACTTCAGTCAATCTGAAAAGTGTGTCTTTGTTACTCAGTACGCAGAATTCTGCATGGAAACTCTTTTTTGCAAACGTATTAAAATGTGGAAATAATAGACAACAAAAATTAGAAACAAACTAGACATATGGCCATGGCATATTTCATCCTGCAAAACAAACCCACACAGAGTGAAAGATTCAGTTGTGTATGTGTCATGCCACCTCCAACCCCTACTATAGTGTTGGAGTTTGTGGAGACCCATACACAACTGAACCTTATAGTCTATTGTACACATAGAACTTGAAATATCTCTTGATTTTTCAAGGAAGAACTCTGGAAAAATGACTTCCAAACACTGGTGACATTGAACACACTGATGTAATATACCCATTATAACCACATCATCAACTTAACAATATCTCTCTTTCATTCAACTCACAGTGTGTATGATATTTGGGTTATGGAGGTGCATTACTTTCACACCGCTGTGTTTAGTTGCTGGTATTCTAATGATGTAAGTACCTCTATTTTATCTCTTGTGCAATGCTTTAACTTCAAATAATAATCATAACACAATAGTTTTGTAAATGGCAACAAGAATAGAAGAGCTGCACTTTGCAATGGTTGGACCACACTCAAATATTAAATACACAATAAAGCAATCTCCCCATACAATTTATATAAGCCTATTAGTACATGAGGGAGAGTCCAGTAGAATGCTACAATGGTGCTATACAATACACTCTCTGAGCACACTCATAAACAGTGTATCTATTGCAGGCACTAATTTTATCTTTTTTTTTAAATTTTACAGGGTGCTTGGTTTTATTGTGGTAGTCCTAGAAGCACCAATTTGTTGCCAATGGTTAGATTTGGTAGATAGAATAACAAAATGGGTTGACCTGCGACCTTACTGGCAAAAAGCAGCCTCGTATTTTGTGTGAGTATATTCAGCCCTGCACTGTTTAGCACGCAGGGACTAATAACCATGTCATGTTATTGTCCATATGAGTTTAATATCTGACAAACTATTCTTAGCAGTGTTCTCCCTAGAGCAATTATAGAGTGGTGTCCGCCACTCTTCAATTTTTGGTAAACAATATAAACGGATTACCATAACAATTACATTTATTGTTATGTAAATTAGCCACCACACTACCATGAAATTCTGGGAAGAACACTTGTTAATAGTGATGACAAGATTGATCACGAGTTGTCAAATTACTATGCTTTGGGAATTTTTATGCCTGTGTTGGTCTAGCCCACTAATCACTTTAGCTTTTATTGTTAGCTCATATTTGGTTTTATATATAAATACCAAAAAGAGCTTATATGATGAGTCTGAGTGGCGTCTGTATGTCTGTATATTTGTGGGTATGTATGTGCGGATGTATGTCCGTCACACACAAAGGCTCCCATACCGCCAAAGCTACCGTCTCAGTATTTGGTGTACAGGTAGATGTAGGGGTTGAGATATGAATTTGTTCAAATGAACACATCAGTGTCAAAAATGTGCAAATGAGGTAAGAAAAAGGGAAATACTGCAATTGTGCAGGAGTGGTGGCAGTAAACTGAATCAGCCCACACATCTGAATAAGAGGATTTTGACCTTTAACCTATTTGTATGCAGGGTACCTATTATGTTTGGGAGTGGTAGCAGTAACTGAAACAGCTAATTGGTCATTTCCTGTCATTATTTATGAACTGTGACATATTAACAGATCTGCTGAAACCATGGATGTTCTATTTTTGTACATCCATGGTTGAAAGATTCTCTGCTATGCATGTTGCTAAAGTTGACCTTCAGTACCTAAAGTTTCAGACCTTATTTACTTTTGTCATTCTTGTTTTTCTGGTTTAAATATTTCTTGTTGTTTTTCTGGTGTACTGTGCAGAAATTGTCATAACATCAATGTATAATTTTCCTGCACTGAACAGATAGAAATAACACTTATTGGTGATCTTTGGTATGTACCAATTCTGATCAAATTTGAGCGACACCGTATAATTGCGGTATTTTTTTTGATGTTTAAATGAAAATTTTCTACTTACTTAGTCATTATCTATATTATATGTTTTTAGTCCCCACGGACACTGTCCGGGGGGACTTATAGGTTTGGTCATGTCCGTGCGTGCGTCCGTGCGTGCGTGC
This sequence comes from Ptychodera flava, assembly GCF_041260155.1. NCBI lineage: Eukaryota > Metazoa > Hemichordata > Enteropneusta > Ptychoderidae > Ptychodera > Ptychodera flava. Next base: position 12,063,095 of record NC_091943.1, on the reverse strand, counting down.
GTGCGTGCGTGCGTGTGTGCGTGCGTGCGTCCGTCCGTTCACACAGATATCTCAGAGATGCAAGAAGCAATTTCATTCAAACTTGGTACAAGGATTACTTCATATGTCATACAGATGCACGTCGATTTGTTTTGGGATACGATCCAATATGGCCGCCAGGCGGCCATTTTATTACGATTTTTTCATGTACAGAGCCATAACTCAGACATGTTTCAACCAATTTTATTCAAAGTTGGTACAAGGACATTGACCAATGTCATAGATATGCACGTCAATTTTTTTTGTGATACGATCCAATATGGCTGCCAGGCGGCCATTTTATTACGATTTTTTCATGTACAGAGCCATAACTCAGACATGTTTCAACCAATTTTATTCAAAGTTGGTACAAGGACATTGACCAATGTCATAGATATGCACGTCAATTTGTTTTGTGAAACGATCCAATATGGTCGCCAGCCGGCCATTTTATTACGATTTTTTCATGTACAGAGCCACAACTCAGACAAGTTTCAACCGATTTTATTCAACGTTGGTACAAGGACATTGACCAATTTCATAGATATGCACATCGATTTGTTTTGTGATACAATCCAATATGGCCGCTAGGCGACCATTTTATTACGATGTTTTCATATACAGAGGCATAACTCAGGCATATCTCAACCGATTTTATTCAAAGTTGGTACAAGGACATTGACCAATGTCATATATATGCACGTCAATTTGTTTTGTGATACGATCCAATATGGCTGCTGTGTGGCCATTTTGTTACGATTTTTTCATATACAGAGGCATAAGTCAGGCATATCTCAACCGATTTTATTCAAAGTTGGTACAAGGACATTGACCTATGTCATACATATGTACGTCGATTTTTTTATGTGATACGATCCAATATGGTCGCTAGGCAGCCATTTTATTACGATGTTTTCATGTACAGAGCCATAACTCAGACATATTTCCACCAGTATCATTCAAAGTTGACATTGACCTATTTCATACATATGCTCGTCAATTTGTTTCACGTCATGTAGCAGTAACATGTCAATTATTGAAGTTTCATAAGTAGGCTGATATGTCAAGAAATATGTACTGCATCAAATTCATGAAACTTTATACAGATGTTAACCGATGTAAAGCTCACATTGCTTTAACATTGAAAAAGACATTTATCAGTGTCATTTTATCTAATTTGTAATTGCATAAGTAATGAACTTTCCTAATTAGGGTGATATAGCCACAAATTAATACAACGTCAAATGTGATGAAACTTGATACAGATGTTGATCTCATAGTGTTGTAAATACTGCATCAAACTTTATGAAATATGGTACCAGTGATAATCTGTTAAGTGTTAGAATTGTATGCAAAAATGTCTTGCAACATCCTGTTGATTAATTCCTAGTTGACTCATTTTATGAACTTTAGGATGGTGGCCTACATTGGTTTTATGTTTTCATCACCATGGAACTCATTCTTGGCCATTGAGCGCCATCTGTATCAAAGTATTTTTATCACAGACCTAATTAATGAAGAGGACTCTATCCTCTCTGAGGAAATGTAATCAAAGTACCCATTATTAACAAGTGGGGACTGTGTCATCAACGATGACTTGTTATCTACGTCCCGGATATGGTTTTGGCCAATTTACATGATCGAGGGACTTTAACTGAGTGTAGGTTTGTGCTCGCCAAGCAATCACACGGCTATTATGAGATCACACCACTCACGTAAACATTAAATCAAGACAAATTTTGCTGAAATGTGTTTATTTTATTGAGACATAATTGTCTGTACATATGTCTGCATCTGTGTTTATTACTATATACATGTATGTCTATGTAATCCCGTAATATGTGGTATATGAGAATGCAGTTAGAAGTGTAACATCTGTTTTGTACTTACCAAGTGGTTTTTAGATGAACATTTTTATGATTATGTATTTCTTTCCTTTTTCAGACTAGCCATTATTCCAGTTGCCCTCTGCGCATCATTATCAACTTTCCTCGGATGTGGTGCTGTGTTTATTACAGGAGTACTGTACGGTCTCATGGCTGTGGGGAAAAAGTGAGTGTCCCTCCTTTCCATTACTGTGTGTTCCACATTTCAATGCAAGAATTGTTTACAGTTATTGTTGTTGGGTTGAATTTTCTGTAACAGCTTGTCCCATTGCTAGAGTAGAGGTTAAACACTTTTTTCACTGGCATGAGTTGTTTGAACAGTAAAAGAACAGCACTAGAATGCCACTGTACTGATTATCAATGGGGATTATGAACATATTTTGAAGTATGAATCACTGAATTCTTGTTCTATAAATGTGCAAATATAGGACACAACAGGTATGATGGTGTTTTCGCTTTAGGCAATAATTTTTTTTATACCATGACCAGGTTATTTAGATCCCCTAATCATTTATTTGCTTTCCTTCCAAGATTTCTAGATTTTTATGTTTGTTATCACTGTACCAAACTGATTATCTTGTGTTGTTTTGTCTTCAGCTCATGAAGTATTGTTCAACAATTACACCCGATATAATCTCATAATCACTTCACACAAATCATTTAAAACAGGAAATTGGCCATCTCATGATGGAAATCAGAAATTCAGTAAAAAGAAGACTCTTGCTCAACTTTGATATGAGTTGATGCATGGGGTTAAGGTGAAGTACTACGAATTACGTCAAAATTAGGTTGTGGTGTCATTTTCTTTAAACTTTGCACAAATATTCTTGGAAGTTGTGCAAGTGCAAATATGAAATAAAAATGGGGGTCACCACACTCATTTCCATGGAAACAAATGTTAAAATGGCGTTGTTAGAAATAAATAAAAATGATATAATTCACATAAACTAAAGAAAGCAATTATAAAACGCTTAGCAAATGAGTTAATTTTACTAAATACCAAAACTTAAGATCCATATCTATCGAATGTATAGTTTTCATGATGTTTGTAAAGAAATTTTAACATAAGTACCGATTACAAAATGCCGATATCGAAATTATATCACTACAGTCTACATAATTTTCAAATTTTCTTCCTATCGCGTTGAATGGTGTCATTTTGACCAAACTTGGCGAATAAAATCCTGACATAATACCATTTAGTTTACACTTTTAATAAAAGGGTGTCACCACGCTACTTTTTACAATATCTCCAGGTGAATGGGTAATATGTGCCATGTAAATTGGAGAGAAATGTTAATTTTGCGCTCATATTGAATAAAAACCAGCTTACTAGGAGGTCAAAACATGACAAGGTTATAGGTCACATGTATTTCTAAGAGACTGGGTCAAAAAATTAGGTAAAAGCGCAATTTCAACAATGACAGGTGATGTTAAATACATGCGCTACAAAATAACCCATTTGCAGCAGGCTGGAGTTAAATCTGCGCAGAAACGTTCTAAAGCGTGTGCGCGTCTGAATTCGTCGCACTTTACCTTAAATTGGATTGAAAAACTAAACAAGAATGATATTGGAGTTGATAAAAGCAAATATCAATGTTCAGAAATATTGCCAGATTTAGAATTAATGGGGTGATAAGTACCGGTATATTGATTTGTGTATAGGTCTAACACTTTGCAGCATTCATTGTCTGTGTTATCATATCATCTTGTAACTCCTCTCTGTAGAGGTGACGCCGTGAAGATTGCTCACGTCCAAAAGCGACAGGATCAGCTCGCCATGGAAACCAGGACTTTGATGGACGGCTCAGGACAGCCTGCCGAGGAGCCGTGATCACATTCACATCCATGTACATATAAGTCTCCATTCATTTTATGTATTACTTTTTCTCCATGATCATGCTCATTTGATGCTTGTCACCATGTTTGCTGATAGTTATTGCACAATATGGAATATGGACACCAGTCACCATCCCACCAGGTGACCCTCTCAATGTCAACCTCTATTAATAGAGAATAAAATTCATCCTTCCAGTATCGCAAGAGAGTCAAAATTGAAGAAAATAGCAACATCCACAGAAAATATTCCCTTTTTTCATCTGTAAAAGGCTCCATGTACGATGTTAAATTCTATCGCGTAAGCTCGTGTCCTTTCCATAAGCGATGAAACATTTTCATCTATGTGATTGTTCATGTGTTTCAATGTTTTCAAGTGGCACCATTTACATTGTACGGTTGCATGTAGACTTGAAGATCCATCGTTTGAGGGCGCTCTCTACACTCCCCCCCCCCTCTGAGGGGAGCGTAGGGAGCTTCCTCAATTGACAGATCTTTCAGTCTAGGTTGCATGTAGGATCACACATTTGCAAGAATCAGACTTTCCTCCACACAATGGTATTCTATGAATCAATGAAAGTTCACCTCATTACAGAATTACAGCTATATAATTTCACAGCATCAGCTGTATATATGTGTAACTTTACAAATTCAAAGATATTCTAAGTAACTCCTATGAGAAGTAGACGATACTTTACTTACGACTCCTGTAGTGTGCTATATATAGTGTTTTCATTTTGATCTTTTCACAGGGGAGGTGCAGCAAGAAATAACAGCCAACCTCAACCCCACGGTCAACCTGAGGAGCAATCGCAATATTCTAGGATTGATAACAATGACCTCTAAATGGACATCATAGCTCAACAACTCAACTGAGTGATTGCTAAATATCACCGTCGATGGCAGAATAGGACCTCAATGATGCAACTGGAATGTAAGAGAGCCCTCTATAGTTGACCTCTGTACATCTAAAATGCCAAGATCTGCATGGGATCACAGAACAATATCAAAAGCACTGTCAATTCTCCCTGATTTTTATTGGCAGATATTTGAGTTTTCTTCTGCTTAACAGAATTTCTTTACACTGTAGCCTCAACATTATCATATTTGAAAAAGGTATGTTCTAAAAAACTCAGTAATGTTGAAATTTGAGTTAATTTCGTTGATAATCAGGGTTGGCATTGCTATAAATATTGCACTTATTAAAAGCTTAGAATGACCGTCATGAGTTGCCAGTGCATGTGAGGAAGTAACATGTACAGTTCCTTTGTCATATCCACTGAAAAAAGTTACTTTCGACTGTGTTGATAAAACAGATGCAGTTGGATTCCTTGTTTTGGTTCCAAGTTATTCTGTACAACTGCTTGCAAAAAGCATCCGAGACTTTCACAAAATTGCGATATTCTTCTGCAAACAATTATTATTTTCTAGTTCATTCAAAATGTGCAATAAGAGTAAATGGGTTCTCCAAATTACCAAACTTCTTATGCTAATATCTGCACACACACTGAATTCCTTGCAGTGTTTGTGTGTACAAATCCTATTGTATTATGGGTGATCTCAATTTACATTGGTATATCTAGATCCATGTCATATCAGAATTCAGAGAAGACATTTTGTCACTAGGGTCATTCTAACCGTGTATATTTTCAGGAAAATAGTGTTATTCAGATATTTTGGTAAAAAGTTGAGAGGAAAATTTAAGTAAAGCCAGTCATGTATAAAGACAGATGTATAGTAAAACACATTACCTTAATTAAGTAGGATATAAACTATGATAATTATTTAGTATGCCTTTCCAAGACATACAAATTTTGATATAGAAAAATTTTCAGAAGTTAAATTGCATCATCTTTTTGACACAAGGTCAGAGTGGTATGCATAAAGTACACAATAACTTTTGGTGAAACGTTCTTATGTAGACAAACAGTTATTCATATCAGTTTTGTTACAAGTGCATTTCTGTACATAAAGAGTGCTATTTTGTTGGTTTGTCATGTATTTTGGTGACATTATGCTATGGAAAGTTGAAAATTCTGCTCATAGCGGTTTGGCGGAGTCAAAAGCAAATCACCCTCCAGGGTCCATGATATGGTTCTACTATTGTTTTAAATTGGGGTTCGGGAAGGGCTAGTCTTTTTTTGCATTTTATTTGTTTGCAAATATAGTCTTATTTTATGCTGACTTCCTTTAGATTACACAGTTTAAGCTACACAAACTGTCAGTGTTTATATGCTTACCCTCATCACCCACCCATCAACATGCTAAAGGTCTGAGTAATTCATTACATATTAGACTGCGATCATCACCATTGGCATTGCTAATGCTTTTGATACAAAACAGTTCATTAACCCTCTGAGTGCTGTAATTTTTCCCTCTAAAATTTTAGTGCAACATTTTACCAATTTTTAGGAATTTTTCTGTAATTTTTTTGAACCAAACAGACATCACATTTCATTGGATACAGTTTTTTCATCAAAAATTGGCAAAATTCTGAAAAATTTGACTGGGGTACATTTTATAAAGGTGACAAAAATTGACTGTGGCACTCAAAGGCTCAAAACAATAAACTCTACTGCATCTTGTTTTGTTCATACAGAAAGATCAGTACGGCGCTTCTTTTGAAATGTTCCTGCTGAAAATACACATTATTATGAAGTCGCATTTGTACTCAATAATTGACTTATCAATACAGTTGTAACACAAGCTAAGCAAAGACGACCAAAGTAAACACAATGTATACACTTTCGAAATTCAAGTTGTGCAAAACATTTGCTTTTATTTCAGTTAGTACATTATTATTCCTCAGTACATTATTATTCCTCAGTTTTACAATATTTGTATAAATTTAATTACTAGTCCGATGATTTCTTCATTGAAAACTGAGAAATTAATTACTGTGCCATTTATAACCAGTCACGTTGTGTTGTGCAATCCACGTATGTCCAAAAATGATAATCACTCAAAAGTTTTCCTATTAGGGAACAATGCAATGATTATGTATATGTGTGTATGATGTTGAACAGTGAAAAACGGTCTTGCACAGAAACTTCAAATTGCAGTCAATATATTTGATTCGGTAACTGAAAAAAAAAAATTTAAAGGACAGCTATTACTGGTATTCCTTTTGTGAGATTTTGTCTGTTGGCGTGAATTGTGGCAATCACTATATCACTGATTGCATTTGTAGAAACTCTAGTTCTTCAAAGGTTTACATGCATCACTCTGTGGAGTCAAGTTCTGTTATCCAAAACTCACGCAGTCCTTTGCTGTTAACTTATTCAAGAAGAATTCCAGTGTGTTTCAGTGCAGCCCAGTACATGTAGTGGTCGTTCAAGTCTTTGTCACTCCCACTTGAATGCAAGCAGAAAGTCTGTTTGTCTGAAAACGAAGCCATCAGTGTGTAGGATGATGACATGACAATTTACAGTGGTTGCTGTATGGTCAAGATACGTACCATGCCATGTTCTACAGCGTTCATGGACACACAATGCTAGAACACAGTTCCTTGTCTTTATTGTGACCACAGAGCGCCAATACTGCTGTTATTTTATACCAAACTGTTTTCTTGCATGTTGGCATGCTTCAGTTCCACTATGCAAAACACTACAAAAAGTGTGTTAGCAACTTTAGTATGTACACCATTTGCTGTACACATCTGAAAATTTGAGTGAATGAATGTAACTAATTTGTTGCAATTCCATATTGTCAAGAAGATAACACTTTGCAATATCCATCACTTGTCCAATGTCCGTACATACTGGTTTTATGGTGCCATCTTCATTTTTAAGTTTTAACCAAAATATTGTAGGTGCAAATCTTTGTTTCAGCTGATTCTTGAATTTTTCAAAGTACACTGTACATGTATTCTATAGTTTATTCTTTGGATTGCTGTCCTGTAGATGTTTAGAAAGTTTGGTGAGAAAAAGTTCAGGCCATGTATATTTTGAGATTTAGGGAGGTATTTTCATGTGTCCAGAGATACATGTTGCAACAATGTTCAAAATGAGTTGACTGTCCCAGCTGTGGTAACTGCATTATTCAACGGGTTGAAAGAAACAATTATTTCATCGGATCAGTATGACCTCAAAGATTTCACTTGTCTACTGACGATGAAAATTCCCTTTCACGTGAACTTTCACTTCTTGAGTTGATTTTTTTCATCATTGGTAAAGATACATTATGGACAAGGAATTTTGACTTTTCCTTAAACTTGCACTCATTATAGTGGAGGGTGCACTGCACAGGGTTGTCATCTGCAATGACCATTTATTTACCTTTTGTCAAATTTGGATAATTTACAAAGCTGTGTTATTGCAGCCAGAACATTTGTCTACTCAAATTCACAAAGTTTCAAGAATATGGGATTGGATGCAACAGCATGACATGGAAATCTGTAATTTCATTAAACATCCACATGTGCTCACAACATGGTGACCCTGTACAGACTATCATCATGAGGAATTATGGCAAAAATTGATAAATTATTTCTTTCATACAGTAAAACAAACAAGCATATTTCTAATTTGTGATGAAACAACATTAGGGACGATTCAGAATTTACTTCCAGGGGGAGGGTGGAGGATTTTCTATTTTCTCGGTGATTTTTTCCATGGCCCCCCCTAGTAAATTATAGAAAAAATCTATGGCCCCCCCCTCATCTTTCCTGTTTTTTTTCCATGGCCCCCCCAATATATACATGCATGCTTATACGGTACATCATAGACATATCTAGTCTAACAAGTTGCAGGAACTGTAGGGCCTAGTGGACATTAATCGATGATATAACCAATCATTTCAGGGTTATGGGACTATAAAAGAATGATTTGCAGGGACTGCAAGTGGCACACTTTTGGAAAGGGTGTAGCAATAAACATATCTGGTTGTAAATTTCTGAAGAAAAGTTAATTACTAAATATGAATACTTTTTTGTTATGTCTCACTGATACATATGATGCACATATGAGCACACAAAGACAAGCAAAGATGTCAGTTAGAAATGGTGAACAGAAAATCAGAGGAGCAGATAATTGGCAAAGTGATATATATCTTGAAGTTTAATGGTACATCTCATTTGCAGATATCCAGATATTTCTGGAAAGTGAGATGTACATGTACATGCACACGTTCAGCATACATTTTCATTTGATGATGCTGAATATTTGCAGACTCACGGTGAAAGTTTTAAACATTAGGAATTATAATTGGTGAAAGCCAACTTGTTTTTAATTTCTCTTTTTTTCTAATTTGGTTGTCATAAAACCAAGTTGCTGCCACTGAAAGCAACAATGCTGAGGAATATTTTAGAACATTTCTTGAACAAAACACCTTATCCAAAACATGAATTCACATGTTATTCTGCTCATTCCATTCACAATCCAATGTTCATATTAAAATGCAGATAACCCTGTGTAAGTCAAAATTCACATTTTGTCAGCAGTATTTTTCAAAATTGACAGAGCATTCATATTTCAAATTTTTTTAACAAACTTTAATTTTAGAATAGTCATGATGCGCATGTTTTCAGATGACACGAAACAATACATGTTAATTTGTTTTTTTGCCTTTTCTGCCAGCCGCCACTGTGAAATCTTTGATTATACATATCAGAATGAATGGGACACAAAAGTATTAGCATCAATACACAATGTGTAAGCCTATCCACATTTCTCCTGGCCTCATACACACTGAGATCACTTCTTGGACTACAGCAAATTTCTTGTGTACACAATATTTCAACAATCCGACACCATAGCATTGGTGCAGTGCCACATGATCTTCTGGATGCACATACAGGATTATTGGAAAATCAACCCTTTTGTAAATTTTTCACCATATATTTTTGACAGTAATACATAATATTTTTATTTTCAACATTAAAAAACTATTCGCTGAAAAGCACCTTGAAGATGAGACGGCCATAAATTTATTTTCAAAAAAGTTTATAGTAGATGTAAGCACTGTAAAAAGTTATGTAGAACATTTAAAAAATTTAGAAAGGGTAAAATTGATGAGAATGAAACAGAGAAAAAAGGAGAAGAAAAAGAAGAGTAGCAGTAGCAGTAGTTTACTCAAAGGATGAAGTGGGTGTATATTTGGGGTAAAAAACCTCAATTTTTGTATTAATGATAAAAATTAATTTAAGTCGAAAACTAGACAGTATTTTCTGAAATGTAATATTTCACTTGAAAGGATAGTATTCATGTAGAAAAAAACAACTATTTTACTTGGCATTATCCATCTTCATTTTAAAATTGTAGGGGTTTAAAGACTGACACTCTAATAATTGATTAAAATCATGATCAGCAAAATTAAAATGCCTCTTATTCAAAATGCCTCTTATTAAAAATGTAAGAGCTTTATTGCCAAACAAAACCAATTGATAGTTGTTGTGTTATATAGCATTTAAAAAACATAATGTGAAATTTCAGAAAATTTGACCCAGCCGGAGTGGAGTTAAATTCGTTGGAAATTTGAAATTGGGAGGCAAAAGTAGCCAAGAAATCAGGTGATTTGCATACATTTGCATAAATTAACACTTCTTTATCATGCAACTTTCAACTGCTTTACAATCTACAAGGTAAACCCAACCTTAATAAGACATTTGCTGTAATTTTAGCATTTGTTCAATGTTCATCTCTGTGTATCAGCATTTGTTTGTTATTCTATCACTACATAGAACACCCAATGCTGTATTTAGCAACATAACAGTGTGAACATAAATGACCATTGTTATTGTTGATAAACAAATTCTAGTCTGGACTTGATCTGAGATCTCTTTTCAACAAAAACAACCCTGACTGTTCACTGTATGGTTTGTATTGACACGCTAAATACTGGACATTTCATAACGCTTCAGGGAGGAGAACAAGATACTGCAGTAGATGCATAAAACAAACCACTATGAATATTACCGAATTTGGCAGCTAAAGGAGTTTAACTAAACATGTTGAGTTTATCTGTCACCCAGGTAGCGTCTACGGTGCTCTTTTGTAGAGATCAGAATCTGGGCAAATATTGAATTGATATTTTTTTTCTTTGGCCCCCCCTAAAAGATTGTGGTATTTTTGTCCGGCCCCCCCTAAATTTTCTTGGGAAAAATGGGTGGCCCCCCCTGAAAATCCTCCACCCCCCCCCCCCCTGGAAGTAAATTCTGAATCGACCATTATGAATAGTGGTAGTATTTTGTCATTGTAGAATGGCGACTTTCTCTTCATTTCATCGGGGTTACTTCTCTTTGTTAGGTTAGCTCACATCACATGGACAAGATACAATGTTTTTAACCACAACACACCTGCACCAGGGTTACATGGTATACCAGGGGATCTGTGCATTTGATGTTTTTCTCACCTTGAAAGTTCATTTATTAAATTACTTGGGACAAATGAATGTGCATCAATTTACATGGTATGTTATGTGCTGATTTCACCTATTTACTTTTGCATCAAAACCATATATGTTTTCATTTCATGGTTGTGTAGGGACATGTATGTATGTATGGCAATTATTATACTGTCTTACACTAGGATGTGTCATAAAAGCGGGTTTTGACAATGAAGTAGTGCATTTAAGGTTTACTGTGTTGCATTACATGTATTTAGATTTGAAAATTTTCTCTTAATGTGTCATCGTTTCTGCCAATATTGTTCTGATTCAGAATAAATGCTATTTATGAACATTACACCATTGTTGTAAATTGTTGTACAACCTTATTGGTCTCGGACAGACTGAAGGTTGTGGGATTGATGATGTCACCGTGTATAACGTGATATTTAGACATTGCCATGCCACCACATTGGCGAGAATCAAGTGTGAGAACAAATTCTCACCGGTGAGAATGGAAATTCTCACCAAGTACAGTGAGAATTGAAATTCACTGGCGAGAATCATCAAGACTTGCCTTTCATTGGCGAGGATCAGAATGAATCAGAATGAATGGGGAGTCTTGATGATTCTCGCCAGTGAAATTCAATTCTCACAGTATATACTTGGTGAGAATTTCCATTCTCACCGGTGAGAATTTGTTCTCACACTTGATTCTTGCCAAGAAGTGCATTTCTCACCAATCTCCAATGGAGATTAAAATTTTCTCACTGACAGCGGTGAGAATAAGAACAGATTCTCACTGATTGCGAGAAAGCGTCATTTTCTCGCTCTAGTCTCGCAATTTTTCCCTATAGTGATATGATACATGGCATGATTTGACCAGCCCCCTACACTTAAACAATAAGAATCACATAATTGCCAGTGCAAAGACCTGGGATATGGTAGAATTTCAATTACCATTAGAGACCGAGAGTAGAAATCGCTTCCCATCACAGTTCAAATAACATCTTCTAAAACTTAAATAACAGGTATGAGTTGTATATTTCAGTTAACTCAAAGAAACAACATTGAACCAAAGGTTTGGCCTAAATCCACTGATAGCATGTCTTGATGTCGCAGCAGCCTTTCCCATAAAGTCAGTCGCAGACTTTAATGACATCAAGGGAAGGCAACATGTTACCAAGGACGTGCTGACTGCCACAATGGGGATGCATTGCATCATATCAGCATGGAAGATGGCACGTACGGATCACTTGTGGGATCATGCTGCGATATGAAATAGCTTGCACAAATGACCTTCTACAAAAGATAATTTTTTTTCCCCAATCCATTTAATGGCACATCTGCTGTAAATATATATATACACCAAATACTATAGTCACTAAGTTCTTCTCAATCTACAGCCATGAAGTTATGAGAGTATAAACAAACCATTGTGGGTTGTCAGTACTGCAAATATCTGAAAGTTATAGCCATGGCCAAGGTCTCTGCCCCCTTACTCAATGTTAACCATGACCAACAATCATCCATTTACATTCTCTTTACTGTACAATCGTATTCAGTTTCTCTAGAACATCTATTGGCATAGATAGGTTATAGGTCGACATGTATGCCGTTATATACATTTGTATATTTTTATTTCATAATGAACTGAATAATATTTGATTATTTTAGTATGACAGGTACATATATATATATATATATATATATTTGATTATTTTAGTATGACAGGTACATATATATATATATATATATATATATATATATATATATATATATTATATATATATATGTATATTATATATATATTATATACCGGTATATATATATATATATATATATATATATATATATATATATATATATATATATATATATATATATACCAAATAGCCACTAAGTTCAACTCAATCAACAACCATGAAATTGATGGAAGTTACCAGACTATATACAAGCAATTGTGGCTAGTCAGTACTATACTCAATCTATAGCCATGAAGCTATATTCGATCTATTTAGCCACGAAGTTTTGCACAATCTATAGCTACTGCTTTTCTGTCATACTTGTCAGTTGACAGAGCTGACAACATGAATTTCGCAACATCTACACGAGGGGTGCTCCGGCAACCACCTTTCACAAACTGACGTTCTTCAACCAGGATTTCTTGACCTGAAAGATAAGGGAGGCCATATTGTTTATGTATGCAAATTGAAATTTCGTCAGAACTGTTTATGTATGCAAATTAGGTAAGTATTACCTAATTATTAATGTATGTCAAATGGAGTTAGCAGACCAAGAAACTGCCCTAGAAGAACTCTAATTTAAAGGGATAGGTCATTTATCAGCTTAATCCAAAAGTCAATTGACTATAAACTTGATAAAAATTTTGATGGAAAACAAATTGAGGGCTAACACCGCATAAGCACTCAATGTCAACAAGAACAAATCTGAAAACCAGGGATTGAGTACTGCCCCTTTAAACCTAAGGCTATACCTATCATGGGGCAAAGCTTCATAAAGCCAATTCAACAGCAAGTCCCTTCCTTCCTACGTACCATGATAAGCAATAAGCACTTGCAGGCCATTTCTTTGACATACTATGCAGTGATAGTGAGAGCAGGACATGCACACATTCCAGACTTGCACATCTTTTAACATTTGGTAACAAGTCATCATTGATGACAGTCCCCACTTGTTAATGGGTACTTGATTACAAGTCCTCTGACAGAACTGTTTTTAAATGCTAATATTGGCAGAGAATGAGTTCCATGGTGAAAATGTAAAACCAATCTGGGCCTGCCACCCTAATTACAAAAGGCCATGAAATGAGTCAATTAGTAATTAATCAACAGGATGGTGCAAAACATTTTTGCATCCTATTATAAGACTTACAGATTATCACCTGTACCATATTTCATAAAGTTTGATGCAATGCTTTTTGACATTCTACAAAAATTCATTACGTATTTGCAAATTAGCAATTAATTTAAACAATACCGCTAAGTGTCATTGAATTGCATACAGCACTGTGAGATCAACATTTGTACCAAGTTTCATGAAATTTGATGAACCATGACATATTGGCCTTATTACAAAAATCATTAAAATATGAAAATCTGCAGTTAATTGACATGATACAGGTACATATCACCAAACAAATTTACTGATGTGCATATGCATGACATTGATCAATGTCCTTGTACCAACTTTGAATGCAATATTGGTTGAAATATGTCTCAGTTATGGTTCTTGACATGACAAATTCGTAACATAATGGTCGCCATGCAGCCATATCGATCGTGTTGTGAAACAAATATATCTACTTATGTATGACATAGGTCGATGTCTTCACACCAACTTTGAGATGTGTCCGAGTTATGGCTCTAGACATGAAGAAATTATAACAAAATGGCAGCCATGCAGCCATATTGGATCGTATTGTAAAACAGAACATGGATGTAAAAAATAGAAGGATACAGGACAGCCCTATAATCCCTTTCACACCTATTGTTATTTCTTTGTCTACGCTGGTCTTTGAAGTTGTGGCATGGTTGCCGCGATCAGGATGGCTCAGACACACCCACTTCACTCACAATATCGTGTACATCAAATTATTGTTGCCAAATTCATAAAAAAACCCTTTCAAACTTGTGAAATTGCTTGTGTTGAATACCAGACTGAACATCCAGAGTGACTTGCATATATGTATGACACAGGTCAATGTCCTTGTACCTATGAATAGAATTGGTCGAGACATGCCTGAGTTATGGCTCTGGACAGGAAAAAATCATAACAAAATGGCTGCAACATAGCCATATTGGATTGTATTGTGAAACAAATCCACATACTTACGCATGAGGTCAAGGTCCTTGTACCAACTTTGAATAAAATCAGTTGAGACATGTCTGAGTTATGGCTCTGGACATGAAAAAATTGTAACAAAATGGTTGGTTGAGGCCATATTGGTTCATATCACAAAACAAATCCATGTGCATATGTATGACATAAGGAGTAATCCTTGTACCAGGTCTGAATGAAATTGTTCCAGGCATCTCTGAGAAATTTGTGTGAACAGACAAACGCACAGACGCACGCACAGACATGACCAAACCTATAAGTCCCCTTACACGATGTCCGTGGGGACTAATTTACTACTGTATTTAATGACTCAATTTCTTGCTTGCCTTTCCTGTGCTGTGATACAGCTAGAGGCAAAATGAACTAAACCACAGCAGAAGTACCACACCTACCCTTTGATGGGCTGTTGGTCAGCTGGGGAGGTCTGACGATGGTAAAGTTGATATCGCTGGAATCCTCACTGAGCAGAATATCTTCAAGTCTTGCCATGTCTTTTAAAATAGCTCTAAATAGAGGAAATACAATCCACTCCATGACAAATGGCCCAGGATCATTTCTATTATCTGTATTCAAAGTAAAATATCCATTCATTATTCATGCTGAAAAGCCTGCAATCTTTCTTTGTGATCAATTTTCAAAATGCTTAAGAAAAATCAGAGTCCGTAAAAGATGGCCCAAGCCAATACTTTATCATTATTACATGCCTCATATATTCAATTCAAATCAAATACCTGTTCATCTGTCCATAAAAACAGAAATTTACTTTCAGGCTCACTTACTTTTACAAAACAACTACAATCTACAACATCACAGATTTACAGAGAGTTTGTGGCACAGTGACAGCTTTGGGCATAAATGACTTTCTGAAGTGACCTTCCCTACCGGTTGGGACCCTTAGATATTGATAATGCCTCAATGAAGTAAACTGACAATGAAGAGAATGAGTTGAATCACCAATGATATTATGTGCCTTCTTTTCACTGCAGAGTGATAAAGGCTTGATAATGAGAATTGCAAGAGGCCAATTACTTTTTCTGCTAGTGTTCACACAATTTGGGAAAGTTCGTTTCTGTTTTGTAACAGTCAAGTTACAATACCATAGGTCAATGTTAAAAGTCACAAAACTCTCAATAAGAGATCTGAACACCAATTGGAGGACATTCTGGCTGATGTACATCAAATGATTTAAGCTTTCTTTGAGATGTAATCTTTGTTGGGCTTTTCTTCATTATATAAGGTGTTCACCTCATCAAAGCAAAGTTTTCGTCAAGATAAGATCCAAGATATTTAAAATAATGTCACAACTTCAAGCAGCAGCTCCTTTATCTAATGGAAAGTTGTTGATGATGTAGCAGCCTGAAACAGACCCATAACTATTTTTAACTTGACAACAGCTCAGAAATTTAAACTCAGCGTCAATGACACTTGGCTCACATTTAGTACCCCTCTGGACAATGTCCTTGACTAAAAAAAAATCCAAAAATTGCATAGAAATTAACTCATGTGATTATTATTTGCAAATCAAACAAAAAAGATCTTGGAAAGGCACATAATAAAGAGATTATAGCCAAAACAAGGGACTGTGTACCCTCATGGCAGGAGACTGAAAAGGTTGCCTGCCCTCTATCACTTGAGTCCCTTGTTTTGCTGTAGTATACAATATTTTCAGATTTCAAACTGTAATCTGAGGGCAGATTTATCAATAGTTTAATGGCTAAGTTCTTCTTTCACATTTAACTGTCGACCATGGGTACAAGAAAAGCAATAACAGAAACCAGTGCACAAGACTGATACATTTTTAGATTACCAATATTTTGACTTTTGTTTTTCAATATGCACATCAAAAGTTAGCACTGCAAAAGAAGATAGTATAGCACAACCTCTGAACATTGATGTCAATTAACTTGTTTGATGAGAGTCGAGAGTTGAATACATGCAAGTTATCAATCTCAAAATCAATTAGCCATTTTGCAAGCTGGTAAACGGACACTGAATATATAGAAAGAATATACGGTATATATTTGCAAATGAAGTCTGCATGCTACAAGTGACTTAAGCAAGGCTTACATTTTGTACACCAGGACGTTATGCATACAAATCGCTGGACACAAGCTTTTTGCATGGCTGATATGATGGGTCTCCCAGTTTCTGAGTACAGAGTGACTTTGAAGAAGTTGGCGAATCCCAAGTAGCTACCGATGCATGACAACACCGCATCACTCCCTGTGAAGTGTGGTATCAACGATTCCTCAGAGAATAAGTTAGCTTCCTCTACCTGATGAAGTAGAAGACAAAATTACATAGGGTGAACTGAATTGATCCAATTAACCAATCAGATATCAGGAGGAATAATATCTGACAGTAAATATGATTGTCTTCAATGTCAAAATTTGCATATTTATACTTTATAGCTGAACAAAGTTTCACTGTATATGTTACATGTTTCAATTGAACCACAGGTCTTACTTCTAATTATATTCCACAACTTGCTTTCTTAATACAATCACACAACTCTACCCAATAGATCTTTACTAAGTGGATAGGAAATTTAGTTATTACAGCTGTGCAGGAAATGCTCCATTAGATGGTATTTAGTACAAAGAACAAAAATACCAGAAAATGCATCAAAACTAACAGTTAGTGTATTTATAAATATTGTAATACGACTTCGCCAACAGTTCCTTTCCATAGCTAAAATCTTTTACAATCAAAATTGTTCACGCTGCAAACTTAATTGGCCAATTGGGGTGTTGTTTTAATCAATGTGTATCAGCGATTTTGCAACATAAACACCTGGTCTGGATGTAGTCTTGTGTACATTTAATCAGCTACATGCTCTCAGTTACACAACACACCACAGCCACTCAACACACGTCAGACAGAGAAACATAAACAAATCACCACACTTTGCAATGTCAACACCATGTGTTTCTTCTTTATTCCTGATGAATTACAATGTAGCTGGTGGTTTTAAGTATAGTAAAGCAAGTATACTGATGTATTCTACCGAATGAATTCAGAAAAAGAGCTGACGGATCTTCCAATCTAGCTAGTATTAGGTGTACAGTGTAGCAGGTGTTTGAATGCATGTACATTGTACTTGGTTCACTATACATAAAACCATCATCAGGTTGTTTCATTGATACTGAAGCTGAAAAAATGGGGGAAGGTTCAACAAAAACGTACAAGATATTTAGGACCTAAACGTAATGTCACTTGTACTACTGTGGTGGCAGCTAGACATGAGATTTGCTACAATAGGTATGGGAATCTACACGCATTAGGAACAAAAGTGCTTTCATTTTGGGAGCCTTTTTATGTATTGGTTGGAGCACCGTTATGTGTGCAGTCTAGCAGTTCTCTTGTGTTCTCATCATCAGTCATTGTACACTGCTGGCATCCATTTCCTTTTCCACTTGACATTATGTTTCAGTCATTAGAAAAGTGAAAATTACAGTCTGCAAAGTCGAGTCCAACACGTGGTTGGTAAAAACAGCAAAAATAAATGAAGTTGTAGGATCAGGAGAAAGTAATGACATCACATTTACAAGGCACTGCAGAAAGGAAATTGAAGCCAGTCACAGATTTGCGCTGTTAAAGAGCAGATATATTATGAAACATCAGTCTCCAAAAAGAAAGGGTGCAAAGTTACATTCAAGTTCAACCAGAAATTAACTGACCATTAATCTGATGCGCATTGACAGCCAAGTTCCATCCTGCAGCCACAACCTCAACAAGTCACTACTGCAAAAGAGAATATTGGCAAAGGTTTGTTCTATTAATGCATTGGCAAAAGTTGATAAGAATGGCCTACAAGTCTGATTAATCCTTTGAGCGCCAAAGTTAATTTTTGTCATCTTTAAAAAATATATCACAGTCAATTTTTAAAGATTTTTGCCAAAATTTTGATAAGAAACTGTAGCCAATACAATGTGATGACCATTTGGTTCAAAATTTGGTACGTTCAGACTGACGACTTTGCGTCGGCCCAGGTCCCGACCAGGGCCGGGGCCGACGTAAAAACCAATGTGGACACGCTGAGTCGGCCCTGGGCCGACTCAGTTTGGTCCCGGTTAGAAGGGGGGGTTCAGGGCCGACTCAGGGCCGACGCAAAATTTGGTCCGACGCAAATCGCCAGTGTGGACACGTTACGTCGGCCCTGGTCCCAGTTGACCAGGCCTCCGCTATGGATCGAAGTTGAACTAGTCACACTATTCGCACAAAACAAACGACGTTTGAAACTAAAGTTTACACCTATCGAAAGTTTTCAATCCAGTCTTTACATTTTAATATCATCCCATGTACGCTGAACTTCCCACCAACCTTTGTTCCGCAAACGAGACCATGTCATTCGATTCCACAGTGCACGTAATAGACTAGAGAGGCATGTCAAAAATGCCGCGCACTGGTTATTTCTCCACCGCGGTCTTATATATACCATATGCTCATCCAATAAATGGTGAAGATCTCTCCGATGATTAAAAGGGTGAGTGGTAGTCATATTTGCCCTTCTTGTGCGTAAAAACACAGGAAAATCATGAACAGTAGAAACAGCGTGCCATATTCAAATGCGCCATTTTGAACTTTGACAGGTCAGAGGTCACAAAGGAAGGTAAAGTTACGTCGGCCCTAATTCTGGTACCGGTAAGTGTGGACACGGACCAAATTTAATCCCAAAAGGACAATTATTTTGCGTCGGCCCAAATTTCAGTTGGGTTGCCAATGTGAACAAGATAATTATCAAAAAAATTACAGAAAAATTCATAAAAATTGGTAAAATGTTGCACTAAAATTTCGGCGGGAAAAATTACAGCACTCAAAGGGTTAATTAGGTCAGCCTTTGGTGGAAGAGTACAGAAGATTTGAGTTGGCAGAAGGTTCTAATGATGAGAAGAGAAATCTTCCAGGTAGGGGCCAGGGCAAAGAAGAAGAGAAAAGCAACAAGCAAAGAGCACAAGTTTTCAGCAATATGCTATACACAACTGATAAAGATAAAGTCATCTCAGGCTGCCACTAACCTTTGGGCAGTCAGTAGTGAGACCCAAGGAAAGCAAGGAGCTAATTGTTTTACATTTGGGAAATTGGCCAGTGCAGGAATAAATGCCTGGCTGTAGCAATTGCAGAAGGAATCCACCTAATGCCAGCATATAGTTGAAAAGATGGTAAGTATACACTTTATGAATTTGGTGATTGTGTCAGTGATTATTTGTCTGAGGTTCACTATCTTAGGCAAAAAAGTAAATTGTGCTGTTTCGATAACATGGTTTTCAAAAATAATGTAGGTAGGTCGGCAGGAATTTTTTTTCCAAAATATTTTTATTTTTAAATATGCATTTTTCGGGAGTTCAGGGCAATCAAACACTGGCTACAACATTTCTAGAAAAATGTATCATACATATAAAGGAAAAACAACATAAAGACATCCTCGTTCAAGCAAAAATCAAATGCCAAGTAACGAAAGCATGATTTTACAGTTTTTTCTTTCTTTTTTTCACTTCCATGTTTACGTAGATCTAAAAAGTTAAGGGTCGGCAGATAAAAATTAGGGTAGGGTGGGTTATTGGAACAGCACAATGTTTTTGTTCGGCCCTAGGGACAGTCTCAGATTGTCTCATAAGTTCAAGAAACAAAATTTCTTCGTGTACATCAAACCCCTTTCCCCTAAACGAAAGTTTAAAAGTGCGAAATGTTGATGTCTGCCTGAGAGTACAATGTAACATTTTGCTAAGCTACCGAGGAATATGTATCCACTGAGCACATTACATCCTCAAGTAATCGATCAAATTTGAGTACTAACAGTTACACTGGTTACAGCAAAATTTGTTAGTACATTAGTGTGCAGTTTCTGTTCACAATGTAAAGAGTATAAGAAAGTGCGAAAGTGAAATTCACTCATTAAATGGAGGTCAAACCCCCTCCCCTTACTCATCCCACCCCACCCCCTGTAAACAAACGAATTTCGCTCTTTGAATATGCGAAAATTTGAGACGGTCCCTACCAATAAGTGATATTCAAATTGGAGTTCATCCCTAGCTAGGAGGCATGTTAATTTATATCTACTGGGTATAACGATTTTAATTCATCTCACTTTTCCCCATTCTTAGTTTTTCTAGTGGGAGTACTGCATTACCCATTATACATGTTTTGTGTTATGTGACAGTCATGATTAGATATGAAATTTAGTACGATTTGCAATAAAAGCGGGAAATTAACATCCAGTGAATGCATTAGTGTGTAATTTGCACCAATCAGGTATGAGAATGTAAGAGAAACAGGTGTTCTTTTGTTTTCGGAGCTTTTATATCGGGGCACAAAGTGTTGTATAATACTGATGACATTGGAACTTCACCTGTAGCTGCGCTATTGGAACTTCACCTAGCCGCACGTCCATAGCTGTGGTGACGTCGGACGGGCTGGTTTTGACTTTCACGTTTTTAACCCCGCCACCACATTCACTTAGTAGTCTATGGGTAAACTATTAGATATTTTCCCTGACAGATAAGTTTCTTGATAAACAATATATGATATGATGTAACTATTCATGCTGCTCTCCACGGACCAATTACAATGTATACAGGCGCTCAAATCGTACTCGAACTTCGAAGGGCGTTGTGCACCGCGTCAAGTCTTAGGTTCGCCTGCTTATGATAAACCATGGAGTACTCTCAGTACCTCCATGGACAAACATAGTCGTTTACCTGCAAGTTTGCGTGCTTCTGGGTTATCTTCGACTTATTCCTGACTATGGCAACAACTTGATGTCCTGAATCAAGCGCTAGACGAACCAGTTCCTTGCCAGTATCTCCTGTGGCCCCCAATATTACAATCTTCATGACACAAGTTTATACGCCTACCGACTGAAATCAAAATAAATCATTATAAACCAACCTTTTCCGCTCTACCGCTGACGGCGCTGTTTGACCTAATTTGTGGACACATATAGTGATATCATCAACAGTGTTCGAACTCACAACAACGCAACGTACGGTACCCATCACTAGCGGAGAAAGCCACAGACAAAACCGCTCGGCCAAATCCCCAATCTGAAAAGATTGGTTCAATAACCGAGCTATGTCATTGTGCAATTCTACCTTCATGTAATATATATAGGAATACACAATTATTCAGTAAAATATTGCTAGGGGTTAATGAACATGAAAACAAAATACCTAAAGTATAGCTCTAGTGTGGATAACTTAATGACCCGAAGGTGTCGTTAAGTGTTAATTTTTCTGTGTCTTTTTTCCTGCATTATTGTTCTGGCAACCCCCTTCGACAGGGGCTTGTCCCTCTTGGTTAGGTAATAAGCTATATAATGACAAAATTAAATTTGAATCTTACATTTTATCATTTCTGATCTCTTTTACACATAGAAAGGTAAGTAATTCAACTGAAAAACAAACAAACAAACAAAGAAAAAATTTTAAAGGATAATAAGGCCAAATAAATAAAAGGTGTTTCCGGTGACCCGACCTATTACCTAGTACCCTTAAAGGGATACCAGTCGTCGTGCGCTCAAAGGTCGTGTGGGACCCATACGACTAATGTAAACACTGTATCCAAGGTGCGATGGTGATTGATGAAAGTTAAAACATATCTCTCATAATATATATCCTATAATGTAATGTTGCAGCTATGATGAGGTGCATCAAGATATCGTGCACGAAATACATTGTTTGTAAACAAGAAATTCGCAGTTTCCCTTTAACCCAAAACCTTCTTTGTTCGCATTTTGGAAATCACCAATGATTTCTCTAAATGTTGCTGGTTTTTTATTGGTGCAACCATTACAGTTGAAACGACAGAAAAATGTTGCCGAACCACCCACCATATTTCTGAAGGCATAGCACACATACATGTATGTCTTTTACCGTATAGTGAAATACATATCTTCAGCCTGACACACTACAACGAAATTGAGACATTCTCCTGAGCACGATCGCTAGACAGAGTGACCGAGCTCCAATCAGGAGATTGTTGCCGATATAGGGACAACTTTTGACAAACTAGTTCTGCACGCTATCCTTTCATACTAGACACTTGCACATAAATTTCAGAGTTTAAGTGTACTGGCATAGTTCTGAAAAAATTCACGATAGGCTACCATTCAATCAACTCAATATTGGCAATAATAGAAAACAAATAAAGTAATTTTTCACGTACTTGTCATCACAGGCGCGTGCCATGCATGTATGTAGTGGTAAGGAAAGAGATCTCAGTCAGATCTCAGATAGATCTCATGTCAGTTTTTAATTCATTCTAGTACTTGTGTTGTCATTCTTACGTTTACAACAGATGTTGCCTTGCACATCTAACCAACTTTTTTCGATGGAAAATTTTCTGAAATCAACTGACGTTTTATCGATCTTCATTCTATTTATGCTGCTGTGTGTTTGAAGTGCATCTCGTCATAAGCCCGACACTACAGTATTAAAAAGTCTAAGGCCCGGGCTTATGCGTTTGCCCCGGCATTTTCTCTCCAAAGGGAGACGAGGGCCAGCCAACATGAATATATATATATATATATATATATATATATATATATATATATATATATATATATATATATATATATATATATATATGCTAGGCAGTGCAATAAACTTTCATATATACATATATATACATACATATCTATATATATATTTACATACATATATATATATATATATATATATATATATATATATATATAAATATATATGCTAGGCAGTGCAATAAGCTTTCATATATACATATATATATATATATATATATATATATATATATATATATATATATATATATATATATATATATATATATATATATATATATATTGCAATGCAGTGCAATAAGCTTACCAAACGCATTTATACCATTTCTTATTAACACGTGGAACTAATTTGGGAGAAGTGAATCTTTATATTTTTCAATTCAAATTTCTTGAAAGTTTAGCTGAATGTTGCGATATTGCAAATTACTCATAAAAACAAGTGTAGAACTTAAAAAGAAAAGCAGATGAGCTTACATTTGCAGATTCAACCGACATTAGTTTGATCCAGTTATCCCAAATTAGTTCCAACCGTGTTTATGTTAAACGAGTACTTACCAAGCTTGTCCCCGAACTGTTTTTATTTGTAAACACAAAAATTATCATCAAGAAGATTTAATTTCACTTTGGTTTGATGCAAGTTATCATATAATGGATGAAATAAACCAATAAAAAACTACACATTGCTGCATGTATTTATCTCAGTGTGAGGATCTCAGTCTATCGTCGCGTCAACGAACCAAAATCGACATTTAAAGGGACATAAGCTGTAACTTGTGGCAAGTTTTTTCAGTATCCTGTTTGAGTACATCAACTAAGCTCACCGTGTCTGACCCTAATCCGTTTGTCATGCTGAAATTTCGAGTATTCTTTTTGTCAACACAGTTTGTATTAGTCTGGCAGAGACCCTGCGATTCGCGTTCTTCCTGTTTATGCTGTTGGAACACGCGCGCGCCCTTCAGAGACGCGACGCGGTGTCTGGCAGCGCGTAGCCTTCGAATGCAGTCTCATCGTGGGCGCGCAGAAAACAAGGCACAGCGACTGTGGAGAGTCTAAGTTTGTATGTGTGTAGTGATCATTGCTCATTGTTTACAAATTAATTCTAGTCCGGACTTGAATACAAGTTTCAACAATAACAATGTAGATTATACATATAGGTTGTGTTGATAAGGTAAATACTTGGCACATTAAAGTACAGTTCAGGGATTCAATGCAGAAAGTGTAGAGAAACCACAAAACAAAAGTTCTGAAAAAATAGCCAAAAGATACAGCTTATGGAGCTTTAAAACCGGCGATATGAGCTCAGCGGAGCAACTACCAGCCCCTAGTACTGGTACCAAGTCAGTTGCAGCTGCCAGGCACAAATGGAAACAACGTTATATCATCTCCACCACAGCAACAAGGACTAGACTGTCAGCTCAATTTTAAATAATAACGCCCTCTATTGATGGTCGGGAAGAAAAGTTTGTTTCGTCGTGTTTCATCAAAATGTTGGCGGTTATACGAAGTGTTAAACGATTCATGCGTAAACATTCTCTTGTCCCGTTCCATCATTAGGCTTAACTTTGATTATACAGACTGGTATAGCTTTTACAACTTAAGATAATAACAGTTTAAATACAAGAAATATCAACTACTAAAGATAGCAGAAAGAAGTTGTAGTTGGGTCAAAATAAGCTTAATTAAAAATCAAAGGAAACGTAAAAACCGCCAAGTGTAGCTACGAGAACATCGTTTGTTGAGGAACTAATCTGTAACGTATTCAGTTTAGTTTACATTGATCGATGTAATATCAGAAAGAAGTGGTATTTAATCTTTAACATAAGTGACGTGTGCTTACGCTTACCTTCAATGGATTAGCGGACGGCTGTACAATATCTGGACCGTTCTGAAATTAACGTTTTATGATCCGAATGAAACTGAAGAAAACAAGCCAGTTCTTCGTTTCATCGGTAGTCCTTTCGAAAATACGTCCTTCAAAATATTGCACAATAAAATCTTTCGCACGGAAAGTGGTCTACGGTGTATTTTTGTTTCGTTGTTCTGTTTTCATTACCGTAAGCTTTTATTGTTCCTCATGATCACTAGTGCGGAAGATTATTGTTCTTTCTTTTAAGGTAGTATGCGCCTCGAAAGAAAAAGACTTCAACTTTTGCTTAAACTTTCTTTCAGGAATCTTTCAACCGTTCTATTTCAAAATCGAGAATAAAAATCGGGGGTCACCGTGCAAATTGTAGTACTAGAGAAACAAATTACCTGACTTTTACCGATATTTGAAATTCAAAATGGCCGCCATCCCTGTGTTAATTCTATGGAAGAAAAATACAATTTTCGATTTTCGAAAAACTACGCCGGTAAAAGATTTTCTTACATTGAGGGCTTCAAAATGAACCCCCACAAGTGGTAGATCAGAAAAATATTGTGAAAGTTTGAGAGTCCACCAGTTGTGGGGTCTCATTTTGTAGCTCTTTGGGTATATAATGAAGTTTTAACTGGCTTACTCTCTTGAACATATAAAAGTGTTATTCTCCATAGAGTTAACACAGGAATGGCGAGCATTTCAAATTTCAAATTACAGTAAATATATCGGGTAATTTGTTTTTCTAGTACCAAATTTTGTACGTAAACCCCTTCATTTTTATTCTTAATTTCGAAAGGAATGGTTTAAAGTTTCCTTGAGCTGAGTTTTAGCAAAAGTTTAAGGCCTTTA
Organism: Ptychodera flava; assembly: GCF_041260155.1. NCBI lineage: Eukaryota > Metazoa > Hemichordata > Enteropneusta > Ptychoderidae > Ptychodera > Ptychodera flava. Next base: position 12,036,928 of record NC_091943.1, on the reverse strand, counting down.
ATTTTGAGGCTCGAACTACTTTAATAAGCTTATGCAAATTGGTTTCGCGGGGTCGGAACTTTATGTGCGTATTAGAAGTTGTCGTCTGCTCCTATGTAGCTGTTGGAAACAAATTGTAATGTCAGTGCTGAGGATTAGAAAATGGACCAGAATTACGACAGTTACTTCAGAGATAACCGATTACACGGGTAGACTTCACAAGTAACGAGGTATTTTATCAGCTTATATAGGATCATCTATTTTCAAAGCTCAGCAAAGGCGTATTGCTTTTATTTCTATTTCAACTATTTTCTTACTTTGAGCGTACAGCAGCCATGACACAAGTCAGGCGATAGCAGAAGGAGACATCAACCTAAACATTGTGCGTAGATAACTTGATTTTGGGCAAAGTTCAGTGACGTCTATAGAATGGCCCCTTCATTCGGCTAACTTACGCACCAGCGTACTGTCGATACTGTGTTATTACAGGAGTAAGACTTAGATTGTGTGTGTGTGTGTGTGTGTGTGTGTGTGTGTGTATATATATATATATATATATATATATATATACACACACACACACACACACACACACACACACACACACACGGTGTACAGGCTGTCCGATGGATGTGTAGTGAATGTATTTTTAAAACGATGAACGTTTTAATACGCGTGTATTGACTTCTGTTGGGATTGGACAGTTGACAGTTTCCTATTCTATTGTCCTAATCGTTACGACAGCTGAAGAAAATTGACAGGCGTCGAAGCACAGATGTAGTCTGATGAGCATCGAATTTTGTTGAGTTTGCCTCTAAATTGTCTAAAGGTGTCTAACCATGACTAGACCGCCACAGCACCGTTTATCGCTAAACTGTCGCAGACATTAACAGTCCTTTGAAAAATATCGAGCAAAAATTCTTGAGCTGAGAAAAATTTCATTGTAAGGTTTCCAGAGATAATATTTCTTATATACAGCAACATTTCCGGAATTCTAAACGTGTAAAACCCTTTCAGTGTATTTGGTTTAAATGAACTTGCAACATTGCGCGAAAAATTATTTGGTTTTGAAAGATAATACGGTACAGTCATTCTCTTTAAAGTTTAAGGTGTTACATATAGAGTTCAGATTTTGTTCATCACTATTTTGCGTGATTCCCTTGCTAGACTGACTTTTAGGCCAAAATGGCATACAAAACAACCGGTTTCATACCAGCTGATTAGCAGCGAAATCGTGATTTTGTCTTCAAAACACAGCTATGAGTTGATTACAAGGACAATCGCTCTTTTTTGCTTTTTTCGTGAATGTTCTTTGATACGAAAAGTAGTTTGTGTCGTTTGACTTCTTGAAACATGCTGCAAATGAATACCGTTTATATATAATAACGTTCACAGCAGGTTTTAATGAAAGGTTTATCGGGTCTTATGATCCAAAAATTGATAATACCATGACCACAAAACTTTCATTTGGACAAACAAAATGATATTTCATGGACCACTTCATTAACGTTTGTTCATTTTGAAGCGGTGACTTGCTCAACAGCATTCATGAACATGATTGGAATTCTTTTGTGGATAATTGCATAGTGATGACGGATGAACAAAATTTACACTTTCTTGGGTTTGTTTGTCTTTTTTTTCACACCAATCTTTAACATTTAAATGAAAATTGTGATTATAACTTTAGCTGTGCATAAACATTGTAAAACAAATACTAGTGATGTAATTCTTTCCTCCTTAGGCAATCATTTGAAAGAGTTCACAATGTGTTCATCCCACATCACAATTTATTTTTGTTGTAACAATAATTGGCGATAAATGGTTGAAATAGTAATATGGAAAACGTCTTTGTAAAAGTTACAGTCATATTAGGTCTAAAGAATTACACAAAAGACGTCTCAGATGGCCACAAGTGGGCAGAAATTCAAGGTTCACCCGATGTCACTGGATTGGCCTGAAGTGAACTGTGCTTTGAGACTTTATATTTTTGCAACAATTCATGCAGCTTTGTTGTGGTCTTTGCCCTGTGGCAGTGCTGTCAACTTGAGTGATGGAACCGTTAATGTTTGGAATGTCCGACAAGAGATCTGGTAAATTTCGATTCCGCAGCAGTATGAATTGACTATATGAGTATGTCAGAAGATATGTCAATGGTTTTGACATCAGTTGTATGCAACTACCACTTGTTCCAACAGAGATCTGGACAAATCACAAACATCATCAAAGACCATCCAAGAATGTATGTTCGGTCTATTTTCAGTGCAGTTTACAGTTGAAATAGAATTTCCACCATAAAGATGATCTTAGGCATCATTTGTATAAATTTACACACACTTAGAAATTGACAAGCACTGGGCTGATCCACAGCTCATTGGAGGTTATAAGATCATACCTTGAATGATTTCGTAAATTAGTGTACTGATGATGAAATGGACAAATCACAGGCATGTTGTATATATATAATGAAATGACCCAAACACAGACCATGTTATATATTGTGAAATGGACCAATCACATACAACCTTGCCAATGAGCTCTGGTCTAACCGCAGTATTTGTCTGTAGAAGGACGGACTGTGATTAATGTAATAAGTTTGATGGAATTAACCGGCCTGTATCAATATTTAATCTTTGAAGTTTAGATTTGTGAAGTGAATACTACTTCACTCAATACTTTCTACCAATCACAGTCCCTCCACACACGGACTGTGTACCAATACAGTAAGCACATACACAGAAGCAAAAAAACTCCACACAGCAGTTAAATTTTAAATTCTTTATAAAAACCAATGCAATGGTAGGATTTATTACCATAAATTATGAAATGACTATACACTGATTGACAGCTGAAACAAGTTAAAACCATGGAAGGAATTTCTTTTTATATTGTAATTTGATCCCGGAATACTGGACACACAGTACAAATCACATTGATTCTGGCAAGCATTTTGGCATACACAAAGACAGATGTGTCAACATGATGTTAGCCAGCAGCATTGAACTTTCTACAGATTGCTGACAGTTGGGTACTTCAATTTTGACCACCATTTTATGACCATGCTGTGTGTTCAGTATTCATGGGTAATAACAAATCCATAGAGGAAATCAGGTTTAGTTTTCAAGCTTTTCATTCCATGCTGGACCATCTTTTATCCATAACTGTTGGTTGTATACAGTGTTACTCAGCAATCCCTTCTTAATTTCTACATACTATTATAATTGATCTCTTGGCTATCCCACAATGCACTGCACTTAATCAGGCTTCAGATTTCGGCCATGTTTGAAGAAGAGAGACTCTATACAAAGAATTGTTCCTCATACACATCAACACAAAGTTTCCTTTCTAGGGAAACACTGTTGTTTTTTTTCTTAAACCACTTTCCATCAGCTTATTTGCATACTGTGAAATAAAAATGACTCCTTGTTACCAGACAAATATTACATTAAACATGAAGGTCAGCAAAAGGAAATTAAGGGAAAATGACAGTCCGAGTAGACATTTGGAACACAGAAGCTTTGTAGCATTTTTTATAATTAATGAAATTGTTTTGAAAATCTCAAAAGACATCCTTCTGACATTTTATTACTCAAATGTATTTTACTAGGTCTCCTGAAAAAATTGGCAAATGCTGTCAAAGGTGATAAAATGATGTTCACATATTTTAAAAACATGAATGGTACTTTCTGAAAACCACAGTACAACTGTCAACCCCTTTCATTTTAGCAATTAAAATGAACAAGACAGGATTCAAAGAGTTGTTTCAAATTGTTGAAATTTGACAGATTGGGGTCACTTTATAAGTCGAGTGCACTGTGGGACGACAAGGAATCCACTATACACCACTCTGCTAAATTCTATTCAATTGGTATGGTTAACATACAGCACTGCATGTAGATTTAATGGATATGTCACATGTAGATGCATTTCATCCTTACCGTCTATCACATACGAGTTTCCATCATATAAAAGTTGGTATCAAATGGACACTGACCTAGCTACAACTGCTAACAGCTAGCCATTGGTAAAATGGAGTACAGATCTTTGGGAGCGTGACCGGACTATGACCTATAACCCCTTCTATGAACTATGACCCAGTAATGATGAAATGACACCTAGCTAAAATCAATCAAGGAAATGATCCATCTATAATTTTCCGTATTTTGGAATTGATATTTTTTGCTCATAGGTCTGATAAATTGTGAAAAAATAAACAAATTTTGTTATTACGTCAGAATGGGGAGACCAGTAAATGGGAAATGGATATAGACTAGGTTTAAAAAACTGTATTACTAACTACATTGGCTAAAAGTTTACTTAAGATGCTGGAAATAGTACATAATTTTTTTCAAGTTCTTAGCTCCAATGTTCTAAATGCTTTGTAATGTTAGTGTAGGCAGTGGGTGTACTATGTATGTATGTGTCTGTGTGATTTTTTATGTGTAAATTTTAATTATAATAGGAATATCTATCTATCTATCTATTTTTTTTTCCTTTTTTTTATATCTATTGCACGCTAGGTAGGGTTTTGTAGTGGTAACACAAACTGTTGTGCCATGAATCAACAAGGCTCCTTGCTTTCAGCCTCTTTCATGTGTCAATCAATCTGCATCATGTGATTTACATCGTCCAATCAGTAGCATCGTCCATGGAAACAAGCGACAAGTTTGTAATCTCCTCCAATGATGACCTCTCCTTGTCTACCCTGTAAACTTACTTTATACGTCAGAAAAAGATGCAAAAAGTCTTATAAAATGTCGCAACTCGTCCATAAATAAGAGTAAATTCAGAGAAAAATGTACAACCACCTGATATTTGTATACAAACCTATTCTCATACTAGCATTAAATTTGGATCAATATTTATGCACATTAATTACAAGTGTCTGGCAAAAACAAATCTGATTCAAAAAATGTATCCATAACTGCAGCTTGCATAGTCGGTCGATGTTTGAGAAACAATAAGATGCAAATAATGTACTTAAAAATTATATTATATTACACAAATGTAAAACAAATATCTTATCGGGAGGGGGTAAGCCCTGCTGAAAAATGAGATTTCTTAGGCATAGAAAATAAAACATTACACAATACAACAGCCAAACTTTTTTAGCTCTATGTACGTTATCCTAATTATCAATAAGGAAAAATGTACAACGGAATACTATACATAAATAGAATTTGCATAAATCAAAATGATATGAACTTGGTGTAGCAGTTTTTCCGTTTTTTTCCTTTTAGACCAGAATGATTGTCAGCAAAGTGGAAGAGAGCTGATGGAATGAATAATATTTTGTGGAAAAAGCACAACTTTTTTTCTTTGAATATAAGAATGTACAATACTTCACCAATAAATAAACAGACAGTGCTCTGCTGAATTTCAAAAATGTTTGACACAATGAAATAAACTTTTGTCATAATTATGTTGAGGATCTACTGTCTAAACTGTCACAAACTCTAGAATTTCTAGCCACTAATTTGACACTGCCCAATGATATATACAAAATAGGTGCAGAAATGTGATGTAAAGCTGATGGTACAGGAAATCCAACAATTTATGTACATGAAAAGAATAAGAAGTCCTTCCTCCATCACTAACTACAGATCTTGTCTACATTTAGGAGTTTTCTCCCATTTTTATGGTAGAAAACTTATCAATTTACTTGATAATTTTTTAAATAATTTAATACTCTAGTTTTGTTCCATCACCATGGTTACATGATGCTTTTGAAGTCTATGTGCTTTTTTTTTCTTCTCAAGCAATGGACACACAGCTGCTACAGCTCGAAGAGTTGTCACTTTTTCTGCCACTATTGCAACTGACTAGATATCTCTTCCACAGCAGTACTGCACAGTGTTCATTGTTGCAGACATCGATTTCACATTGGTTATTGAAAAAATCCAGACGAAAAGAGTACACTGAGATATAGGCAGAAGACAGCAAGCAACAAATTTGGCAGTCATAGTTGCACTTTCGTGGATAAACAGCTCTGTGGATTAAATAGTTTTTCAAAAGGTTCAGTACCAGTCACCTTCCTCATCAGAGTCTGTGTGTCCTGTAACGCCAGCACTTCCACTGCTATGTCCACTGCGTGTACGGCCAGGGCCACGTGACCGTGCTGTTCCCGGCTGCTGAGGTGGGCTGAAATTTGGCACACCATGGCCCCTACCCCTGTCCTGTTGCGATGCTGTTGATAGGCCGTTTGGTACACGTGATGTTAGTGCACTATGACGACTAGGTGTCGGTGGCTGTGGCTGGCGAGCGGCGGCTTCATAAGATGGCGGTACATCACTTGGATGGCGATACGTATCTTCCATATATCTAGCTCTATCTGGAGATCTACTCTGTCCACTATATTGACTAACTCTACCCTCACTTTTTGTCGGAGATGTTCTTACAGTGTTTCGATTGCCCTTCGAAGGGCTTTTATCGCGTTCTCTTGAGACTGATCTTCGCCGTGGTTGTGGAGATGTTGGTCTGGAACGTGGTCTCCCGACAGGCTGGGCTGATGACGCCAGGAGGTTATCTCTGGCCCTCTGTTGATCTAGTTCAGTTGGCAATTGTGGCAACTTCCTACCGGTTCCTTTTTTGGGTGAAGAAGTGCTTCCATTTTGGGGATCCTGTGGGGGGAATTGTCGACGACCTGGTCCGGGACTTGGGCTGGGACTGTGACCTCTGACATCAGATGGAAGTCCTGCTTTGCTGCTGGATCTTGATCTGCCTCTGTCAGGGGTACGGAATTCTGGTGGTGTGCTCTCCGGAGTGGCATGTGGAGGCCTCTGCACATCATCTGTTGCTGGTCTAAGGTATTGTGGCGAGGGATCTGTTGATCCTGGTATGTGTCTCGGACTAGCTGTTGACTGTCGGTATGGTGGCGGATAAACATCATCGGCTATTCTCCCTACACAATAGGAAAATAATGTATGATAGGAAAGTTAGATAAGCCAGCACTTCCTGAAATGTACTTTTGAATGCTAGTGGCATCAGTGAAGATTGGTAGACACAAACCTGTGGATATGAAACAGGTTTCCCAGGACACACCTTTTGTCATGTTCTCGATCCTTTATGCTAACAACTCCTTGCAGTTCGTGTGATTAAGGTGGTATGTGCACAAGTGGAAGATCATCAGGTTTTATAGAAATTTCAGGCTCCAAATATCTATCCCTGAGGCACATTCCACCGTGATATGTATCCCTATCTGTGTCCATCAATCTTCAGTCTTGCCATGTTTCATTGAGTAACATGTGCATAGTCCAACAACCAAAGTGAAGTATACTTATGATTTCTGTCTTATCCTTTCACTGTGCTTGTGTAACATCTGATCATGAGGAAAGTTCAACTCAATAAATGCATACTTGAGGTAGTTCACGACTCGAAAGTGAAAGACTAAAACTTTTGCTCAAACTTTCCTTGATGACACTTTAAATTATACTCTTACCCAAAGAGGAATGAAAATCAGGGGTCATCGTGCAAAGTTTGGTATTAGGGAAACAAATTACCCAATATTTACCAATATTTGAAATTCAAAATGGCCACCATCCCTGTGTAAACTCTATGTGGAAAAATAATATTTTTTTATTTTCGAAAATTTAAGATGGTGAAAATTTCTTGCTACAAGAGCTTTTAAATGAGCCGCAACAAGTGGTAAACTAGAAAAGAATTGTAAAATATTGAGAGTCTGAATTAAATATCTGTCCCTGAGGGGGATTTTACCTTAAACTGACAGATTTATTTTAATGAAGTTGCCTTTATATTTTTACCGTGCTTTCCTCTATTTCCTCTTGTGAACTACAACTTTTTATTATATAAAATATGCTTTGCTTAGACACAGTGAAGGGATAGACGGAAATTCACACTGCTCTAGATCTCAACACAGCATACTACGAGCTCAAAAATGACATAAATATACTGTAACAGCATTCCAGCGAAAAAATATTCTCTTTACTTTAAAAGAACTTGTAACCTATATTTTCATTTCTCATTGAAAATAAAAAACTTTAAAGTGAAATATTGGAAAAATAGAATCGGTGAGTTACAATTTTATATTTAATAATTTTTGTGTCAGATATCTTTTTCCTTCGTGAACACTTAAATTTTTGACTTCTACACATCCACTTGGAAACTTTCTAGCTTAAACTGCCTTTTTGAGCCCAAATAAACTTATATTCCACAACTGGTGTACATGCAAGAGAGATCATACACTCTTCATGTGCATGCTTTTATTGGTACTTTATTCCTTAAAAGTCTAAACTTTATTGTTATCAAGGTTTTTTCTGGATGTGCACAAACCACCGGAAACACCAAAGAATGATGAGTTTGAGAGTGCAATTGTAAGCATGCATGAAGGTACACATGATGCATGTTTGCACACAGACAATGGTCAGTGTGCACACAGGCATTTATCATTCCTCATGACATACAGGCACTTACGTACATGTGTGCTCATGTTGTGTTATTTTGTGTGTATTCGTTCGTTCATAAACATACACATGTATATTTAAATATGAATTTGCACTCACAGTGCCATACCTGCACTTCTGGTAATTCTATACATACATACATATATATTTATCAGTACACACATGCACAATCATGACTAGAAACTTTGCCACGAGTCTCATGCACCATCTCAAACATACAACTCATGGCCGTCTCAATTGGCCTGATACCTAGAGCACCATCAAAGCTGAGCACCATCCAATGAGGAAATGCAGCACTGATATCTGTGGAAAATGGCATTGATAAACACATGCAGAGGTTAGATGAGAGCCATATGACCATGGATGAACAGAGAGACAGAACCCCATTACAAGCACAGAAAAGAGAATTCCCAGGAGTAAAAGTTTGTGGTGTGTCAAGAATTGAGAGTAAAAATGTAAACGACAGAAGAACTTGATATGATTCTATGATTGTTAATTGCTGCGTGTGAAAATTTTGTGTTGGTGACTTGTAAACTATCCTCGCTTGCTCTGTTAGTCTGCAGTTTGAATGGCTTTATCAGCATACTAGGTATAGTGTTTATTTGAATGGTAGGAAGAGTATGGCTGTTGAATGTAGTAGGCATCAATTGCTCTGTAATCTTCTATTTTTCCACTTTTTTATTTCTTCTGCTTACCCACAGGTCTGACAAACCACAAAGTTTCACTGCTGGTCATTTAACGCATGAGATTCCAGTCCTTTAAGACGTTTGTGAAGAAACTACCTGGTCCTGATTTTTCTGGGGCTGAACTGGGATCACCGGCCGCATCTTGTCCTTTCTGAGGTAGATCACGAACCTGGTACGTCATAAACGAAAGACAAAATCAAGGTAATATGGCATAAACGTTTCAGAAGCTTGCTTGGTAGCATGACAAAGACAACATCGTTAAAGGGAAAAAATCAAAACGTGATCTTGTAAGAGCAGCACTTGCCAATGTGTGTCAATTGACAATGTCATGCTGAAAATCTTTCTACAAAGGCATATGTCAACCTTAATTGGCGTTAAGGTAGGGTGTGCCAACTGGATTAAACTCATTGTGACTTAGGGAGTCATGAGGCCTGCTAAGTATCTGAAGGATTTGAAACCACAAGTTGTGGCTCAATCCCACCAGTTGATCTGATGGTACAAGCCCTGTGCATGAAAAATAAGGGAAACAAAAGGATTTAATATAACATAGTGTATTGTACAAAGAAAAAAATAGACAGGGTGCAGGGGAACTTTCCATTTGCTGCACGCCCAAATGAAGAGAGGATTAGTTTTACAGCAGTGATGGTAACTGTTTTGGTAAATCAGGGTGGCAGTGTTAGTTCTTGATGTAATTTTCCAGGCAACAGAGGGGAAGGGGTTAGTCAATCTTGCGACAAAATATTGGTGAACAATTTTTGGTGGTTGTGGAAGCACATCCTGCCTTAAGCAAGTCATACTCTGGTCCACTCTCAAACACCAAAGAAATGCTAACTACACAACGCGACAGAGAGATAATTATACACATATATAAACAGTGTAAGTCTCAAAGTGGTGAGAGTAGACCAGGTTTGACAAATTAAGGCATCAATTTCTCACGGCATTTCTATTTCACATGACAGTTTTGGTAAAAAAATAAAGTTAAATGTGACGTGTATGCAGTTCACTGTGGTGACATGTCATGCCATGTACAAAGTGGAATGTTATGTGCCAATATTAGCCACCGAAAGCTCAGACAAACAGAAACTGTCAACTTGAGGTGAAAGGGCAAAGGTCATAACTGATACATTCTGCAACTTACTGTTCATTTATCATAAATTTCACTAGATCCATGCTGCTTTATCTACCACAAATTACTTTCTATTTGTCATGTACTTAATATTGTTTACATATGCATTTTAATGTGGTTTCTTGAGCACTTTGGAAGGTATAGCACCACAAATGTAAGTGCTAGACATTTGGGATTGCAATAAATAACCTTGCAACCTGTAATAATGTCTCTGAAGAAACTAAACAAAACTTGATTGTCAAAATTAAACAAGACTAGTCATTTTTTTTCGGGGGGAGGGGGGGGGGGTGGGTCACAATTGGTGGCTCTACTTTTGACTGTAGAAGAAAGGGTATGATGTAATTATCCAACATGTTTTCAGGGACAGTACAAGAGATGGGATTCTAAACTTCAATGTAACAATAGGGTGCTTATCAATCCCAGAACCATGATATGAAGTCAGGCAAAGGTTTTCTGGGTTGTTTTTTTTTGAACACAATAGTTAGAGGCACACATTTTATGCTTGCAACAGAGTGTCGAACAGAGTGTGCAAGTGGAGCAGACTGGACACTTCCCTCAAGATGGCCACAATGTCCTCAAAAGCAGCAACAGCCAAAGTTACAGAAATGGTGTGACTTAAATGTCGCACGATGTTTTTTTAAAGACAGTTCCCAGGTCTAATATTGGCACTTCAAGAATGTGATGTACACGACTGCTGCGCTTTAATATTTCCCACGAATGCGGGCACAGATTCTCAAAGGGGAGGGGAGTCATTGAGGTGAAAAAGGAGGGGCTGGGAGAAGCCTGTATCTCCGCCACTGAGCTTATGTAAGAAGCAAACAAAACAATGGATGAGATGAGATGAGATGAACTAATGCAGTATACATGAAGACAAGGCAAGCCGTGACATCGAGTGCGAGGAATATAACACTCTGATAAATTTTTTGGCAAAAATAAACAGTCAAAGATCCAAATATTTACAATATATTTAAAAATAAGTATGGAAAATCTAAAAGTATTAGTATCATAACAAAAAAACTGAAGGTCACACAAAAAACAAAATTAAAAGTTGTCAAATATAGGGTGCACTGATTTGAACATTAATGTAGTTTGAGAGATAAATTAACAAAATTTATTAAAACAATAATAAAAGCACACCAAACAGAAATTTGTAAAGCAAACACAAGTATACTAGTAACTTATGATTGCTAAACCATTGTTCACCTTCTTGTTGGTAGAATGTGGTTGTGTCCTGTTCCGTGGCTGATCTTCTAGCTCAATCATTTCTTTTGCCTCAAGACTTCGATATTTACGGCCTGAGCTCCTATCTCTACTATCCCTCTCTGAAACATTTTCCTGTTCATGATACCTATCCTCCTCTCTCAATGTCTCAAGCTCCCCCATCTGAATACTCTTGCGCTGCCTGCTTACATTGGGCACCCTGGACGATTCATGTTGCACACTGCTTCTTTTCTTACTGTGTGGATCGCCCGATTTACTGTTTCTATGCGCGCTGTCGCTATAACTGTCAAGTCTTTCATCAATTCTTTCCAGGCTGCTCTGCCTATAGTGAGCTTTATCTCTTGCCGTTCCTTGGCTACTACGCCTCTGATCGCCACTCTCATCGAGAGAGGTTCTCCTGCTTCCGTAGCTCTCCTCGGCACTACTAGTGGACCTTCTGCGTGGCCTGCTCTCTGATGCCATGTCTCCACCCCTGCCACTATCAAGAGGTGAAATCCTGTGCTCTTTGTCCGGACTTAGATCAGATCTATCTTTACTCATCTTTCTGTCTAACCTCTCCTGACTAGTCCTGTCCAGCCATTCCTGACTAGACCTCCTCTCATGACCTCCCCTGTCCAACCACTCTTGACTAGCTCTCCGATCATGGATACCTCTATCTAACCACTCCTGACTTGATCTTCTGTCATGGTTTCCCCTATCTAACCGTCTGTCTCCATAGTCCTGGCTTACTTTCCTATCTAGTCGATCCTGACTAGAAGCTCTGTCTGGCCAGTCATGGCCTCTGTCCTCACTGAGTCGTCTATCAGAGTAGTATCTTTCACCACTGTCAAATTCTGTTCTACTAAAGCTACCTCTCTTACCACGGCCATCATCTAGGAGAGGCTCTGCGCCATCATACATGTGTCTGGGATCTATGCCAGGGCTAATTTTTCTCCTTCTTTCCCGCTCCCTCTCGCGACTCTGCCGCTCTCTCTCATACTCGTCATGCGCATACTGACCCTGCATCAGACTTTTCTCCTTTTGGATCCACGATTCCTTCTTAAAGAACTGGTCATAGTCAGGCATAACATAGTAATCATCAGAATATTCAGAATAGACGCTGTCGCGCCGTGAGGAGGGCCCACCCCTGTCACTGTACTCAAATGGTACATCCCGGTATTTATCTTTGCCTTTACCAGAGCTCAGGCCGTAATCTAGTGCATATTTTGAGCTAGTATCTGGCTGGTTGTTTGAGCCAGGACCAACGTAGCCTACAGAATTCATGTACTTATAATTAAGAGCATTCATTTCTTTGGTGGTCAGCTTTGACGTCCCAGAATTTCCCATGTGTTTATTGGCATGGTGATATGCAGTGTCTGCACTAGTCTGCTCCATTCGAGGTGCGCATGGAAAATGGTAGTGAAAAATAAAGCCATGATTTAGCATGTGATTAATGATCAGTCTGGGGGGTCGAGACTCTACCATTCCTACCGCAGGGATTATAGGAACTTAAGACTCTTCGAGATGTGGCTCAGAATTCAAAGTTGGGCTTGATTCGAGCAACAAAAACTGTAAGCAAAGGTAAACTTTTGTAATTTTATCAAAATTTTATACGACTGTTTATTCCATGGAAAAAGCGCATTTTTTTCGGGTGTGTAATAAATGTATGGTGGTAGGAGTGGCACCCCAGACTGTTGAAACCAACTGTACCACACCAATGAAAAGGGAAGAAGTGAAAGCACAGATGAAAAGATGATAAAGGTTCAGTTTTAAAAGCAGGTCCGGTAGAGTTAGAGGTCAGAGGACATGCAGGAAGGTCGAAGGTCAAAGCTCATAGTTTACGACAGGTTGAGGATAAGTATGTCGTTTGCTGTATGTTTAATGTTAGTGAAATGTATATGTATGAGATCAGTTCACAGTTGAATGCTGTATCCATTGCCATCCCCTGCTTGATGATACCCAGAAAATTTTTGCACCTATCTGTTTTTGCACAGTGTAATATATAGTAGCATGATGCAACATTTATAGAACATGTCATGGTTAAATACTGTTATACTGTTTACTATACATTCAGCCCTAACTAGTGATTGGATAAACTTTTAAATGCAGAATCATAACCCATCCTTCCCTTTTAACAACAGGTGACCTAGTGGCTGATATAGCTCTGCTCTTAGTTTATAATTGCAAAACATTATGAACGGAGTCCCTGGATAGCACCTAAAATTCAAATACACGGGCAATTAACTGAAATGGTTGTTCTTATTAAATTTTTGATGAAATATAATTCTAACAAGTCATTGTGGATGACATTGTACCTGGTGGATCAACAGCTTTTGGGAGCTGTTGATCTCTGTTTGGATTGTAACGCTTCTTGTCAGTGATTGGTGCAATCAAGAAAAAATATACATATGTACATCATGATGAACTGTCCGTCTACCAAGATTGAAATTGATCTGCTTGGACATGTGTGCCAAATGGCTCAAAGATATGAAACAAGCGACCTAACGGCCGATATAGCTCCGCTGTGTATATGTAGAGAATAACTATTTTTGACACATGTTGATGAAGAAGGTGGAAATCTTTGATAGCTCATTTCAATTGCCGGAAAAAAGTGGCTAAAATAGCTGCAAAAATACACAATTGAAGATTTAAACATAATTTGAAGTTGCAGATTTCACCATAATTTCAATATATCACATTTAGTTCATCTGTAGGAACCTGCATATCAAATTTCAAAGCTATCAGACCACTATTTTTTGAGAAACACATTGCCCCAAAAAATGCAAAACTACAGATTTCATCACAATTTCAATGAATATCATTCAGTTTATCTGTAGGAACCTGTATACCAAATTTCAAGGCTACCAGATGAGTAGTTTCAAAATACACATTTTTTGACCAAAAATGGCAACAATTGCCCCGAAAAATACAAAATTACAGATTTCATCAGAAATTTAATTTATATTACTTAGTCAATCTATAGAAACCTGTATACCAAATTTCAAAGCTTTCAGACCAGTACTTTTTGAGAAACAAATTTTTTGACCAAAAATGGCAAAAGTTGCCTTAAAAATGCAAATTTGCATATTTCTGCACAATTTGAAGAAATCTGAAATAGATCATCCCTAGGGACCTATGTACCAAATATCAAAGCTATCTGACTGGTGGTTTTGAAGAAGATTTTCAAAGATTTTTTTACAATTAAAGACAAAAATTGCCTTAAAAATACAAGTATTCAAATTTCACCATGATTTGAAAAATCTAACTGAGGTCACCCTAAGTAAACTGCATATCAAATTTCAAAGCAATCGGACAAGCGGTTTCAGAGAAGACGATTTTTTTACCAAAACCAGTAAAAAATGCCCCAAAAATACAAATATGCAAATTTCACCACTATTTGAACAAACTTAAGTGAGGTTACCCCAAGTGAACTGCATATAAAATTTCAAAGCAATCGGACTTGCGGTTTCAGAGAAGAAGGCAATTGCTGACGGACTCCAGACGACCACGGAAAATCAACCTACTTGATAAGCTCCGCCTCTGACAGCGGAGCTAAAAATCATGAGTGAATGGCTGCCCAGCAGCCATGAGCGATTGTACCATGACGTAGATAGACATACATATATACATCATAGTACATTGTCCTTGTATAAAGTTTTCATGTAATATGTTGGGCCAAGATTGAGTAATTGTTCCAAACGAGGAAAAAAATTGTAACAAAATGGTTAACATAATAAAAAGTTCTACAAAGTGTTCAAATTTTATGCAAATTTTAACAAAAAACCCAAGAAGGGTATCCCTACAAAGATGCACATTAAATTTGAAAGCTGTCAGATGGGCAGTATCGAAGAAGATGTTTGAACAAACGTGAGAAAATTGGGCCTGCACATTTGCACATGGAAGTTTCCTCGTCATTCGTGAGCGAGTATGCCACATCATTCTGAATGACTTATAAACCAAAACTAAAAGATTTCTGAGCAGCTGTTCAGAGATCAAGTGCAGGGTTGACAGAGCATGCCAGATACTGATCGACAAAAAACTTTTCTGATAAGCTGCTGCATCATTGACTGAAGACCGTCTAAAATTTACAGTAACTTCCTCTTCTCAGTTTTCCAATATTATTTGAATTTCTAACAAGTGAAAAAAAAGCTCTTGTAACAGCTGCTCAGAAATTTTCTTTTAGTATAGTCAATAAAGTGACAAACCTGAAATTTAATACATTCTCAACATTATTTTGTTCCTTTAATTAAGAAAGTACTCATGTCTTGTACACGACACGCTGAACAACATATTGCTTGCACATCACTTAGTTGTGATAAAAAAAAATTATAACTGTTTTGTTATGACTTGCCATACCTACAACTATGACAGGACTCCTGTAAGGGGTAACATTCAAGAATGTTCAACGAATACAGAAAAATCGAAGATATTCTATGTCAAAACAAATTTAATTGGCAACAAACGATTCTCACTTGGCAAACCTGAGCAAGCTAACTGAAAACACGGCAAATAAAATGTATGCTGTCTGTATAAACAGAGGGAAACCTACAAAATTTTTACACTTTTTCTTCTGTGATCCAGGGTGGCAAGGGATACAGCACTATGCGAACTTACATTAGTTGCAAAAAAAGGGGGCTGCAAAATCGAATATTGGCATGTATACTGTCAGTATAAAGTCAGTCCCTAGAGTCTGGAGTGTATTTCTGTATAATTTAAGCAGCAGAATAGCAAACATATACGTATGTTAGTGTAAAGATGGAAAATATACATCCACATATGCACATAATAAAAATGCACACCTAGCACTAAAAACTGTGAATAAGAAAATAACATAAGCACTGTAACAAAAATGTTCATGTCTGTAGAATGTCTGTTATATGTACTGGTATACACGTAAATAAGAACACATTGCTACTAGACTGAGCAAAGAAATCAAGTCAATACAATGAAACTTGCTGACATCTGAAAACAAAACTTTGCTTGTGAAAAGGAGAAGGCAGCTTGTGCGTGAAGCCTGAATATGGCAGCACAATCATTAATAAATCAAGTAAACTAACAGAAAACAACACTAATACGTTTACTAGTATGAAAATTTCAAAAACAGATTGCACAAAAGCATTAAAAACATAGGATAGCACACTTTCGAATCGAAAAGATCGTGGTGTATGTGTTCAGTTTGATGTCTATAGTTGAAGTGCAAAGTTTGTCGATGGTGCAGGGAAGTGTGTTGCGTGGAAGCCATGTGTGTTGTCGAAAATTGACAGTGAGCAGTCTGGCTTTGTACTTGATATGTCAGTTCAAGTGTATTGGACAAATTGTGATGTATATAATATGGGAGGTTATGTATACATGTATGCTATTGTGGCTGTCTGATCCAGTGAAAATGTGTTTTGGAATGCAATCCTGCTCTTAAAAAAATTGGATACTTTTGCTTGTGCTGCAAGTCATTAGCGGACACCTAAAACAACTACTGCTCTATTGATGATAAAAACATTATTTTTATAGTAAAAGTTATTTAAAGTTTTTGTACCTGAGAATGATCTCGGTCAGCCCTGCCATCCGGATCCCTCTGTTGTACATTGGTCAATTCAATCCCCTGCTACAAATGGCAAAATTGTTCCCCATTAGTCGGTTGAAATGTCCAGTGCCTTCATGAAAATAGTTAAAATACTACACCCACTCGGCTTTAAACTTAAACCATTTAGATTATTAATAATACACTACTTGTAAGAGAAAGAAGAACATTAATTTCAACACAGTTAGAAATTAACATAAGTAGTGTCTGTTTCTGCAACATTCTTGCAATTGTCAATCTTTGTTTTCAGAAAAAACCCACTTCTTGTTTATTGTTTGTCCATATGTATAACCAAATCATTTTGCTAATGTCAATTAATCCCTTGTTGTAAATGGTCTTATGAGTTACAAAATTGTCAAGTTAATAATACGTCTATTTTCGGATTAATACAGGGACTCATTCCAGTGCAGCTTCCACATAAGTTTTCACACTTTGTGCATACTCAGTGCGCCACGTCTGTATTCACAATGCATCATTTTAACACTTGTCTAGCTGTACAGTATCTCTAAATTGGCCTGATCACTTCAAAACTGACTTCTGTTATTGTTAGATCTAATCAGTATTTCTCTTTAATTAAGACAACTTGCAATTAAGAAAATGTTTCTTTATCATTGATTAAATATGTCTAGCAATGCATTGTAAAGAAAGATGCACTGTACTAAAGTATTACTGTAGTCAATTGCCACTGCAAACTATACATGTATATATTGTTACATCTACAATTGTTTTTTTACTGTGTGAATGTTTGTACAAAACTAACAGTAAAATAGTTCTCAATACATTAGGTGGAAAACATGCAATATTCCCTGCTGTTATAATTACAAATAAGGAAATTCATAAATCTGGCCTACTGTTTTGCGAAATATACTTCTGATTGAAATAAACACCAATTATTTTTCAGACTGGTACTCAGACATTTACAGTGTATACTAAGATATTTGCTTTTTAGGTGCTGCAGTATTTAAAATAAATCCTAACTTACAATGTTTTTATTTATTGTGCCAAAATCAGTTTAGTTTACACACGTACAATATTATCTGTTGACAAGGCGCAAGGGTACTAGCATGTTGCCGTGTATCTTTGGGAAAAGAAACAAACTTAAGTTCACACTTTGCACAAAAGCAACACAAGATAAACCAGATTAGTTCACTGTAGATAGTTCACTGCAGATGAGAAGCACAGTTTATTAAAAGGCACTAAATTTCGGAAAGTATTAGTCTCAAGCAGAAAGCAAGTAGAAATCAGACTGTTCCCAATAAATTTTAGAAAATAGTATGTAAAATATTACTTTAACTTTGTAGCTAGATGAGAAACTTTGCTTCCTAATTTCTTTACTTCTCAAGACACATCACTGTTACATTATACTGGGGGTTTATTTGGGCTTGCTGGTTGTAATAAAGTGATGGCAAAACACTCTTCTTTTCTCTATACAAAATTGCATTACACAGGATGCTAATTGCGAGCCAGGTGAAAAACTCTTGCAGTAAGTTCCTCTGTCCTATGTAAATGTTAAAGCTAGTTTTGACAAAACTTTTATGATTTCGCAGTGTCGAGAGTATGTGTGATCTATATGTGTTCCTATCAGAGGTATGAATGTTTGTGGAGAGTACAGACTTAACTCATATGTAGGTATTGAGAATATTGGTGACCTGTTCCTCAAGTGGCATAAAAGAAGACACTCTGTCTCTGGACAGGATGTCAAGAGTATCAGGGATGCAAGTGTATGGTGGACATTGGGAAAACAGGCAGGTAGTTTATGTGCAGCTTAATCAATGTGACTGCAGTGTGCACAAATTGCATCCATATTTGACCTCTGATGTGAGCAGCAGTGGGACCATCAAAGTTGCCATATTCTTATTTCTGTCATCACGGAAACACTGTGAAGGTTGGCTGGTTTACAGATAGGTTTTTGCAATGAGCAACAGCATTTCTATATCAGATTTTGACTTGAAACACAGCTGGCTGAAATTGTTGATGTTATAGTTTTGTAGTGTAGCATCGACCTGTAACACACGGGATGGCATGTAGTGATGGAGTCCACAACAAATCACTACAATTTTTGGAAGATGACTCTGAATGCACCATCTGTTTTATTACCACGGTTGATGATGGCACACCATTTTAAGGGTGATTTCCATACGTAAAGTTGCAAATTTTGAGATTTGAACTGTGGCTTGATTTCCCTTGTATACATGTTATGATATAGCTAGCATACTCATCTCATTTGTCAAGGATAGGACTTCTGATGTACAACGGAATAAAATGCAACAATGCCTTAAGCTTGGAATAAACTGCATTAAAAGCAATAGTGTCTTTATCATGCAATGGTTGTCATCCCTCTTTCATGAAATATCACTGTCTAAAAAAAAATGGCTTGATATTTTCCATGATGATGGGGAAAATTCTTTGGGTCAATATTGGGGAACGGAGCTGAGAGAAAGGGGAAAAAAAACTAAGATTACTACGGAAGTACCACCACCAGAATTTGCAGAATGCATAGAGACAGATTGGGCTGTGACCATGCCTCAGAGCATAAAAGAAGAGATTAGTCTCTTAGCTATACCTCGTCTTCAAAATAACGGTAGGGTCCATCAATACCCGAATACTCATCAAAGTTCACCGAGTGCAAGGAGATACCATCCACCAAATAGTCCTCCTGTATGGACATGGCGACCACATCATGGACAAAACACAAGAATAAAACAAAACAAAACAAAACAAACACCCACAAATAAACACATGCAAAATTAAAAAAGTGCACACATAACAACAACGAAATTGGTAAAACGGATAAAATACAGAAATGTGCAAAAATCATAGCATAAATATTTAAGAGCAGAGAAACAGGTTAACTTTAATTCAGTATCCTTTTGAACTGAAGAATTAAGTAACACATTTCACTGTTCATGCAAATGATAAAACTGAATGTATATGGAAATGATTAACATCTTTAAAGTTAACTTTATGCAAAAAAAAACTGCGATCTTATTATTTAGCTTGTTAGTTCCACAGAATATGAAATAAAATACGCTTACCAGAGATTCGAAAATCAACCCTTTCACTCATGATTTTGAGCCGGAAAAGTCAAATGTTGCTTTTAAGCATGAAATTTGTAAGTTAAACTTTGCAAATTTATTGTCCATTCAATAGCGCTGATCGTGATTTCAGGTTTGTTACTAAATATAGCTGCATGCGCGCCAGATCGGACACTACTGCTTGAAATTCGGAAATCAAATTTATGTTGTATACGTGGCTGTTGTTGCAGTTTGTAGTCCGAGCCATAATTTGTGTTACTTTAAATATCCATTGTAACACTGACAGGTTTTATTTTCGTCGTTCTTATGGAAAATGTGAACAAGTATAATTTATTTTTGCATATTAATGAAAGATGCGATCAGTGCTATTCCGCTGCTGAGTGTATTTTTCTTAAAGTGTAAGCCAATATCACTGGTTTTCAAGTTCTGTAAAAACAATACACCTTTTCATTTGTGTTTTGATTTCTAGAATATTTTCAAACAGATTTTGCCAAGGAAATGCCAAAAGATATAATCGCAATTTTACATTTTCAAATAGGTTACAAGTAGTGGCTCTCACGATTCTGCAAATGAACAAGTACTGATGCCAAGTCAAGTAACAAATGGTTTTACGGTAAATTTGGCAAGGGATGAGAACTGGAAGTGTATATCATGAAAGGGTTAATAGAACTTATTAAATCCTCTACGCAGGAGTCTATGCAAGACATGCAATGAACTTGAGCATCATGCTTTTAAAGCATCAAGCGCTGCTTACATGCAAGGGAAACGTATGACGTGGGAAGACACATAAGGGAGAACGGTTTGATGTGGATCATGGAGGATGGGTTTGATTTTGGCAGATTTCTGGACACTTTCCCGATCCCCTAGTTTTAAGGATTGTATACAAACTAACACTGGGATGTATTCTTCATGCTCTACCAAACAACCTAATTTGGTGGTAATGAATTCTGAACAATAACAACTGCATTCAACGGGAACTGAACTATCATGCTTTTCTGAGGTTTCTCATACCTATTATCATGTCTTAATTTAGGTTCTATAACTTAACTTGGGGTTATATTTTCTGAAACGGGCAGGATGTCTTGATTTACTGAATCACTACAGTATGATGGTTACGAGGAACAATTCATGCAGTTCACAACTACTGTACAACAACACGGAAGCTTGCTTTCCACTCAATTGCAGCACAATGTTCTTTTCGCAGCACTTTTCAGTTGCAACCCTCAACCACTACACCAACAATGCCATTTTTCATAAGTGAAAAGATCAAATTAACCAACAACACAGTATAGATTATGCCAGATATCTTCTTTTGATTCATTGTAAGTTTTCAAAACAATCTTCTTTGAGCAGGTTTCCAGACATAAGAACTGATGCCCCTACATGTCAAACTTGATGATCATAAATATTCTTATCTCAGTTTCTTTTTTTCATATTTCTTTGTTTTCTCTTTCTGTTCATTTCGGTTGCTCTCGCGTTAATTTTCAAATCTTTAATGTTATCGATCGTAAAGGTAAAAAACATTTCACCAGTTGGCAACAACAATCAAACACTCAAATTATGAAAAACTATATTTTCTGCTCATCGTTGATTAATAATCTGAATTATCATACACCTTTCAGAAATGTACCTGAAAATCTTTCCATTTTTGATTTGCCCAAGAATGAAGATAGAATCACTTTTACTTGTAAGTCAACAGAAACTGTAACAAAACTTATGATTCTCATACCCAATCTCTGTTCTGCAAAACTTGAAATATTGATCTTCAGAGAAATTCCAGAGTAAAGACACATAAACTCTTAAAAAATTATGGGAATTTTCAGACACCTGCAGAATGAGTGAAAGGTGTGAGCTGAAACAACACTGGGTACCTACCTGGGATCCATCAGGAACATCCTTTGCTGGACGTCTTGGTGACTTGCTCCTGCTTCTCTTGAAAAAACTCAGTGATCTCCAGCCAAGCCTGTCGCTTTGCGGCCCGTCATTGGGTGGTACTTTTTCAAGGCTGTCAAAAACAGTTATCACAAGTTTTAGTCAACAGTACTGATAAACTGTGGGCACAGTGGGCTTACATGCGGTAAAATCTTTGTCCTACAATCTGTTTTGACCAGATGTCTGTTTACACAGAAGATTCTTAAGACCCTTTGTCAGTTGGCATCTCTATAAAACTTATAAAATGTGCAGTAATCAAACAACCACTAGACTTCCCAAGCTTAGGAGTTACGGTAGAATGCACGTCGGGGACAGATATTCAGACTCTCAAACTTTTTTCAATTTTTTTCTGTTCTACCACTTGTGGGAGTTCATTTTAAAGCTCTTGGTGTAAGAAAACTTTTTACCTTAGCTTAGTTTTTTGAAAATCGAAAATTTTATTTTTTCTCCATAGAGTTGACACGGGGATGGCAGCCAATTTGAATTTTAAATATCAGTAAATCTTGAGTAATTTGTTTCTCTAGTTCCAAAATTTGCACAGTGACCCCCGATTTTTATTCTTGATTTTGAAAGAGAATGATTGAAACATTCTTTGAGGAAAGTTTGAGCAAAAGCTTAAGTCTTTCACTTATGAGGCGCAAACTACCTTAAAGGCGGAGCCTCCCTTTAAAAGGACGCGAAGCTATGGCGGCATTCATTATGTAAGTGGACATCAAACAGGCAAAACGTGGGCACACGCTCCGGAAAATGTCACTTTTTAGTTTTCCCCGGTCGCAAAAACGCAGACACACTGCCAAGTGGTCAGCGCGAAGTTGCTGCCGATCGAACTCTGTGGGTATATTCAAAGTCTAACGCGACTGGAAGCCAGTTTTTTAGGAAATTCAAATGTTTGTGGTGGGGAATCAATGACCGCTGGCGATTTGAACCGACCATCAATCAAAGGCTTGTATAAACTATGTTTGCAGGATTTGCAAAAGGTGACAAAAGGTTGAGATCAGTTTGTGTAATTAATGTTATAGAAATCAAACATCGTAGTGGCCAAGTGTTTGACTGGGAGGAGAACTCCACTAATGCGAGAACCTGGGATTGAAAAGTGCGGCTTTATGGATAGATGAACAAATTCTGTAACTACCAATGCTATCGATAATGTCATGCTTGGCATGGTAAGTGTGGAAGCTGTGTGAATTTGGTTTCAGGATGAATTTGGTGAGGTGTAAGGCAAACATGCTATCATGAAACCACTTGACTTTGACTAAATCAGTGGTGTATGAGTTGAGTGATACGTCACCGACATACCTGTGTGTAGATCCTGTCAGACTTTCCTTGGATTTTCTCTTCCACTCACTGAATCCACCATCAGAACCTGAACTAACACTGTGAGCATCTTTGTCCTTCTCCTTTTCTGCATCATCCAATTGATCAAGACTGGTGGTGGAACGACGGACAGCACCAATAATACGACGGAACAGCGAGGGAGGTCGCTACAAGAGAATTAAACCCAGAGTTGTGTTGATCAATCAGTCTGTTCAGGGTGCACAACACGGGAGCAAGAACAAGAGAGAACACAACTAACTTTCAGATTCATGCTTCTGATTGACAGTGAAAAACATGCAAATTTGTGTTGTGTTGTGCAAAATGCTATACCAACCACAAGACACCATTAACTTCTGGGAACCAAGACTTGTAACCATTACAAAATTATCCTTTCCGAAAATAACTCAGTCGGACTCAATTACTAAGACAATTATATTTAACAAGAAAAAAAACAATGAAAATATTTGTCATATAAATGTCAATTTCTTTATCAAGAGAATCTAGAAGATTAACATGGTGGAAAAACTGAAGCGTTGTTACTGTCAAACTTCTAAAAAGTTGTATCCAGGAAAAAAAAAACAATCACTGTACTAATTATGACCCGGAAGAGGTAACTTTATTTCGCAAAGAAATGCTAAAAATCATGTTCCAGATTTTTCACCCAGGATAAGAACCTGTTTTTCCCTGACAAAGAACAATAAAACTGGCCCAAGAGCCAGTAGAAGGTACTTGGAGTGTACATATTCCAAGGTCAGGGAGAATGGGGAAAAGGAAAACAAACTGAAGTATCCCTTTGTTTATGACTGGGATGATTTAATGACAGTGAGGTGTATTGGACAGACACAGGGTGAGAGAGAAAGGTAGGAAAATTGTTGAGAGACATGCAAATTGTACACGCACAAACTGTCTTGGGCTCAGAGCTCTTGCTTTTTGATGTCAAAAAGTTTACTGTTTCATTAAAAACGATTGACCAAATTTACTTCTTTTGCCAAATGTCACAAAACCTGATATAAATTTTGTTGTCTACATTTTTTGGGAAGTTTTTGTTAGATTTATGGAAAGAAAAATGTCAATAATTGGGTAAATATTGGCCCAATAGTTACATGTATGAAATACTTATATAAGGCTCAAAAGGGCCTCTGTACTTTACAAAGTTCATCGTATGGCAATCAAGATAGTGTTTGATTGAGATATATTGTGCTCGCATTTCTTCCATTTTGGTTGAAATTGCATTGAGTAGCAAATGCTCTATTGGTGACGATCAACATAGCTGCAATATGCTTGAGAAGGGTTGTGCCAAGCCATTTTCAGAGGAGGTTGGTCAAGCTTTATGACATGATGGATCACCATCTATTTAGCTGTAACTTTCAACAAGAGTCTGAGCCCAAAGCGTTCTGGCATCAGTGGAGGAAAGAAATACAACAAAGACGGTGAGATTGTGAAAGGATTTATGGAGAAGGGGTGAGTGATCAATGGCAAGGGGGACTTACAAGGAGACCACCAAGTGGTGAGAGGGATGAACCTGGTTCCTGAGAGTTGACATACAACAAGGTTGGTTAGTGTCACACGAAAATGTGCAGAGAGATGCAGCAAGTTACAATACACATCCTTGATTGGCTGTGCCAGTGTCAAAGGTTGGCTGAATCAGTGATGTGGCCAATGACTGATGGCCTTGTAAAATGCTGCAAGGCATGATGACCACTGGGTGCTACATGTAGGTCAATATTGCCATTTTATGAAAACTTAACATCACGACTGTTGAAGCAATCTTCTGAGGGATGTATGTATACCCTGTTACATCAACTAAGCCCACATCTTTGCATCAGAGACTCTCCATATTTGGACTTCCTCTGATTACACACATTAATTTAAACAGAACTGGAATTTACCCATGTTTACAAAATCAAGAACTTCTGTACTGACATCGTGTCAGGCTGGCAAAACTGTCATCGACACGGACATCATTATCACCATGCTACTCATACAATGGCAATGTGTCATTGAACGTGTACTAAACACAATTTTACAACACACATACACAGACACATAGAATACATGAATAATTGAGAAAAATGGACATTTTGATACATTCAAAGTAGGGTGACCCGCACTTTCTGATAGAAAATCACTAAGATAGCCTGTTAGAAATGAAATTGTAGCTCTAAATTTTTTCAGCAAATTGATTTCACTGCCCAGAAAAAACACGGCTTGCTAATCATTTTCGGTTTTCTTCAGCATACCCTAATAGTCAAGTCCATGGTCTTTGGGTTCAAAGCTGAAAGTTCATTGACCTTTCTCTCTGACGACATTTATAATGACAGTTTGTAAATTTGTGTGGTACCTCTAAGATCTTTTTGATTTGATTTATCAAATCTTACTGTTGTGAGGAGCATATTTCATTTTATTTTCCACCTAGGGAAAAAGTATCTCTAAATGTGTGACTCATAAACTTTCCATCGGTAGCGTATCCTGAGTTCTGTTGTGCCAGCACGGTACATATTCAATGGTACCACATCTACTCAGGTAGATGGAACCTCTGGGACAGATATTTTGACTCTAAATTCTTTACAATTCTTGTCTGGTCTACTGCTTGTTGGAGCTCATTTTGAAGTTCCCTTGAATATTAAAGCAAAGTTTTCATCCACATTTTGCAAAAATCAAAAACTTTCCAAATTAGAGGTAATACAAGGATGGCGGACATTTTGAATTAAAGTAACAAATTGGTAGGTAATTTGTTTCTCTAGCGTTAAAATTTACACAGTGACCACTGATTTTTATCCTTGATTTTGAAAGAGAAGGGTTGACAGTTTCCTTGAAGCAAAGTTAAGGAACAGAGTTTAAATCTTTCACTTTCAAGGTGCATACTACCTTAATAAAATAAAGTGCTTCAATATGGTCCTTCTTCAAATAATGTATTACAAAAATATCACCCTCCAGACCTGAGACTTAATTTACATGTACTGCCTAAACGGATTTGATTTTCTATGTTTTTATGACATACCCAAAGTTTGATAGTGATTGCTTGTATGTTCAGTAATGTTGGAGGTGTTAAACATACTCCGGTATGAGTGTTTACCTTCGGCAGGTCACCCACACTAACATGGGCGTGAGAAAGTCTGTGATATAGTTTGTAAATGTTGTGCAATGGGTGTGTGGATGATATGTGAGTGAGACTGTCATATCAAACGAACAGAATGTCTAGAAGGAAAATACTAGGAAAAAGGGATAGATCTGTAAAAAACACCAGGATTCAGATTTTAAAAAAGAGAAAAAAGATATTTAAAGGTGAGATGGGCCTCATCATGCTGAGGGATTATTTTTACCTTTTGGGCTGCTTGCAAAAACTGGGAATAAAAAACACACGGTAGAAATGAATTATATAGCAAGTTTGCATGCAACAAAGTTTATCTTAACAATGAAAAAATTTTGAAGACACCCAGGAAGCAATGTTTGCAAGGTTGGTCGCAGGGTATTAACAGAATTTGTAAAATGGGCTAAAGTTTGAGCATTGTAAACCCTGAATGAAGAGTATAATTAGGTTGTAGATGAGCAAATATTTCGGATATTTTAAAAACTAAGTTCATATTTGGAACTGTATGCAACATTGTTTTTGATGTTTTTTTTTAATATGTCAGAGATGTATCATTTGGTTGTAAAAAAAAACAGCAGAAAGGGGAGTTAGTTGACAACCAACCCTACCAACATTTATTATTGTGTTAAGGTAGCATTCCATTTATCAAAAGTTATTAACGATAGCGGTAGGATCATTCAGCAAAAACAGTGTTCAATATCCTTGGCAAAAGACACGATGTACGTATAGTTAGTTCTTGTGACCAAAAAGGGGTAGCATTCCCACAAAAGGTCTGTAAGATCGTGATCCATGGTAATGGAGATTAAAGGAAGAAAATACAGACACTTGGCAGCAATATGGTAACCATGGCAATTTTTGTGATGAAGACAAAATGAATTTCACCTTCAAGAAAACTGCAGTGATGGTATATGAATGAATGGAAAAATGGTTCTGGAATCACGGAAAAGAGGAGGATGCAACATTCAATAGCTAGCTGATATGATAAAGTACTTCAAAATGAACAAAAGATGCAAAAAAGATGGACAACATCAAAGCAAACTAAGAGGATGTACTTAAGAGGGGTATAAAAACACAAGCAAAGCATTTAACGTACACTGCAAATGAAAGAAATTAAAAACCAAGCCACAACTAAAATTGCATGCAATTACTTCACAGAATTCGGGGTCATCATCGGGATTATTGCAGTCTACATTATACCGCTGCCTGACATAGCTTTTGTAGGCCTCTTTCTACGGGAAGATTGACATCAAACTCTTGCATTAGTCACATGCTGACTTATGCCAAAAACAATGTACATATACTTGCTGCTGGCAGTTAAAGTCACGTAATAATATTGCCATGTATAGTCAAGCACTTAAGAAGGGCACTGCCCAGTAGACACGAGCTGTGGACTGTGTTGACCTTGCTGTGCATTATGGGAACTAGAATTGCTGATACTGATTGGATAGCTTGCTCTACAAATATTGATGTGAATGGTGGTGCCATGCATTCTGGCGGGGCGGGGGGGGGGGGGGGGGGGAGGTAAAGTTGACAATTCCCAGCAGGCAACTTTGTTTAAGATGAGCGGACTAATCGATGTGTCCTACGGAGAGCTTTTTTCACATACATTTTGTTTCAATTATGGATACAAATACCCTCATCAAAGTAAGAGTCCATTTGCAAAGTCAAGAGAAATTTAATATTTCTAAAATTGCTTACATTCACTGGTAATGAACTAACACAAATCTTTTTGATGATTAAAATATCATTATAAAGTGGCTCTTCACTATATTACATGTAAATGGGATGCCGTATAAGGCAAAATGAGCAAAGCCTGCCATGGCAATATATGTACATTGTTCAAATTTCATGGTTTCAAAAGCAACTTATATCAAAAGACACACATGCATGACAGAGGCAAGGCAAGAGTAGGAAAGAATTATGGTCTCAGAGATGCAAAATATGGGTGAGTTGAGGATTATACATTGTTGAGAGATGGGTTAAATAAAACCTTTTCTGAAGCCATTTTCTCTAAAATGCCAACAGGTTTAGTTTTACCATCTCTCTTGAAGGCACACCCAGAGTGAAAGTGATGCACACCAAAGCTATCAAACAGTTCCAGTGTTAATAACACATTGGCAAAACCACTAACAGTCAGACCCATGCCCAGTGAAGTGAGCAACGAACACAAAAAAACACAGACTACATACTTTGATTTCACTACGACATATTATTCCTACAGTTTAATAATGTTCACTCTCTGTACCATATTTGTTCACAAATACCGTTGAGTATACTGCATCGTATTTCAGATTTTTAAAGCTATCAGCTTAATCCCTTGTTGTTGACTTGCATATAGGCTGGCTGGTCACTTTCTCTTATTCAAAACTTGCATACAATTCAAGAGCATACTAGTTCTGCATAAAGTACTCTCAAAATATCAGTCATAACTATCTGTTGAACATACTAACGATATCTGAAAGGCAGAGTTTAAAACTGCTATATTGAAGATGGTTCTGTCAGGTCTAATGTACTACTATAGAATGATAATAAATAAAAGCAAAGAGCAAACCCTAACTTCTCCCATATTTTTCGTAAGTTTTCTGGTTTTAAACATTCTTTTATTCAGAGTAACAGTGCAATGTTTGTCAGTCTTTCGATTTTAACTTTAGATGAAATCCTTCGGAAAAAATCATTTAGTTTTCCGAGAAGACTCCATCTCTCAAGTAACCCGCTTGTGGTGAGTGTTTTATCTTTATCAGTGTTATCACAGAGTGGACTGTGGAGGATTTGGAGTAAGCGTATATTTTAAAATGTATTGTTGTTTTGCTATGGATTTTTATAATCTGAAATAAAGATATAATAATAATAATAATAAAATGCATACCATTTCTGTCTTGTTTAATTTAATTACTACAACATTCAAACTTGTTGACAAATTTCAATTTGTAGAATTTCTGCTGCATCAATTTAACAGCACTTTTTGTGACTGTGAAAATAGGAAACTTGTTCTCTTTCCAATTTTCCAATTTCAAAAAAGAATTCCCATCATGTATTCTTATAACCTGCCATTCACTTATCTGTTGATATACAAGATACTGTATAAAAAACTGCTGTTTATTTGCGACTTACATAAATACTCATAAGAAGAAAATTTGCTGGGGAATCAATTTCATGAAAAAACAAATGTGTGAAAGAAAGGTAAACTACTGTTCACTTCCCCTTTCATTTGGAGGAAAAATGTTGAATTTACATAAATCAAATTAATCAAAAATCACTCTCCTTCTGATAGACAAGTACATGCACCTCGAATCGAAGTGGCAAATTATTTAAAACAGTCTTGTGAACAAATATGGTACTTTTATCAATAAATAGCTGTTACATAATTTTCTTCAGAATATTTAATCATTTGAGGTTAGTTCAAAGAAACTGCACTCAGAAGAGTATACAAATTCTTGGAAAACATACAACGACGTCTGCAAACTGCCAATGCATTGGAACGGATGGGAGGTGGAAGAAAGGGATAACATGATTATCAGAATCACACCCAGCCAATGAAAAGGCAAATAAAAGAAGGGTTGCATTTTCAAAAAGTAATTAAAAGAACCAAAAAACACCCATGGGCTGGTGGAATGACACTCTGATCGTCATTGTCACTGTAGATTGTCTGTATGGATGCATGTAAATTTGTAGTTTTGCCCATCAATGACTCCTGTGTATCCTCTGTATCACATGACAATCACACGAGCCAACAACACTGCTCTCCATTTGTGACTGAGCTTCATGAATATGGATATCTTCACTGACGTGACTTCGTCTCGGGAATATGAAACCTGGTACATCAATGTTTCAGACCCCCATGATCATATCGTATCACATAACGTGAATTACACTACAGTACATGAACTGTATCCTATCTTGTTGTCATGAGAAAATTAACAGCTAATTGCATTACACTGTACTGTATGGTATAGTATGTTTCACGTTGCAATTCTATATTGTACTGCAGTACATGAACAGTGAATTGTATTACTGTATAAATTATGCACAGCATTACATTACATCCCATCATACACCACACTTTGACAACTGATGTTATATTACACAGTATGGCTTGCACAAAGGTATGTTCTACCATGTGTACACGTAGACAGACTGCAGTCTGTTATGTTGCACGTTATACCAGCTAGCAGTGTACATAGCCATTGCATATCAATTAGTCTGTCCTACAAAATACCACATCATATGATAAACAGCATGAACGTATCTCCAAGTCACCTCCTCTCACTCATTCTGAGCACGCATCAAACAGTTGATTGCCGAAGCATATATCAACATTCTTCACACAAAATTCAACCACCACAAGATATTTCCTTGTCAAAGTATACAAGGCATTGCAACACTAATAATGAAAATTCCAGGTACCTGTATATGTCAAAAAAAAAGAAGAAAATTGCGATTTTCATAACAACCTGAGGTGAACATGTTCACACTACTGCTTAGCATACAAATGCACAGTTCAAATTTTGATTGTTCAACAGTGAGCATCAATATCAGTCATACAAAAAGACAAGAAGAGGCAATACTGTATTTGTTATGACTTACCGATCTGGCAGTGGAATTTCTTTGTAATTTGGTTTTATACTCTCTCCATGTTTCATAAATTAACAAAGATGCATAAATTTTGCCAACTGATAAGTTAGGATAAATTAATTCTGCAACAAGAAAAGAAGGAAGAGGGTGGGTAAGGTCGATTTCCTTTTGGCGTGGGATCTGCAGACTGAAAAATATCATTGGTCCAGGAATACTTGTTCATATAGAAACACACAAGATACATTGCACAGCTGGTTCATTTTCAGATTTATGTTATTTTACTTTCAAATACATGTATTATATGTAAAATATCTGATTAACACTGTCTATCATTTGAGAATGATCACAGTTGGTGAGAATGAAATGCGTCTCGCCATGTAACCAAGTTGATGTATGGGGTTTCAGTGTTTTGAAAGTATTTTCTCTCAGACATGTCTGATTCAGGTCCACGGGATTCTGCATTTTCATCTTTGACCAATTTGCCTGTATGCATCTGTTTTAAGCTATCTTTCTGGCGTGCATATTTTAATTCAGCTTGTAATACTGGAGTCAAACTGATTGATAACTAAGTGTACTGTTTATTTTCATCTTCACATAGCGGGCACATCATTTTTTAAGACTGAGCAAACACAAAAGCCGTGACACTCCCTGCATCAAGGAATAAAAATGCCGACAGGCTTACACAATGACAGTTTTCAGACTCCGAGGCATATGCATGCTCATCTCTGCAGATTATGCAACAGACCCAGATCACGTAAGGCCATGAGGGGATATCCACGCAACTCAGTACCAAACACTAGCGCTCACAGAGTGAGCAAACACAAAGTGAGTACCCCTAACGTCAGCTCAGTGACTGTAATAGATTGTAGTCAACTAAGAAACCTTGGAGAAAGGCTTAACACTGTGGCTATGCCGCTAAGTCCCTTTTGATTTTTGTCATAGCGAAAAATCGTTCTTCCACACCTCAACCTGAGCCATGAACACCCCCACCAGTTTATGATATGACCCATCACAATGGCATGACGTCAACGGATCTTGACAGACGGAAGTCTTGACAGACGGAAGTTCTTGACAGCAGCATATTGGTTTTCAACTCTAATACCTTCTCTGTCTATAAATAGACACGAGAAGGTTAAAAAAGCACTTAGGGTACTTACCACTGTTAGGGGGTACTAAAAGATCCAACTTTTCTTGTGATAAATGAGGCCAAAAATTTTTTATTGCAACACGTAGTTCATCGTCTGCTTGATCTTGTTCAGCAACTGTTCAGAAACAGATACATGGTAAACATGTGTTAATATGTCAGCTCCACTTCTTTCGTGTTTTAGATTTTGTTTTTATTGTTATGCACAAATACATGAATAAGCATTGCATGTCAGAGGGTAGGTTCAGCCAACAGGTGATGTGGGACATTTCAAAAATGCAGTCAGGAAAAAACTTCACATTTTTTTCGGAGAATTTTCAGTGACACGTACTTGGCAAGATGGAGGAAGTTGGTGTAGAGATATCCTCAGCTAATAACTTTATCCAAAAAAGCCAAACAAGTATTGTGTTTTGTACACACAAAGGTGGACAAATATTGTAGGTGTTCAGTTTTTGAATAAATACTTGTTGAAAGACTTGTAAATATACTTGTAAATATACAAAATCATGATTATTTTGAGTGCAGATAGTTCTTATGTGACATCTCTGTGTACTTTTCACCCTCGTTATATATAGTACAATATTTAAGTATTTATTCTTGCACTGTAAATCCTTGTCTTGAAAGCACCGCTATCAAATGACATGCAAGATTGTAACTTCTTTGAGAGTGCAGAGTGGAATCTATGTGTCTACTTGATGTTATCTAAATTCAATGTGGCATTCTTCTGTCAGTTTCCACGCACTGTGATAATCTCTTTTGCATACCTTTCACTATCTTGATGTTGAGGGCAGTACGGATCAGCGCCATCAGAGTTGTTGTGAAATGAACAGTTTTGTCTTCAGAGACTGGCATGTTCATCCGAATAAGTCTCTGCAAAAGAGAACACGCATGAAAATCATCAAAGTTCAATGTCTCCAAGAGGTAAAAATTTGACTGCTAAATGACGAATTGTTAACAGAACATGAACTTGCTAAAAGTAGGTTTGTATGAAAAAACAGTTCGTGAATGCTGCCTATGTAAACCAGTGGCTATTACACTTTCATAATTCTTATCATGGATCTCCATATACACTGTTTATATAAACCAGGCTTGAAAACAATATTTCAGCACAAACTCTCATGCTTACCTTATATGCCACCTTGTATGGACACTTTTTGCCAAAGCCAACGGGCGGGGTCATGTTCCTCAGCATTTCATACATATCTGTGTACAGTATTCTCCCTCTGAAAACAAAAGAAAACATGGCGTAATTACGTGC
This sequence comes from Ptychodera flava, assembly GCF_041260155.1. Taxonomy (NCBI): domain Eukaryota; kingdom Metazoa; phylum Hemichordata; class Enteropneusta; family Ptychoderidae; genus Ptychodera; species Ptychodera flava. Next base: position 12,003,599 of record NC_091943.1, on the reverse strand, counting down.
AATTTTGTTGATTGAATCTCCAAACCAAAGGTATCATTCTACAGAGGGCAAGTCTTGGGGATTTATTGATATATGTCCAAGTACCCTGCTGGAACACCGAATGGCTCAGCCTTGGCCCAAGACTTGCTGATCCTATGTGAATGCACAATTGGATATACAAAATGTGACACAAACCATACTGTCTTTTCTACAAGCTGTAGCAGCTGAATTTGTCTTCATATAGTCTGGGTACATTTCAAATATTCAATAAGGTGCACCATATACCATGAATATTTGTATCAAATGAGACCATGCAGAAGAGTACAGTCAGTTAGGTCCAGTGACACGGGGCAATTCCATATTGAATTCTATGCCGGTACTGGGCAGGAAAGCTAGTATTGCAAATAACGATGTCTTGAGATCAGGATTTCAAGAGCCCAATTTTTTATGTTTCTGTCACAGTGAATATTTTTTACAGACTATGACTGATTGCAACTGATCCAGGTAAGTTTATTACAATCGGTATCTGGACCAGAAGATCATGAAAATAGCAGGATGATTTGATTAAGCCTGCCCCCAGCCAGTATCTGGACATGATGATCATGAATGTGCCTTACCTGGCAGCTGGATCATAGTCAGACCACACACGCACGTACTCATCCAGATGATGAGCACCAAGGATTGATGCGTCTCTTGTTAAATAGTCAAAGTTGTCCATAATGACAGCAACAAACAGGTTAAGCATCTACGAATCAAGCAGTTCAATTTTATATCAGATTATGAAGAGAATCTCGAGGAGTTGTCATGAGGTATAGTATGTTCATATACAGACTGCCAACATCACAACTACTCAACCTTTTTCCAGATGTGGGAAACTTTGACACTTAATTTAGCAAATAGTATTAGCTTTAATAAGAACCAAAATGACTGCTTAGAAATGATGAAAAAAATTGTAATTTTCTGGTACAGCCTGTCTGCAGTCTGAAATGTTGCCAGAAAGTTTGATTTCAGGTAGAATGTGCCTTAGGACAGCTTTTTCTGACCCTAAATTTTTTAATTTTGTTCAGGTTTGCCACTTGTGAAGGCTAATTTTAAAGCCTGGCCATCATTCACTTACGTAGTGCCGGGAAGAAAATTAAGAAACAGGGCACGGAAAGCACTCATGATTTTACTACAGCATTTATGTATTACACATTATCATATTGTAGTCTATATTATCATATTAATATTATGTTGATCAATTTTTGTTTACAATGTGACAGATTCTGGTTAAAAATTCAGGTGCATTAAACTAAGTTGGGGTATCTATGTCATGTCAAAACCAAACACAAACCTCTGGTAAAAGTTGTGAGGCTAAACTGCACATGCAAACTGAGTAACATGTTAATGTCAAACTCTCAAATCAATTTTTATCTCTTCAAACTTAACAGCAAAATGTTACACTTTTTAAATGATGTTAAAATTGGACCATTTACTTGAAATGCAAGTGTCCAACAAATTATGCTGCGTAAAGATAGCGTACACCTTCAATATCCTGCTTGAATTGTCAGGATTTTTTTCTTCAACAGAATATCCACTATGAAAATACACAGATTTAAATTTGAAATCAGAGACTTGCAATCACCTCTAATGTTTAAAATGAAGTAACGTCTGCAAAAGTATATTCTTCACATGATCTGAAATATTTGAATTGTTTTTGTGTTTTCTTGAAAATGGATAGTGGTGCTTTCATATACTTTTTTGATAAAACATGATGGTCAGGAAGAGAAGGAAAATCTCTCAGGTGTACCCTATCTTTGAGCAAAACACAAGAAATGTCAGTACGTGGTAACACTATTCAAAGCACTCTCGTTTTTTAGAAATTAAAAGGAAAAAGTCAAAAACCAGATATTAAAGTTCTTGTTAGTGGAAATGTGCAAAAGGCAGACAAAAAGACGTCCGATCAGTGTGATCAGGACAGAAAGAAACAAGACTTACCAGAAATGAGCTCATGAAGAAAAAGCTTACGAAGTAAATGTAAGAGATGTTAGACCCACAGTCGCCAGGTCCCATACCAGTCTTTGGGTCGCAATCTACCCCTGATATGCATGCTAGCATGATCTCTTGCCATGCTTCCCCTGTGCAACACCTATTGAGAACACAGGGATAGGGTGCAGAAGGGAGAGAGAGAGAGAGAGAATACAGTAGAAAAAACCCATGCATGAGTCAGACATGTCACATAACAGCCCTGTGTCTTTCACATGATCAGCATGTGACTTTTCGGTCATACGATATCATGCGTGTGTTTTTGTGTGTTGCTTTTTGAAAACGTGAACTTGTACTGGTGGAAATTGTCTCAGAGTGTGGAGATAGGAATGCAGCTTGAGTATTTATTTACTGTTCCGTGTGGCTGGACAGAGTGATTTGCCTAGAAAAGTGAAAAGCATTACATCATCAGTAAGGAAAAAAGAGTTTTATAGGTAAGCCTGTGTATATATATGAGTGCGAGAGAAGCCTTTTAGACAGCGTGACCTAGCTGCCGCCCAGTGGTTTACACGTACTGCTTGCTGCAGACCACTGGTTCATTCACCATCAGATGGCACTTACCAAGAAAGACATGAGAAAGACAAAGGTGATAAAATACACATAGGTGAAGTCGGAGCCACAGGAATTCTCCGGGTAGCCTGTGGTCGGTGCACATGGACGATTACCCTTACAATCCATCATGATTAACTGCCAGGCTTCTCCTGTTGCACATCTGAAAATGTTGTTGACAATGTAACAGCGAGAAAACAACAGCAAAACAAGATGACAAACATACAAATTGTCAACAAAGCAACAGAATGCATGGCAGTACTTGCACGGAGTTAGAATGCATCTTCAATGAAATATGTTCCATTAATAAATATGTCAACTCATACATTCATTATCAATTTCGTTTGATGAACAAAAACCTAGCATTTTTATACTTTAGGATATGCACAAGTAGTAAACAACTTATGATGGCGTTGTACATAACTCAGTGTATTTTGCTCAAGATCATTGTTTTGCAAAGATTCAGTCAACCTTCATGAATTTATTGACCCAAGATTAAAATATTGGTCGGGTTCGCCTCTCAGCAAGACAAGTAGTCATAAGTTGGACGACAAAGGAGTGTAAATTTATGCAAATAACCTGATCTCCTGGCTTCTTTTTTCTCCCGTTTTCAACATTTACAAAAAAACTGAACTCCACCCTGGCCGAGTCAAGTTTGTTAAATTTTCACATAGTATATAACAAATTCAAACCACAATTTTGTTTGGCAATCAAGTTCTTAAATTTTGGATATAAGTTATTTCAATTTTGCTTATCATTATATTTTAATCACTTTTTGAATGTCAGTCTTTCAACCTGTGCCATTTCAGAATACCAAGAGCTAATGCAGAACAAAATTGAAATTTTTTTCTAAATATACTCGTTTCATACGACACATTAAATTTCATAAAGTTGTGTCAACTATTACTTGAACTGTTGTCACAAATACCAAAATTGAGGTTTTCTGCCTAAATATGTACCCCCTTCATCCTTTGAGTAAATTATTGCTACCATACTAAACTCTAGATTCTCTGCTTTTTGAAAATATATAGTGGGGAGTGGGGGGGGGGGAGTTCCTGCCATTTGTGATGAGAAATTTGCTTTGAAAAAAGGGCTGAGTGCAAAGCCACCTTGACTAAGAGGTACATGTAAAGTCATGATTCAAGTTCAGTTTGATAACCAGACTGGGTTAAACATCGTTTTTTTTTCAGTCACTACAAATGGACATACACTGCTGGCAAAGTGCTTTCAGCAGAAGCAATGAACAGACGATCCAACAAAAATCCTCGGCTGTTAACGGTAAAACAGATTCACACACTTATTAAAGCACAACACATAACACCTAACAGACAGGGGAAGTGGTCTTCCTGTTGTTCATGTATTACCTGAAAGTGTTCAACTTGATAATTATACTCAACCAGCTGAATTTCAAACAAAAAGATTGTGACAGCTGCTCAAAGGCCTGATAATTTTTTTTTCATGCTTGCATCATAAATGCAAGTTGTTGAAGTAAAGTTTGTATGAAGAACTTAATTTTCATGCAATTTTCAAATGCCCCAAAACTCAACAATGTACTAAAGAACAGACTGTAGGTACTTTTTATGAAGTGACTACCTTGAAAAAGAAGACAAAGATAATCTTTAATGTTTTCAATCAAACTTTTAAGTCATGATTCTGTGCTCTGGTTTTCATTAATGTAGACATGAGTCACAGATTGTTTATCATGGGTCACTACCATTTTGATGAAGTTCTAAAATCTAGACATAACTTGAAAGTAAGAGATTTGATAGTCTCCATGTACAAGCCATGTCTACATGTAGTCAATTGACAAATGAAACTGCAGATAAATGCATTGTCTATGCACTCTTTGATCAACTTGATGTCTTGATATATTCCCAAAGCCATTACAGTCATCAGAACTCTGATTCTCACACACTTGTCTGCCAATAAACTGATAAAAGTTTTGAAACATGCAACCAACAATTTGTAGACTGATGCACATCTTTTACATTGTACATGAATACACATTGTTTGTTTCCCATTAAACATGCGATGAATTTGTTGGTAGAAAAATCAAATCAAATAAAACAATGAAAAATCCCATTTGCATAGGGCTGTTCGCAATTGACATCATTGTCTGCTTATTAATATGCAAAAATAAATATTTGTCTGCATTTTTTAGATTACACTTTTGGAAATCACGCATGGAAGAATGACGAGAATACAACTTATTAGGTGACTGCTAATATTACAATGAATACTGTTAAAAGACATTTAACAGTTCAGACTACAAGCTGCTACATCAGCCACATATACAACACTGACAACCAGGAAATGCGAACAGAGCTCTTCATTTGCAACTTTGTATCTCTGGTGCTTCGATCCCTACTCCCCTAAAGCAGTATAGGTCTAACCTTGTACGTATCACAGCACACATTCCTGAGAGACAAAGCTTACAGCCTGCATTTCAATATGTTGCGAGACGACTTTACAGGAAAGGAAAGTTTTCATTTGAACACACCTTGAGAAAACCTCTCCGGGTGTTGACCAAAAAAGCCTTACCTGAACAGAAGCAACACTGATTGGCCAAAGTTTTGGAAATTATTATGTCTGTTGATCTGTGAGTCATCTGACAACTGTATTGCACCAAACATCTGTCGAGAGATAAGTGACAGTGAGCTTTGAAGTGTGTTCATCCGTGGGAACCGTTCTTGTTGCTATCTCACTCGTGACAGCGGAGTGTCTACAGAGTTTTAAAAAGAATTGGCAACTAATAAGCAGTTGTCAACAATGCATGTGTTGCGTCGTTTCTCCTGCGTTGTGAAGGTGTCACTGCTTGTTCAAATCTTACAATGCCTTTGTAGCATTTAATATTTGAAACATTTTGTTCGCCGTTGTGTTTTTCATGGATTGAAAAAATCAATATTAAACCTGAGCTCCCCCAACTTACCTGCATTCCAATAATTGCATAGATGAAAAATAACATAGCTATAAGAAGACAAACATAGGGTAACGCCTGCAGGAAAAGAACATAAAGTAGATTGGGTTAGATTTGACATTTATTTATAGGTTCTATGCTTAGCTTGGTACAATTTTTATTGGGAAGTTTTAGTATTGTTAATGAAATGGTTACATAACTGCATACCTGCATTTCCACATTTGTTTGTGAAAACACACACAGATGTAAAAATCAATATCATATTTTTCCAATGTTTTTAGATAAAATGATTAATATGATATTGCCCTGACACAAATATGGAACTTTTAAATTTTGTCACACACTGTTGTGTTTTTAACAGAAGGCCAAGGTGACATGCAATTACCTTAAATGATTGTATAAACGTCCACAGGAGAATCCTTATGGTGTACCCTTGTCGCAGCAGTTTTATCAACCTGGCAGCTCTGAACAGTCTCAGAAAGCTAAGGTTTATGAAGTTATTCTGTACAGGAACAAGAAGATGCAGAGATTGATAGCAAAATATAAAACATACTGTCTTCACACACCAATGTAGAATTCAAAGTAAAAAAGTTAAATATAATAAAAGCATGCATTTTGATAGCGTGTATGCAGGATGAAACGATGAGAAATAGTGCTCTCATGAATGTGAATGATATCAAAGACAAGCTACGGAAATCTTCTAAACATGAAAAATGACAAAAGTGGAAATAAAAATGAAATACATGATAAGTCTCTTACAGCTAGCTTTGATAGAATACAAGTTTAGATATTTCTATCATTTGATCATTTTTTTCTCATTGGTGCATTTCATTTTTACTTCTTGATCAGTGAGGAGAAAATTTCTGATTTTAACGAGAGTGGAGTAATATTTTAGCTGTCACTGTTAGTTTATGTGAGGTTGCAATTTTTCCTACTGTCTACAACTATTTTCAAATTGTCATTGCCTAGACCATCCTGAGACCTTGGAAAAAACCCTACTTATGTCAGACCTACAGGTGTGGTGGCGCCACACATTGACAAGAAGCGTTATATACAAAACATGGAGCACATTGTCTTAGCGTAAATTTAGTTGAAATCTCTTCAGGTCCAGTTTATTTTTTTGGAAAAAAGAAGTAATTATCATTGGTGCTGGAATCTGGAGTGGACAGTGAAACTTTCATCAGAATGGAACAAAAACTGGAAACATGAGAAAAGCTGTAAGCGTTTTTTTTTGCAAACCATGGATTAGCTGGCATGATTGGTCACTGGGGAAAACCCACCCTTTTCACGACCATGTATTGACAGTGGCAAATTTTTCAAGTAATTGTTTTCACTGATGCATAAGTAGTTTTCTGATGGTCTCAGGATAGGAGCAAAATCACTCATGTTGTGCAATAGAATTGAACTTTTTATGCTACAGTATTATTTATCACATATTTTTGTTAGTCTTTTCCTTTTTAAGTTAGTATATAATCATTCAAGATTTCAAAATCATATTTAGCACAATTCAAAAATTTGAAGTAGAGCATCGATGTTATAGGCATTTCACACCAACAGCAGATTTTTTGCGAAGATTTAATAGAAATTAGGAAAGTTGGCAAATATTAATACCAGTTGCAACCATTCAATCCTTTTTATATATCAGTTTTTGGATTTATACTAAAACCGAATGGGGTTAATCAAGTAACGACTGACATTTTATAATCCAGTCATTGTTCACAGAGATTAATATTCAGGTATTTTTGACAAACTGACATATCTGAGGGTTACAGTTCCTAGTTTTGGAAAATATTAAATGACAGTTTCTTCATTTCAAAAGACAGATGGTGAGGTCTAAAATACATGTCAGTACAGAAGACTATGATTCACAATGGAGAATTCCGATGACTCGTTTTTGGGAAAATAGAAGATACAAATGGGTTTGTCTTAGTGCCACATATTGCATTTAATAGGAGCAAATATCAGCCACTTTTGGTTAAAAAATCTTTGCCAAAGGTAAAATTTGCTGGTATGTCAAGAGTTTCATAGTATCACTGTAATGAATAAAATGCAAATGTTCAAACACACAGGTACAAAAAAGATGAATTTTTGATGAAATTTAGAAGTTAGAAAGGACTTTGTCAATTGAAGGGACTTGAATGGCTGCCTACTATGCTAAATTCATCTGTGAATTTTTATCCAAAAAGCATTTAAAATAACAAAAGAGAGGATATATTGGTGACACCCTTCATGTTAACAGTTAGAAAGGAAAATATTAGAAACAAAAATATCTAAAATACGAACAAAAAAAATTGAACGCACACTACATGCTTGATGATCAAAAATCACCACTATTAATAAGAATCATGCAACGTTTTGCAAGAGTTATTATTTATGGCAATCGGACCACGACAAAACAAAATGATAGCGCTCGGCAAATATATAAACAACTGCAACTTGATGGATGGTAACTAAAATGCACATTATCAGTGTTAACACCACAGCACCTCATACCACATACCACAAACGTAAAACTCGAAAAGCATTTTTGTTATTTTTAAAACTTGACTGGTGAGAGTATGTACATACACACACAATGAATTAGTACCATTTACGTTATGTTAATATTCAATGCCATTTTACCATATAACTGATACAAAAATTATGCGTTACAATATAAAGACAAATCCTTTTTTTTTAGTTTTTGTAAGTATTCAGCACCCACGCACGAGTATGTTAGTTTCTATGCTTTTGGAATCAAATTAAAGACAACTGAGAGAACATAAAAAAAAAAGAGAGGCAAAATTGGAGTGATGTTGGTGATTTGAAAAACTCAGACAGCCAAAATGGTGCAAGTATGTGCAATCTTGTGATCATGAACTAACACTCTAGGGATATTGCATGCTTACCGCCACGTCGCCCTAATGATAGGTAGACAGACATAGAGAAAGAGAGAAGAAAGGGAAAAAACATGCAAAACATCAGACACCACATCAATGTTGTGGAGATGGCATGCCAGAAAAGCAGACATTCTGTTGCCATGGTGATGGTACATTATCGATTTGAGCCCACACACTGTGTGAAAAAAGTCTTTTTTTTTTCTGTGGACAGTAAATGAACTACAGTTATCTTTGTGATTTTTTTTTGGTGTGATACAAGCTGGAAGAGGTGGCTGAGAGAGAGAAAGAGAGAGAAAGCTCAGAGTTAGAACAGATTTAGGTTAGACGAGGTTAAATAAAATTGTGATTTAAACAGTCGGTGGTGTGTGACCAGTGGGCTTGGGGTGAGACTGTGTGAAGTGGGCTTGGGGTGAGTTGGAATGTTGGTCTGTTTGCTGGTTGGCTGGTTTGTTTGTTTGTTTGTTTGTTTGTTACTCACTTGCACACTTTTATCCTGTATAGGGATGTTAATAACATAGAGAAGGAAGAAGACAGTGGTAAACAGTTAATGGGGAAGATTAGCGGGATGTGGGATTATCATGGGGAGGAGGCAAGGGTAGCACATTTGCTTGCTTGCTCAAAGGGGGGGGGGGGGGTTTCGTAACATTCAGCACATCTTTTCAGTATCCTCCAAAATGAATATCAGGGTCTGAATATCCCCCTTCAGGTGTTCCGGAATAACTCATTTTGGTAGGATGACTTATCAGATTTCATGTCTACAATAGTTGGGGAAATGCAAAAAATAGTCCCAAAATCATGGAATGTCGTCTGGGTATAATCCTAACAAAAATTACAAACTGATACACTGTAACAGAAGTATGCAAGTTGAGATGTTTGCTCGATCATAAAACACAGTCAATTTCTGTCAACTGTAAAGAGCAAGGGACATTAGTCATGATGGACAAAGACATCCAGACATGAATCCAGAAATAATGAAATTGTCATCTCAATGGGTTTTTTTCTTAGAAAGTGTTAAATTTTACATTAACCTGCCTCTGGTGTTTTTGATTAAACAATAAACATCTACAAAACAAACTGAAGATGAGCTTATTTGACAGACAAATGTTGGACTTTACTGATGAAAAAAAATTCTTTGAAATCTTGTAGTTCCAGAAAGGTATCAATGCAGGTTGTTTTTTGCCAGGACAGTGCACTACCAGAGTATTGCATTATTCAGCAGGGTTTTGGGAAAGTAGCTGGATTTGAGACTGTATCATGCCACAGAAGTGTTCGTGGAAAAGTTACTTCATAGAACTCAAACTCTGTGCTTTCTAGTTATGTACCAAAGACTACCAGTTCATTTTGTTTGTAAATCGACAATTGGGATGTCAAACTCAACTATCAAAAGATGGTCTAACCACTCAAAGCCACCGCAAAAATTCCAGGATTTTCAAGGAACTTTCAGCCACTTTTGAGGACTGTGTAAGTCAACAACACCATTTTCAAGATATTTCTACAAGCTATCATTTTTATATACCATTTTCCTTATCATTTTTAAGATATCATCACTGAATATCTTGTGTTTTTTTGAATATTGTGAATGAGCCGATTATCAATTTTCCAGGACATTCCGGGATTCAATTGCATTTAAAGGACTTTCCAGGCTTAAAAATTCAAGGACTTTGCAGGACTTTCCATGAGCACACGGATCCTGTCAAAATTAATGTGTACAAATAATCAACGCTTGGATGTTTTGTTTTGTTTTGTATGTGGGGGACTACATGTATAACATCGCTAAAATTTCACTGATATCCACATATCCCAGTAGTATGTTTTAGTGGAAAAAAGGCATGCACACTAAAACTAATCTGACTGAGGTCGTATTAGTCAAAGTGGAGGTTAATTTAAAAGTTGACCACAGCAGCTACACCTAATAGGAAAAAATGTATTTGAAGAAGTTGTGGCTGTCTCAATGGCTGTTATTGTGTCATTAAACTGCTTCTGATGAGTTGGTCATTACTTCTATTGATCTGAGACAGCATTCTCCCAGTGTTCGAAATTTGTGGAAAATATCAACCAGTCACCAGGACTGGTAACTTCAAAAAGTTGCCTGTCCTGCCAAAAACTTACCAGTCCTGATACTGCGATTACTTTTATGTGCCTAAGTATTTTGTTTTGCGCTGTTGAGTAGGATGAATTTACGGGAAAGAAAACTGTCTTGCCATAAAATTTGAATGGGAGCCCGGAGAAAAAATAGCAGACATAGTTTTAAAGAAGACTCCCCACACTAAAGTCAACCTGTCCGCCGGACTGGTAACTTTTTTATTTTACAAGTCCTGCAGAAAAACAACCAGTCTCGGACTGCCGGACAGGTGTTATTTCGAACACTGATTCTCCCATGGGGCAATTGTAGAGTATAAATGGGCCTTTACTCATTAAATTCCATCCACACAAGAGGAGCTCATTTAAATAACAAAGGAACCTCTCTCGTCCTGCAAAGTCGCCAATTCCTTGAGAGAACAGGGTTCACACTTAATCTTCCTGTCTGCCACATGTTACAAAAAAAACCATTTCACTTTAAACATCTCTATTTTTGGTGCAAACATCAGACCCCATCTGTTTGTGTGGCAGTGCCTACAGTTTGATGTGGACAAAGTGAACTACAGTAAGAGTTACAAGCTATAACTGGATTTGTATAGCAGCAGTATAATTTGACTCTGACAATACCTAACATGTTTTGTGATTGAATTGTCCCAAGCCAAAATAGCATCAGTAATCCTGGTATGTACTTCGAACTACTACACATACAACCAACCATAAACAAATGTTGATGGATAGTTCTTTGTAGAAAATTCACTTGTAGCTCTCTCGGATGAAATTTATTTGCTCTTTGATGAGAAGGCTGTTCGGAGGTTGCAGCTTTAAAGTCTGTCATTCACACTTGCAAGTCCCAGCAGTTATATCTGTGATGGCCATATACAGGTACCGTAATTATCCGAGTATACGCCCAAGGTCCGGAGCATGTTATTTTCTTCATAAATTGGGGTGGGCAGTTACCCGGACCCCGCCCAGACATGTTAAAGAATGTTTGTATTCATTGTCAGCTAAAAGAAGGCAGAAAATGTGCAACATGTGCGACGTGGTGTAATACCGGTATATGCCATCAAATTTATCTGATGTCAAACACATAACAAACGGCCCTTTTAAGGGTCACAAAAAATTCTGAAAAGAGACCTACTGTTGCCAACAAAATATGTAAATGAATGAGACTTACGGTACATTGATTTCGAAATTTTTTGTTTCCCCCTCCCTCCCCCCCCCAAAAAAAAACAACCCTGAAAAGTCAGGGTGGGTGCTTGTTCAAACACGACCTCAATATGAAACTTTCCTAGAAAATTTGGAGTGGGCGCTTTCCCAAGCATGGGCCTTCACACAGATAAATGTGGCATAAACCTTGACCTTTGAACTTGAACTGAGCTGCGTGAAGCTCACGGCAGTATGTACGAAAATTTGCCATTTTTGTCATTAAAAGCACTCTGTTAAGAGAGAAAAAAACAGAAATGTTTCTGTATTTTCAGTGGGATTCTTTGAAAGAGTATACACATTACCTTGACACTGTCCTGTGGAGAAAAAGCTTTGTTTGGCATGAAAACATTGTAGAAAAATTCTCTTGTGAGGAATTAGCACAGAAACAAGTCACGCGGAAGGTTAATTGCATTTACTGTACTGGAAACTTCATCACACTGATTTCTGAATGTTGCAGAGATGGTGAAAAATATCAAACAGGCCACTTCCAGAATGTCACACTATTGGACACAGAACATGCAATACAATGATGGTAGTCAAGCAGTAAAGACTACAGCACAAGTCACACTTTTCCTACTTTTTGTTAAATATAGAAAAATACTTGAAAACCATCTCAATGATGGTTCCACAGGGGAGATTCTTGAAACCTGCTGCTTGTCATTTTTGAAAACCCCTGTAAATTGTATATCTCTCAGGGTTAAAACAAAATATGATACAGTGAACCAAATTTTTGTTGACTTGAACTTCAAAAAGATGTACAAAATCAGCTTGAGACTCTGAAGTGCATGTTATCTACCTGGACCATGGTCTGATCTGATGGGTCAAAAACATGTGCGATCAGTCCAAAGTGCAGGGCAGATAGCAGTGGATATCATGTGAGTCACATGGCAAATCCTACACACTGATTTGTGAGATTCATAAAATGTAAACCGGTATGACACTTACGCCAAATTCAGACACCAACACATCTGTCACACTACCGACCACTGTGATGAAATCAAATATGTTCCAGCCATCTCTGAAATAGTTCTGCAATGAAAAACAAAAATTGCACATTTGTCATCTATTTTCTCCTTTTTTGTGTAAAAATTGTAACTTCTTCACATTATTTGGATTGCCCGATCAATTTCATGTGCATCATTGTTGCCACTCAGACACCACAGAACAAATACAAAGTTGTTGGGAGACACTTAGTCCACTACCCAGCGTCCATAAAGTAAGCCCAGCTTATGACTTGGCAGCTATAGATGAATGTGATTGATTTTCAAGACGACACCAAACAAAATGCAAAATTGTCTCTCAGTTCAATCAGTCAAGTCACCCTAACTTGCCATAGCAAATTATGGTTCTATCCTACTTCATTATAACGTCTATCATCTGTGAGTAACATGGCAAATTACTGGTGATCATAAGTCAAATGAGTAAAATAAATGGGTAAGAATTATTGGTACATCTACAGTGAAAACACAAACTCTCAAAAGCTGACAAGTCATTGACGATGACATAGTCCCCTTTAATAAGTGAAAACTGTACTGATATGAGTCTCACTAAAGAAAACAAAGCTCCTCAGATCTTTGCTTTCACCATAATCATTTTGTTGTTCAGGTGAGAAATGGTCACCCCTATACACAGTTAATCTATCAAATTTGAGCATTTACATGGTAAACATACATAACAAAGTAGGGGCAGCTCTGTAAAGAGATAAACGTACTTGATTAATCCAACAGAACAGCTTGAAGTGTACATAGACAAGAGATAAATTACTCTATTACGGCAACTGCTAAGTTGGTTTGATTGTACAGATATACTATTGCCTAGGGTCAGCCAATTCCAGTATTGAAATCTATTGAACAGATATTTTGTGTCATGTCATCATTAATCATCTCTCACTGAAGTCAAAAGCTAATACTGAGAATCCACATGATTTTACAACAACTGTTACGGTGGCGGCAGACAGGAGTTCCAACATTTCTTTAACTTGATATATGTATGTATGTTAAGTTGCATTTTATATATAGTCACCACTTACCCTGGGACCAAACGCTATCTGTTTTAGTATACATTCTATGGTGAACATGACCGTGAAACCAATATTCATGTATTTCAGTAGGGCCGTGTACTCATCAGGTTGGTTGTGGTACTGAGGAAGAAATGAAAACGCGCAAGAGTCAGATTGCCTTGCTATGAATACACAATGACCTTTCTGGCATTGGCATTTGCTATATGTCACTGCACTACAATTTAATTACAAAACAACCTTTCACTCAAAGGTGCATGAATCCTGAGACTGAAAGATCCGTTGCTCAAAGGCACTCTCTATATGCTCCGCCCCTTAACCCTTTGAGTGCTGTAATTTTCCCACCATAATTTTCAGTGTAACATTTTACATGAATTTTTCTGTAATTTTTGATAATTTTGGACCAAACGGACATAACATTTCAATGACTGCAATTTTTGACCAAAATCTTTTGGAAAAATCTGAAAAAACTTGTCTAGACCTGAGAAAAGTTGTTGGCTATGTCGTATTCTATAAAGGCAACAAAAGTTGACATTTGCCACTCAAAGGGTTAAGGAGAGCGTAGAGAGCATGGGGTTATGGACACAGGTTGGGTTAAGTTAGTATGCACTTTGAAAGTAAAAGACATAAACTTTTACTCAAACTTTCCTCAATGAAGACTTTATCACTCTCTTACCAAATCGGGAATAAAAATCAGGGGCCATCGTGTAAAATTTGGTACTAGAGAATCAAATTACCTTACATTTACTGATATTTGAAATTCAAAATGGCCACCACACCTGTGTTAAACTCTATGGAGAAATATATAATTTTCCATTTACATAAAAACTAAGACAGTGGAAATTTTTTCTCACTCCAAGAGCTTCCAATGAGCCCCAACAAGTGATAGATCAGAAATGAATGTCAAAATTTGAGAGTCCGAATATCTGTCCCCAAGGCGTATACTTCCTTGAGTGCCAAGTGGTATTGTCCTGGGGGTTAACTGTTCAAGAAACCCAGCTCCTGTTATCATTTCTTTTAATTTAACCCTTTCACCACCATGGTTTGTCCCAAATCCATTGTTTTCTATGGTAAAGTTGGACCTGTATACAGGGAACTGGGGGTGAAAGGGTTAAATCACTCTTGACAAATGGCAGTGGTGATAAGATCACAGAGGAGACGAGAAAACATAAGAGTACCTTCATCATGAGAATCACAGTGTTCAGGGCAATCAGCGTCATGATAAAATACTCAAAGTATGTCGACACAACTAGTTGCCAAATGCGGAACTTGATCGAGTTCTTATTGGTTGGCATGTAACGTTGCGTGGGTTTGGCATTGATACAGAATTCAATGCAAGCTTTCTGTAAGACAAAATAAAACACATTGGGAGAAATGGTTACTGGAAGATCATTTAGTGAATACTGAGTCTTGCAGTATAATTAGTGCAACAAACCCTACATGAAATAGTTCAATCACTGCCCTTTAAATTAATGCCTTAGAGAAGTACTGCTGACATTTGATAGAAAGCAGTGTGCATCACATTTTGATTAAGTTTCTTTGGAATTCATATCACACATGGAAGATCACACTGTATCAAGATATTGACATTTCCAGCAATTCTGGTTCAGATGTGGCCAGCATACATCTAAGACTGTCACATGTAGTCCCAGGTAACCCATGGGAACAGTTAGTTTGTTAAAAGACATTTTTTCAAGATGGCAGCATCAGCTATGGTAAAATGTGACAAATGTTGACATTTTCATCACATTGTTTTATTCACACCATTTTGTATCTAATTCCACTCCATACTATGGAATGTACTGCCTTCAGTGAGATCCATGAAACAACGGACAATGAAAAATATTGCAAAAGATTTTCTGTGTATCTGACCTGGTTCTTGTCAATGTCACCTTCGGCGTACTCCTGTTCACCTTGCTCTTGAAAGGTGATGATGATCAAGGCCACAAAGATGTTCACAAAGAAGAATGGAAAGACGATGAAATACACCACGTAGTAGATAGCCATCTCCTGCTTGTTATAGGGCAGTGGTCCCTGCCCTTCGTTGGTTGAATCCATAGACCACTTAAGAACGCTGAAACACACAATTTATAAAGAAATTCATTCACATTTCAAATATTATCGCAGGGTGTTCATGAATTTGTATTGTGTCAAATTTGGATTGATGTCAAATATGATGTCAGGGTGTCAAATTCTGATTGATGGTCAGCCACAGAGTTGGAGAAATTCACAGGTGTTTTGAATTTGTGGACGAGAAAACTATTTACTAAAAGATGCCTGTCGAGATCAGTGAAATCAGTGAAAAGACTGCATGGATATCCTACCCTGGCCATCCTTCTCCGGTCGACACAACAAACAATGTCAACATGGCGTTTATCACGTTATCATAGTTGAAATCTCGAACTTCCCATACACGATCTTCCACGCCAACGATCTCATCATCTTTGTACTTGAAGTATTGACCTCTGTAATGTGACGGAAAAATAGAAATTGTAAAAAAAGCTTAAATACGGAGGGGTTCTCTTATGTGTAACAATATCATTGAAAGTACTGTTTGTCGGCCATCTTGGCACTTTGCAGAGCTCCTTTCACTGTAGTTGCCTGTGGACAGGTCCAGATTCACCATTGAAAACATTGTGTTGTGTGCAATACTGGTGAGAAGGGCTGAATTTGTATGCAGCAAGTGGTTTGTTTGGGCACTGCAAAATAGTATGATATATTTTATGTGATTGCAATCTCTAGTAAGGGAAAACAAAGGATCTATTAATAAAAAACTTTCTGTAGGAGAAGTTACAGATGATAAGCTAACTAATCAATCATGCAACCGAACATGATAATTTAATAAGAATTTATAAACATCACAGACTGGGGTATTTATGTCCTGAAATTGACTTGGCAGTAAAGATGGCGACACTTTGGGATTACTAGGTCTACTGTGCAGCCAAGGAAAATAGAGCCTTACGTTAAAACGTGCCTCGGGGACAGATTTTCAAATTCAAACTTTTACAATGCTTTTTAGGTCTACCACTTGTAGGAGCTTATTTTGAAGTTCATGGAACAACAAAGGTTTGTCTCTGGGTTTACTTTGGCAAAAAGTAAAAAACTTCAGTTTTCCACCTAGAGTTAGCACATGGACGGCGGCCATTTTTAATTTCAGGTGTCTGTAAATATTTAGGTAATTAGTTTCTGTGGGACCAAATCTTACACGGTGGCCCCTGATATTTATATGTGATTTCAATGGGAAAGATTTGAAAGTTTCCTAAAAGAAAGTTTCAGCAGAAGGATCAGTTTTCAATTTCAAGGTATGTTCTACTTTCCATAACAGTATGATAGTTTTTTGTATGTACTAATATCCTGCAACAAGGGCCAAAATTTACTCACCGACACTCATGGGCATACATTTTGGCCTCATCGTTACAGTAGAAAAAACGACCCTTGTACAACTGTACGGCGACCACAGCAAAGATGAAATTAAACAGCATGTACACTATCAGGATGTTCAGTACATTCTTCAGTGAGTTGACCACACAATCAAATACAGCCTGAAAGACAAAAAGACAGTATCAAGAAATAGCTCACAAATGATGGATGAGGAAATTGGCAGTGGTCGGAGACTGACACCACAAAACTTTTTTGTCTGGACCTGTGAATTTACCGTGCCATAGCCGTTGGTCCTACAGACCAGTTATGATGGACTTGTACAATAAAACTACACAGCACTACAAAGCCCTCTGAAGAATCACACAATTATGTCTCCAAACACCAAAACTGAACAAAATAATTGTTAGAATTTTTACTGTTTCTAGTGTTGTATCTGAATTTAAGCATCCAATTTTTTACACACAGCATACTTTATTTAAAACAAATATACAATCGCTATCAGTGTTATTCAGATGCACAAAGTGTACCCTCTCATATATTTCAGGTAGCCATGGCAATAAGGAATTGACCATCCAACATATCACTTGATAGTTACGTATCACTCTTTGTGAGTCAATGCGTTCCTCTGAGGGGGAGTTCGCTTGAAGAGCGCCCTCTAAGGAATTGATAATACTAAGCTAAGGGGTCTGGTGCCACCAAACCTTACCAGCTCCTTTCACTGAGGACCGGCCTTGATAAATACATTACTTATCCTGCATATAGAGGAGCCAAGCACATGGTGAATATCGCTAAAAATAAATGTGTCCTTACTTTTAATTTGGGTACTCTCTTGATAGTTTTCAGCGGCCTCAACACTCTTAGCACCCTCAGTGACTTTATTGTATTCAGATTCTTGCCAGCTGAATTGGAATTGTTGCTGAAAATGAATTATGCAGATCTGAATTAGAAATGGTTCAAAGCAGTCACCTTGTCACAGATGAATAACGTGTAAACAGAGTGCAAAACATACCAGCAGATTTTGCCAATCTGTGTTAAGTGAGCTAGGATTTAAAAGTAATGCACGTACGTGCCTCGAAGTTGAAAGATTTAAACTTTGGTTCAAACTTCCCTTGACTAGCCATTCTCTTGGCAAAGTAAGAAAATCAGGGGTCAACATGCAAAGTTGTATACTAGAGAAACAAATTTCCTAACATTTACCAACATTTGAAATTCAAAATGGCTGCCATCCCAGTGTTAACTCGGGGAATAATTGAATTTTTGATCATCATATTATAAGACAGTGAAAACCTTTCCCACTCCAGGAACTTTAAAATGAGCCCTGGAAAGCCATATACCAGAAAAGAATTTCTAAAATTGGAGTCTGAACATCTGTCCGGACATCCCCATGGTGCAATTTTCCTTAAGAGTAAAGATCGACAGAATGTTACCTTTCTGGCACGACCAATGTTGCTATAGATCCATATTTCATCTAAAAAATTGCCCATCGAAAAAATTTAACAATAAACAGCAACAGCAAATACTGGAATGAAATATGAACATACCCTTCAAAAGCAAAGGCTACCAGGGCACAGATGACCACGGCTGCATCCAGGATGTTCCAGATGTCTCGGCAGTACGACCCCGGATGGAGAATCAGACCCAGGTCAATGACCTTCATTACCAATTCCAAGGTGAACACCCCAGTGAAGGCATAATCAAAGTATCCCAGGACCTGAAACAAAGCAAAGCAAATAAATGACACATTAAAAACAGGCAATGGAATCCTCAGATGTCCACCACCCTGTACTAAACAGTGTTTTCTGATAAAGCCGGTCAGCTGCTAACCATTACTGGGGTTTGGTGGAAGAGAAGTCAGAAAACTCAATAAAGGGAATGTAGGAAATTGGTTGCGAGGTTCTAGAACCATTAAAGGTTAAGAATGCGCCTCAGGGACAGATATTCAGACTCAACCTTTTACAATTCTCCTCTGATCTACCACTGGTGGGGGTTCACTTTAAAGCTCTTGGTGTGGGAAAAGTTTTCATCATCTTAGTTTTTTGAAAATCAAAAATTTTATTTTTCTCCATAGAGTTAACACAGGGATGGCGGCCATTTTGAATTTCAAATATCAATACACCTTGGGTAATTTGTTTCTCTAGTTCCAAAATATGCAAGTTGACCCCTGGCTTTTATTCTTGATTTTGAAACACAACTGTTGAAAGATTCCTTGCGGAAAGTTTGAGCAAAAGTTGAAGTCTTTCACTTTCGAGGTGCATACTACCTTGACCATGATACTAAACCTAAATGAACACCGTAACACAATTGTGTCAATCTTTGCAATACACTTGCACATGAATCATTCTGAATGAAAACACTCTCAGAGTCAGCCAGGAAGTGACTTGGTGATCTGACACCTGCTTCGATCTAGACCTAATTTAGACTGTTTGAAACTTTGTTAAGATTTACTATGAAACTGCAATCGTATGCAAATACATGTACATGGGTGCTAACACTTGACCACAACATCGCAATGTTGAACCACTGAAATATTTCTCTAATGCCAGTTACAAGAAAAATTTCTAAAATAGTCAGCTGCATCAAAAAGAGATACTTTAAAACGAAAGCTTTGCCCCAAATACAAAAGTGGCAGATTGTGAACAGCGCCTGGCAATCAACAGGTGGTTGTACAGTTTCTTCAACAGGTGGTTGTTTGCTATTTGTTTGCTCAGCTAAGAGGCTGTAGACTTCGTTTCAGCCTCACAGTCCAGGACTCTGGAAGATCCGAATTCTGATTTATTCACTCATGTCACTATATGGTGTACAAGTCCACACGACAAGCATGATGGGAAAGACCATGTACAGACTACTAACACTCAATATCTGTCATGGGTTAATCTCTCAGGTAATTCTAATTGGTGAAGTGTATGATATGAAGTGTGCAATATATTTTGGGAGAGTCATGACAATGAACGATATTTATCTGATTGTGAATGATGAATATATTCACCTTCGACCCCAAATTCTGGTGGCAACCTCCAAATATGAAAACTGGATCTTTACAGGAGAAAAATTAAGAGGAAGGAGAGACTGCTGACTTTGATTTCAAGCCAACATTGGGGTGTTTAACCCTTTCACCACCATGGTTTGTCCCAAATCCATTGTTTTCTATGGTAAAGTTGGACCTGTATACAGGGAACTGGAGGTGAAAGGGTTAAGCAAGTTAAATGTTCTCAGTGGATTCCACAGAAGACATTTTCAGAGGAAAGGAGCAATGGTGCATGGGTATTAAAATAATTGTACTTCATGAGAGTGTCAAAGCTCCCGATTAACAAACCTTGTTTCTGAAATTGTTGGGATCCACTGGGTCTTCAGCAGCCAGGGCTATGCTACTCATTGCGATCACGACCATGATGAAAAATTCAAAGTAACGAAGTGTGACGACAAAATGTACAGCAACACGAAATCTGTGAGCAAAAAAAAAGATTATTTCATTATCTCGTTGATATTGCCAATAATGAATCTAATCATATAATATGACAGATCATCTGGAGTAGAAAATTACGATTCTCTCATATTTTTGATAAAATATGGTATAATTAGTTTTTCTTGGTATTTGCATTCACTACAAGGCATGGCAGTTTCTGTACACGACCAAACACTTTATGTCAAACAGACCACCACTGTCCACATCACACACAATGTATCCAGACGTCCCAGAAAAAGTATCGTTTCACATGCCAATCACCAGTAATTGATCCAAAAAACGTACAAAGCAATCCAAAGACTCTGAGAGAGGATTGGTGATCACTTACGGGTTGGTGGTACTGAATACAAAGAGAGAGCTGTACGGGACCATGGGTTTGGGTGCAAACGGACTGTCACTGTCCGCTTCTTCTTCTTTGTCTTCATCTTTATGTTCTGAAAAAAATTCAAAAATGACATCCATGCAAAATATCATCACAGATTCCTCACATCATGTTACATTCTCATTTACTTTATTTTTACACAACTCATCTTCGTTCTTTCACCTTGGCAAGTATAACGAATTCTCTAAGTTTCTCAGAGTCTCCTCTTGCCAGGAAAATATGTTGAACAAGATGCTGACTGAATGGAAGCTGATATTTTTTTTACATGACAACTTGGCAGCTTTTTTTTTTTTTTTCGCGGATCTGTAGTCTTATTGAGTGTATAATCAGCATCTGCTTCTAACCTTGCTCGGTGTCCATTTCTTTACCGTCACCATTCACTCGCTTTTCTTCGCTCTTGTTGTTCAACTTGCCATCTTGGGTCTTTGCTTCCTCTCTGTGGCACAATCAATGATAGAACATAGACAGGTCTAGCTAAATGAAAGGCCAAAGCTCACCTCTATGACCAAGCTATACATTATGTAGAATACATGTTCATTTAGTCATCAGGTTGTTTTGCTGAGAGCTGAAGCATTTAGCTACCCGAGTTTACCAACTTGAAGATTCAAAGATGGTAAATCAAAGCAGTCATGTTTATGCAGTTTGCAAAATGTTGGCATGGTTACCAAATCCCTCATCAGAGTCCTCTAATGTTATTTAAAATTAATGTGTTCAGACATATCTTGATTGCTCCGCTTAGCAATATCACTTGATGTCATCTCTATGAAGGTCAAAGGTCAAACTCTCCCCAATGACATGACACAATCACCTTTCACTGTACAACTGTTGGTATCTACATATTAAGAAATGGAGGTGTGATCATAATATAGGCAGATCAGGCTCCTTTGCTATGACCAGTCAAGCAGTGACTTTCAACCAATCAATGTCAAACATGTCATTCATGTTGTGTCCTTGCACATGAACCTTTCACTTCGGATCGCGGAACTCCTGAAATTGACGAGATCATCCTAGTGACATTGCCAACTCTTTTACCATTAAAACTGAGGGACTTACATTGCAAGTGCTTTGCTGGGAGGTGGTGATGGAGGGTGAATATTTACAGATGGAGTTGATGTCAAATGTGACTTCTCCTTGTCCAGCCTCTCTCTGGCTGCTTCCTCCTGCTCTGCTTCATCTTTGGTGAGTTCTTGAGCGTTTGCTAAGTTATCCACAGCGATGGCGAGGAAGACGTTCAACAGGGTATCTTAGTTACAACAGCAGTCAAGGAACCATTCTCACACACATAGTGAAACATCACATAGGAACAGCTTTTCTGTTGACCTTTCACATCATAGGTGGTTTGCAATATCATGTCACTCGAAAAAAATATCAAGTTGGAGGGCGCCCTCTAGAGGCCCTCTGAAACTAAGGAACAGACCAGGTAATTCAAAATACACTGACAAAACAACACTTTGAAATAGCATTCACCTGCCACAGCTGTCGAGCTTGATGGTGGAAAAAATGAACTTACATTTATAGAATCACTTTGCAGTTTGAAATGAAAGGATACAATTACCAAAGAGCACCAATACGATGAAATAACTACTGTAAATCATACCCTTGGGGACACCACCTTGGGAGCGAATGGCTGCATACATCACAGCATTCCAATCTTCTCCAGTCAAAATCTGACGGTGAAAAAATACGCAAGACAACAGATCAGCGAATAGGTGCCGAGACTATACAAGGCTGAGGGTTGATTAAAATTGTGTACTGGAAAATTGGGCATCAGGGGGTTTTCCCTTGATAAATGTGTTATCAGGATTAAATAAAGAATCATCTAGGGTTTTGTGACATCTTGAAGCTTCAAATTTGCTCAAAATCAAATACAAATAATGCCTTGGCGTCGAAAATTTCATTGCTTTCTCAGTGCTCAGGAATAGACGATATAATTCACATAGTAAAACAAGATTTTGATACTTGCAGGTTGGTCCAATGATTTCAAGGCACAGTTCTTAATCCCTGGTTCTTGCATTAATTTTTGATGAATTTTTACTCGGTTATAATTCTTCGTTTTCTTTTAGAATAGTTTCACATATTCAGTTTAATTTGACTTCAGATATTAGTCGACACAAAACCTAACCGTTTAAAAATGCGAGAAGTTATTATGGTATTGTTTGTTGTAACTTTTGATGGCAAGGTTTTGTCAAATTCATTGACAAATATACGTAGGTTTATAAAACACTTGAAAAAATCTCCATACCTGGAACACGGTCATCAAGGCTATTGGAAACGTATCAAAATTGTGTGGTGGTTTACCATCTTCAAAATTAAAACTGTGAGGGAGACAAAAAAACAAAGCCAACAAAGTTTGAAGCTTTCATGATTCTAAAATGAAAATACACAGCACACTCTAACAAACAAATCCTTGGGAAAAAACGTCAAATGATTTGAAAAGCTGAACTAAAAATATAATACAAAATGAAATACACAGAAAATCACCCTACTCGATAGCACCAACTTTGTTCACTACATGTCAAGTTTACAAATAACCAGGTTTATAAATGACATTTTGGGGTCGTAACAGGATTGATCAACCATACTGAGCCCAGGGTGCATTTACTCAAAGTTACAGGGGTGGGGACAGGATTGAATCAACAATAATACTGAGCCCAGGGTCAATACACTCAAAGTCACTTCAAATTCAAGAACTTTAAAGACTTTTTCAGCAATTTTGAAGGACGTTTTGAGGCCTTCCATTTTTATTACATCATTTTACATGTCATGTTGATGATGCAATGATCAAGCATTTTGTAATTTTCAAAAAGTCACAATTTTCCAGGACTTTCCGGAAGTCAATTTCATTTTCAAGGATTTTGTAAGGAGTTTCCAGGAAGCTTTGAAGTTCAAGGACTTCCATCAAACAGACCCTCTTTGTCACAACATTGATGTAAACATTTTCAAAAAAACATTTGATGGGTACCTTCATGGTATTTCACTGTTTTTGGATTTTGACATGTTGTAATTTCTCTCTTTACCAAATTTCGGAAAAGTAATTCTGTCTGACATTTAAGGTAATATGCACCTCGAAAGTGAAAGACTTAAACTTTTGCTCAAACTTTCCTCAGTGAAACTTTCAACCATTCTCTTACCGAAGCAAGAATAAAAATCAGGGGTCACCGTGCAAACTTTGGTACTAGAGAGACAAATAACTTGCGATTTCTCGATATTTGAAATTCAAAATGGCCGCCATCCCTGTGTTAACTCTATGGGAAAAATAAAATTTTCGATTTTCGAAAAACTAAGACGGTGAAAACTTTTCTTTCACCAAGAGCTTCAAAATGAGCCCCCACAAGTGGTAGGTCAGAAGAAAATTGATAAAATTTGAAGGTCCGAATATCTGTCCCCGAGGTGCGTTCTACCTTAAGATCATTCATCATCAAACAAAATTATGGCGAGATCTTTTCTTTCCATGACTACTTTTGTCTGTTTTGAAGGATTGCTAAACGTCTACACAAGATCACCTATAACACTACAGATTGAAATAATTTAAAATCTACATGAATTTTTTCATGGTCACATATTCAACAAAGTATCAGGCAGTAAACCCTTCTCAACACCGACACTCTGTTGGACTTTTCCACTATTGGTAACATTTTCTTGATCAGACCTCAACCTGTTTGATATCTTTCAATGAATTTGTTGAAAAAAAAGGATCAGAGTGACCCACTGTAGTTTCAAATAAGAAACACTGAGTTAAAATGAAAATTAGAAACTTCATTCGAGTAATTAATATCTTATTTTCCTTGATGCCAAAATAAAATAATATCCACTCAAGTAAAATGAAGGATCAAAGCTGACATTACCATAGGACCAGCAACTTTTTGTGAATTTCATTTTAACTAAAACAAAATCCAAAACAAATTTGAATGCGTCATCCCTTGGGACCAACAGACCAAAAATATCAGATGAAGTGTAGTGAAAACGAAACATTTCCATTTTTTTGGAATCGAAGTATGTTTTACAGTGGAAACAAACCTAGCCAAATGGCTGAAAAATTCAATTGATGGATGCTAAACAAAAATCTGAACTCTGTGACAAACAAATTCTCAAAGATACTGTATCAATATTTCATCAGAAACTCTCGTGAAATCTGCACATTGTTATCCCTGACCCTGCAGACCAAAAGTAAATGTGAATCCGTAACAGATGAAATATTTTGACCATGAATTTACATGATATTAAACAAATTAAATTTATTTGATCACGACTTTAAAAGAATCTCTTGAAGGAACATAAAACCAAACATCTGTTTGTCAGACTGATCGATTCATTTTTTAAAGTAAAAGTGAGTGATGACACTCTGTGGACTATCACCTATTTAGTGAGCTCTATGACGTCAACAACAATGTTTTAACACATATGGAGGTGAACTGAGTCAAGTTTATGGAGGGATACTTCACGGTTCAAGGTCAAGCTAGGACTTTTCTCAATTGAACTGCGTTAAGGTGGAATGCGCCTCAAAAGTGAAAGACTTCAACTTTCCTCACTGAAACTTTCAACCGTTCCCATACTGAATCCAGAATAAAATCAGGGGTCAGTGCGCAATGTTTGGCACTGGAGAAACAAACTACCTGACATTTACTGATATTTGAAATTCAAAATGGCCACCATCACTGTTAGCTCTATGGGGCAAAAATGAACTTTTCCATTTTTGGAAACCTACAGTAGCGAAAACTGTTTTTACTGTATGAGCTTCAAAATGAGCCTCTACATGTGGTAGATCAGAAAAGAATTGAGAAAATTTGAGTCTGAGTATCCGTGCCAGAGGCGCATTCTACCTTTCGTACATATATGTATCAGACTTGAATCTTCATCTTCAGTAAGAGGTACAATCGATAACGTTCAAAAAAGTAAGAATGTTATCGACGATGCTCAACCTTCCTCTGAGAAGGACCAAATTCAAAAACACAGGAAAGCCGGGGTCCCAGGGGAGGGGGTGACGGCCATCATGGTGGTGCACTGATTTCAATGTTTTGTTTCATATACCATGCCTGTTTTTTTTCACCCTGGTCAAACCACACCCATCAAGACAAAATAATATTGAAGTCTACGAATAAAACATATCAATTCGTTACAATTTTTTGTTACAAGTTTGTTTCCAATTTATCAGCTAAACTTATTGTACGATACTGATGTAGAACATCATTTTGGAATAAAAAAAGATGATAAAAAGTACTTAAA
Source organism: Ptychodera flava (assembly GCF_041260155.1). Taxonomy (NCBI): domain Eukaryota; kingdom Metazoa; phylum Hemichordata; class Enteropneusta; family Ptychoderidae; genus Ptychodera; species Ptychodera flava. The sequence continues at coordinate 11,977,499 of NC_091943.1, read as the reverse complement.
ACATGCAAATTGTCAGTGACAATATTCTGAATAAACTCAGGAGATTAAAATTTGTACAAGTCCACATGATACCTCAGAGAGAATTTCACCGTCATGCATTAGTGTGTTTGACCAGGGTACTCAACAGCCATGGCTGTAAAACAGCATTTGAAAATTCACTAGCACGGAAACAATTATTTCAAGGTGGTTTGGGGTAGCTATCAATGTAATCAATCACTTTCATTGGCTGAGCCAGCCAAATGACTCCCTAGTACAGGATACACAGATTCAGACTGAGAAGCACATTTCCCTTTCAAAACTAGTGAATTTTACAAGTGCTGAGTACTGATATATCCACCAGATATGCAAGCAGATTGGCCATCATTGCAGCCCGGGGGGCAGAGGGGTTTACAAAACCTAGCAGTAAGAGAGAGGGAAGAGGCAATGAGAATAACCAACGCCGTGGGGTAACCTTAGCAACCAGAGAGAAAGATAGCAACCGTTTGCATTTCAGCGTGACCTAGAATGTTCCACAGTCAAGGTTATTTTACTTGGTGCTTAGAGCAAGGTCATTATTACCGTGAAACCAAGAGTGAAATACAACGCAGAATGCAATCAAATGAAAATAAATAAGAAAAGCGAAAGCTGTTCTACTTTGACAGCACAAGTTCATGTGAATATTAAATGAATATGAAGGAAAATACATGTTCACAGTCATACACCACAAAACACGACCACTCAGTGAAAATTGCCAACCCACAACACGATAGAGCATAACCAAATCAAACTTTTGGACAAGTCTACTACTTTCTAGGTACAGGCAGAGAGTAAGATCACCCAATTAGTTTTTAATGAATGAAAATTAGACAGAAATTATCATAAGAACTTGTACAAAGACTCAACTATACACTAAGTCAATCACATTAAAGTCTCGGTAAGTCATCGGTCATGTCCAAAATTTGTCTCTTGCTTCTGTAGAAATCAAAAAATGCTATATTTGAAGACGCCCACATAGCAATGGCAAAATTTTCAACCTGCGATAAACGTAGTTTCTTCAGGATGATACACATGTGAGCTCCAGCTTAATGAGATGATTTTTTTACTCATTAACTTTTACAAGTGGTAAGCTGAAAGTGTGTGCTTGAACTACTACTCCAGTCTCTCGATTAGAAAACATCTGAGGGTTTTTTTTTCTTGTGAACATTGGCCACAGAAGATGAAGTTAGAGGTGAAATTTTACATTGATCTAAATGGTGAAGCACGTGTATTTACTTTCTAATGTGAGCAATGAGCAATTTCTTTGATAACTATGGGCAGTGTTTATGTTAGTGATTATGACATCTACTTTTACATGAAAGACAACTACGTGAAGAAACAGCCTGATTTGCCTTTTAAATGGTGCTTTCTTACAAGGCGAACATGAAACAGAAGACAAGAATTTTAAACATGACCTTTAACACCTAGATGGATTAAATGTTTTTTTTTTAATTTACAAAATAATGGCATGCAGAAAAACAAAGTCTTCTTTGTTTTCCATGGTAATGTTTTACCTGCCACCAAAGAGTTGCATCCCCAACAAGGCAAAGATGAGGATGAAGAGGAAGAGGAGAAACAGCAAGCTGACAATGGAGCGCATACTACTTAACAATGATACCACTAGGTTCCGTAAGGATGACCAATGTCTGCAATGCAGTTCAGGGGGGTAACAATAAAACAAAACAGTTAGTATTGCAATCAATATCGCGGTTCAAATAACATACTTCAAAACCCATCTCACCTGCCAGTTGTTAGCTCGCCCCTTTGTTTTCCCTCTCTCGACAGTCATGAATGAACAACTGTTTAACGTTAGATCAGATCAGTATTGTCCTAATATCATTAAACAAACTGAAGACAAGATTCCGTGGATCATAAGCGATGGATCTTCAAGGATTTTTTACAGGCAGATTTCAAAAAATTTGTTCATTCATAAACTGGGAAAGAGGAGATAACAAGGCTTTGATAACAAGCTGGTTGAGTGGGTGGTCAAACAGAAATGACATCAGTCCTACCAATGATGAATGAGGGAACAGTTTGCCAGGTGATCGTCAGATTGATATGCAAATCTGAGCTTTGTTAAAGAATAGATATTTCAGTGAAATTCAAAGTACAAAATAATTAATGACGCTGGTCAAGTTATTCCTTCATATGCAAAAATAGTGACAGGAGTGATGTACATTTCCTAACAGCTCATGTCTGTCTGTTTTGTTTAATTATTTGTTTGTTTGTTTGTGTTTACCTACAAAACTTACCTGCCACCAAAGAATTGCATGCCAAGCATTGCAAAGATGACAGTGAACAAAAACAGCAAAAACACAAGACTGACAATGGAACGAATACTATTGATCAGTGACGCTAAAAAGTTGCGCATACTTGACCAGTATCTGGTGGGTGGAAAAACACATCATATGGATAGATTAGACAAGTGGAAAGGATGTACACAGTACACTAACACACTACCATGCAGTCTACATTAAATCTACTGTACACAGAAACCAGCATGTATGCTTCATTGCAAAGTAAAAGGCACGTTTTCAAATAACAGCTTTGTTTACTGACAATCTCTTTCAATGCAAGTTAGTTGGGTTTTTTCCTCAAGTTGTGACAAAATCGATAAAATTCACAAATGCAAATGCTTATCAAGAAATGGAGCACAAATGTCTCTCAATGAACTACTTTGAAAGTAAATGCACCAAATTTCACTGTACAAACTTCAGTGTACCTGCAGAATACAAAGTCAAATCTTCCTTATGAAAGAATAAGCCTTTCTTAAGGGGCTCCTACAGTTTTGTGAAGCAACAGGACCCCCTAGGATTATGTTGATTTTATGTCATTTGTTCTTTGTGGGCCTAGTAATATCTAGTCTTGTCAAAATTTCTGTTTAATTTTTCCAGACCGCAATTTTCCTCAACGTCTATTAAAGATTGATGGATTAGGAGAAAACAAAGTTTGACAATAAAAGCTAAATAATACTATTGCATGTGTGAAAGTCTCTCTGCTTTTAATAATGTACTTCAGATTGTCAAAACTGTTTTGTGTTTGCTATCATCTAACGGCACAATTTCATGAAAATATCTTGCAGGAATACACACAAGAACTGTTCTGATTGTCATTTTGCACAAATGCCCAGATACTCATAGCAAATTGATTTATAATGTTGACAAGAAAATAAAAAGAATGGAATTTGCTGAGATGATTGATATGTTTATTAAAGAGATGACATGATGTTAAGTAAAAGGACAGCAATGTCTCCAAGAAACCATTCTTTTTTTTGAGCACTGATTCTTCAAAAGCCAGGCACAAAGAAAGGCAGAGTGAGACAGATAGAAATTGGGCATAGATAAAACAAGTTTTAACACCACAAATATAGAAGGTTAGGGGTGAAAGGACAAAGGGTGAAAGCATGGTTAAAGGTGAAAGGACAAAGGTGAAAAGCAAAGGGGTCAAAGACATGAACAAAATCGCGGAAGAATCATGAATTTTGGTGATGATTAACCTATGTACACAAAGTGCTCAAAAGAGATAGTAGCTCAATGTTGTGATCATTTTTTGTCTTTGTTGGACACTCATGTGATAATTTGATGTATTTGCTACAGTATCAAGAATTTCAAAGCGAAGATGGTTTAGAAATACATCAAACATTGGTTTTGAATTACTATATTTTATGGCTTAAGAATATATAGTCGTAAACGAATAAAATCACATTGATAGAGGTAAAATATATGTGTATCAACAGCATTTAATGCTTAAATTACAAGTTGATAATAATATCAACTTACAGAAAGTGTATTTGTAAGTATTGTTAATGTATGCAAATCTTAGGATAATGACTCATTATCTATGCATAATATTCATGAGCTGTTTCAGCTGTCGCATGAATACTGTGTCCCAATAGAGTTGAGGATGTGGAACCAGAACCATTGTGTTCACACTGTACTTAAGAATAATAATACAATACTGGAAACATCACTAACATTGAGCTGCTGTCCCATTTTACAAGAATCCTACGAAACACCATTGCTGAGAATGTTATCATGAGTTTGTGAAGTTTACTGAAGCTACCCAGACAGACATGAGAATATTTAACTGTGATCATGGTAATTATGTGAAGTATCTTAAATTGTTCCATAAAAAATTGATTACAAAGTAGAAAAGATTTGTAATGAAAAGAAAGATGATACAAAGAGTGAAGGAAGGATGCAGAATTAAATGGAATATATTTATTTCACATGGAAGACTGACGAATGATATTGCTTTTCACGTAACATGTACACACACCGGGTACATACTTCTACAAATACCACAGCTACACCACGCACATACATCTACACATACACATACCTACAATACACGTATATGCATGCTCACGATACACACATTTATACAAGCTTTCTCTACATCATATCCCTTATTGTAATCTCTCATCCACTGATATTCTGGGGTGTTTTCATTCAAACCTAAAGTACAGCTGGAAAATTCTTCACATTTTAAGCGGCCAATCATTTCACTCATCCAGCTCAAAAATCCAAAAGAGCACGACACCAACGGACCACACAACACACTGGGAACAAAGAAACATTCGATATCCATGGAGAGCGACACTTACTTAGTAACTTTGAAAATTCGGAGCAATCTGAGAGCTCTGAGGACACTGATACCAAATGATGTGTCCTTGTAAGTAGTCCAGACCACCTCGAAAATACTACCTAGAATAACCTGTCATGGAAAGGGAAAAAAAGAAAGACAAGGAGAGATGAGGAGGGTCACTTACAAATATGTGAGTATTTTTTTATGAACTTGACAATGTATCAGCAAATAACATTGTGAGAATGTATTTCTTATTCATGAGGACTTCAACTTGTGCACATTGCTATGCTATCGATCAGTGCATAGATCAACATCTGCCAAAAAATGTTGGGGAAAAACTTACACGTACGGAAGTACATCTCATCAGGTAGGCAGGGAAAAGTGCATGCATAAAATGAATTCAGAGTGTTGTACAGAACTTAGACATTTGTCTGCAGTGAATTTTGTTGACCTGATCTGTGCATAGGTGAGCGTCAGGTACATGTAAATGTGATATAACCCATGAAATCAGACCTTCTGAGTTGATGAACACAAGCTCTGAATTCATTTTGCCATCCAGCAGAAGACGTATGTTGCATGAAAAATGATAAACTGTTAAAACATATTGTCAAACATTTACAAATTATGAAATCTGAAAAATGGAACAAATTATACTTACTACACAATCAAATTTGTTGAAGGAAGATTTGAAGTAAATTTTGGGTCCAAGCCCATACATCTTAATTAGCATCTCACTTATAAACAAACAAAGAAAAGCCCACTCTGCATATCCTGTCAAGAAAATCATCAAACAGATGAAACAGAGTTAGACCATCATATAATCCAACTTGCATTTGCATTTGTATCTTTGTCTCCATGGGGATTGTGTAGGACATGGACAAACTTGCGGGAAATGGCAGCCAGACAGCCATACCGGAACATATCACAAAACAAAGTGAGGTGTTCAATAGCGTCTTGTCAACGAACAAGGCATGAAAGATAGTCTTGGCAAGTCTGGTAAGTGCTTTGGACTAGGAATTTTGAATTTTCAACTGCAACCTGCCTGCAAAAGTTGATTGCGCCACAGAAGAAGCTTGTGAGTGTGACTTACTGTTCATGTGTCAAGTCTGAAAGGATTTGAAAGTCATTCTGTGTCTAAAAATGACTCCAGCAGATAGAGACGTGGACATGAGGCTGATATCAAATCGACAAGTCTCTGTTCAAGACTTAGCAAAGGTGTTAACGCTTCGAGCGGCAAAGTCAATTTTTGTTGCCTTTACAAAATGTACCCCAGTCAAATTTTTGCAGACTTTTGTTAAAATTTTGATGAAAAACTGTAGCTGATGAAATGTGATATCCGTTTGGTCCAAAATTATCAAAAGAATTACGGAAAAATTCATAAAAATTGGTAAAATGTTGTACTAAAATTTTGTTGGGAAAAATTACAGCACTCAAAGGATGTAAAGAGCATGTAAAGATCTAAAAGCATGTAAAGATCTAAAATAATTGATTTCAGCCGACTGCATGTAACGCAACCTATGAACTCTCAAGATTCTTCAAAACTAATTTTGTAAATGTAGCTGGAAAAACTTCAGCCTCTCTAAAAAATATATGCGTCACACTGTGCATTCATAGAGTGCCAGAAATAGAATGGTATGGCCATAGTCAGTTGTCAATGAAGAGAGATATCAATATATACTTACTTAAAAACTGTGTGAGCCAGTCTGGCTGTGGATAATGCTCAACAGCTGTGCACACAGTGTTCAGAAACACCAGCACAATGACTCCCCAGTAGAAGGCCTGGGACTTGACAGAACGGCGCACCATAAAACGGAATCTCTTCTCTGCTTTCTTGAAGCCCACACATCGCTGAGACTTCCGCTGTTTTTTCGAATCGGACTTTGAATCCGTGTCAGCTGTAACACAAAAAATGCAATCCGACCATATTAACCTTTGTCAAGTATTTTCCTTTTTTACCTCCCTCATGCATCACAGCTGATCTTTGACCCCTTACCTTTGACAATTACTTTCCTTTACCTCCCTCATGAATCATAGCTGATCTTTGACCCCCTAACCTCATAACCTACAGTCAGTTTATGTTTCCACGTAAATCTTCAAACTGGATTGCTTTACATAGTTTTTGTTACAGTGAAAGTGCATGAACGTCAAATTCAAGTTTGCTGAGACGGGAACAAAACACAGACAAAGTTGGAGTTTGTGTATGCGTCTGGTGACATACCACCCATGTCTTCATCACCAGACTCTTCTTCTCCATCTTCTCCCATCTTCTTTTGTCTCATTGACGCTGCTCTTCGTCGTGCTGCAAGTAAAAGATTGAATGGTGAATGCATGTTTTTATCAACTTTTAATTCCAATTCAAATAACAGTGACCATTAAAGCATATCAACCCTACAAACTGACACATAAGAAATATAAATCCTTCATTTTTGTGCTGACCTCCAACAGAGTTTCAACATTCCTTAGGAGCGGAATGTCAGAAGGAAACGATTTCTACTTTTAAAGCAGCAGGTGCCTCTGGGACAGATATTCAAATATCTCAAACTTTTACAATATTCTTTTGGCCTATCACTTGTGGGTATTCAGTTTGAAGCTCATGGAGTCAAAACAGTTTTTATAAACTTAGCTTTGTGAAAATCAACATCAAAGTCAAACCAGTATTGATCATACATATCCATACCTCATTCAATACCAAATAAAATGTTTCTTTAGTCATCAAAATTTCAGCAGTTATCCATGCAAAAGACTGACGGCAAGGAATTTCCTACCTTCTATGACAGCCTTTTCTTCCTCTGTGATAGAATCATCTTGAAGCATGACTTCCTCAGCTCGACTCAACCACTCCAGGTACCCATTGAGCTCCCTCTCAATTTGCTGTTGACGCCTCAACTTTATGAAAGCTCGCCTGTTTTCAACTCTTTCTCTCTCCTATGCAAATTCACTGCAAGAAAAATTTTTACAGATTCAATGTCAGATGTATGGCATATTCATTTTTAGGAGTTACTGTAAATTAACATCATAGAACACTTATAAAGATGATATTTGAATGCTAATCATAAAATTTTCATCTGATAACATAATGTGCAGATTGTGCAAATTTGACACACACAAAAATTAATGGTGTTGGAAGGCTCAGTAAACTTTTAGTTCTTTGTCAGCACTTTTGTAAATACAGCTACAGCAGCAAGTATGGATCCATTAAGAAATCTATCTGTATTTGGCATGGCATACATGTAGAGCCAAAATCCTTGCCTCTTGCCTAACCACTCTCACAAACCTTGGGATAGCATCTATTAAAAATCAGAATCCATCATGAGACATCAGGTTACCAGAGTTGTGCTCAGAAACCAGTAATTTGTCTTGAATTAAAGGTACACAGTCACCTGTAATCTAAATATGCCCATATATGGTCAAAGGGGTGTTCCTTGGTATTCAAAATGCCCATGTGAGGGCGCTGTTTTTCAAAAGCGGCCGCCCGCTTAAAATCTGTGATTGGTAAGATTTTCTCTTTGCATGGTAACTGTGGCAAAATTGGAACAGGTGACAGTATACCTTTAACCCACTGTGTGTCAAGTAGCAAGGTCCATTCTCGACCACTGGCACTAAACTAGGGAGTCTGAAAAAACTTACAAAGAAAGAATGACACTATGTGTATTTGAAATCAACTTGTCTTGTTTGAAAAGTTGGATCAAAGCCCTTATTTCTTTGGCAACCTGAGCTGTGAGGTTGATCAGCGAGTCCTAACTTATGTCGTCTTAAAGTGAATGTGACCAAGGCCGACTAAAAATTGATAATAGCTGGGCTGTAGTATTAATAGGATGAACCGTTCATGTCCATAACTTTCAACTGGTTATCAATGTTGAGATCAGAATAAAATTAGATCAAGTGTCCCTGAGTACGGCCATCTATGAGTACATGCATCTCTGTGTGTATGCGCGTGAAAGAGTTTCTACATTTGTGTTCAGGAATGATCACGATGAGGTGGATGGGAATCATACTTACCCACTCAGGACACCAAGAACAAGATTAAGCATGAAAAATGAACCCAGAATGATGAGGGGTACAAAGTAAAGCCATGTAAATTTACTGCCCACTGAATCATTGGTCTGAAAAGACAAAAAGGAAAGAAAAATTCTTGTCAACACACTGGAATGTTTGCCTTAGTCTGAATTAGATAAAAAAATTGGACTATTTTTACTTATTTTTAATAAAAATTTTGGCATTCAAAATGCCACTACGACACATTTGTTCTTTTTGTCAGTTTATATTGCAACAATGCAGCCATTTTAACCCTGTTCTCTATATTGTTTTATCAGATCTATATATAGCTGATAGATTTAAAGCTCATATGTGCATTGTAAAACCTACATGTATGCAAATACTTGGTTATTTTCAAAGAAAATAAAAAACACTGCATTCCATTGTTTCCTTTACATATTGTGTTGATATTGTTACTTTTACCTACAGATGTGTTTTTTTTAAATATTTCAACAGTGAATCAAATACTGTCATATAAAAGCCTTGCTCGTTTGTATCGTTGAAGTCCTTGCTTTTAGCATTCGCAGGACAAAATTTCAGTTATAATAGCCTAAAAGAATGACCATGAAGCTGACAAATTTTACCTTAAACATTGAGAAGTGTTCAATATTTCCTGTTATGCTGGCCAATCACATTATCAGTGCTGGGTACAACATTTAATATCAGCCAGTATGTATTCAGTCCTATATCATACTAGTATATTGATGGCACAAATACAGCAATCTGATTGGTCGAGACTTGAAAATAACCATGCTACATTGGTGATATAGCACAGCTGGAACATACACAACTTTCAGCTGGAGAAAGATGTTTTGGATGTTTCATGCCAGGATTTTAATACACTGTTATGATATAATATTATTGCCTCGGCAATGATTGCTGATCGGTAACTTCCAGCACTGCGATATTGGTTTATAACACATGCAATAATAATATTACTCGTAACTGTGGTCACTGAGAATTACAATTTATTGAACTGATTGTCAACAGCCATTCTGTGTCATACCAAGATATTACAAAGCTCAGGTGTGAATAAGACAGATAGGAACCAGTCAACTTTCATCCGCAATCAAAGATATTGTAAAGAAAAAAAATTTCTTATACCATACTCACGTAATATAAAATATCTGTCCACCCTTCCATTGTAATGCACTGAAACACTGTAAGCATAGCGTATCCCACGTTGTCGAAATTAGTGATGCCGAAATTTGGACCTTCCCAATAAGTATCACAGATTGTCCCTGAGGAACACGTGTAAGCACCAGAATCATTACCACATATGTTGGGTGGATCATCTTTGATTTCATCTGTTGAAAGTCAAAAGAAATGTTTTGGGTTAGTTTTGATCGGAGAGAGCACCCACGGCTCTCAGTTGGAGAAGGTATGGCTAGTGGTATCTACAGTCACTAGAGTGAAAGGCACTGAAATGGTAAGGTAGTATGCGCCTCGAAAGTGAAAGACTCAAACTTTCCTGAATGAAACTTTCCACCATCCTCTTACCAAATCAACAATAAAAATCAGGGGTGACCGTGCAAAGTTTGAACTAGCGAAACAAATTGCCAAAAATTTTGTGATATTTCAAATTCAAAATGATCGTCATTCCCGTGTTAACTCTATGGGGAAAAATTAAATTTTGGATTTTCATGAACTAAGACAGAGAATGTTTTTCTTTCTCAAAGAGCTTTAAAATGAGACCACACAAGAGGTAGTTCAGAAAAGAGTTGTAGAAATTTGAGTCTGACTATCTGTCCCTGAGGTGCGTTCTACCTTAAGGTAGAATGCACCTCGGGGACAGAAATTCAGGCCTTCAAATTTTATCAATTTTCTTCTGACCTACCACTTGTGGGGGCTCATTTTGAAGCTCTTGGCGAAAGAAAAGTTTTCACCGTCTTAGTTTTTCGAAACTCGAAAATTTTATTATTTCTCATAGAGTTAACACAGGGATGGCGGCCATTTTGGATTCCAAATGTCGAGAAATTACAAGTTATTTGTCTCTCTAGTATCAAAGTTTGCACGGTGACCCCTGATTTTTATTCTTGCTTTGGTAAGAGAATGGTTGAAAGTTTCACTGAGGAAAGTTTGAGCAAAAGTTTAAGTCTTTCACTTTCTGTCCCTGAGGTGCGTTCTACCTTAAGGGGAAGAGTGTGTGACTGGCCTGATCTTTACATCATAAATCACAAAATCATTTATCCTTCATTGGTGAATTTTAAAGAAACCAGTGGCTGAATTTTACACCATCACTTCCTACATCTATTTCTGACTTGAAGAAACTTGATATTACTGATTTATTGGCTGGAATAAATAAATGTTGGAATGCCAGTGTATCAAATTCTGAACTCTGAACAGTTTGTTTGCATATACTGGGTAAACGTAGTGTTTCAGCAAATTTGTCTAGACTTGTTTGCATCAAAAACACCTCAACGGGATATGCCGACTGATGGATTACGTACTCGTAGTTGATGTATACAAAACAAAAGATAATATCAAAATTGTTGTTGAGGGCAACACTTCCAGTCTTGACAATATTTGAATTATGCAATGGAACCACAACTTTGCCCACAATTGTGTCACTTTTCAGGGAAAAAAATTGAAAACATTAAAAATTATTATTTCAGTGATACATATCTGTAAACTAACATAATCCATTCATGGGTTTTGCAAATGGCTAGACAAGTCAGCAACGACTCACATACATAAGTTACAAGTATTTATGTGCCGACATTGATATATTGTTTGGTACCTTGCTTGTAATTTACAATATGAGGTAAAAAAAGCTTGATCGATCGGTGACAATTCAAATTCAAATGTTTGGATAATTATAGTTGCCAGGTTGCAGTGCATTGGTTCATATCACGTACCCATATGTAAGACTTTCATTTGACAGATTTTGACGCTGACAGGAGCGCAACATATGCAGCACGCAAATTCATCAATAATAACATTATTGTATTTGCCAAATAATGACACTGGGTAACATATGCAGCGTATAAAATTCACACATCAATATTGTATATAACAAATATACTTTATGAAACAAATGAACAAATGATATCAAGGTAGAATGCACCTCAGGGACTGATATATAGACTCCTAAAATTTTTACAATTCTGTTTTGGTCTACGACTGTAAGTACAATTTTCATTGTCTTAGTTTTGTGAAAATCGAACAGTCATTTACTCCATAAAGTTGACACAGCGATGGCGGCCATTTTGAATCTGAAATTGGTAATTGTTAGTTAACAAGCACCAAAGTTTGCACGGTGACCCCTGATTTTCATTTATTTCAAAATGGAATGATTTAAAGTTCCCTTGAGGAAAGTTTGGGCAAAAGTTAAAGTCATTAAATTTTGAGGTGCAAACTACCTTAACATGGAGAACTAATGTATAAATTACCATTGTATGCATCGATGCAAACATTAAAAGGCATTTAGTCCATCTAATGACATTCTATTTTCAGTATAACACATACCAGTAAAATTTGTTATTCATTGTCACATGAATTACAAAATGATAGGTTTGAATAAAATGACTCTCTGAACACAAATCGAAGTTGCAGAAATAAAAAATATCACTGAAGATGATAAAATGAGATGTGAGCATTTTTCCTATTATTCATTTTAACTGTTACCACACATCAAAGTCAGTGCACAGTAAATGCATTGCCAGTAGAGAGATACACCCTTTGATTGCTGTATTTTTTTCCCACTTTTCCACCAAAATTTTAGAGCAACATTTTCTCAATTTTTATAAACTTTGTAATTTTTATGATAATTTTGGACCAAATGAGCACAATATTTTATCAGCCACAGTTTTTTTATCAAAATTTTGGCAAAAATCTGACATAAATTGACTGAGGTATATTTTATAAGGGCGACAAAAGTTGACTTTGGCACTCAAAGGGTTAACGTCACAGCCGAGTGACTACAAAGTGTGAGGTCAAAGGTAACAGGTCAGTGAATGAAAATGATATACAAGCTACGAAGTCCATGTCAATATTTCTGTGCAATTGATTGGTTGGCAATTTCCAGATAGCACAACCTGTCTGAAGAACCTATTTGACTTTTGGCTAGCAAAAGCAAAATATCAAACATTGACATACAAGTGCCTATTTCATGTCAAAAACCTGCCAAAGGGTATTTGTGTCACAATTGTCAAGTTTCTGATGCCCTTCAGAGTATATCTATGACACTGGCAGCTGCTGGAAAAAAAAATGGTGTTTGGCACTACAAAGTGTCTTTATGTCCGTTTTACTCGTATTGTATGATTTTGTTATCAAAACATCACAGTGGTGACAAAATAACCTTCCCTGCTCTTGTATTCATTCTTTCCAAAACAATGTTTAACCCTTTCACCACCATGGTTTGTCCCAAGTCCATTGTTTTCTATGGTAAAGTTGGACCGGTATACAGGGAACTGGGGGTGAAAGGGTTAAATATTAAAATTAACTCCTTGAGACAAGGGACTGGTAGTCTTATTTGAAACACACTAACAACCTGGCCTTACAATTCTACCTGTCAGACATACGTCCTACTATTCTGTGAATGACAAGACAAAACAAGAAAAGCCGACTCACTTGTCCCATTTATGAAACAGGTCGTGTGGAATTTTCCGAGGAAAAACTCCATTCCCGTTATGGCAAAGATAAGGATCATAAATACAATCAACAAAGCAATCTGTAAGAGGGGTGCCATAGCTTTGAGAATGGACTTTAATACTACTTGAAGACCTGCAAGAAAACATCAAGAAAAACAAAAACAACCCTTACTCTTTCAAATATAGACCCGACAAAAAGATCTTGTTACTTGAAAGTACTAAAGCATTGACTTTGAGAGTTTTTCAACATACAGATGTCATACTGAGTATTTGTTTTATCGAAATTCATCCACCACTTCATATTATATTGATGTTTCTGTATTAACAGTTGTATCACACAATAAACTTGCAAAAAAGTTGCTGTTTTCCCTTTCAAAAATGAAATTTGCAAATTGCTGAACACCAACAAAAAAGCTTGAGTTGAAGTAATATTTATTAGCACAAACATGATACATACACTACACTGCATGCATCTTCATACCTATCGGCATTTATTTTTAAAAGTACATTTACGCAGTGTTGCTGGGTAAATTTATTGACTTCAAGCTACATTATATAATGCATGCAAGCTTTCCTCAATGAACACTCCATTGTCATCATTGTATTTTTTTTATTGATATCTACAAAAACCCCAAGCATGCATTTGCGGGTCAAAATTTCTGTTATGTGTTCGTATCTATGAAATATTTGTGGAAGGAAAAAGTGCATGAAATATTGAAGCGTTTACACTTTCAATAGGTCGATAATTTTCAACAGTAGCTAGAACAAAATGAGGCTGTTAAACTGGCATAATGCTGGGTTTGGTTTGGAATTTAAAGTGCACAAGCTACTAGCTGTTTCATGTTCTGTTTGAGAACATGGCATTTCACAACGGAGGCACATGTTAATATTATCATACTATGAAATTTTGGTGACTGCAATCGCTATATTAAGACTTCAGACGTGAAACACCTCTAGCTGATCAAACACATGAGCTTGAATTTTGTTCGTTTGTTAATAATTTGGGATACACACGAAAACAAAGAGTTTCCAGGATTTCAATGTTTGTCATGTCAATGAATAAAATCTTTCCTGGTGAAAAATCTGGGTGCAAAAATTTGGGCCAGCTCAGCGCGTTAGCCACTCCACTGAAATTATTCAATAAAAAAATGACAAAAGAAACACATAAGACATTCACAACAAAAACATTCCACAACATTTAAGAGGCGAACATGAAAGATAACTACCAGTTTAAACCTGGTTAGTTGACTAGAATACTTACGGGTTGGTTTACTAATACTTACTGGGAATACCCGAGACTAATTTTAGTGGTCGTAGAACTCTGACAGCTCGGAGTGTTCGGAAGTCCACTGCGGAGGCCTCGTCACCCTCCTTAGTGATGTCATTTACATATGATACAATTCTGGAAGCACATGCATAAGGGTACAGGGAAAACACTATGAAACTAGTGGGATACACTACAGGAGGTAAGTTTGGCTTGGTTGGCTCAACCTTATGAAAAAAACTAAAAGGTTTTTCTCCCCATTTTGTCATTAGAAAAATACAAACAGCAATTATATTAAAATCTGAGGCCTCTGTGTTGACATAAGCATATTAGAACACAGGAGAAGGCACAGAACAGTCATGTCTACACAAAGACCACAGTGTCACCTTTGACTCCGACAGAAGGACACTTTGTTGCCATGGCAACTTTGGTTGCCATGGTGAATTTGGTTGCCACGGTGAACCGTGAAAAGTTTTCTTGTGAGAGTGTTTGGCTTCTGATTCAATGCACAGATCATGCAAGGCACCGATTGTGAGTAAAAAATGTTTCCTTCAATATCATTGAGTCAGAGATGTTTTGTAGTTTCCTAGATAAAGTTATAATATGCACCTAACAATGGGGAACATCTAAAAGGCAATGTTAGTATGCAGCTTAGTTAAGCAGGCAGTGTACTTGGGACTATAGTTAACAACAGGGGGGGATAAAAAAACTGGCAAACTTTTTTCAGGCAGCGGTGAATGACTTACTTTCAAAACCAGAAACCAGTTTTAAAGGTCTTAGTACCCTGACGGCTCGGAGGGCTGGATTGTCAAATAGTGGGATCTTAAAGAGACTTAACAATCTGACAAAGTGAAGCATGAAAGAGGCAAGAAAAAACAAACAAATAAACAATGAATGGTAATGAGGAAACTAAAGATGTGAAAAGCAAACGCAAAGAGAAAAAATATGAAGTTTGTTGACTTTCTTTTTTTTCTAAGGAAAAAGCAATGAAGTAGTGTAAGAAATACCGGTGTGAAGGCAATGATGACTTGCATGGCAGATAATGTGAAAAAAAAACTGAAAAAAGTGCAGAATGGTAAATCTATCTTCAATCAGCGAATGACATACATGAAAACAGTGCACTATGAATGCTAAAATGCAACCGTTATTTACAGCATGACAGTCTGAAAGGTCACTACAAAATATCTATGGCTTCACATAATATGACCCAACCTATCTCTTGCATTTTATGACCTGAAAATTGTGAAAAATTAGAAAGAAATTAATCCTCCAAAAAATTTTAATTTTGACCATAACCAATCACAATGACTCTACAAAACAGATACCTGCCAAGTGTGTATGTTTAAATGAACGCTTTCTGAAATATTATTTTCACTGAATATTAAATTTTAGAGTGAAAGACAAAAGAAAATTTTTTGTTTCTCATTTTACATATCAATCTAGACTAGCAGCGTCAGCTTTCTTGTCATGTTTACTTGAACAGACCATGTGCCACGCACAGCAGAAAACATAACTATCTGAAGAATCGCACATACAAAATGTACAGTCATATCAGCATTGTAACAACACATCTTCATCATTTCTGTATGAGATATTAAATGAGGAATACACCTATATTTATTTTTTGCCTAATTAAACTTGGAATAAAAGTAGGCCCCCATTGTTTTAACTTTGTTATCTTTTGTTTTAACTGCTGTATTACAGTGACAGAAGAGTGAAATAGATGGAGGTGCAGTGATGAAACAAGTAAAATAAGAAAGAACGGATGAAAACAGGATGTAGAAGAGTTTGAAACGTTATTTACTGTCTATCAACCCAAGTAAGTTCCCGCGTTTGTGCACCATTCATGGCTGATATGAAACCCTAACTGTAAGATGGCCAAGTTCTAGACAGTCAATGGTTGAGCTAGCTCAGAAAGGCGGTGATTATCAACTGAACTAACCTAACTGCACAAACGTCACTGGATACTGCACGCCTAATAAGCAACCCAACCATATCTTTAATTTATAACTAAAAACAGTTGTCAAAATGCACTGCTAAAAAATAAAAGTCCTGTTCTTCGTGGTTTCATATTTCATTCTTTGATTTTGTCATCTCCACAAGTGAATCACTGCCTGGATTTCAAGCCCAGTCTACAGTCGTTCTTGAAAGCAAATTTGCATAATAAATACAACACCATATGGAACAAGCACATAGTTCCCCCAAACCAGGATATCATACCTCTCTCAACCGTCAACATCAAATTTTTGGACAGAACTACAAAATCGTTAAAGCAATTATAATACATATAAAATACAGTACCAATGGCATTTGATATATGTAAGTATTTGTAGCAAATGCAGTTTTTTGTTTTACTATCATAAGAAATATTAAATCAGTGAGCCACAGATATCTACACTGTACCCATTTATATGATACCATATCAAATTTGTTTGTGCATGTATGTATATGTATTTAAAGTGTATATATATATATATATATATATATATATATATATATATATATATATATATATAATGCACACAAATCACAAATATATATTTTTATGTACATTCATATCTAGAGTTATAACAAATACTGCAAAGCTGTAAAGAATCAAAGAATATCAAAGCTTACAGACATTCTCTTCAAAGTACGGGTATGTCTGCTGTCATGACAACCAGATGAGATAGGATTCCTTTCTTGAGAATTTACAAGCATTACTGTAAACAGCACGGGATGTACGTGATGCAGACTTCAAGGAAGAAGGCGAAGGGTTGAAAACGTTTGACGTTATTTTGTCATTATTATATTTACGTAATAGGTCAGATGTATCAATTCACCATCTTCAAACATGCTGAAAGGGTCGTCGATGAATGTACATACTTTCAGCTTCACTTTTTGGCAGAAGTATGGGCTGTCGACAGTTCTATGGGCTCATCCTTTTCACATTCAAATTTAACACAAGCATTATGGCCAGTTGTCCGTTGACAAGTAAGTGACCATGGACAAGTACATGTTGTTTAACAGAAGTGTGCTCATTGAAGTGCTCCGTACACACTAGATATCCACCATGATGGCTATGAATTTTAAGAGCTTGGTGGTTTGGGAGATTGTAGGCTAAACACATCAAAAGCAGATGTCAATGGTCTTACAGAACCAAATTGGAAAGTCATTACATCATTTCAAATATCATTTAGACACACGCTAATGACCTAACACCTGCTCAAGAAAACTTAAAAACCGCCAAGAATTACACAGAAACAGTATGTGTCACTCGTTATGTCACACATCAGCATTATATTCGTGGTCAACAGAGGAATTCAATAATATTACTTGATATTTTTTCCATAAAAAGTATTTTTGATAACTTAGACAATAATTTTATCACATTCTCTCATACAGGTTTGAAAGAGCTAGAAATAAGTTTAAAGGTCACATGCCCTTGAAATATGACACTATGCTGCTGGGAATACATTATGGTATTGCTGCTTCATTAATTATACAGTGACCGGTTTGGGGCTGTTAACGCTGTAACAGGTTACATTTTATAGCATATACATTTGGTAGTTGGGCTGTCATTTCCCATTTTAAAATACTTCTTTTGCCAAAATTTTTAGTGTATTAGCAAAATTTTCAAAAGTGTGCAGGGCTGAGATAACATCTGGGAACTATTTGTATCCTTCAAAGAAGTGGACTGAAAAGATCTGCCCTGGATTGAATAGGAATAGCCAAAGTTTGAAAAAGCAGGCTCTCTCCTCGATGACAGATAAGCTAAACTACAAACCTGAAGGAAATGCTCTCGTTGGACTTTACTTTGGCCACGCTCCGTGCTTTGGCCTTCAATGGACTCATAGCAATTGCGCGAAGCTGAGACGCTTTGAGGTTGATCGAGTTCTCTTGGAGACTACGAACATGGATTGGTGCACTACAATGCGGTGACCTAGGCTGTGCACTGCTACGATCGATAGCCCTGCAACTTGCTTGCACGAGTGAAGAGAGTGGACACACGCGTTTCTTTATGAACTAAAGGGCCACCATTAAGTCTTTCCTGTCGTCTAAACCCTAGCCCTAGTGTGTGTCTGGAGTGTTCGGCACTTGGCTGCCTCCACAATATTTGTTACCGTCCGGGGTTACCGTACCGTTTATTTTGGATCGACCAGCTTGTTGGTCCATGGAGGTCACTAAAAAGTTAGTCGTAGCAAGGAGGTAGCACACAGTCTCCATAGTCTCGCATCTACCTCCGTAGTCGTCTTCCCCCTCCCCTACTGTCTGTGCTATGGTTGCTGACCTAAACGACCGTGTACCGCCCAAAGGCACTAGGGATCAAAGTTAACAGTCGACTATGAGGGCATATGTACCGCCCTACCTCCATGTTCAGCTAGATAGCACTCTTTCACAGCATCGAAGAGTGCCCGACTCCAAGTTCAACGAGATTCAACCGAGGTATAGTCTACGTCATGATTCATTGTCACGATACTGGCGCCGCAAATGCTAACAACAATTCGCACTTCTTGACCGTGGTCTTCAGAAACTGCCGCATCGTCCCAAAAACCGTGCACAAATGAAGAAATTCAGGAGACGTTGTAACCCGCCAAAGTTCACTTGCACAACCCGGAAATAGGTATCGATGTTAAACGTAAGGCTATTGGTTTCATCCGCTCTTACGTCATTATACCATGGGCCCACTAAAAAGGTCGGTGATAGGTCAAAAGTTTAGGGGGTGAGCGGCAATGATACGTCGAAAGATGGAAGAATTTTTATTTTAATTCATTCAATACTTACTGATTATCAAATGAATATATAATTTTCGATCAAATATGCGGATATTTTATGGACATTTTCTGTCATCATCCTAAACGCCTATATCACAAAAATCGGTGGCAGTGGCTATTTTTCGCCGTCCCGTCCCGTTGTAGGATTTGAACATCCTATTGTGTGTGGCGCAAAACACAAACTTTCATCGTCAGACAGTTACAATGGCGCTCTCAGGCGGTTGACATGACAGCAGACAGGCCTTTTGTCAAAATCTTTGTTTTCAAAGTACAATTATGAAAAAAGCAGAAGTAAACTTACCCGGACACTACAACTATGAAATCCATAATATTCCAGCCGTTTCGAAGATACGAGCCGGGATGGAGAATAAATCCTAAAGCTACCACTTTTATGAATGCTTCAAAGCAGAAAATCGCTAAAAAGTATAACTCTGTTTCTTCCTGTAAAACAAAATGCCGTCGATAAACAGCGTTAATAATATCAGTAAGAAGTATATGTTCACTCAGTGGAGTTTTGCGATTGCTGTTGTGTGTTGGCCAGTGTGATATAACCATTCCACCGTGATTTGAGTCGGACGAGTTGAAACGCTTCGTCAGCAATACCACGGAGCCGGTAATTTGACTCGCACGACTCCAAAGAAAGAAACAAAGCGACTCTGCAGCTCTGTAAACATCGTTCAAAATGAGTTGACCCTGTTGATTAGATCAATGAAAATAAGTCATGCTTGTGTGTCAAAACAGCAAGTAACGATGGCGGATACACTGCTGTTACTACCCGCCTTCAAAGTGGCATCTTCCGTGAACGCAAATTACAATTATTGACATGACATTTTGCAATCCATTTATTTGCAAGGCACATCGAACAAACTTTTCATGTTGTTTTATTGGATATATGCAAAAGGTTACAAGCTACGGCAAATAGTCACTTTTATCTTTGCCCTTACAACAAATCCGCTCCCTTTTTAAAGCTGTGCACAACGTTGTTTGACATCCAATTCATATTGCAACATTATTAATCGATGTGACTACCTCATTTCATTTCACCATCCACCGTACATCGTTTTAAAACATAGGTTAAAAATAAGCTTTCAGATATTTCAACGGTATTAAATACACTGCCGTGACGGAACAGAATCAACACCGGGTTAGGGGAGCGGCACCATACTTGTGCATTCAAATCACGTGTCACATACGAGCAGGTGCAAAACTGTCCTCTTCAAATGCCCCTGGAGTTTTGTCTACTCTCTTTGGGTTGCAAATTGTTGTCTATAATCGCATCACTCATCACCGATTGGGCCTTTACTTTTAAAACGGACAAACGCTGTCCTGGAATTATTAGTGAATTGCTTCTCAATTATGAAAAGCAAGTGAAATGAAATATTAATAATTTGAAACGCAAAAAAAATATTCACTGAAAATAATTGAGGAGAGATAGTGTGCTTATTTATATTACGCTGTCACAGTTGCCAACTCACAGTTGCCAACATCGGTGGACTGTTCGAATGTGACATGAATCCCGGTACATAATTCACACTTATTTAATAGCCTTACTAAACATTGCGTGCCGAAAATAGCCTCTTCGGCAGGGTGTGCAAACAAGGTGCCAAAATTACATTCTGTCGTGAGGACGGTATGATAAACAATTTTCTTACCAACACAAGCTTACACAAACAGCAACAAATATGAGTAAACAATTTTTATGAGTGACAAATTAGCGAGTAGGTTCAAAAACACATTTTCCCGCTACAAAACAGGAAATGACCATCGAATGTATTTAATGTCTGTTTTAAAATAATTTATGTCGGTCAACACTCAATATTCAGATTTTGGGTAAGCTTATATTTACACCTGCTTTAATATTTTATTTTTAATTGAAGCGAAATTCATCAGTGGGAGGGGTTATCTTTCAATCTTGGAAATAGTGAGGGATCCTGGGTGGTGCGCTGAACACCCGACAATAGCAACATACTGACTATCTAATATTTCAATTTATCATACATGCAAAACGTGTTCCGTTCTGTTCCTGTGCCATCAGGGGAAAGAAAACAGATGGGGCCCGGGCGAGGGTGGAGCTCCTCGTCCGACTCTAAAAATAGCAAACAAAAATAAGAGCTCAGGTCGAAGATTCGCGAAATGCTTCAATATTAGTAATAGTTAGTTGTCTTATCCAGACTGACAACTAATTGACATTTATCTGTCGAATACTTGACAAGCGATTCCATGAAAGTGTTAATCATGCGGCGCTGGGAATGAGATGAGGCAGCCAGTCTATGTGTTATATGGCAGCCAATATGGCACTGGGGCCAATTATGGGATGTACTATTTCTAATGGCTTCGATGAAGCAAAGAAGTACGCCATTGGGTATATTTTAAGCCGGAATACCCTGTTATTTGCCCACTTTAGATATTCAAACTGATATCCTTGTATTAATGTATGAAAATGTATTAACTTTGTGAAATATTTAATAATTAATTCAAGGTCAACTACTGCTGGCTCGTCTACAGGTTAGAATACATGGACGAGTTCCGTACAGCGGGGAATAGTTTCACAATAATATCAACATTTTATGTCAATATATCTTATTACGTGTGTTCAGAAATATCGGTAATCCTTTTTGGGGTTGAAATGTCACAAAATAATCTCTAAAATTATTTTGACTCGGGTGAAAGAAAAAACCTAAACACCAAGAGATATTTCTGTCGGCGATGGATAATATTATGCAGCAATTTGATATGTCCTTAAATAAATGGAAGACTTGATAAGCGATGACATACAGTCAGGAGTTGAAAAAAAGAATAATTTATAAGTAAGAACATTTCAAAGTCACTCGCTTTTTCTCCCCATGAAATACCTTTTTAACTGCTGACACGGAGTCTAGTAAGTTAGAGAAGTTGAAGTCTCAAGCGAGTGACAGCCAAATACAAGATTTATCTGCAGGCGTGTTTATTACTATTAGCGTTCCAGTTTTCCTAAAGATAAAATCAATATGGATGGGCGTGGCCCCGTGGAGATATAACGTGTCTTTGTTTTGTTCAGTTCCTTTGAGTATTGTGCCCTATCGCATTCTACAAATAAATTTTGCCACCGTTAATAGTCTTGAAGAAACATTGACAAAGGATACTTAGAAGCAACTGTGTTGTGTTTGTTCAGAGAATGTGTACTTTATGTAGTTTTGTTGTCCTCCCTATTCGCACTATTAAATGCCATGTATCGAACCATTGTTGACTCAACTTTGTAGGGAGAGTTTCATAGCCCCACCAGAGGATCTCTTTGGCGATTCAACGGTCGAAAACAAAAGAAATGTTGATTTTAATCGATTAAACAGATACGAAAGACAGAAATATGGCCAGGTTCCAAATGTCTTCATATTCCTAAAACAATTTTATATAAAAGTAACGGCTGAATTTTAATCTACAAAATATTACTCAAACAAAATGTTGATGTAAAAACAAGGGACGGTGATGCCTCTATATGTTGTACCATAATGACTGTCTTCAGTTTTAATGTCAGAACGAATAAAAGTTACAAATGAAACCGTATTTCAGTCTCCAGGTTGACTTTCCTCGCTTCATCGATATTCGTTTAAACGGGGTTGGTTTTCTTACACAAATTAGAGATTCGACAAAGACCCCTCCTCAACGAAAAACTGACATGAACGATCGTCTTTGTTAAGAGTTCCTTTCTAGCCCACAGCTTGGACATCCATCCACCAAAAAAGGAAGAAACGACCAGACCAGTAGCCAATGATGTGCAGGACACGTTTTGGTATTGCATTTGCGGGAACTACCTGCATTTTATAACTAAATGTACATTTAAGGAAACAATTACCTCTATGCATATAAGTTAGTTAACCACTCGAGTCAAGCCATCACCATCCCCTGTACCAAATGACTGAGCGCTAAAGAGTTTTCCTTTCAGTAACACTCCAAATTAAACATTGAATTGAACTCTATTTACTCAAAGTAGCCAGGTTGATAGTTAAAGCCCCTACGCTTTCCATGCCGCTCGAGTCCGTATGAAAATAATGTAACAGCTGACATTCATTTCGATTTTAAGTATTTATCTACTAAATAGATATTTACTCCTTTAAAACACTCAATTCGATTCATTATTTTACACAAATTTGTTGTCAAACTAATGTGGTCGTCTTGTCCGTAAATGTTAACCACACCATTCTATACATTGTGTCTATTCCAAGTAAAGGACTTGTCATACTCTGTGCATTATATCGATGTAAAATCGGTGTTAAAATCGGTAATTCCTGGAATTTCAACAAACTAGGGGGGCAAAACTGTTGGTTACATAGACCTTCGAACCATCAAAATGAAATTAAAAGCCAAAGCCCCTTTTTGGATTTGTGCTCGAGAACTGTCCATTTTTAGCAATCTCGCAGTATCAGCGGCGCTTCTCGCGAGAGATGATTTTCCAACGTCTATTTTAATATGCATATTACCCGGCGTCAGTTCATGAAGTGTGAGTACACTGGCATTTACTGTGGACTTGACTGTATATAATGTTACACCTTGGCATTTACTCCTCTGGCAATTAATTCATTAATCTAATGATTCGATATACACCAGTATCAGACTTTAACAACTTCCGAATGACGCCAACGCCTTGAAAGCACTCGAAAATATCCTCTGAACAACATGTGAGGCAGAGATGGAATTCTACTCTAACAAGCTCATTAAGTCATTCTATACTATTTTAATTGCATGCTACCACTGGTGTATCATTCATGCTGTTGCCAGACCGCCATTCATACTGAAACTATGAATTCATAGAACAATTACACGAATTAAGTGGCTGCCATTTAAATATGCGTCTGTATTGAGTAAATGTGTATGACCTATTATCATTATTGTTATTAATTATCGTCTCTTGTTGCTGCTGTCACTGTCACTGAAAATGTTGATAATGTTGCTGTATGTTGTTTCTGTCATTTACGTCGTCCTTGTGTTGTTGCTGCCGTCGAGATATGTGTGACCCTTCATCAACAGTGTAATTTTCATTTGTGCATCTAAAGCAGATGTATCTCGCACACATGAGAACGAGCTGAAAAGCAACATATTAAAAATAGCGAGGCAAGACTGAAAATCGCTGGGCCCATAGTAAACAGCTTACAAATAAGCATGGTCCTATGGAGGGGTCAGTTGCTACACTGATCGTAGCACTTAACATTTCAAGTGGAAGATGTGGGAATTGAGATGACACGAGTATCATTTGCGGTGCGTACGCACTCTTTGCATCTGTTATGAGCAGCTGTCATTATATACATGCGCACCTTGGCGCGTTTGACTGTCTATTTTTGTCTGTCTGCCCTGATATATACGTTTTCAAAAGATGAGAGGTCATCGAGGATTTTTACTGAAACTCTGACAAAATAATGAAAAGCAATTTCTCAATTAATATTCAAAAAGAATGTTGTTTTCAAATAAATTATGAATTGTAAATGGGGAATCATTGCGTGAACGGTCAGGGCAGATAAATTCCAAATTTCCCTTTTAGACTGCACCAGTGGATGGTTCAACGACTGAAAAACACTTGCCCTGTTATTATTGGTCTGATTTCACACTAAAATTCTTTTAAGAGAAACAGGATATTTAAAGAATAAAATATTACCCCTAACTAGTTCATTTTCAAAGTCATGGGGCAATTTGTAAGCGTTGTTGCCTCCGGGTGGATAATAAATGAGTTATGCTGACATTTAGGAGTCGTATTAAGTGACTGATATTGACTTTAGTGCGGGCATTAAAGAGGATTATTGACCTTTGATGCGCGGTTATCTTTCAATGTTGCCTAGTCATGCTAGAAGTCACACCCAAATAAAAATTATGCCAATTCCTTCTGTGGTAACCTTGTTACATATACAGAAGCACCTCACAAAATGAATAACTTGAAACATGACCCTTGGATTATTAAGAAATGTGATATGACTTCTAGCGGGTGCAGTGTCTATCAGTCTTGCCCCAGTGGCTTGCAATGTAAATAAAACAGATACTTACCAAGGATAATGCTAAGGGTGTCTTATCTTCATTAGGCAGGTGATCTTCAAGAGCAAGTACTACACAATTTGCGATGATGGTCATCAAAACGAGATACTCAAAAGGAGTGGAAATAGCAGTCAAGGAAAACAACGGGCAAATGATTCA
The DNA here is from genome assembly GCF_041260155.1 of Ptychodera flava. Classification (NCBI taxonomy): domain Eukaryota; kingdom Metazoa; phylum Hemichordata; class Enteropneusta; family Ptychoderidae; genus Ptychodera; species Ptychodera flava. The sequence continues at coordinate 11,952,099 of NC_091943.1, read as the reverse complement.
AAATCGAAGGGCATGATAACAAAGAACGAGTTAGTGAACCGCCACGAGCCGATAATTTATTGAGACAAACTACATATAAGCTACATATAAACTACATATAAGCTACATACAAACTACATATAAGCTACATATAAACTACATGTAAACAACATATAAACACAACGCAATGTGGTCGATGCAACCTGTATGAATTGAGCAGCCTTCAATTTTATAAACCAAAACTATAAACAACGCATGTGCGTTATTGTTGTTATATGTTCAAGATATATATTTGTTCAAATACGTTAAAGAAAACAGATACAAGTTGTGAAAATTACACATGTATGCAACATGTGAGTTGAAGCCTTTACATGTACTGTCTGTAAACTGAAATATTCAAGGTGATTACAAATAGAAGTATGTATACGTGTAACACTTTATATTTGCAGATTTATGCAAATTCATATACCCACATATGCATATATCTATACATATATTTAGACCATGGTATCGTCCACAACAGTGTCCCATATGGTATTCCATTTTAAAAGCTATGAGATATAATTTTTTTTTATACATCTACAGATTAGCTACCGTCGACAGAGAAAAAACGATAATAATCTATGTCATCGATATTTTGGGGATCATATGTATGTTATAGTATGAATGATTCATTTCGGTTTTGTTATGATTAGTCTTTTAGGAAATATTTACTCTCGATGAGGTCAAAAATTATATGCCTGCTGATAAGGGACGTAACCAAAGGCTTGTAATTCGTCACATGACATATTGATAGCGTTGCGCATGTAATAGTCCCCTGTACATAACAAACGTTCACTAGGCGTTAATAGTTTAAGATATATTATATTAATATCATAATTATGGAAGATTAATATGTAAACAAGTTGGTGTTTCATGTAGGTTGAGTTTCTGTCCGTTAAGCTTTCACTTATACCATGTCGGACGCGCTGCAGACGTGCTCATCCAGTGATGTTTCAAGTATTGCTAGGCGGAAAGGTAACTCAACCCTGGTGGAATATCAAAACGGTTTCATTCATAAGATTCATACTTCATAATTATGCTACTAACATAATATTTCTTAGACTATTCAAGCCTAGTAGACCTGCGTATAAGAACATTTCTTTCCATCCAGATATTTCTTCGCTATGACAAGAGAACAAGTTGTAATTGTCAGGTGACATGCATGGTGTCTTTCATGTGAAGCGACACATACTATAACACAGGTTCAGAACACAGATGAATATATTCCACTCAAACAAAAATCCCACTCAATACACAATTTATCCGATCTACATTCTTTTTTATAACTATTACTTTAAACACTTTGCGAGCAGTAACGATGGAAAAAATAATACTGACCCTATCGTCGATAGTAGTGGGGTCGACCTGAAAAATTTACAGTACCATACCAATCGATAACTCGTCCACTTGACATTGAAAATCAAATTTGGTGTAAAAAATACGTTTAGCTTCGTATAAGATTTCATAGCTTGTTTGGCGAAGATTTTGAGTCGGTTTGAATATATTGTGAGCTGGGAATTGAAACTGTTATGCCATTTCAGCCCCGTTGCTCGATATGAAAACTCGGAAAAGGGGATTAGGACAAAACAGACCATAAAAAGGGCGCACTTCCCGCCCAGAAGAGCATGACAATAGCTATCTCCAGCATTCTAAAAACCAGCTGCATTTGACCCATTGCCGCCAGGTGCATGTAGTGTCATCTCTGATAATTTGGGACTGACTATTGAATATCTTTTTCCGCTATTTCGGGGGCCACCTATTGGGAGCCGCATTAAGAGCCTACGGTGACACGACACCGTCTCGCGTGGCATTTGACTTTTTAGGCGTGTGGAGCTGTTGGTAATGACATCGATTATACCCACCAGTGAAGTTTATAGGGCATTATCAGATTCAAAAAACAAAACACTGTGTTATGCAGCCATACACGGTTTCGAACTTCATTGTTGGTGTATAGCCTGGGAAATATGTCAGATCCGGTGAATATCACTTGAGCTGTTAGACACACGTCCTACTATTCAGCAGCATGATGCACATGAAGTCTTTATGTTAATTTTCTCTCTCCGAAGTCGCCCTTTGAACATCCGGTGATCTGACGCCATGCAGCAGCAATATCTAATTGAGTAAAGTCATTGCCTCCTAGAATCGGGTTAGATCTGACTGTTGTCTGGGAAACGTTTTAAATGCTTTTCAGTTCATGTTAGATGATTTCCGAATTTTAAGAAGTAACGATACAACAGCATGTCAACTTGACGATATGGGATCTAACCATAAATGTAGCACAACCATTCAGTTGCTTCTAGTGATCGTATTTTTGGTAACACTTCTTTGTTGCTTTTTTTTTTTAAATTAAGTACTTATCGACTGTTGAATCACAACCGGTAAATCTCTTTGCCATGGAAACAGAGAATGGCGCCATTTTATTTATCACTAATCCGGAAGACCGTTGTATTTGTCTTAAGCTCTCTCGTGGACTGGTATTTGCAAATTCGGCTCAGAAGTATATCGCTAACACCGAGTGAATTTTCAATTACATAATTACTCGGCCATTAAGAAAAATTAGTTAATGGTAATAGTTACTTCGTCATCCCTAAAATATCGATCATAACGTTTCTCCTAAAATCGTAAATCCCAATCTCTTAACGTGACATTTACTTTCAAACGACAGCGAGAATGGTTTGGTTTTCTGTTGTTCAGCTTATTCATCTGTCCGCCTGTCTGTCTGTCCGTCATCTATTCATGTATGCATAAGGCACATATTAATGCATTTTTGTTGTTGCATGTATATATCACAGCTCTTGTGGCGAAGGGACGGTATGTGTGTGTGTGTGTGTGTGTGTGTGTGTGTGTGTGTGTGTGTATGTATGTATGTATGTATGTATGTATGTATGTATGTATGTATGTATGTATGTACTTACCCATGTATCTTGGATATGGATCTGTTGGTAACTACACGAGTTATAATCTGTCTATCTATTCATATGTCTGTCTGTCATGTGTACCTTTGTTGGCCTATGTTTCACCACTACCCTTGACTTCTTTGCATAATAGCTCATGTATATACATCGTGTGCAGCCTTGACACAACACACATGCCCCACCTGACAACATTACACAAATGTTAAACTCTGCTGTCTTGCGTTTTACATAAATATTGTGAGTGCTAGTTCATGTGACGTGGCGATATGCAAACTACTACTAAACAGAAGCAATGCAATGCGTTAACAAAGACGTCAAAATGGTATGGCATGTTGCATTTATATTCGCCTCTCTGTGACATACGGTACTATGAAACAAATGGTGAGCAATAAGTAACGTATTTCATAAAGGATTGTTTCTTGTCATAATAACTCTTACGATCGATGCCTCTGTGTGGGTAAATCCTCATCAAACACTTTCCGTTTCATTTTAAAAACACATCGTCTCATCCTTAAATGGTGTTTGCAGCGGTCGACGTCAAACACGGCGTTCATGTATCCCGTGGATTGATTAATCATGGTCACTGCACGCTAGATAAATTCTCTCTTGTAAAAATGTCAGCGATCAAACGCAATGTCGAAGCTGGGGCAGTTGACAGCGAAAGAAAAGATATATAGTTGATTTCTGATTGTTTTAGGATGAAGCGCAACTGTTTTTCAAGCAGGAAGCAATAAAACATATCACCACCGGATAGGTTCCTAAAAGTGTTGTTTTGAGTAGCGCAACTTTTACAGATTGTCTGTCATTGCTTTGTAATTTGTACACAATATTCGAAATTAGCAAATTTGGCAGCTGACAATTGTCAGAAATAAGGACAAGCCTCTTTTGAAAACTTATATACTCTAACCATCGAAATATCTTTTAAATAAAACCAATACGTTTCTTGAATATAACCAGAGATAATTACAAATAGTGTCTCATAACAACTCGACCTACTCGTACCCCAGGCCATTTTTGTCTTGTTTTCCATTTTATGCATAACAAATTATTTTTATATACGATTACAAATAACAGAATGGCCGGATTTTGTTTAAAAGGAACATACGCTCTTCTCAATGGTTTTCGGTTCCATTTGTGTAAAGTCAGAGAAGGCAGACCTGCCGACCGCCAGAGTTCGAGTCTGAGTATGAATGTGATTTGTCGCAGCTAGTGGGCATCGCTCAGTCATAATGTGAACAATAATGCAATGATATGTAGTCTGATAATTAGGATATCAAGCAATATATCTACTACTGCCTGCCCAGGGTGATGTATTGAGTCGCTAAAAACGTTATTGTTATAGGCTCGATTGTTTGGGACATGACTGATTGAAACGATAGGTCAAGCTGTCGCTATTCACGCTTCATCTCATTTAAATTAAACTGCCCTGAAACTTCCCTGGAGAGGTAACTACTTTATTAGTATCGCTATTTATCCGGCCCAACTTGCATAAATTTGAAGACTTTGCCACATTTGTACGCTTCCACGAGGGTTATTCTGATGTCAGTTTACTTCCAAATATCTACTCTTGGCTTTCTTTTTTGGAATTTAGTGTTTTATGCGGCGGCTGCATGGCGTGGGGCGTTAAGACTTTCAAACAAATTTCGCCGTCAAACTCGATGCCGCCATTTTTGCTAAAATTATATACCTCAGCACGTCTGCGCGTGCGCGCGAGTCGATCTCCATTCGAATCATACTGGATATGCCTGGAAATGCGATCTTGAAAATACGGGTGTCAAAAGACAACGCGGGGAAATAAACGTCTTTCAATGAGTTGTTGGTGACTTTATAAACATCAATTATCGTATTAAACATTGTAGGCAATCCACAACAAAGAGCTGGGTCGTTCGTGACGTCACCGTACCAGCGGCTAGCGTTCGATTTAGCGTCAAGAAGTATGAATAATAGTATTTTGCCGTTGTCATTACATATAGCTGGAACATCTTCGGTATAGATTAATCGCTACCATGTTAGTTATTGAAGGATAGGACCATGAAGATTTTTTCCTTGACTTGACATGTCCTTGACCTACTTTTACTGAGCCATGTACCTGTGACGTCATTTTCTAGGAAATCATATTCCGGCCTTACATGTCCTGCCTAAGAACTGTTCTTTCGCAATAGCCTTCAACGAATTCATTACCCTGTACATAATCTGTCCTTTCCTTTCGCTACTTACTGCCATAGTTTACAAGTGTCACATTTCTCTTATTGCTGTAGAGGTAGAATCTCCCACTCTGGTATGTAAAAACCCTCACGAAATCTAAAGAGCAGTTGTGAAAGGAAATCCGCATCGGTCGGACGTTGAGTTAACGCTGAGTACGATACTGGCTTTCTGTTCCTGTATACGCCGAAAGTATATAAAGACCGGATCACCAGGGAGGGTGGGTACTTCATTGCCATCGGCACAAACAGCAGCCAGTCACGTGACTGCGAAGATTAGCTCATTCATCAGAAGAATCATACATGCGTGCATAGGCATTTTTTTTTCAGGCTGGCGCAAGAATACAAAAATGTCAAACTCATCCATCACGGGATGCCTCACTGAACAGTTAGAAAATGAAATATTCCGTAAACGACTGGCAGTCAGCTGTCATCTTGTTGAAAACTGCGAACACGTGCCTTTGTATGCACATGCGTGTTTGCGTCAGCAGTTCTTGTCCCAGCTGCGTAAAATACTCGTATTTGGATGAAAATAAAGTTAGCAATATGTACCACGTATAATTAGAATGCAAAAATATTTCACAGTGATTTGGTGAAATAGATACACTATTCTGGGTTATCGGATACATCCGGGTAAGTCAAGCGTCCATGACACATGAATAATGTATTCAGTATGACTCGCAGCTTGTATAATTCCAACATTTTCAGTCGATTGTATTAATTGAAAGTTTAACAAACTAATTATATAGCAAACTAGGAAGACAGTAGCTGTAATGAAGATGACATGAAAATATCTTATGGTAAGACTTCCCTCCACTGGGGAAAAATAGTGCAATACCCGAGCAACACAAAATTACCATTTCTCGGTACAGAGCCCACTGTTTCCAAGCCCTGTGACCTCTCGAGGTCAAGGATCAAAGTTCTTGTCGATATTGTTCTCATGATATTGTCAGCTCCAAGTTCAAAAGCCATTCTCATGGTGATAGTTATCAGCAAACTTTGTGTTACAGTAACTGGTTTTGTCTAACCACGAATCGCGAATTTAAGTAAGCTTGTGTAATGTTTTCAATGACCCTTACTCATTTAGCAGAATTAAAATATCGATATAACGTTTGTACAAACAACTCGACTCAGCTTCGATCGGCGTGGGCCGAAAAGCGGGGACAATGTCTTGTTTAGTACACAATTTTAGCTTCAAAACTTCACGTACATAAAGCCGACTTTTTTAAACCGAAAATTGTAAAATTGACTCAAAAATTTAATATTAAGATCACTTTCGAAGGGCAACGGGGCATATCTTACATCGCTTCGAGACGTTGCTGTCATAGTTGCTCTCGGTAAAATCAACAGTTTACCGAAGCGAGATCATCGTAACAATTACCGACTCAGTGGCTGAGGTCATGGAAGTTGACCTTGGGTTTCCATCATTCGGAATGTCTTAAACAGTCGAACGGCGGGGTCAACGATCTAATTCCCGAAGAAAAATACATATAGTGAGATATGGTTTTTGCTTTCTCTGAACGAGGTAATCACAGTAAGATAACTGGCACGTGTATTTGTGCAAAGGTGGAGCCATCATTCTTGTTAATTCCATGAGAAATCAATAATGGTTCGTGTATGTAGCCTATGTACGTATGTCTGTATGTCTGTCTGTATGTATGTATTTAATATAGGTAGGTAGGTAGGTAGGCAGATATGCATAAATGAGTGTGCCAGTTCATGTTCTGTGCATAAGCGTATGTGTATGCATCTATGTGTACACGATTTTGTTGCGATGGCTTTTCAATCAATTAAAGAGCTCTCCTCGCGTTTATGTATATTAGCCTGTATCCTCTCGATGTTCATTTCCGGGTGTCATTTCACACACGCAGCTGTCAACCCCCCCCCCCCCCCCCCCCCCGAGCCGAATAGACGGGCAGGGGAAACAAAATTTAGGTGAGTGTATGCAAAACCATATCCTCCTGTTCTTTATGCGAACGCTTCACGACATGTGGGTTGCCACAGGGTTATTGAGGTTACATGACTTATGAAGTCGATAGTCAAGCCTAAGCGTTTGAAAGCTTTGGACTTGGAACTAAACCCTTCGTTCCTCCGAGGTTGGCGTATTATTTTTTGTTTTCTGCGGCAAAGTCTCCCAAGGTGAATTCTTTCGACACTTATAACACGTTAGTTTGACTAACTGGTCTGTTCTTTTTTTTTAAAAGATGACAGTTGGAATATTAATTGTTGAAACAATGCATACAAAAGGTTTCACGGGCGTGTCAATATGGAACTCCTGTCCCGACAAGAATAGCATTTAGGAACATATTTCATCACAATAGCATATCAAGGCGCAGGAACTGAGACTGCGCAGTGCCGGCACTGACCTTCGAAATGGGGGGACAAAATGTCTACATTGCGGCATCATGGAGAACATATACCGCATATTATAAAAGGAACAAATTCGTAACCATGTCACATGTCACCATGTCATCATGGTTAGTTTTGGTCAATGCTGTGGAGAAATATGCAGGCTTTTTAACTTAAATTCCGATGTTGGAAAGCTAGACTGGGACCGAATCGTATGAAGATAAATAGCAAACAAGGAACATGATTAATTTTGACGCAAAATATTTAGATTTGCGCGAATTCAGTAAATTTCTCAGTAAACAGTTGTTTTTTTTTCTCTGTTTGGCATGATATGGTGCCCAGAAGAAAGCGGCTCACCATGGAATATTATAATATACAGGTAACGTGTTCAACTCTATGCATTGCGTGAGTTGAAATTTTATAAATAGATTATAATGCTTTTGCATGGTCAGAACAATTGCATGCGTTTTTTCGTATTTATTTAACAATATATTGATTGTGAAGAATTTGAACATAGACGTGATGCGAGTGTTATTTATTTAATAAGGATAAATGTAGGTTTCTGACCATTGTTTCATGTTTGTATTAAATGAGTGTATAAGACGGGTTGATATAGTGCAACCAAAGCTTCATTTGATTATATGTTGTTAAATTTGTGAGAGTCTGCGTATGGGACCATGCAATTACGGTTACGCAGATGTGTCCTTGGCCGGGCTCAGAGTAACTGGAAACGTCGATTGTGGCAGTCTGAGGTGTGTGTGTATATATACATCGCTGTAAAATCAACAGCAAGCGCCCCGGGTGACAGATATTGTGTAATATTAGGGTACGAGGATTTTGCATAAAACGTGACAGTCTTTTTTTCGGTCGATTTTTTTCAAAACAAAATACTGATCGGTGACGTTGGGGACGATTGAGACGAAAATAAAAGTTGCTCGGGTGGCATGCATATTAACGAGATGTAAGATCGATGATTAAAACGACGCCATTGAATTCATCGGTTCAGTCGCTTTAATTAAGCAAGACAACACCGTTGTTGGATCTCCTTAACCCGCCGAGTTGTCTGAGAAGACTACACCGGTGATATTCCTTTCGTCTGCAAAATTTACCGGGAGTAAATACGAGACACTTTCCTCTACCTGCACTTTTGTAGTTTCAAAATGACTCCTGGACATGGCGTGCGGTTTGATACTATTGTGTTACAGGGGGAAAGATGACGAACGTGATCAATACGGACAGTAAAATTCCTGTAAGACCCAGAGAGGTCCCCCTCCTCCCATGGTACTAGCGTACAGACATAAGTGCAATATTAATATGGCATGCGCTGTCAATGTGTGTCATCGTGTATATGGTAGCGGACAAATTTATGTCGAAAAAAAAGCTAGAATAGCATTTGTTGAGTTGGGATGTCGATAGGCTCTTGCTGTGTGCTTTGTCAATAGTATGGCTGCTCGGCGCTCAGTGTGGGCTCTGTGAAAACTTCGGTATAGGCTGTAAGGATGCCACACTTGGTGTTTCTAACGTTAGGACGGTATCTGAGTGTCACCTTTATTTCTCAATGAGACGATGTCATCCTTCACCATACGAACCCCCTTCGTGACATCGCCTGTCAATTACACACTTTTCCTTGGAAACAGTCCCTCGCTTTTGTTCAAGCAATTTTTTTTGACAACAGTGCGGACACTTAGATAGGAAACTAGCCTGAAATTCAGAAATTAAAAAGGAAATTGAATAATATGAATATTAGCGCCATAATGACCTTGTTCCAATTTGCCGATAATGGCGCTCGTTGTGCAATATACACTTTTCATTAAAGACCGACAGTTTTCAGGGTAAGATCGACTTCTTGTCCGCCTCATTAATGTTTTAATTGTCCAACAAAGATGACATTCGTAACAGAGATATGAAGATGTACCTCAAGTATATTTGACAACAATCGGCCAGTGCGCCGAATCTCCCATGGGTTGCCACAGATGTTTTAGAGAGTCCCTACCTGGGTAGCGGACTCATTTATAGCGACTTCTTAAAGGCTAATCGCAACAGAAAAAAATTCCCCTACACGACTTCGTGTTATGGTGGATATACATTTGGCAGTTTACATGTCGTTATGAACATAAGACAGTACAAAACGTTACATTTATGGGACATAATGAAATGTCACAGTATGGGACACTGTTAGTGAACTGTCCTACCTCATATTGCGTCCATGCTGAACAGCTGCATTGGCAGTCCCATAAAAAGGCATTACAGCACAGCAGTAACGTCTTCAACATTTACTTAATTTTTGGAAAGGATATGGCCACTCTGTAATTTTCTTGGCATACTTTCGTATAAAGTTGTCTTCGCTGAAGATGAATAAGGATCGTGTCCTGGGAACCTTTTTTTCTCCATCGTATTGCTTCCTGGCAATGGACGATCGGGACCCGGTCGTTGTCTCCTGTCCCTGCGGTATGCCGTCCACACTCTCTTCCTGACCGCCATACGCGAACGTGGCCATCCTGACAAACCAAACAAAGTCAGCATCAGACGACAGTGGTTACAAGAAGTCATTTAAGGGCGTTACACTGTAAACACACACGACATCCATGTTTTTTTTAACAACGGCTCGAATTCATCTATGATAATAGGTTCAAAAAGGACGCGGGTCCGTCAACTACACGCTACATACAAATATGCTCATATTCCTTATTAATATTTCATTCCCTATGCAAATTTTTGTCGACAGGTTCTTTCAACGGAACAACGTCCAATCGCTATTCTTATGCAAATGAAGCTTGCTGGCGATTGTGTGAAATATCGATATATGCAGGCTCCATGTTGTGTTTGTGCGGCATTCAAACAGACGACATGAGTAGTGATAGAAAATATTCGGCAAATAACAGCCGTCTCGGCTGATATATTGACATGCCTATCGACAGTAGTGGCAGCCATTTTATTGACTGCAGTGTCGTTAGTAGGTGTAGATGGCGATACAGGTACCTAGGGATGAAAGGAAATAAGGAGAGAAAATCTAGCGACTGCCAATAAAATACACAGTGGAAAGACGATGACTCTATAGGACAACAACATAAAACGTCAATGTTTCTAAGCTGACATAAATTAATGTAAAATTACCCTTATCACCGATAATGCAAACCCGGATGTTTATTTTTCGCGAGGCCCAAATTCCGCCGGTTGTCAACTCTAAGCTTATACACACGGCATCATACGTTGAACAGTTCATCTAATAATCGATATTCCTCGCCAGCACGGGAGAATCGCCATGTTCCTGAACGATAATCGTGTTAATTTTAAATTTACACAAGTATCGACAATTATTTAAGTGTATAATCTATCTATGATGTCAAATTAGAAGTGAGAGTTTCGCGATAAATTTCGGTCCGGTTTCGCGGTTTATTTTCTGAAAGCGAATATGCCCGGGAAGGATTCGCAGGGAAAAGATGCTATTTACGTGATCAGAGGACGAGGAGATAATTTGCATGTGTGCTAAAAATAATTACAGGCCATGATAGAACCTGGGGCATTTTGCTGCATTTACATTTTGAAATGATCATATAAGCCAAACTGAACTTCAAATATTCACAAAGATCTGTCCTCACACGTCGTCGTTTTGATCTTCATTGCCCGAATCTATGGTTGCTGAAATATTGCGAGGTAACGGCGCCATTGACCGGCGCAGCTGATCGCAAGACAGCTCGTTGGCTGTTAGCCACGCCCTTAGCTGCACAACAGGTAAGGGCGAACCCAAAACGACACTGACATTCCAACGTCAACTATAAACACAAAACCTCATTTTAACTCTTGCGGAGCAAGTCTTCCCTATTTATTTCCACCCTTTTCGGACCTAGTGTATCAGTCATTGCGACCACATTAAAGAGGACCAAAACACCTGCACGAATCAGTCACCATATTAATGTTAATTAGCCAGCGATTAAACATTTATTTATTGGTTAATGCTTTATTTAATATTCAAATGACTCATCACTTGCACGAGACACTGAGAGAGGAATTCGTTTCCGCAGATATGTGACATCCTTATGCACTGACAACAGATCTACAGGCAGTCTTTTTCCCCCTATTATCAGGCATTTATCGAATAAAGGCTGCATTGTAATTGGGAAACTAAGTCATAGTTTTAATCGAGAATTTCAACGGGTTGACATATCCTTGTGACAGAATTCGTTTCACTTGGAGAATTTATTGATATACGAAACCTCGTCCTTGCTTCATTTTATCGGCCATAATTCAGACTTTACCAAAATGGCGGACAAGACGCTTTCGTCTCTGTGATTGGTTTAATAACGCTACGCACTGTGGTGAAAAAAACACTGAACGCGGCAAACCAGAAGGGATGTGAACACTCCTTCGTTTTACCACGTTGTCGACCATTCTTTTATTTAATTTATTATAAAGATATTAAATTTCATTAAATGAGACGAGACATGGAATTGTGAGTTTTGTCAAGAAATCACCCAGACTGCTGTCATTTCGCGACGAAATATAAAAATCGCAGCTGTGTCGAAAAGGAAGACATAATTTGGCTCCTATGATTGACCTCTCGACTATTGGACTAGCACAACGACAAGTATCACGGTGAAATGCATAGTCTAGTTGTACCCTCTATCGGCAAGATGCATACAAATTATTGACCCCTAACCTCGATCTGTTGCCGATGCACATTCTTAATTCTGTGCATTGTAACTGCTACCGTTTACCGTTTCTACTTCACTGTCAGACACTGGCAATGTAAACATTAGGATAATCAATAAAACGACGGATGGGTCACTCAAGACTCCCGGACTCCGAATAGCTGCATTCAACAACGGGCTCTATGCAACTGTACCCAACCACAAGTTGCACAGCTCTACATTACCCTGTATAGGGTCTTTACTGATATTCAACAAACGCCAACTTTTTTGAATGTCGACGATGAATGCCCTCAAAACCGAAGAATCGATCTAAAGTAATGGAAGGACCCATTAAAAGCAATTTTAACTTATACAAACTAAACACATATTACAGACGTCTCTGACTGAAAAAAAGTGCCATGTGTATGAGATCGATAGAAAATTTCAAGTATATATACATATATATGTATGTGTATACATACATACACACATACATACATACATACGTACATACATACATACATACATACATACATACATACATACATACATACATACATACATACATACATACATACATACATACATACATACATACATACATTGTTGACTAAGTAACTCCTTATTAGGGCAGCTCTAAACCGCGAGCATCTGCTAAGATAAATTTTGCTTTTATTTTTCTGCAATGCTTGCAAATGTCGTCAGTTACGTAAAAAGAAAAAAAATACTATGAATTTCTAGAATGACTGAAAAGGTCGCATATTAGCACTATGTGTTTGAAGGATATACAACACAGATCCCTCAGACACCGATCTACAACAGATCCCGGCATTATTTATTTCCTCCTCCGTCATTGCTATGGTAACGTCACAGGAAAAGGGCACCTGATCTTTTTCTCACAAGTTCGTCTGTGATTCAGTGCATTGCACACGAAGTGATCGGGCATATGAGGCCACAAACAAGGGATGCCATTATTTAATATCAACCTGTTCTTTTTAATCGAAAATAAATAACATCGAGTGTTTTTTTTCCAGAACTGCAAAAGAAGGTTTACAATAGTATGACCTATGATCACATTCTCGGACGCAGAATAAAGGAGTTTCTTCTATGAAACATGTTATTAACATACTAATATATTGCTGAGAGATATCGAATAAGATACACAACAGTAATACTGTGCATGCAAAAATACATGGTGGTGTCATGGATGATTGATGATATTTGCCATCCGGGTTCAAGATGGCTGCTGTTCAGAACTGAAGGGCGCCCTCACTTTGTTTCCATACACGCCCAGATCCGTTCATTTCTGACTAAATTAAAAACTGAAGGTGAAATAGATTTTGCCGTGAATCCTTTTTATATCTACCAATGACCACTTTCGTTCTTATCTGCAGTTTCAAGGTGTATTTATCTTCAGTTAATAAAACTGTTCTGAAAATCAGGAGATGAGGGGACGATATATTTTTGGTTAAACGCAGAGAGCCTCTTTTCCTTTTCAACAGAGTTTGGGATTGCTTTCTGAATTCATTAAGATAAAAAACTTGGTATGTTTTGTTTAATCATCGACCTTGATAAGACACTTGATAACAGCGCCGCCTTGAGTTCAGAGGAAGACGTATTGAAAATGTAAAGTCTGGGCCCCGACTTTCAGATTTCAAGAACCGGACGAAATAATCCCAACAGAGTCAAGCGGTACTGCCAGTACAGTTCACTCCCTAAATGAATTTCAGACCTACATTAATTCCAGCAAACAATTCTTAAACACACATACATTCAAAACGAATAGGAACAAAAATCTATGTGTACAGGTGTTACTGAATATGCGCATGCTCACTGAAGGTTACAAAGCAGTTCTTGAAATATAAATGTAACAATACGTGGATCTGCAACCTGTCATTCTGCGACAGTGTCAGTGCGCTACAGTAAGCAGACAAGGTCACACAGCAGATGCTAAATATGGAATCTGAGGTCGCAATAACATCGCAATATTTATCAAAAATAGATGAAAACATATGGCCTTATCCACAATGCATAAATGCGATGCAATCGTTCTGGTATGATTATTCCCATACGTAACACTGCCTTGCAAAATCTCTCATAAATATGTGAATATCGATCAGTAAAATTATGAAAATTCTCTAGTTAGTTATATATACCATTGAATATAAAGACATGAGGAACTTCTCGATTTTGCAGTTTTCAACACGCTCGTTTCAGTAAACTCACACCCTCAGCGATAAAAAAGCCGACTTCTGGAAAAGAAGCCTGAATATTAACTTTGTTTTACAGGAACTTCATGGGCTTTAATATGATTTTCCAATCTTTTCAGTATACCCTGATTACATCGCTTTGGTATTTCATCGTAGCGAATCGACACACACTTTGAACGAAGGACGTTCCATTTCATCACAATAGCGTGTACATTTCAGTGACAAATGAAATAAGGCTTGTCTGCCCGGAACGATATGATTTTCAAATCACACAACAGTCTGCTGAGACGACTATCGAGACTGAACAGTTTAAATGTGTGTACTGAAGTAGGCTAGCTTACATAATCGATGTTTTCTGCATCGATTAGAGGCGGAAACGGAAGCAAAGTACAAATCTCGCTATTTTTCAGTCACCTCTGTCCGACGTCAAAGGCTTTTTATCGCCGCACTGTTGGCCCTCAGCCTAAACAACCATGACTACAACAAGAAACCACGGTTTTAAACTGTTTATATGTGGAAGGGTGACGAAGTGAAATCAATACTAATGGATCGATCCATATAGACTCTAGAGAAACAATCTGGCTACATACTAATTTCAAGTTCAGATTCCTCGATCCCAAGACAGGGTCAAGAGAGGCCAGCCTGTAAACTGTGTTACAGTTGACTGGATGAACTACAGACGTGACGTGATACCTTACGTCATGGTTTTAAACAACAACGATAGAGCGAACGCAAAGAAGGATCAAGGACTGGATATGACGAGTCTGCAGGAACAGTAACGTCACCTCAGTGATGCTATGCATAGTGTCTTAGGCTTAGTGCCCACCAACATGCCCACAGTTGCTACGAATGGAATGTTGGGAAATGGCAATCAAGTAAATTATTCTTATGATTCATTCACACCAAAGAAGGCGTAAATTTGTGAACGTTTTCCCCATAAAATCCTTTATGTCGACGACTGATCTAAACTACGAGACCTTCGAAGAACGGAACCTGTCTACCTATCTATCTATCTATCCATCTATCTGTATATTTACACACACAAAATACTTGTAGATGTGTCGAAAATTAGGACCCTCATAGACTTGCTTTACTTTTATTTCTGTACTTTTCTTAAGTTATTGTACATTTGTCTGTCACGTTTTCTTTCACTCATATCTATATATATATATATATATATATATATATATATATATATATATATTATATATATATATATATATCTGTCGAAAGATAATTATAAATCATTCAATGAATAAAATAGCGTTGATAAATTCTTATACAGTTACGCTGATGTTACATGAAAGCCCCAGTAATGCTAACTTTTGAGGATAATTTCGCCATTTTTATTTTGAATGTGAACCATAATTCCTTGTTCTTCTCCCCAAAGAATGTTGATATACACAGTGTTCAGTTTGTCAACTCAGACCCTATAGTTGTAAACTGCATTGTTATTGTTCAAAACTGACTTTTGGTCCGGACTAGAATTCAAATGTAAACAATAACCATGCATTTTACACGTATAGACGCTAAGCTGACAAGCTAAATAGTGGGTGTTTCAACATTCTTTGGGAGAAGAATAAGAAGTTGCAGTTGATTTATTAAATAAAAATAATGAAAAAATTATCGAAAGTTAGCATTACTTGGGCTTTAATGTGGTTTACTTCAATTTCTGGTGGTATTAAAGGTAGACCAACGTTCGACTGACCAAACACCACAGCATATATATAACTAGAACACGGTCACTCACCTCTGGGGAGTGACCGTAACAAGAGTGACATCAAAGTTATCACACCTTGACCATTAAATATAGCAACAAAAGATGCGAATGTGTCCCCTTAAAAATAACAGGATTGGAAGTGTTCGTTAATGTTCAACTGCGATGTTTGTAACAATCAGAAAATTACAGACTGAAGCGTTCGACCAAGTCATCATAAACTGCCACAGCGATTTGGAAATGTTAAATATACCGACCTCTTTTAATCGAAGCCATGTCGGTACGCATTGTGATGAAAATATTCACTATTGAAAAAAAAAGTGAAGTAAAAATAGATCTCCTTGACTTTTTCATTGCCACGTCCTCACGCACCAGGGGGCGCTCTTTATTCGAATCCAAATCTGGATAGATAATTTATGCTGCATGCTGGTTAGCATTCTTTAAATTGCCTATTCATCCTGACGTCACTCACAATGGGAATGGCGCAGTATATCCTGGGAGGGCGTGGTCACGATATTGATATCGTTCAAATACTACATGTTTTGCATTCTTTAGTTTTTATAAGAACAGGGTACAATTTACTGCAGAATATCCATACTGCTTCACTCTTCTAAATTTCTAATATTTTGGGGCAAATTGAACAACTTGTCCCGATATGAAAACTGCGAATTTCCCTAACATTGATGGCCTCCCCCCACCATATTTTGCATCCATAAGTACGCGGCTAAAGTTCAAACACGACAGGAAGCTGACCTCGGTTTGTTTTGTATCCATGGAAATCACTTTGTAAGAGTACACTGTTTTATTACTTCAACGTGACTAGAAAGTCGAGAACTCAAGTCTGGCTCACCAGAATGTCATTTGCCAAAAGTCTGCATATAGCTTGCACACATTCGAGAATCACATAACACCTGGCTCATTCGATTAAATGCGTTAATTTTAGGATTAACGGGATTGTAAACAAGGGAATGTTCACGTGACCACCTCGGAGTGACGCGTCATCTTATTTTTGTTTCTTTCATCTCTTGGCAGGCGTCTTTGTTTTGTTACTTTAACAGTGATATTTTACGCTTTGCATGTGGGAAGGGCAGAAATCAATAAGATCATCCGAGGCTGACTACCTGATTTAAATCTAAGTAACCACAATACATCTCGCCTGAATGCCTATTTGTGGTGTCCGGGTAACACAGTGGATGCAGTAATTGTCATGGAAACAACGGATTGGCAAGGCAGTTATTCTGCGTGATCTGAATACACAGGGTGCGACGCTACCGTCCACATCATTTCTTGATGTGGTCAATTCAGACAGGCGCGAAAAAGGGCATTTTTGAACTTCTCAGGGAATTTTCACTTCTGAAAACATCATCTGATTATGGTATCTGCAAAAACCCTACATTTCATGCGGCGCATTTGCTGTCTTTGTCAACCATAGAGACTGCACAGACTGCTAGTTTTGCTACAGTCAGCGAAAAAGTATGTTGAATAAGAATGTGAGTAATTTTTAAAAAATTCATTTCAGACACACATTATTGTACGGAGACATCCGAAGTCGATAACGGCTAGACAAGTCCTATGACGGGCTCGGCGTAACCTTCATCACTGATATTTCTGCCATAGATTTTGTTTGCTAGGCCTTTTTTTCTAATTTCGGCAAGACTTATACACACACAAAGGATTTCGGCTAAGATTTTCAAGAGGCCAATGCGACAACTAAAAAAAAGTCACTTCAACGACTCTGTCGCGGAATGATCAGTATTATTCAGGCAGTCAAATGCCGGTATAGGCCTGGCCTATCTTCGCTTATAGCCCTGTACTTATCCTAAGTTGTTTATTTAAACTTCTGTTCATATAAATTTTGACCAAAATAGGCAGTAATTGAATTTTTGGATCAATGGCTCCGCGTGATTTAACACCCATCTGATAAGAACTGATCAACTAAAATAATGATTTAAACTCTGAATGGAGACACAGTACTGAAGATTTCCCATAATTCATGATTTGTACACACGGAAACTCCTCAATGAAATCTACTGTGTCTCCCATGTGTAGACAAATTCACAGACTAGTTTTTTAAATTATATATATATATATATATATATATATATATATATATATATATATATATATATATATATATGAGAAGTGGTGGATATCGTTATGTGTATTGATGTAAATGTGCATACATATACACACATAAACATTATTTATATATGTAATATATATATATGTATATATCATATATAAATACATATATTATATATGTGTATATGTGTATATATATATATATATATATATATATATATATATATTATGTGTGTTTACAGATCATGAATAGATATGTTAAAGAGCATATAGGATGGTAATTCGACGATCAGGTTTTTCCATTTATATCTTTCAATAAATCGTCATGCTTAACTTTACTCAAATGTTTACGTTTTAAATCAATGTAAAGTACACGTTTGTTTGTGTTCAGGTATATTATGACATATGGATTGTTTGAAAACAGCGAAAATCTACTCTGTAAAATTTTGCTCATAAAGAATCGGTTTCTCTTTTTTCTTTCTAATAAATCTCACTTCCGGATAAGCTCATCCGACGCGATGAGTGAAGACACATTTTTCATGATTTTTTTTTATTCAAATAAACTCATGAATCACTATATGTCCCTTAGCACTGAACAACGGTATACATGGCTGAAATAGGACTGACTGTGAATACAGAGCTAAGAAGACGAAAACGGGTCTGTTTGTTACAATATGGATGCCAAATGAGAGCAAGTGCTAACGCGTGTCGGCTCTGTGACGACACTGAACGACGCATTGTTCAGCGGCAAACAGATACCTACGGCATTGCACTGATGTACGACGTTTGGGTAAAGACTCCTAGCTGGATCAGTTGTTCACATCAACCCTAACGACCAGAATAATCTATCTTTCTCGGTCGATATCCAAGATTTTTTGGACGTCTTCAGTTTTTTTTGTTTGTCGGCAACGTGCTTCGAATTCCTAAGTCCGTCTTTTACGTCACAACTCGGGGTCAAACTGTCGCCTTAATCATTTGGTGAAGCTCCACTATTCGTTTTGGCCTACGGATGCCTTTCTTTGCGTTGGTTGAGGACGTAGGAACAAGGGCAACCGAAAATGAAACGGATATTAAAAAAGACATACATTTATTGAAAGACAGGTGAAAAGTTAAACTTAATATTAAGGAGATCGTTTTCAAATAAGTGATTAATGGATGGCTTGTTTGCTGTTCAGAACAAGAAATACACAAACTGAATGTACTGGCGTTTTTACCACTGACTGCCTGTCACCGCAGCTTTATTCTGTACAAGGTCACCCGTCACGGTTCACGGATATGCAAATTGGAACACATACTTATGAGTGAAGGCAACGTCATAATTTTGCTCAATTACAGCCCTACATCATTTCATATTTTTCACAAAGACATCCATCGACTCGCTCCCGAGTGGGTAGTTGCAGGCTGCAGCTCATCAAGGGCACCGCGCTAACTCAACTAATCTTCATACAATAATAATGCCCCAGTTTGATATATTGGCACAACATTCCACTCAAGTCGATGAATTTAATTAAAACAAGGCAGTATTGCTGAAGGCAATGAGTACTTGGGCCGTGATAGAGTATTTTGAGGACAATATATACTACTATTCAAATATGGTCTTGAATTTCCTCCTGTCAATGAGGCATTTCATTAACTGGTTATTAAACGAAGCAATGGCATGACAACGGCAAAATATGTCTAGCAACTTTTGTGGAGTTTGAGGCAGGGGTTCTTTATTTATAGCGGGAATTGCTTAAACTCCTTAAATATTCAAATTACAGCAAATTTCTTTTGTTCTCGATGGTAGATGTCTAATATTTAGATGGGCATATTTAGATTTCTACCCTATAGTTATCCCTATATACACAAAATCGGACATCCAGCTCTATTGGCTTGCTCAGAATTAGATATGCGCATAATTAATGAGGTACAATATGTGGTGTCATAAGGTGTCCCATCATACCATTTATGAAGGGTGTAGCACTTGTGGTTACTGAGTTGTGGACAAATATATATATTTGAGGTCAAAGGTCATCGAGGTCACGTCACATTTTGTCATAATAATTGTATTGCTAAGTTATTCCTATATGCCAAAAATCAGACCTCTAGTTCTATTGGCTCGCTCAAATAAGATATGCACATAATTAATGAGGTACAATATATGGTGTCATAAGGTGTCCTTTCATACCAAATATGAAGGGTGTAGCACTGTGGTTACTGAGTTGTGGACAAATATGTATATTTGAGGTCAAAGGTCATTGAGGTCACGTGAAGTTTTGTCAAACAAATTATATTGTTAACTTATCCTATATACTAGTACCAGAAATCAGACCTCTTGCTCTATTGGCTCGCTCATAATTAGATATGCACATAATTAATGGGGTACAATATGTGGCGTCATAAGGTGTCCCATCATACCAAATATGAAAGGTTTAGCACTTGTGGTTACTGAGTTATGGACAATAATGTATATTTGAGGTCAAAGGTCACCAAGGTCACATGATATTTTGTCAAAATGTCTGAGATATCTGCGTGAACCGATGGACTCACTGATGGACTCACGGACGGATATGAGCCAATCTATAAGCCCCCTGGACTTTATCCGTGGGGACAAAAAAACTGTGTCACTGCATCCTTTAGGCAATATGAATACAATGAGAAACTAAATTTTTATTTTTCTTGGCATCATACATGCGAGTCTATGGAGAACTGCCTTATACATGGGAGTCTATGGAGGTGTAAACTAAAAAGTCCTCTAACACGGCCAAATTTGATAGCATTGTGAAACAAATCGACGTGCATCTGTATGGGGTTGGGTACTAGGCGTGAACGGACGGACGGACGCACGGACATGACCAAACCTATAAGTCCCCTCGGACTTCGTCCGTGGTGATTAAAAACAACGCAACAGTTATTACAGCTACACCGGCGGTAGGTTCATATCCAGAGCCCCGTACGGTCTGCCGCCGTCGCTTGAAAACAATCTCATGCACCCGGCCATATGGGCAGCTGGCCGGATGCATGACTTCCCGGAGAAGGCGAGCTGTCACGTTCAAGCTCAGGATTATTTGTCGATCAAATTTCAGTAAATTTACCTTACCTAGATGAAATTTTGTCTATAGGCTGAAATTTCGCCGAAGTTTGACAAAATTACATCGATTTTTCAGGTTCATATGCGACATTTTTGAGTTTTGAGTGCAGACAGAAATAAGTTTTGAGGCAACATGGCTGCGACCCCATGTTGACCCCTAGCCCTGCGTACGATGCTATGTGCTACAGCTAACACACAGCATCGTACGCAGGGCCAGCGAGAGAGTTGCCGACATCGACGGTTATTTACGAGAAGTGAATAAAAGACTGTCATTTTTGGAAGCGATCGAGTAGCTGAGGTAGGCTGGGATACGACTTGGGCCAAGAACGCTGAATTTCGGCAGTAATTTGGCTTTTTACGTCAAGTCCCAAAATGGATTTGAAGTCACCGACCCAACGTACGGGTCTTTGCAGGGCTGTGGTGAGCGGGGCGGTTAGCTGTAGCGGAACACACAGCATCGTACGCAGGGCTAGTTGACCCCCAAGTGAAATGTGTTCGCGATCAAATCTTCCTATATTTTTTTCAGAATTTTCAACAAAATCATTGCTTCTTACATCTTTTGTAAAATATAAAATACTAAAATAAAACTGCGATGTGCCATGTCTCCAGATTTCTAAAATATCGTTCGTTGACCGTTCGACGCAAACTTGTGACGCAGTTGAAATTCAATACTGACCGCCAAATCTTAATGAACGAGATCAGTCTAGACATCCTCCAAATTATCCAACCATTCGCATTGGAGTTCAGCTCGCTTAGAGTATCATAACATTTTTCGGCCTTCTTTTAGATCGACCCTAATATCTCCCATTTAGGAAATAAATACACACGCTACCTCGACAAAACTTCGTGCACCATCCAAGACCAAACGCACTACAAATCTGTCTTGACGTCATCATCTCCTTACATGGTAATCGGCATACCGTATTTTTAGCAAAGGGGACACAGAATACGTCGGAGTATTCAGTTTCAAAACGTATTACATTGTGTGATGTTGTCAAAAAAAAGTCATGTTACTGCAGTGGTATAAATTACAAAACACAAAAGTTCAAATCAGTTTATTTTGGACTGGCTTTACCCAACATTTCATATTGTTTCTTATGCCAGATTTGACCACGTGCTTACTGGCGACCCCTTTTCATGCAAATTTTGTGTCAAATGATGTGTTCCCCTGGAAAACAAACGTACGATTTCTAAATGAAGGAGGCGAAATTTGCCCTCAAGACTCGAAACCACCCCTTTGGGGTGTACCTAGCTATTTTTAACGAGCTTCTCGAATCTGCAGCTCTATTTCGAAATGATGGTCTGGTTTTCTCAGCTCAAGGATAAGTGTTCTCCATCGCTGTGGGCATTACTATTCTCAACCGGGGGTACAGTTTCCAGTCGTAATGTTTTTCATTGTGTCCTGGATATAAAACCTTTCCTTTTCAAACTTTCTCTTTGATTAACACTAATCCACATCTTGTCAGTGATTAAACATGTTTCAAGTTTAAATGTTAAATTCTGGTCTCGAGCCCTCCTGTTCGACCAAACCGAAATTACCCCTCCCACTTTGGCTCGTCCAGTGGGTGTAGCAAGGGTCGTGCCATCGCCTAGGAAACGGAGGGTGCATTAATTGTTGCATTTCGATGCACATTTTGATTATATTCAGAAGATTTTGTGGCAAAAACTCAGATAGAGAAGCATTTATATTCACATCTCACTTATTCAAGACTGGCTGAGAGCAGCACTTCCATTCAGTTAACATCATTACGCCATTTATTATGCCAAGAAAGATGAAGCCAATACATTTTGCCCTCCCTGGTCTCAGCCAGAAATGGTTATACCTTACAGTTTTTTCCCACGGAATGAAAACAAATGTACTTGGGCTGAGGCCCAAGTACAACAAAAGTAAGAAGATACGCATTTTCTCTTTTAAAATGTCAACAAGGACAACCGTTTCCGTTTTGATGCTGTTCTGGTTATGGTTGTGTACACGAGTGACGCATAAAATATGGACGAATATCAAACCTGTATCTTGATCGGTAGCCTAAGGCGGGAAAATATGGATTCGAAAAATTTTAGCAGGGATGTGCAGTAACATTGGAGATAACATAAAATGCTTATGAAGAAGCACCTTTCGACATAGTGTGCATTTTGAGCTTAACTACAACCGTTACGCAACAAACCAGTAATTTCTGCAGAATCTGTCCCGAACGTTTAGCGTCTGTGTATCTAACGGTAGAACAAAGGGCGCGTCAATGGAAAAACAATTCGTACACAGATGAGCTATTGCCGCTGAGGCCGGATTTATCTTGCATAATTTTCTATGACGGGTGATATTCTTCCTTCGGCATCTTCAAATAAGACAGCATTAATATTTGAAAGGAATCTTTGAAAACAACGCCGACAGTCACACTTATCTGTTCAATCTTTGGATCTGAAGCTTAAAAACATCAATATTTTCATGTTGAGTCAATGTCAGTTCGTTGCCAATTTAGATTTAAAATGTACACTCAGTTTTTTAGTGACATAGAACATTTAGCTTCGAATAGGACCTGATAAACAACCAACGGCACCTAGTAAAGGACTCGGCGCTGCTGGACAACTCAGGTATAAAGGGAGTTCAATAACCAAACGACGTTGCTGAAATTTGGACAGCGAATAACAGTCAGTCGGCGACCATTTAGGATTTCAAAGAAATTTTGCAGCAATATAGTTTTGTCTGGAGTTAACATTCCCTTGCTAATCTTTCCTAGTGTGTATCTCATTTGCAGACGAGGGTCTCGAATTTACATTAAATGGGTGCCATAGAAAAAGAACTACACCTTTCTGGCGCGCTTGATGTCGAGGAGAAAAGCATGGGACCTCTTTTAGTCAAATTATATTCTTAGTACACTAAGAGTGTTTGTGTGCGTTACAAGTTTTTAAATGTTTCCAAGCATGACAAAGAATATGTTTCGGTATAATTTGAACGACCTCTTCGGCCTGAGGAAATGCTATTCGCTTGATGCTCTGATTGGCTGATTTATGTATACATTTCAAGGAGTAGTTCTCATGACGTCACTAGCTTCTGTAACGTATGAGAGGTGTTGACCTTCCACCTCTGTTGATCAGCGTAGAGCCGACAAGTTTACAGCAAAATGTAAGTTCTATTCTCAACTTTTTCCAGATGTGTCATGGATGTCATTCTTTAGAGTTTATAGAGAGAAAATCGCTGACATATCAAAGAGCGTAGCGTTCAATTCAGTTTTGGACAGAGCACAACAGGTAAACGTAAAAGAAATCAAGCCAGACAAGCAAACAAACAAACAAACAAACAAACGAACATACATACATACATACATACATACATACATACATACATACATACATACATACATACATACATACATACATACATACATACATACATACATACATACATACACATACACATACACACACATCCACACACATCCATCCATCCACCCACCCATCCATATAAAAACGAACAGCAAAACACAGTATTACCTGGTTGGACTCTGAATACCTACTGAGTTGGCAAAATTAATACAATACAGAACCCGTTGCCTGTATCACTGTGTGAGGAGGGGCTGAACCAGACAGAAGCTGCAAATTAATGGCTTTTTACCAAACATTTACTTCTGAACTACATCACTCGAATACATATCGTAATTTTTTGGACATAATAACTTTTGAGAAGTGACTAATGCTAAAACACGACTTTCTTGTCGCTTTGGTCTTGACCATATCGTGTCAAAATGATAATCCGTGACATTCCAGACTGAACCGATTCCTAATTTTCACATTATACCTACGTCCAGAGCACGAAGCAGTAAATCTGCTTTGCATACTCGGAACCTGTCAAGTATCCTACTTCTCACCATGAATTTCAATGGCATATTAAGAAACTCAAATAGTTTAAGTGCCTGCCGAACATGGAGATCATTCGTGCCCCATGTGAATATCGCCACAAAACCAAAATCCCTAATGCTGTCGTCACAAGTTTAACTTTTCCTAACTTTCTCATGGGAATTTTATTCCTATATCCGGGGATAAATTTCCCTCGAGATGTGAAAGTGGTAAGCGTTTAAACAGCTTTTCTTCTTCAACGTAACTTAATTTATGTGGCTTTCTAGTTTTTTGGTATGTTGAGAGACCACACGAATAGTATAATGGCCTCCAACTGAGCTTGTGTTAAAGAGGAAATCATTGTGGGTTAGACTTGAGGAAGCAATATCCTCCACAGTGTTTGACTCCTTGTTTTAAATCATAATCTATATAATAACATTAGATAACCATCGAACTTTAACTGTAGTTTCGATCGTTTGGTAGTCCGAGTTTCCGGTATGGGAGCCAATCGTGGACAGTACCTCTGCACATGTAAGTTGTCGATCCTCTTAGAAAGAACCTCCAAGGGGGCTTCCAGTCCCCATGGGATGAACAGACCACATACTGATGAACTAACGCTAGCGAGGGATTATTCAATTTCTGAGTGTCACGACTCAGTTCTGGCGGGAAAAGACAACCTATCTGTCGTGCAGCCTGCTATCTTATGTATAGCCAAGCTCACAGTATTAATTTTAATCATTAAATAATCCATATAGCTCCCGTGACAAGGAGGTACCGGTACAAGATCATGCGAGGGAAGACACAGTCCGATGTTACTGAAGATATGGACGCATTTGACTTCGAAATTCTGGTTCGCTTATCTGCAATTTCTTTTCGGGGGAGGGGTATGCACCGTCATCGTCCCCATGAGTTGGCGGCAAATCAATTCTCGGGGGAGGAGGGCTTTGCTATTCGACGGTATCATTCCCATCTGTCCAAGAGGGTATTATAGTTCTAAACCTTTGCGGGGGAGTTTTATCAAAGTAAGCACAATAATTGATGAACTTCCACTTCTAAATGACTACTCCAAGAGTCTTCTGACCTGCTATGCTATTTATCAGTGAAATCATGTCTGAATATCAATAATATGAATGTTTGAAATATAATGTAAAGTCAAATGTAATTCAATTGTCCCGAACTTACAATATGCCATAGATTTTGTGACATCATGATCATAGAGACGTAAACAACAACACTAACGTTGTTCAAAAGAGGACTACGATTATATAATTCACATGAAATATATTTACTATAGCTTTATATACTTATTAATATATACAGTGGTCAAGTACAGTTCCTTTCATTTGTTTTGAACAATACACAAAATTGGAGTGTTGGAGTTTAATGTTTACATATATTTTCGTCAATTGTCACTCGTACTATACACTACAGCATGTGTGGATGTGGTCTTCTTGCAACCATGCTTGTGAGAGTAATGGACTGAGCGATGCCAATGGCAAAGTTCAAAGTTCACAGGTCAAGTTATCAGGGCTGAGTAAAGCCATGCCAGCGCTGGACTTTGCTTCACTGCAGTGATGCAGAATGATAGCGCTGGCGCCTAGATGCACCGTGATTATGTATTCATAACAGTGGGAACAAATAGAGAATAGCATGGATTTGAAATAAAAAATTAAAAGAAGAAAGACCTAAAAATACAATTTCAAATGTCAAATAAGACTAGAGTCTAGAAGTCTACAGGTTGTGACACTCTAGTGTACGATTACCTTAGCATATTAAGATAAACACTGAGGGGTCTTTTTATTTCTAGTGTTCGTGTCCGGTCAACAAGCTTGAGAATTTTCTCTTTTACATCAGTTCTCAACCACGCCTACTTTAATCACAGCTTTTGCAGAAAAAATAGTGACAGAGTTGTACTCGTTCATATGGGGTGTTTTTTGAATAATCACAGATATATAACGGGAACATCGAAGTTCGACCTTTGGTTTAAACTTCAGCTCTTGTATGCTAAGTCTTAAATTTGCCCGAGGAACTGACTCAAAGTCAACTGACAGATGATTGCCGTTCTCCCATGACAGCGAAGAGTACAAACACCACGACCTTGACCTCATAACACCTTGTCATTCCGATTCGACGCGGCATATGGCTTGTATTTTATATTGGGTTATTTTACTTGTAATAGAGAACATTTTTAAAAATGCCATTTCCCCATCTGTACTGAATAAAACAGGTCAAGATTTTCTAAAAGAAAACAAACGTATGCTTCTTATAATAAAACGTATTCGTTGAAAATTTCCACAAGTTTGTTCAGGGATAAGCAATTTAATTGTTTGTTTGTTTGTTTGTTTGTTTGTTCACCACTCTACTCGTGTCAAAATAACGTGTATTCATCCACTCAAGAAGTACCGACGCAAGTTAGCTGATATTGGTAAATGGTCAAATTAGTCGGACTTATCCCTCACGTCGGCTTAAAGTGACCATGCGGTTATGTGAAACTGACACGTGTTACTGCGTCAATGACGTCATGAAATGCATCGCTGTCAGCGCTAATCGTCATTCTGGTTGCGTGCCAGTAGCGGCGAGAGGACACTCTGTGGTTAGTTTAAGAAGCTTTGCCTGATCAGCATAAAACGAAAACAGATTATGCAAGTGGTGGCAACGGTATTGACTCCAATGGAATTTATCGATAGTTGCGATGCAATAACTTCTATTGGAATGTATTCGGATTAAGACAATCCTGTTCGGACTGTTTGTGGTTATGATTATAATGCTGGCCTAATGAAATACTTGTTGCTCCGGGGCATAAACGAAAGACAAAAAACAATGGGCTTTTATTATATCCTAACGTCTTGTCGGGATTCACAAATGAGATGTTGTTTTCAGTAATAAAATATTTGAAATGTGTCGTTATGCCTTTAATCTATCAATCTATCTATTCTTTCTCCACCTCTTCCAGTATTTCTGTCCGCCCGTCTTCCGTCTATCTGTATATCTACCTTTCGTTCAGGGATTCGACAGATTGTCTAGTACTTATAATATCAACATATTTAATAATAATATAATCCAGCCATGTCATATTGCCATTCGTTTTACTACATTGTCAGATTTTAATGATCTTCAAATCCAAGATTTTAATTGTGAGCCCGTTTTACCCAGTTTAGTCGTTTATCTAAACAGTTGCGAACTTGATGATGATGATGATGATGATGATGATGATGATGATGATGATGATGATGATGATGCTGATGATGGTGATGATGAGGACGAGGATGTGGTGGTGGTGGTGGTGGTGGTGGTAATGATGATGATGATGATGATGATGATGATGATGATGATGATGATGATGATGATGATGATGATATGATAATGATGATGACGATGATGATGATGATGATGATAATGATGATAATGATGGTGATGATGATGATGATAATGATGATAATGATGATGATGATGATGATGATGATGATGATGATGATGATGATGATGATGATGATGATGGTGGTGGTGGTGGTGGTGGTGGTGGTGGTAATGATAATGGTGAGTCAGATGGTATTTTAAAACAGTCAAATCGTTTACAAGAAATAAACCAATCAAACTGAAACTACTGTATTTAAGTGTCTTGGACACGCACTGCCAATATTTGAAGTTGAAAATTATATCAGCGACATTTCCTGCTGGGAAAGATAAACGATGATGATGCCAAACCAATTAAACGTTGCTAATTTGCACAGAGTCTTATCAGTATTTCAAAAAAACTCAGTCTACCTCTGTTACAAAACAGATTAAAATGCAAACTTTCAGAGGCATTTTGACAGCAAAAATGCTCTCTCTAAGTTGACGACGCAATTTTCTCGGCTGTATACATAACAATGAAGGGCATAATTTAACATTTCGGTAGAAATTATCCATTAAGGATAACGTTCAACAACAAGAATGGCATAGATGCTCTACTTGGTTAGCCTCTCGATTAGAACTGATTTTTTCCCACTTTTGTTTCTATACTAGAAGAATCGACATTTGATCTCACAGGCCTCCTCTGTACAGAGATGTAGTCATGGTGGCTGTCTACCCACGTAGCCATCGTCAAATGTCTGCATCAAAGCCGAAATTTTCCACGACAATCAGAGAATAATAGGTCAGCTTCACGGAGTGGAAAATTGGTGACATCATCGCGGGCTGGCCGTGTAATCAGTCAGGGAGAAACACGTTTATTTACCGAACACTTAAATGTCGTTGCAGAATAAACTGGGATTAAAATGGTATTGCTTTATGGAAGGAGAAGTGAATACAGAGTTTGATCAATACAATCCAATATATTTGCCTCTTTGTATACCCTACACACAGCCAATGTTTGCGCACGGAGTAGCCAACACGACTGAGCTACAGCGAAAGCGCCAAGGCACACACGACCTCTCAGTGTTGTTCGCTCTCCGAGACAGCAAAAAAAAATTTGATGGTTTCTGCTTGCCCAGAGGAATTATTGGAAGCCCTCACTCATAATTTACTGACACAGGCGTGGGTATAGATTATGGAACCACGGGGACAGGGCGCCACTTTGTCAAATTTTAAATGGCTGTCAGTAATTTTAATATACAGGAAAACAAGATGGCGGCCAAGTGCGTGATGCTTGTGTTTATAACGCTGGCCGTTGTTCTGTGCGATGCTTAAACCATAAATGCTAATCTTGTACGGACCGGTAAGCCGCTGAATCTATCGCAGTGTGACAGCCCATCATCCCGAGAGACAGATTCTCTTCCACAGTTGCCATGGCAAAATGGAAATGAGCAACATGCCCAGGATACTAACGAGATCTTGATACTCTCGACATGAAAACGTAATTAAGTAGCTTTCCCTATAGCTATTTTATTTTGCCCGGTTAAAAAAAATTGACAACAATTTCTTAAACCTCGCACCTGTTCAAAGTACATTTATCTTAACGTTTGTCACTACCTATATAATAAAGAACAACAAAAAGTCATCACTGTGGGAAAAATGTTGCAGGCAAAACATATCGCGCCCTTCACTGCAACTTACACGGTTTATGGCGAACACGAAGGTGAGGGAGAAAGTCATACCGTCTTCATCACAGATACATATGTTGAGAATGCGGTAAAGAAGATTCCTTACAACAATATACGGGTAGTGTTATCACCTATAATGTCACTGACAGTGGCATTGGGGATAAGTTGATGGGGGATGTAAATCATCTATTCATGACATTGGACCCTCTCATTTGACCCGGGCATTGGCAAGTAGTTCATTATACACTTTTATAGCGTGCCCCTGAGGCCGTGTGAATTAATGAAGATTTGAAAGTAACGCAATTGTTTGCTTCTAATTTCAACTTAAAAAAAAAAATAAAATATTTACAAAAAAAACGTTCGGAGAAATTACCAAGATCAGTTTTGTGTAGATATATGAATTGCGGTGTGTACCTTCCGCCTCGACTGGCATGGCTGAGCACATAGCACACGTTTCAGTTGAGTTTTATCGGCTGGAAATGTGATAATGCCCGGCCCGGTGAGTCAGCGCTGCAGGATTGTAACAACAACATTACAGAGTGTGGTTTCCATTTGTCAATAACGAATTCAATTTGCAGCGGCGTTAATGACGGCATATATGTCTGACCCGAGGTATGTTTAACATGAATATCCCCGCTAAATGTTAACAAGATCTCCGCACAGACCCCCATTTTTGCCTAATTTCTATTCTCTTGGTGATTTCTCAACCCCGAGTGAGAGGTGAATACATGCAAATAGTTCTGTAAAAATGTGTAGCATTTCAGAACAAGGTCTATGCGGAGATAAGGATCTTTTCATGTACGTGAATTAGCTGACAACATTTCATGACACGTGCTGTCTTTAGACAACGATTCCTGTGACTTGCATATTTCTAGTTTTTTTATTTTCCAGCGGTGCTAATAGATTTTGATATATTTTACTCAAATAATTGTCTAAAACAATGGAAAAAATATCACTCGAACGTAAACCGATCAAACCTCGCCCCCAGAGGCCAGAGATGAAGACATTTGCAGAGCGAATGACTAATTCGATCGTAATTAATAATGTAGGATGTTAAGATGGGTCGCCAATATCTTGTCTGTGATGATAATTACATGGAAATATTGTTTCCAAGGCGATGATATGTTAACTGGTCACATGACAAGTGGGAATGGAACCTGAACTCAGGTCTGTATGCACTGACTTCCAGTGTTTATTTTGAAGAACACCTCGGTTTGGGTTATGATCAAGCGTTTTACAAACGGTCACTGATATTAAATTATCCGTTATAAACATAAAAAAATATGAGATATGTGATCTGCATTTCCCCATTGGGCCTGGCAGGTTTTTTTTCAATAATAAGATAAAGCTGATATGCCCAACCTATAAAAATCTTTCAATTCTGTTGAAAGTCTTTATTGAAGTCGCTGCACGACGGAAAACCACAATCTGATCCAGCAAAAGAACGATATGCTTTGTGAAACGGCCATATTTTGCTGCTAGCTCTTAGTAAAAGAGTGATTTTGATCTCACAACTCTTATTCCTAGAACCGCAATGCAGTGAATTTATTACATATAGTACGAAAATCTTATATGCACAGGTCCTGAGACTTCTTTACTGACATTTATTGATATAATTGCATTGTAGTTTTTGTAATAAACATGTGTGCACCCTCCTACTATTGAGATTGTAAACTTTTTCGATGACCTCAATAAAAAGCTTGTTAAAAAATAACTGACCTGTTCACATGTTGCTTTCACTTTCTTTGTGCACTTACATCTTTTGACCATTTCGTGTCATCTTCCCTTGACTTAGCGGGACCGGATGTGACTAACTTCAAATCGGAACTAAGAATTATATTTTCTCTTTTTTGACTGCACGACACAAACCTTACAAAGAACACACTTACACGAAAGCACATTCTACAGTTTCATGATTTGAATTCACTATTAAAGCATAAGATTCCATAAGATTTAATACCAATCTATTGACAGCTCAGTTTTGCCACTAAATAATTCGGAATTCGAATCTCCATGTCTCTGCTGTTCACCTTTTCCAGGACTCTTTTCCATAAAGTTGGTACAGGAGAGAATTTAATTTCCCCTTTCTAGATGATCAAATATCGAAGACACCAACCTTAAATGAAAGGTGGGCAAAGTCGTAGCTGGCGTTTAGTCATATCAATGGCTTTAAAATGTCACCACTCTCGTAAATTATTGCTACCCATCATGACACGTGGGCAGGTGACAAAGGTATGTGTTGTGTTCTGTGACAGACATTTGAGGCCCATCGATGAGCGTATCTATCATTAAGCTTGCTCCTCTCTGCAACACACACGAGAGGGTCTGAACTTGGTGAGGTCAAGTTTTACTCCATAATAACTGTCGACATAGTTACATTTTGCTCATTTTATCCATACTTAGTAAAAAATACTACGAGGGCATTATTGACTTAATGCAGACATAAATAAATCCACTTTCAACCCCTAGATAGTGAAATGATGCTATTTGCCAAGATAGGAACATAATTAAATTTCTCGCCTGAAGTCATTGGATGCAACCGACAGTGTGGACGAAATATACATATCTACACTTAAAGCACATTAATGCGGTCGTTTATTCAAGATAATGGGCGTTTTGTTTCATAAGTCGGTACATGGCTTTTAAGGCATTTCGAAAATTTGATAATTATAATAATTATGCTTACTCCGAGTACATGCTTTGCCGTAAAACGGTAAGAAATATCTACAGCCTTCTCAGTTTGAGTAGCAAATGCCAGAATTAGGGCGATGCATGTTGGCGATAAATTACTTGTTTTGCTCCGGGAGACCATCGGTCAAGTTATGAGTCATTTTTAAGGCTGATAAACGATTTCAGTCACACATGAAGTTTTTTTTTCATTGTCTATGTTAATACCATGTACCCTGCCTTTGGATTTCTGGCTTTATCAACAACCACCAGGACAAGATAGAGGGAAAGGGAGAAGAAAGGAAGATAATTAGGTTGTTGATGATGATTGAAATCATCATCATCATCATCATCATCATCATCATCATCATCATCATCATCATCATCATCATCATCATCATCATCACTAACACCTACACCACCACCATCGCAATCATATCACCTTCATAATTTATCATCAACAAAATGATACGCTTCATATTGTTAATATCATCGCCTTTGTCATACCTATCGACGACAAAGACATATCGCATCACCATTACCACCAAGATAGAATAACCAAGGTATAGAGGCGAACGTCTGTAACGAAAGGAAATCGCGATGCCTTGTCCCAGTATAGAACACACACCAAATAATACATGACTGTTCTTTCGAAATCACTATGACCACTAAATTATCAATAACGAAATGCCATTCACAATCACCGCAAGCAGAGCCACCTTGCACAGAAAGAGAAAAACTTCCTAAGATTTACAATTTGGAATAGCTGGAGTGAATCTAGATGTAACCTTTCGGAAGACCGTTTATCTGAAAGCACCGGTGTTACATCAATTACTGTCGAAGATTCTGCCACCGACCTTTGTATTGATCCAATTCATTCTTTGCTATTTGCCAGCTACCTGACTGATGGACGAGCCAATTACATGACAGAAACCAACCTGGCTAGTTGACTAATCGCTAGCTTGATTCCATACCTGAACGACGGGTTGAGTTGTCGTGAACGTTGTCGTCAAGGCTGACAGCCCCCTCACCCGAAAACATATCAACCCTTTTGCAAGCAAGTTTGTGACAAACCAACATACTCGGTATCGCTTATTTGCCGGCGTTGCATCTTGGAGACACAGATGCTGCTTTTGTGGTCAACTAATCATACCGACAGAATGTGTAGTTGACTGTCAACAACCACCGATAACCTCGCCCCAGTATGCACGCAATAATCCATGTTTGGAACAACAGACGAACAAAGAACCCCCCCCCCAAAAAAAAAAAATCAAAACAAAAAACAAAAAAAAACAAAAACAAACAAACAAAAAACCAAGAAAGAAAAGAAGAAGAAGATATGAACAATTGCAGTTTGTAATTGCTCAATATTATCTGCCATGTTGTCAACGGATTCATCATTCACTGAATGATCTGCTTAACAATTTGTTGACTTTACATTCTTCGGTGTTCCAATGTGATACTCTAGCTATCAGTCCATGAATAACATTCTTTATCGGAAAACACAATAAATCATAGGATATAAAGCATTGCCTATCCTCCGATGATGCACTGCTTTGTGACGGCGATGCATTGAACCCTTATTCTCGAAAGTTCTGTCATCCAAGTCCCGTGGACGAGGTTGACTCGACAACGAGTGGGGAAATCATCTAAACTTGGGATTTTTGACGACGCAGTGCCCCGCACCTTCAAATTATGAGATGAGCTGCGCCTTACACTCGAATGTGCTCCCCGGCGTCAAGTGTGTTGACACATGTGCTGTCACTGTGTTAAGTCAAGGACTCCTGCCTAACCAAATATTAGGTCAGCGTGGTGTGATGTGTTACAGGGTGAGGAAAAGCAATCAAAAAGATTATAAAATATCTGACAAGGAGGAAGCAGCTTTGACATTTCATAGTCGTCATACTTTTTTGTTCCGGGCAAGCGCATCAAATACATTTTCATTCCTTGTGTGTCGAAATCTTTGGTATTTAACTGATCAACGCAGACTGTTTAAGAGTATTTAATTAAGCAGTAAACCTCCGAGTCACCCAGCGACGGTATACCATGAGATTTTGACCAGTTCACTACATATATGCACGGAAGATAGGGAGTGCGTATATGGAGTGAGCTGGTTAAAACCGAGTGGTATACACGTTGGTGAGGTAGTTTATTGCTAACATATCATTACAGTATATTGAAATTCTGGCATGAAACGTTAAAAAAGGAAATTTTCTCTAGATAAAAGGTCGCGCGTGTTACAACCGTGCTACATCGCGAATATAGCATGGTTATTTTCACGTATTGACGAATCAGATCACTTTATTTGCGCCAGCAAGATGTTGGTATGAACACGATTGGAACTAATTTGGATTTTCATATTTTTCAAATTTCTCAAAAGTGTTCGGTGCCATACAGCAGAATGTTGCAATATTGCAAATTGCTCATAAAAACAAGTGTGTAATGTATAAAGAAAAGCAGATGAGATTACATTTCTAGATTACACAGACATTACATCACCATCCAATTATCCCAAATTAGTTCCAATCGTGTTTATAATTATGATATAATTGTTGTTATTTATCAAGTCACAATAAATTTCTTTTGCCAAAATATCGACTCACTGTCTTCCCATGAACTGTATCAACTATATACGAATGGTAGGGCGATTATGCATAAAAGTAGCACATTCAAGATGAGATTGATAAGAAAGCAAATTGAAAAGCAAAGGTTTGCAAGAGGTAAATGAGATGGGTAGACATCTAGAACAACAGGTTTTGTCAAGAAATATGCCCCTTTAAGTAGAAATGAAACCATAAAATGACGCGCCTCTTATATGTGGAAATGTGTTATCTTACTTGGTACTGTTTCTCAAAAGAAGCTTTATAAACATATAGTAGGAAAACGTTACCGTGTTGGACGAGCTGCTTAAACATGGGGTATAAAATGGCGAAAGAGCTTCGGCGTTTAGTTTTGTTGTTCGTTTCAACAAGGAGTTCAAATGAACTTACGAAAAAATAATCTTTCTTCCGTTTAGCGAATAGAATGTTTGGACGAATCATGGTAGCTCATTTAATTACATGGTATGCTGTTCCATGCTTTTTGTGTAACATCTTATTGGTGAGCTAGTAGCTATCGTCAGAAACAGCGAAACCACAAACGTGAGAGAAACATTGCAAACAGAATTTCATTATCCCAGTAACAAAATCTTGATGACATAAATATATGAGGCTAATAAAATAACGACGGCATTGACATTTCTTAGTAGAGAAGAGAATTTATTTTATATGAGATGTGTAAATGCAGTCGTTGTTGAAATTTAAAAAGAAAATAGTATTTTCGGTGCAGATAACAGTGGAGACTTTCTATATATAGAAGAAAAGGTATTCTAAAATATAACATTATTATAATTCTATCATATTCTTCTAATTATAATAAGGTGATCATCTTGATAACAAGAAGATACAAACGGAATTAAATCATACATAATATTCTAGTTTCACTGCTCCGTGTAAAAAATGTCGGATGCATGGATAATGAACTGAACATGGAAGTCTGTTCTGGATGGACAGCGAGCATGCTCACACGCTAAATCGAAAATTGAGTTGTTAACTGACACGGTGAATTAGAGCAATAAGGCACAACATGATAACATAATGTTCAGAGCGAGTTAAAAGTCTTAAAACTATCCAGGTTGTCGTTAATGGAACCTTATCTAACCCCGGCAAATGATTATGTGAAAGCCAGCAAATTGACTGGGCTCTGACTTCATTAATAAAATATAATTCCTCTGTGATTCCTCCTATAAAATTTTCCTTGTTTTTTTTTAGCATTTCTATAACACGACAAACTACAATTGGTGCGGAGTTGTTCTTTTTTTATTTCTTCTCGAAGTCCAGTCTCGAGAAATCTGACGCCGCTTCTAATCGAATCTGCCGCTAAAAATATCACATTGGCATTGATTGGATTCGAAATTGATAAACTGCTTAACTGGCAACGATTACGTTGGGAAATACAAGCTTTCTTTCACTTGTTTTGTTCGCTAGTGATGATGGCACACAATTCTCTTCACAAGAGTCACATCCTCGGAACGCATTTCCCATCAATGATATCTCTGTCTCCCAGTCAAAACACTGATGTAATTGTGTTCACAGTTGTTGTTTTTTACAGCCCCCAAAATAGCAGCTCTGTGTCTTAGTACAGACCAAAATAAGGAGGGATTTTACATGCGCAGAAAATACGAGGGATTCTGGGATTTCTGAAATGACCATGTCGTCCACATAATTCCAATGACGTGCGGTCAGCCTGTTTACTGAGATCATTCTGTTCACGTGTGGTCAATACGGCTTACACTTCAGGTTCCCCGAGTGACATGTATATTAATGATCAACCCCAAGTCTCCTCCCAGCTAAAGTGAATATTACATGTACTTCTCCTGTCTATATGTTTCAGATTTCCCAAAACCAAACTTTACCAAGGACGGCGTTCTATATCTAGCATCAGAGCTAGCCCTGTGACATCGTTTTGTTGTCGATACACCGAAAGGTCACCGGATAATTCGATTACGCGATTCGAATCATGGCAATTTGATGAGAGAAAATTAGTTTAAAATTTGAGAGAAAGAAATTAACCCGTTGGAGGTCTGTCTGTGAAGCTATTCATGTCTCTTAATTTGTTCATCTGTCTGTCTGTCTGACTGTCTGCCTATCTGTCTGTTTGTCCCTCTATCCGTCCTATTGTCTGTCTCTCTTTAGTTTCTTTAAATTTTAAACAATGATGATAACGAGTCACTGAGATCTACGATTAGGGAACGAAAGATAGTGAATGTGGGGATAGACAGCTAGGGTGTAGACGGTGACAAAAAACCAACAAAAGTGCGTTGGAATGTGTCCGTCCCGCTCCCGTGTGAGTGAGCCATTTAGCAGAGATGGTTGAAGAAGGGGTGGCCGGTACAACTGTCATGGCTGTTGTCGTGACTTATAATAAGAGAATATATACAAGCTGGAGACGCTAGAGACAGAGATGAAATAAGCAGCTCTATACAAACGAGGAAATTGAAGTCCACGATACGAACGGGAGAGAGGCGAGAATAGAGGGGGAGTGGCGAGAATAGAGGGGGAGGACGGACGAAGATAAGATGCAGATTGGACATGTAGTTATTCAGAGACTGAAAAATGAACGAAAACAGTGGGACATAGCTAGAGGACGTGAGAAATGAAAGGATACCAGCGTTTAAAGAAATTCAAAGCTTACACCTAACGAGATAAAATTACAGAGGAGAGGGGCGGACAGATTTCCAAACATTTTGAGCACATTATGATTTAATTTCAAGCTTTTAGATAGTGTCATGACCCGGTTTGAGATTTATAACTTATTATTTTGATAACTCTCTCCAACGAGTGTTAAAATATTCCAAATCTAGCTATATTATCACATGTTCTATTACATATACACTTATGATGGAAAATCCCGCAAAGCCAGCGATTTCCCCGCCAAAAACAAAGCGCGGTTGTTCGTGCTCTGGCCACTACCCTCAGCGCAGCAATTACAGCGATATTTTTCCACTGTGTGACCTAACATGTAACACAGAAATTAATTTCTTGTGTGATATTCGTGAAATTTCACTTATCCTCCAATTATAACGTCGAGAAATAACATTCCGCTCTGCCTTACAGATGTTGGATGTCGTCATTCAAATATATGGAATTAATAGACGAATCTGTCATTGAAGTTAATTTTATGCATAATTGATTCGCAGAATGAACTGCCTCGCCTTCATTTGCTATACAATCAACTGATAATAATGCAAAAGCATGATTATTAATGTCGTGCCATAAAATATTTAATTTACAGCTGCAAATAACTGATTATGTCCAAATCTGTTTTATTCTGTATATCCCGATGCAGAGATGATCGGAATATTTATTCCACGAAAAAAAACACACCATAAAATGTCGAGTAATTGGAAATGTCGGTCTAAGACATAAATTTTGTTGTGTTATGACGACACATTCTCTCCTGAACAGTTCACTTTCCTCGCTTTGTAATGAACAGACTAGCATATATGACTATTTCTAGAAAATTACGCATAATAAATATTTATATTTAGCCTGAAGAACATCTACCTTGACCTCGAGACAAATTCTGAACACCATACGCAATATTTCACTATTACTGACTGCGAACACGAATCACCTACAAACTATGAATAAGATAACGATTTTCTTTTATGCAAGGGTTGTAAACTGGTGAAGGTTTGATAAGATATGTAGGAAAGGCAATGGATTTAAATGGGTATTTGAAAGGAATATAGGAAACGATGCAGACGGTAAGCTGAATCCGCCATTTTGAAAAAAAATGCATCATTGCTCAACATACATGACATGCTAGCTGTCGAACCATCAGGGGTAAAAATTACTCAAACAGCTTATATTGATATAGGTAAAACCTATCCATTCATCGCGCGCTTTTGTGTTCAATTTGAGTTCAAAAATAAGGTCTTTATATATCTGATTGGAAACGACAAAGCATTTTATAAAGCACACAACACAGGTAAGAAATATGAATGCACTGCTCGCCCGACGATCGTTCAAAGTGCCGTATGCAGCTCACGTACTGAAACCCCACTATGGGTTTTCATTTATTATTTAAGGCAACAGACACTGATATCTTCTCTGCTTACACAAAATTTCCGACCGAAAAACGCCTTAAATGGCTTTAAAGCGATAAGAAGGAAACAACTAGTTCTAATTTTACGTCAAAGGGATGCCCAAGAAGTCATCTGGCGTTATGAATGCACGGTAGATTACAGTAGCGATGGGCAGGGCGGTCGACTTGTTGGCGGTCGCGTTAACATTCATGAAGAGCGATATTAAGCTGGAATCACATCAGACTGTGATAGAACGATCACGTGACCTCCACCTTTCCTCCGCGGAAGTCTTGATTTTAACCTGACGCGAGCGACTAACGGGTCGCGAGAGGAAAAAAAAAAAACATTTTAGATTTGTTGAAACAACACGATGCCTGATAGTCTCATTTACTCGGCAACAGAAATCATCAATTATGAATGAAGTTTCTTCATTGAAAGGAAATGGTAGAGTGGTTAACTAACCCACACGCATTAAAAGTTCATTTCTAAACCAGAAGGGCAAAAATATAAAAAAATAACACATGTGTTTAAATGCTGAATTCTCAGACGTTAATTCGTAACAATCATACACGAAAAGTGAAAAAAGCAAAAGACCGACTTCAGCGTCCTGTTAGACACAATTTAAATGTATCCGTTGTGAAGATTAATTTGCATTTTTATGTGTATGCTTTTCATTTTTTTTTCTCTCTCTCATTAAATTTGTCAATGGATTGACCTCACCGTTTGTAACCCCTGACCTTAAACATTTCGCCTTTTTCGGAAGACGGGGTCTCAGAACAGGAGTGTGCAAACACAGCAACTCCTCATGTTCACCTCTCTGAGCGAGGGAAGGGAAATCAAATATTAACAATATCTCGGCATCCCCCATCGTCGTGATGTTTGCTTTGCACTGAACGCATGAAAGTATCGCCGTGGCCATGGCGACAGTCTCCGTTACCCTCTCGATATTCAAGCCTTGCCGTCGCGAGATGGAAGATATAAAAAATATGGGCTAGCGTTTATTGTTGGTGTTAAAATTTGACTGGTTTTTAATTATTTTAATGCGAAGCTACAATTAGATTTCGAATTTCTTGACAACACTGGAGCTTGGCATGATATCAGGCTGTCAATATGCTCTATTAATATATTAATATATTAATGTTAATGTTCATTTCGTGGCTTTACAAAAATGTTCGTGTGCTGTATTCTGTCAAATTACTCTTTATTTTGTCCTATAGATCCCGGAGAAGGTAAATTTCTGTGTGTTTTTTTCCCTCTGTTGCTCGTTGTCGTACGCGGTGATCTATTATAGAGGCTCTCATTAACATAATAGTGAGATGCAAAGCGTGATAACGGTTGGGGGCACTGCGGAGGTAGAATTGAATTGACGGCTCCGCACAATATCAAAACACAAGCTTCCCCCTCCGCTCTTGTAAAATTCGCATTCAAACACGGATAAATATTTTAAAAGGAGTAGAATCGGAACGACTTTTTGCTTATTCTATCGAAAGTGATCGAGCATGCGATGTTCTCAGCATGTGATCGATTTAAAAATAGGCCAGACGTCATAAAATATATATATATATATATTTATATGTGTATGGATAATTATGAGTGTTTATACGCAAAAATGGCTTGTGCGGTGATGAATCGGCGTATCTGTATTTCTGATGGCGTGCGCTATGAGTTTGCGGTGTTCAGGACTGGCCTCGAGCGAATGTTGTCGTCAGGACGGTGGTTGTGACATGTCGTGTGAGTTGCCAAGCTGTTCATCACATCATGTGCAAGTGCTTTATGCAGGCAAAGTGAGTGTCTAGAAGTTCTTGGTGCATTCGATATTAATAAAAATTTTAATGTAAATAAATGTATACATTTTTTTTGAAGTCGCCATGTTATTATACTCACTCATTCTCCCTCTGAATATGGTTTAGTTTATCAGTCGATCGTTGCTTCAGTCTCTCGGCCGCTAAAGCTGTGTCTCTGATTGATACGTCAGCATTTCTTCGGTAGGTTCGCGGCCTGTCTTGTGTTGGTGAGCCTTCTGGTGTCCTTCCCCTCACGCGTGCCGTCTGTTCGTACTCCCCTTCTAGGCTTAGCTGGCTTGAACGAGGAGACCCGGTGAGGCTTCCGCGCCTGCGCGATTCCTCTGGTGAGATGCGGGGAGAGTCGTAGTGGGAGACCGCAAGCATGGCAGCGGCTCTGGCGCCCGCTGCCCCGGCGGAGGCTGAAAACAACAGGAATGGGTACAAAAATTCAAAAAACAAAATACACCAATCAAGGATGAGGATGAGGTATCGTAAATGTACCTACCTGTTGTAAACCAGCAACGAGGCCCCCTCGCTCATGATTATGCAAATGAGATACAACAATTGAAGAAGAAGCTGTAGATCAGTTAACGGCAAGGCCATTCGAAGACGCCAAAAGAAATCGCCAGATTGACGAAGCGAAACCACAAAGAAAATATCATGAATTTTTGACCAAACAGAATTAAACGGTATTCCTAGAATTGCCTAAGCACGATTCCACATCGATTCGAGAAATAATCCATCCACTGAGATCGAAAGGAGTTGGGGCTATGTAAATGTGAGGTGTCGAAATCTTGCCATATTCTTCAACCGACATGTAAAGGTATAGAGCGGCACGTACTTTCCCGGTAGTAGTGGTGATGGTGTTGGGGATGATATTCTCGTCGCTGCTGCTCCCGATCGCACGCCGCCGCCACGGCGGCACGGGTCGCCGCCTCCCGCTGCTGGCGGGTGGTTCTCGACACAAGCGGCCTCCATCGCGCCCGCATCTTTTCCGCTCAGTCAGTGTCTTCAATCAAAGAAGGTACGTAGCCATGCCGTCGTTCCTTATGCTGCTATGTTGAATGGGGCTTAGCGCGTCCACCGCCCTGCTTCACGATGTCAGTCGGATGGAAAACTGCATTAACGACAGTGATTTGACCTTTTCAATTTTGAACCCGTGAACTATACCCCAATTCGTAGCTTCTCCAAGACGTCGAAAAGACATAAAAAGCCGATTGCAAGACACGGGCTCGAGTTAGGAGAAACACCCCCGATGGTGATGTCGTCAGAATTGTAAATTGACCAAAACGCGACGAGAATGTAATTCGAGTAATTTTCTGAGATTTTTCATATCCGGCGAAGTGAGACCAAAGATTTTAACGGACTTTTCAACGGGAATTTCTGGACGTTGCGATCGATATGACGGTGGGCGTATTTTGTTCAGTTTTTACACAATATTCGAAATTTTTGACTTGGTATAATACTCCCATTAATGCTATACTTAAGTATACTACACAGGGGGAAACCG
Organism: Ptychodera flava; assembly: GCF_041260155.1. NCBI lineage: Eukaryota > Metazoa > Hemichordata > Enteropneusta > Ptychoderidae > Ptychodera > Ptychodera flava. The sequence continues at coordinate 11,909,465 of NC_091943.1, read as the reverse complement.
TCCTCCGATTCCGTCAAATTTGCCGGAAAATGCCTTCACTGCGCATGCGTTGATATATTATTTAGTCGTCTTGGATTTATGGAGTTAGTCTGATTACTTAAACATTATGTTGGGGTATGTCAAGGCGTAGATTGATTGAGCATTGTCGGGAATGCTGCAGAAAAGTTTAATCTTAATTATAGCAACAGTTGGAAGTTGAGCCAGTATACACAAACACCTGTCCTTATAATGTATGTGATCTCTCAACTGAAACCGATTCAATTGTTGGCCAATGTAAATGCAAACGTGATATCCCCCGCGGACGTCCACATTCGGAACTAGAATGTTTTCTTCCCGAAATTTGCGATCGTAAAACGCGTGTTGAAAAAAAATATGCACATATCTTTTTCCTATCTACTTGATGCTCACTAGCACTCTCCAACAGAAAAACTTGCCAATTAATCACACTAAGTCAATATTTGACGATGAGCCCTCGCGCTAATTAATTCTGACAGCACAGGAGTGGGTGCATTTACATCCAGTTTCGGGGAGGTAAAAATTGCCGCGCAATAGGAGCGGTGCATTTCACCATGGCAACCGGCCTGACTCAAATGCATTTCAATTTAGCTTAATGACAAATGCTGGAGATTAGATGCTTTGTTTTAATTAGTTTGTATTAATGTTGGGTTAGCTTGAATTACTACTGAGCATGCCCTGCCACTACCCAAAGCATCATCATGAATAATAATGACGTGCCTCATCTCTGACTCAATTACTAATTGAAAATAACTGTCGCAATTTTATATAGTCCCATAATTCTTCATTCTCCCGACTTCACCAATTCCAAGACCGTCCAATCAGCGGGAAGAAGGTGTTTAAAGACCACTGGCGCGATCAGAACTCGACATCTGAGTAAGGTGACGTAAAACAGAATGCGGAACGTACTGTAGGTGTGTGCATTATGCACTCTTATTGACCACTCTGATCATATCGGACTCCTTCGCTTTGGATGCTTTCGATTTTTTGGCCGAAACGATGCTTCGATTCGTCGCAGCCCGTTCTGACGGACCGGACGGCGACGGGCTCCGCCTTAGCACATTGCCATTTTTGACGACTAATTGATAAATAATTGTTAATGCAGTCGGTGTTATCCGGCTCCTTTACAGGAGTATTGCACTTCAAAAAAACGACAAGATAATTTCCTGTGTAACAGAGTTACTATATAACCTTGGGCAGGACATTTTTTTCGTAGCAGACGATAAAAAATTCATGAGTTATTCGGGCGGTTTCTTCATTAACCATTTTGGTGTGTGCTGTGTGTCTCGTTCGTTTTTGATTTGCCTCATCTCTGTTGGGATTGAGAAGTAAATGAAGACATGGAATTAAAAGGTCAAGTGTCACGAAATATATCATTCATGTGCTTCGCTTTGTAAACTGAAACATGAAAGAGAAAGAGAGAGACTCATATTGCCCAAACTGGACAAACAGTATCATCAACTGCGATAAACTGAGTCTTGGCGCGCAGATGAATCCCAGCACACTAAATGAATATGTTTATCGAAAAGACATCTTTTCCGATGCACTTCATTTTGAATTGTGGCTAAATCATGCAGTCACGGACGGCTGCAGTGTGTACAAGTATACTGACACGTTACACGCATCCCGTTGAAAGTATCACAAATTCATCGTCGCTTTCCTTCGAAAGAGACCACAAGATCAAAATCCATGTACCTAGTATCCAACCGCTCTCAATCGATGACGGTCGAATCAGCCAAATACACGAAACATTCCCCAACCAAACCTTCGCCCTGTACCAAGACCAATCATACCACACTGCGAAATTCGAACTTAGACAAAAGCTACGTCTTCACCCTCTATGAATGAACATACTTTTCGATAACATGATCGCATTCCGTGTAATTGTGATTGAAAGACAACGTAATATTCTAACAGACTTAATATCACTTCGTTTCTATTCCCACTAAAAACACGGCTGACCACTGACCATCACTGACTATACAAGGAGAACAAAAATGTGGAAATGTCAACGTTTGCTTCTTTTAATGCTTCACTGTGAATAAATTACGTGACGAGAATCCGAGTTTACGTTTTTTTTTAATTAAATGTTCCATTGCATTTTCTTGAGAAGAGCAAAGAAGGACTCTAACAAATATGAAAAAGTGGCGTTTCCTGTTGTACAACGATGCAGTTATTGCAGTAATTTCATTACCTATGAAAATATGCCACACAGAATGCTTAACTGCTGCCAGCGTTACAAAGTAATAATACCAGATGTTAACTGTCAGTCAAACATCTGACAAATGCGCGACTCGTGTTTTACAATTCATATTCCTATTCATGTCGACTTTGAGAAAGAGGAATGAATTATTTATCGCAAAAGATTGAAGTCTCTCGGCGGAATTGTTAAATATTGAGAGTATAGTGAACGGGGTTTTCTGTTGATTACGTACGGAAATATACAAAAATAAATATAAATGAATAATAAATGAACAAGAAAGATAAATATAAATACATTTTGTTAACATTTCCTTTCAATGGATTTAAACGTGTGAAGATTGCCATCAATAAAACATCTACAGTTTAACGATTTTGCGGTCTTTAAGCACATTTTTAATCATTTTTTGTCACATATATGCAGTAATGTAATAAGTTGGGTTTCTTTACGGCTGAAATGTTAGGCGAAGTCGTACGACACCATAACGCTGTTTTGGGCAGGCCGATAGACTGCAAGAGATGAAAATTGAGTTCGCTTTAGAATGAAGCACAAATTGCATCAATGAGGGGTTTACATTTTATGTCCTCCAGAAAGGCTAAGCTGACGTTTTTCAAGCACCAGCTCATTCTTTATGTAGATCGGTCAACAAATTACGCCCTAACATATGTTTAATTCACAAAACAAAGCTCGATTTTTATTCCCGAGTATTGGAAAATGAGAATAATAACGTCCAGAGGTGGTGAATGATTATCCTTTCACAAGAAAAAATTAGCATAGCATCAGTTGATAAAGTAAAACTTCGCAAGAGGTACCGACCGTTTTACGGAATACGAGTTTTGCGACGTTGAATTTACGATCAACAAGTCGAGAGAGAGAGAGAGAGAGAGAGAGAGAGAGAGAGAGAGAGAGAGAGAGAGAGAGAGAGAGAGAGAGAGAGAGAGAGAGCGCAACGATAGGGTGTAGGGGCGTTCTGGCGGGAAATGAGGACGCACAGTTTTGCAGACGACACATTTACAATTGTAAACACACCTCATCCGCAGTCTGTGTTCTAATTCGCCAATTGACAGTCACGTGGGATGCGTTTCTTTTTGTGCTGATCCACGTAAACGACGTCATCAGGCATCATTTGTCGGAACTGTTGCCTCGCCAGGCATCAGTTCCGAAAATGATGACCCGCTGATCGACGTCAAAAAAACATTGGCGCATGCGCGAACTGGAATGTAAACAAAGATGCCCGTCTGCGGGACGAGCGAAACGATAGTCGAGAAATTTCTCGGTTTATCCTACTTTTCGGAAGAAGAACTAAATGCTCTGGTTTCAAACAAGGACTCGAAACGAACGAAGACGATAACAAAGGTGCATTGAACGTTTTGCAGAAGTATTGCGACCCTGTCGGCAAAAAACTTTTTCTTGCTGAACCACTCCAACATATTACAATCATAGGCCCTATAGCTTACATGCGACAACTTTTGTGTATGGTACGTTCTTATGTATGACTACGGATGAGGTGTGTTACAAAACACATATTGACTGGCCATTAGTGCAACGCATACGTCTTTAACCCCCCTCGGGCCTGTGAGTCACCCCCAAAAACAGACTGTTTCCCTCGGCCCGTACGGCCTCGGGAAACAGTCTGTTTTTGGGGGGTGACTCACAGTCCCTCGGGGTACAGACGTATGCTGGTTGCCCTCATGGCCAGTCATATGTTTACACTGTCGCATGTGACATCACACTCGACGCATTATGGGTAATAGTACAGTGTCAGTGGCAATAGTTTCGTGCTATATGATATTGTACTTAAACAGAGAGGTAGAAGTTATTGTGACGTTGTACAGTATTTCAATTGAAGAATACAGCGTTTCATTATCGGTAAACAATTTTTATATATGGGACCGGAAATTTTCCTGATGATTTGGAAATAGTTTGTGGTACCGAAATAGCGCTAATTTTTAATATTTGTTTGATTGTTCTGTTCATGCAGGGAGTGCTGACAATGAACGTCGAACGTCAGGGAAGGATTTCACGGAAGATGGAAAACGGTATTATTGTTCATACCGAAGAAAAACGTATCTTGCCTGTCAAGATAAATATTGACTCCCGGAAATATGAATCGTGTCATCGCTTTGATGAACTTTTCGATAAACACACTCTCGAACTTGTAATAACAAAGTAGATGCATTTGAAAAGCAAACCCCGGCGACTCAAATGTTTACCTACGCGCAATATTGGGACCGAAAGAGCAGCATGTAGGGAGAGTGTTGCCGGACGCGGAGGTGTTTGCGTTTATAAGCTATTTGTTGATTACAATGTCACGTGGGTATCGGTGATACTGTCTGCTAGTGGCTTCGAAGGCGATCAGTTCGTTGACCTTGCTGATTAATACGGTTTTACATGGCAGTCATCCGCGCCGCCTTTTTTCCAACAACACTTCTTACATGTGGTGACGTAACCTAAATAAAACCATTCTATTAAATATGTAAAAATTCCTGCCATCGACAAAAAACCTCAACATAATGATGATTGGTTACGAAACGGAATTACTCACATTCAAGGTTCCATGACGTCACGAAATTTGTATTTGTTTTTTATGTATTCATGACATATCGCTCGCTGTACGTATGTGACGTCATTTTGCATACCCATGACTGCCCTCGGGTACCCTTCATTATTTTTTACAAATTCTGTTGCCGCGTTTCTCGACGAATTTTGAATACCAAGCCAAGCAGAACACTACCGAATATTATCCCCGCGCCTTCAATTGTTAGGCCTTAATATTCACCCCCATACACTTTCACAGCGGTGAATATGTACCTTTGTGACAGCTTTGTGACAGCCATCTGAACAACACTGGCAATATGTCTTCGATCATACAACCCGCCTCTTTTACTAAAAAGAGGAACTTAGATTGAACAAAGCTGTGCCCACAATGGCATATTTTATAAATCAACATAATTCTAGAGAGTTCGGTTATTTCAAAAAGCTGTGGGAGGCCCCCTAAGAAACCTCCATTGTTTTTATGGTGATGATTCCGCCCGCTGCTCACACCCAATAACTATTCAGGCTGACGTTTCTATGTTCATCAAACCGGACACCTAAATGGTGCCGTTCAGAGTGCACACACACGGTCAATGGCAGCTGCTTCGCGGTGATCTAACACGAGAGGGCGATATTACTAGTCCGGGTAAATCAACAGGTGGTTCCCTGTGAAAGTCCCACCAAACAGTATCAAGAATATCATGTAAGTCTCTCTACATAGAGGTAAAACTGAACATCCCCGCTCTTTTTGATGATGATGGTGGGTATTAAATATTCTTCGTCTTACTAGCATTCTGATTCAAAATTGCATGTGTTTATTTTAAAAAACTAAAGGTGATTTCAAAATTAAACGCAACGATTGCATAAGTGTGTATGCATATGTGCAAATGTAACTATAAAGACTGAGAGCGAGCTTTCGGTTAAAAATTCACAGCAATCAACTGATCTGTCTTCCAAATTATTATTTGATATCATACACACACACACACACACACACACACACACACACACACACACACACAAATACATATATATATACATACATATATACATAATACAAATAACTTCAAGTACAAAGTAATAATATCTGTTACTTAAGTTTCATGCATCCTCCAATCTTCAGTTCTGTCTGAATATTGCAGGATGCTGAGAGATGATGCATAAAACTTAAGTAACAGATATTGTTACTTTTTTTCTTAAAAAATTGTGTTATTATTCAAAACGCTCTGCTTTTAGTATTGAATACTGTAATTTCCCATGAGGGTATTTGTGCGAAATAAAGTCTTAATAATGAAAAATATATATATATATATATATATATATATATATATATATAATATATATATATATATATATATATATATATATATATATATATATATATATAATTTTTTATCACTAAGACTTTATTTCGGACTTTGCCGTCCATATCATTATTACCAACAAAAAAGTTTACAAAGAAGTTAAGCTTACTATGTGAGAAAATGATGGTTGAAATGAATACATTTGTCATAATTAAACAAAGGGAAGGTTGTTCCATAATTTCATGATCTCAGATGTGAAACACAGAGCCACACACTTATCGCACAATTGTGTTGCTACATTTCATCAGTCGCTGTCTTAAACAGTAAATGTGCTTTCTAAGCAAAGCATCGAAGTTATCAATTCTGGTTGATACGAACATGGAACTGGCACTACATCGTTTTTCGTACCAAACTAATAGACGAGCAGCATTATTGTAAGCGACCTTCAATTTTCTCATAACATTTACAGAGTAATTAACCCAAAGTGAACCTTCATACAGTTGATAGCAATGCGTTTTGAAAAGAACGCACTTGACATTAAAAAGTACATTGAGAACATTTTCTCAAGAGCATATTAGCTGCTACATAAAATTTTCTCGTTTGGCGCTCAATGTCCTCATCATCTCTGAAAACATTATTTAAAACGTAATCCAGATGCTTTTTGTTTGTAACAAAATTCAATTACAAACTCCTTAAAGATAGACAGGAGGTATGTATGTATGTATGTATGTATGTATGTATGTATGTATGTATGTATGTATGTATGTATGTATGTATGTATGTATGTATGTATGTATGTATGTATGTATGTATGTATGTATGTATGTATGTATGTATGTATGTATGTATGCATGCATGCATGCATGCATGCATGCATGCATGTATGTTTACATTACATAAAAGTTTCTGTTTCTGGCGGGCTTACTATATCGCACAGTGTATCGAAATGTATCGATCGAAACTGCCCTATTTTTTCGAGTTTCATCGCGGTTCAATGATGTGATATTTGTGAGTCTCGCACTGATAGTTGTGGATAAAATACTGGTAAAGATTTTAATTCTTTTTGTCCGCTTTGCTTTGTTATCATTTTGAATGAAAAGCCATTTTTCAATAATGTACATTGTCGCAATTATATCCTTGAATGTGCTTGCTATTCAACTTGCCTGAATAACAGTTACATTTACGTATCTAACCCACTAACAGGACATGCTCCATATCATAACTTGAAAAGAGTTACCCGGATGCGTTGCTAGGCACAGCGATGTATAAATACGTCAGCCCAGGTACTCAAACACGATCTCTATCTTATGCAGATGTTTTCGGCTTTTTGGTAGATATTTTGGTGTAAATTTGTAATTAAAAGCGCAGTAATATATATATATATATATATATATATATATATATATATATATATATATATATATATATATATATATATATATATATATATACATATATATATACATATATATACACACACACACACACACACACACACACACACACACACACACGTGTGTATTGGGAATATTGATTTATAGGAATTCATAGAACCACGATAACTGTTTTTAAATGGGTTAAATGTACGAAAGCAAAATCGAACACAAAAAAAACCCCGCAAAATCGTATTGCTTTTTTCAGTCTATCAAAACTTCGCAAAAGCCAACAGATAGTGCGTTTCCATCCCGACGATTGGAGTATGGGCGTCCACGGTATGGGCCACGTCACCGTTCAATTTTAAGAAACATTCATAACTGAGTTCTTTCATAATTTTCACGATGCGCCTATACAATAACACCACTGACATTCGTAAAGTCACGAAAATCTCATTTACAGGAGAAAATCATAAAATAATATTTTTTCCACCTACTGGAGTCCTGCACTCTGAGATAGATTCTTGTCATACACTGTTTGCAATTGAGGTGATATTTGGGCAGGTTGATTGTAAAGCGCGTTTGATGATGTGTTGGCAATGTAGGTATTGTATGTGCGTGTCTCTTTGGTATATGTACGTACATGGTACTGGCAGATGCACGGGGAGACAGAGACAGAGAGGCACGGACAGAATTACTTCACAACGATCTGGCATCTATTGTTATTTTGATGCATTTTAGAAAATAGATACGCTATTGAAATCACTCCTTCCCCCAGGAAAGTCCTTTTCGCTATGACAAAATGCATTTTTGTATGCATTCTGTGTACATCGTATGTTCCGGGAAAAATGCAATCTGTCAGTCAAACGAGCACCTCATCATTTTCGCAAGAATAATTTGCAGTTGCTAATGGAGAACTATACTCTATGGTCATGTATTAAATGGACAAAGTCGGCCGTTTTTCATAAATTTTGTTTGATACGAGATACTGCTTATATTGTTTGACATGTTTGAAGATACTGAATGAATGGGTGACTGTGCATATATTTGACCCCTGTTTTAGCATATTAAATGAAACCATCGCAAAAATGAATAAATGGTCATGACCATTGATTCATTTTCGCACTGGTTTCGTTCATCGTGTCTAAAAACCGGGGTCGAATATATGCATGGTCACCCATTCATTCAGTATCTTTCATCATGTCAAACAATGTAAGCAGTATCTCGTATCAAACAAAATTCATGAAAAATGGCCGGCTTTGTCCCTTTCAAGTTGGATGAATTAGATAAGCATCACAAAAAAACACTGAATAGTTGGTCGAATTCGGCACGATTTAATTTCAGGCAAGAGGTGTCATTTTTTACAGAACGCCCATAATCATTTCTCTACCGAAAAAAATAAGAATATCTGCACGCCCAAAATCGTTTTGAATTTTCTGTTGGTCGTATTAAATGAATCCGGAAAATTTGAATTTTACTGATGCAGAGAAAGATACAATTGAAGTAGATGACCCTCGCTAGATAATTAGTTTAATACGGTTAAAATGGTAAAGGCCCGGCACAGTTTAGAGCAGTTTGGGTTTTGTTGAATTATCACTTTCATGAGACGAGGTCAATTATAACATCATAAAAAATCGACCATTTTTGTCGATAAATCTCTGTTGCATATCTCCACACCGAAAATGCGTCAGCTGTATGACGTCATCAGCTATAATGCGAATACCACTGGTTGTGCGATGTGCGGTTTTGGTAACCGATTTTTGTTTTCGATGACGCGCAATGACTGGTTCACTGTCCACGCACAGTGAAATGATTTTCTTTCCATATGTCCAAATTGCGAAAATAAATTAAATTAAAAGTGGAAGAACCAGATATTTCTGTTCAGAAACCATCCTTGCCCAGAAATCAAGCGTTCATCCTGGTAGATTTTGCTACCGAACGCTCTGCCAAGCTGGCAACAAGTTTTCTCCAGCTGGTTGGGGTTACATATTTCCCCCCTCAAAGCGCTGATTTTTCGCTCACCTTGATGGCGGTACCTGCCTCCCCGTTGTCGGTGGCGCCTCGGGTTCTTCACGTACAAATCGAACGCTGTCTTATCGGTGTCCATTGGGAAATCGACGCTGGTAACAACTCTACAAAGAAGACACACCGTCGTGTTCATGTTGGCGCCAAGATGGCCGAGCTGTAGTGTCACAACATACCGGTTTGCGACGAGAGAGTGCAGACGAGGGGCCGTAAAATGTTCCACTGGATTATTTCCGCGAAAGGTTTTGAGTGACAGCTTGCGTATGGTATAAAGCCATTGTGAGCACGCCAACTATACAATGCCGATAACAAATTTCTGTTTACTTTGTTCAATTACTGACATTAGTCGCGCGCTGAACGCGTGAATGTTGGTTTTTTTTTAATTTTTTGATCATTTATATGGAAACGGACTCTTGTTAATTGCTAAGCGACGTCGATAGTGATTTTGGGAATGCGTTTATTTGATAGGTTTCAGATATGATAACATACAAAAAAGCAATTTTAATGGTACTTTTCACCCCACTTGTGACGTCATCTGGAATTTGCATGCTCTCCGTTCATTCTTCCCGGATGTGCGGTGCGTATTGCCAATGCCAAGGCCTTGGAACGGTGAACATCTATTTGATATTGATTCCGGTAATATATAGGTTGGTGTCTCACTCGTTGAATTCAGTAGCATCAGCTACCATCCATAACAGTTTACGGTCGACAGAGGGCGTAATATCAAATCCTGGAAATTCCGTTGGAAGGGAAACTAATCTGCACACACAGGCTCTCAAAGGAGGGGAGGGGGTTGAAGGAAAAAAACCCGGATAGCTGTCTCTCTGATAGCAGACATGTTCCATCTAACATTTAAAAATCCACATGCGGTCAGAAATTTTAAATTATATCTCAGAAATTATCTCCAGTGTTCGCTCGCAAGAAATAACTTATTTCCCGTTTTTGTACAATTTGCATCCAAGAGTCTGCGAAGAATAAAATCTGACACATCCATTGTTTCCCCCTAGTTTTACAGAGCACCAAAAAAGAGGATTTTCATACTTTTTGATCATGCACAAAAAAATTGCCATGCAGCCATCATCCTTGTCAGACACCGATAATCTTACATCTATGACTGTACTTCAGTGGTAATGTTGTCAATTGTCTGACAAAGACGAAACTCTGAACGCGAATATTCTATGTGAACTTGAACAGTTCAAAGATGACTCGCCGCACAGAACTTAGTTGACAGTCAGTGTAAGCCATCCTTTACGTTTAAAGTTTGGGGTTAGTTAAAATATTTTAGAACTTGGTATAAATATTAATAGCAAAAAAACATATGGCGACTATCACAGTCGCTTGGTGTTCTTTATATCTGGCATTGTGGTTTTATTTGACGAGCAAATGAAAGTGTCCTGTCTCAAAATTTCCGAACATACGGAATCAAGGTCGGCTAGGCATCAGAAAATGTCTGTAAACATATCGCGAGACGTCGTATTTGAAGTTTGCGTCTCAGTCTGGACGCGAATGGTTAGGCGAAAATTCGTCGCTGTGCGCGTATCTCTCTGTATGTGTATGAGGGTGTGTGTGTGCGCGCGTGCGTGTGTGTCAATGTGTATGTGTGTACACATATGCTCTTCCTCGGCAATATGCTCCAGTATCAGATGCACAATTCAGAAAAACCCATTCATGCCAGTGTAAGTCCATTCGTATGTCAACACCAAACTGAGGTCAAATTTGACATAAAAAACGACATGCAAATGAATAGCATCGCATATGCAAATTCGTGTTCTGTGCCACTATGACTGTTGGGTAACAGATCACCACAGTGACAATATATCTTTTGCATTTGTCCGTCCTTGTCAATAAATTGATTTTTATTTTTGGACAATATCCAATAAATGTGTTGTCTGAACTCACTCTCCTTGTAATTGTGACCCTGTTATGCGTAGTGACCATGTCTCCTCTCTGTACGTCCTAAGAGTCGCTGTGACATTCAGTATCGTACGTATTCTAAAATTATGTTTTTGTTACGTTGCCGAATTCAAACGTATTCAAAACGGTCGTTGAAGCAGCTCAATAGCGCTATATATTCAAAACATGTTGAAACATGAAGAGATGTGGTGAATTAAAAAAACAGCTATTGTCCTGATAAAAACATTTCTTTTCATTTTCCACAAAAATGTGATATGTAGTAAAAGTGGATTGACATAACGACTGCATTTTAAACCATACTTAGCGATTAACCACAATTTTTGAACTGAGATATTCAAAGTATATAGGTCTCTTCCCAGCTCGTGCGAAAATTAGAGGAAAAATAGCTTCAGGTCATAAGGACCTGCACCAGCCAAAGCTTCAGGTCCTTAAAGAAAACTGCCGGTCCTCAATAATGGCAGTTGTTAACGACCATTGAAGTCAACTTCTCCACCAATACTATGCTTTTGAATGTTGTAATATTTAATTTTCCATGTCCTTTTATCAATAGAGTCAGTAAGTATTCACTCCAAAGGACTATTGTTCACATAGATTGCATAATAGCGTAAGTGAATGATCATGAAATATTCATCTACATATCTACATGATCTGGAATCTGAAAAAGATAACAGCCCTCATCTTCCTCACTGTCATGCGCACACATTTATCAATGTTTTCCACCACGGGGGGGGGGGACTACGGGAATAACAGGAGAATTTGACATTTTTCTAGCCATGTCAAATCCCCCACTCTCGGACTATAAAATGATGTCAAACACCCAGGGCCGGGGAATACAGGCTCATGCACTGGCTACATGTGGCTGATGAAAGCGAGAAATTTTGTCTATCGTAACTTTCTATGGGGAATGGTGTTCTCTACATTGCTGTGTACAATAGCGCTGTTCACGGTTACACGTTTGTTACTAAATATAGCTGTACGCGCGCGACATCGGACACGCAGCTTGAAATGCGGACAAATTTTATCAATGTTGCATACATGGCCGTTTTTGCAGCTTGTACTCTGAGTCGTGAATATGCCTTTTAGTATTCATTGTTACACTAGCAGTCGCCTACTAAGATTTGTTTTCGTCGATTTTGCATGCGCAATTTCAAAAGCGTAATCTAAAAATGCGGACAAATATTTATTTTTGCATATTAATGAAACAGTGACGTAAACTGTGAACAGTCCTATTGTACACTACACCAGGGCATGTGATATTGTGATTTGAAAATGGTTGGCGAGCTGAAAAGCACTTCTGAAATAAGCCAACGCAAGTGGTAGAAGAGTGAGTGAACAACTTAGTACCCTGAAAACAGTCATGAGTAAGGGTAGTGTATGAATATTTTTTTATGCAAACATTGATCACTACGACTTTTTTATTGTAATGTAAAACAGGAGGGAAAAATACTTGGTGTGTATTTTGATATGACGTATGGATTACTTTCAAAATTTTTCAAAAAATAAATATGCTTAAATGTGGCCTCTGTTGCATTCATGAAGAAACAGATGAAGTTATACTTTTAATTAGAAGGATAAGTATCGTAACTTTTTCTCGATTATAGAAATTGCAGACAACATGAATGGCACACGTCGCCACTCGCGGAAATGAATGCATATTTTCTGATCGAAAAGTTTGCTGGGTCTCATCGCCCTTTGAAAGCTTAAAGTTATTAAAATGACTCTGAAAAGTTTGACAGACCTCGATACTGCTGAAAACCATCGATCAGTTAATCAGTTAATCGGTTAATCAGTTAATGATACCGTAAAATCTTAAAAGACGTAATTTTTGCGACATTTAGGCCTACAGTCCACTATGACGCTGAGTTTTACCTGCCTGTCGTAAAACGGTATACATCGAAACAATTTGAAGCCCTACTCTCGGCCTCTGAGAGTGAGAGTATACACGACGGATCGTACAACTCGACAAAACTGTTATGATAAGGTAGCTCTGTTTTATAAAATGTACACTTGTTATCACGATATATCGTGGTAAGAGTCGGCCTTGTGAACTTTGGTTAAAGACCAACGAGCAAGCAAGATGTTCTAGCGGTCCACAAACAAACGCAGCGAAACTTGAACTTGACTGTCGACTGCAGGTAGTGCAATTGGGCTGTCGTGTAACATCTAGTCCTTGTTCAAAACTTGAGGTAAAAAAATACCTCCATGTTCAAAACCAAATATGTTTAGTCAACAGCACTGTTCTCGTAGTAGGTTTTTGTCTTAAACTCTTCTGTGAACCGTATATATGTTTTGAACGCTTCAATGGAAAATCAAAGCGAAGAAAACGGAGTCAGTTTGATAAAATGAAGGGCTGTATTATGTACATTTGTGTACATGTAAATTCCGAACACTTAAAGTGTGGAACTACTGAAGTAATACTGGGTGTTGTTATCATATGACACAGATATGCTAACATTACCAGGGTTACACTCTCTAGACGAGTATTATTATAATATTGTGTCACATTGTTGCACCAAAATCAATCCATTCCATCATTGCTAGAATCTGCATGCACGGACGTAATTCATACTGATCTGAATGTAATCAGTTGCACCGTGCTATGCGCGTCGATCGGAGGGGTTAGACTTTTCGTAAATGTAAAAAGTCGCAAGACAAAATATTACTATGTTGCGACATTGTCAACTCCCACCACCCCCGGTCTCCATAGAGATCAAATTCCCCACTACCAGGACACGAAGTGCGATCAATATCCCCTGTTGCCCCGCACTCCCACGGTGGAAAACATTGATAGGTGCCTGACATTCAAGTCTGAATCGCATGATTTAGAGTCAGTCATCATCTGCATCTGTTACAGGTCTTGACGGAGAAATTTTCATCATTTATTACAAATTTCAGTCGGTCATAAGGACCGACATCTTGCTCAAAACTTTCGGCCCGACGAGAAATCTGTCGGTCTCTGACCGTCGGACCGACGTTAATTTCGCACAACTGGTCTCTTCATCATCTAACTCTCCGCATCAAACCTTTTTCTCATGGCTATGGTCAAATTCAAACTAAAAGGACAGGGCATGAACAGCGATACGTATAGTCTACCCGGAAGGTTGTCGTTCCAGCCAGTCCAACTCGATGAAATCAGAAAGCTCCATGCATGGTGACCATGAAACTCTCCGACGTAGGTCTTTCTGAGTTACTCTGTATGCGGCGTTAGCTTAATGCGCATGCTCTCAAATTGAGAAAAAAATACTATGGATTAAAAGCTCCATTTGTCAAATATTATGTCGGTTATTAGCAAGTATGGGAAATTATAAGTAGCTACACTGGGATACTTGATCTTGAACAAATAGTATAATCCTTGGCAGTCTATGTTATTACAGTAATTACTGTATTATATGGCAGTAATTTTTGGGAATTGACACAACTTTTTTGTGCGTTATCCATCTCGGCAATGAAAAGTTCCACACACAGTTTACACCTCAAATTATGTGTTCATAAAGCTCCATTAGCTGTCACTTTTGACAATATTTTTGTTCTGTTTGTGAAACAGTTTTTTTGTTCCACTCCAAAAGTCATGTTGGAATAGCAGTGTACAATCTGTCGGCCTATCTTGTATGCGTACAATGTCCAATGTTATTGGTTATAATTAACTTTTAGTCGCTAGAATTAATTTTTCAACAATAACATTGCATCTTATTCACGATATATTGTGTTAGCTTCGTCTTATACTTGTAAAGTAAATACACTTGCTGGAGTTTAGAAAAGAAACTCTGCTTGTTTTAGAGGGAACAATGATGAAAACACCAACGTTACAATATTGCTATTGTCCTTTGCTTTTGGACTAATACAAATACAGGTCGTGACGCAATGGTTAGTGTCGTAGCCAGGATGAGAAAGTGTATTTACATTGTATAGCTTCTACCCAAGCGATGGCATATCGTTCACTTTTGACCTTGACCGTAAACTCATTTTTTCGGCGTTCATGACCGAGTCTGTCTCGTTGATGAATGTCGTTGTACTGGTCATGTTATTACTTATGATGGCTTTTTTTGAAGGCAGAATGTGTATTAGTTTTCCGACATAAGAAGGCATCTACCTGTAAGGGGTTTGTTTCTCATCGTTTTGTAAACTATTGTTGGTTGAACACGGACTGTGTGATTATTGACTTAACCCGTAACTTAATTTCAGTTTGAAATTTGCTTTTCAAATTTATCTAGGGTTTTTGTACCATTTCAGAAACGATGATTTTCAACGTTACGCTGTGGTAGCAAGGGTTTACCGATTCATAGTTGTGAAACTACGACTTGGTATTGTAAGAGACGTCATCCAAAATTGCTCTATCGAAAAGCGTCTTGGGCATAAGCGACACGCTGTGTGACGTGACGCTCTCTCACCAAGACGTGCTAGTCAAAATACGAACACTCTCCAACTCTATTAATTATTTATTGGTAATATCTGGGTAGATCGAGATCTCCTTTTAATTTCCCAGGTACCACTTCATTTATACACAACAATATATATATATATATATATATATATATATATATATATATATATATATATATATATATATATATATATATATATATATATATAACACACACACACACACACACACAGATGTCCTAGTGGGGAATTTCAGTGCTCGATGCGAAAAGCAGAGCGTTATAAATGATATCACAAATTACTTCAAGTACAAAGTAATAGTATCTGTACTGAGCGTAATAAATAATAACACAAATTACTTCAAGCACAAAGAAGTACAAAGTAATAGTATCTGTTACTTAAGTTTCATGCATCCCGCAATCTTCAGACAATTAAACGTATTCATAGTATTCATATATATATATATATATATATATATATATATATATATATATATTATATATATTATAGATAGATAGATAGATAGAATAGATAGATAGATAGATAGATAGATAGATAGATAGATAGATAGATAGATAGATAGATAGATAGATTGTGACTGACGCGTCTTGCTAAAGCATATAGTGCAGTATAGTGGTTTGTTTTTGTTAAGACCTGGTGTTGATGGCGGGTGTCACGATGGTGTGTGTGTGTGTAAGTGAACTTCTGAGTATATTAATTTCTATGCTGGTTTGTATACTCTGACTTCATAAAGATAAAAGGGTCAGCAGCTGTAATTTGTTGATTTTCTTTCACTATTTTTGATTTTTTATTGTCAGCTACAGTCTCTTGTTCTACTAGCATACTGAGACAACGTTACGATATTCAGCCCGCCAACTCAGCCTGTACATGTGTAGACTGCACTGTTATTGTTGACAAGTGAATTCTGGCCCGGACTACAATTCAGACGTAAACGACAGACAGCGTACTTTACACGCATAGACGCTGTGTAGACAAGCTAAATAGCAGGTGTTTAACAGATTTTGGTGAGTAGAGCAAGATCTTCATGTTGACATAAAAACACAAAAAGTGCTAAATATCATCAAAAGTCACAGCTAATGGCCCTTTACTAATGAAGTTGCAGCTCATTAGAAAAGGTAAAATGTTTCTCACTTGATCACGTTTATTTGATTATATTGACCTCGACCTAAATCGCGAAAAAGTTCACGGTATTAAAGTATAATACAAACTTCGAAAAATACGTTTGCCAACATTTACTCGAACTATCTGAAAAATTTAAACCGTCCAAAATTTGGGATTTGAGAAACAATTTAGCTATTATAAGTATAATTCAATAAAATTCGATATCGATATCTGAATGTCAAAACGGCTGCTCTACCCGTGTGAAGTCTTATGGGAATATTAAATTTCCGTTTATCACAAAGACAAGGCGGTGATAACTGCATAAGACTGGCTTAAAAATGAGTCCACACACGCACAACACCGGAAAAAGTATAATACCAAAATATGAAATTCCGAATATTTGTACTCGAGGTTCGTGTTGTGGCCAATAAAAACAAATTAATATTCAAGTATTGTCGCATTAACCGATGTAATACGTCAAACAATCATGCCATCGCCTTTATTCCTCTGCTTACGCCCCAAAGTGCAAAATCATCCTAATTTATGTCAGTTAGCGAGCACATCGGCCCATTGAACACACAACATACATGGTCGTGCCTACGTCATCCTAAAAAACTTATACACTCAAGAGTTTGCAGCTATACATACTACTATTCATTTACTGAAATACATACCCCTGATTAGTTGTCAAATCATTTTAGCAAGAGTTAGCAACACAATATGACACCAAAAATAGCCGTCTATTAATATAAATTTTACATCACGTACGATTTCTATTTATTCCAACCATATTTGCCGACCTGGTAAGGTTGACCCGTGATGACGTAACAACACATGGCGGACAGAGAGATCACTTAAAAACAAGGACTCAAACTGATCCAGTGAACACTTCCGTTGCGACAACGATACGATCATTGTTATCAATCCGATCATACCAGTATATTGACGGCGCAAATACTGTTATCTGATTGGTCGAGACGTGAAAATAACCGTGCAATATTCGCAATATAGCACAGTTGGAAAAGACACGGGCTGTCAGCTAGAGAAAAGTTTACTTTTGATCTTTCCCGCCAGAATTTCAATTCAATATTATGAAATAACCTCCACTGCAACGGGTATACCACTCGATTTTGACCGTTAACTTCACATATGCACTCGCTATAGCTCGTGTACGTATGCCATGAACTGGTCAAATTCTAGTGTATATCGTCTCTGGGTGTAATTTATTGCTTAACAATCGCATCGTAGTTCTTTTTCTAGAGTGTATAGCATACTTGACACTGAAATCAAATACGAAAAAAAGAGAGAGCGCTAGTGAATCCTCAGTAAATCAGCTGCGGCCCTGGGTTTATGCATAGACCCTCGTTTTGTCTATGGTTTATGACACGTTTCCCCTATCCTACTGAGTTCATACTTCAAACTAGTATAGCACAACAATATGGTGCATTTTAACAAAAATAGGAACAGCTGAAGGTCTCTGAAATCGTAGATACTGTAAACATGGATTTTACAGACTAAAGCTGCTATACATATCACGGGTTCTGGTTCAATACCACCATTTACTGACGTAGCTGATGGGGGAAGTGTTACTGCTATTTAAACCTTCTTCTGCCGGGTAGTATCACTTCCAATCAGACAAGTCAGTAAAAAGCGGTATTGTGCCAAAACCATATGTATTTTCACTCAATTGGTATGGTATAACAGTTTTAGTCCATGAAAATCAAGTTTCCAGTATTTATGTTTTCAGTGGCCATCAAATGTTCAATATTATGTTAAAATACACCATATGGAATATGTTGTATTTCAATAATTTTTACCATCTTGACCTTGTGGTGAAAGATGGACTTGGCAGGAAAAGGGTAAAAGAGCCTTGTTATCTCGTGTGTGTGTGTGTGTGTGTGTGTGTGTGTGTGTGTGTGTGTGTGTTTGTGTGTGTTAAAATGCACTATATGGGACATGTTGTGCTTCGCTAATTTTAACCAATTTGACATAATGATGTAAGACAAACTTGGCATGAAAAGAGTTAAATAATTTTTTTAAAAAAATCAAATTGCATACGAAAAAAACAAAGAAATTCTTTCGAAGTCGGCGAACGTTCGATATTCGGAACAACTAAGGATTAAAGGATATGGACATTATTTTTGAAATCAAATAGAAATATATGCTAAAATTGATAGGGCCGAAAAAGCCATCAATATCATTTTGGCGAGATTTGAGTAAAATTGTAATTTCAAATATTGACCGTTGGTATCAAAATAACATGTTAAGAATATGTTATATAGAATGCGCATGCGCCGCAAATTACATCGTACAATACATCCCTGGCAATATAACAGTTAGATGGACAACACTGTGGTTTGCCTTCGATTTAGAGAGTCTGTTAACTTAGAACTTGATAAATTCATCAAACTACAGAAACTTATTTTTTCCTCTGTTTTCTCCAGGTCTACGGGTTTTCCTTTAGTTTCTACTCGGTGTGACCCTACGCCTACTTAAACCGATTGCGCTTTGAGCTGGCAACGCAATCATTACTAGAAAAAAAGAAGGATAGAAATAATTGCTTTCCGTGACAAAGGCACATTGTCTGTCGCTTTTTTTTCAGGGGAAATGACCCCATTTATAACGTGCGTCAACACAAGTATTGCCTCGGAAGCGCTACACGTGTAGTGAACGTGGTTTTGTAACACCAAAACCATGCAGTGAATCGTGACTAGCGTCTCACTGGATATTTTCAAAACGGTAAATATTTACCAGTGTAATTTAAAGTCTAAAAGAATAAGTTCATCTGCAGTGGGTTTGGCTGAGAGTAGCGCCCAAAATATTTGACATTACATCGGGCCTTGGTTTCCTCTTCATACGTGATTGGTCACATCGCGACATTACCTTATTTGAATTTTTACAATGAGAATTTCGCGCCTCCCCCCGATCCGCGCAGACGACAACTCTGAAATTATATTATGACTTTGTGTGGACAACGCCCATTTTATAAATAGCGGGCTAGTTTTATGTGAGCGACAAAACCAAAATTGTGTATTCAAGATAATATGGGACTGGTATGAAATATCACATCACAAACTGAGGACTTGCTAAGTGGGTAGAAGAAGAGAGGCAGAGGAGGAAGGGGTGAAGGGAAAAAAACGTTAGAATTCGCGATTTCAAATTTGTACATTACACACGTAATAGGAATGCAAGCATGGAAAATACCGAACAGTCACATGTTAATTTGTATTCAGGAAATATTTGTCGTCATCTAATACTTTAAATATCACATCTCTTTGTTATTAAAATAAGCTATGTAAACTGAATGTTTTGCGTTTTATGACACGGTCTTTTAATAGGAAATTACAATGTCATGACCCTAATACTCCTATAGGTACTCCGTTGTGAAAAAGAGCAAATGAATCTTCGATATATTGCAAATAGCCTGAGCCAGTCG
Organism: Ptychodera flava; assembly: GCF_041260155.1. Classification (NCBI taxonomy): domain Eukaryota; kingdom Metazoa; phylum Hemichordata; class Enteropneusta; family Ptychoderidae; genus Ptychodera; species Ptychodera flava. The sequence continues at coordinate 11,889,161 of NC_091943.1, read as the reverse complement.
AAAGGAAGTTCCATTTTGAAATCGACGTTCAACTGAACACTTTACACTTGTAAATTTAGTCTCTGCTGTACAATATTTAAACTGACCTTTCAGCTGTTTAATGTGCTTATCTATATTTTACAAAGTTTTGTTTTTACTACAATATTCTATATATAAAGTACACGTTTCGTATAATGCTGAGGAGCACTAATAATTTTGTCTTGAACAGTATTTTAAGGTAGAACACGTCTCGAGGACAGATATTCAAACTCTCAAACTGTTACAATATTATTTTGGTTTACGTCTTGCGGGATTCATTTCGAAGCTTATGGAGTACGTAAAATTTTCACCGGTTTAGTTTTTGAGAAAAAAATCGGAAATTTTATTTTTGCCCATAGAGATTAAAGAGGGATGGCAGCCATTTTTAATGTCAAATAATGGTAAATATTGAGTGATTCGTTTTCCTAATGTCAAAATCTGCTCGGTGACCCCAATTTTTATTCTTAATTTTGAAAGAGCATGGCTGGAAGTTTTCTGGAGCGAGGAAAGTTTGAGCAAAAGTCTGTCTGAGGAGCGAACTTCCTTAACCCTTTCACCACCATGGTTTGTCCCAAATCCATCGTTTTCTATGGTAAACTTGGACCTGTATACAGGGATCTGGAGATGAAAGGGTTAAAGGATGTTGTCAGAAGAAGAGATCAGTTGAAATGCTCTGTGGTTGAAATAACGATTGTTCCAGCTATTGTAACATCTATCGCTGTATCGGTCCCATTTTCGTCAAACCAGGCGTGAAACCTTCGATATGAATAGATCATGTACAACTAACAAGACCAGCGCATGGCTAGCCCTCAGGAAGAGTATTTAGAGATAAACCGTACAAGGACGATTTCGAGCAAATCTTCAAAATGTACACAAAACGGATAAACTTGAGGATTAGACATTCTAAAAACATATATATTTATCTTCCTAACTTTTGCGAGTTATTACGAATGCAGATTACGCCTTTGGGTTGCCATGGCTACTATATAAATTAAGCATCGCTTCAGTGGATATGGTCATATGACGTAGTAGATTGTGACCATCAGCCGCATTCCCTCCAGGGGTCTTCATTTTACTTTATTGCTTTCCCCTCCCCCTCCGTCAGCAATAAACGAGTTGATCATCGAACACCTCTGGCGCTGTCACTTAAAGAAACCATTGTCAGGTTGAAATGCCATTTAAGCACTTTAATGCCCTGGCCATTTTTCACAGACGAACACCCTCAACAACTAAGCTTACGTTTTTAAGGGACAAACTGATCATTTAAAGTATGAGGAACGACCTTGAATCAAATTATTCCTTCGCTGTGACCAAGGAAACAAAATGATCATACAGAAGCAATATTTCCGTCATTTTTTTTCTGTTTGGTATCCTTTTACCGAAAAGCCTAGAAAATTAAAGGAGGATGAATGTATAGGTAAATACTATTTAAAAATGTAAATAATTGTTAATGAATAATTAGATAGTGAGAAACAAACGTAAAGACAGACATACAAATAAATAAATAAATAAATAAATAAATAAATAAATAAATAAATAAATAAATATGGCGCCGACATGTGGTTACAGTGCCGTATCCATGCTTTTCAAAGAATGAAAGTGCGTGATATTTAAACAAGGTCGTAAATTACCGGCTGGTGACTGCATTCGATTACGATGGCAAGCTGTGTTGTAATGACATTGCAAAAAAATTATCATGCTATGAAGTTGTCACGGTTCAATTATAAGCCAACGTTTTCTTTCAAAAATAGCGTACAGTTAAAAGCCACCACTTTTTTGAAAAAAATGACTTATTAAAATCACTATTCGTTAAGGTGACATTTGTCCACTCAATTCACACGGTTAGATATACTTGTACCTATCATTACGACTACAACAAAACTGATCACGTATCAAACAAAACAAAACCATCGTGAATCAAAGGCATATATTGTACCGGGCGAGTACTGATGTTTTTTTCTCTGTTTCAGATAATAGAGGCGCCTTTCCGATTATTCGGCCGTCACTTATTTTTAATTTGATGTTTAATCCTAACCCAATGTAAATACATCGATGGAAAAAAGCGACATGTGTTTTAAGTCAAATATAGACGCCAGCGCTGAGCGCACTTGCGCACAAAATTTAATGCGCAATCTTGGTAAAAAGCTGAAGTATGTTTTAATTGCGGTCTGTGAACATATTTGTAAGGAAACACGAGGCAGTATCAGTGTTCCTTCCATATGGGTGGAAATCAATAACACACAAACTACATCCCACGATAATGACAGCGTCATCAGTTGTCACAGCCAAGGTCGGAAAAACTACTATACAGCGACGATGAACAAACATGCCTGACATCTAAACTTTCGACCGGTTAAATTAATTCCAAGTGAATCCCAGCCGGGGAAATTATTATTTCTGTCAATGACAATTTGTACTACTATGAAGGTTTCGTCTTCTTTCAGAGCTAGATTTCTGTCTTACTTTGCGAAACACAAACCGCTGAACTTTGATATCTAAACTGTGTACTTTATATACCTTGCCATCGATGGATCATGCGCTAATCGGTTTTGAAAGTTCCCTGTCGCAGGTTACTGCCCACAGAATGATTTATACCACAGGCTCAAAATTAATCATCCTGCCGACAAACGATCCGCAGTGTTCTCATTGTTTGACGTCGACAAACGAATAATCAACAGGTCAGGTCGGTATTCATGAACAAAGATAGATCATACACATATGAATAACGACAATTGTGTAACGATAAATTTCATATTCGCCTGGGCATGTCTGTTCTGAAGAATAGCATATGTAGTACGGCCTAGAAAGGCTTCGAGACAAATATTTTCGCGCGCTAATATTTAAGGTCGTTTGTCACCGTGTCTTGCGCGTATTCGCTTGATTAAATGGCTAGATATTATTTGTGTTATAACATCACGTGACCAATATGCAAGCACTTGGCACGAAAAGATATTTTGTCTTTTTTTAATTGTCAATTAGCGTAATAGCCCAACGAGGGATAGTTGTCAGCCATATTTGATGCGGGTGGTTCTCTCTCTTCTTGTCCCAGTATGCGTGTTGTTAATTTTACTCGCTACCATGGCTTAATCATTGTTCAGTATTCATTTGCACAGAAATGGGCGTATGAGTGCGAAGAGGGACCCTTTTTTTGCTATTGTAAACTATCCAATGTACCTGTGTTATGTATCTCACTCGCCTATTAAACTCACTAACTCAAATAAGTAGCTCGTGTCGACATCGACCGTCTTGGAGAAAACTTTGCTTATTTGCGTAACAAAGGGTATGGATGTTGTCGCATGCCAATGTGACGTCACGGCCTAATTCCCCTCTGTAACAGGGTGAGTTGATATTTGCTGTCGGTCGAAATCACGAGACGTTTTTTAGAATTGGGTAAAATGGTGACTGCACATTCACGAGAAACAATGATATCTGGAACGCAATTTGCGGCTCATATTGGCGTTTGTAAGAATAAGCTTAGAAATTGGGCCTTCGTATGGCCCACAGGGCTGATTTTTTTGCCGATACAAATATGGCACAACAAACACTTGTAATGAGCGCTGCTTAAGAATTTCACTAAGCGGAGAATTAAACACTTTTCACCAACCGTCAATTCAGTTCAAAAGGCACACGGGGAAATTACTTTCTGCAGTTAAGTTTTGATATTTGTTCGTCATACAGTGGCTCATGTAGACGGATCTGAGTATAGTCGATGTCCGTTCCTATGAAACAACCTTTCCCGCATAGATTACTTGTACACCGCCTAATAGGGAAGGACAGAGCCAAAAGTTTGACCATTAGGCAGCTATGGCGGTGTTGTGACCCGGTAGAGACGTCCACGCGTCACATGTACGAATGGCTGGTACCTACGGCAGACAACCCACACTCAATATCGTACCCAGTCACCGCCATGAGGGTTAACATGGTGTGCCTAATGGTCATCGTCCCAATTACAGACACACTAAGACGTAGCGGGAAACGCCGGTCTGACATGAGCTACAAGAAATTTCTACTTACTCATGTTGTCGTCGAAGGTTCACTTAATATCCAGAGGGGAAAACTGGAATCGTCAAGTCGTTATCCGGTAACATGGAGGACACCAACCCGTACATTTAGAAAACATAACATGGTGTCTTTTCTGGACCCGTGTTATTATGCATTTGAAAAGGGGGTCATTTGAATAACAGAAGCCGTTTTCAACAAAGCACTCTCACCTCGGGGCTGACAGTTGGCCGCTCGTTCCGAACCCCTCCGCTGGTGTCGTATGAGCGAGTATCTACAGCCACCCTGCATGTGCGTGGACATCTGCGTTACAGAACACGACGGACAGGGGCCGTTCCTTCGTCGTCATGGTGATGCGTAAATCGGTAGAATTTCGCCGTTTTCTGGCAAGCTGTGACACTCAACGGATCAACAGCTTTCTCGCCTTTCGACTTCTTAAAAATCGAGGGAAGAAAGTGTATGCCTCTATAGGGGTAATAATAGTGATTAAAATAATCGGAGAGCAATTAAGCAAATTGATGGAAGCTATAAATAAACAATTGTAGAGTACATTACGAAAATTAAGAGTGTTCATCACTGGCGCACTTCATTATAAAATTGTACGTGTGTTGTAGCAGTGTCACACACCAAAACGGTCAAAGTTACACCCCTAATAGAGACATCTGGTTAACATTCAGTGTTAACACTCAAATAATTTATTTTTGACCACCACCTCATCTATTCTCAGGCCCCAACCCGTCCACCGTCACTTCCCATCCCGGTACCCCGGGGGATCACACACCGCAAACCAAATGGTTTCGCTTTTCGTTTGAAGTTTGTGCAGGTGATGTATTACCTGGTGGTGAATCCACAGGGGAAATCTATTGTTACCTGCCGATTGTTTTCATTAAAATTACCAGGCCGTGCTGTCAGATCACACACTTACATACACACAGGCATGGCATTGCAGCCTGCCATCGCCGCCATGCTTCAAATTATGCATGCATTCTCATCAACCAGCGAAAGTTACAACAGGTGGTTTCACGTATGGGTACATCCATTAATCGCAGTGAACTCACTTACGTATACGCTAAGCTTCATGATGAAATAAATGAAAATATTTTACGAATATGGCTTCATCATGTAAAGGTAATTTCAGCAAAGAATGAAATTACGGAGGAAAAGATTTCCATGAACGAGGATGGACATTGCTTGGTCAACTTTATATCATATTGTTTTCTAACATAACTGAATTATGTCAAAGAAATTTATGAAATCGCTATTCGACCTGCGTCTGCCTGTCCTATCATGGTGTTATCTTTCTATAGGCGTTTTCATTTCGAAGTATTTAGTGAAGGTTGTTGCCCAGCAACGAAGTCTTTCCTTTACACGACAGTCCGCTAAACTTTGCGAAAAATGAACGAACCGAGGGTGGACCGTGACCGGGTACGTGACAAAGTAGTGGCTTAGACGGCATCAACACCTGTTAACCTGTCATCGTACACCAAGTAACGGGTGACAGTCTCGGTTGGGTGTGAACATCCAAAACACAAACATTGTACAGGCTGTCGCTAAATCAATGTGTTTTTTTTCAGGAGATGATTTTTGCTTTTCAACAGTAAACGATGCGATATTGATTGCACACGAAGCGTACATGTAAATACGTGCCGGAAAAAAGTAGAGGTGTTTTCAATAATTTGTACCTATTATAAAAGGCATTCTAATGCCTGATCGGCTATCTATCGATGTCTTTGCTTATATTAACACAGGAATGTCACTCGCAACAAAATGGGAGATACTATTTTTATGACGATGTAAAACAAACACCGTCAATTATCCTCCTGTGTGCCATGACCTGACGGCTTCCGCATATATCAGTGGAAAACTTCCATGCCACTCATACAATCATTGAAAAAAAATACAAAATGGCGGTTCACTTCGTGAAAACTCGGATTTGAAACGAGATGGAGTCATCCTCTATTTAACTTGAATTACGTTGCTACCATGACTTTGATAAAATGAACAAGGTTAGGGTAGAAAGCGCCTTACGGACACTCAACTGGCAATCAAATCCATTCTGGTCTGCTGTTTGTATGGCTTCGTTATGAATCGCGTAGAGTAAAGAACACTTTCACTGTCAAATTTTATAGTTGATTTGCAATCTCTAACCCTAAAGATAGTCCAATGATTCCTGGCATTTGTTCTTGATTATACCATAGAATGATTTCAATCTTTGCTTGAGGAAAAAATTAAGCAGAAGTTTAGATTTCCTTTTCGATGCGCTATATTGAATTTCCTGTGACTCAAATTAGAGCCACAGTTGCGCAATCACTGTGGTGTGCCATAGGGTCTATGGGAAAATGTTTCCCTGCTGTACAATCTCTGTATTTCAGTGGCAAGGAAAAATTTTGCTGTGTGGAACTTGGTAAAGAGGGATGTCATTCAACGTTTTTTTCTATGAATAAGTGCAGGATAGGGTCGTCTGTGGTATGATGTTTGCAGCTTCCTCGTCAATTTCCACATTCGGGCAAATAAATCAGTGACAGGAAAAGGAATTGAATGGGAATATCGCTGTTTCCTTGTATAGTGGAAAAGTCAGTGTCGATAACTGCCCTATCGTATCCGAAATTGACTTTCACTTTGTTTCGATTTACGTTATTGAGATACCAGACAAGCCATTGTCACCGTCACTGTCACACTACCCCAGAGCACAGTCCCTCTAAAGGGACTGTGTCAAGAGTATCTGTGGTTTGAGCAGAGGATATTGAAGTGTAATACGGCACCGCTTTGCAAGAGATAATGGTACAGTAGCATACGTGGTTATTTCATCAGCAGTGTGTCCACACCCCATGCCATCGGCGCCGCTTTTTTTTTTCAGTCAACCGACATAGGGTCCACCTTGGACAATGACAGAGACCGTACGCTACAACCCTATATACACATAGTCCGTGCAGATTGTCGGCTATATTATAGACAGTGGAGCGGAAGATCTTCTGCTCTGCTGTCTATGGATCAACATAGTATTGAAGAGCCATTGAATGAAATCACAATAATAGTCCATGAGGCCACGTGCTGACGATTAGCACCTCAAGTGTCAATCTTGGTCTACTTGACGACTTGAACCGTTCTTGGCTCAATGAGATAGCTTTCATGCGAAGTAGTGTGTTCACCAACTAAGCGCACAAACACTGTGAGCAGGGCTCACGTGCATTTATAGCAGTGACATGATAATGCTGTGGATGAGTTAAAATCCTCGAAAATCTGTATGATTACTTTTGAGACAGCCACTCTCGATAACACCACAGATAGATGCACGTCAGTTGATTTTGAAACGGCACATTCAAAGGAGGTCAGACGACAAGGTGGATATGCTTGTAAGATGCACTAGTGTTTGATCACGGTGGACCGAGGTTTGATATTAGTAAAACCAATGATATCGGGGTTTATTTTTTGTAAATTTCAAAGTAAACGAAAAATTGAAAAAAGGTTAAATACAAAGCACTGTTCTCCGACATCTTGAAGAAACTCAAAGAAACCTACCAGAAAGATGGGATGAAGTGCACGCGTATTGAAACGGTTATCTGAATGAAAACTTTGAAACAAAGAATTAGAAGAAATCTCGGTGCCTTTTTTTTCATCAGTACATATCTACGGCACGCCGCAAAACACTGTGACGGTCTTTGCGGACTGACATTCTACAAGGGGGAAACGACCGAGTCTGGGACCAAGGAACTACATTGAAGGAAAAAATTCTCTTGTGAAAGCCATCCGACGGTGAACAAATACACGTTTAAGAAATGATATTATAATTAGAAAAACAAACTTTTTACTCCCTGCTCGTTGCCACACAATAATCGAAGTATTTTTACATTTTATCTGCATTATTCTCCAAAGGTTTGTTGCAGAGCTGCAGTTTCTTCAGGTGATGATTTCGTCTTCATGCGTTGTGTTGATTTCTATGCCAGAGGTCGTTCCATATGAATTACGGTACGGTCACAGCATACTTCGAATTTCATATTTTCGGTAATGTGAGTTCGCTTGTTGATTACACCCGAAGTCTGCAATCTCTTGGAGGGAGCATCACCTACAACCCATAAGCTTACCGTGAAAGCTCAAAAGGCGAGGTTCTCTCGGGGATTGTTCAAAATCATGAAACAATCATAGAACAACAAGATCGGACGTAAGTATATTGTATCATAGACAGTATATTGAGTAGAAACAAAGTACCAATGATGTTACTCTCTCGCTATGAATACAAGGTGAAACATAACGCCCTTGCAAGCCCGCATAGCATGACATGTGAATCTGATGCTAATACACCAATGAAATGGTGTTCACTGAACCATAGACAAAACGAAAGAAACGATTAATACCATTGGCACATGAATGAGTTTAGTAGACTGAAATTAAAATTTTGGCTCGTGTGGGTTTCGCATTCTCTCCACCATCTACGCGATAGTCTGTTGAAGTTTATTCCTTTATTCTGTTATGATAAAAGCCCATAGACTTGGGGCTAGTTAGCTGTGGGTTCATAGCTTTGGTGTTTTCAGACGGGATTCCTGCCTTTTACGGGCTGGTTAAAATCATAAAAGTCAAAACCAGCCGTAAAAGGCAGGAATCCCGTCTGAAAACACCACAGCTATGGACCAACAGCTAGGGGCTAGTCTACTCCCCTCCGCCTGCCTGCCTGCCTGTCTGTCTGCCTGCCTGCCTGCCTCTCTCTCTCTCTCTCTCTCTCTCTCTCTCTCTCTCTCTCTCTCTCTCTCTCTCTCTCTCTCTCTCTCTCTCTCTCTCTCTCTCTCTCTCTCTCTCTCTACCATAGGTGAACATGTAGGATTGGATCACCAGGTCTCTAGCAGCCGAGAACAACAGTATTTACCATTCCGAAAATTCGCATTTTAAGGCTTTCTTTGGAAACATTCAAACCATCCGAGGAGTAGATAAAAAACTTGACATTACTTAAAAGACACGGCTTCGAAAATCTGCCACTCTATTACATAATTCTTAGAATGATGCTGGTTGGACACCGCTTTCATGAACAGATTCTATTATTTCCAATAGTATAGTGCGACCTTGGTAGAAAACTAATGTTGACAGAGTTCATTGATATTCAGAAACAATCTTGAAGAACTGGAGATTACAATTATCATAATGGGGATGTTAAGGTGCATAATACTGGCATTTCGATGGCAGCAATCTATATTGAGCTGCTTGATGCGGTGTTTGTTCGGTTGACGCTCTCCCAGTTTGGCTGAAGCTACCACCTCGATTGACCAAGGAAGTTTGTGTAGATGCAGACACAGGCAACGTGATACCGCGCGGTTCAAGCTCTTTCTGTACACTATTTACCGTAGTTTTGGTCTTATTCTCAACTCGTCATTTGGAACTTTTTGTAACAGTAAGAATACAAATTGAATTTTTTGTTTGATTTTTGGGATTGATTGAATAAGCGGTGTGCCTTTGATGACGTTTAGTTTAGGTGTTCTGTCTTGAAAAAAACGTCTGTGGTTGCGTTTATTTTGTTGCCCCGCACAACAGAGAGTCCACGCTGACTTCGTTTTCGCTGTAAGTTTGTCGTTTAGTGTAGGCCAGGAGGTCGCGATACTTCTTCTCAAATTTCCGCCACAGCGGGACCGTCGTCTTGTTTGCATGGTTCGACTCATGACGTGAACATCGATTAACGAGTTGAAACCACAGAGGGCGGCTCACCCATCTCCACTTTATAGGCCATAAAAAGTGAAAAGTTTTTTCTCATCCTCGTGCGCGTCGATAAAGACTAGCTGCATCATCATCCTGTATTTTCATGTTTACTTGTAAAACTGATATGTTAAAAAAGTTGTTACGCATGGTAAAAACAGTAATAACATCTATTACAGGATCACAAGCACACATTGCGCAGTTCTAGATCCGACAGTAAATTATCACCGACATCTTGTCTCAATTACCATTGCATGTCAACATTCCTGGTTTGTTTGTTGTTGTTTTTTCTGTCGGGAGCTTGATTTTAAGAGCTCAAACAGCCGAACAAATAAACAAATAAACAAACAAACAAACAAACAAACAAACAACTAAACAAATAGAACAAAAATCCGAGAATGAAATTTAAATTCACAACTCCTCCTCGTTTTTTTTGTAAGATGTACCTAGGATGAGACAAAATTATAAACATCTTTTGGCCTGAATAGAATTTTCGTCCTATCAGTGTGTGTCACCATGTTCATGCTGATACAGTGAAATCATTGGTTGCATAATAAAGGTGACACTGAGTTTTTAAAATTATCCTTATTCAATATTTAAATGATTATTTGTGTGGGACAATGACATGTTATTACGTATGATTATCTATGATGTCCTATAGGTCGATGGAAATAATGGCATATTCATGGTCAAGGCTTGGCGAATGCTGTGCCCAAGGTTCAAAGGTAAAGGCGGCTCCTTTTGTAAGTCTCGGTTACCCAGACTACTCTGCGCGGCTCAGCCAACCAAGAGCCACGCAGAGCAGTCTGGGTAACCTATACTACTCCTTTGGTGAGAGAATGGAGAGCGATTACTATCGGCATATTGATAGTAATAATGAATTTTGCAACAAACTGATACTACTACTACTTTTTTCACAGCAATCACTTCTAAAGTTGTATTAAAGCATGTACTACAGCTTTCTATTGGAGTACCCCTAGGTGTCTCTAATGAGTAAATACAATCACGATAACCCCGAAGAAATTGTTGAATTTTTCAAGTTTTTCAGGTATTGCACAGTACGAAATATTCCTCAATCTTGCCGGTATTTATTGTAAACTACCCCGGTTCAATCTATGCTGTAGCTTGTACTGGTATTCGTGGAAAGAAATTCTGCCGGTATTTGACTCAATCAGTCGACATGACAAGTTACAGTGTGGATCATTGATCTCTCACATGACACAGTTGTGTGATGAGGTGAATAAATGCACATAAAAAGCGAGTCAAAACTGTCACATGATTAAAGAGATCACTCGGACGTCAAAAGGTAGTTCATACTTGAGTCGGAGCTCATATTTGTCACTTCATCGCTGGAGCTCCCATGACAACGCCAATTTTTCTGGCACTAGCGTGGAGCATGGTCTCTACAAAACAAACAAAACAAAACGGACCGTACAAGACACTTTTGCACACATCTCAAGTTCTGATAGTACCATTGTTATCTGCTTGACAAGGCAGCTTTTCATCTGGTATCCTCGAACACGAGGCGCCACTTCTCGAACGGCTAAATTAGGTGAGTCTTTTAACGTACCTACGGGCGACTACCACAACGTTGTAGACGGTTTACATTGGTGTCAAAGCGCATTGCCACTCTGAATGCGTGACTCAGCACTCTCAGTCGATTCATTTGTCAACAATACCTGCTGGACCTAATACAGACACAGACGGAGCAGTGCAAACAAAACTGAATGCAGGGCGTTCTGAAATGTCTGTGTATTCAAGAAGTGGAAGAAACTGTTATAACAATATGGTACCAGTAAACAGAATGAAAATCAAAAATCACCGATTGAGTTCCAAATGCTTAACTCTCTAGCATTTTAATTCTACGGGCACGCGTGAGTGTTTGTGTATACTAGAGTGCAAGTGACTTCAGTAACGTGTTGATTCAATCTACTATATTGCACAAGAGTGTACAGAATGCCATATTTACCACTCACATAACAATTTCACATAGCGTGCGACACATGTCAACTTTACAATAAGTCGCTATAGCGTATCGCATTCACTTTTCATACCCGCACAATTTTCATCAAAATTATAGATATTTATCCACTACAACAGTAAGGCATACAGGGGCTACGCAAATGTGCGAAAGGGTCAAATATTTAACTACCGAAACAAACTGACACAAGGATCATTATTTTTTAAGGGAAATTTGACACAAATCCGTTTATCTTTTCGTGAAATCATAGCAACCGGGTCAATAGTGCTTGCGCGGTGATACATATGTCCAGTGTCTGGTCAGGCTTCAACAGAACCTGTATGATTAATATGTTTTTGCGACAAGAAACTTAACGGGCAAACGTCACTGCGCTCGATTTAAGTGTCCGTTAAGATGGCGCTGTCTACCATTGAAAAGTTTTGATAACACGAGGAGAGAATGTCAGCGTCTCTTCGGTAACAAACACAGGCTCCGAATGAAAGGGTTTGTATTGAATTTCGTCAGAATAGTGAATCTTTGTGTACTGTTACAGACAATATCTGAAAAGAGAAATCTTGTTGCAATACCAGCCGTTCCGTCAAAATTAATAACCATACGATATTTGGGCGGAATCAACTAGGGGCTGTCGTTGCATACGAAACGAAGCTCCTTTGCTACGTGATCGGAATATCAATTAGCTTAACCGAGCGTCAAAATCGCAAGTCATGTGATGAGAATAACACCTGCTGATATAAAACTTTAGAAAAATACAAACATTGCGTTGTAAAATTAAGATTAGTTGGAATTCAAGTATGTCGGTACAAAGCGTACGTCAAAGTCACATCGAACGCGGTGAAACACAATCTACGAAGACATAACGACCTCAACTTCATGATCAGAAGTTCCGACAGAACGAGAAATGCGATGGCGATAGTACACAATATTTACCTTTGAGGGTAAACATTTCATTTCGCACGCACCAATCATTTTACTATCGAAGTTCCCTTCGAGGGGGTTTAGTCTCTAGCACACAGTGTGAAAAACAAATGTTTTTATTTGAAAATGTGATATGTTGGTACCCAAGAGGCCAGATTTGACTGGTTTCTGTCAATGCTTTGAAAGGCCAGATATGTATCAGTTGAAAAGAGTATATCTGTGCATGGTAACTTGAAGTATTGTGCGATCAACCATCGCGCTTCACGCTTTCAAATTAAAAATACTTTATATTTAACATCGAAACCGGTGATTCATCTTTCAGATATCTCGAAGCTCCAAATCGTGCGAGTCTCCTGTCCTGAAACAACCAACACCTCCTTAACAAACTGTGTGCTGACCGCGCAGTGTACCATCGGAATGTTCAGAAATCATCCATTGGTGATATTATACTGCCTAATCAAGCCTACCTTCATATCGACCTTATCGTCCATAGTGACACCTTGGTTCTTTATTGAAAATGACATGCACTTCAAATATTTTCGTATTTGTCATTGGATAATATATTTTATGCCAGAGACTTTTCGATATTACATATTTTCATATCTGTGTGTTCAGTCGCTTTAACAAAACACACCTACAAAGTTAAAGCTTTCTGCAAATATTGCTTTGGGTGAAATTACTTTATGCGTGACTTTGTTCACTCTGTGAATGAAAATTTATAATTGATTGTTCAATACATAACAAAATACCTCGACATGCCCACAGCAGTCTTTGTATAAGGACATGTAATAACATGTTGCAGGACATTGGTGTGGTACCAGCAATTTTATCAAGATAACAATGACTGTAAATCATTGCCTCGAATCACTACGCTTGAACGGTTTCGGTTTTTTGTTTGTTTGTTTCCCTTTCTCCTTATCTCGAACGCACTTTTGAAATTCTTCACTAATCTCCCTCTTTTGGTGTCGTTTCGCAATGGGACTCTGACAGTTTTAATCCTATTGCTACGACACTTTCACGGGCTTTCAGTTCAAGCCCGGCGCCAACCTGACCTATGATAAACAGCGTGTGACTGCGCCCTCAGCGGTTGATTTACTATTTACATAACCTCGTTTTGTTTGACTTGTATGGCTCATGGTCAGAATAGTGAAACGATCTTTTTTTACCAATTGATTGCATTTTTAATTGGACTAGTCTCTCCCAGCATTATTTTCATGCGTTGGCAGGAGGGCCAGGCGATTAAGTCACATAGTTGCGTAACAAAATTTTCTTCATGGTGCACCTGTGTGTTTCCGTTGTTTGTAATGAATATTATGCGATTGAGTGACCAGATCTATTCTCCGGAAGTTCAATAGCAGTTCGGGAGATTTGAATCCATTTATACAATTATTTGAATCCGACTGAAAATTGACAATTTTTCATACTGCCCATGTAATTAAAATAAAACAAGTTGGATATGAATAAAAATATATATATATATATATATATATATATATATATATATATATATATATATATATATATATATATATATATATATACACACACATACATATACACACACAGTGACTTGGTGTCAATTCAGGCCATGTATAGTGCTCAATGCGTTTCCGTATGGTAAAGATATTGCTGGGTGTGGAACTTGTTAAGGATACTCTGCAGTCTGTTTCATGCGTTGGGCAATTATCAGGAGTGATATTGGCAGGCTTGTTGCTGCGTATATATAGGGTCATATTATACATACTACATATACTCATTCAAAACATCAAAACACAAAAAACCGCATGGAACTCTCAAAATACATGTGGGCCCACAAGGACAACAACACAGAAAACAACATCACATCATGGTCTATCATTTCTATCATTGACTGAGCCCAGTCTTTTATATATATATATATATATATATATATATATATATATATATATATATATATATATATATATATATATATATATATATATATATATATATATATTATATATATCCTGAAGTTGTGATTGATAGATAGTTTAATTCATCAATATTCATCTTTGGTTATTGAATATAGAAGTAAGATATACCATGTCTTGTTACAGATTTTGACAAAAGTGATATAAATATTGGATTGTCATGTCACAACAGTAATTAACCTAATCCAAATTGGGGGGGGGGGGTTCTTATACAGGTGTGGAGGGGTTCCCTTCACTGTTGAAAGGGAGACCATCTATGGACAATCCATTCCTGTCCTGAAAGACAATTTGCTATGAAAATTGACAACTCATAAATAATAAAGACATGTCATTATGCAAGTCACACACAAACAAAACCCTTAATAATGATCTACATAATACAAGATGTGACAACCATATTTCTGCTAATATAGGGAGCTTACTGGACTTATGCCATTGAATGCACCAGTTATGCCATTCCCATAGCCATGTGAAACAAGATCGGCCTTGTATGACTATGTGGTGTCTGTATTGTTAGAGTGGCTATAAGAAATGTGTTTTTTGCAGTCTTTCATGTAAATGATGTCCCATTTGTCCTCTGTTCTGCAAGCACCCATAGCCAGGCAAGATCTCGTGATATCTTGTGCCATGCAGAGAATACTGGTTCTCAATAGTGTAAAGTCAAGTGCATGGCAATCCATTTAGGAGACACCAAGTACAAAATATTTTGCAAACATGATATCAATTCATATGATGTGCACTTGAAATAGAATCATATTTCTGGATACAAGCCATACATACAATTGAGTTCACCATCTGGGATGGATGTGTATATTTCTGTCTTTGTCAATAAGATAAAGTAATGGGTTAATACATAGACATATCTTCTATTGTCTATGGTTAACAGGGTGTAAATAACAAAGGCACTTTTCAAGATTATTGACCTGTTTTCGTAACCATGACTCTGAATGCAAACATTACAAGTTTAAATATTAGTGTTCTAAACAATAAACTGCATAATCGAGAAAGAAGAACAAGTCATTTTATACTTTGTATTTACTGGGAGCTTCCATTATCATACTTATTGAGTAATAATATTCACATTTACATTATAGGGCATTTTATAATCTTTCAAAGTTTGGCATGGGATCTGAACACGAATGTGAACCCAAATGTTAAGAATGTCACCAATCCTTTACAAATGCATTTATACTGACAGTGTTAGTTTTATTGTGCTGTTGATCACGCAGCAGTTGTTATTTTTGCATTCTGGAGACAGAATTTCCAACAATTGGAGAACTGGAATTCATGGTGATTCAACCGACCGGGGAAGCCGTGGAATATGGTGCGCTTCAGGAGCGAAGGATCGTAAGAGTGGAATGCTGATATTGCGCTGAGCGTAGAGTTGGTGTTGCTGTCGGTGACATTGGATACCTCGGGAATGATCAGACAGCTGTTCAGGTTGTACATTGCGGCGGCCAGGATGTTCTGCTTGTTTCGGGATGAAGTTGTTGGCACGACATCACGGAATATGACGCTGCGCTTTCCTGTCTCTGTGTCGAAGCAAAAGAGCCGCCCGTCAGTTTGACTGGGCCAGAACTCCAAGGTAAGTATGTACACACATTTACCAATGGCTGACAAGGTAACGGAATCTAGAAGATGTTTGGGTTTTTGCTCCACGGTGGTCTGCCATTCGCTGCACTGTGGGTCATATGCAAATAAGAATGGCTCCGCCCCACTTGTAGTGTAGATTTTACCATTGGCTGTAGCAATACTGACACAGACATACCGATCCATTGGTGATTTAATCGTTTGCCACTCGTCTGTCGTGATATTGTACTGCAATATCTTTGACAGTTCCATCGTTCTAGGCTGATAATGGAAGAAGTACAAACAGTCTCCAAGCTGGATGATATTTTTCCCATGGGGTGTTTCACCACTTCTCTCCTCTCCACCACCAGCTGGTCTTGAAATTTTGCTCCTGTTACCATGGCAATCAAGTAACCACAAGTCATCTTTGTCATCCAATGCGAGAACACCCATGCCATTGTTCAGGAACTGTACAGCAACAAATTGATCGCCTTCAGCCTGCCAGTATGGATTTCGGTCAGTTCTGTGTACTGTTTCACTGTCAGATGGATCAAAATATTCAAATGATTGCCTTGCAAGTTCACATCTGGCCATTGCACTTTCTGTGTAGCGTTTGTGATGTCGTGGAAGTGCAACCAGAACTTCATCATATTGTCGAGACTTGATCCCACTTTCCTGTAAATGTGCTAGTTTCTTCTGATATGTCAGTTTCCTGTAGGCCTCTTCTTTTGCCATCAGCGTCTTGATTTCATGATGTCCTTGACTGATATGGGACAAATACACAGGCTGTGATATACTCCGAGTGTAGGGATATCGTATGTGGTGCAAGAGTTCAGTGAGGTGACAGCTGCGATTGGCATGGTCAAACCCAACCCACAGCATCAGTCCATCTAACACCCGGAGTTCATTGTCAACTCGAAGGTCATCGGATGAGATCAGATCAAGGAGCGAGTCTTTACTACTCCTTTTGAAATCTTCAGTGTTCATATACGCTTCGAAGTCTTTGATAGCTGTGTTCTGAGAAGATGAAACCCATCGGACTTTAGAAGCCATCATCATCGGCAATGTCTTCCTCCGCACAATCCATTTCGGAAAAATTGTGTTGACCAGTTGTCTTATCATTGTGTCCACAGACAACTAAACGCTGTAATCTATTTGTTTCAAAACTCTGAAATCTAAACAAAAGAAGGAATGGCTTAATAATTTAAAGGTTAACACTGATTTTGATCACTTCACCCCTTTTCCACCATAATGGTAAATGTTATATTTGAAATTGTATAATAAGTGAAACTTGGCTTGTGGATGGTTAATCTTTCACATTTTTCCTGCTATAACACTGTAATGCTTGTTTGTATATATTTGTACATATGTATGTATGTGTATGTACGTATACATGTATAATGTATTTATGCATGCATGTATGTATGTATGTATGTATGTATGTATGTATGTATGTATGTATGTATGTATGTATGTATGTATGTATGCATGTATGTATGTATGTATGTGTGTGTGTGTGTGTGTGTGTGTGTGTGTATGTCTGTATGTATGTATTTATGTAGGTAGGTAAGGTAGGTAGGTAGGTATGATCTCTGTGTGTGTCTGTATGTACTGCTGTACATTATGTGTATGTATGGGCGGATGGATGGATGGACGGACAGACGGACACACATACAAATATATGTTTGTATGGATGGATAGATGTTTACATTGGAAATCACGAACATTTGCATATTTCTGTGCAACGGAACCAATCAAATTGTGTTCATCTGCTTGATCTGGTTGATATCAACCAGGGTTGGACTTCAAGTATCGCCTTGCTGAGAAAAACATTCTGGTATGACCTAAGCTTAGTTCAACTGAAATTAAAAAGAATTTCATCACATGGGATCTTGTCTTGATCATACTCTTGTTCAAAATGAGAGATAGTACAGAAAACGAAGTGCATAGAAAATTGTGATCTGGACGTTAATCTGTGTCACAACATCCTTTTTTAGCTCAATGGTCACAGCATGGAGCTAAGTAGAAGCCTCTACTTGAGTCCACGGTCATAGGAACGGAGTGGCTGCAGAGGCACTACCATTGCCACTCGGTTGCCCTCGTACGAATCATTGACCTATCACTCCATAGGTTGTGTTGTGTTAGGAGGGTAGCGGCAGTGTTTCTGACACATACCTGGATACCAACCAAGGACATAAATCAATGCACAAGCTCGGTATGCGGTTGCGACTCGACGACCCGACTCGACTGGGGATGGGCACCGTTCAAACTCTAACCCGTCATACCAAAGTTTTGTGACTGCTCCGGCGAAAGTAAAGCTCGCAGGGGCCAGGCCGTGTTGGAAGTGAAAAGTGGTTAACCTACCGTCACGTCACCTCAACTTTCCGTTCATGTAGTTCGTACTCGTAGGCCATCAGTTGTTCTTTTGCTGCTTCCGGGTATTCGCTGTCCCCACGTAGCCTATGATTACTCACGTGACCAGATGACCCTGTGCATAGTTCACACAGCGACACGCCGGCCGGGACGACATCGAAAATCGTCCTAGAGGGCGTCATGCATTCTTGCCGTCTCGGCAAAGCCAACAAGCAATCTCCAATTTTCAGTGACAATGTGATAACAACGTGTTATTTTCTGGGTGAAAATATGAAAATGCTTATTCGATTTTCCTTACACTTTTTTTTTCATTCACGTACAGATATGACGCAATCATAGTTTACGGAGATGACATGTTTTTTCTGTGACTTGCTCTGAGTACCAGTAGTTACAATTTATTTCATTTTCTTCTGTAAAATGAAAATACAAATCATATTTTAGATCTTCAGATATAAGCATGCTAAATACTTCCTTTACGTAATCGAAACTACAAACTCATCCTCGAACTCATCCTCAAACTCATTCTTCTCATCGGGGATTTCAACCTGGACAGTGCCATATAATCAAGGATCTCGAGTGTAGTGATACATAGCGACCGTAGTATATACGTAGTATATACTACGCGGCGGTCGCTATGTATCACTACACTCGTAACTGTGGTTTATTCCGTAGTACAATCACAAAATCATGTATTGCATCAAATCTACAAATCTTCAAAATAACCGCCGATCCAGTGACAGTTCTTCAAGGAGAAATGTGAATGACATCGTGTCTATGAAAAGCAACCGACGGAAACTGTACTGAACAGGCAGAACAACAGGTAAGACAGGCCAGTTTTTTCAGCCTGGGGGATCCATATGGGTGTCATCCTGTTTTCGACTTTGATGATTTGCGGGGGAGGGTCACCATGTTTTTGAAATGCTCAAAAGGGGGGGGGGGGGGTCAGTGTGTTTTTGAATTAAGGTACGGGCTCATAATTGCATAAAATGCATCATACCACAGCCAAGAATTGCATCATTCAGGTAAAGTTTTCAGCGCGCCGCTGGGGCGCGTAACTTTAACATGTCACAGATATATAAGGTCTGTTTTGCAAAGCATTCTCATCATTATGAATCTGCAGTTCATATACAAAGCATGACAAAAATCTGATCCTTTACTGTTTTCTCTTTGAGAACTCAGTATAAGAAAGCAGCTTGCATTAATATTTGACAATACATTGATACAGTGACATATTTTAACAAGCGACCTAACCGCCGATATAGCTCCGCTGTGTTTATGTAGAGAATAACTATTTTTGACACATGTTGATAAAGAAGGTAGAAATCTTTCATAGCTCATTTCAATGGCCAGAAAAACTGGCTAAAATAGCTGCAAAAATACACAATTGAAGATTTCATCATAATTTGAATATATCACATTGGATCATCCATGAGAATATGTCAACCAAAGCTATCTGACGAGTAGTTTTTTGAGAATGAAATTTTCTGACCATATAACAAAATTGAAGATTTCACCATAATTTCAATATATCACATTTATTTCGTCTGTAGGAACCTGCATATCAAATTTCAAAGCTATCAGACCAGTACTTTTTGATACAAAATTGCAGATTTCATCATAATTTCAATAAATATCATTTTTTCATTTGTAGGAACCTGTATACCAAATTTCAAAGCTATCAGATGAATAGTTTTGGAAATACACATTTTTTGACCAAAAATGGCAAAAATTGACCCAAAAATACAAAATTACAGATTTCATCAGAAATTCAATATATCTATTACTTTTAGTTCATCTGTAACCTGTTTACCAAATTTCAAAGCTATCAGACCAGTACTTTTTGAGAAACACATTTTTGGACCAAAAATGGCAAAAATGGCCCCAAAAATACAAAATTGTAGACTTCATCATAATGTCAATAAATATCATTTGGTTCATCTGTAGGAACCTGTATACCAAATTTGAAAGCTATAAGATGAGTAGTTTTGGAAATACACATTTTTTGACCAAAAATGGCAAAAAATTGCCCCCAAAATACAAAATTATAGATTTCATCAGAAATTCAATATATATTACTTAGTTCATCTATAGAAACCTCTATACCAAATTTCAAAGCTATCAGACCAGTACTTTTTGAGAAACACATTTTGGACCAAAAATGGCAAAAATTGCCTTAAAAATGCAAATTTGCATATTTCTGCACAATTTTACAAATATGAAATAGATCATCCGTAGGGAACTATGTAGGCCTACCAAATATCAAAGCTATCTGACTGGTAGTTTTTAAGGAGAAGATTTTTAAAGATTTTTTGACCAAAAACGACAAAAATTGCCCCAAAAATACAAATACGCAAATTTCACCACAATTTTGACAAATCTAATGAGGTCACCAAAAGTAAACTTCATATCAAATTTCAAAGCAATCGGATAAGCGGTTTCAGAGAAGGAGATTTTTTTATCAACAACAGTAAAAATGCCCCAAAAATACAAATATGCAAATTTCACCACGATTTGAACAAACTTAAGTGAGGTTACCCCAAGTGCACTGCATATAAAAATTCAAAGTAATCGGACTTGCGGTTTCAGAGGAGAAGGCAATTGTTGACGGACGACAGACGCCGGACGCCGGACACCAGACGCCGGACGACGATGGACGACGACGGACGACGAGGGAAAATCAACCTATTTGATAAGTTCCGCGTCGCTGACAGCGGAGCTAAAAAGGGAAAAATAACAAGATATTTTTCGGTCTCATTGGTGCAATTTTTTTCCTTTTTGTGACAGGTTTCCAAATAAAATGTTTTTTAATGATTAAAAATTATAGTCAATAAAGGGTAGCTTTTGTAATTATTAGTTCTGTTTTTATGGTTTCAACGATAAAAGTAAAGGTCCTCTCAGACACTGTACAACTCATAGATGTAGCTCTCCGGTGCTTCTTTAGAGATGTAATTGGAACCGAGCAAAAAATCCAATTTTTCTGTGCTCCAACCCATGGTTTTGGCATAGGCGTTGTTGTACTTTGTTAATACTACTGAAAGTTATAGTTTCCTTCATTAAGTTTCTGAAGCTCTCATTAAAAAGGTAATAGGGAAAAATTCATATTCAGTACCTATAGTACAAGGACAACTGTTAAATGACGGTTTCAAAGATTTGCAACAATGCATTCTCACTGAAAAAAATATTTATATCTAAATAATCATGAAAAAACAGTTCTCCTTTTCGGAAGGGTAGCTGTAATTTATGACAATAAAACTTCTCCGTTAATATTTGTTCTGTTATGTCAACCACAGTGTAATGTACTCTCTGAACTTTTTAAATCCCATTTTCCTCTGCAGAGATCCACCATGAAAGTGAAGGGGTTAAAGGTACATTGCAATGCCAAGTCTTAAGTTGTTGAAACAGCCTGCTTATGTCAGGCAAAAAGGGGAATTTTTAGTCTAAACCAAAATTCATGTATTGGCAATTTATTTACCTTGAGTGATACTGATTATTGAATCTATATGTCTATTTTATACATATGTATTCTATGTTGACAAATTAAAGTCTTCGGCATTTCCGTCCTTCATATACAGAATAAAAATCATAAAAAATTGTCAAAAGACACAGCTAACCGTCCCTTGAATATACTAAACTTTACCCGCAAATCAGGAAAAACAAGTTTTCATTGAGTCAAGCTCAAGCATTGGTTCATAAACACTTAACATGATGGCTGGCAACAGTTTAATGTCATGAAGTTTTTGATTTTTTGATTTTCTCTCTTTGATATTAGTGATTGACATCAATTTATGTACAACAGTTCTGGAAAATACATTCACAGCTCATTCAAAATATTGTATTCACACTTTGAAGTTGAAACTTTAAATTTCCTATCCTACAACTGACATGTTAACAGAACGACTGAATGTTAATATATATATATATATATATATATATATATATATATATATATATATATATATATATATATATATATATATATATATATATATATATATATATATATATATATATATATATATATATATATATATATATATATATATATATATATATATATATATTATAGTATTTACATTGCATCGATCTACGTTGTGTTTTACCTTTGCCTCCAGGAGGTCACCCAGTTTTCGAAAATTCAAAGGTGGGGGTGTCCAGCCACTCAAGTCCCCAAAAATTATACACCGCGCCCCAAGCAGAATAAACAGACCAGTCATTCAATACAAGATGAACTTGATTGTTGTCAAACACTCTCAGGAAATCCATGACTGCCTGTCTTCGACCCTTGTTATTTTAACGAAATTAATTCATAAACAACGATATCATCAAGAAAATTGATTCTTCTAACTTTATTAACGACTTACAAAATCTCCCCTGGAATAATGTTAATGCCTGCAACGACATCAATACTGCCTTATCAACCTGGAATTCACTTTATACAAGTGTTCTTGACAATCATGCACCTATCATCAAAGTCAAAAGCCAACCAAAATCCAGCCCATGGATGACAACAGAAATAAAGAAGAAAATGCAGCTTCGTGACTGGTTTCGGAAAATGCATCATCGCACTGGCCTTCATGTCTACTGGTTTGAGTTTGTGAAATATCGAAACTGATAAAGAGTGAGATAGTAACTGCTAAATCTCGTTTTTACGAAAACATAATCAATGAAAACATCGACAACACCTACAAAGTCTGGAAAAGGATTAATAATTTATTAAATCCTTCCTGCAATGTACTACCTGCTCATGATGATCCGCTTCCCCTTGCCAATAACTTCAACCATTACTTTTCCAACGTTGGTACGCTTGTCCAAGAAGAGCTCAATTCTGCAAAACCACTACTGGATCACATCAAATTGCCTTCGAACAGTTTCAAACTTACTAGTGTTACAGAAGAACAAGTCACCTCTGTTTTGTCTTCACTGCCATCTAACAAGTCCTCGTCAGAGAACGACTTTGACTCTCACTTATCAAACTGTCCATACCAGCCATTGTTCCTTCACTGACGTATGTATTCAATATGTCTATATCTCAGGGAATAGTGCCAACTGACTGGAAGAAAGCTACAATTATTCCCATTTTTAAAAAAGGGAAACAAGATAAGCAAGATGTAACAAATTACCGTCCGATCTCGCTACTCCCAACCCTGTCAAAAATTCTTGAACGTTTAGTCTGCAACCAGCTCAACTATTTTTAGAATCAAATAATATTCTCTTTCCAACATTTTCCGGTTTTCGTCCCAAACACTCTACAGCTACTTTACTACAGCGTTTAACCGATGACATCCTTGATAACATGTACAATAAGAAAATTTCCTCTCTTCTCATGTTAGACCTTTCCAAAGCATTTGATTCAGTTAACCATAACATTATGCTCAGTAAATTGAAACGCTACAATTTTCACCCGTCTACAATTCAATGGTTTAGTAGCTACCTAACAGGCCGTACTCAGTGTGTTAAAATTGGTAACATTTCATCCAAGTTTATTCAAGTCAAAACGGGTGTACCTCAAGGTAGTGTCTGTGGACCAATTTTATTCTCACTTTACATTAACGATCTCCCCACATGGCTTCATTCCACAACACCAATTTATGGTTTTGCTGATGACATAAACATCCTAAAAGCGTCCACAATTTCTGATATTGACAACTTCACGATGATCTGGAACATGAAATTCATCATTTAACTACTTGGTTCCATTCCAATTCTCTGAAACCCAACATTTCGAAATATCAATACATGCTCTTCGGTACTAGGCAACAACTCAAGAAAATACCAAATCACATAAAAGTTCTTTCCAATCAAAGTACTACAATCAAAGCATCTCCTTCTGCTACCTGTTTAGGTTTAAGACTTGACCAAGAACTCAGCTGGTCCAACCATGTTGCCTACCTCCGTCGAGCATGTGGCTATCGTCTGACGAAATTGGCCCGTGTCAGACGATGTATTCCTGAAAAGGTTCGCAAAAATGTTATCTCAGCTACAGTTTCTCCCTTTTAGACTACTGTGACACTGTCTTTTCCAACTGTAATATTACTTTCAAAAGCTATCTACAAAGCATAATTATTTTGCAGTTCGCATTCAGTGTGGACTCAAAAAGTCAGACCATGTTACATCTTACAGAAATTCACTCAACTGGCCAACTATCCAGGAAAGACACGACCAACACTTAAAAAATCTAGTTCACAAATGTATCAACAAAAAAGTTCCTGTCTACTTGTCTGACCTTCTCACAAAAAATTCAACAATTCACCAGTATAACACCAGAAGTAAATATCATGTTTCTAAAGCCCACAGTCGCTCATTCAAATATCGTTCATCCATCATTGCCAATACTATAATTTAAACTACTTTTCTGTGCCTGTCTATTCTTTTCAGAGCCAATTCTTGGCCGATTTGTATGTCAACTTCCTGCTTGTTTTAATTAATTACACGGTGCTCACTAACTTTTTATGCTTATCTTTTGATGTGTAGTTTTTTTAACTTTTAACTACTGGTTTTTATTGAGTTATTTATTTATTTATTTATTTTTATTCTGTATATGTCCATGTATTTTATTCAATGCATGAAAATCCATTTATGGATGCATTGACTTGAAGTAATAAAATTACAAAATTACAAATCAGAACGGTAAACCATAAATTTTTCAGAGATGTACTTTTTCGTTTGTTTATTTAATCGAGAAAGGTTAGGGACAAAAGTCAATAGGAACGTCATAATGTTGTATTTCCTTCAAGTACAATGGTGCTCGAGCCACTGTGATGGTACGTGTAGTACTAGTGTCACGGAGCAATTTAAGTTCGCGGAGTGATCTTTGGACGTGTTCGGAAAAACTGAGCCTCTTGGCCCGTTCTAAATCAGCAGAAAAATAACTCAACGGGCCGCAAAAAATGAGGCTGGTGGCATTCCGTCGACCTTTCAGTGCCTTGACCGGGGTAACATGAAAGGTTGCGCCGGATGAAGTTGTGTCATATGACGGTAAGCCGAGAAGAATGTTATTGTTTTGTTTCAAATGATCGTTCGATGTTCATCTAATCTGCTTCATCAGATAAGTTACGGATTAATTATTTGTGTTCCTGGTAGCAGGTGTAAGATGTTGTTATGTTTGGATGACCGACGATGACGATCTCGACGATGATGATGATGATGATCAATATGAACGGTGCAGTATTCTGGTTCTGAGATGAGATGGCAGGTCACTAATTAATTTGCACCAATCTTTGTGATGTACCAAGAGTATTTTCGCGCTATTGTCTTTTGCAGCGCACATGTCTAAACGGACATATTGGCCACTAAGAGTTAATCTTTTTCAAACGTCGATCATCCGGTTAAAAAAGTTTGTTTGAGTAAACGAAAAATGTCCACATACATCTCTACTTGACTAAGAGCTTCGACACCAGCAAGTCACAGTTAACAATGGATTGGTGGGGCGCCGCCGGTGATCTGTTGTAAAAATGATTTTTAACTTGTGTTTGTGTCTATGCGAAAGTGCATACATGTGAATATTTACCAGTGTCCGAAGGATTTTAGAAACTCTTGATCTATATATGATGACTGATGCATTTATACAGAGTGGACTGGCATGGTTTCAACTTGAAATAAACTCTGTTAACAAGGCAAAAGTTCAGTGGGTGACGAGGGCCCGAAACCGAAAGAAATTTTAACAAGTTTTCAAAGGTGACTTTCTGCACTTGCAGACACCAAATGAACAATAGATTAAGTGGCAGAATTCATGAAGCTTTATTGAGTTGAAATTTTGTGCAGAAAATAACCATATTCAAATCTCGGTCGAAAGCAGAGCAATTCTTTGTCTAAGAAATTATCTCATTTCGTTTATCGGTGACATTTCGGTTATTTCAGAATTGTCTCGTACCGATAGCTTTTCAAGCAGCAATTCAGTAACAACAGAGGAACAGCGTATGTATTGGCGCCTTAGGGACGGACCATTAGATCTTGGGAGGGGGTGGTCAAAAACAGAAAAAAAAAATTTTCAGAGCAGAAAGTTAGGAAAAAAAAATCTTAAAACTAGTTTGCAAAATAAAAAATAAATAAATAAGAAGACAAAGGCGTAAAAAAAAAATCTGCAAAAGTCTTTAAAATTTTGAATTTTTTTTAGATTTTACCGACAGAAAGCAACTTTCTGTATTTTTTGGTACATCCTCCAGGCACATTTTTACACATTTAGAGTGACTGTATCCTTTATACTGGAAGTTGTGATTATCTTCTCTTTTAAGGGCTTTTGTATTCTGATCACTTGAAAATTATGAAATTATAGAACCTGTTTTCTACTTGTTTCCTGCGTATAAACCAAGCAGGTACACTAGGTAAAACATTGAAACTATGGTATGGTTGTCAAGACAGAAAGTTGTATTTGCCTTTTAAGATCAAGGTAAACAGATGCAGGCCACATCAGTTTCATTTTTTTCACAGCATTGTATTGCAATGATGAATGCAAGAATGGGTGAACAAGTAGAAACACGTCAATAATGATAAAACAACATATCAAGTCATTATGTATTATTTTGCTTTTAAAAAGGCATTTTCAATTCTTTTTTCTCAAAAAACAGCCTCAAAAAACAACAGCTACACATGTTTTAACATTCAACAATACACTACGTAGAATGCCATCTATCCAACAAATCCCAACACAAAAACACACAAAAGGGTTGAACTTTGAAAGTTTCTCGATAGCAAATACTGAATAAATCTACATGAATAATCGTTTTTGTGTCGCAAATTTCAAAGAAATTGGACAAGCCATTTCAGAGAATACAGATTTTTTTACCATGAATGGCATAAATTGCCCTAAAAAGACAAATATTGAAATTTCAACACATCTATACACATCCAATCAATTTGGACATGCTGCTACAGAGAAATAGATGTTTTGATCAAAAAAGGGCAACAATTGCTCTAAAAACTCAAATATGCAAATTTAACTATATTATTTAGCTTATTTTAGCTTTTCAGCTTGTCAAAATCAATTGTTAATCATGAGATATGCATGATGTTTGGTGGGGTGAATGTAGGCATTTCACCACGCAGTAGAAAGGGAAGCCAGGAAACCAAAATAGTCAATTTTCAAAACTATAGGAAGCTACTGAGGAGCAAGAAGACCATGTTTCAGAGGAAGATGTGTAATCCGAAAAAAATGCTCCCAAAGTGCCACCAAATAACACCATTTTTATCTTTTTTTTTCAAAAGCTCCAACAGCAGGAGGGGGGGACACCCCCCTCCTGACCTCCCCCCGCAAAAAATACTCCCCAAGTGCCACCAAATAACACCATTTTAATCTCTATTTTTCAAAAGCTCTAACGACAGGAGGGGGACACCCCCTCCTGACCACCCCCCGCCAAAATACTCCCCAAGTGCCACCAAATAACATCATTTTAATCTCTATTTTTCAAAAGCTCCAACAGCAGGAGGGGGGACACCCCCTCCTGACCTCCCCCCGCAAAAATACTCCCCAAGTGCCACCAAATAACACCATTTTAATCTCTATTTTTCAAAAGCTCCAACGGCAGGAGGGGGACCCCCCCTGACCACCCCCCGCAAAAATACTCCCAAGTGCCACCAAATAACACCATTTTAATCTCTATTTTTCAAAAGCTCCAACGGCAGGAGGGGGACACCCCCTCCTGACCCCCCCCACCAAAATGCTCCCCAAGTGCCACCAAATAACACCATTTTAATCTCTATTTTTCAAAAGCTCCAATGGCAGGAGGGGGACACCCCCTCCTGACCTCCCCCCGCAAAAATACTCCCCAAGTGCCACCAAATAACACCATTTTAATCTCTATTTTTCAAAAGCTCCAACAGCAGCAGGGGGACACCCCTCTCCTGACCCCCCCCCCCCCCCGTGACCGCTTGCGTGGCCGCTTGTGGTGCTTGGCACCACATCTTTGCCCTCTTTATCTTCAGACAGCGACGAACTAAAAAAAATTATAAATCTGAAAATTTAGTCTGAAAAAAAAATTTGCACAGGTAATGTCAATTGGAAAAAAAAAATTTCAGAAATTTACAAAAGTAAAAAAAAAATTTCACAATTTCATTGTGACCACCCCCCCAAGGTCTAATGGTCCATCCCTTATCCAAACTTTCTGCTGCATCAAACAGCGCATGCGTGTTAATTGCTTACACAAAATGTTGACTCGGCACAAATATCTACTCTACATTCGTCATCAGTGGAAGTGCGAAGCTAATAAATCTTGTTTCTAACCAAAATATTACCATATCATATATAAGTAGGAATGAATGTTATCGCCTGATACAGTCGCTACCATGCAAAGGGCGCGTTGCATCCGTGTACAGGGATATTAGAAATATTAGCTATGTTTTCCTTTGCATGCATGGAAGGATGATTTCACAAATGATGCGAACATATAGCGCGTTGTACGTGAACATTTTTAAAAAATGTTTTAATCTTTGCCTCACAATTTACTTAAAGAACTTCAGGACATTCTCTTTTTTAAGTTAGAGAAAAATTCAAAGACAATAGTTGTTCATAATGCATGTGGCACTGAGCCCGAATTGAAAGTTACCACAGTCAGTATTCACTACCACGTATTCATTTGCATAGCTAATTCATCTAAACCAACGCAGTAAAGTTTCGACTGATTGGAGTGTTTCCATTCTTTGAATCCAAGCTCCCAGTCCAGTAATATTTTGGAACAGTTGGTATTAAGATGGGGGAATTGACAAAGTACGCTTTGGTGTGTTAAGTGCAATGCGGACGAGGTTGGTGAGATAGTCAAAACAGTAAATTGAATCGATATACAATGGTAGACTATCGGGCAGATCGTGGGTTGAACCGACCAGGAAGTACCCCAAGAAAAACCAAGCGCAGGGCCTGGCCAGCCGGTAACTGTTGCGTACACCAAGATAAAAACCAAGCGCATGACTGGGGACAGTCTAGGTATAGCCACAACTATTTCCATAATTGGTTGAACGTGCATGTAGAACTGCCTGTAAAGGTAGCTCCAAATAGCTGGGTTAGTTATTTATACTAATATAATAATTCACTCCAAACTGACAAAGGATTAGACTGAAGTGGTATCGAGTCCACACATTTTTGTGTATCCTTGACGTCTCGAAACAAAAAAAGAATATACTGTAAGACCATAAATCCTGCGAAATCGGATCTCACAACATAGGTCTCGATATTCAATACAGATTCAATAATGCCGGTAATCTTGGCTTTAGCAGAGATTGTCTGAGAACTTCTTCGAGTATGAATACGTTCGCTCGTATACTTATATAATAAGAATTACAAAAACTGACACACAACAATGGTGTAAAACCCCGTAACATGAGTATTTCTGGCCGGATATCTATGGGTCTTGTTGATTTAAGCATGTCACTCTGTCAATCCGGATTTTTACCAGGTATTTTGTTCATACTGACACAAATAAGTTTACTTTCCTTTTTTGTGACATTTCTATCATGCTAACGTTCAACGCGGTAACACTCACTGCTTTCCGCAAGTGCTTGAACTCCCAAGCTCTCATTACAAGAGTGCCAATGACGTCTTTCACCGGAAATTGAAATTCACAATGCAGGCTATCAAATTGCAAAATGAAACCTTGACATGTAAGAGATGTTGAAAAATATATATGCCTTAGATTTCAGAGAAGTTATTTATAATCAATGCAGATAAGTCTAACCTGATATACAAGAATCGTCCTGAGTTGGTCTTTATAAGTGCCAACACGAAAACAAATTTTAACTTTTCAAATTTCCTTCCAACCCACCGCCACAAATGGTTTGATCAAACTTGATACTTACATGTAAGCATCTGAGCAAATTTCAGACAATAACGATCCCGTGTATACGTGAAACTCGAGTCGGGTAATAGGTACCAAACATACTTGATGTGTTCTCATCTTTATTATATATATATATATATATATATATATATATATATATATTATATATATATATATATATATATATATATATATATATATATATATAATATATATATATATATGTCTGTTATGTGTATGTATGTATGTATGTATGTATGTATGTATGTATGTATGTATGTATGTATGTGTGTGTGTATGTATGTATGTATGTATGTATGTATGTTTGTATGTATGATTATATATATATATATATATATATATATATATATATATATATATATATATATATATATTGTATTTACATCGCATCGAACTACGTTGTGTTTTACCTTTGCCTCCAGCAGGTCACCCAGTTTTCGAAAATTCAAAGGTTGGGGTGTTCAGCCACTTTTTGAAGTCCCTAAAAATTGTATACCGCGCCCAAGGCTGAATAAACTGACCAGTCATTCAATACAAGATGAACTTGATTGTTGTCAAATATTCTCAGGGAATCCATGACCGCCTGTCTTCGGCCCTTGTTTTTTTAACGAAATTAATTCATAAACAACGATATCAGAACGGTAAACCATAATTTTTTCAGAGATGTACTTTTTCGTTTGTTTATTTTCATCGAGAAAAGTTAGGGACAAAAGTCAATAGCAACGTCATAATTTTGCAATGGTGCTCGAGCTACTATGATGGTACGTGGAGTGTCACGGAGCAATTTAAGTTCGCGGAGTGATCTTTGGATGTGTCGGAAAAACTAAGCCTCTTGGCCCGTTCTAAATCAGCAGAAAAATAACTCAACGGGCCGCAAAAAATGAGGCTGGTGGCATTCCGTCGACCTTTCTGTGCCTTGACCGGGGTAACATGAAAGGTTGCGCCGGATGAAGTTGTGTCATATGACGGTAAGCCGAGAAGACTGTTATTGTTTTGTTTGAAATGATCGTTCGATGTTCGTCTAATCTGCTTCATCAGATAAGTTACGGATTAATTATTTGTGGTCCTGGTAGCAGGTGTAAGATGTTGTTATGTTTGGATGACCGTCGACGATGACGATCTCGACGATGATGATCAATACGAACGGTACGTGTAGTATTCTGGTTCTGAGATGACCATGGCAGGTCACTAATTAATTTGCACCAATCTTTGTGATGTACCAAGAGTATTTTTCGCGCTATTGTCTTTTGCAGCGCACAAGTCTGAACGGACATATTGGCCACTAAGAGTTCATCTTTTTCAAACGTCGATCGTCCGGTTGAAAACGTTTGTTTGAGTAAACGAAAAACGTCCACATACATCTTAACTTGACTAAGAGCTTCGACACCAGCAAGTCACAGCACAGGGGCTCATAAGTGCCTATTTAAGTCAATATTACAGCGTTTTTCTTTCTTTTTCAATGTTACAAATAAAGCTGAAGAGCACAACATTTGTGTAGCTGTCTTTTGTGTAGCTTGTATTGGCATGTATAGTGCGCCCTCAATGGGGAATGTGATCATATGTAAATACGACCTTTAGTTCTGTGACCTCTAGCCAATTCCTCTGGCCATGCCTTCTGGCCACATGCACAGACGTCGCTGTGTTTACTGTACTATTAGTACAGTAAGCATAGCGAGGGCAGGGCAGGAAGTAGGCATGGCTAGAGCCGGGCCTAGAGGTCACGGAACTAAAGGTCACATTTACGAGGACGCACTATACATGCCAATACACGCTACACAAAAGACAGCTACACAAGTGTAGTGCTCTTCAGCTGGATTATTTGTAACATTGAAAAAGAAAGAAAAACGCTGGCACTTATGAGGCCCTGTGGTCACAGTTAACAATTGATTGGTGGGGCGCCGCCAGTGATCTATTGTAAAAATGATTTTTAACTTGTGTTTAGTATGGGAAAGTGCATATATGCGAATATTTGCCAGTGTCGGAAGGATTTTAGAAACTCTTGATCTATATATGATGACTGATACATTTATACAGAGTGGACTGGCATGGTTTCAACTTGAAAGAAACTCTGTTAACAAGGCAAAAGTTCAGTGGGTGACGAGGGCCCGAAACCGAAAGAAATTTTAACATGTTTTCAAAGGTGACTTTCTGCACAAGCAGACACGAAATGCAAAACAGATTAAGCGGCACAATTCATGAAGCTTTATTGAGCAGAAACCCTGTGCAGAAAAGAACCATATTCGAATCTCGGTCGAGAGCAGAGATGGATTAATTTTATCCCGAATATAAACTTTATTTCAAAACATGCAGGGCTGGGGCGAGGAAATAAACGCAATAATCATAAGCTACCGTTGTGATGGATACACTCGGAACTTTACATAATACATATTGTAATAATGCACTTCTTGGCCTAAAAAATTATCTTACTTTGTTTATCGGTGACATTTCGGTTATTTCAGATTATTCTCTCACCGTCATCTTTTCCAGCAGCAATTCAGTAACAACAGAGGAACAGCGTACGTATTGGCGCCTTAGCCAAACTTTCTTCTGCATCAAACAGCGCATGCGTGTAAATTGCTTACACAAAATGTTGACTCGGCACAAATATCTGCTCTCGCATTCGTCATCAGTAGAAGTGTGAAGCTAATAAATCTTGTTTCTAACTAAAATATTACCATATCATGTAATAAGTAGGAAGGAATTTTATCGCCTGATACAGTTGCTAGCATGCAAAGGGCGCGGCCACTGAAGAATGTCGTAACGTTCCGTTTCGATACCTTTCGCCTCTTCTAGTTGTGTTTGAGTATCAATGAGGATTATGGGAACTTTTTATTATTCTTTTTCTTTGAGTTGCATCCTTGTAGGGATATTAGAAATATTAGCTATGTTTTCCTTTGCATGCATGGAAGGATAATTTCACAAATGATGCGAACATATAGCGCGCTGTACGTGAACATTTCTCAAAATTGTTTTAATCCTTGCCTCATAATTTACTTAAAGAACTTCAGGACATTCTCTTTTTTAAGTTAGAGAAAAATTCAAAGACAATAGTTGTTCATAATGCATGTGGCACTGAGTCCGAATTGAAAGTTACCACAGTTAGTATTCACTACCACGTATTCATTTGCATGGCTAATTCATCTGAACCAACACAGTAAAGTTTCGACTGATTGATTGGAGTGTTTCCATTCTTTGAATCCAAGATCCCAGTCCAGTAATATTTTGGAACAGTTGGTACTAAGATGGGGGAATTGGCATAATACGCTTTGGAGTGTGAAGTGCAATGCGGACGAGGTTGGTGAGATAGTCAAAACAGTAAATTGAATCGATATACAATGGTAGACTATCGGGCAGATCGTGGGTTGAACCGACCAGGAAGTACCCCCAAGAAAAACCAAGCGCAAGGCTTGGCCAGCCAGTAACTGTTGCGTACACCAAGAGAAAAACCAAGCGAATGACTGGGGACAATCTAGGTATAGCCACAACTGTTTCCATAATTGGTTGAACGTGTATGTAGAACTGCCTGTAAAGGTAGCTCCAAATAGCTGGGTTAGTTATTTATACTAATATAATAATTCACTCCAAACTGACAAAGGATTAGAGTGAAGTGGTATCGAGTCCACAAATTTTTGTGTATCCTTGACGTCTCGAAACAAAATTAGAATATACTTTAAGACCATAAATCCTGCGAAATCGGATCTCACAACATAGGTCTAGATATTCAATACAGATTCGATAATGCCGATAATCTTGGCTTTAACAGAGATTGTCTAAGAATCTTCTAGTATGAACACGTTCGCTCGTATACTTATATAATAAGAATTACAAAACTTGACACACAACAATGGTGTAAAAGCCCCGTAACATGAATATTTCTAGCCGGATATCTATGGGTCTTGTTGATTTAAGCATGTCGCTCTGTCAATCCCAATTTTTACCAGGTATTTTGTTCATACTGACACAAATAAGTTTACTTTCCTTTTTGTGATATTTCTTTCATGCTAACGGTCAACGCGGTAACACTCACTGCTTTCCGCAAGTTCTTGAACTCCCAAGCTCTCATTAAAAGAGTGCCAATGACGTCGGTCATCGGGAATTGAAATTCACAATGCAGGCCATCAAATTGCAAAATGAAACCTTGACATGTAAGAGATGTTGAAAAATATATATGTCTTAGATTTCAGAGAAGTTATTTATAATCAATGCAGATAAGTCTAACCTGATATACAAGAATCGTCCTGAGTTGGTCTTTATAAGTGCCAACACGAAAACAAATTTTAACTTTTCAAATTTCCTTCCAACCCACCGCCACAAATGGTTTGATCAAACTTGATACTTACATGTAAGCATCTGAGCAAATTTCAGACAATAACGATCCCGTGTATACGTGAAACTCGAGTCGGGTAATAGGTACCAAATATACTTGATGTGTTCTCATCTTTATTTATATATATATATATATATATATATATATATATATATATATATAATATATATATATATATATATATATATATATATATATATATATAATATCTACGTTGTGTTTTACCTTTGCCTCCAGGAGGTCACCCAGTTTTCGAAAATTCGAAGGTGGGGGTGTCTAGCCACTTTTTGAAGTCCCCAAAAATTATACACCGCGCCCCAGGCAGAATAAACTGACCAGTCATTTAATACAAGATGAACTTGATTGTTGTCAAACATTCTCAGGGAATCCATGACCGTCTGTCTTCGGCCCTTGTTTTTTTAACGAAATTAATTCATAAACAACGATATCAGAACGGTAAACCATAATTTTTTTCAGAGATGTACTTATTCGTTTGTTTATTTTCATCGAGAAAAGCTAGAGACAAAAGTCAATAGGAAGTCATAATGTTTTTTTTCCTTCAAATAGAATGGTGCTCGAGCTACTGTGATGGTACGTGTAGTGTCACGGATCAATTTAAGTTCGCGGAGTGATCTTTGGACGTGTTTGGAAAAACTGAGCCTTTCGGCCCGTTCTAAATCCGAAGAAAAATAACTCAACGGGCCGCAAAAAATGAGGCTGGTGGCATTCCGTCGACCTTTCAGTGCCTTGACCGGGGTAACATGAAAGGTTGCGCCGGATGAAGTTGTGTCATATGACGGTAAGCCGAGAAGAATGTTATTGTTTTGTTTCAAATGATCGTTCGATGTTCGTCTAATCTGCTTCATCAGATAAGTTACGGATTAATTATTTGTGTTCCTAGTAGCAGGTGTAAGATGTTGTTATGTTTGGATGACCGTCGACGATGACGATCTCGACGATGATGATCAATATGAACGGTATAGTATTCTGGTTCTGAGATGAGATGGCAGGTCACTAATTAATTTGCACCAATCTTTGTGATGTACCAAGAGTGTTTTCGCGCCATCGTCTTCGGCAACGCAAATGTCTAAACGGATATATTGGTCACTAAGAGTTAATCTTTTTCAAACGTCGATCGTCCGGTTGAATAAGTTTGTTTGAGTAAACGAAAAGCGTCCACATACTTCTTAACTTGACTAATAAGAGCTTCGACACCAGCGAGTCAAAGTTAACAATTGATTGGTGGGGCGCCGCCAGTGATCTGTTGTAAAAATGATTTTTAACTTGTGTTTGTGTCTATGCGAAAGTGCATACATGTGAATATTTGCCAGTGTCGGAAGGATTTTAGAAACTCTTGATCTATATATGATGACTGATGCATTTATACAGAGTGGACTGGCATGGTTTCAACTTGAAAGAAACTCTGTTAACAAGGCAAAAGTTCAGTGGGTTACGAGGGTCCGAAACCGAAAGAAATTTTAACATGTTTTGGAAGGTGACTTCCTGCACTAGCAGACACAAAATGAACAATAGATTAAGTGGCAGAATTCATGAAACTTTATTGAGCTAAAATCCTGTGCAGAAAATAACCATATTCAAATCTCGGTCGAAAGCAGAGATGGATTAATTTTATCCCGAATATAAAGCTTAAATCAAAACAGGCAGGGCTGGGGCGAGGAAATAAACGCAATAATCATAAGCTACCGTTGTGATGGAACTTTACATAATACATGTTGTAATAATGCACTTCTTGGCCTAAAAATTATCTTACTTTGTTTATCGGTGACATTTCAGTTATTTCAGATTTTTTCTCACCGTCATCTTTTCCAGCAGCAATTCAGTAACAACAGAGGAACAGAATATGTAGTGGCGCCTTAGCCAAACTTTCTTCTGCATCAAACAGCGCATGCGTGTAATTGGCTTACACAAAATGTTGACTCCGACCCGGCACAAATATCTGCTCTCGCATTCGTCATCAGTGGAAGTGTGAAGCTAATAAATCTTGTTTCTAACTAAAATATTACCATATCATGTAATAAGTAGGAAGGAATTTATCGCCCGATACAGTTGCTAGCATGCAAAGGGCGCGGCCACTGAGGAATGTCGTAACGCTCCGTTTCGATACGTTTCGCCTCTTCTAGCTGTTTTTGAGGATCAATGAGGATTATGGGAACTTTTTATTACTCTTTTTCTTTGAGTTGCATCCCTAAAGGGATATTAGAAATATTAGTTATGTTTTTCTTTGCATGCATGGAAGGATAATTTCACAAATGATGCGAACATACAGCGCTGTGAACATTTTTCGAAAATGTTTTAATCTGTGCCTCGTAATTTACTTAAAGATTTATTCCAGGGCATTCTCTTTTTTAAGTTAGAGAAAAATTCAAAGACAATAGTTGTTCATAATGCATGTGGCACTGAACCCGAATTGAAAGTTTCCACAGTTAGTATTCACTACCACGTATTCATTTGCATGGCTAATTCATCTAAACCAACACAGTAAAGTTTCGACTGATTGATTGGAGTGTTTCCATTCTTTGAATCCATGCTCCCTAAATTGTAATATTTTTGAACAGTTGGTACTAAGATGGGGGAATAGGCATGGTACGCTTTGGAGTGTGAAGTGCAATGCGGACGAGGTTGGTGTAATACTAGTCGGTATAGTTAGACTAGTTCCAAGTCTATCGATTAAGCATACAAAGATCAAAATAGTAAATTGAAGCGATATACAATGGTAGACTATCGGGCAGATCGTGGGTTGAACCGACCAGGAAGTACCCCCAAGAAAAACCAAGCGCGGGGCTTGGCCAGCCAGTAACTGTTGCGTACACCAAGAGAAAAACCAAGCGCATGACTGGGGACAGTCTTGGTATAGCCACAACTGTTTCCATAATTGGTTGAACGTGCATGTAGAACTGCCTGTAAAGGTAGCTCCAAATAGCTGGGTTATTTATACTAATATAATAATTCACTCCAAACTGACAAAGGATTAGAGTGAAGTGGTATCGAGTCCACAAATTTTTGTGTATCCTTGACGTCTCGAAACAAAAAAAGAATATACTGCAAGACCATAAATCCTGCGAAATCGGATCTCACAACATAGGTCTAGGTATTCAATACAGATTCAATAATGCAGGTAATCTTGGCTTTAGCAGAGATTGTCTAAGAATCTTCTAGTACGAATATGTTCGCTCGTATACTTATATAAAAGAATTACAAAAACTGACACACAACAATGGCGTAAAACCCCGTAACATGAGTATTTCTGGCCAGATATCTATGGGTCTTGTTGATTTAAGTATGTCAGTCTGTCAATCCGAATTTTTACCAGGGACTGTGTTTCGTACTGACACAAATAAGTTTACTTTTCTTTCATGCTGACGGTCAACGCGGTAACACTCACTGCTTTTCGCAAGTGTTTGAACTCCCTAGCTCACATGACATGTAAGAGATGATACAAAATTAAATAACAATGCTACTTTAACACCATTACTAACTCATTGATTATATATATATATATATATATATATATATATATATATATATATATATATATATATATATATATATATATATATATATATATATATAGAAGTACACAGATGTCCTCGTTGGAATTACAGTGCTCGATGCTAATACTCTATGTAGTGGATCAATCCATCCATCCATCAATCAATCGATCACAAATATTTATGTAGCGCCAAAATTCATTTCTAGGTAATGGTAACACTTTATTGAAAAACACGTGTAAACACTGAATATTTCTATGAATAAACGATCTTGCTTTGCTTCTCGGTGACTTTTGCCTCTTTGTTACATTGACTTCCCCCAAAATCTTCTTTACTTTGCTGTCGTCAACAACATCACGTCATGATTGCTTCAAGTGTACATGGGGATTCAAAATGTAAGGCGTCATAACTCAACTCTGTACGTACAGAAATACCTGCTATTTAAATAAGTTCAATAAGTCAGTTTTTAATGCCGAGACCTTTTTGAAGTAGCAATGAAGTGGTTTATATAAGAACATGTGTGTAGGCACAATGGAATGTTAATGACAGTGGCATGATATGTACTCACGGCTGCCGCGCAGACTGGCTGGAAATTTGTGCTGACACTGCTTTTCTTTCCAACGTCTCTGCCGTTTAAAATTCTGAGTAACCGTGTCAAGCGAATTTAGACCTTCAAAGTGCAAAACTATACACCAAGACATGCAATTCTTTCTTTTACTTTACAAGTAAGGAGGATTGTAAATGTATCACGAACTTTTTCTCGACGTCCATGAAAATATTTGGTTCAATTCATCCCGTAGATGTTAATCCCTTTGTTTCAGTGTGTTTGTGTCCCAGTTTCGTAACAAACAGATAGAAACGCACCCTCGGGTAACCTTGATCAAATTTCGCAAACGGTGAGGAACGACTAGTACTAACTGTGTCTGAAGTCATATAATCATCGCTTTATAATACATATTGATAGACTACTATGATAATTATTAACTATCAAGGACTTTTAGGTGGCACAACTGTATATATGTTGTAATTAATTGCCCAGGGTTTCAATTAATTAGAGGCCTGTATTTTCCTTAGATAATTCTGGCAGCTAGCCTGTACCTGTATGGCAGTATCAATGGTAACAATCGACAACATCTCTGTAATCCCCTTATCATCTTAGACAAACGCGATAATTGGAATTGCAAACAAAGGCCTTTGTGAGTCTAAGTAGATCACAAGTCGTCTATTTAGATAACTAGCCTATCTTCAAGCAATTTATTTCTAGTGTTTAGGGCATTTACACCTAGGTATCAGTCTGATCATTTCAGGTTACACTCTTTCTCCCTCGATGACGTAAAATAAGTCTTAGGGTTATCTAACCTGGCCGTCGGCCAGAGTCCCAACGTGACCGTTAATACAATCCTGCACGATGTCGACTGTACGCAATGGTTTCTCGCCGTGGCAATTCTAAACTGACGAGCATTCACATTTGCAGCGACAGATACGTCAAAAGCACACAATGCCGAATAATTAAAGTATCATCCATGATACATAAGCGATGTAAATTTCGAAACAGAAATACTTAAATTGTTGCTAGAACCTTCCACCAGGAACCTTGCAACCATTCTCTTTCAAAACCAGGATAAAATGGTACACTGTAAGCTTAGTAAAGGACATTTAGGCCAGGAAAAATAAAAAAAGTTTGTTTCTCATCCTCGCGCGTGTCAATTCAGACCCGCCGCGTCAACCATTTTTTCTGCTCATGAGGATAAAATGAAAAAAACAAACGCAAAAACACGCGACGATAGTGCAAAACATAGTGCAGTATAAAACAGATCTGAACTGTAAACAAATAACTGACACTAATATTCCATTTAGAACTGTACACATACGTAATTGTCTAAACTGTGCATTGCTGCACTAAAAGTCAAACCACAGAACTGTTGCTATGCAAAATTACTGAAGCAACACTGCTGTGCATTTATCTCTGCGTGCATTCCTATGTTGTTTTCATGTTTTTGCGCCTTCCTCTTGGTTGAAGAATAAAAAAAATTGAGAGTAACAAAAACCCCGCGTCACCGCATCATTTTTGCAATATCTCTACAATGAGAGACAAACTTTTTATTTTTTTTGGCCTAACCAATATTTACCGATATTTGGAATAGCGCCATTATATGGAAATCCGGTCACGACATGCGACATGAGACCTGCGACTTCAAAACTGCGACCTGCGTCCTGCGAGTTTGAAACATACGACCTGCGACTTCGGCATTTAGACCTAAGTGTAACCTGCGACTTCACAACAGCGACCTGCGTCCTGTGTGTTTGTCAAACTGCGACATCAGTCTTGATTTGTTCGCACCATTGCTCTGAACACGAGCCTGAAAAACACGAGGGACACCATTGCACTGTATTAAAACAGCCGGTTTACCGCATTCTCGCGACCAGAGCATAATTTTCGCACCGCTGGCCTACGCAAAAATCGGCCAGCGAAAGAATTCAACCAGCGATAGAAGTGCACGAAGGTGTGACGGTAGAGAATTCCACAAACGAAGAGCACAAATTTATTTTCCTTCTTACGAAGGGCAAACTGATTTGAAATAATGCAATAGCAATAGAGTTTTAAACGTCTACATCAGAGTTAGTTTCTGGAACTTTTCTGCCCACATGATCTAAAATATTATATACACACAAAAAATAATATGTACATATTACGCTCATGGTATGTATTGCCGTTTGAGCACTCTGGTGAGTCCATATTTTCAATCCTCAACAATGTGTAACCGTACTCTCTGTGCCCAAGTTCAGAGGTTGCCATAAAGCCATTATGGTGATAACCGGGAGGACACATTGTATACATTTTGTGTACATATTATAGTATGTACATATTAGGCTTAAACACTGAAAATAGGATTGTAGGAGTGTTTAATGATGTCCTGTTTTACAGTTTTAACTCGCGTTATCTATAAAGAAAGTCGGTCACTGGCCATTCATGGTTAGCAAATATGTTTGCACTTCTGTCAATATCAGTATTATTTTAACTGCTTTACTTTGCATATGTTATTTGTGTAAACAAATGTAGTCCGAAGTAAACCAGTAAGAATATTTTTTTATTTTATTTCCAACTGAACAAAAGTTGGATCAATTCGATTTTTTGACGAAAAAGTAAAAATGAAATTAGACGAAAAGATGGCAACATCCGATGATCAATCACTGGAGAATTGGAACAAAATTGGAAATGTTAGAAAATGAACGACAATAACTGAAAATTCTAATGTTTGCAATGACACTGACGCAGTTATGATACGGGGGGGGGGAGAGACAACTGATGAATTAAACAGACAGCTAGATGGTTATACCACAGTGAAATGAGGATAAATACCAGAGATATCTAAAAATCAAAAGGTTTGTCGATAACATAAGGAAAGAAGCGAGGTAAGGCAGACGAAGAATATCTAAAATAATTTGAAATTATAATATAAACATATAAATACCTATCACGTAGCATATTATTTTCCATGCATTGACACGGACTGTCAACATTTCCGTCATAAAATTATCTCTCCAGATGAAAATGAGTGAACTGGTGTGTACATGAATTGAGTTTTGCAAGACTTGGTGAACGATTTACCAAAGCGAATGGCTAGTGAACGATTTACCAAAGCGAAAGCAATGGCTTATTAATTGATCGATGTTGAACGTTAAATCTCCTTTCCACGTTTTACCCTTTGAGCGCCGTAATTTTCTCCCACCAAAATTTTAGTGCAAAATTTTACCAATTGTATGAATTTTCTGTAATTTTTTGATAATTTTGGACCAAATCGACATCACATCTCATTGGCTACAGGTTTTTCCCATTTTTTTTTGCAAATATTGGAGAAAAATTGACAGGGGTTTATTATATAAAGGGGACAAAAATAGACTTTGGCGCTCAAAGGATTAAAGTTCACGCAAGACGCCTCCAATCTAATACTGAGGAAAACACCATGAAACGTTACGTGCTGTTGTCGCATGTCGCAGTTGTGAAGTCGCAGGTCGCAGTTTGACAAACACGCAGGACGCAGGTCGCTGTTGTGAAGTCGCAGGTTACACCTATAGGTCTAAATGCCGAAGTCGCAGGACGCATGTTTCAAACTCGCAGGACGCAGGTCGCAGTTTTGAAGTCGCAGGTCACATGTCGCATGTCGTGACCGGATTTCCATACCATTACGTGTTAACTCAATGAGAGAAAAAAAATGAAATTAAATTAAGGCGTTAAAATGAACCCCCAAGCAGCAGTAGAAGAGTTAGTGGAAATAACCCGTGTCCTAGAGTTGAATTCTATTCCGCAACTTGAAATAAAGTGGACCTGAATCTCAAAGACAGTTTCGGCATGTTTGTCTTTACGAACCGCAGACCTCAAATATGCAGCTTTAAACTTGAGTATATTCAATAACACTCAACATTCGAATTTCCCAATACTCGAATCTTTGAAGTCAGATATCTTGATTTTTCGCGCCAATAGCTTACCTTTGTCACATATATAGGCACTATCAAATTTTCAAAGCATGATTTAACATTGTTTAAAGTATTGATCGATGCCAGTTTCGCATACAGTCAGTATTTTTAGAAAAGAAATGCAGCGCACAAGACTGCGTGGTATTTCAAGTGGCCAAGATATTTCTATTCCTGAAGCACACTTGGTCAAAATATACTGCGTCTATTATGAAATGCCCTTTAAAGTATTTAACTTTAATTTGCCCTAATTTGGCTATGCTGAGTCACGGTCCCTCCACAAGGACCATGGCTGAGGTCAACGTTCACGCAGTGCGCTACTTAGCTGAAATTTTCAGAAACGTCCCAGATTGCCTTTATGAAGTCTTCATATAAACTTTCAACAGTCATGAAGTTTGCTTTTTGTATTGTCTATAGCTCTATCTAGTCACATCGCTCTTTTCAGTGAGATCCTATCTTGTTCACACAACTTTTATTTCATTACAATTTCAAGGTCAGACCATGTAAGACGTATTTCTGACAAGGAAAGCCCTAACTCTTTGTTGCTATACAATTTCTAAATGGTTTTGAACCATTGAATAAATATTGAAAGGAGGTATTTACTCAACCATCAACAGAAGCGATACGAACAAAGTTTGGCTGTGATACTCACCTCTGGGCGAGGTGTTGCTTTTAAATCGTCGCTTCCAATCTTAAACCTCTCCAGACTTGATTTGATGAATGATGCATTCTGACCGCCGACACTGTAAAAGCTAATCCTCGCTATATACGCACTGTCTGGAGTCTGGATCCGAACTTCGACATACTCGCGGCTCTCTCTTGAATGCGCTGAACGTAATATTAAACGCGCAGAACTGTTTGAAAAAATCACGAATTAGCTGACAAGAGAGCAGTAAAATATTTATATAATGTAACTGAAAGTGAGTGACATGATGTGAATACTATCTTTTTTAGTGACATAATCTTTTAATTCAAGACTTCGCTCAAGTCACAAAGATTTAAACCATGGAAATATTAAGGCCTAGAACTTTATTTTTTTCCTTCACCGGTGAATGAGAGAAGGCTAACGATTCTTCTGAGGGTTAATTTTATTGAGAATGGTCGATTTCTCTTTTGAACACAAGCTGCAGCCCAAAGTAAAACAAGGTTTTGAATTACAGATACTATTATCCGACGCAAAAGAAAATCGTGAGTTTAATTTGGAAAAGGAGCAGAATGAATTAAAAAAATAAGAAAAAAATCTAAAACTAAGATGGTCTAGGATCTTGGTCGACAACTGCCACGGTGGTC
Source organism: Ptychodera flava (assembly GCF_041260155.1). Classification (NCBI taxonomy): domain Eukaryota; kingdom Metazoa; phylum Hemichordata; class Enteropneusta; family Ptychoderidae; genus Ptychodera; species Ptychodera flava. The sequence continues at coordinate 11,845,296 of NC_091943.1, read as the reverse complement.
GAGGGACTATGAAGAGGTACGACGCTCCTCAGCAAGAAGAAGGCAGTCACGTGTCATTCTCACAGCAAATGCATGTTGATCGTGACGTAGGTGTGTACTTACACACCTGTTTATCACGCAGGATCCAACAGCTACAATGGCATTGCCCACGAGGTATGTCACGCAGGGCGAAGACGCCGGCAGCCAAGTTGCGAGAAACCTCAGGTGCCCATTGCAGGGATCACATGTACACTTCGTGGGCAATGCAAACAAAAGTTCCATCAAAGTATTGCCGATGAGACTATCACAATGCAGACTGATGTATGTATCAGTAAAAGATAGGACAGCACAATATAGGTCAGAATTGCACGAAAAAGTCGACGCACTTTATTGACTAGGTCACCAGTTGGATGTAATAATTTAGATAATCTATACTGTTGTGCACCGTTGGTATGAAGTTTATACATACATACATACATACATACATACATACATACATACATACATACATACATACATACATACATACATACATACACATAACATATATATATTTTATATATATACATATATATATATATATATATATATATATACATACATACATACATACATAACATATATTAATATATATACATATATATATATATATATATATATATATATATATATATATATATATATATATGTGTGTGTGTGTGTGTGTGTGTGTGTGTGTGCATGTATAAAACAGAGAGAGAGAGAGAGAGAGAGAGAGAGAGAGAGAGAGAGAGAGAGAGAGAGAGAGAGAGAGAGAGAGAGAGAGAGAGAGAGAGTAAATGACAACTCACGATGGACATAGATGTCCCAAACAGAAAGGAAAAAAATACGGCAGCGACTGTCCCGCCACAAAAAATCTGTCTTCAATGAAGACGGACTGTGGCAATGTATATGGAGTCAGGAATAGCAATGGGTATGGACAATGAGACATAAGAACATAGTCATTGTGATGGACATGAAATCAGATCAAATAATAATGTCCAATATGTTAATGAGATGTATTTTTGCAATGGTCTCCTAGTTAAGGTTACAGTTCAGTCTTGTTTTAATTTTTTTTCTTTTTTCCCCTTTTTTTCCCTATGTTAAAGTTTACAGACCTTCGTGATCGTCGTTATTTTGAACTCGTCTCCTTCACGTGATGGGGCAGCATATGATGTTTTTCAGTGATGACCTTTAGGTCAACAGCACTTTGCAATTGTGGCAAAAATCATGATTTCTTCCATTATATGGCACAGTTTTGTTTGCTGACGATAAAATTTTAACGCGATGTCGATCTAGAACGGACATTTTGGCCGGTCCATAATCACGTGTCTAAATCGTGCCATGAGGGTACACCGTGGTAGCTGTGCTGGATGTCAGGGCAAAACATCGGGTCCATGTGTATGCAAATGATCCCTTTTAGGATCACCTTTGTGTAAGGCCGTCTGGTAACTATAACCCCAAGTCAAACGATTGATTTCACTCTACCAATGTAAATGGAGTCTACTCCATAAACCCTTCACTGCAAATGGCAAAATTTACATACAATCGAAGTCTGGGGAATGAGGGTAGGGGGTGTGAGGTTGCAGCAGTCGAAAAAAAGGACTCGTGAACCTTCGAGTACACCATGACGATAATTATGCAAGATAGTCGTACGATGGTTGCAATTAGCCTTTGAAAAAACATGGATCTAACAGGTTACCCCTAAAAGCCACATTTCGTTGTGAAAAAAAGTTAATGTGACAGAATGTTACCGAACTTTCCATTAACAGGGAAGCAAAAGTGAAACAACCACTGCTTTTAACGAATTAGAAAGCAGAAGGCAATGGAAAATATAGACCCCTATGATTTTTTTTAATATTGTAAAAGAAGCAAGTTTTGTGAAGTGATAAAATGAATCAGTTTCCTTTCATTTCGGTCAATTCTGTAGGAGACAAATTCAATACACTGCAGTGACCTACTGTGGTCGAAGTGGAGCGACCCCTGTACCGTCCCACCTGCACGGACCAATGACTTTGCAGTTTCTTAAGGTCACAGTTGTCTTAGGAGGTTAACGCTCAATTGGAAAATGCGTGAAAAATATATAAAACTGCTTTCAAAACATATTAGTGATCCATTGCCGATTGCTGGTATATCTATCTGTCTGTCCGTCCGCCTGTGTCTTGTCCTTCACTTCTTCCTTCTTCTCTGTGTGCGTACTCAGAGAGTAGAACAGCTGCATGGTAGAAATCAAGTTGTCGATCTGGTACACATTATACTTCACTTGACCTAATTTAAGATGGTTTGCACCTCGAAAATGACAACCTTAAACTTTTGCTTAAACTCTTCTCATTATAAGCAAACTTTCAACCATTCTCTTTGTGTTAATATAATTTCTATTTACTAAAGCAAAACTCATTTTAAAAAAAATCGGAGGTCACCACGCAAATTTTGTTACTAGAAAAACAATTACACAATGTTTAGCGACATTTGAAATTCAAAATGGCCACCATCCCCGTGTTACCTCTGTGCGAGAAGATAAAATTCCAAGTTGTTTTCACAAATCTAAACTGGTGAAAACTTTGTTTACTCCATGAGCTTCAAAACGAGCCCCCAAAAGTGGTGGACTAAAGAAAAAGTTTAAGAGTCCGAATGTCAGTCCCAAAGGCGCATTCCACCTCTATATTCTTAGCCGTTCTTAGGCTCGCTGAATTCCTTGCCAAGCATTGAACTATACATGTTCCTTGGCCATAGCTTTAAACCTGCGCTCCCCCAGTACGGAAGTTTGGCTATGTAAGAAAAGGTGATTTCTGTACGGAAACAAGCTGACGACTGGACGTCAGATAAATAGTGTGTTGGTTCGACTTGAGCGTTGCATCGTTCCGTGAAAAGGAGCAGCAAGGGAAAAAAGACATAAACATTATACCGCTAGGTTTGAAGATAAATATTCACTTAATTGCTGCTGTTATTGAAGATGACGTCATGGCATCCTAGAACTGTCAACTGTCCTTGAGGTCTTGTCGCTTTCAGCTGTCTAGGTCTTGAAAGATGATGACCATACTTCACTGAGTGCGAGTAGAGGGGACTATGGGGCAACCTCCACGAGGAGTCGAACAAACGATAGTTTGTCATTCGTTTGTATGGATAGGGTAAATGACACTAGGTTTAGACCGCCGTGTGCCCGCATCGTCTGTTCTGTTTCATTTGTAAAAAGTATAGTGTGTCCTGTCTGAAATTGTGAAAGTTTTCCAGCTTCGTTTGGTGTACAAAGATTCTTTCTCGATCTTAGTACTAAATGCGTTCAAGCCATATAACAGTTTACTATGCTTTTAATCTTACGCGAGTGCCCTTTTCACTCATTCCTTCTTTTACGACTTTAAAACACGACAAGCATAATCTTTCTAAAGCTTTTAAGTCTGCTGTTATTCAGAGAGGACAGGGGGCTGGGGATAGCAAGGCAAATATATATCTAGAAGTAAGTTTAATAACATCATCAACTGACAAAGTCAGGACTTTTGCCTCGTGTTGTTCTGTCTTGTTTTCACCGTCTTCGTTATTTTCTATTGTCTCCCAGATTGTTATATCCAGTTCTTACTGGACTACTTCTTGTCGTTTGTCGGGTGTGGCAAAACAGTTGCAACCCCCTACTTTCCGGAGTCATGCATTTCGAAGTAAACGAAAAAGCACTGAAAGACATGTAGCGACACAAAAATACCTCAGAATCATCTCCCTCCTCTCCCTCTCCCCTCTTCCTCCCTCTAACTCATCCCGACGACATGGAGTCTTACTCTGCATCAAAACATATCCAATTTTCATTTGTAGCTATCGACAGGGCATAACACGTTGTTTTTCTCTTTTCACGGCGACAGTAAAGCAACACCATCAAGTGTTTGCTCAGTGATTGTTTCGGATTAGTTTGTCAAGAGTTCAGTTGAAATCGAAGTAAACAAGAAATCCTTGGTCCGTGTGTTTCTTTATTTTCCTCGTAGAGATCCGGTTTCCAGTTCCCTCCATGTAATGTCAAGGTCACCCCGACCACCTTTTCGACTGTCACGTGGTATCCCACGTCGGTAATTTTCCAAACGTGAATTCACCCTCCTTAATCCTTTATTTGAACAGCAAACGACTTGTGTGAATTGTTTGTTTGTTTGATATTCCGCATAATGAAAGCCGGAAAATGTCAAAATCAGAATGTTGAAAAAAAAAACGACTCGCAGAGTTGCACGAGTGTTCCTGCAAAGCACTTGACAACAGTTTTACGCTGTTTTGTGATTCTCATGGATGTCTACGTTTAACCGAAAAGTTCATCTTCATTATTTTTAGGATAAATTCCGTTAAAGGGAGGTTTCTGGTTTTTTTTTAATGACTATAAAATTCAAATTTAGTAAAATCCTTTATTTACTTTCAAACGTAAGTGCTTCGATCACCTCTATTGTTGTTACATCTCAAGTGCCTGACCATAAGAGGATAACGTCCGGGAGCCGAGAGGTTCAAAGGTCGATACGGCGTCATACACTCAGCTGGCGAAGTCATGCCACTATATTTTTTCACAGCGTGATTGGTTGAACCGGGTAGCAAATCATAGAAAGTAGGTTTCGAACTTCATGAACAGAGGTTTATTTCACTTTTCACAGTGATTCATCATCATTTACTCCATAAACAAGCAAAAACTACGACGTGATGGCGAGCTTTAGGGGGCGTGTGGCGGTAAACAATTGAGAAAGTGACAGCTAGGTATATACGAGTCACAATTTAGCAGAAACCGCTATTTCAAGGCAGTGGGTCACCTCCGACAGTTTATTTTCTTCATGGTCTGCTCAACATCACCTGAAAACTTAACCGATTTGATAACTGCCCTACTATCGTGACAAGATGAATTGACTTATCGATTCAGGAGAATTTTAATTACAGTCAATCTGTTGAACAGTGGGATCTGTCCATATACATAACAAACAATTGAGAAATGAAACTTATTTCAAAGTAGTGAAAAAACAATGTAGCCTGATTGACTGAGTATTTTATTGTATCATTTACGATCAGCAAGTTTCAAATTATATATGTGTTCTGTGAGTTTCGAGTGCAGCAAAAAGTGACATCGCATTTGGTTGAGATGAAAACGCAAAGAACACATTCATATACAACATATATATATATATATATATATATATATATATATATATATATATATATATATATATATATATATATATATATATACAGGGCTCGAAATTTACTTTTTTCTCAGGTAGTCCACTTGGACTACCATTTTCTGAAGTTGGTAGCCCAGTGACAATGGCTGGTAGCCCACGAATTTTTATTTCAGGGAAATCTTTTTTCGTTAACCAGACAAGAAAAAGCTGTTTTTCAAGATTCTACACATGAAGTGAATTTTCTAGTCATTTGATGTGAATATTGCACACCTTTAACACCTTGGGAAACTGGTATAATGGACGTTATGCAAATTTGGATAGTCGTCATGACAACGACACGACCTCAGCACTGAGACATACTGTAACAGGGCTTAAAATAGACCATGAGCTTTCTGTAGGGACCAGACACATTTTCTATGTACACTAATTGTAATTGATTATGATGAAAATGCGACGAAAATACATTTTCATTGACAATCTTTTCCTGTGCCTGTCATTCAAATACGGCAGTTCAGATACAGAAACTTTGTTGCAAAGTTCTACCGCACGGTCGTTTTCGTTATTTGCATAACAAAGTCATAGTCTGGCCTTTCTGTGTCTGGCTGGGTTCGACCGCATTTAGCTGGTCCCAAAGTGACAGGCCGGACATGGTCATGCGAAGTTTAGACTGAATTTCAGGTCCCAGACTTTGGTAGTCCGTGTGGGCTACCATTTCATGGATTTTGGTAGCCCAAGAGAAAAGTTGGTAGTCTGTGGACGCAGGACTACCGCTAATTTCGAGCCCTGATATATATTTATATGACAGGAAGATTGTCTATATGCTATGTGCGAAAATGTTTCAATCGGTTTTTTTTTTCAAACGATTTCCATACCATTATTCAATCTCCGAATGTGATCTTCTTTAACGCTTTCTTCACAGCGAATTCGAGCTACCCGCAGTTCGCCTTCGATTCTCTCTACACAAATCCCAAACCAACAGCAGTGTTTACTTCACTATTAGGCGGACAACATGAATTATCCTGTACTTTGTTTCTCAATCAAAGTTAGTACCATAGCCTCTGATTGAAATATAAGATAGCTCCACTTAAAATACATTTTCGACAACGAAAACATGTTGTCGAAAATGTAAGTGAACGTAAAAAGCAAGCACCAACCCCCCCCCCCCCTAAAAAAAAATACGAACCTAAAAACCGAAATGCCTGTGTCAATCCGCACACATGGCAGTAATCACAAAGTAAATAGTCATGTACACTTCTAATCAGGGTGATTTTCGATCTACAGTATTTTTTGCTTTAGTCACAGTCCGTGGGTGGAGGAATGGTGCTTTAACTCAGCGTTTCACTGAAGGCTTGCCTTGAAATGAATTTCAAGTCACAGTTTTCAACCAAAACCACGTTAGAAATCGTGATTTCTTTCTTTCTGGTAATTTCTTTACAGTTACGGTTGTCTGACTATGAATATGCCATCAAATTCACGATCCAAAGATGATCATCCCGGTGTTGAGATGAATTGGTTAGGATGCATGTATGTTTGTTATAAAGCAAGAATAAATGATTAAATTAATCGGTTCTGAGAAATAAGGTATGTTTATTTTTTCCTTCTATTTGTTGAAGACTCTTAGGGTGATAATTACTGCAAAAGCACACACACATACACATACAAACACTGACATGCATATACGCTCTACCACTCTACTCTGTTTCAAAGTCTAGCTATCTGCGGTTCTTTAATTTCTTTCTTTTCTTTACATGCCAACCCCCGTCTTTCTTTTTCATTGCGCCGAAGTCGAATTTGTTTCTACATGTATCTCTGTTTGTTTGTTTGCTTGTTTATTTGTCTGTCTGCCTGCCTGCCTATCTGAATGTCTGTGTGATCTCAGTATTGTGTGTAAATTAGAATACCTTGTACGTGTCCTTATAGGGCGAGAGTTTGGTCACGTGATATACCCTCGACATATGTGAACAAGCTGAGTCAGCGTTTTCGCAAGGCCGAGGTGAAATCCCGGTCGGACTGTTGGCACAGTAGCCAAAAAAACCCCAAACCCGTCATTATTTTAGAGATGACATCAATGCAGCTTTCGAGATCGATTCTTTGCTTGGACAAGCTAGCATACCTGAAAACAAAGGATGGACATTTTAAGAGAAACAGAAGGGAATTAAGAATTTCGCATTAAAGGATTTTTATTTTGACAGTTGACTTCACGATCTCTGCAGAGTAACTCGTTAGCGGTCTCACAGTAACCTCGATTAGCGAATTTCTTCTTTCGAAATCTGCATCATCTCTCCAACATGATTAAAATTGCCTCCTTGCCCAATCGTTCACCTTTATTTGGACTCGTATATATACGTGACCTTCACATGCACCTGGGCCTTGAACAGTCGAAGCTACACGAAGGTTCCAAGCTAAATGGTCCGAATTGGATACAAAATCTCATGTCACAATGCCCGTGCATTGGTTTCCACTGCAAGTTTAACTCAACAAGAAGTAAAAGAAATAATCTCGGGGAGTAAAAAACAAATTAGAACCAACTAGCTAACTTGTTTAGCGGGGAATAATCCTGATAACGATGACGTATGTGCGACAAAATTATACAAAAGAATTTTGATAAAACCAGGGCATGAGTAAATAAACATGATAAAATAATTTTGATCATTCAAATCAATTAGTGGTTATCCCGCGTCGTATCGTTAGACAGAAAGACAATAAAAGTGCACGTGAATAATGACTCATGGGTGAACCCCCATCACTATTAAACATAACAAGGGGAATTTTTTTAGGGATCCTAGGTGGTCTGTTGTGCGAGATTATATATGATGCTGTGAAACTTTGAAGGATCACATTTGGTGGTAACAAAGGCAACAGGTCCAAGGACGTCCACCATGAAGGTTCTTCTCTTACTAGCTGTGGCCGTTGTAGGTGAGTTGGTCAACTTTGATCTCTCTCTTTCTGGAGATTCTTTTGCTAGAAAATTAGAACCATTTACTTTAATTTAGAAAAATGCATGGCTTAATTCATAAGGGTTACTTTTATCTGTTTTTTTTTTCGTGTACTTTTCTGAATATTGAATCGTTGCATCTATTTCGCGACCGACATCGAAATTTTTTTCGAAGTTTTTTGTGTTGTGAGTTTCTGCGTTTTCGCACGTGTATGTGCGCGCGACGCATTTTCGCTTCACTATATGTCGACATGCTTAACTTTCTTCAAAAATAATATTATTGCGGCTTCATTATGTGCGGGTGATTTTAGTATTTCACTTTTATCAGAAGAGTTCATGAAAACTAAAAGGATTAGTTACCTTGATAATTTGAAGTAGATTTAAAAGCTGTCAAAATTCTTGAAAATGAAAATCCGTCGCACATCACAAAATATACCGGTAAGCGAGTTTGAGAATCGGGCAAAGGGCGGGTGGGAGGCAGGTAGATTTTTAGAGAAGAAGAGGAGAAGAGAAAGGGATTCCAAGAACTCGCGAAAAAAATCAATTATTTGATAGCTTTTTCCAGAGCCTGGGCGGAACAAGTGCGTGATAAAACCTAGACAAGACAGGAGGCAGCGTTGACCAGAACTGAATCGTGTTGTGACAAGTGGCATTGCAAAAGGTTTTGAAACTTTTTGAAGGACGTAGGGTTACTGTACGCTGATGATGAAAGTCAAGGGAAAAGGCTCCAGTACTTGGCATACTGATTTTTATATTTTCTGCATTGGGAGCAGATTTTTTCTGAATCGACAATGTTGATGAGATAATTAATTCAAAAATTTAGAGAAAAACTGTGAGTACTGGAGATATTGTACAAATGTTCTTTATATTTTGGTGTAATACGTAAAATCGGTTGTCTGTATAGCTAAAACTCAGCCTGGCAATAAGTCGAAAGTCTGGTTGTGCTGATATACATTGTTTCCACTCAACATGTTCCTGCGCATCCTTATTCTCACATCGGCAGCTTGAAAAGTACGTCAAACCCGATTTCTCGCAAAATAACGCGAGCGTACGCACTGTACAAAGAGGACTGCTGGAAGTGGACAGCAACACAACTCATTTGCATACAATGGTGCACGGTACGACACCAATCCATCGATCCAAATACTTGATCCGCCGTCAAAGTTGTTGATCTCTCTCGACCTGGATGTGTTTGTTGTTTGTCAATCAGGTCATTAGACCATAAAATGACGTTAACTCCCATCGATTGTGTTTGAAGATCACGCCACTCCGAAGATTATATTTAAATTGCCCGCAGTTTCAACTCTGTGACGGCGCAAACAAAAATGTGACCACAAAAACTTGTCCTTATGGAAGGTCAAATAGACTTAACAGGTTCTGTTTTGAAAACATTCAAGGTCTCCTTTCTCTCTTTCATTTTTTGTAACACTAAGCTTCACCTTTTTTCCCATTAGGTTGGTTGAACTTCAATGACACATGACGGGGCTCTCTGGCTCCTTTCAGGGAACCGTCAGTTATTACGGGGGGGGGGTGTCCAAGGCCGGGGGTGTCACATTTTTTTGAAAACTGACGGGTAGCTTTTTACAAAACTGTTGGAGGGGGCGTCAATTTTAACAAATCAAGTTTGACCTAAATTCCCCCCCCCCGGCCAACCCCCACCTGTATACTACTGAGGGCCCCTTATATTGATTTTGCTAGGCCTGAACTGTCACTGGTTGCGAGTTGTTTCACTTGCACTGTGTCGAGTTTACACCAATACAGAGAGAGAGAGAGAGAGAGAGAGAGAGAGAGAGAGAGAGAGAGAGAGAGAGAGAGGAGAGAGAGAGAGAGAGAGAGAGAGAGAGAGCTTTGAAGAGTTAAAATACATTGTCAGAACTCGTATGATTGAAACTTCAGACGTTATACATCCTAATCCTGTGATTGATATAGTCAAACGGGCACTGCTAAACAACTATTTGAAAATTATACCTCCAATACATTATATACATGTGCCTGAATTTAACCAAAATATACTGAAACAGCTATTTTTACGGTTTTTATATCTTGTGTAAATTCGTCTCGATCTATCTGAATTCAGAAACGCACCATGGTGTGTCAAAACATCAGACGACAATAATTTTTGCCCATCTTCAATGAAGATTAAAAATTATTTTGAACTCTCAAATTAATTCGCTCCGTCGTTGACACATAAATTGACGCTGTGATTCGCGCTCCCCGGGATTCGTAGCTCACAAGCGACCACTGCGGACTGTGTATGTGCGACCTATGTGATTACTTAGTAAATATTGCCGTCAAATTTAGTCAAGTTGCTGATCATTTCTGAGGATTGTCTATTCTGAAGCTTTGGTTCCAGACAAATAGCTGAAAAGGCGATGCTTATGACGTGTGATGCGAGAATATTCTTGTTCTATTCACAATCATGTAAAGTCCTGACCACTTCCCCAATAGTAGACATTCTGAATATTGACGATAGAATTGCATTTTGTCCAGCTTTATACTAACCCCTTTAACTGTCCTTTATGAATAGGGTCCTTTGCAGTGCAATACCCTCCACCATCCGATGAAATCCCGACCAGTGAAACCAGGGTCCGCTGGTGCGTGCACACTGTGTGCGAAGAGCACAAGTGTTGGCGTATGGCAAATGACCTGATGTACAACATCCAACCACGCAAGGCTCATGTCTGTCTCCTGGCAACCAGCGCTGACCACTGTATGGACTGGTAAGTTTTCACCTTCGATAGCCAGCATTGTGTTTTGGGCGCTGTTCTTTCAACAAGATCAAGTTCTCACGTTCAATTTTCTGGAAACGAAATACTCTGTGTTATGGCCTACCTGAAGTTTTTTTCAGCCTATTCTTTTACGAACCGACGTTGTGAGACGATTTTCAAAACCAAGAATACTTCAATATTACTGTACCACTACGAGGATCCACATGAATCATCGCGAAAATTTGTATCACAAGATCATGGTGCATAACATTATATAACATGACTAACCTGTCATTTTTACAGTTAGGTAACCCTATATGAGACCGTACCTAAAGCTTAAAAATGTAAAATTACAAATCAACATTTCAACTGAGAGAGAGAGAGAGAGAGAGAGAGAGAGAGAGAGAGAGAGAGATTCTGCCTCTGTTCGAATGAAGGATTGAAAGATGAAACTTGGGGCTGCTGATTTTCAGGGTCAAGAAAGGTCATGCTGACATTGTTGTCGCCCGTGGCGAAGACATCTGGAAGGCATATCGGGTCCATAATATGAAGCCAATCGCATACGAGCTTCCAGTGTACAAGGTAAGTTTTTGCTCTGCCAAACGATTGTGATTGCAAAGTTAGTCGGATTTATACCCGGGATTTATACGAACTCTTAATGTAATAAATGCCCAGCCCCAGGGACCGGGACTTCGTATGCTTATCAGTGGCCGTGGTACAAAATATTTTAGCGAGCCCTTTCGGCGGCGTGTTGGACTTGTCGATGAGGGCGTACTCTCAGTCAAAGGTCAGAAAGTTTCATTCCCTGCCGCGCGCGCCGTGCTTTGAAATTGAATTGTTTACGATTCTATCGCCGACCCGATGGATGTTTTACAGGGCGCTTTACGGTAGGCGGACAGGTAACAGCTACAATTACAGTTTAAGTGCACACATTCTGCCATAGCCTGATGATAACTCATCGTTCATAATCATCGAGTTTGTCAAAATTGTCGACACTTGCTACCTTTTTTTGCCATTCAGACATTTGACAATACTGTTTTGTAACATGCTTCTGCGCATACACATATGTGCAGTGATAGGGGCTCATAGGTTGGGTAGTCCACAGGCGGGGGGCCGCAGTCGCCGTTAAACGGCGACCTGCGGCCTCCCGCCTCGGAACGACTATCCAAGCAACATTACGATAACCTGTGGGGTAGTCTGAACGTACATGTACATGTACACGTTACACTCATGCGTACTGTATAGATTGTGTTGGGTGGGTAGGTTTGGTGTTTGAGACATTTTCACCGAGATAATAGATTCACTGACTTTGGTTGCAAAACAAACAAGATTATGTATTGTGTGACGTCATTTCAGCAAATACTAGTAATTCATAAATATCACCTAAATAAGTGAAGTTAAATTCAAGTGAATGATTTGGCCTTTTCAGAATTTCAAAAGCTTGGATTGAAAGTTTGAATCTTTATTGAGGGGTGGGACTAGTCCCCAAGCATTTTGTGCTGCCTTGCGAACTACTTGGTATATTAAAGTGTGTATTTACAGTGTTAATTTTTACATTGATATTTATTGTACTTTTGGTTTTGTCACAACAGGGCAAGGAACGTATGCAACATTGGGAGAGCATCAGTGTTGCCGTGGTACCAAAATCCTCACATATCAGTCAACTCTCTGAATTGGAGCACGTGCAGTCATGTCACGCCGGTGTCCATCACACCAGTTCATGGATGTCCCCCATGTGCTCTCTCATTCACAACGACGTGATGCCTCACCGTGGTGACATGGTCGAGAGTGCCGCACATTTCTTCAGCAAGAGTTGTGTTCCAGGTAAATACATGTTGGTTTAGTATTCTGGTGGTCATTGGCCTGTACTATATCTCTTTGGTTAAGCCATGGGTTTTGGCTTAATTCAAACATTGACAAGTACTGGTATGTGACACTTTTCTATGCCTACCATCCCCATATGTGACTTCATTGGAATTGACTCGTTTGGTTTAAACTTGGATGCTTGCATGATATCATTCGGTGAAGCCATGTACAATTTATGTTCATTTATACCCCCTTATACCTTCACATCCACACATAATGCAAAGTAATAGTTGTCGTTCCATCACTTTGAAATCATGAAGTTTTTTCAGAGCCTTTTACAAACTGCCCCTTAAGGCAACTTTCATATTTTCTTGAAAAATGATTGTATTAAAATTAATCTTCATAAATCTCCTAGATTAACTTAAATAATTTCCTAGCAATTAAGCCGCAGCCATCCAAGATTTATCGGGTTCCAAGTAGGTGTAGTCATGCAGCTCTTGTTTGATGTTGAGGTCACTGGTAGGTCAACTTATAATTGTGTCTGGTAATACTATATCACAGGCGTTCTGGACAAGGACTATGACATCAACGGTACTATCCCAGAACATCTCTGCGAGATCTGTCATGGACAAAAAGAGGACAACTCCTGGTGTCACAAGACCCGTGATACCTATGCTGGTTTCCATGGCGCTGGCCTCTGTCTCAGTGAGGGTAAAGGTCAAGTTGCTTTCCTTGACCATACGCACATCCCAGACTTCAAGGAGAAATTTGGTGAGTGAAGAAAATGATGCTGAATAATTTGTGTGTTTACTGAAAGATGCAAGTTGAAATAACGGATGTATCAGACTTTCCAGTGTCAAAAATCAGAAGTTAATGATATAGTCTCACTAGGTTCTCTCAGAGAAATATATTGAATTGGTCTTGACTTTTTTAGTTCACCAGGTACATTTCATCCAAAAAACCATGAATATTAGCCAAACTAGATACTGGTGAAACTTGAGTTACAGACATGACACTTGTCTGACATACATCAATTTTATTATTCTTACCAGTGATTCTATGTTTATACCATTTATAGGGAGTAACTTTCTTTCATCACACGCTATGCTTCACACTGTTGTACATATGCATAATTTTTCATCAGGAAATGACTACAAACTTGTCTGCATGAGGGGCACAGCTGAATTGGATGACTGGAAAATCGAAGACTGCCATATTGGATACGTTCCCCGTCCAACTGTTTTCACCAACCACCATCATGAGACTAACTACCACAACGATGTCTGGGATATCCTCAGGCATGCTGTCACTGTATGTAACATGACAAATTTCTATTTCGTTACTCCTTTCACACTCGTTCTTTCTCTGAACCAAGATAATGTGCCTTCTGTTTTATTTATAATTACATCGAAGACATGTTTTTTTACATCAAAAATAGTATTGTCACAATATTGTTTTGAAATAGTAATCGATGCTTAAACAGTCCTATGCAAGAATATGCAGATACACACCGTACCTGGAATACTTCAAGTAAATTCTAAACATTGACGAGGAGCTGACAATGAAAATTTGAATCATACGTGAATCAACTCAGACTAATATCGTGAATATTGACTACCTTTTCTTGCCAGGTCTTACCTCAACATCAATAAAATATTACATGCCAAATTTCATCTCAATATGTACAAGTAATTTATGTACATATTAAGTTAATGTATGTGCATATTAAATTAATTTGTGTGCATGTTTAATTTTCAGCATTACTCCAGAGATGATAACATGAATCTGTTTGGCTCTGATGACTACATTTGCCGCAGCAACCCCAATCCAAGAGATCTCATCTTCCGCGACAACACCAACGAATTTGTGCACATTCCCGAAGACAAGTCTTACATGGACAAGTTCTTGGATATCTACGACACTTGCCATCACATGACACCAAAACCACGTGCCAAGTTCTGCGTGATCACCGAAGAAGCCTACACCAAGTGCATTGACATGAAGCATCATTTCTTCAGAACTGACAAGGTAAGACATAGGAAACAAATATACAAGCGGAAAGCAGACCATTCAATATCACAAACATACCTGTATGTAACTTTTTGACCAGTGCATGTCATTTTATTCAGTGAAAGTTGCACTAATCTCCTAAGGCATTGTCATGAAAAACACTAATGTAAGCTACTTTGTCTAAGAAAAATTTGTAACAAAGAATCCAGAGGAAAAAAAATTTTCTTTCGAAATTCACTGTGAAAATTATGAATGTGTGTCTAACTCTTGGACATGTAGTGCATTGGACTTTTCATCGGTTTAGTTGATTTGTTTACACGGCCTCAAGAAATTAATTTTTCATTCGATTTAGGAAAAAAATTACAATAAGGATGGCTTAGGAGTGAGATAGTGGTATGATACTACGGATCAATACTAGCGAATTTTGATGACACTTACTCATCTTGAGTAACCATGGTAACATTTTTACATGGAATGACCATTCTCTTTTCCTTTGGTCTCTCAGGTCAATGAGGTCAGCTGGGGCTGTATGTGGGCGCACAGCAAGATGGAATGCATGAAGGCCCTTCATGAAGGCACAGTTGATATGGTTTCGCTTGATCCCATGGAGACTTTCATCGCAGGCCGGGAATTCCATCATCATCCAATCCTCAGCCAACATTTTGATGTCTTCCATGAGGTCAGTGTTGACCCAATCTTCTTCATTCTTTACACTATTGTCACTGAAAAAATTCATAATTGTGACGAAAAGTTACAATATTTTGACCCATAAGAATTTTGTCGGTATAAATGTCTGTGTAAACATAGCTGAAGTACAGTTAATTATAACACTGGATGAGAGCAGCAAATACTGGTACACTGCTTAAAGGGATACAGTCATCGTGACTGCACTCAAAGGTCGTATGGGACCCATATGAGCAAAGTATTCACTGTATCCAAGGTACAATGGTGACTGATGAAAGTTAAAACATGTCTTTCATAATCTACATCGTATAATTTAAATGTTGCAGCTATGATGATGAGGTACATCTAGACATTGTGCACGAAATACAATGTTTGTAAACAAGAAACTCGCACAGGCGCAGTTTTGACGACTGTTTCCCTTTAAGGGTAGTACGCTCCTTGAAACTGAAAGTTGTAAAAACTTTTGTCCAAGAAGCTTTAACCCTTTCGCCACCATGGTTTGGCCCAAACCCATTGTTATCATTGGTGAGTGTGGACCTGTTTACAGAGAATCGGGGGTGAACAGGTTAAACTATTCTCTGTTATAATCAAGAACAGAACTTGAGGTGACCGTGCTAATTTTGGCATCAGAGAAACAGATTACTGAAATTTCACCTACACTTGACATTCAAAATGACCAATATTCCTCATGTTAACTCTTTAGAGTAAAATTAAGTTTACAATTTTCACAAAAACAAAATGGTAAGACCTTCCTTTACTCCCCAGCCTTCAGAATGAGTGCACTCAAGAAGTAGACCAGCAGAGTAGTGTAAGAAGTTTAAAAGTCTGACATCTGTCCTGGACACCCATTGTACCGTAAATATCTATTTTAATTGAAACTTTGAAAAAAAATTGTTGATAAGGCAGCATGATGACGCTTAACATTGACCATCCAGGGCACCCCTCTTAGAAATGTCACCAGTATCAACCTTGTTTTAAAATTCCAGTTTTCAAACTCTTATCGATGAAAATATTTTCCTGCTTCAGGAAAGAAATGGCAAGAGATCATACAACTGGGATACAGAGACTTACACCATTGGTGTCATGCTGAGAAGTGTTTACCAGGAGAAGTTTGGCAGAGACAACGAATGGATCAACCTCAAGGATCTGAACACCTGCCACTCAGGCATTTCCAGAGTAAGCTTCAACAACTTGGTATCATTTGCGTGTGTGTCTGTCTGTGTGTCTGTCTGTGTACTTATGTTGAAAGCCAACATTGTGTATGTGTACTTTAAGTGTACCACAACATGTGTGTGTGTGTGTGTGTGTGTGAACTTACAGTGTACCTTAATATGTGTCTGTGTTTGTGTACTAATAGTGTAACATGTGTCTAATGTCTGTTTGTTTGTACTCACATCGTACCTTAATATGTGTCTATGTACAGATACCTTTTGATCAGTGTGATAATTCAAAATGTCTTGTAGCTCTGTGAGTCCTAGTATTATTAATGTATGTATGCACATATGTACACTGTTTAAAATGTCATTGTAAATATTTTTTTTGTTTATTTAGAATATTTTAGGGGATTTGTACTAACTATAGTCCATGTTGCAGAAGCATGGCATTCATTTTTCATCAACTATCACATCAATGTGAACTTCTAGAAGCAAAAAATTATTGACGCATATTTGTCTGTTGTTGCATAATATTCAATTCTTTCATACCGGTAATGTTAGCTTTGATTGGTGTGTACAAGTATGAATACAAATATGAAAGCTGTTTCACATTATGTAGCATGATCAAGAGAAATATGTGTTTGTGTGGTTGTCAGCTTTAGTGCCTTTTTAATGTCAATGAAACAACCAACCAAACTTTGACATCGTAGCAGTTCAGCTATCATCATCTGTTCTTGTTCACGTTTTACAGAGTGGAGGTTTTAACTTGACTGTTTGGTCAAGTGTGTCTTAACTGATATCAAGATAATTTCTCAGTTTCTGAAAATTGTCTAGACATGAACTTTCAGCGTCCATCACGGTGTCTTCTTCAGATCATGAGTAATTCTGCTCATCACATGACCTGTGAGGGTCGAGGTCATGTGACCAAACTTCTCTGTGGATCCTTCACTCCTTCACTTTGAACCTGACCCCATTTGACCTGGAATGGTTTGCATCATTGGTTACTCTGTTCACACCCCAGCTCTCCTGTGATGTGCTCCACACCAGAACTGACCTATCTGACTTGACATGACCCATGCAAATTAGCCTGTAAAGTCAATGTCTTTTTAAAATTGAATGAACTTAAATCTGGCTATATATTTATATCAAATTTTGCCAATGTTAACACTCCATTGCATCTGGTATTGAGGTCATGATTGAAAGTATTCATAATTAATCTAGCTGTTGTTTGATATATAAGTCCCATTTATGAAAAAAAAAGAAGAATTTCAGCCTGTTAAAATTTGATGTAGAACTATTGATTTCTTCGCAAATAGAACTGAAATCCTTTTGGATTGGTACCTTATTCCCATTCACCAAAATTATTATCAATCACCTGTTGCACAGTAATTGGCGACATACAGGATAGCTCCATATCTGGTTTTTTTTTGGTTCACATTTCAAGTTAACAATGATATTTTTTGTGAATTCTCACAGAATTATCACCATAGTTCAACATAGGTTTGACAATTTTGAGAAGTGTAAGGTGCAGATTTCTTGTGTCTCAGCTGTCAAGCATTAACCACCGATTGAAAAACTTTTCAATGGAAAAATATATTATAACAGAATAAAACCAGTGCTCAGTATACATATCCTGAGGTGAGCTTAGTGATTCTGCCGTGTTAGAAACTATGAAAGGCAAATTGGGGATAAATTCTAAGAGAAGAAGTGAAGCAATCCCTTATAAGAAGTGGCCTTCCAGCAACAGAAGATGACTTTTGATTTTTGTGGAAGCCATATGGAGCAGACCAGATGTCCGTGGAAACAACAAGGACTGGTTGCGGCATGGGTGTGATCTACAGAGAAGTTTGGTCACATGACCTCAACCCTCACAGGTCATGTGATGAGCAGAATTACTCATTATCTGAAGAAGACACTGTGATGGACGCTGAAAGTTCATGTCTAGACAATTTTCAGACACTGAGAAGTTATCTTGATATCATTTAATTCATTTCTCTCCTCCTGGTTGCCGCAGACGTCATCGTTCCATCATCCCATGGGATGGATGTTGTCCAATGGCACTATTCCACGTGTTGGATCAGTCTTCGAATCCGTCAACCGCCACTTTGGTCGCAGCTGTCTTCCAGGTAACTACTTTGACTGGGCCAGACTGTTAACTCTTTACAGATCCTATGATCAAATATTACAATTTGGCAAGATGGCTGGCTGATCTTTGTGATTATATACACAATACAAGTCTGTTCTGTGGAGTACGTCAAAGTCAAATGAAAAAGTCGTGAATCTTGAATGATATACTGACCTGTTTTAACGGTGGATTAAATATCTGAGTTGTGCCGTTGAATCAAATCATAGTACAAGGCCATGTTACTGATTTCTTTAGCGATTGACTGGAATTAATCTAAAACATTTGCAGCTCAGATTTTCTGTGGAAATTTGAGTTGATAGGTCAAGGTCCATGTGGTTTGACTATATCGGTTCTCCTTTCAGTGGTTGATTTTAGTTTTGTTTGTTGATTGTTGAGGGGAGGGGTAGCGTCGGCAAGGGTACAAGGACATATGTTGGAAAGCAGTAGCTACTACTGATTGTTCAAGCAGTACATTACTTTTACTGTAAAGTCAGCATTTAGGGGAATCAAGTCCTTTTTATATGATGCATCTCTCTGGAAAAAGCAATTCTCTTCCAAACCATAAATAAGCAATGATAGCAAAGACCATCAATACATGTGTCTGTGAAGTACAGGGATTGTGACAGTATAGTTATGGGAGTAGCAAAGCATCATTATGATATTTTTTTTCTGCAGGTGCCAAACATTGGAACATGAGAGATGACCTTGTACTTGGACATGAATTCAACTGGGGCTTCCATGGTATCACTTTCCACAACTTCACCGGAATGCAGTGGTTTGTTTGGAATGTGCCATACACCTGGAATTACTACAACTGGCACCGTCAGACTCCAAGGTAAACTACCTGTAGCCAGTTTAACCTTTTGCACCCTACCCCCCTGGTGACCTATGACATCATATGGACATTTTTAATCGAGCAGGGTTCAAATGGTTAAATGAAAAGTAACCGAGTGTGAATTATATGATTGATGTTGACAACAGTTGTCATATTTTCTGAATTGGAATGATACTGGTTGATGACTTTGCAATTTTTGGATAAAAATAGCGCCCTCATTGTCAGCAATGATACATGTATACAATGCCAGCTATAGGACTGTTTAACCCTTTGAGCGCCAAAGTCAATATTTGTCGCTTTCACAAAATATAACCCAGTCAATTTTTTTCTGATTTTTGCCTAAATTTTAATACGAAACTGTAGGCAATGAAATGTGATATCTATTTGGTCAAAAATTATAAAAAAATGCAGAAATGTTCATACAAATTGGTAAAATGTTGCACTAAAATTTTGGTGGGGAAAATTGCAGCACTTTAAGGGTTAACAGGTGGTTCTGGTCACAGTTTCTTTTTCATATGTTCATATTTCCAGGACTTTTGCCAACTGGATGGAACACCCAGATATGTTGAAGATGATGGCAGAAAACTGGAACTTGAAGCCAGACAACTGGAAATGGGACTCCAAGAACTGGAATCAAGAGAAATGGGACTCCAAGAACTGGAATCAGGAGAAATGGGACTCCAAGGACTGGAACTCAGATTCCAAGGACTGGAACTCAGAGTCCAAGGAATGGGACCAAGAAAACTGGAACTCAGAAAACTGGAACTCAGAAAACTGGAACTCAGAAAACTGGAACTGGAATAAAAATATCCAACGTTGGCGCAATACAAAGTATGGATAAACCTGATTACAATCAAATTCATCCATGTCCATTAATAACAATAATTATATTTATTGCTTGCTTAGTAGATTCATATCACATTTTGTGACAATAAAAGTGTTACATAAAAAGCAGTTTAAATTTTTCTCATAAAACAATATAAAATAATATATAATGAAGTTGAAGGTTTTTCTTTGTTGTATAATGTAACAATATTATCTGCAAGTTGTTCATTAAATGAGCTGATTTTGGTGTGTTTTCGTTAGAAGCTGTTGAAGGAACGCCTGACAATTTTAGTGATTGCACAACTTAAATTTCAAACTCAATACTACTGAGGGTATGGTACTGAAAAAAATTGCGTAACTCTTGCAAGAGTTGAAATTTTATAAATGTATATTGTGCTTATTATCTGGTGCTAAGAAAACCAGAGGCTTTAGATATTAAAGAGGGTTTAAGATATGAATGGAAGATTTAAGAGATTAACAGGCGTGGCTTTAAGGCTAGTGTGCACCTCGAAAGTGAAAAGACTTAAACTTTTGCTCAAACTTTCCTCAAGGAATCTTTCAATCATTCTCTTTCAAAATCAAGAATAAAAATAGGGGGTCACCGTGCAAATTTTGGTACTAGAGAAACAAATTACCCAAGATTTACCGATATTAGAAATTCAAAATGGCAGCCATCCCTGTGTTAACTCTATGGAGAAAAATAAAAAATTTTCGAATTTCGAAAAACTAAGCCAGTGAAAAGTTTTCTTTCACCAAGAGCTTTAAACTGAACCCCCACATGTGGTATATCAGAAGAGAATTGTAAAAGTTTGAGAGTCCGAATATCTGTCCCCGAGGTGCGTTCTACCTTAAAGTGGAATGTACCCCGAAATTGAAAAGCTGAAACTTTTGCTCAAACTTTCCTCTGGGAAAATTTAAACCCTCCTCTTTGAATCAAGAGTCAAAATTTGGGGTCATTGTGCAAAATTTATAATAATAATAATAATTTATTCATTTATAAAGCGACTAAATCCACACAAATTGTGTGATCAGAGACGCTGGGTAAAATACAATCAATTTTATAAAAGGTTACAAGAATAAAAAAAAAAATCAATGCAAAGGATGAGTTCAGTTAAAAGCAGAATTATAAAGAAGTGTTTTAAGACTTGATTTAAAACTTGGCAGGCTTGGGGAGCGACGAACCTCAATCGGAAGGTTGTTCCATAAAAAGGGGGCGGCAATACTGAAGGCATGATCCTCATATTTCTTTGGTACTAGAAAAACTAATCACCTGATATTTACCATCTGTTGAATTTCAAAATGGCCATCATCACTATTGGGAAAATTAAATTTATGATTTCCACAAACAATAAGCTGACGAAAACTTTATTTTCTCCTGAGCTGTCCCCGCGCATTCTACCACAAGTTTAGGTTCCCTACATGACCTATTTGAGGAATTTGATTTTTCCAATTTCCTCATCAGTTATCACATGACGTTGTGGAACCACTTCAAACAGAACTTGCGCACTGTTCCCGAATTCATGCTGCAGCAGATGCCAAACATTGAATACTTCTGGATGAACTGGAAGACAATGGTGGAGACTGGAGAAGTCCGAGACATGGACTACAGATGGATGAAACATCCCGTCGTCATGGTGAGCCATCAACTGTCTAGTTTCTCATATCAATCAATTGTGAAAATGCCTCAATTTTCAGTGAAACAATTACCATTTCATCCTAATATATCCTTTTTATATATCGTTCTTTTGCAATTGGCAAAAGGACTAAATTTGTATTTTTGCAATCAAAGAGAACGATGATGTACGGTAGCTCCTTTTGAGAGTACTTAGACATATTTGTATTCATGTTCAGAATTTTCAGTGTGTTTATATTGCATGTATTCGTAAATGTTTTCTTGAACCCATCATTTTAAAAGCATTACTCATCTTAGCATTGCAGAGCAGTGACATGTTGGCCACTAAAGACGCTGGCTAGTCACATTCATACATGTGTCACTTTCCAAACTTTCATTTGGCTGTAAAGATTTTCCTGTGTAGTATTGATAGGAGTGATGTAGATTTGTTCAGATTCTAATGGGGACAATTGGTCACAGTAAACTGAAAGACATCACCATTACTAATGTCTTTGTATGATTTACTGCTGTGGAATGGTTCTACTCAGGAGTGAAATGGACAGGTGATGTTCTACAGACTCAGTATGCCCAAGAAATCACGTGATGGTGGTACAACAAACCCATGTATGCCCAAACGTGTATGGAAATACACATTTGTGCACGTTGTTTTTGGCATGTGTTTTGTTAGTACCATTGCCCATTTGAATTCTGGCTTTACTGCAATGTTGTGAATAACTAATCGTGGTAATGTTGTTACGTTTATATGTTGGAATCTATGAATGAAACAGACCTCACGACACACTGCATCTCATCCTTCTTTGATCACAGAGCTATCTGAGGGTCTACTTCCCAGCAGTCACCGAGCGCTGGATCGATTTCTTTGACAACATGGACTGGGAGCCTGTGCATGAAGATAAACACAACCGCTACTCCAACCCGATCTGGCTGTCCCCCAAATGGGAGGAATTCTGGAACAACATGAAGGTACTTAAATTAGAATATGATTTTAAGCAAACTTTGAAGAAAACAGAAAGAAACACAATTATTTCTGCTCAAATGGTACCTTAAATGTACACACTGTGATTGCATTTCCTCTTTAGTTCCAATTATTAAACAGAAAATAATTAATGGAGATAGTGCGTTACTTGTTCAAAATTGAGTTCATCAGAGTTAAATCCAAAAGAAACAAAACAATACAGAGATATTAGCCAGTCCCAACCAAAAAACAAAATGCCTCCTTGCATGTATCTAAGCTTGTTCTTTGTTTCAAGAAAAAAGTCCTGAAAGAGTGTTTTTAATTTGTCTCCACAAAAACTTATGATTTTATGGTGTCCGTATTTGTGTGTAGGTGCACCGCGAGGAAATGTGTATGACCTGTGGTGGTCATACTGAGAACCACTGTGTTGAGGGCTCTGAGGAACCATACTGGGGTACCCGTGGAAGTCTGCACTGCGTGAAGGAGCACCGTGGCGACATCACTTTCCTGGAAGCTCACAAATTCGAGCCATACACCAATGACGTCGGCATGATTCCCCAGGATTTCGTTCTGATTTGTCCATCTGGCAAGGTGGTCCACTACGTGGACGAGCACAGCATCGAGGACTGTCACTTTGGACGTGTGCCTTTCCCGGCTTTGGTCACATCTCACAAACACACAGGTAAGGTAGCACGTGTCAATTCAGGTGTATGAAAGTGGCACAAGAGTTCTTCTTTTCAAAAATAATAACAATCAATCGGTTTTGATAGGGAAACTGTTTCATTTGAGCTACAAATGTTTCAAGAACACCATCTGGGTATTAAAGGTATTCATCTTGAATGTTTCTAACAGTCTTGATTCGATAAGGGAAAATGTTGAAGTATGGCCAAACTTACTTCATCCATTTTCATGGCTCACTTTCTGCAGATTTCAATCTCCTTTGCAAAATCTACAGTCATGTAATATAGACAATTTTGACAACTCTTGAATTCTTGTTTAGCAGAGACATCCGGTAATTTGCCCTTATATTTAATAATTATATTGGCATGTGTGATTCAGTGCTCAGTAGTGTGGTAAACACATTTTTCCGCAGTATATTACCTGCATATCAGTTGAATTTGATGCTTCCGTGAAATAAAGGCAAAAAAAAAGTCTCCAAATCTGCTTTTCACCAAGATATACACATATGATTCATGCTAATGACATGCAAAATATGCACTTCTCAGATTTTTAATGCCATGGGCTGATCTTATACACTATTCATCTTCTGTAACAAATTTTAGGCAGCTGGCGTTGGAACATCACCAAGGCTCTCCTCCACGCCCAGAAGATCTATGACCAGCCCGAACACAACCAGGGCCGCTTTGTCATGTTCGGTGAACACAGCGTCTTCCACCCACACACCACCACGATGTACCCGATCCACCTCATCAACCAAACCCACCACACCTGGCTTGGACCAATGTTCCTCCGCTCCATGGAGGCCCTCGTCAAACCATCTAACTGTGAGTTACTTGTCTCAGACTATCTCTTGAACAGAGGAAAAAACATCTGCCTAGTCAACATCTGCAAAACAATTAAGACATTGTAATCCTCTTTCTCTCAAGTTGTATTTATTTCAGTGTAAATGGTTTGTCTATGGAGCCTGGTAGAAAGAGGATTAAGTTGCTTTAGCTTTTTTTAACATCGCACAAACATGCTGTATTAATTTACCAATTTACTATTGGTGTATATTTGACCTTGAACTAATGCGAGTATCTCATGAAACAGGTGAAAAACCAATAAAGTCCTTGGAGATGTTTGCATACTAATGGCTTGTTAAATACTAATTTCTGAAGATCCTGTGTTTATCAGTGGCACTATCGTAATCTGAGTTAGGGAGTACAGACACAATTTGAATGCTGTGAGCATATAGCATGGCATGGGTAGTGTAGTGGTGCAAATTTTGCTTTATGTCGACTCCCTAGAATGGTATCAATCTGCATACTAGCACATCTTCAGAATACATTAGCTCAAGGAGATGGTTATGAGATGTTAGAGTCTGAGGCTTGCGCCATGAAATTTTGAAACTGTCCTTTTTTCTCTCTGGAATTTGTACAATCTGTTAATAATTTTAGGGTCAAATATCGACCAAAGTACTACAAAAAATTTGACTCAGTTTCTTCTTGTCTTTTCTTGTTTTGTCGGTTTCTTAGATGATTGGTGGAAGATGCACAAAGATATCTGTCATGCCGAGACTTTCCCTAATGTCATCTATCACCGTGACGGTCGCTGCAACGCCATTGTTGAGGAGGTCACCTGTATGGGTAACCCAACTCCTAAGACAATCTCCCTTGGACGTATTGGTCAAAAGTACACAGTGACTGTGCCAATGTGCAGGTAAATTTTGTCAGCTGATCAATGTTATGGATATACCTGTCTAGGTCATTGTGTGTGCTGTGTTGATAAAGATATCAGATCATCCTCCTGGCAGTATGACCAGTATGGCTATCAGGTCCTACTCAGCACTAGTTGCAGCAAGACACGATAGCTTGTTACTGAGTTCATGAAAGAACCAATATTTGGTGAACAAGAGTAGCAAGCAATCCTGAACTTGACTGTGGCAGGCACAGAAAGCACCAATCATCAGAAATGTGTCAGGATAGAGCACATGTTGACAACACTCAGCAAATCTTCTATTTGATTCAAATTTGACTGACTACAGCATAATCATCTTACCTTCATGTTTGTTTTTTCTGTCCATCTTTCACTCAGCCGTCCATCCCGCTTCATGCGCAAGATGGTCGAATTCACCTGCGACACGGGCTACGGTTACATCACACCAGTCATGATGCCCACAGAGTGTGAATGCATACCATGTGAGGACATCACCCATGCACCGGAATGGAGCCACGATCACCATTGGAAGAATGACGAAAGGAAATATGAACCAAATGAGTTTGAATCTAATCACATGGACCTCTGGGGTAAGTCACATGGATCTGAAGGGGTTTAGCAGTGCAAAGAACTAGCGGGTACCTAGAGAGTAGTTATAGCATTTCTGTTTTCCCTGTCTAAACATCCACATTGCCAACAGAAAACAATACAAGTCAGCCAGTCTGCACCAAGTGTAGTTCATTCTGTGGGTGACTTTTCGTGTTCACTTTTGGATGGTTTCAAGGGACCCCCTGAACAATTGCCAGATTGCGCTTTGTAAATATAGTTTCACAGGCTTTCAGAAGCTGGTCCAAGATAGCATCCCATACTTGTACCATACCAGGGGTAAATCAAAAGAAAAATTGTCACACTGTGCAAAACGGTCACAATGCGGCGTGGTCGCGATGTAAGACAGTTAGTTTTGTACTAAAATAACATGGGTGCATGTGGACATTAGCACCAGGCATTGTCATCCACTACCATCAATAAATGATTAAGCCTGAAGAAGGAATGTTTTCACTCTAGTCAAGAAGCTATAGTATATTGCAGTATGTGTGTTATGCTTGTCATTTCTTGATCTTTGTTCATCTTCCTCTGTCCAGGCAACAGACCATGGTGGATGCACAGAGAAACATACGACAACTGGTTCCAAGATGACATCATCTTTCCCCTGAACCAGGATTGGAACGTCAACCGTCACATGATGAGAAACAACAACGAGGAAGGCGACTGGTGGAATCGCAGCAGCGACAACAATAACAACGGCAAGAACGTCTGCGAGCCTAGGTGGTGTGGCATGCATTGGCGTGCAGAATGGTTCCCTCACATGCATCATGATGTCTGCTCTCACGATAGCAACACCTGGACGACCACTTGGAAGCTGAACACCCAGAGACAGCAATGGAACAACTGGCATGACAATGTGGAAAACATCTAAAATGACACATAGTGTAATTACCCCAAATGAATATCTAAGGTGTATTAACTTTGAACCTAAAGCACTTTCTAGTCTCTTTTTGTTGGGTTGACTCTTTGTAGAACAATCCTCTTCTTCAGACTCCCTTTCAGCTTCCAATTAACATCTCTATCACTGTAATGTATTTAGAAAATACCATTAGATAAACGTTTATTTGGGCTGTAAATTTTTCTCATGGATGTATTATTTTGGCATTGCTCTTATTCTGATTTTGTACTTTCGTTCTTTAACCAGTAAAACTTTTAAGCATAATTAATGTGTCTGTGTGATTTTTGGCCATTTCACATCTGTGATGACAATGACTAAAGGCCGTGTCAGATCAAATTAGGATATAACAGGTCTCTGCGATATAAAATTGATAAAATTTTATTTTTATGCAAATACAGACTGTACTTTGAGCTCTTTGGCAGTGGCCATTATTTCTATTCATATAAACTGCTATAGAACACTATAAATCTGAGTCAGCTTACAAGTTATACACATTTATCATTACATTTGTGAGATTTCACACTGGAAAACGTTATTGTCAGAGCTTCGAAATTTACATACATGTTCTTTTCACTCTGGTGTATTGACACATTTTCATAAACTATTTCCCCTTTGTCTCATTACAGCAGAGAGTGTTGAGGATATCAGAGTGCTTTCTTTGGTGTCTTTTGCCAGTGTTGACAGCATGAATGGCCTTGTTTGGGAGCTAAGAATCATAATAAAAAATGACATGTGTTTCTTGTTTTATAAATTATAGTTGTATCAGTGTTCTGTACACTGAAGTTGGTAATTATCCAGCCATAGCCCTGAGTGTTCAGTCCATATACAAAGTTGCAACCCAGGCAGTAAACAGCTTTGTACCAGAAAAACGCAAGCCAATGATCAGTGTAATATATGACTCTACATACAAAATCGTGTATCTTTTCAAAGGTCTTGTCTTCATCCGTTTACTCAAAATCTTTAAAGTTTGCTCAAAATTTCCTCAATGAAACTCTCAACCATACTGGGTATCCTACCAAATCAATAATAACAATAGGGGTCATCGTGTAAAGTTTGGTACCAGAGGAACATATTACCAGACATTTACCAATATTTGAAATTCAAAGTGGCTGCCATCGCAATGTTAACTATGTTGGTAAAAATAGAATTTCCAATTTTTGAAAAAACTAGAACTGACAATTTTTGTTACTCCATGAGCCCCTATTTGTGGTAGATAAGAAAAGAATTGTAAAAATTTGACAGTCCAAACATCTGTCCCTGAGGTGCACTCGACCTTAACATGGTGTGATCTAAGGTTGAACTCTCATAATCTTGGTGTTACTTGAATTTGAACTTGGTATGTTCACTTCAATAAAAGAGGCTAGACTTTGACTTAGGTATAGTTGCCCACTCCTATAGTTAAACTACCAACTTTTGGTGAATGGAATGCAA
The DNA here is from genome assembly GCF_041260155.1 of Ptychodera flava. NCBI lineage: Eukaryota > Metazoa > Hemichordata > Enteropneusta > Ptychoderidae > Ptychodera > Ptychodera flava. The sequence goes on along the minus strand of NC_091943.1, from coordinate 11,817,189 downwards.
CATGTCAGTGCTTTGGGACACAAAGTCCTCACAAACAGATTTTAAGAATCTCAAAACCTTACAATTCTTTGCAGGCCTACAACTTGCGAAGACTCATTTTAAAAAACCTACAGAGAACATTGAGTTTCAGTAATGTATTGAGGATTTACTTAAAGTCCCCATGGAGGGAAGAGGCCATTTTGAATTTCAATTATCAGTGACTTTCAGGTACCCCTTGAATTGGTACACCAGCATTGTGACTCAAGATTTATTCATGAAAATGACAAAGTTTTGAAGTTTTCTTCAGCAACTTATTGACAAAAGTTCCATATTTTGATCTTCAAAGAGTGTGTCACCTCAATCATGCGGTGTATGAATATGTCAACATGGGTATGTTCAGGGATTTTACTCTGATGGTTTCAAAATGGTTTGTTTTCTTATTTTGACTGCATGATGGGAATTAGTAGTGACCATCAGAGAATATGCACAGCCTTGTGTGCAGCTAGTGAAATGATCAACATTTCCTGCGTACATCTCGATTGCTTGTAATTTCTAGAAATGAGGGCAAGCTGAATACCTCACAAAACTGCTCTTTAAGTCTTGTTGTTTCTACGCATTCATAACGTACAACTCATAGAGTGGTGAATTGATGCCGTTTGGTGAAATTCTGACTGGGACATTTCAATAACATATAGCCTATAAGGAAAGAATATGTTTACCCATTTATCTGCATCATTAAAGAGGACAATAATTGACAGCTCAGTGCACTATGTATGATAGAGGTAGTCTACATACATCATTGCAGGGACCCCTCAACCAGTGACCTTGCGTGTTGTTCCTTTACGCAGAATACAACTGTGATGCTTGAACTGTGTGACAGCTATGTCGATATTCTACTGTAGAGGGCGCCTTCCAGTAACAAATTAGCATATTTTTCAGAGTGGGAGTTTATGAACAGTTACAGTTGGAAGATTTCCAGTAAAGTGTTCAAAGATGTCACCTTGAATTCCTGATTTTCTATTAACTCACAACTATTTTTGTCTTATTCAAACTGCAAATGTGGCCCAAGATACAATGCATTGTACTACTTACAGCCAATTTTGGATTTCTAAGGTTTGTCTGACTGTTGTTGACTTTGACAAAGTTGAATTGTGAAGTATTAATAAAAGAAGAAAGATACAGCTTATTCAAACAATCTACTGTCAGGGATACCTCTAGCAATCTAAAGAAGTGAATTTTGTTTTTAAAAAAGCTCAAATGTTATGTATGAGAAAATGGTACAACAATCTCTAGTGGGAAAGTCAGCAAATGATATTGCATAGGCTGGTATGACGGCATTATTCATTCCAGGCTGGATTCTGTATCACACTCTGGGTCAATGAATCTGAACTCAATCTGAATCTGAAACAATTACAAAAATGATACTAAAAGTGGGCAAAATAAAACTACACACACACAAGAATTATCTTGATTCAAAAAGATTTATTTTATTAACAATGAATGAATGATAAGACAACATAAATGAACTTGTTTCACATAATATAATAAAGTGGCTATCGTATATATTGTTTTCTTATGCCCGCCATCTACTTTTTTAAAGTACAAAATTTGATCTCAGAAATAAGTATATTAGAATAAAGTGGTTGATATATTGCAGTGAAAACAGTTAACACTGTTTTTTTTTCTCACAACCTCAAATGCATGTGATAGTTAGCTGCTAAAATCTTAGCCATTTTCTCTGTGTCGGGATATTGTGATTGTATAAACTCCAGACAGACAGAGCAATATGATGTGTATCTTACCACTTAGGTTGCAGATATTTTCCTCACAGACATTTCAAAAAATAACATATTCTGAACGGGTGAGATGCAAATTTAAGAGAAAATATTGACAAACAGACAGACTTTCTGAAAAATTACTCCCTGAACTGGCCAGTCATCTTTCAATTGATGTGTTCAAAAGTAGAGAAGTGCACTTTTCTGATTTCATAGAGAAATTACACAAGCCTTAACCTGCTAACCCCCAATTCTCTATGACTCGTCCACAAACACCATTGAAAACAAAGGGATTGGGCCAAACCAAGCTGGTGAGAGGGTAAAACCAGTATTTTCAAGGTTCCCCACAGGTTCACTAATTTCACTTGACCTTTCTATCACTTAACTGATTTTGGTAAATCCCCATTGTTTGCAATCAGGTGAGACGGTCCTGTATACAGGGAAATGGGTGTGTAAGGGTGTGAAAACCATTAGCGTTTATATATAACCACATTATATTACTGAATGGGACTAAAATCTCTCAGAAAACAGAAAATGATATACAGTATTATGTTCTGACGAAAAAAATACACTTTATATCTTTCTTTAACATATGTGATGTGAATGGCTCTTCGTGATAAAATATATGACTCACTGTCGATGGGTTAATGACACGGAATTCTGACACAAAAAGTCAGTATAAATCAGCACGTGAAATTTGGCATACCCTGTCTCTAGACAAAACCAAGATCAGATCTATTCAATGTACATGCATTCTCCTTTTTGGGAAACAATGCTGGTCCAAATGTATGACAGCTGGCTTTGGTTTTGAGTTGGTATGATTTGCTTAGTGGTATGATTTGCTTAGTGAAACATAATTGTGATGGCGTATGCATCGGAAATGTACTGTATGCATCGGAAATAAATAGTTCTGAATATTAGCTCCAACTCTGTGGTACGGAAACTTTTAACGGTGGAAATGTGAGATTTATTTTAGGAGTGGTACATGTCATTATTTTTATAACACGAGTTGGAAAACGGTGATTGTAAACTGAGCCTGTCAGATGAAGTCAACATCATACAAATCAAAATCGACCCCAGGAATATGAAACATTCACAAGATTTGAAGGACTGGAGAGAGGAGTGCACGTGTTTATCAACAGAACATTTCTTCCACAAACATGGAAGGCTGAAATCGTTGGAGGCATTGAAGTAAACATGTAAGTGTGACTTCCATAGTGACTATGGTCCTTTTGTTGACAAAAGAAGAGTAAAAATTGCAGATGCCTGATAGTTAAAGCTTATGGCAAAACCAGGGAAATGTGAAATTTTGTGTATGAAACAACATATCTTGTGATAAAGGAAATCTTCAGTAACATATTTCACCATATTCTGTCTTATGTGATGAGTCATACAAAAGTATTGACAAAACTTTATAAGTTACTCTTTCTTTCAGTGAATATTGCTTCTTTTGAAATTCACATATATATCTCATGTCATGAGCAAATCAAAAACCTTGAATTGTGTCTGTCATAATGGTATGGCGCCCTCTACGACATAAGTGAATGGGAAATAAAAAAAAAGAGTTTGTTTGTGGTTGAATGTCATTACTATTATTCCTTCTCATCTTAATGTTTACAATTTGACAACACAGAATACACAGGGATGTTTGAAGATTTGAGTAGCAGGCTTATATATTTATCATTTCTTACAATAATACAGAAAGTCACTGTTTTGCTAACAGAAGTTTGTTTTTTCAGATCAGATTTTAACTACTTGCCTAGAAAATAAAAACAACAGAAATATATGGTTACTTTTCAAAAAAAATGGCTTTTCAAACCAAATATCATGAGATTACTAAAACACAATATTAGCTTTATAAAGCAACAGTCAATGATATCCATAACTTTTTACGATGAAAAGCAGAAAAGATACACAAATATCCAAGGAATGTTCTTTTTTTTGTTATTGTGCATATTCACAACATTCTTTTGAAATTTTGTAAATACATGAAAGATTTTCATACAAAAGACCTTAACACTGAAATTAAGGCGAAGATATCTTGAAAACCCTTTTACAGAGACAAAGATGTCACTATTCTGCAAGAATTCATGACAAAAAAAAAATTGAAATTAAATGAAAATACAGTAGCTGAATTCACATTGGTGTTGTGACGGGGAGAACTGTGTTTGGCTACCCTTGGCAGTGAATTACTTCAGACTATTTCCAAGTATTGCAAAGGTCATAGGGTTGACTATTCTTCTATGCTCTCGGACATTTTCAAAACACTTTACCTTGAGATTCTGTCTCAAGTATATTGGTAGTTTGATCACATGAAGAGTCACGCTGTGATGAAATTTTCAGCATCACTCTCAGAATAAATTCTGTGTAAAACATTTTGAAAATAATTCAAGCATGGAACTTAAAGTGTATCAAAATACCAAAATGTTTGCTCTTTTTTATAACGCAGAGGTCGTGTAACATTTTCTCCTACTTTGCTATAAAAAGTGAAGATTAAAGCTTAAATTTTCTGTCAACAAGTATTTTCCACAAACCATCATCAGAACGTGACTGATCTCAAGCAACCTCTGATTTTCTTCATAAAAGTGGCAGTAGAGAGGAAGAATAATATGTCTGATCAAAGTGACATTTTAAGTAAAAAAAAGAATACATAAATTATAAATTTTGGCCCTTTTTGAATATCAGTGCATCCCTTTGTATTTTTTCAAGCTTAAGATTATGCAAACACACATACATGCATGAAGAGTCTTTTTTTAACATTTAATAGTTTGCGACAGTTTTGGAATCTAAATTTTTTGTGATTTTTTTGCTCCCCATCTACACTGGCGCCTCAGACTTTTCAGAAGACAACTTCTAACAAATAAATTTAAACAATAAATCATATGTAAGTAGACCCTGCTCAAAGCTACAGCAATATTAACAATATTCATTTTTTATTTTCATCTTATATACTAATATATTTAGCTATGCTACTTGAGAGAAAAAAAACGAACAATATATTAGCTAAGTAAGTATATCATCTCAAATACACAAAAATCATATTTTTTTTGTAATTGGACTTTTACCATTTGTAACAACTGAAGAAAAATATGTTTGAAACAATGCACCCTAAAATGTGCCAAACAGCTCAATCTTTATGACTTCATTTCTCAATTTCTGAATTTTTGTGTCAGCCATGTGATAATTTCTCTGGGTCAAAGAGGACTTTTTTGAGTTATTTGCTCGTCTATGTAGCATAATTGACACAGTGTCTGGTGTTGTGAACTTTTGCAAAGTGTACGGTGACAATGAAAAAAAAAAGTGAGGTAAAAAAAGTGAGAAAATTTCACGTTAGAACTGACTTGAATGGTAACATATTAGAGCAACGCTTACAGTTCTGCGGGACTCTTCCAATGGAATTGTCAAACCACTTTGAAAAGCCACAAGTTTGTCAATCAATGATGTCAATCATCATATCACTTGTCATTTCATGGTCATCTTTGCTCTGAAATCATCATAAAAGAACTGACGAATCAACTGCCAGCACTGCTGTGACATCATCATAAAGTGATGAATGAACACCAATGACATCATCATCATGAATCAACAAATCAACGAAAATAATATTTTTGCATGGAGAGTTCTGAAATTTTGGGAATTTCAGAGTAACATGAGTGACAGCACCCCTAAGATTGAACAGACACCTCTGCAATGTCATTCACGATGACAAACACTTGGTTTGTGGTGACAGATTGCTACCTGTGCTAATTTTGCGTTATGTGTGAAACCAACTTATTCCATTCATCATTTTGAAACTTGCTGTTTGGGGTTTACAATCCACACCTTCCATCCACACACGACAGATAAAACAAGCAGATTTCTTGTGTCAAGCAGAAATGAATCTCTCAGGAACCACAGACTGCTCTAACAAACTGCTACTCTTACAAACTGAAAACCTTGGCATACCAGGCCAGTGATAGGTTGCACAGTTCAACACTCATCATATCTTACATCAATACGAGTTCCTGACGATTTTCAAAGACACGACATTTTATCATTGCCATAAAAAATGTCCAGAAAACACAGTGACTAAGAGCCCTATAAAGTTATAATTAGTCCCTTTGACAAACATATGGGTTTCAGCAATCAGGTTGAACCAACAACGATAGGAGAGGTCATGGCACTAGAAGACATGGATCACTCAGGACCAACCAACCTTTCATTCCCCAACCATTGGTACATTCCCATTAACTTGAATAGGATGGGTGGGCCTATGTTCAGGTAAATGGGGTGACACCAGTGTTTTTGCTAAGGTTGGGAATATTGGTAAATGATTTTGGAACCCCGGTAACATTGATGCTATCCCTCCATTGATCGCATTGATATACCAATGGGAACCCCGGTAACATTTACCTACTTACTGCCCTTAGCAAAAACACTGGACAAGATAAAACATTACGCATCTTCATTTCTCTAATCCCTCGTTTACAAACACTCTGTGTACTTGTAAAATGCAACTGCAAATTTTTTTCAGTGTCATATCATACACACTACAATGCCATATTAGATGCACCAAATTTTTATACAATGCCCGAGAAAAGATACTGAAAAAATGAAAGACAAAATAAATTTCTGTAAGGATTGTAGTTCATGTAGATGAATATTTTGGATGACTGTGTGATTAAATGGAAGGGATCGACTTCAACGTTCATCAAAATTGATCATATACACACTCATACGCAATTGTAAATACTTTTATACCTTTTGGATACGTATGTGATAATTGCCCAGAAGAATGAGTTGTTTCCCGAAAAAAATTGTGTAGAAATGTATAGTGTGAAAGGCAGCAAAATATAATTAATACCAGGAAACACCAAAAGTTGATCCTAAGATACTTTTGATTGTTACATACAGATGGTTTTGATCCCACACTCATATCATGGCATCCTGATAATGGATGTAAACAATAGAAAGCTTTCAGAACAGTGTGTGTTTAATGAATTCATAGAAAGTGATGATAATCGGATTCTACCGAGTATGGGTGGTGATGCCCTAACCTTCTGCATCAAATAAGCCTCACGGCAAAGCAAGCTCATTCCCTAGACAACAATACATCCATATGGTCACCGTCCGGCGAACTGATAAATCACACTCTTCCAAACTGTATGGTGTAATTTGTGAGTGTGACAATACAGAAACGGGCTGCCCTTTGCTGGAGTGCCCAGGTAATACACACTTGTGCTTTACCATCGTAGAATTCCACCACAACATTCAACTGGTGGTAACCATGCAACTGTTCCCACGACAACACCATTGGCGCAATTATGAAATCACGTTCCTGCTACCACAGCAAAATGATAGAAAGACTGAAAAATTTTCCAATATTGCTGATGACAACCATGAAGACATAATTATTCACCAATGGTCAATAAGGCAGTGATGGCAATAATTATTTAAATCTATACCTGATATCACCTGCATCAATCATGACAAAATCTGCTCATAGTACGTTTCTTATTTTTGGAGTAACAACTAGACTTAACTCTCCAATTAGATGTAATTTATATCTGGGAAAAACTGACAAATCAATATCAAATACAGAAATACTGATCTCTTTTTATAGCAACATGAAAATGTCATCATGTCAGGTTACCATAGTGAATTTTCAGCTGAAAAGACACCAAACATTACATGTACCAAGTACCAGTAATAGAAGGCTGAGCTAAATTTTGACAAAATCAAAAGTCACTTAAAATACTAGGACTTTTCAGCAATTTTCAAGTACTTTTTGAGGTCTGAAATACTATTTTCCAGATATCAGTTTTACAACATATTGTTTTTGATGTCACTTTTATGATAGCATGACTGATTATCTTGCCATTTTGTGAAAGTTGTTGGTGGATTATCAATTTTCCATGACATTCCAAGAGGCCTTAAAGTTCGAGGATTTTAAATGACTTTCCAGGAGCATATGAACCCTGTAATTAGTCAGCTACCAGTGATGTACGGCTGTCAATGGATGCATTAACACCATTAGATGTATTAACTGTGCACACATCACTGTTTACACAGAAACTGAAATTGAGTATTAAAGCCTTCATGCATCACAGCTGAAGGTCAGAGCGAAGGTCAAAGTTTACTTTGTGATTTGACAGTTTCTGGAAACTAACTGTACTGAACTTGACCCCGGTAAGTACTAACATACTATCATGAAATACCCCTATCTATCCCTAAGCTTTCTTAACCTTGAACTTTCTTGGCCTTGTTGAATGTAGATAGTAATGGACAAGCTTGGACCATCATAGAAAAAAGAGACACACTTTCTCGTGTCATGATCACAAAACCGTCTCAATTGTAGAGCTATCTAATACTTGTCAAATTAGGCTCAAATTTTCTGAGTATTTCTTACATAAAATAATTGCTGTGAAAACAGACTACAATCTTCAAGTTGCCACATTTCTCAATGCCCATGCTGATAGAAAGGAAACAATCTTGCTCAGAGTATACTCTGTTCAGCTGCTACAATGTCTGATAGCTTGTAATGCCAATGAAATAACTGCAGCCATTTACAAACGAGAAGAATTCCTATAGTCTCTGATCATACGTGAATTCTAAAGCAGAATTCTACATCTCGTATCTCTCGGTACCCATTGTTAGATCATTTATCGTGACAGAACTTTCGCTAAAGGTGCTTTTTTTCTATTGTGCAATTTTCAGAATCCTTGAATTTTTTCCAAATCAGAAGCACTTCAATGTGTACCGGTAACAGCAGCTGTCTTAGACCCTTCACCCCCATCTCAAAGTATAAACGTCCAACTTTTACCATAGAAAACACTTTACCATGTACTATTTGATTAGTGCATTTTCTGACTGTGGAATTTATGACAGACTGTGGGAAGGCCTCCAGTATTGTGTCGACAGACATTCTCATTCTCTGTTCTGTCATTTTCCTTTTCAAGAAAAAAAAATTGCAATAACCATCTCCATTGCATTTGAAATTTACCGAAAAAATTCCAATGATATGTCTGTGTGAAAAACAGCATTAGAGATGAAATGCTAGAAAAAGATAATTTTTCTAATGTGGAACATCTTTACGAATAATGGCAGAGGTAACTTTCTTTCTGCAAATTGAAATTTGGCAGAAATGAACAAAAAACCAAAGTAAAATTACCAGCAAAAAACTTGTCATCTCATACTGGACACTATTTTCTTTGTGCCAACAGAAATATGTAAAATAAATATTTTGATTCTAACAAAAGCTGAGGTCATTGAACCCAGTGGCAGAATTTAGAACAGTGGACAAAGAGAGTAGGAGATGTTCATCTGTATGTTTGTATGAAATTTCATGGCAGTTAGTTCATTGTGTAATGGTACAGTATTTCTGATCAAACTCTCAATTTTTAATTCCGATTTGCTTATGTATGTTAAGCATTGGAATTAGTTCTTTTCAACCTTTGACTAATACTTCCTACAGCGTCCACTGCTCTCAATGCGTGCAAACCCTGTCTTTTTTTAATTTTTTTCCCTTGTCTTTTGAAAAGACTTCACAAAGCTGCAGTACAAGAAGTAAACGGTCCAGCTTTCAAGACTTTTCTTATCTGAAAATCTGTCCATCTTCCTGAACCCAAAGAACTGTCATAATGTGAAATGATCTCTTGTGATTCGACACAAAAGTAAGTTTTTCTCGTATTTCTTCAAGACCCTAGAAGTAGAGGAGGCACAATTGAGTGTTTCAAGTAGACACCAATACAATAAACTCCTCGAGATCATATTGTTGTGTGATACAAATACCTTTGGTTAGAAAAAGTTGGCTCTGGCGAGGAAGGAAGACTTAGGATTGGAGAGGTCTGTGTTGCCGGTGGTCAATTCGAGGAAGCTGGATGGAATTCAGTGGGGGCGACTGCTGCTACTGCTGCTGCTGGAGACTGTGGTGTCAGAGTGGGGCTTGATGATCATCTTTCCGTTTCCGTTGCCGTTCCGGGTTTTCAATCCTCCGTTGAGAATGTCCTTGATGTGTTGTACTATGAGACTTATTGCAACTGGAAAAAGGAAGGGAAGAAACAAAAGCGAGGATTCAGAGATGACGTTTGACTGTGTAGAGAAATGGAAAGTCACTGGAAAGAGACAACAGTGCAACACAAATACAAAAAGACGCTTATGGCATTAGCATTAATCCGGCAACTAGAGCTCACAGAGATCATTCCATGCATGAAATGGCTGTGAACTTTAACTAAAGTCAGCAATGTTTGGCATACTATTCTATTTGTACCTGTTAAATGCATTTCCAATTCTGCTTTTGTTTGGAAAAAAGTTGAAAGTTGCACGGCCTGACTTGTAAAATGTTGGCACAATATGGTGTACTGTGGTGTATGGTATTCCCTAGTTTGTTATGAACTGTGGTTAATTCAATGTGTTGTCCGTACCAAGCTTTCCTCTCTGAAACTCTTATCCTGCCAAGTAGATATGCCATCATCAGGTAACTTTTTGGTTGGACCAGTGAGACATAACATGTCCTATATGGTGTATTTTAACAACCACTGGAATGAACATTTGAAGGCTGCTGAAAACAGCTGTAGCTATAATTTTACTGACTTGTGTAGCTATAATTTTACTGACTTGAACCCAAATAACATACTATGCAAAGTAGGTGAAAATTTGAGTAGCTCCTGGCTCAATTCATGGCAGAGGGGAAAGAGACAGGCCTGGATATGGGTTCAGATGGTGGCAGATGAGGTACAACTCCTTTTGTTACTCTTTTTTGCGAGGAGGGGGGATGTGCAATACGTCTGGGATTGACATGTGCACAAGTTCATGATGACACAGTGTCATGTCTAAAATGATTTGTGCAGAACTAATGGAAAAGGGTAATGTATGAAAGTAGTCTACCGTGTCAACAGTACAAGCATTTTCATTTAGTACATGTATTCTGTAGCAAATGAGCAACAGTGAAACATACATAGATGAACAAACAGAAAATATCATGTGAAATGAGTCTACAATCATAAAAATAATGACATTTCGATATCTTGATATGCTTGTTAATGTATATCAGCCTTTGTGATGTCAAAATTAAAACCCTACTATGGATATGGTGTGCAATGTTTTACAAGATGAGTGATGAACAAGAGAGCACTTTTGAAGATGGAGTAAAATGTGCAAACCTTGAGAAACTAGAAATAAAACGCTTGTTACTGGTAATTGTACCCACCTTTATTTTCTACACCTTTTGGAATGATGACATCGGCATACTTCTTGGTTGGCAGGCAAAACTCTTCAAATGCAGGTTTGACAAATGTTGTGTACTGTGTCAAAACCTGTTCAAGCTGTCTTCCTCTCTCGTTTATGTCTCTGAGAACTGTACACAGAAACAATATGTATAAATCTTACAATCTCTTATCTCAAGCTATTAACTGTTGCCAAAAGCAATAAAATATCTGGGCGAATATATCTGTGAACTTACTTTTAACCTGATCACCGTGACAACTAAGAGGCTGCATTTGGCAGCCATTTTGGTTGAACCATCTTTGAGCTAACACAAAGTTTTTGACTCCCTGGTAATAATTACCTGATGTACTAGAGAAGTGTTTGTATAAACAATATTTTGTCCATGACGCTAAAAAAGAACTGGAAAATCTGGCGTATTCCCTCTTGACATTTTGGCTTTGACATTTGACTCGACAAGACCATACTGAACGTGTAATGGGGTGTGGTGCAATTCAACATTACCTTAAGGGGTAGTTTGCATTCATTCACCATGAAAGGCACCCTCAGGCATGTACTGATTTCTACCATGTGGAGGATGTGGTCCAGCATTCTCAACATTTTAAAATTCAAAACATCATTTATACTATATGCAAAGTAACTGACCTCTTCTTGATAGTCTTGTGTCTGGATCAGTATCAACGAATAGCTTCATCTGAAATAAACTTCTTGTGTCTTTCAGGTAGAACACTAAGATACCCTCTATGAGAACGACATCCGCTGCATACACTACTGTGCTCTCATCTATTTTTCTGTGACATTGAGAGAGTGCCAGTATTTTGCGATTACTTAGTATATAAAGAATTAGTTGAAAAAGTGACAAAATTTAAAATTCATGAAAATCATATCCTACTGTCCTGTGTATTATCAAAACTTTTGCTTTTAGAATATAGTTTTATGTGCACAGAAGCCTTCATATATCTGTAATTGAGGGAGCTTTAGAATGTTTCTCAAATGAGTGAAAAATATTACGATGTTGCAATTTTTCATAAATCACAGAGAAAGTAGCACGAAAGACATGAATTGCGGTGTGTTTGTGTAAATGTGTTTTACATACATGTAAACTTGTATATGGAATTGAAGGTGTATTTTGACAACCATTCTTCAAGAAAATTTCAAGATACCAAAACAACATAAATGACTTCTCAAATACCGCAAAATAAAATAAAAACATTAAAAAACAGCAAGCGTTGCCCCTTTTGTAGACAAACGACATTTGACTGACCTTGAGTGAGTTTTGAAGTCATACACTGGTATTTTGACGGTCTTGCCCTTGCTTATGTCTTGTAGAGTTTGTCTGAACAGTTCATGATCATAGGCATCTGTATGTGTCAAAGAAAAAACCATTACGATGATAAACAGGGTGATTATTTCTTGTAGTGCTTCAAGTACTGTGGAACATTTTATTTTCACTTGGAATTTATTTTCACTAGTTTCACTGGATCTTTCGCTAATCCAAGTGAAAATTTTAATTTTCTATACTTTGCATGTAGTCTGACTAGACGAAGTGAAAATAAGATCGCAGTGAAACATTGAAAATGTGTTTTCAGCTAAAATAAATTCCAGTGGAAATAAAATAGTCCACAGTAACTTGCAAGCAACTGAAAATGAATGACGCTGGGCTCAGAATGATTTATTTGCTTGCCCTTCCATATGAACTGAATTTATGTGTCAAGATCAGAAAAGCACCTGTCCTCAAATATTTATTTAGATGTGATTTTGTTTTCCAATATGGTAGCTAACTACATATCTACACTTTAAATGATTGATCTTTTTTCAGAAATATTTTGGAATGGTCAACATAGAAAATTAATCTTGAATCTATCTCAAGTACTGTTGAGAGAAGTTTCTCAAGCTCTGTTAAAAAAAAAAAAAAAAAAAAAAAAAAAAAATGTACTGATTGTGGACAGAAAATTTCAGCCTGTCCATAACAGAAAGTGTTTTCTAAAACTACAGTTATATAAAGGCATCACATTGCTGGTCTTCTACAAGCAACAAGTGTTACCGATATTTCCAGGCATGTTGAAGTTTACTGTTTTCTGACCTGTCACCTAAGGATTTTTTGCACAATTCAACCTAGGTATTCAAATCAACAGGAATGCACAACAGTATTTTAGTGAAAATAGTTGTTCTATTATGGTTATGTCTATGCTTCTCATTGAGAGAGAATTTACACTGTGATGATGAATGAAAATTTAGAAATGGAACTGTCCACTGTCAGCTTTCACAGCAATGCTCTCAATCTGCTCACAAGACTATGTATGTGTAGTAGCAACATTAAGGATGGTGGCCTGTCACTTTTGCAAACAGGATCACTTTATTATCCCTAAAAATCAGTTAAATTCTGATCATCAACAATTCATGATATGTAATGATGACATTAAGGCAGAACATGCCTCGGGGACAGATATTCGGACTCACAAACTTTTGCAATTCTTTTCTGATCTGACACTTGTGGGAGCTCATTTTAAAGCTCTTGGTGTAAGAAAGTAAGAAAAGTTTTCACCATCTTAGTTTTTGGAAGTTGAAAATTTTATTTTGCCCATAGAGTTAACACACAGATGGCGGCAGTTTTGAATTTCAAATATCAGGAAATCTCAGGTAATTTGTCTCTCTGGTGCCAAACTTTGCACGGGGACCCCTGATTTTTATTTTTCATTTCATGGAAAGGTTCATTGAGGAAAGTTTGAGCAAAAGTTTCTTTCACTTTCGCAGGTGCAGACTACCCTTACATACGTCAAACATTTTCTATTTTGCCTTGTGTTTCAGTTTCATGACTGATTGAGTATCAAACGCATAAACATTCATTTCAAACTTGTCACACTACAAGCACCTTACCTGGATGATCAAAATTAAATTGGCCCTTGAATGCTTTGCTTTTCTCTGCTTCTGTTAGGTTGCGGTAGAAATTCTCTTGACTTATTGTTGTTACTTGACGCTGTTTCCTCTCAACCTCGTTCTGACCCAGTTCTTCCATAATCTTTTCACATACTGACGACTGTCATGGGAAAAAAAACCAAAACAGGAAGTCATTATCGGTCTAACTTGTCGTTTTCCTGTACATGTATTGTCTATCGAGCAATATGACAACAATAGCTGTAATATTTACTGTAATTATATTTTCATCAAATGTTTTCTCCATTAAAATCAAATACATTTTCTCACTCTTGTTTCCTAGGTATGTTGAAACATAAAAGAATCACCATCTTTTCAACACCCTTCATTGTGTAGAGCATGCAATTGTTATTGTCAACGATGAATTCAAATCTTGGCTTCATTTAGTTGTTGACTAAAACACTGGACGTTACACAGATACAAGTCGTATTGAGAAGTTGACATGGTTTTGGGAGCAGAATAAGAAACTGTATTTGGCAGAGAGAATGCAAAATACAGGACAATGTATCTAAGTTTCAGTCTCCAAGTTATAAAGGATTTTGTCACAGACAAAAACTCACTCCCTTCAGGAGAGGAAGTTGAAATGAAACCATGATACATGTACAAACATCCTGTGACTTATTACAATACCCTGATACCAGATGACGACTCTTCAGTGTATTGTTTGTATGGTATACTGACTGGACCAATGACTGTAGTCTATGTGACTTTATGTACTTTGTGTCTGTTGCTTTTCTCTGTAAGGGCTTTCAATCAGGGTTGGGCGTCCACTGATCTCATTTCAACTATCCTGATGACATAACATCATTTTCACGGCAAAAAGTTAAACCCAGGAAGTGCATGCCAAAGCCTGACAACAGTTAATAGCCTTGGGGAGAAAATGTATTGCAGCAAGCTGGCTCACAGTGATGATTTCAGGTGTTTAAGCCATACTACCTTACAATTGAAAACTTTGAAAGACAGCAACAGTATACCAGATCAAACTCTGGATATCTTGGAAAGTAAAAAATGTACATGACACTTTTTCCAAGTGTTCAACTGAAACACAATGAGCGCTGCATGAAGGATGGAGCACAAAGCTATGCAGAGATACAGGTGTTGCCCTTCACTTTGCAGATCAGTAACTTTACAAATTTACTCGTATTTGAGAGAAGAAAAACTATCACTGAAGTGAGTCACATGTATTTCCAGGTCTGTATCACTAATTCATGCAGTGAAGATTGTTGTGCTTTAACACTTTGTCCAAACTTAATCAGTAGAGTTTGTGTGATTAATCTTTGTTCAAACTAAAAGCCCTTCAGCCAATGAACTGTGATGTAAGAAACTCTTGTACTCCAAAATTGTGGGAATAACTTGAGCAGGAACAAGTTTGATTTTGTACGGTTTATACCAGAGCAGTTGATCCCGCTGTGTGTCTTTTGGATAATTAAAACATGCGCATGGTATTAAAAATGTAACTATGGCCAGTAGTTGGTAAAAATGCACGTTTCACATTGTTGAAGCTATCGTGCTATGGGGAGTTGTATACCATTGTACATTATAGAACCCAAACGTGTAAGGCAAACATGCATGACTAAACACTGTAAAAGTCTGCACGTTAGACATTTTAGACACGTTAGGTCCGTACACGTTAGGTTTGCACGATACACGATAGGTTTGCACGATTGGCATGATACCTGTAGATTTTGACTCATGTTGAGAACCTAAAATGACATACACGTTAGACATTTTAGACACGTTAGGTCCGTACACGTTAGGTTTGCACGATACACGATAGGTTTGCACGATTGGCATGATAGATTTTGACTCATGTTGAGAACCTAAAATGACATACACGTTAGACATTTTAGACACGTTAGGTCCGTACACGTTAGGTTTGCACGATACACGATAGGTTTGCACGATTGGCATGATAGATTTTGACTCATGTTGAGAACCTAAAATGACATACACGTTAGACATTTCAGTGTTTCCCCTGGGTTCCAAAATCTTGTAGCAAATTTGGCTAGAAGTCCTAAAAAATTATTCGCCAAACCAGATATTCAATTAGCCAAGCCGATACCACTGATCACAAATGACGTCATTTCTTTTCATTAATATGCAAAAATAAATATTTGTCTGCATTTTCCGTAAGAATGACCGAAATAAACCCTGTTAGTGCTACTATGGATACTATAGTAACACCAGTTTATGGTTCAGATTACAAGGTGTCAACATCAGTCACACATACAACATAAAATTTGTCCGAATTCCAAGCGACTCTTGTCCAAAGTTAGGCGTATGCAACTATATTCAGTAAACCATGGAATCGCTATCGTGCGATACTGTACATTATCGCTACAGACAACGGCACGAAACCTGGTTCAGCATACTAGTTTTTTCAAACGAATCAGATATCCATTCTCGTAGCAGTTCGAAAGTAAAATACTCTCAGACTTGAGAAATATGTGCATTTTTTAGACTTCCAATACATTTGCTTTACGCTTGAAGTTTAGCAAGCGAAGCTCGGACAGCGCACAGCGTATCAATGGCGCTTGGGTCAGGGGTCATCATCAAAGACGTCAGTGTGTATTCACAGCCAGCTTCAATCATGCCATGGATCGCGGAAATCACGGATCATAAATCCAAATGTTCACGTGTTGAACAGAACCGTAAAATATCAAATATATACCCTTTTGATATGGAGAAACATCTTTTTGTTTCACTGACGATCAAGTTAAATGCTCAAATATCGCGACAAGACTTGCGTATTTATTTGCACGATGTGAACGCGGAACTAGGCCGGCCGACTCAACGGACGAGCGAGCGCTTCTCTGAAAGTCTGTATACGATGTCACGTCACAATACACCACGGTCCGTGATACACTGAAAATTGTCGCGAATTTATATTTAAGGAAGACAATTCACACAAGTTTCTAACGCCAGTAAAGGTATTTTCTTGTTGGCAGCAATACACCACGAACATTTTCGCTATTCAGGAGTGCCTTACTCGCTCTACGTTCTAAAAAAAATGTCATGCGTATGCTTTTGACCATGCATGCCGCTACCTTCCTTTCCAAATTCACGATCGACTTTCCTACATTGATCATAATTTTTCTTTCCATTTCATAGCTTTACTTGCACTTAGAATGTGTGTTGTAGGGGTGGTTCCCCCCATATTGGTGGAGCAGCCAAAGTCAAAAAGGAAAGTTTGCCGTTTTGCTTAGTTTCACCGTCACTACGATCCTTCAATTCAATTCAGTGTTGACGATGACATGGCTGTCACTGCACGGAGTTATCTGTAGGCACACATTGCGCGTAGTCAAACCCAAAACTTCGCAACATTTTAGTCAACTAGTCATGATATACATGCGGTACTATTGATTTGTGAGTTGTTTCGTTACAATTTTATTCATACTGTATGTGTTACAAATAGGATCTCCTGACGCATAAGGTCGGGGATGTACAGAGATAAAGCATTACATCTCAAATTGAATGCAGGACGTGTGCGCGGACAAAGTGATGACGTCAGTGCAATTTTCGATTCGCAAGTTTGGCTAACTTTTGCCAAAATCTTCTCGCCAAACGCTACTTTTTTCTCGCATTTGCGATTTGGCGAGCGGGCAGCGGAAACACTGCATTTTAGACACGTTAGGTCCGTACACGTAAGGTTTGCACGATACACGATAGGTTTGCACGATTGGCATGATAGATTTTGACTCATGATGAAAACCTAAAATGACATACACGTTAGACATTTTAGACACGTTAGGTCCGTACACGTTAGGTTTGTACGATACACGATAGGTTTGCACGATTGGCATGATAGATTTTGACTCATGTTGAGAACCTAAAATGACATACACGTTAGACATTTTAGACACGTTAGGTCCGTACACGTTAGGTTTGCACGATACACGATAGGTTTGCACGATTGGCATGATAGATTTTGACTCATGTTGAGAACCTAAAATGACATACACGTTAGACATTTTAGACACGTTAGGTCCGTACACGTAAGGTTTGCACGATACACGATAGGTTTGCACGATTGGCATGATAGATTTTGACTCATGATGAAAACCTAAAATGACATACACGTTAGACATTTTAGACACGTTAGGTCCGTACACGTTAGGTTTGCACGATACACGATAGGTTTGCACGATTGGCATGATAGATTTTGACTCATGTTGAGAACCTAAAATGACATGCACGTTAGACATTTTAGACACGTTAGGTCCGTACACGTAAGGTTTGCACAATACACGATAGGTTTGCACGATTGGCATGATAGATTTTGACTCATGATGAAAACCTAAAATGACATACACGTTAGACATTTTAGACACGTTAGGTCCGTACACGTTAGGTTTGCACGATACACGATAGGTTTGCACGATTGGCATGATAGATTTTGACTCATGTTGAGAACCTAAAATGACATACACGTTAGACATTTTAGACACGTTAGGTCCGTACACGTTAGGTTTGCACGATACACGATAGGTTTGCACGATTGGCATGATAGATTTTGACTCATGATGAAAAACTAAAATGACATACACGTTAGACATTTTAGACACGTTAGGTCCGTACAAGTTAGGTTTGCACGATACACGATAGGTTTGCACGATTGGCATGATAGATTTTGACTCATGTTGAGAACCTAAAATGACATACACGTTAGACATTTTAGACACGTTAGGTCCGTACACATTAGTCTGCACGATACAAAATAGGTTTGCACTATTGGCATGATGGAGTTAGACCTTACCGTGTTTGTAGGCCATCACGTGAATCTTGAGACATATCGTATAACGTGCCGACCTAAGATTTACGGAGCTAACGTGTCTAAAATGTCTAACGTGTATGTCATTTTAGGGTCTCCAGATAAGTTGAATGGTACAGTCATGATATACACGTTAGACATTTTAGACACGTTAGGTCCGTACACGTTAGGTTTGCACGATAGGTTTGCACGATTGGCATAATAGATTTTGACTCATGTTGAGAGCCTAAAATGACGTACACGTTAGACATTTTAGACACGTTAGGTCCGTACACGTTAGGTTTGCACGATACATGATAGGTTTGCACGATTTGCATGATAGATTTTGACTCATGTGGAGAACCTAAAATGACATGCACGTTAGACATTTTAGACACGTTAGGTCCGTACACGTTAGGTTTGCACGATACACGATAGGTTTGCATGATTGGCATGATAGATTTTGACTCATGTGGAGAACCTAAAATGACATGCACGTTAGACATTTTAGACACGTTAGGTGCGTACACGTTAGGTCGGCACGTTACACGATAGGTTTGCACGATTGGCATGATAGATTTTGACCCATGTTGAGAGCCTAAAATGACATACACGTTAGACATTTTAGACACGTTAGGTCCGTACACGTTAGGTTTGCACGATACACGATAGGTTTGCACGATTGGCATGATAGAATTTGACTCATGATGAAAACCTAAAATGACATGCACGTTAGACATTTTAGACACGTTAGGTCCGTACACGTTAGGTCTGCACGATACAAGATAGGTTTGCACGATTGGCATGATAGAGTTAGACCTTACCGTGTTTGTAGGCCATCACGTGAATCTTGAGACATATCGTATAACGTGCCGACCTAAGATTTACGGAGCTAACGTGTCTAAAATGTCTAACGTGTATGTCATTTTAGGTTGTCCAAGAGTCAAAATCTATCATTCCAATCGTGCATACCTATCGTGTAACGTGCTGACCCAACGTGTATGGACCTAACGTGTCTAAAATGTCTAACGTGTATGTCAAGATAAGGTTAATGGTACCGTATGTCAATCGTACAGTCATGATATACACGTTAGACACTTTAGACAGGATAGGTGCATCCATGTTTGGCGTGCACGATACACGATAGGTTTGCACGATTGGCATGATAGAATAGGACTTATTTGTATGCCCTAAAATGCTATACATGTTAGACATAGGTTCTTTAACGTTAGGTCTGCACGATACACGATAGGTTTGCACGTTTGGCAGTTTAGGCACGTTAGTTCCGACCTGGCATACACGTTAGACATTTTAGAAACGATAGGTGCGGACATGTTGGGTCTGCACGATACACGATAGGTTTGCAAGTTTGGCTTTTTTGGTCACGTTAGTTCCGACCTAACATGTCAAACATGCACTACTAAAATGTAAAAATGTCTAAAATGAAAAAATCCCGACTTCTGGCCATGGATGTAAAAATGTAATTTTTGTGTTTAGGCTGGGAAAGGGGGTTTGGCTGTATTTCAATTACCGTGTGCAAAAATCGCTCTACAAGTTTTCATATCGCAACATCTCTCAACACGTTTTTATACATCGCAAAATATCGTGCTATATTGTTTGCACGTATCATATGTACATGTACCAGGCCAGCATGGCACCGGCGCTACACCAGCATTCTTGTGACATGCATGTGAATCAGTGTACGAGTAAAATAATGTAACAATTAGTTTGGATACACTGTTTCATTTCGTTCTATTGGTTGTGTCATTGTTGAATTGGCGCTGAACAGAGATTGATTTTAGAGGGAGTATGGGGGGGGGGGGGGGGGGGGGGGTTTGGTAGCATATGCACGATTTCAAAGGCCAAGCACAATTTACTGTGTGCATGTTTTAATTATCCACGGCCCCTAAGATGTAGAATTGTGTGCACATAATTGATGTTTTGGATGGAGGATAAATCCTTGACAAGAAGGTCATCATAACAGTACCTGAGTGTTGTGGAATGCACAGCAATGACAACAATTACATGTACTTGCTAGGACTAGCATCAAGCAAGCACCTAAACTTGTCAAATTGTGTTTTCTCTCACTACCAGCACAAACAAAATAGCAGATGTTACAAAGACTACATGTAACTTAGCCTTGGTTTATTGTTAGCCTGGGATTTGTGATACAATAATGGTAACTTTTGAATAATACCTTTATTGCTTTTGCAGCACAAAACATTTCTTAATTATTCCTCTGTTTCACGTGCTGAAATACCAAGCGTTAGCCTTGCAGAGACAATTTGTACTATTTGCAGCATTGCTTTTGACAGATTAGTTCTTGTCTGGACTATAAATAAAATTCAGTCATCAACAATAACATTCGATCTCACATGCATGTTCATACAAGCTAAATATACATGTATGTTGAAAACATGGAAATAACCATTTCAAGAAGAAAGCTAGATATTGCTGCTGAAGGAGCTTTCAAAGTGTTTGCATCATATACATGTACAAGTGATTGATTGTTTTGCTTGAAACACAGGGATTCATTTCTAAACAATATATGCAAACCTGGCCAGGAATAAGTCAAGGGAGTTCACTGTCAATATAAGGTGTCATAATACATGTATATGAGTCATTCCACAGTAAAGTGCAACCACTTTGTGACAATAAGGTCAAAAATTAAATTTATTAATCTGAATCTAAAAGTTGAGTGGGTGGACAGTACTACAGGTGTGTCATCTAAAAGATTTTTTTAAGATAAATAATTTCTTTGTTTAAGAAGGAGGGCAAATTGTCACGGCAACAGTAACGCGTGTAACATGGACAGACATGACATTGTATTGTATTTGATCACATGTATGCCATTATGATCCCTGTGCCAAGTTTGAAAGAAACACATTAGTCTACAAGAACTAGAAACACACTTCAGAAGATATTTTAATCTTAAATATTATCAGAAGAGGTGGATATCTGATGCAATGTTATGGCAACTGGTAACGTATGTAACATGGACAGACACTGGATTGGCTTTATACACAAATTGTGTGTGTTCCAATCTGAATAAATGTACTTGATTGATTTATATATGTATATGTCATGACGAAGTTAAATACCTCAGAATTATGAAGTGAATTGTTTTAAATTGGCTCTGTGGATAACCATATAGACAACAGAGGGAAGACCCATGTATTGTCTATGGGATAACGCATGTAACATTGGACAGACATCATCAGTTCCGTCCAATTTGTTCATAAACGATATGGGCATCTAAGGTGCATCAATAGTTGTAAAGAAAGCTTTCAGTAACTTTCTGATACAGATAGAATTGTCACACTAAAAAACAAATTAACATTATTCTATCCAGTATTTATTTAAACTACAATTACTTCCACGCGTGTAACACCGGTAACGCGTGTAACAAAGAGGACACACATCCTGCCATTCAGGTGCTCTCTGTAATGGTGGCCATCGGTTTATATTCAATTGCGCCATAAAACATGAACTTTAGGGCACCCTCAAATGACAAAATTTCAGCAATGTATACCAAAAGAATTTTTTTTAAATCTTGATTTTGGAAATGAGTTAACACGAGTAACATGTGGACACACGCCTTCCAGAAATATTCTTAACTGCAAGAGAACCCAAGCTTCAATAAAGACAGAATAAAGAATGTTACATAGTGGAAGATTTCATTGTTAGTCAAATGTATGAGTGGTTTGTTGCAGCTTACAGCCTTCACTATATTTATTGTTCTCATATTATCAATTCGCATAGAGTTGGACAGACATTGTTACACGCGTTAGCAATATTTTTGGGCATAATATTTGACCCTTTCCCTAGTCCTTTTTTTCTAAGAATAAATTTAGTTCGTAATTGCTTATAATACATTACTACTTTGCATTTGAAATCAATTCAAATGGTATAAATATTGTAAATATCCCTTCCTAATGTTACAGGGGTACAAAATGTCACAAAATGGTGAGCAAATAGAGGCCATATTTACAAAGATAAAAATCTATAATTTTTGTTGAGCTGGACATACAGCTTTAATATTATTTTTTATATATGCTCATATGTAGTACTTACTAAAAATAATTTCATTCTGTGTGAATGCTGTTATCATTGAAAAAGCTAGAGCTCCAAAATTGGGAATGTCAAATGTTGCGCTTTACTGTGGAAAGACTCATATTCAATCTTTTGAGTGCTGTAATTTTTCCCACCAAAATTATAGTGCAAATTTTAACAATTTTTATAAATTTTCATGTATTTTGTTGATTATTTGGATCAAATAAACATCATATTTCATTGCTACAGTTTCTTATCAAAATTTTAGCAAAAATCTGAAAAACCAGGTATATTTTATACAGGCGACCAAAATTGACTTTGGTGCTAAAAGTGTTAAACATGTCCACCAATCGGAAACAAAGCATTTGCAGGTATGTCAGTACTGTATCATCATTGGCAATTTCATACTCATTTCCAATCACTCCACTGGAAACAATAGGTTGATAACAAAGCCTAAAGGTCATACCTGTCACCAGTACATGTAATTGTTAAGACAAGATAGATATTATTTTGAGAACCTTTGTATAACCTCTTTCCTAAATCTTGGTTGAACATGGGTATCTCATGGCCTGCTGTAGTTTTAACTTATGCTTCAGAAAAAAAAGAGAATTGCAATCTGATATTAAAGTTCTCAAGATTTAAAATGATACTTGTATATTACAGTGAGTAGGACAATGAATATGGGGTCAGGTGAATGACTATGTCCCATATGGGATTTGCTACTATCGCATTTCATGATTTTCAAATGTTGGCTGCTTTATTGATAATGAGTCCCTGGGGTTAGGTTACGGGTTTTGCTTTCACTACAAGCATTAGTGATAGTGTGGTCAGCGACAAAATTGAAATTGAATAAGAGGAACTGTTGGATATTTTATCACAACAGCAAAAAAAAAATCTGTCCAGACAGTGGATTAGTCAGCCACTATTGACAAACTGTCCAGTCAGCAGATTGACAGTTTCAAAACTACCACGCTGGTACAACTGCAAAGAAAGCATTCAGAAAAAAAACCCCTGATTGTCAGAGTCCAGCGCCAGTACAGTGTGAGGCAAGGAAAGAAGTATAATGAGATATGGGGAGAAAAACCTGTAAATTAGGGTTTTAAAATAACGGTCCGTAAAATGCCATCCCTTGAAAAGTACAGCCATCAAAGAAACATATGGTACCAAACTCACAACTATCCTTTGCATATTAATCTGTGATCTTTATTA
The DNA here is from genome assembly GCF_041260155.1 of Ptychodera flava. NCBI lineage: Eukaryota > Metazoa > Hemichordata > Enteropneusta > Ptychoderidae > Ptychodera > Ptychodera flava. The sequence goes on along the minus strand of NC_091943.1, from coordinate 11,793,288 downwards.
CCGCTGCATTTATGGTATTTTTACACAGCATTCATGCATCAACAGTTCCACAAATAGGTGGATGTGATGATTAGGGATTAAAAGATTTATATTTTCTGTCTCTCTGATAACAAAAATATTTAAAATTTGATTAGATAATATAAAAATGTGAATTTTTGACCCCTTGAAACATAAACATTTTGTCAACTTTTTTACATGGGAAGTTTAATACAATACTCAAAAGTTTGACATTTCCTTCATGTATCATTGACAATAATAATGGTACTTTTTACATGTACCTTGCTCACAGACAAGTTACAGTTGAGAAAGGCAAGAGCACAATGTCTGGTACTTTAACACAGACTTTTGTTACACAGAGCTAAAATCAGCGTTTTGAACAGGGAGCATTTATTTGACACTTTTATATCCTGCATAATCAATACCATTTGTGTTCATGCTCGGTTTTGATGAGGATTTTCATGATAAACAAACTGATCATCACAAAGAGTCACTCGGGCTGAGTGACTTGAGAGACTTATTAAAAGCTTGTCCTAACCTCAAAGCTAACACCTATAAATTCCCAAAATTTACATAAATAACGTCTACTTTAATCTGACAACTATTTCCAACACAAATTATCACTAAAACCATAGATAAGTCTCGCTTCTGTCTATGGTAAAGCACAGGTAATAATTTTAATTAAATGCAAGAAATTAAATAAAGTTCGTTCATGGCCCATGACTTTCAATTTTTTTTTGTTCAAGTTTTGATTGCCCATGTCAACAACAGTTGAATTGCAAGGTGTGCCCAATTGGGCAGTTTGCAAGGCAACGTGACAAAATTAGCATAATTAGATTTAATTATGATATTTCAATAGTGCAGTATACTGAGACTGAACTTGTTGACTAGATCACCTGGGATTTGAAGTACTTGGTTTTAAAAAAGTTAGACTGAATTTAATTCGGATTTTTGTTTAAGTCCAATACATTACAGAGCTAATATGTCAACCTGTTGATGTGATCAATGTATTCTTGCTTTCGTGCTTTCCCTCACATTTTAATTTTCAACAAGAATCAAATAGCAGGATGAAGTTTCCGTAAAAACCTCAATTCTGAACTTCTACCTTGGATATTCCTCATGAAAACTGCATGAAGAAATCCAAGCAAGAATTTTAGTGACCTGTCAGTCAATTTATCTTTCCTAAACGGTTCATCTGAACCACTTCCTTTGATTTCGTCATCAGAAGTCATTTCCTCTAAGGTATATGAGGCATGTAAAGGAAAAAAAAACGTGTGTAGCTTGACAGTAACTGCTGAGGTCAAATCATCTATGCATGCTAAACATCAGTTATTTCTTTTGCAAACGGAACAAGTTCATGTCAAGTTGAAGCCTTGCAAATTATCACCCATCCTTCCACCGAGCAACCGTCCATGGGATTTTCAAAATAGACTTTTTATGAAACACTACCGAAACTGCCCACTCCAATAATTATTATCTATATAGATATATTTATGTCAAGACGGAAGAACTTCGAATCAAACGAGAAGATTTGGGACTGGTACTGAAATTAACGTAATCCGGGTGGTTCACTTTTACTGATAATCTCTGGATATGCGCTGTCTGTCTCAACGACGGGGAACGCAGGAACAGTTATATGCGTGAATTCACTGTTGCGTGAATGTTGTCAATTTCCCCATGTTTGAAAGGGGATTCCCTTTCTCTCATCGAAAGTACCTTTCTAAATGTGAATGCAATGGAACGCAAAATGTGTTTGTTTCCGCTTGTAAACTACGCGGGACACCAGATACGTTGTTTAATGCTCTACGGGGCTGAATGTACATTTATCTCTCCATAAACTTTGAGAAAAACATAAATTGCCTGGCATTCGCGCAAAAACCCTCCGCAAACGTGCATATTGTTGACCAGGCAGTACGCGCAGTCATCACAAAGAACACGTGTCTATCCACACTCTGACGACATCGCGTGACGTAAAGCTCGAGTGGTCTGGCGCGCGAATACGGCCACAAGATGAATTGACTTTATCAAAAAGGCTTTCACTGAATCTGCACTAAAACGACATAGTGTTGCGATTGTTGCTTTACCTTTCCAGATGCCGTTCCTCCAGCTACACCGATAAGAAATGGCATGCGTGGATAGCCGTTTTTCACCATCGTTTCAGAGTCGCTCACCACTTTTCTCGCCGCCATGATACGCGGCTCAAACCTAGATCGGATTGGGATTTGTATTGTTTGAAGATTCTGCTGAACCTTGAATGAGAACTGTATTCAATGTATTCCAAGTCCTCCCCTTCCTCATTTTAGCGTTTATCTTTGATTTGAGACATCTTCATTTTATCTGATGACTTTAGTTTTACAATCGTTCATTTGCAATGTTTGCAAGACCAGTCGCATGTTAATGTTTATAGGCCAATGGGGGAAAAACAAACTGATACAGAAGCAGATAGCGTAGATGTAGAACAAGTAAGTTCATTTTTGATTGGCATTGCATTGGAATCTACGAAATTTTCTTCCATTTCAAAATTGTTGATAAATAATAACAAAATATAACAGATAATAACTTATATATGCCTTTTTTAGTTTGTAAAACTAACACTGTGTAAGGAATTCCCTCCTACTGCAATCGGCAACAGCCCAGAATATATTTCCAAATACTCTGAATCGTAATCAAAGGCAGCTTTTAGCCGACCGCATCCCTAAAATCTCTTTCCCCGTTTGGATTTCACCATGATTGCAGACACGTTACTCATTGTCTTTATTTCTGTCTGTACGGCGTTGTTGGCCGAGGGTGAGTCATTAATCATCAACCTTCCTAAACATAAACTATCAGAGAAAAGAGTGTGATGATTAAAAATTTTAGGTGTCCAAGTTTTCTAGTGGAAACAATCAATTTGGGCTTTGCGTCAATGTCTGACTCTGAGCATGGAGGTAGTCTCTACTACCTCCATGCTCTGAGTGATCAGATCCGTGTACAAGTCTGCGGGCACAGGCTTCTACCTGGGTATGTGTGTCTGACGGCAGAATCAGCAGCTACAGGTTCAAGCGTTCAGGTTTTGCCGCCAGACCCACAAACTTAGGCAAAACCTCGAGCTACAGTACTGCAGCTAGCCACGGTAGTAAGTTGGGCCTGTAAAGTTTGTGCATGGCCCCTACCCTACAGCTGTGTGCATGTTGATGATGTTTCCAGAAAAGTGCAGCAATGTACTAGCCCAGGGTTTTCGCCTTGCATTTTTGTAGTTCCTCCGCCTCGTCACACATCTGATATTACGCCTTGTGCACTGAAAACCGTGGGCCACACCATTGCTATGATGTGCATGCAGCTTTCACCCTTGCAATTCTGCATGCACGCTTAGTTACACTGGGGAAACAGTTTTAACACAAGTCTGGCAAGAGAGTGGATACAGCAGTATAATTGACACGCACACCATTTCACATATATCACTTGCAAGCTACGGAGTCGTTAGGGCTAGGGACAAGACTGCATATCAGGAGCATCCCAGGAAAACTGTTCAGTTTGTATCCAATTTCCAAACTTTTGTGTCCACTACCTACTTTCATACGGTACCCATAACGCGTCACCATCGTTCACAAAGATAGACCTGATTGTCTCATTGACATGTTTCCTCACAGAAAACACATGGGTGGCCCCCATTTCAAATCTCAGTTCCTGCACCAATTTGCCTATCATCTAGTTCTCACACTGTGTATTGGATTTAATTGGTACTTTGTAAGGAGGTTATCGAGCATGCATATGTGAATCATCTCTATATATATTTATTGTATTATCATGTAAACACATAAGATATTGCAGCAGTTCCGTAGCCCACAACAATTTGGTGTGGTTGGTAACCCGCATATCCCCACCATTGGTGAAACTTGTGGGCTGCGCAACTGTGATTTAGATCATATTTTGGTTAAAAATTGATCAGGTCCTAATGACTGAACTCTTTACCCTATATCATGACATTATCCTTAGGTATAACTTACTTGCTGGTCTACAGAACAGAAAAATACAAGAAGCTCAAGTCAGAAGTTGAAAAACAAAGCAAAAAATGTGAGTACTGTGAACAATTTCTGTAAGATAAACACCGCCAGTGAAAACGTGTATCAATTCTCAGTGTCAGGCATGGATATAGCAGTGATTGCAGGCTATGCAGTTGATAAGAATACAACTGCACTGTACTGCACTGCTGATAAGACCACATCTACACTGCACTGTTGATGAGAACACATGTACACTGCACTGTTGATGAGAAAATATATACACTGCACTGTTGATGTGAACACATCTACATTGCACTGTTGATGTGAACACATCTACACTGCACTGTTGACGTGAACACATCTACACTGCACTGTTGATGTGAACACATCTACACTGCACTGTTGATGTGAACACATCTACACTGCACTGTTGATGTGAACCCATCCACACTGCACTGTTGATGTGAATACATCTACACTGCACCGTTGATGTGAATACATCTACACTGCACTGTTGATGTGAACACATCTACACTGCACTGTTGATGTGAACCCATCTACACTGCACTGTTGATGTGAACCCATCTACACTGAACTGTTGATGTGAACACATCTACACTTCACCGTTGATGTGAATACATCTACACTGCACTGTTGACGTGAACACATCTACACTTCACCGTTGATGTGAATACATCTACACTGCACTGTTGACGTGAACACATCTACACTGCACTGTTGATGTGAATACATCTACACTGCACTGTTGATGTGAACACATCTACACTGCACTGTAGATGTGAACGCATCTACACTGCACTGTTGACGTGAACACATCTACACTGCACTGTTGATGTGAACACATCTACACTGCACTGTAGACGTGAACACATCTACACTGCACTGTTGATGTGAACACATCTACACTGCACTGTAGACGTGAACACATCTACACTGCACTGTTTACGTAACACATCTACACTGCACTGTTGATCTGTTGATGTGAACACATCTACACTGCACTGTTGGTGTGAATGCATCTACACTGCACTGTTGATGTGAACGCATCTACACTGCACTGTTGATGTGAACGCATCTACATTGCACTGTTGACGTGAACACATCTACACTGTTGACGTGAACACATCTACACTTCACTGTTGATGTGAACACATGTACACTGCACTGTTGACGTGAACACATCTACACTGCACTGTTGACGTGAACACATCTACACTGCACTGTTGACGTGAACACATCTACACTGCACTGTTGACGTGAACACATGTACACTGCACTGTAGACGTGAACACATCTACACTGCACTGTTGATGTGAACGCATCTACACTGCACTGTTGACGTGAACACATGTACACTGCTCTGTTGACGTGAACACGTACACTGCACTGTTGATGTAAACACATCTACACTGCACTGTTGATGTGAACGCATCTACACTGCACCGTTGATGTGAACACATCTACACTGCACTGTTGATGTGAACACATCTACACTGCACTGTTGACGTGAACACATCTACACTGCACTGTTGACGTGAACACATCTACACTGCACTGTTGACGTGAACACATCTACACTGCACTGTTGACGTGAACACATCTACACTGCACTGTTGATGTGAACACATCTACACTGCACTGTTGACGTGAACGCATCTACACTGCACTGTTGACGTGAACACATCTACACTGCACTGTTGATGTGAACACATCTACACTGCACTGTTGATGTGAACACATCTACACTGCACTGTTGACGTGAACACATCTACACTGCACTGTTGATGTGAACACATCTACACTGCACTGTTGATGTGAACACATCTACACTGCACTGTTGACGTGAACGCATCTACACTGCACTGTTGACGTGAACACATCTACACTGCACTGTTGACGTGAACACATCTACACTGCACTGTTGATGTGAATACATCTACACTGCACTGTTGATGTGAACACATCTACACTGCACTGTTGATGTGAACACATCTACACTGCACTGTAGACGTGAACACATCTACACTGCACTGTTTACGTAACGCATCTACACTGCACTGTTGATGTGAACGCATCTACACTGCACTGTTGACGTGAACACATCTACACTGCACTGTTGACGTGAACACATCTACACTGCACTGTTGATGTGAACACATCTACACTGCACTGTAGACGTGAACACATCTACACTGCACTGTTTACGTAACACATCTACACTGCACTGTTGATGTGAACGCATCTACACTGCACTGTTGACGTGAACACATGTACACTGCACTGTTGATGTGAACACATCTACACTGCACTGTTGATGTGAACGCATCTACACTGCACTGTTGACGTGAACACATCTACACTGCACTGTTGATGTGAACACATCTACACTGCACTGTTGATGTGAACACATCTACACTGCACTGTTGATGTGAACACATCTACACTGCACCGTTGATGTGAACACATCTACACTGCACTGTTGATGTGAACACATCTACACTGCACTGTTGACGTGAACACATCTACACTGCACTGTTGACGTGAACACATCTACACTGCACTGTTGATGTGAACACATCTACACTGCACTGTTGATGTGAACGCACTGCACTGTTGATGTGAACACATCTACACTGCACTGTTTACACAGTGCACTGTTGATGTGAACGCATCTACACTGCACTGTTGATGTGAACACATCTACACTGCACTGTTGATGTGAACGCATCTACACTGCACTGTTGATGTGAACACATCTACACTGTACTGTTGATGTGAATACATCTACACTGCACTGTTGATGTGAACACATCTACACTGCACTGTTGATGTGAACACATCTACACTGCACTGTTGATGTGAACACATCTACACTGCACTGTTGATGTGACCACATCTACACTGCACTGTTGATGTGAACACATCTACACTGCACTGTTGATGTGACCACATCTACACTGCACCGTTGATGTGAACACATCTACACTGCACTGTTGATGTGAACACATCTACACTGCACTGTTGATGTGACCACATCTACACTGCACCGTTGATGTGACCACATCTACACTGCACCGTTGATGTGAACACATCTACACTGCACTGTTGATGTGAACACATTTGCACATCTACACACTCAGTTTTTGTCTGTAAAACAGAAAATGACGATGTACTAGGTCAATCAAACAGTAACTTGTTGTACACACATTTTAAATGTTTGCGCCTGTGTATATCTCTATGTATTTCCATACATTGAAGTTGAAACTTTTTCACATGAAACAGTGTAGACAGACAATGGAATTTGAATTGTGATAGTAAAGTATTAAAATTCTTTTGAAACGTCTATCAAGATTTGTTATGCACATAAATGGATTGCACTATCATCCTTTAGGTCCAAAAATGAGAACCTGTCTCTTTTTAGCTTGTACATTACCGGAAAATCCCCCATACTTACATATAGTAGTGATCAGTGATTGAGGAAATCAAATGCTGTGATGTTTTCAGAATTCTATGCAATGCCAAAGTAGCTCACACATAGATCTAGAATGGAAATTGTAAAATATCCACAGTAGTAAGTCACAATGGAACTTTCTCTGATTCACAGGAGTGGGGATCTTTGTCCCCAGCTTTTTGCAATATTCAGCCCGCAATATATTTGCAGTTCACATTGCAACCACATGAGAAAAACACACTGGTGCTTGTAACGTTGGCTATTAGTGTAGGACTGCGTAATGTGGAAGAGAGACTGGGATTATCAACATGTAACATATGGCACTCACAGAGGTGCTGTAAAAATTACAGCCCCACACTGTTGACTATTTCTCTTACTGAAATTTATCTACACAGCAAAAATGCTGTACAGAAAGTGTATTACTAATTATGGCAATAATGTCGAAAGCATGTTGTAAAGAAAATTTTATGGTTTTTGTGATGTTTTCAATAGAAATATACACTACCACCAAAAAGTGATGTCGCAGCTGTCCTGTAAATTAAGTGCATGAATAAACGGCTATTCAAACCCAGGTGACTTGAAATCACTATTTCACATCATATCAACCCTGTCTGGAAACAAACAGGAGAAGGCTTTACCTGTGTACACACCAACCATAGATTTAACAGAACAGTTCAGCCATTATTTCAGAAGCAAAATAATATCTATGCATTCAAGTACGGGTAATGTACATCGTACTCAAACTGATTTTGAATTTCTGGATGCTGATATCAATGTGCTAGATTGTTAAGGAAGAAATTGAGAAAGCTATAATCAAAGTCACCATCAACAACATACTCACTTGACCCTATCCCTACAGCTCTTCTAAAGAAATGCAAAGATGAACTTCTAACCATCATATCTAGCATCATCAACTTTTCTCTCACAACTGCTACTGTTCGGGATTCACTCAAGAAAGCTGCTGTCACACCAATGCTCAAGAAACCATCACTTGACAAGAATGTGTTCAAGAATTACAGACCTGTTTCTACATGTAACCTACCCTTTCTATCGAAAGTCATTGAAAAGATAGTAGCTCATCAGATAACATCATATTTGACTGCCAACTCACTACTAGAATCGCTTCAGTCAGCATACAGAAAATACCACAGCGCTGAAACAGCAGTCACTTAAGTCAACAGCGATATTTGTTCAGCACTGGATGCTAGCCAATACGTTCTCATGGTTCTCCTTGATATCTCCTCTGCTTTTGACACTATTGATCACGACATACTCATGACAAGGTTATCAAAGCTTGGCATTACCAACATCCCATTGCACTGGTTTTCATCATATCTAAAGAACAGACACAGTCTGTATCCATACATGGCTCGATATCAGAATCTCAACATCTGTAATTTGGAGTACCACACGGGTCAGTGCTAGGCCCTCTCTTATTCTGCATTTACGTCCAACCACTTGCTCAGCTAATTCGACATCACAATATCAACTTTTGCCGATATGCCGATGACAATCAACTTTACCAGTATTTCTCCAAGTCTGACACCTTATTCACAGTAGACAAGATGAAAAGAGCGGTTCACAAGGTCTAAACCTGGATGACTCATAATAAACTCCAACTCAGTGAGGCGAAGGTAAAACCGAAGTCATTGTAATACAATCTCAGTTCAACTGATCACGTTGTCCTATTGACCACATGAGTGTTGGATTTCGTTCTTGTTGAAATTGTTAACTCTGCAATGAATATCAGCATGACATTTGATGAAAACTACACTCTATCTTTATAAGCACATCAACATGACATGCTGATCACTACCATGTCTGTCAAATAAGCCATGTTCGCCTGTACCTAACCAAGCAAATCTTTCAGATGTTGGTCCGTGCCCTGATCACATTAAAACTATATTACTCCTATGTGGTTTATCATCAGCTTCCATTATTCCACTTCAGCATGCCAAGAATACTGCAGCCAGAATTGTGTCTCGCGTCCGGCAGTCTGACCACATTACTCCCATTCCTAAGGAATTACACTGGTCACAGGTACACAACAGAATCCAGTACAAGATCCTCCTCATCACCTTTAAAGCTCTGAACAACTACATGTATACATGTATACATGTACATGCAGAGCTTTGTACATGTACTCCTGCTTACATATCAGACCTGATCCATCTCAAAGATTCACCCAGAGTTCTTTGATCTTACAACAAAATTCTGCTTTACATAGCACAGAGTAGCTGCAAAACCTAATGATAGTCATCTCACATGCTGCACCCCTCATCTGGAACAATGTCCCATTAGAATTGCGCGGTCACCTACTCTTGATACTTCTGAGAAGAACATCAAAACTTTTCTGTTTAATAGAGCTTACTGAACAGCTCTGACTCTGTAAAGTGCCATTGAACACTACTGTGTTTTGGAATTTGGTGCTACAGAAATCCATTTGATTGATTGATTGATTGAACGAACGATATACGAACGAACAACTTGATGCTGCAAATCTATACCGATATGCTACTAATGTAAACCACTGCTATGACACACGCTGCTAATGTAAACCATTGCTGCTACCATAGCACCAGCAAGCATGACTGTGATTACCGTCATTTCATCATTGAAGACTGACCCAAAATGCTGTGGTCAGATGAGTCAAAATTTTCCCTCTTTAATAGTATAACAACAATGAATGGACATACACTGTACGTTAGGAGATGACCTGGTTAAGCCTGTTAAGAAAATTGCAACATTCCCTCATGGAAACAAAGTGGTGGGAATGTAATTGTCTGTGGATGTTTTTCCACACAGGGTCTCCGAATGCTGTGTCATGTTTGAGGTACCATCAGTGAAGTGAAATACTTCGAAATTTTGCAAATTTAAACCACAGGATTCTCTCTACCCATTCTGATCTCAGACCAAGTTTCATCTACCAGCATGACAACAATCAAAAACACACAGCAAGTATAGTTAAAGGAATAGATCGCAACTCAGACAGAACACCCACTGTTCACAGTGCTACCTTGGCCAGCTCTATCCCGTGACTTGAACCCTATTCAAAAGCTGTGGGCGGAGGGTAGCGCAGGAAGTCAGCATATGAGGCGGCAGACGACTGTACTGTCTGGACTCTTTGGAGTTGTTGAGCAAATTTGGAAAATTTCTCGAGGGAGACTTGTTAGCAGTATGTGCATATGATGCCTACATTATCCTACAAAACCACACAAAGTCATCTGTAAGAGGGTTACCACTTGATTGATACTTTTGATATACAGTAAATTTAAAATGAGCAATTTGCAGTTTATTAGCATATTTTCTGCTACAGGCGATTTTTGGGGGGGTTGTGTACTTTTTCCCTCTACATGACTTGTAAGAATTGTTTTTAAAATTGGTATCAGGAATGATCTAATATCAGTACATGAAACATGTAACTGTCGTTAGCTGAACAACATTTGTTTTCATCCAAAGGTGTCAGTAAAGTTCAGTTTTATAAGCATCGTCTCAAGTTTTTGAAATGTTTTGGCTGAAAGATCTTTGTGTTTTTGTTATGGACATTTGCAGAACAGATTGCTTCCATCCAATACAGGAAAGCTGAGTTAATACTTATCTGTGTTGTGTTGATATGGGTTGTGCGGGCCAAGGTGAAAGGATGCTGTATCTTTGGAGGGTCTGTGAGCTGTACAACTGAGAGTCATCAAAAACCATATTAAATGTGGTTTTCAAAGTTTCCTGAAAGTTAAATGCCTCGTGTAGTTTGAATGGTTTTTTTTTGCATTGCACAAGAAAACTACATGAAAGTGCAAGGGAAATTTTACTGCCATGCAGTTTAGAAGTCAATAGACCCAAAACTGTATTATGTTTTGAATAGGCAGCAGACTTTGCACTAATTTACATTTACAGCTGGCAAGGCATGTAGCTGATGAGAAAGAAGTCTTGCTTTCTTTGTTCACCTGATTTGAACAAATAGTTCAGGGATGTGATGGCACTGTGTTGAAATGAATGAGGAAGTTAGCAAAGCACAATACTTGTGTAGGTCACACAGTCTGATACATGTATATTGTTTGTGGTCATATTAAGTTTTAATTTTGAAGGTGTAAATTTGACATTTTACTAAATCTGATTGTGATTACAGTGGAGAGAACAAAAGAATATGTTGGAGAAACCAGTGACAAGGGACAGAAGAAAAAGCTTGGTGAGTTCTGTAGATATACATCATTTGGTGACGGTGTACTGTAAAACATGGCACCTCGCAACTTCAAGGAAGTCAAGGTGTAATAGATTAGCTTTATATATGTAAGACATCGCTCTGTCTGTATCCATCTTTCTCTTTGTTTGTATGTCTGTCCATCTCTCTGTCTCTATTTCTTTGTGTTTGTGTGTGTGTGTGTGTGTGTGTGTGTGTGTGTCTGTCTGTCTGTCTGTCTGTCTGTCTGTCTCACACACACACTTATGTAATGGGATATTACATTATAGTGGAAGGAAGACAAAACTCCTGTCTTGGAATTCACTCCTGCTTCCATGCAGGTGTTTTAATGAGTTGAAAGATTTCAGGCTTTTGCCGAAAGCGTGCCTTCTACACTGAAAGTTAAGGTTCATCAAAATTGTTTGCCACAGTTCTGTGTTGTATGACTTATGTTTACAAAGAATTCTTTCAGATATCCCAGGGTACAGTTGTAGCTTATCAAAATTTAACATACAGTAATGGCAGGAAGAAGACACATGAACTGATGTGAATATAGGTGATTTTGTAAAGTACCGTACCATGCTAGACTGGGAATGATGATAAATTTAATTCTTGAGCAACCTGCAGATTGAAACTGTCTTTGACGTATCATGTTGTCAACCTTTGCACTCTGTTAACCCATCCAAGGAGGAAAGCAAGTCACATTGTAGAAAATACATGTATCTTGATAACTGTCCTGCATCTGCTGTATGTTTCATGGACATCTTCTTTTTATTGCAGAAAGGCAAGAAGAAAAACTTAAGAATAATAACAGAGATTTGTCTCTGGTCAAAATGAAATCAATGTTTGCGATAGGATTTGCTTTCACGGCACTTATGGGAATGTTTAACTCAATGTAAGTCTTGTGTTTCCATGTTCATTTTGTGACGCTTCGATGAAAATGTCATTTTCACTTTTCTGCAACATCTCAGAAAAGCCTCAGATGCGAAGGATAAGATTTTTGTGGCTTGGATCATTTAATGAAAGAATAGATACTGTTTTAAAGTTGCCACGGAAACTAGCGGCCAGTCAAGACAAAATTTCACAGTAGATTAAAAATATATATCGTGAATGGGAAAGAGATTTGAAATTGTCAATTTTGTTCCAAGTGAGTTGTTCAGTGTAGCTCTCCAACTTTGTTTTAGTTATTACAAAGTATAGCATGATATGTGATGTAAATATAGTATGCTGCTTATTGATGAGAAATCAATGAGAAAAAAAATTACAAGCTCTTTCCAAATAAGAAACAAACACATGTACTGAATGTGCTCTTAGCAAACAAGTCGGTTATGTGTTGAAAATGCCATAGTCCAAAGTATTCGTGTTTTCAATTCTATGAGAGGTGAATTTCTGAAAGACTTTTCCTAGCCGGAAATACCTAGACATTCTTAAGGAATCCATCAAGTATCCTATTTTGTCAGTCATCTTATGCCATGTGTATTTTGTTTCTTTCACCAGATTTGACGGGCGCGTTGTAGCCAAGCTACCCTTTCTTCCAATCTCCTGGCTGCAAGGGCTCTCACATCGTAATCTTTTAGGTGAAGACTACACAGACTGCTCATTCATATTTCTCTACATTCTCTGTACCATGTCAATAAGACAGGTAGGCAAAGCTTACAGAGTAAAGTGTTTTGGTTGTCATTTGGTAGGTATACCATGGACAATGAACACACACACAAGCGTGGCAAGGGGTAGTCATTGTGTTTGATATCAAACCATTTCCCCTAAACGCAAAGTTTTGAAGATTGTGAAAACCCAACGACAACAATATGATGTGAACTTCCCACAAATAAGATAAATTAAGAATACAGAGCTTAATACCAACATTCACACTGCACTGTGCAGGTCCATATTATCTTGGTGCATGTAGATTGCCAGACCAACCTGCAAACTGTTCATCATGAACATAATACAGCATATATTCTGATTTTTACCAGAAACTGTGGTAAATTTGGTCATTTAAACTGTCAAAGTTTACAAATTTAAATTAGTTCAAATCAAAATAAATTGACACACTGAAATGAAGCCATGTGTCGTCCCGGATGAAGAAGTCCTACAAAATGCAACACCTGTTAGCATGCCTAGCCTAAAAGTAATATAACCCCACGCACATTTCATGGTCCACACTCCATGAATCTGAGAAGAAGCCCTAGCATGGAATGATTGTTAAGATGACTTAGAATGTCCTTTTAATAAAACTACTGGTGTAACTCCGTCATTGTGCAGGCTCTGAGAAGCTGGTGTGTGCTGATGTAAAACGTGACACACACACTTTGCATGTTGGCAAAACCATCTATCTGTTTCAACACTTGATAGAAATCGATTGTTGGCCCTTAAGGTAGCTACATACCTTTTAGACACTTTCAGATTTTTATTTTTTTCTCAATTGAACACGTCCCAAACCCCAATAAAGTATACATTTTCTGAAAGCCCTGATATAGAGCTATCCGACCAAGCACAGTACACGGTCATTATTTGCATAAGAGTCACGTGACAAGCGTTTTGCTGAACCTTCCAAAAACCGGTTTTTCCCGCTTATGCGAACACGCTGCAAGATTCCGGTTGGAATTTCTTCATTGACAAGCCTTGACAATATCCTTCAAAACCGTGTCTGGGATTTTCTTTATATGCCTTTGTTTTTTTTTTAATGCGCTCTTAAAGGTGTTAGATGAAGATGCTTTACAAGGAATTTTAATTATCACGCCATATAATTTGAATGGAGCCTCCGGGAAAAAATCGCAGACACGGTTTTGAAGGATATTGTCAAGGCTTGTCAATGAAGAAATTCCAACCGGAAATCTTGCAGCGTGTTCGCATAAGGCGGGAAAACGGTTTTTGGAAGGTTCAGCAAAACGCTTGTCACGTGACTCTTATGCAAATAATTACCGTGTACTGTGCTTGGTCGGATAGCTCTATATCAGGGCTTTTAGAAAATGTATACTTTATTGGGGTTTGGGACGTGTTCAATTGAGAAAAAATAAAAATCTGTAAGTGTCTAAAAGGTATGTAGCTACCTTAAGCTGCTAATAGGTATTCAAACACTTCATGGCAAAATCTAAATTGTTTTTGAGTATCAAGTATGTACACGGATTGAATTGTTTTTGAGTATCAAGTATGTGCATGGATTCCATGTCGTAACTGTAGCATAGTGTCAGCCTGAATTTGTACACAGTTATCGGAATACAGCTTAATCCCCTTTGACCCTAAATACAGTGTGTTTCATTGGTCATGTGTATTTAATGATCGGTGGCCCTTTAGTTGGATGTGAACGATCATGTGATTGTGAATGGGAGTGTGTTCAAAGAAACAACAAGAGGATACACCGTTATTCCTGTGATATGTACTACACTTAAGTCAGCTGACAGTAACTGATATCATTCTGAAATCTGAAATTTTCTTAATATTTTTTTTCCTGAACTCTTTCAGAATATTCAGAAGCTGCTTGGGTTTGCACCGTCCCGCGCAGCCAACAAGCAAGCTGGTAGCATGTGGGCCCCACCGTCCCAGAGCAAGTAGTGTGTGAGCAGCCAAGAGTTCTACACCAGAGAGTTGGTTATGTCTCACTGCAATTTTGATATTTATAAAAGCCTCAGTAACTTTAACTTTGCAAGAGACATGTCAATACTGGGAACAAAATATGGAAAAATATTGTCAAAATTTGAGGATAATTATGCCATAAGGGGGAAAGCATTTCCGGACTTCTAGTAATTTATGGACACAATTTACAAATTTAAATGATATGCAATTAACCCAGCTCAATGTCAAAAATCAGTGGACAGTTTTGATACCATCTATCCTTGTACCAGAATAATATTTTGGCTTCATTGATCTTGACACATACACATTAGACTCCTATGAATGGAGAATGTCAAGAGTTTTGAATTATCTCGTTGTAAATGCAAAACATATGTTAGTGTGGAACCGTAGAGTCTGGACATTGCTACCTTGTGATAGAGTAGCGCAATTTGTCTGTATACCTACAGGAATAAATTTGTTTAGGCAAACTTTTTATTGATTCAATTTATAAATGTTTAGTCAATGTGCAAACCTCTTTACACATGTCAGCGTATTCATTTCGACCTGTAGACCTTTGAAATGTGATGTAAAACCCGAACACTGTCTGCCCATTAAATGGATAAAAAATTGTCATTTTATTGAAAGTCTGTATGCTAAGGTAATTTACATAGCAGGAATTTCAGCAAAACATAGTGAAATGTGGATTTGTGGACAAGCACTTTTCAATATGTAATGAAGGACCGAACAGTAGAGTCCGGGTTAATCATTAGGAGTGCGCCCTCAAAGTTCACATGTAGAATTCCTGACCAAGGCAGTCTCCAGAGGGCAGACTTATCTTGAGTCTTCCTTGTACTCTATACTCTTCATCCCAAGGAGATTTGATTTACTAAAAATCCTCCCAAAACTTGAACAATAAATAAATTTTCCTGCTTGTCAGGATTAGATGTTGAAGCTAATAACATTAATTTGCTGTCATTTATGACATTTGTTGTCTGCACAATCAGAGGAACTCCATAAAACATGAGGAAGGTAGTCCTTCAGAGATACTATGATTGTTGCTTTTGTATTTTTCCAGGAGTCTTTAACTTATAGCAATATTTTCCTGATCTGTGAATGAATTTTAGTGAAATAAAGATTCAGAGGCTGCCAGTTCTTCAATGCTTTCATTGTCTTTTTTTTGCCTGGTCTTTTGTGTGAAAGAATTCTAGTCAGATGCAATGTGCAGTGGATTATACAAAGATGAAAACATTATGCTTCAAACTCATTGCCAGAAACTGTCTTTCCTTTGCTAAGGTGTACCTGTGTATTTGATGGAATTTTGTGCAAGCATTTTACTACTAATCTGTGATTCTAGATGACTTTGTGTGACCCAAACTAGCATTATCATGGGAGAGTTACAGCATGCCCACTTGGTCAGATGACCCAAGAATGTGCCTGTATATGCAAGAACATTGCACGGATTTCAGTGCTGATGTGAGGCCAACCCAAAAAAACTCCGAGAAATTCCTAAATTGAGTTCAAGGTGTAAACTGTAGGCTGCACTGGTGACAAGATAGAGACAGCATTCAGAGTTCAAGGAGTGATCCCAAAACTTGCAGGTGCTTCCGCAGACTTTGCCACAAAGCATCTTTTCCTACCACTTGGAAAAATATTGACCATGTTATGGGATAGGAGTGTTAGTGAGAGGTGAATAAATAATTGTGGGTCATAGTGTCTGCAACTTTTTCCTGTCTGCCTGTTAAATTGGCAGTGGAAGAAGACAATTTCAACACGATTCATAAGTCTCAGTTTTTGGAATGATAAAATGAACTTCAGTGAGACTAACCTGTATAAATACCTTAATGGTGATTGGTAAATGTACATCACAATGAACAGAGGGCCTGAATGTGTCTCTAACTGCAATTGCCGTTTCCTGTATTCAGATCAACTTATAGCTCACCACTGCAAAATGGATAAATAACTTTGCACAATGTTGCTGTTTTCAGTTTGCAAATGATTACAATATGACCGGCTCCTCCTTCATGGTTGCAAATTTCTCAATCATTGCAATGTCTTGCTTTTGAATGGACACAGTTTCCAAACACAATCACAGTTTGTTACTGTGTGGCTACCTCGCACTTGACACAAGGTAGTTTAAACCGACCTCTGTATAAAGCTGCCCAAACATGACAAAGAACAATGCTGAGATACAAATATGTAAATGAATAGTTCTTGTTTTATTTCTACCAATAATGATACACAATACTCTGAAGGTTGTTTGTAATCTCTGCGTTTTGACTTGTAATGTCTGATTGGTCGAACATTGTACGGTAAGACACTGACATTACAGCAAAAGCATTACAATAAAATTACCTAATTTGAAAATTCTTTTTAAAAATAGAAGAGTTAGTACATAGAACAGAAAAAGAGTGAATTCCCCTTATTGCAATTTTTTTATTTGTGACAAAACAGTCCCAGCGCAGCTCTGGCAAAATGCCAAGTCCTGAACAATTTGCTGCCTATATGAGACACTATCTCATTAACATCCTAGCATGTGAGATCTCTGACTTCTAATCAGCTCATCTGGCAACATGTAACATACATCGGTACTTGCCCCGACAAAAGTGCGCCCTCATACTTTAAAAATTTTACAAATATAGTTTCTTTCTTTAAAATCTGAATCTGCTCATAGCAGACCCGTCTCGTCAAAATTGGCTAAGCACACCGTTAGCGATAGAAAATTCTCATTAAAAACATACACTGGGTAGTATATCACAATTTCAGATGAAATGCCTAAAAAGAGACTAGAGTCTAAGAAAGAAAGACCGTTGACATCAAAGCTAAAAGGTTAAAGTTCAACCTGTGAGACCAAAGTATTGTGGCACATTTATTTTGAGCAAGGTTCAAATGAAAAGACATGAGAGATATAAAATGGAATTTTCTTATTTCCTTTTTTCTCTGACAGACTCTAGCTTTCAAGGTAAATTATCAAAACAACATAATCTTAAACAGTTTCTTTTCTATCGTTTCCTCAGAATGTGATGAAAATCGACCCGACAACTTGCAAAACCAATCCTTCATATCATCAGATTATTGCATTTTCATACCACAATGAATTAAAAATGTTCATGAGGGATTCATTAATCTGTAAATTCACAAACTAAGGTAGCTGATTAAATTCCACACAGGATTTTGCCCATACAGTGTACTGTGCAATTTTGTGAAATTGCGTTTTGTTATTACACATATCTTTAAGACAAACTCTCCATAACAGAAATGTCAAATTCACAATTCTATGAAACTCTAGAAAACTGTCTCCCAACACTAGTAAAGTTACAGTATCCTACCTGCTGAAAGATACATGTGGTTAAGAATAAATAGCACAAATATTTGGAAGCGAAAATTAATCAAACAACCAAAATGTAAATAATGCATGCATTTGTCACTAAAAGCTAAACTCCCTTGACTACAACTATGAGTCAAACTGCGGAACCAAACATACTGTGAACACATGTAGGATCCAGCTGTAATTTTTCAGCATTTGAAGCATGTGGTGGCCCAGGAAGTTTTTCGTTATTCAACATTTATACAAGAGGTGAAAATTCACCTGCAAGGGGCACAGAACAATGGAGAATAGTTTTTTTTCATTAAGAGAACGGTACAAAATCCACAAGCGAGAAATTATTGCACAATGTTTTCAGAAGAACACACCTTTCATGGGTGATGCATCACAGATACACTACTTTAATTTATGGTTACAAGATGACAAATCAATAAACACAAAATCAGCATTTCTGCCGATATGGCTGATTCAGAACAACATCACAGTTCCGTCATCAATTTGTAAAGCACATATCTGCCTGAAATTTGTAACAAGACTTTTAGAAACACGGTCCCTCCGTGTTAGAAATAACAGTGCAAGGAATAACAAAATTGACATTTTTGTTACATCTGATGTTATGATTAAAAGCATAAAAATCTCATGACCATAGGCTATGACGAAAAACTTTCTCCGACTTCGGTCCACAGCAACCAATATCTTATTCACATTGCTGTGTATTTTATAACAAATAAACAGTACAATCTTGATTAATCCTCTTTCTTCCAAGTTATATTTATTTCTATGGTTTGTCTATGGAGCCTGGTAGAAAGTGGATTAACACTATTATTGGTTCTTTTCTCTTTGGTACAACCAGTTTATACATCAGTTTGTGCCTGCGTTTGATTAAATTCATGAAAACCTTAAAGGGACAAAGTCAGCCATTTTTCATGAATTTTGTTGGTGCAAGATACTACTTATATTGTTTGACATGTTGAAAGATACTGATTAAATGGGTGACCATGCATCTGTTCAACCCCAGTTTTAGACAAATAAATGAGACCATTGCGAAAATTAATGGTCATGACCATTAATTCATTTTTGCCATGGTTTCATGTATTGTGTCTAAAATCGGGGTCGAATATATGCATGGTCACCTGTTATTCAGTATCGTTCAACATGTCAAACAATATAAGTGGTATCTCGTATCAAACAAAATTCATGAAAAATGGCCAACTTTGTCCCTTTAAGGTAGTATGCGCCTCGAAAGTGAAAGACTTAAACTTTTGCTCTAACTTTCGTCAAGGAATCTTTTAATCATTCTCTTTCAAAATCAAGAATAAAAATAGGGGGTCACCGTGCAAATTTTAGTACTAGAGAAACAAATTACCCAGATTGTCTCACGTCAGTCTCCGACCCTTGAGTAAGTCCATGAGGTTTTCATTTCAAAAGAAAATTTGCAGGACAGCCAAATCAAGTCATATGGTACTGGACCATCATATTTTGCTCTGGCCAGCTTATTTATCATTCTTGTCTATCTATGCTGAACTAATGGGATTATATTGTAATAAATGTATGCAAGACGCATACAGAAGGCAACAGGACCACTAAAATTTAGATGTACTGTGATCCTGGCTACCCTAACACAGTGGATTTGCTTGAAGCTCTGTTCAACAAGCTGCCAAGACATCTGTACACATATAATGTAACCTTTACATGACCTATGACCCTGTGAAATAGGTCTAACCATGCATGGACCATACACCAGGCAGTGCAAAGGTATGGTAGAAATGATGGATAAAGATAACAAAAGGAAAAATCTGCTTCCTAGATAATCCTATTTAACAATCTAACCTATACTTTTTCATATTTTTTGACATCAACCTGCCAAGTTCTATTGTAGTAATGTCCCTTTGATAACTACCGTAAATCCCCGTCTCCCTAAAAAATAAAACAAATTGGAGGTTCCTGACAATTTTTTAGTTTCATGAAAAGGTTTTTCATTTTATACAGAGAGTGCAGATTGTTCACAAGCAAACTACAGTAAAAATCTCATATGTGTACTTATTTGTGGTAAAACACCTATTACATAAAGTTGCTAGGAATACACATCAGTTTATGTTGGAGGACAAAAGGAGATCTGTAGATGAACATTTGGTACGTTCAGATTGACGACTTTGCGTCGGCCCAGGTCCGACCAGGGCCGGGGCGACGTAAAAAACCAATGTGGACACGCTGAGTCGGCCCTGGGCCGACTCAGTTTGGTCCTGGTTAGAAGGGGGGTTCAGGGCCGACTCAGGCCGACGCAAAATTTAGTCCGACGCAAATCGCCAGTGTGGACACGTTACGTCGGCCCTGGTCCCAGTTGACCAGGCCTCCGCTATGGATCGAAGTTGAACTAGTCACCCTATTCGCACAAAAAAAACGACGTTTGAAACTAAAGTTTACACCTATCGAAAGTTTTCAATCCAGTCTTTACATTTTAATATCATCCCATGTACGCTGAACTTCCCACCAACCTTTGTTCCGCAAACGAGACCATGTCATTCGATTCCACAGTGCACGTAATAGACTAGAGAGGCATGTCAAAAATGCCGCGCACGGTTATTTCTCCACCGCGGTCTTATATATACCATATGCTCATCCAATAAATGGTGAAGATCTCTCCGATGATTAAAAGGTGAGTGGTAGTCATATTTGCCCTTCTTGTGCGTAAAAACACAGGAAAATCATGAACAGTAGAAACAGCGTGCCATATTCAAATGCGCCATTTTGAACTTTGACAGGTCAGAGGTCACAAAGGAAGGTAAAGTTACGTCGGCCCTAATTCTGGTACCGGTAGGTGTGGACACGGACCAAATTTAATCCAAAAAGGACAATTATTTTGCGTCGGCCCAAATTTCAGTTGGGTTGCCAATGTGAACAAGATCATTGTCAACAAATTATTCTAACAAAATTACTTATGGAAATATGTAAATTTGAATGTAACTTTCATGGCTGATATTTTTATTGTTTTTTTTTAAGGAACACCAGTTCTTAGTGTTGCAATATACACATTACTCTGAATGTAAATCAAGGATGTTGTTTTATTTTAGTAATGGCTTGACTGTACTAGAGACACTATTTCAACATTCAATCTTTTTTCATTTCATATTTTAGGTACACTCTAGCAACTTCCCTGCCAAACAATGCAATTAGTTGTACAGTTACCACATTAATGAAATCCATTTTTTAAAAACATGATACTTTTTGTCGTGTTAAAATTAAATAAAATTTATGCCCAACTACTGTGATAAAATTCTCTGCAAGTCAATATTCAAATATGCAGCCTCATTTGCAGTAGCAAAATAACATTGAAATCTGTGCTTTTTACATATAATCATTGTATTTTTTTTCTCTTGAAAAACTATGCATTGAGTCCTACATATGCTTATAAAAAGTTAAAATATCTGCTCTACAAACCTGTCATTTCTTATTTACGATTTTCCTGCCTTCATTTAGTGAGAATTTCAGGAAACTGAAAAAAGTGAGATTTAGCCTTACGTGTATCATCCTAACAATTTGTGTATGCTGCTTAGAGTGTTCTGTGGCCAGATCTTGCCACAGATGTATTATTTGTAGAGAGGGGAAGATTTTCCTCTCCATATGCAGGTTACGTATGTCATGAAATGTACTATTAGGAGTAAAAGTTAAAAAAGATTTTTCTCTAAAAGCATACAGGATTGGACCCAATACCCCAATAGTCACAGAAATGACACAGACTTGCTACATAGACATTATGATTACAACCATATCATAAGATGTGTGTTTGCTTTTGAACATGGAGATATTATACATTATGTTAATAGCATGGTCAGGTTTGTTAAAGCTTGAGACATAATTGCACCTTGTGTTCATTATGTGTTTTTGATGCAGACATTTCAGACAATGAACATAAATGTAGAAATTGAACTTGGTGCAATGATTATATGAAGCTAAAACTACCCTAATTACATGACATGAATGTATAATTTTCAATTTTTAATACTTTTAACATGTTCATAATCAGTGACATTTCCAGTCTTCTTGACATAGATGAACAAGAGATACCATGATTAACCCTTTGAGCGCCAAAGTCAATTTTGATTGCCTTTACAAAATAAACCCAAGTCAAATTTTTTCAGATTTTTGCCAAAATTTTGATGAAAAATTGTAGCCATCAAAATATGTCTATATGCTACAAAATGATCAAAACAAATACAGAAAAATTCATAAAAATTGTTAAAATGTTGCAATAAACTTTGGTCGGGAAAATTAAAGCACTCAGAGGATTAAAATATGCACCAGCCACACAGAACAAATTGAGTTTGACCTCAACCATTCGCCGTCCTCCCCTAGAAAAAGTTTGGATTTGCCAAAATCTGATGACAAAAATTACTTCCCTTGACAACTCTAAATTGCTGAAATAGGTCAGTGGATGTGTACTCTACTGACGAGAAGTTTGAACATACAGATTTTCAAAAATTAAATTTGGATGTGATTGTGTATCATGCACATACCGGTACATGATTTTACAAGGTAAATATGACGTACAGGTACAGTGGTGCAACACTGCATGCAATATAAGCAAAATACAGCTACAACCCAAAATTGCAAGTTTTGGGATTATTTATATTTGGTTAACGATATTAAATTCTGGTCACACTTAGCAATGCATTGGTTATGCTTAGGCTTTTCTTGTAATTTAAAATGTTATCAATACTTTCACCCATGTTTTTGTGCATATAATTTACATACTAAATTAAAGAAACAATGAGTAAATATTTTCTACTGTTCTGTCAGTGCACGCTTGTCTTACTTCTCTGTAAGCAAAATTTGTGAAAATAAAGAAAAAACATGAAACAGCAAAACTAATGGTAAAATGCCATCAAAACATTATTCCACAGTACAGTACAAATATATGGCGCGTTTTAAAAATTTCAGCATCTTTTAAAATATATCTTACATTGCCTATGTTCCGTATTGAATTATTAAATTTTCATTTTTTAAATGTTTCCTAACAACATATGCAATATAACTAGTGGCAATATTTTGAGTGCACCCAAGTACAATCTTTCTGTCAAAATTTATGAATAGGGTCATTGACCTGCATGTGCATTATTGTACTTGACAGAGTTCAAGTAGAAATACATGGAAAACATCAACTTGAAAGAGACATATGCAGATAAGACACAGATACGACACCTTATATCACTGTCATACCATTTTCTCTGTTTCCCTTTCATCATTTTCCTGTACTGATGGCATTTCATTTGCCGGCAAGAAGGTCCTATTTGCGTGGGAAGCTTCGACCCCTTACAATCCTGCAGAGTGGAACGATCCTATTGTAGTCCATGGCAGATGGGTCATTATCTGCAGCTGAGTAGTGGTTACTAACAGACATTGTCAGAAATGCAGAAGTTGAAGAGATTGCCACGAGAGATAAAACTCTACTGTTTAGCAGTGTTTGTGGCAGGAGAGAAAAACGTCCTTCAATAGGCAAAAACCCCTCACTTTCATGGTAACATCAAACTTACTGGGTAGCCAATAATTTGCCACACTTCATTCTACTTGACCTGCTGTCCATGGTTTCACTGCTTGGCATATTTGTAAATGATAGGTACTGCAATAAAAAAAGACCAAAAATATAAAAGAAAACTACATTTTTGAAAGAGGTTATGTGTATGCAGGGTCAATACACTCAAAGTCCCTTCAACTCCAAGGACCTTTTCAGGAATTTTCCAGGACTTTTTAGGTTAAAAATACCTTTTTCAAGATAACATGTTGACAATATACCCTTTCTACACATAATTTTTCCTTATTATATTTATGACATCACATCTCCATGATCATCTTGCCGTTTTTTGAAAATTGTGGATTATCAATATTTCACAACTTTCCAGGACTCAATGTCATTTTCAAGGACTTTCTTAGAAGTTTTAAAATTCAGGGATTTTTGAGGACTTGAAGAGCATACAAACCCCCTGAATGATGAAATCAGAAACCTGTATTCTTTATATGATGATGGATTTATACTAAATTGTAATTTTGTAATTACTGACTTGTGAAATAAAGAGTTTTATGTTTACAGCTTTCAAAGGTAACCACTGCACCTATGAATATCGCAAACTATGCAGTGTATACAGTCAAAAGAAAGCAGTAAGCTCCATTTGAAGACATTCTGATTCATTGTGTATACATACACACTAAGGAGGTGGCAGGATAAGGTCATGAGGTCATCTGACGTGCACTCAGTACACATGTATCGGTTCTAGTAAGTGAGTATCAGTATGTGGATATCTGTCTGACTCAGTGTGTGTTTCTAATCAAGTCTGAATTCACACTTACTGATGATCACCAACACAATTACCAGCACTACGCAGACCAACAAAAGTCTCATCTGCAAAAAGTAAAGGTGAGAATGGAGTGAGAAATTTGACTGAAACTCTGATTCATTAGAAATTAAAACTGCCACAAAACTAGTTATTTATTCTGAATATTATTATACATTCTGGTTGTAAACTATTACAATCTTTTTGTCTGGGAGCTTGTACACACATTTTTATTTCATGATGGAACGCTATATGTCATTTATAAAGGGAATAAGAATGTATTCGTTTGAATCCTTTCTTCATCAGTTTTCATATAACACCAATTGAAGGGTTTCCTTGTCATTTTGTAACATTCCGGGCATGGATATATGATAAATCTGCTGTTATCAAATAGTGCCTGTTCCTTGTGTCATAGCAGTATTTGTGTCATTCATGCTGTGTCAGAAACTGTCTCTCCACTTCATTTTGTGTCTGATGCAGTGCAAACATCACTCAATCATGCTGATACCACAATAAGGAAAAGATGATATTGGCTTAAATGCCAGTTACCTTCACTTCGATACCTTTGGGAACCCAAAACACCAGCATGTAAACACTGTCAAAGCCCATATAGCTTTCACGTAATTTTAGAAAAAGATGATCATAAATTCTGATCTTCTGAGACTTAAAAATGCTAGATGGTTTGGGATAAAATAGCAAATTTTACAAGTTATATAAAATGGTATCTTGCATATGGGACTGGAATATTGCAATGAAGTTGCATTTTTTACAATTTTCTGATATTTCTTACCTTACATGCTTGCCACCACATGGCTTTCTTCAATCCTTTGGCACTTACTTTAAAATGGGTTGCATTTAACGTCAACTCCTCTGTAGTTTAAGAGAAATGGAAAAAGAAATCTTTGCATTACCAAAAGCATAGCATGCTTAACGACTAACTCACTGAGCTAATCTTGGTCATTAGTTGAAGTATGCAAGTCTGTGGGAGATAAAAATGCATCAGTATCACTGAGAAACTACATTTATCAAGCACAGTTTGTACATGCATGAAGGTAAGAAGAGATCTTTTCCTACCTCCATGGTACATGTATTACCTGATTTTTCCTGTAAATCTTCAAGTCTGTCACCCCTGTCAATCACCTTACTAATGTTATCCTGCATGATACCCACCACTTCATCAACTTGACCTTGAACCCTGTCAAAGAAAATTTAAAGATCAAATTCAGCAATATTTAAGCTGCCATCAAACTTGGAATATATGGTACCTACCAGTACTTTCCTGGCAAAGAACTCAGTATCTGACAATCACATGAAACTTATTACTCCTGACTGTTACCATTGCAAAACAATCCCAAGGGCTTCCTGCCTTGGCATTTGATGTCAATTGTATCCATGTATATTGTAATTTCTATTAGCAGGAGTAGTGATAGCTAACTACCTGTACTAGAATCATATTTTGCTGAAGTATCTTCAACCGCTGGACTTACTGTTTGATGTTATCATTTCCCCTGTTTGCTGACTGTGGTACAAAGTCTGTGTCATCATCTGGATCATCATGATACTCTCCAAGAAGATTCCTCTGAAAAGGACGACAACATGAAAAAATTTTCTGTTATATTAACCCTTGAACCCGGCTCGGACATAAATGTCCCATGACATCATAGAGTACCAGGGGGTCAGGTGTAAAGGTTAGAGATTTAAATTTTTGGGGATGGTTGTAGGTAACGTTGTGACT
The DNA here is from genome assembly GCF_041260155.1 of Ptychodera flava. Classification (NCBI taxonomy): domain Eukaryota; kingdom Metazoa; phylum Hemichordata; class Enteropneusta; family Ptychoderidae; genus Ptychodera; species Ptychodera flava. The sequence goes on along the minus strand of NC_091943.1, from coordinate 11,766,724 downwards.
AGCTATAATGATAAAACATATTTGTCTGCACCTGTGATAAATGCAGCAGTTAATGTAATCCCCATGGGACAAATGTGGGGGGATTAGACCATGTTTGCAATAAAACTATGCCCGAGGGGGTGGGGTAATTACCTCATATTGATCCACCTAGTCACTTTCTCCATTTCTAGCTCCATGCTTTCATGGACAAGCGCAGAATTTATGAATGTCCCACCCATTGGGGAGAATGTTGGGGACTTAGTTGTTTTTAGATGGAGATTTACCAGATTGTCTTGCCCCAGGGGTGCGGCAATTGCCAAATTTTATAAGACCATGGAGGTACCCCATGATAATTAAGACTAATTCCAAATCCCCACTATAACCCGAGGTGGTGGTGGTGTGGTGGTGCTGGGGGGGGGGGGGGAGGGGTTAACATTGACTGCTGCATAATGCTTACTCTGTACAGAGTGAAAAGCTCTTTGCGTTGCAGCAAATTAGATTTCATCATTTCTTCTCAAGAAAAGTTGTGCATCTCAGGTCAAATATCGCCAGAATCATTATTATTCATATGGCGTTCTGTTATGCTAGAAAGAACACCTGATATTTTGAACTGTATACCACAGCCAATGTTCCGACAAAGGCAAAACGTGGGCTAAAGTCACCTATGTGATGCAACATCACGCAGACTGGGAGAAGAGGCCAAAGTTTTAACACCTACCCTCTCAAGTGGCTTGGATCGCAGGTAATCACTGTCGTCGAGGTGTCTTTTGAACTTGGGCGGCATGACTGTCGAAAGGTTGGCCGATTTAGACAGACTCACGCACGATGGAAAAAGTAGCGTTAATTTCGATAGTGCTACGTTGGCTCCTTCTCTCGCACTTCAAACACACTACTATGAAATTATAAGGGACATGTAAACAAAAGATCGAAACAGTTCAGACGTGTCGACGTAGCAGGCACAGTTAGCACTTCCTGTTGCTGCCGTGGATTTCAGTTATTTTCCCAAAAGTGTGACCAGGTTTGAGTGAAAATATATCGACGTATTGAAAAGAGTGAAGTTTTGACAAAGACACGATTTAAACTGACTTCCGACAAGCAATTAAACGATAGGGAAAAGCTAATGACGAACTGAGACGAGAGCACAACAAGTGAACGAACACACGATAAAAGCCATAAGTAAAATGTTTTAACCTTTGACCCATAATATTAAACGTCGAGGGCGCTTGTCCGATGACGTTGTATCCCCCCTGTGTCCAGTGTATAAGTTATTTACTTTCTCTCTGCCTGTTCTCATTTCACAGAACTGTTGAATCCTTTTGTGGATGGTTTGTTTGCTTTTCCTACTCACTCTTATGTTAACATGACTTGTAAGATTATCTGCTCTCTAAGTTCCATTCCATTACTTGAAAAAAATGTTGGTATTGACAAGTGCTACCTATTTATTGCTGTTCTGTTAAAACTTGCTGCTTCCACATTTGTTGTAGAGATAAGGTATAAGCCTTACCTTTCATTACCTTCATGAAAATATCGTAACTTCCACCAGGCTACTTATATTTCGTAAGCAAACTCCGACACGAACATACTCGTCTCTCTTCTCAGGAATGTAGAAGTTTTGAATGTGAGAATACCTCTTTCTTGGTACAATCGAAACCGATTTTAGTTGACTGGTACACCCTAGCTGTGGGTCCATAGCTGTGGTGTTTTCAGACGGTATCCTGCCTTTTACGGGCTGGTTTTGACTTTTACGATTTTAACCTCGCCACCCGCGGGGGGGGGGGGGTAAAATCGTAAAAGTCAAAACCAGCCCGTAAAAGGCAGGAATCCCGTCTGAAAACACCACAGCTATGGACCCACAGCTAGGAACACCCATGCTAAAGACGTACCTTCACAGGTCGAGAAAATGGGGATGTAGGGGTTGGCGAACCGTCCGTCATCAGTCAAATATTAATACTACTAGTAACATTGATTTCCCCAGTAATAACAGTTTACAAAGACTAAAGGGTCTCATCCTATTTGTTGGCGTCAAATTAAAAAATACTTTAAGTATTTTTTGTCTTCACTAGCTTATATGCGGAATGTAATAATTGACCTTTGACTCTATTTGAAAACTTATCTTTTTAGCGCGGCCCTCTTTGAGGAGGGATCGTGGTTTAAGCAATAAATTCACGTTTATGATAGCTACACTACTACCACAGTCAGCCTCATCTGGGTAGGACGAAATGTGCCAATATCTGAACTCAGGTTTCGATAGAGATTGGTGCCCGGGAAACCTTAGCCTAGACCCTACTCGTCCCTTTCGGCCTTCGTCCACACTCCGTCTAGCCTCGAGGTCAACTTGTCCAAATGTTCCTCTCATGATTGGCCAATGATTAAATGGGTGTTGTTCATAAACTTGCCAGAAAACGTTTAGTTTTAGGGCTAGTTTATGAGCGACACCCGTTTAATCATTGACCAAATGAGCTATTCAAAATATTTGCAAACTTTGTAAAGGAACGCAGCTTAATTTATCAATTATTGAAAAGCTGCATTTTGAAATAAATATTCATTTTTCCAATCCAAATATATGCATAAATGTCTCATAGTTCACATTAGGGGAATTGGCAATCATTTAGCATCATTTCTAAATCCTTAGAGAACTACGTGCAGCTATCTGGCATCGTATTAATCATTTTTTACGGTATAACGTTTAATTGGATTGGTAGACAAATCATCAACAATTGTGGCATCGAAATGTTGATAAACAATTAATAACACATAAAACAAAGACATCCACGAACATATGATTTATAAATGTCTTAAAGGGTACATGATATTTAAACGAAACGTTTGTCAAAGTCCCGTGCAGTGGCCTTAGGTTTGTCAATATGTTGGGTTGCAAATACCTCCCAGTGGACAAATATGAAGGAAGTATAATCAACATACATGATGGCGAAAATTTTTGTTTTGAGTCTTTCATTCACTCGACGATGACATGCTGGAAAATTCTATTAAATTGGAAACTATACTAATGAGAGCTTAGTGCACAACAAGGTAGAGTGTTTTAGGCGTTTAGACAAAATCTGTACATCGCCGTGGGTGTGTACCTGTGTTGCATAGTACGCTTACTCTAGACTGCAGAAAACATTACTTTGTCACATTCAGGACCCACAGATAGCACTGATAATACGTAGTAGTGTTCTCGATCCATTTGTATTTATTTCACCACAGTTCTGATAAATACATGTACAAATTACAGCTCTCTCGCTGACAATTGTCCATACAATAAATAACTCATTCACTCTCTTGTGGCAGTGTCTGACCCTTTATCAATACTGAACAGACTTCAAGCGTTCTCACGTTGAATGCCACACTCTGTTTTAAATAGCTTCATTGGATAGTCAGTTCTAGGTGTTCTAATTAATACTACAAGAATGGCAATATTTCTAAATCTAGATAAAATATGGGCAAAATGGTCTGGGTCGTCCGCTCGCTCTCTGTCTGTACATCCAGTTGCATAGTTTTACGTTGTCTATCGTTGTCGCAGTCGTTGGAATTGGTTTTTCTGAAAGGCGTCTGCTTCAACAGCCACAGTTTCCTGAAAGAGTGAAATAACTGCCCTTTGTTAGTGCATTATGTGGACCTGAAATTCCCTTGATTGTACTGCAAACATGAACTTAATTCATGTAGGAATCTAAGCGAACTGTTATTCATGAGCAAAAATCAATGAAGTATTACTTAAGGTTTCGTTCACAGGACACCGCAGGAGTAGCAAACAACTTGTTTTAGGGACATTATGTAATCATGTGTTTCTAAGTGTTAATGCACCGTGCTTTGGTATTTTCAATAAAACTAAAACTTGAAGAAGAAAGTAAAAGCTATTTTTAACTGCTCACAATGTGCGACCTAAAACTGTCCTTAAAACTAAAAACACTACAGTTTTTCTCCAGACCGGGAAAATCTCCTGTAGTTTCTCTCGTCGAGATGCCCGTCGATAACTCTCTACTCCCCTCCAGCAGATATTAGAAAACACTTAACAACTCGGCCGCAAAAGAAATCTGTAACCGACACTTTATACGTGAACTTTTGCTTACCGCCCGTGCTACTCGAAACTATGCACGAAAGTATTTAATGGCTCGACCTTTGACCGATTTAAGCGGGCGTTACACATAACACAATGTATTTTGCTTAAAACCACTTTGTTTGCACATATTCATTCAATTTTCACTTATTTGTTAAATCAAGATTAAAATATTGGGTTCACCTTTTAGTATGACAAGCAGTTGTTAAGTTGGCGAGTAAGAAATGTAAATTTATGCAAATCATCCGATTTCCTAGCATCTCAAATAAAAGCTCTACACTGGCTGGATGAAATTTTCTGACATTTTTCACATTACGTTCCTATACTATTTATCCAAACGACAGTTTTCTTTGACAACAAAGCTCGTACTCTGTGAATATATAAACGTCTTCAATTTTGCTTATCATGATTTACACGTTTTTTGCATGTCAGTCTTTCAACTTCTGCCATTGTCATTTTTTTCTGCATAACCTATAGTTTCAAATGAGATATTAATTTTTGATTAAACAGTGTCAAGTTTTGACTGAAATTAATTTGTATCATTAATACCAAAAATAATGTTTTAACCCCTAAATAATCCGTGACAAATTGCGGCCGACCTGTTTACCGCAACGAGATTTTAATAAAGGAATTTGAAAGTAGAATTTTTGTTGATTTTTCTTATGGGCTAAAGTCTATTTAATATTGAAATATACTCATATTTCTATTTCCTATTTTCAATACAAGCGTGTGATTTCGAAATGAGCGTAATGGTACTTCTTTCTGCCACGCAGCATCACCATTATGCTTAGTTCGAACTGGTAAATTGATATTGGAAATATAAAATAGAAATCGAGGTATATTTCAATATGCGACAGATTTAGCTTACCACAAAAAAAAAAAAAAAAAAAAAAAAAAAAAAAAAAAAAAATATTTTCAAGTTCCTTTATTGAAATCTCGTTGTATTAAATAGGTTGGCCGCAATTTTTCACGGCTTAAAAATATGTACCCTCTCCATCCTCAAGGTATTGATACCATACTGAGCTTTAGATTCTCATCTTTTTGAAAATATATACTACGAGGGAAGTTTATGTAATTTTCATGAAAATATTTCTTTGAAAAAAAGTGTGTTGGATAAGTGCAACGCTACCTAAATGAAACCTTAGTACTAATCAATATTACCTGTGCTATCTGACCTCTGCCAAGCCTTGGTAAGCTGAGTTGCTGTGTTGACGGCAGTAGAAAGTTAACCTGCGGAGCAAATAATAGTACACTATCACAACAGAGTCTTCTGTATGACAACAATAAAAAATTTGTAGCATATTGTGTTTGTTTAGCGTGCCACTTCAAAACTCGGTGTATATTCAAAATCACAAGTGGGATAACTGATTTACATTGTGTGTTGGTTACTACTGTACATAACTTGGGAAAACACCTGAACATCAATCAGGTATTTATTATGTCTTGTAAATGTCTGACCTTGCAATACTACCAAGGTTGAAATTTTGCCTTAACAATGCCAACTTTTGCCACATGTAACCACAAGCATTGAGAAACTCATTGTTTAATATTGTGCTACTTGTTCAATATCTGTGACGTGCATGATAAATTACAATTCAATTTCATGTATTCTATGATGCAATTGAACAAATCAGTAAATTGTTCATACCAACGTATGGAAGCATGGTCTTCCGTTTGCTGCATTATTGCCAGCGACGTAGTGTCCAACAATTGTCATCTGAGGATGACGTTGTTGTCCTCCAGGTCTTTGGCACTCCAGCACACGACAAATGTAACTTCCCATCTCGCTCGTCTGTAAAGAGATAGATTGTTGGAATGTTATTCACAAAAATATTTCAATCAATATAAACATTCCCAAGGAGGAAACTATAACTTTGTGAAATTACGCAAACTTGCACGTGTAGGCGTTTATTAATATTTTATAACGCTACACAAATAACCGAATTTATGGCTAACGGTGGTCTACTTCATAGCAATTTTTCACCTGCAGGCTACGTGAACAATATTGTCCTAGCATTTAACTGTGAGCCCCCTTCCAATGACGACGAATGTTTTCAGTGGTACTTTTTGACAGGATTAGCGCATGTTCTCTATTAAAAACCATGAAGAGATTCTATTATCCATTGTCGTTACACAGTTGCGAATCCTACGCATTTGAAAAAAAGAGGGGGGGGGGGGATGACAATTTACCCGTTGCTACCCAAACGGGCAAATTGAACAAATTGGAATTAGAAAGTAAACACATCAAAGTGTAGTTTGTCTTAGTTTTAATTTCGCGTACAAAAAACAAACAAAACTACCAAAACAAAATAACAAACAAACAAACAAACAAATAAATAAAAAAACAAACAAAACTAACAAAACAAAATAATAAATAAATAAATAAATAAATAAATAAATAAATAAATAAATAAATAAATAAATAAATAAATATAACTTTTCTGAGGTAGGGACTCAGGTTCATTAACAAAAAATTTCAATCCGCATTTTCACAGAAAAGTCACACATCCGACATGTGGTTCAGTTTACTCAAAAACGCGTGTCTTTCAGGATTTTTTTTATTAAAAAGGTGTAAGTACAAATATGTAATCGTCCTCGGTGATCTATTAACGGGAACCTGTGACTAAACAAACTCGAATTTAATATTTTTTATATGAGACATTTGTAAAGACTTTCTCACTTTCTCGATGTATGTCAAAATCCCTGTCAAGCGACAAGTCTGATAGTCAAATAGCTGAAACAAAAGGTTGTGTTCCATACAGTTGTGAAAAAAACCATGACCATTGATCTGCTGTTTACATAAAATCATAGGGTTAAACTTTCATTGTATTTGTTCACCCAATGATCAAAGGCTTAAAATTACCTAAAATAAGTGTCAAGTTATCTGCCTCGGTCAAGACATTTTTGCACATTTTTCGCAAATTGAAGTCTAATGGCATTTGATAAACGAACCTTGTACTTTTAAATAGCTGGGAATAAGAATTGTAATAACATTTAAAAAAATTTCGTTGCTTAGCTCACCAGGACTGTAGAAGTATTTGACATAAGTTTCAAAGTGCTGCGCTAAGTTTGTATTTTTATTGTGAACTAAAGTAGTCAATGAGTTATGAACTTTATTATTATTACTATAAATAGCTCATTTTAAAGAGAGCACTGTGAGCCCCAAGATAAATTGTCATAGCCCAGACTGAATTCGGAAAATTGCATGCGTGGAAACAACAAACTACAGAAAGCCAGTCAGTACCAAAATAATCATTATAAAAATAAAACTAATCATATAACAAACGAACAAAATTAATCTAAATCTAATCTGAATCATTGCTTGTAAAGTTCATCTTAAGATAACCACAAAACTTTACTTTAAAAGAGGACAACAAAGTTGAACTGTTTCTAATCGAGGAGGGAGTTATATTTCAAATATTTGCAGAACGGAAAAAGAATGACCTTTGACCTGCGGAAATTTTAAACCATTTAGGATATAAGGTAAATTACCATGGCTAGCATATGTTTAAACTTGTTGAAAGGGTTTGCAGAGTTCATTACTGCACAGTTACTATGCGTTTTTATGGATGGTGCATTGTCATGATAAATCCAAATGTATAAAACAGCAGCGATATTTTATGTCAATTGAACAATACAAGAAAATGACTGATATCAGCTCCTTTCGTAGTCATTGTATTTCTTTAAGATACGCATTAAGACTTGTATGAACGACCCTCAAGCATGCAGCGCAGTGTCGGCGTTTTGAGCTTCTTTAGTGTGCTGGCAAACATCAAATATTGTTTGTGTACTGGCAACATTAATTATAGTTCCTGCTAAACGGAGACGATGCACAAGACAAAGATGTACGCTCTCCATTTAAAAAAAAGAATTTTAGAGAATGACGTGGTAGCGTCTGCTTACAAGTTGTGTTTATTGTTGTGTTTTAATATATCATTAAAAGAATTTTGCACCCATAATTCACCAACCCGTCGATAACTAAGGTAGCCATGAATAGTGTTTAAATGACATCATGACATAACTTGTGTTTTCCGCGTTTTTCCCTGTACAGTAACTCTGCCACTGTATTCTTGTTCGAAGTCTCTCAAAATATTAACATTAGCAATGTTTCATCTAGAGAGGGGATGGGATTCTCCCTCTATCTGTTTGAACTTCTGTTTTAGCTTCCTCCCTAGTAATTTGTCAATGGGGGGGGGGGACCAACCCCAATGAAATTGTGCCAGTCACACCTTACAGATACAACTAGAACACACGAACTGGTGAAATCCCCCTAAATTGTCTGGTAAAGGCAGAAAATCCACCCCGTTAATGCCATCCTGGATGGAACACTGTATTATTATGAAGGTTTTACAGAGGAAATGTTACCGCAAAAATCTCTATCAATAATGTGAGCTGAGACACTCAGTTGTTCGCAAACCTCTTGAAATCCACAAAAACACCGAACACCCGTCTATAAGGTTAAACAATTCTTATACGATTGAGTGTTTGCTAGAGTGAGTGTAGTGAATAAATAAGTTCTGAAATTTTACAAGTGTTTTTAAAATGTAACCTAATAAACTAATTTGAAAGTTAAATTTTACTTTGACTTCAAGAGCTATTATTTCTACATTAATGATTGAATGACTTCCTTCATGTGTAAATACGCTAGGTTTCAATCGGGTTCGAACCCACAACATACGGCATCAGTCGCCTAGCGGAGAGACCACAGAGAGAACCGCTCAGCTAAATACCCACTCTCAAAAAAGAGTGGTTCAATAGCCGGCTAAGTTGTTGTAATTTATATCTATCGGGCGAATGATGCATGTTTAGGAACCTTTGTTTCTACTCCCCTCCTCTCTGTTCATGATACTGCTGACACTCCATATCACCGTGACACATGAAGACATGATCGTTACTGTATCTTGGGCGATTCCGTCTGTAAGCCTGTCCGTCTTCTTATAAATACTAGTACTACTTAGTTGCAATTCCCTTTGCATTTTTTATTGTGAGACAATTCTTCGAAAATTGTGTTACTTGCACAAGTGAAACGAATTTTGCCGAGGAAAAACGGTGCCACATTCTCCCTTCTCCGACTTGTTATACATGGTAGAGCTGTAATCACAAAGGAGAAATATATAATGGTGGAGAATCCGAAATCACCCTTGTATGAAATTGTTCATAAATTATTGAAAAATGTATATCGACATTCAAAGCCGACAAACTGAGCTAACAAACAATCCAATATGTTTAGACTTATGAAATTAGAAGCTCAAGTCTTATGAAGACACAGACTTCCTGACTGTCACGTTCATTTATGCATTTTTCTGACCTTTCCGATAATATGGAACTTATTGCGAGTACTTTCTTTAAATCTTACTGTAAGTCTCAGGTGGTTGTGGCATTCTAGTTAAATGAACTCCTTAAAGGAGTGTCGAATGCGATTAGCAAATCACTGATTGGTGAAAAGGCAGAGAATAACCCCAAAACCCAGTATGCAAATTCTGCCATTTTACTAAAAAATGACAGGAAATGACAACCACAAATGAAACATTGCTTCCTCACAACGTAGACAATATTCGGCGCTTTCAAGGATATGCCGGTTGCACAAAATTAGGTTGACCTCAAAGGACCAGTTTCATTGCTTTCAACTATTTGTCTAAGGACCAACATGTTACCTGTCTGGGTCACAGTGATATTTAGAGCTGACCTCCTTGAAATGAAATGTTAATTATAGCTTTCGAAAGACGGAACTTAGAAAGGCAACTTGTAGAAGCCTATTGATTTTAACTATGATAGAGCTCTCTTTTTTTAGCAGTCAAGAAAATCACAACAGAAAGTTTTGGTCTTCGGAATTATAACCAACTTGTTATCTTCACTTTTGAATCCTTCTAGTAAACAAAAATTGTTGTCAGGTGGTAAACATGTATATCATTATTGCAGCCCACTTAAAGCCCTTCGGGCATTCAACTATTAGCCTCTTTCATTTCAATTTTGGGTGGGGCAGGTAAAGACAACTAGGATTACAGAAAAGCGAACGGCATTTAGCACTCGACAAATCAATGTAGCGTTTGTCACACACAGCTGGTATCATGTTGATCACAGGAAGGAATGTTGTATATATGCCCGGCACATGTTACATGCGTGATTATTAATTACCACCATTCAGGTATGTGATATGCGCACTGCAGCAAAGGTTGCCGATATGCTTCACTTAGCTACATACTGTCGGAGATTGCAATTGGATAAATGCAAGGAAATGGTCACTCAACTAGCGAGGGCCATCCAAGTAGAGTATAGACGAATCACAGAGCATCTCGACGATATTGATATGAATATACGGACTTGATCTTTTTTGCATTAAACTTGTGTTTGATTCACTAATCTTTTGACCCGTACTTTCAAATATTTATATTCAGCGCTCGCTTTTTGGACGTATGTTCTTTATTTCCTGAGTGGAGAATTTAAGTAATCTTGGTCATACTATACAAGCAGCTCGTTCCAACGCCTGACTGTGTTTATCAGCCGAAGGACCTATTATGTTTGTCAATAACCTGGAGATGTCAAAATAACGACAAAGTTTATGTTTTCGTTTCGTTTTGTCTCGTGAATTTCTAAAACATGGAAATTAATTTCAGTGAAACATTATTATGTCCATTATTTCGTGTACTCTTAAAAGCAGAGGAAAGTGCCATTTTATTCAATTTATCAGAAGTAAATAAGATTTCGTACATTTACTCAACTAGTCAACATTGTTTCTTTGTTTGAGGTCAACATTTCAGGAGGCATGCAGCAAATCCCCAGAAAACGTCCATTGTTTGCTTTTTGTCCACCTTCACCTACATTTTCATGATTTTCTACGTCATTTAAACGGCCGTTGCCTCAGGAATAAACGTTCTGGTCGATTTTCTATCAGTTTAGATGTCAATATTTGTTAATGGCTGAGAGACAGAACTCAGAAAGAAGAAAGGACATGATATAATTAAGGTATATATGTCTAATATCAGCATGAGTTGACGGTGGCGCTAACAAATATCATAGTTGTTAACAAATTAAGCTCAGTAGGGTTGGCTTGACATTCGTACATTTTGCGTACACTATATCAATTTATTATCGATAGTGAGACTGCTTCAGATTATTTCATGCTACAGAAAATGTCTAAAATACGAGCGCCTTCCCTTTACATCGTATTTCTTATCGTATAAATTATCTTAATAGAAAATACGCCAATGGGTACTGCTCCATACCGATAAGAAATAAACACAGTAATATAAATGACACTTTTAAACATCTTCTTGATGTATATCTTTCTTCTTGTTTCACAGAGGGCCAGGACGTTATGTGATTCTGGCATATGCCAACTGCGAGGCCATTTTCCGCTCCGGAAATCGTGTTAGTCTTCTTTATGTCCCCATATGGCATGGTTCTGTACAGGGATTAATGTCAACTTTTTTAAATGTCTACAAATGAGGCTCAAAATTATCCCGGAACATGTGGAAAAAATCCATAATGTTGGCTTGTTTTCGTCACAACTGATATGTTGTCATTACCGCTAAATTGTAGAAATTTCGTTGTGAGAGTCCCCCTGTTTTGCGACATTTACTATACAGTGATAGATAACGTTGGGCATCGTTTTTTAAGAGCTGAAATCAGATGATTTGTGTCAAAACGTACGCGAATTTCGTTGTTGAGGTTACCACTGCTGTGGAGGTGTTGAACATACTTTTCAAAGTTCTAATTTTGTTCCTGTTTAATGAAAAACAGCATGTGGGTAGCTCCTTAGTTATAAGTTTTATTTTGTAAGTAGAACTGCCACGATTATCGTCAAATACACAATATCCAATATCTTTAGAACATACTTGTCGAGTATAGGTAATTCTTGAAACGATTTCCTTACTGGGTTGGATTGTTTGAATACCTGCCCAAGTGGCGGGCACTCACCGGTACAACATGATACAATAAAAGATCGACTTAACATAATTTAGCAAGCATATCGGTAACCTTGATGAGTTTATTTTGAAGAATTGAACGAATGTAAAAAGAATGGTTTTACTGATAACACCTATCATCACATACAAGTTTGGTTGAATAGGGTATCTGTATATTCTATAGGCTATTGAGTGGCTTTTGCTTGCATCAGCATGCTGTGCAGCCAATGGCCTTTAACGACTATTCTAATAAGCTGCCAAACATCCAACAAGATCGATAATTTTCCCGCCAAACGCACACAGTGCGCACACTAAAACGTATATCTTTTTCATTTCAAAATTAACATTTTAGAGAATTATGGATATGGTAGCGTGTGAATTGGTATAATAATGCGTTTACACGTCAATTAAAGAGATTTGTAACGCTAATTCAACGAGTCTCGGTGAAACATGCATCATGCTTTACATGACCTTATGACTTGGCTGTAACATGTTTGGCGGCTTTTCCGTCTACAGTAACATGCATATCGTATAGGAGTGGTGGTCCGTATGGTAGAAATATAATTGATAATGAACCTTCATATTCGACCCTTCCGGAGGATGTTTAGCTCTAACTCTTCATTATAATGCAAAAATTGAATATCGCCTAAATTTTTCTCGCCCTTTATGTCACTTTAGATTAATTTGTTTTGTTTTGACAAAAGACGACAGCAATCAGTATTGTTTGATAACTTGTAAAAATCTTGACTGATCAAGGCTACGCTGAGTCACATTCGCCCGAATAATATTAACAAGAGTACTTACATTCGCGAAAGGCCCTGTAAATGACCAAGTCACCCAAAACGCGTCTTTCGATAGAGAATACACGACAGCAAATGCAGCAATTAGCAGTCTAATTGTAAGGCATATAAGCGCGCGCTCACCTTTAATTTTTAACCCACGTTAACCAGTAACTTTACAGGCTTTGTTTGTTTGTTGAATTTCATTTCATTACTCTGTTGTTTAAAGCAAATATTAACGAATTATTGTGAACTGAGACATCAAAGTTTAACACGTTCAGAGATATTAATGTAAATATCCCGTTGCAATATTGAAATTATGTTCTAAAGTGATACACAGATTAAGATTCATCAATTTTCACCTGCCGATTAATTCAGTGAACGAACGTTTGACAATTTTATCAATTTGTGCATTTACAAATCTCTTTTGAGTGGCCAATGCATGCAAAATATATGTTGCTTAGCCTATCCACACAGTGAAATGCGTCAATTGTCGAAGAATGGCTTCGGAGAAGGATGGCTAGGTTATCGATCATGAGCAAATAGTGTGAAGGCAATACATTTTTCGAACGTTTATAATACAACAAATCCTGGATAGGACCACAACGCGCAAAATATACCCTCGTCTATGACTGTGACCGCAGTATTCATTGGAATATATTGTATTTGTTTTGGGGGTGGGAGGGGGGGGGGGGCAAACACACAATAAAGTTTCCCGCCAAAACCTTGCTTCCAAAGTGCTGCATTTGTATCGTTTAAACTTACTACTTGGAACAAAAATACAATGAGACGGAGTGCCCAGTAGCAATAAAATTTACAGCGCATTTGTCTCGGGATGACCTTTGGTTTTTTCCCGCATAAATCTTGTTCCTCAAAATGCTGCATTTTTATCATAAAAATTTACTACTTTGAGAAGTTCACAGCACAGTATTGCACGAAATTGTTACATCTTATTTTTACATGTATAAAAATGAGCTTCACATGAACCTTTGACATATTTTGTCATTGTAGAGTTCGCCACCGTTAATTCCGCAAGAGGGTACAGTCGGACAACATACATATGCTTCGCTTTTCTCGTACCTAAAGTGGCATAATTTTCAAACTCAACTAGAAATATAGGCTATTCGACTTTCAAGCTGATTATAAGTCTTTTAACATTGGAAGCGACCAGCAGATACCTTACAATGTCCCTGTTTATGGTTACATAAAAAGTTTGTGCATGAGACTATACGTCTTCCTTAATATCAACAACGACATCAAACGACGGCATACACACCCCCTTTGACAGTATGCAAGAGTTGAGGACATTTTACTCTCACTATATCATATCACTATATCATATCATCGACTTAACAGTCGATTTCAAGTACATTCCTTCATGACAAAATGCTATCGAAATCGGGACTTTATTTTTTTCAAACAAGGCACACTAGAACAGGAAATTATCTTATACCAAGAGAACAAACAAAAATACTGGAAATACATCAAAATATACAGCATATTGACTTTAAACATACATTAGGGCCAATCATATTGCCAATTCCGAAAATAAAACTCATACTTCTTTAATAATTAACAAGTCTATCGGGAGATTATCATGTCAATTCTGCTTTATATTGCGTTATTACATGGGATTCATCCAACATGATAAAACATAAATCATTTACGGCATTCTCTTCAACCAAGGAAAGCAGCTAAAGTCAACTTGATAGGCGCAAGGAAAATTATCTCCTGAAATATTTTTGGGTACAAAATCACAAAAAAGCTTCCGCCAAAGCCGTGCTTCCAAAAGAGCTGATTTTTAGCGTTAAACTTTACTACTTTGGAACAAAAACACGATGACACGGAGTGCCCACAGTACAGGTCATAGCGGGACGACCTTTGGTTAGTTGACATACCTCCATAACGAAGGGGGTTTTTCCGCCAAAATCTTGTTCTCCCAAAAGCTGCATTTCTGTCGTCAAGACTTACTATTTTGAGAAGTTCACGAAACAGTATTGCATTGAAACTTTCTTTTACATGTCTAAAAATGAGCTTTACATGAACATTTTGACAAAATTTCGTTGTTGTAGAGTTCACCACTGTTAATTCCATGAAAGGGTACAGTTGACAGCGTACGTTTGTCCCTTTTTTCTATTACCGTAAGCGATATGTACACAATTTTTTACTCAACAAGAAGTATAAGATGTTCGATTTCTCGGCACAGGCCTCACGGAGAGGTGTCACGTATCTGTGACGGTTTCATTAAATATGACAAGAAATATACCATTATGTCTTGACAGGCTTCGCGAAGATGTGTTACAGCTCAGACGACTCGTGTTGGTCGTTTCGGTTACAAGAACGAATTACACGCTGGAAGGACGTGTATAATACGACACATTTCGTCGAAATAGTTCAAAAAATATCATTAACCAGCTAAAACTCACCTTTTCGACAACCCTTTGATGGAGTTATGGAAACTGACCCGAAACGTATGCAAATTTAAATGTAGCCTCGACTTCACAATTCACAATTTTCGTTAAAAATTAACCAAATTCCCTTTTATTAAATTGTAAATCTTTCAAATAGTAATCCTACGCTTTTCCCGTCATAACTGAGATAGTTCGATTTGTAGCAAAAATGCAGATCTCATTTCAAAACTTACCGTGTCAAATTTGAACTTCTAGTTACAAACTAAGTGATAATTTTAAGAGCAACTGTAAGGAATGTGTTGTGCACATTGTGTCACGTATGCTTTGACGAACGCGGACTGTTGTGGCGGAGCGAAGACACTAGTTACGTTAATACAGGCCAGAAAAGTATTGTTTTGTATAGCTAGGGGCGTAATTTTTTTCATTTTGCTGGGTTAAGGGTTCGAAGATTGTTGTATCCATACAACACTTTTTGGAATTCTAATTCACACACAAACCTTTACACACATTTGCCACAAGATTACATTTCAGCTGGGAATTGATATTGTCTAGCCTTGCTTTGTTTTGAAGATTTAAACATGTGTTCCTTAAATTAAATGAAATTACAAAGTATTGGAATGAATACATTAACAATAGCTATTGGCGGTGACTGTTAATAACGACAGCATAACACAATCTTACAGGTCAATTTTGGAGACTTTCTTATATCTCTTCAAAAGCAACATCTTCATTTGATATTGTGATTTAGCAAGAGGACAGTGACATATTTTCTTTCCATTAAAAAGTTGGAAATTCTAAGATTCAATGGTGTCTGCTATGTAATCTTGGTGTTTTTGAATGTCAAGTAATGTTGCTTGCACCAACTGTTCAGCGAATTCCATTGATATCAGACATCAAAAGAAATCATCGTGTTATTGTTCTGATATGTCTTTCATCACGTTCGACATGTAGATTGAGGAATTTGTTTACAGTATTAGAACGAACGTGTCTTATCTCGAAAATCTTTCTTTTTGTTTCCCGAGTAAGAAACTAAACAAATTGCTGGAAAGAATTCTATGCGCTAAATGAACTCATGATGGCCGCAAACCACTGCTGAATCTCGTGACAATGAATTTAAGTCTTTCTTCTACCTTTTAGAGTCAGTATGCTCGATCTTTTTTCATATTCAATTCAGAATAATTGAACGTGCTCTTATGCAAATTTGAATATTTTTCGCAATTTGAAAATCATAAAATCTCGATCGACGTCTTGAGGTGACAGTTAATTTTACAAGTTACTAAAAGCTGATTAAATTCCGTCAAAATGAGAGGAACTTGTGCATTATTTAAAAAAAAGATATCATTTGTAAGCGAAACTACTGTTTTGAAACTTGTTGGAATATTATTTTGATTACAAATTAATATTTAAGAGCGTATTCGCTTGATTAAAGACATTAAAATACCTAAATGACTAATATTCCGTACCTACTCATGACCTCATTTTCACTGATAGAATATTTGAAATGTCTAAACTAGAGGGTCTCTTTTTACATTGTAATTCTTATTTAATCGTAGAAATTATCTTAATAGAAAAACACACCAATGGGTGCTATTCCGTACAGATGAAAAATGAAATCAAATAAATGACACTTTAAACGCTTTTTAGATGTATATCTTTCTTCTTGTTTCACAGAGGGCTAGAACGCTACGTGATTCTGGAAGATTGAATGGCCATATTTCGCTCCTGAATAGAGTTCACAATTCGAAACCGTATTGGTCTTCTCTCTGTCCCCTCATGGCAACGTTCTTTACAGGAATTGACGTAAACTTGTTCAAAATTTCAACTGAGTTCATGCCGAACGAAATGAGGCACAAAATTAACAAAAAAGATGTGACACTAGATTGAAATAAAATCCACAATGTCGGCTTGTCCTCTGATATGCTGTCATTACAGCTAAAATGCAGAAATTTCGTTGTTAGAGCTCCATGTTTTGATACATTTACCGCACAATGGCTTTTAAGAGCTAAAATGAGAACTATGATAAAACGTACACGATTTTCGTTGTTGAGGTCACCACGGCTATGGATGTGTTGAACATACTTCTCAAAGTTCAGGGCTGAATTTGTTCCAGTGTTATGAAATAACAATTTGGGGTAGCCCCTTAGTTGTAAACTTCATTTTGTAAAACAAGTAGAACAATCATGATTCTTGTCACAAACACAAGAAATATTCAGTACCTATAAGACATATTTGTCGAGTATATGTGAATCTGGAAATGCGTTTCTTACTGGGTTGGATTGTTTGGATACCTGCCAAAGTAACGGGCACTCACGGGTACAACATGATACAAAAAAGGATTGTTACAGATCTAAAAGGATTTGGCAAGTTTATTCGCTAACCTTGATCACTTTATTTTGAAGAATTGAACGAATGTCAAAACATTGATATTCTTGATAATACCCATCGTTATAGACAAGTTTGGTTGCATTTCTTGTGTGTTGAGTACCATTTACTCTCATTGGCATGCAGCACAGCCCATGGGATTTGAATAATATTTGAATATACGGCAAACATCCAACAACCGTAACCAGCATTTTCCCGCCAAACTCACACAATGCACAAACTGAAAACGTACCTTTTTTGGTTTCAAAATTAACAGTTAAGAGAATTAAGGATATGGTAACTTTTTCAGGGCTGAAATAGTACTTTCGCACATCAATAACAGAGATTAGTATCACTAATTCAACGATTTTCGTTGAAAAATAAGGTCACCATGCTTTGTGGTTTACATGACCTCATGGCTTCGCTGGCGTTTTGGCGCGGTTTTCCGTCTACAGTAACATGTAGGTTAGATCATGTCGCACCTACTTAGCAAACCACGTCCTTGCAACAGTAGATTTTTCCGCAGTCAACTCGAATTATTATATTAATACGAAGGGTTTACTAAAGAATTGGTATCCCAAAATATCACGGATCCCTGTCTAGAAGATACCAATTGTTCGAATGTCTTATAGGAGTTGAGGTCCATATGGTAGAAATATAATTGATAATGGACCTTCATATTCGATCCTTTTAGAGGATATTTACTTTGATCTGTTCATTTCAAAATAACAACTAAATATCTCCTACATTTATCGACACTAAATTCCTTATCCCATTATGCATATTTAGATTAATTTGTTTTGTTTTGACAAAAAGACGATAACAAACAACATGGTTTGATAACTTGCAAAAAATCTAAACTGATTGAAGCCATGTTCAGTTACATTTGACTGAATTATCTTAACAGGAGTACTTACATTTCCGAAAATCTGGCTTGAGTCACAGTTACTGTAAACGACAAAGTCACACAGAACGTGTCTTTCGACAGAGTACAAGACACTAACTGCAGAAGTAACAGCCTAATTTGCATACATATATATAGAACATGGGAACATACGCGCGCTTGACCTTGATCTTTTATTTTTGATCTAGAGAGGCACGGTATGTTTGTGGCCTAAATTGCAACCACTTTACGCATTACGCATTCAATCTAATCTGCTCGCCTCCCGCTTGTATATGAAATTATTTATTAACTCTGTTGTTGAAAACAATAATATAATTGTGAATGAGACATAAAAAATTAAAAGTTGAGAAATATTAATATAATGTATTCGTTGAAATGGAAATTATGTTCCAAACTGTCACACATAAGAAGACTCATGAATCAGAGAGACACGTTTTAAATTTATAGTCTGTACCAAACTTTCAACTTCATCAGATAATTCTAAAAAAGGCAGAGAAATGATGATGAAATCTGCTCGCTTGTCTTGTTCTTTTTTAAGTCAAGTAGCAAACGGTAATAGCAAATGCCAAATGCAATTGAGACTTGCTAATTCGATTAATTTGACTAATAGCTTAAGTTACAATAAAAGTGGCGGGTAATCATCATAGAAACAAAAACTCATATTTACGACCGAACGCAGGGAGGCAAATATATTCTGGCATGATAGATAAGGTATGCTAGACCACAATACAATGACATCTACGGATGGAAACAACTTCGCGTGAATGCATTCCGTGTCATGGCTTTCTACAGCTGTCGCCATTTCCATGTGGAGGGCAGTAAGAAGTGAGATATCCATTCAAAACGTTTACATCAGCAGTTGCAAAAATAGTATCATAATGTTAGACAGGGCTCACACACTACATAGAGATCCCATTAATGTTGAAATGTTATTGAATTTAATGTAAATGGTTTGCTGAGTTTACTACTTAACAGTGAGTCTACGATTTAGCAGTGCGTTGCGGAGTTAGAACCAAATTTTTGGGTATCAAGAAAATGGGGAAATTATTAATATCACGTCTATATAGTAATTGGACGAATGAACAACAGGCATGCTGCCTATCGTCGATTTTGACGACTATCTTTAGGTCGCTTGCACACGTCAAATGTCGTTCATGTAAGTAACCTTCCCTAAAATTGAACACAAGTTACGGAACGAAAACATATGATTTTTTCACTTCACAAGGAGAAATTTGGAGATTTAAGAATATCGTAACGTTTGGTTAATTATAATTGGGTTTTAACACGTCAATTTAAGACATTTGTACCTATCATACAAAAAATTTCGTTGACAAATGCCAACATGGTCGGTCACATGGCCTCACGGCATCGCTCACGCTTTAATATATGCTTTCCGTTTCACAGAACCACGCTGACTGTGGCCATGTTGCATCAAATTAGTAAGCCCTGTTCGTATATTTTAAGTCCAGCCCGTTATTAATAACAAATCAAATGCAACTTTAATACGAAGAGCTTTTTGTAGTTGTCGCCAAATATATGTGCAGGAGAGTAGGTTGTAGGATGTCCATCTTGTCCCGTGCAATAGCTGGCAGTAAATTAATTTAAACTGGTGTAAACAATTGGCGTACTTTACTACTGAATAGTGAGTCTACGATTGTATCAGCAGTGTGTTGCCGAGTTGGAATCAGAGTTTATTGGGCAGCAACGATATTTTTTAGTATCAAGAAAAGGGAAATGATTCGTGTCAACATTTATCTAGTATGACTAAGAATGCAGAACAAGCATGCTGTGCATTGTTGTTTCGCTGACTAATTTTAGTTCCCTGGCAAGCATTCAAAGTCGAGTCTTTCGCGACCGCAATTCACAGAACGGAAACATACGATTTTTCCATTTAATATTATGATTTTTTAAATATCTAAGGATATTGTAACGTTTGCTTCTCAATAATCGTATTTAAACGTATGGATTTAAAACATTTGTAGCCATAATTCAACAAATTTCGTTGAATAATGAGATCAACATGAATAGTTGTTCACTTTGGCATCATGGCGTCGTTCGCTCTTGTTCACGTGTTCTTCCTTCAACGCTGTTACGTGGAATGTGGTTAGGCTGGGCCAAGTTATCAAGCCCTTTTTTGGCACCATCGTCTTGTCAGCGATCAATTATAACACCAATGATACGAAGGGTTTACTAGAGGTACAGGGTCCTAAAAAACTATTTCTAGTCCCTTTATAAATAATTAAGATAATACAATGTTTGAATACACCCTTATAATGTATGGCGGATCTGTACCATTAACATACTACATGATCGAAAATAAAAATTCATTTTGGATCCTCCCGGAGAAGCTGACTGAAAGTTAAAAGTAATCTTTCCGTGTGCATGTTTAAAATAATTTGTTGTAATGTTAACAAAAATAAAATCAATCAACATAGCTGTGAAACTTCCGAAATTTGGACTGATTCAAACAATGTTCACCGTCACTTTTTCAAAGGTCGATCGAATTGTGTTCACCATCTCTCTACTTACATTTTGGGGAAAACTTTTGATGAAGTTACTCCTCAGTTAATGTCCAAGCTTCATGAAATGTCTTGTGGGACAGAAAGACCAGAAGCCAGCTGCACGCCGCAGTATGCAGCTTAATCAATTTGCATGTAGTCGCGCCAGCGGGTAACTGACTACGCATGCCCAGGTTCAATATACGATGCAAATATTGAACTGGGAATACCCCTGCCTAAATTCATAGATGCAACCATGTTTTTAAGTGTTTGTAAAAAAACAAACAAAACATGCAAAGTACTATATGTTTAAACGCCTTTAATGAAATATATCACTTCCATTAGTCAGTAAATATTACTCTATATCTCGTCATTGATATATTATTATCTACCTCGTCATTGATACAAGATATCATTGCCATCACGCCGTAAAAATGGAAAAAGAGAGAAACTTTTTTGCATATGAACGAGGAAACACGCCCGAAATGCTCCGATTGAACTTCCTGACGATCACATTCATTGGAGCAGCCTCTGTCTCAATAACTATATGCAAAAATTGCCAGGTTTTAGACGGAAAGGTTTTCCAGTTTGCAATTGGAAATTTGGCGGTTCAGTTGCCATGGTAACGACAAAGATGGCAAGATAGGTCCTTTATTTAACAGAATGGGTTGTTATCATGTTCAATGCAAAATGTTACTTACAAAAATTGCCATGTATGTCCAACTTTTTGGCATGTCAAATAGAAACTGCCCGGATCTGACAAAGTGTGTGTGAACTCTGCGCATCAGTGGTGGACCAAATAAATTGGCGTCTGAATTTATTGTTAAGGCAATGCGAGTAACGATTAACTTTATTTCATTGTTTCTTATTACTTATCATGATTGAATACTATTACTGACCGTGTAAGCGTCGACTGTGCATCTTCAGATGGAAATAATATTTGTAATCATGACCTCTGACGCTTCATCAAGGGCTGAGCCCTATATGATGTTATGGAGACCTGCATTTCTTTGACCTTTAACCTACTTCCTCTTCTACATTCATTTGTGAGCTTTTACCGTCTTTGCGAGGGTGGGGATGGGGTGGGGGAGGTTATGGTATGTGTTTTAAATAGCAGCCTCTTCAGGTGACATATGAATCATTATGTTTGATCAAACTCACATGACGTATTTTATCTATCTTCTTTTTCAAATGAAAAATGTTGGCTAATATTGAGAACTGATGTACCCAAAATAAAAAAAAAAATCAGAAATCTGTATGCAATGATTCTATTTCAAATAATATACCTTACTAATACACATATAATGCATAAATCTACCACACGTGCTTAAAATTTAAACTATATATGTACTGTGTCTTCAACTGTTCTCAAATTTGAACCAGATTCACTAGGAATAGGGTGACAGAGAAATGAGGAAAAGTTCCGCCTGAGAGTTGTATTCCTTGCAGTATCAATGGAAAATCTTCACGCACTTCTCTACAAGATCACCTCACAGACACATACATCTAAAACGTAGTGTAAACGGTGACACGTTTGATACCTGGGAAAATATTAGTAAACAAAGCACAGTCACATCTTGTAGCTATTTCTGTTCGTCTTACTCGCGACTTCTCTACTTCTTTCGAAATGATCACGTCTTATATGATCTGATAACAACTGCCTCATTGTTTGTTCATAGCAACATCTTCAATGTAGATTGACCCCCTCCCCCGATGTTCAATGTCGATGGTGAAGCCACGACGCGTACACAGATAAAGGTGGGGGATAAGAGAACCAGGATAGAAAAGAAACTAGCTCAGCCTTTTTTCCAACCTTGCATGTAACAAAGGTCTCAGAATCCACATTGTGCGAGACATGGTAGACTGATTTGTATGCAAAATACTGGTAAAGTGTAGGTTGGACCGTCTTTCTATCTACCCCCATTGTTGGACCGACGCCAGCGTCTTCAGGCTGTTCCTCGGACGCTTATATAAACCTTCATTGTTTCCACTATATTCCGTTAAATCAAGCTTTCGCTGATATCAATCATTGTTTTAAGAATCTGGGTATAGACGTCACCTAACGTGAACTTACATGTGGTATCAGGCCGATAACCTAGCAACAACGACACAATAACTGACTATGCCGAGACGCTTTTGCATGATCGTTTGTGAGCTAACAAAAGGTGAAAATATGGTGAAATACAGCGTACAATGACAGACAATGGAACCGTTGGCAAGTTTCGCCAGAGATAAAACCCTATCGCGTGTAACAGCAATTCTACGTAAACCAAGACCGAAACAACGGGAAAGAGCTCAGACTGGCTTGAACGCATGCGCGAGAATAATAAGTCGCTAGATCTTTTGTTTGGTTTAAAGTCTACTGAAAGTTTAAAGCGCTCTTTGGAAACTTTGTATGCTGCATCATACTAAAATGTACTGACTGAGTCACATTAGTTAAGCCACATGTGTCATAAGCAACTAAGTCATACAACTTTTGATCATCAGCTGATAAAAAAGTTAATCTAGCTTTATGATACTATCCGATAATCGTTTCATAACTCCCTACACTTTAGCAACCACTTTGACCGAGATGCGGTATCACAAGTATATGTATAATACCTACTTTCACAAATGACTTTCTTACAAAATTGTTTTTCATTTCAAAATCATCAAGCTCACCAAATTTCGAAAACGTCAACATCTTGTATTTTATTGTATTGTATTGCATTATACAATGTTTGTAAGTTGTTAACCAGAAGCAAAACGTTTTACTAAACATCAACTCAGCCTTATGGTCAGACTGATTATAAATTTTACAAGAACCTTGCAAGGATCGTGTAAATATAATGCTTACCTCTCTCTTTTAAGACATCCATGATGGGCCTCGTATAGACACATCGTCTTCGTCTGCTGCTTTTGGTATCTTATTCCACGAAAATAAAGGAAATTGCGACCAACTGTTGTTTAAGACTCTGTGAAGTTGTCATGTCACTCCCAAGCGCAGGTCAGAGTAACAATCTTAAGAAAATGGTGCGCAACAGAAGACGTAAAACTTTAGCTGGCATCACTCCAACGTTGCTTCGAGACAAAGTAGACTATAGTATGCCCTCTGAACAATGGCTATTGTAAAAATAGATCTGACTTCAAAGGAAAAGTTTCGCTCTTTTCAACTATTTGTTTGAAAACGCACCTTTCCACGGTCGGCGTCACACCGGTTTATTTTACACTCCTTTCTGTGAGAGAGACTTAGCTTTGTCGTTGAAAATATTTGAAAGTAAGGGAGCCTTCAGTTATTACAGGGGGTGGGCCAGGAGAATTCTGCGCACACCTACACTGTAAAATGTAACCCTCCCCTATTCTCTTATCTAAAATGTGACCCCCCTTGTCGGACATTCTAAAACTTGACAATCCAAGTATGTGCACTTGATTATTGATATCAATGTTCTTGATTTGACTAGAGTGGTTACAAGTCCGTATGTGTGCAAGAAATGTGATTTCGGAATTTCACCGAAATGTTGATTCACTGTACATGGTAGTCTATGAGAGAACTATGCAAATTTTTTTCAATATAAAACTAACAATATCTTTGCATTTATGTACATTCGATAGTTGATATACACTTTTCCACCTGTTGCATATGTTATTTTCTGTCTTTCATCGGTGATATTTGTTCATGGTGTTCAATGTAGGATACAACTGCATCTTCTTTGCTTGTGAAACTTGTGAATACTGTGTACTTATTTAAAAGAATCGGCGTATTTCGTTGGTGATTTCCTAAATATAATAATTCAAGAAATATCACACAGACAATCAAAGGTAAGGCCATAAAATCAGTTTCTGTCAAAAGTGACCCTCCCCCCAAGATAGGTTTATAAAAAGTGACCCTCCCCCTTGAACAGTTTTCTAAAAAGTTACCTCCCCCCCATTCCCCCGGCCCACCCCCTGTAATTACTGAAGGCTCCCTAAGAAAAGGCAATGCTATATCCTATTGAATTTCAAACTATTGCCACTTTCTGCGCATGTCTTGCTATCACAGATGCACGAGTGTAAGATTGTGGTAAACATATTCACGGTATTTCATGATTGTTTTTATCGAAGTTAGAAGAGAAACCTTATTTGCGACGGACAGTATCATGAGAGAGATTGTACCTAACGACAAAGAATCAACACGGACACATGCATACGCTTACTTGAACAAAGTCAAGATTTTATTCACAGGAACAAACTATAGACGATTACTTTTCTGTGTCGTCCAATCTGCTTCTGCAAAACACAACGTTCCCCTTAAAATCTATGAGACAATAATCTACTACTAGTATGCAAATTTTTCTTGCGCCAGTCCGATTGTCGAGTCTTTGCCAGGGCGCCCTCCGCAATATCACCTTTAATAGCAACAATGTGGTCAGTACATGAAGCCGAGACTTTACAAATTCTATGAAACTTGCTGTTGTATATATCGGCAATGTAACGGACGCCATGGCAGTCAGCCCTGCAGGTAGTTTTTGTTGGTAGATGCTTTCTTCAAGTTGTTTTGCGATGACTTATTCTTTTATTGAAAAGCGATGTATAATGCACTTTAGACTAGCCCATCTGTACAAATGGAACACAGAGGCTGTGATTTAGCCTCTGTCTTTTGTTCAGCAATTCCACGGTAATAGGCAAATGTTACCAGAATATACCATGAGTCAACAAAAAGTACGCCTGTAAGCGAGCTAAGGCATTACATCAGTGGTGATGCAAAGGTGAAGCGGACTTTGCATGACGCCGTGTCGTTACCATTCACCTTTTCTATTGCGGTTGTTGCTGCAGGTCAATAATGACCTATTCATCGATGTCAACACAACAATTACCAACCGCATTTCTGAAATGTCTCCCTTTCTTGTATTCGTCGCGTCGCTGACAATACCACTGGACCGACGGGCAGAATTTACGATTCCTGTACCTTGTTACGTTTGTGAAGACCTCTAAGTGGTCCCTGACTTCAAAGTGGTCCCCGTAGTTGTAATTGAACTGAAATTTTACGCAGTCCAGGGATTTTTCCATTCCTATATTTGCATAAAGTTGTTAAACTTTGTAATATTGCCAATACTACTCTGTTATTTTGGTCCTTTTTGATATATGCGCTCACTTTTATTACTTTTTCAAAATTCCGATGCATTTTACTATGCGAAGTCAGCCCAAACTGCGCGTCCATTTTTTTCACCTGGTTAGGGTGCCTCATATTAGCATCATGGGAGATTGCGCTGCACACGGTCGAGACTAGTCTGGCAGAGACCCTGCGATTCGCGTTCTTCCCTGTTGGAACACGCGCGCGCCCTTCAGAGACGCGACGCGAGCAGCGCGTGCTCACAGCTGCACAGCCTTCGAATGCAGGCCCATCGCGGCGCGCACAAAACAAGGCACAGCGACTGCGGAGAGTCTAGGTCGAGACCAGCGACCAACCGATCACTGTACAGATATGCGGATGTCCATATGGCCTAGCAGTTTACTGAGTGAGTACCAGCTCAAACAGTCATTAATTTCAATCTTGTTGCTCGACGTTATATTTCATACTCGCATACAGGCGTTCTGTTTACTGGGTAGTTCTGCATGGCAGGGCTGTGTGTTACCGGCGTTATACGGCCTCCCACCACATGTGTTGGGAGGTCGTATAACGCCGCGCCGCTAACACACAGCCCTGCCATGGCCATGCAGAGCTATTTACTGGGTAGTTTGTTTTATGCTACGTTCCGACCCGTGGTTCCGACGTTCTGTTCCGTAGACTTTTACGGAACAGAACATCGGAACGTAGCATAAACTACACTTATACAAACTATCCAGTAAACAGAACGCCTGTGTGCGAGTGCTGATTGTCTTCGTCCAAAATCAAATTACACTGTGAACTTACACAGAAACATCGCACAATGAATGATGGCCCTGCGTACGATGCTGTGTGTTTCCGGCGTTATATAACGCAGAGCTAGAACTGCTGTACCTCTCTCGGGGGGAGGGGGGTACTTGTTCAGAGAAGTGGTAGAGGTGTGCGGCCGCAGGTGTATAACCCAGGGCCCATTTTAGACCTAAAATCTCGTTGTTTTAGGACCCCATTTTAGACCTTTATGACCTTTGACCAAGGTCAACAGTCATAGCGACAACATTTTTAAAACTGGAAAAGCAAGTATTTGCCCCGGCAAAGCCTACCACTGTAAGCTTGTACTGCGTTTAGAGCTATTTTGTTGCTGGCCAAGCCATGATTCCGAAAAATCATGAGGAAATACTAAAAAATTTTGTGAAAGAAAATGCCTTTCACTCTCACCAAATTTTGGTCCAGCTTCTGCAAATTATCAGTTATCTGCAGTTACAGTCTGAGTGGTGTTTTTTTTTTAAATTACAATTCACAACAAACCTCGCTGTTTGTCTGTAAAGCAATACTACTTCATATGGCCATGGTCGACCTGAATAATACTAGGAGCAGTAGAGCCACTTTGTTTGGGTATTTTGCCATATGTAGAGTTCTGACAAATCAGTGACAATGTTTTAAAACAAAGTCCATATTTACTTTAAGCCAGGGGGTCTCTGTAATGGTTCCCCTGCCACAGAAAAGATATCCATGCTTATTGAGTGCAGCTCAGAACCCTGCTAGCGAGATGGGAACAGACTGTTGAAATTTGTTCTTGTGTGGCACTCAAACTTCAACCCCATTTTAGACCATGGTTTACAGTGGAATTGACCCCCCCATTTTGGACCAAGTTGCTGAAATACCCACCCAATTGGGCGGCACATATACATATTGGCAAGTAATGGAAGTGACCCCCCTGACTGCTCTTTGCCAACTTAAATTTTTTTTACCTGTCCGTGGTATTTTGGGGAAAGGTTTTTAAACACAGTTTGTCAGGGATTTATGATGATACTTGAAAGAATAGAAATATACTCCAACACCCGACCCTGGCCCAGTAAGCCCCAAGGCTGTATCATGCACGCACAGGAAAGCAAATTTAGCACTTGGAGGCAGCCATATTGTCTAGTTTCCATGTGTTTAGTTCGTACTCTACATGCCTTGACATTGTTTTCATTGTAACTTAGGTCATTTCACATCATTGGTACAACGTACATTTCAGTGACTTTGAATGACAAAGTTCTTTTACGTCAAGGACTGTGTCATCAGTCTTAACTGATGTCTAGCTGTAAATTCAAGCTGACAATCTAAACTGAATACAATATGATTGTGCTCATGGAATTTGTGTCCATACACTCTTGTAATATATTGTGGTTTCAGTCGGATTTGAACTCACAACGTATAGCACCAGTCACCTAGCGCAGAAGCCATAGATAAAACCGCTGAGCCAAATCCCCAATCTCAGCCTCATGTGTGTTCAGCACACAATTTGAGTCTTTACGGTTACACCTATAGTGTACTCATTTATGTATTTTGTTATGTCTCCATTTCAATACTTACCGTAGTCATAATTTTACATATTTGCTTTTAATGAACAGACCTGCTTTGAGTCGGTTTTTAGCTCATATTTTGTGTGTATATAAATACCAAAAAGAGATTATATTTGTGTTTCTTTCTTAATTTGCATATATTTTATCTTCTGATAATGATGACTGGATTGATTTGCTTACTGGTAATAAATTTTTCAATTTTAATCTCTCCAGATAACAGAGTTCTTGGAAATGATGTGGAAAGATCAGAGTTATCACTGCTTGCTGATTTGGACCATGCCTACACGTTTTAACAGGCTGAATAATAAACTGGTGACGTACTCAAAAATTGGCGACCAACAGAAAAGTAAAAAAAACCAGAATTTCCCCGCACATACACACCATGATCATACCAGAAACAAGCATGATGCCATTTACTTAATGCACAACACACGAATGCCAACTATTTGTTGTAATCTTTATTTTCCTGTCATATGATTATTAGTCCCCAAGGACACCGTCCGGGGGGACTTATAGGTTTGGTCATGTCCGTGCGTGCGTCCGTCCGTGCGTGTGTCCATCCGTCCATTCACGCAGATATCTCAGAGACGACTGGAGCGATTTTGTTCAAACTTGGTACAAGGATAGTACCCTACCTCATACAGATGCACAACAATTTGTTTCACAATGTGATCAAATTTGGCCGTGTTAGAGGACTTTTTAGTTTACACCTCCATAGACTCCCATGTATAAGGCAGCTCTCCATAGACTCCCATGTATAAGGCCAAGAAAAATAAAAATTTAGTTTCTCATCGTATTCATATTGCAAAAAGGATGCAGTGACACAGTTTTTAGTCCCCACAGATAAAGTCCAGGGGGCTTATAGATTGGGACATATCCGTCCGTGAGTCCATCTGTTCACCCATCCGTTCACGCAGATATCTCAGAACTTTGACAAAATGTCACGTGACGTTTGTGACCTTTGACGTCAAATACACATATTTGTCCATAACTCAGTAACCACAAGTGCTAAACCTTTCATATATGGTATGATAGGACACCTTATGACCCCACATATTTTACCTCATTAATTATGTGCATATCTCATTTTGAGCGAGCCAATAGAGCTAGAGGTCTGATTTTTAGCTCCGCTGTCAGCGACGCGGAGCTTATCAAATAGGTTGATTTTCCGTCGTCGTCCGTCGTCGTCGTCCGTCGTCGTCGTCCGTCAACAATTGCCTTCTCCTCTGAAACCGCATGTCCAATTGCTTTGAAATTTTATATGCAGTTCACTTGGGGTGACCTCACTTAAGTTTGTTCAAATTGTGGTGAAATTTGCATATTTGTATTTTTGGGGCATTTTTTGCTGTTTTTGGTAAAAAAATCTTCTTCTCTGAAACCGCTTGTCCGATTGCTTTGAAATTTGATATGCAGTTTACTTAGGGTAACCTCATTTAGATTTGTTCAAATCTTGGTGAAATTTGCATATTTGTATTTTTAAGGCAATTTTGTCATTTTTGGTAAAAAAATCTTTAAAAATCTTCTTCAAAATTACCTGTCAGATAGCTTTGATATTTGGTACATATGTCCTTAGGGATGATCTATTTCAGATTTGTTCAAATTGTGCAGAAATATGCAAATTTGCATTTTTAAGGCAATTTTTGCCATTTTTGGTCAAAAAATGTATTTCTCAAAAGTACTGGTCTGATAGTTTTGAAATTTGGTATACAGGTTTCTACAGATGAGCTAAGTAATATATATTGAAATTATGGTGAAATCTGTAATTTTGTATTTTTGGGGCAATTTTTGCCATTTTTGGTTAAAAAATGTGTATTTCCAAAACTACTCATTTATAGCTTTGAAATTTGGTATACAGGTTCTTACAGATGAACTAAATGATATTTATTGAAATTATGATGAAATCTGCAATTTTGCACTTTTGGGGCAATTTTTTTCGTTTTTGGTCAAAAAATGTGTATTTCCCTAACTACTCATCTGATAGCTTTGCAATTTGGTATACAAGTTCCTACAGATCACTTTAATGAATTTATTGAAATTATGATGAAATCTGCAATTTTGTAATTTTAGGGCAATTTTTGCCATTTTTGGTCAAAAAATGTGTATTTCAAAAACTACTCATCTGATAGCTTTGAAATTTGGTATACAGGTTCCTATAGATTAACTGAATGATATTTATTGAAATGGTGATGAAATCTGCAATTTTTATTTTTGGGGGCAATTGTTGCCATTTTTGGTCAGAAAATTTTATTCTCAAAAAACTACTCATCAGATAGCTTTGGTTGACATGTTCTTAGGGATGATCTGATGTGATATATTCAAAGTATGATGAAATCTTCAATTGTGTATTTTTGCAGCTATTTTAGCCACTTTTCTCTGGCCACTGCATTGAGCTATCAAAGATTTCCACCTTCTTCATCAACATGTGTCAAAAATAGTTATTCTCTACATAAACACAGCGGAGCTATATCGGCCGCTAGGTCGCTTGTTGGTATATAGGGATAACTTAGCAATACAATTTTTTTGACAAAATGTCACGTGACCTTGATGACCTTTGACCTTGATTATACATATATATGCACAACTCAGTAACCACAAGTTCTTTATGCTCCAATTTTGATAGGATAATAGACCTTAAGATGTCACATCTTGTACCTCATTTATTATGCGCATATGTATTTCTTGGCTGGCCAATGCAGCTAGAGGTCTGATCTTTTTTCCCGATTTAGAACCATAACTTAGACATGCCTCTTGTTTCAAATTGGGAACAATGACATAGACCTATGTGCTCATAGAACTGAACATATACACTCCAGTAATACTTCTTAATGACCACATTTCCCTGCCCATCAAGACTAATACTCCTATTACAAGTGGGGACTATGTCATTGTCAATGACTTGTTTTTTGAAATTCTCGGAAAATCTAAAATCATGTTAAAAATTTGAATTTAAATGCTACTTCTTAGGCTATCGACAGTGTTGTACACTTTTTTGGTCTTTAATGTGTCTTACTTGAAGAAAACCCTTGGAAAACTGAGATTGGTTTACAACACATTTGCTGCTGTATGGGGCTTTAAGGTTTGGCTGAAACAAAATAGAATTTTTTACACCAAAACCCCTTGTCTGACAGCACTGATATTTGTTATACAGGTTCATAGGGATGATCAAATTGTGAAATATTCAAATTTTGATAAATCCACAATTTTCTATTTTCAGGACAATTTTTAGCTCACATTTGGTGTATACATGTATGTATTTTATACCAAAAAGAGTTTTTATGGTAGGTCAGCGGTGTCTTCATTTATGTATGTTAGTATGTGTGCATGCTATCTTCGTGCACATCGAAAACTCAAAAACCGCAGCACTACCATTGTAGTATTTGGTGTAATGGTGCACCTGGGGGTGGAGATGTGAATTTGTTCAAATGAAAGTGTCGGTCTTCAAAATATGATGATGAGGTTAAAAAAAAGAAATGTGGTAGAAAACACAGAAAATCCAGCAAACACTTAAACTCTGTAACGGCAGTCTAGATTTTGTTGGAACTCTGTATGCGGGATGTGAATGGTGATTTTCGTTAGTATTGTGGTGAAATTTTCATTTTAAGCTACTATACCATAGTCTTTTGAAGCTATTGGGATGGGTATCTGTCCGGCATCCGTTGTCAGTATGTATGTATGTCCGTTTGTGAGGCGTCCAGTCACTCAAATATCTTGATAACCGCAGTACTTACTGATTTGCTATTTGTTGCGTAGATGAAAAATATGATTTGAGAATATATTTTTTTTAATTTTTAGCTCACATTTGGTATACCAATGTGAGGTTATCATATAAGCTGAATCAGTTCATTTGCATCCGATTTGCATGTCTATGTATGTATGTATGTATGTATGTATGTATGTATGTATGTATGTATGTATGTATGTATGTATGTCCGTCCACATCAAAAACACCTAAACCACAGCACCTACTGTCTAAGTATTTAGTGTACAGGTGCACCTAGGGATGGAGATGTGAATTTCTTCAAATGAACTTGTCAGTGTCAATAATATGCAAATGAGGGGAAAAAGAAAAAACACTGCAAATTGCTAAAACTCTATAAACGTTGGTTAGATTGGGTTGAAACTTGGTGTGCAGGTTCCTTTAGGTATTCTAAATTAGGTCTTTCAAATTTGGGATGAAATTTGCATGTTTCTATTTTTGGGGTTATTTTTTCAGTTTTTAGTAAAAAAATGTTTTTTAGGTCACATTTGGTGTACCAATGTGAGGTTATCGTATAAGCTGAATCAGTTCATTTGCATCTGATTTGCATGTCTGTATGTCTTTTTATTTGTGGGTATGTGCAGATGTATGTCCGTCACACACAACGGCTCCCATACCGCCAAACCTACCATTTCAGTATTTGGCGTACAGGTAGATGCAGGGGTTGAGATGTGAATTTGTTCAAATGAACACATCAGTGTCAAAAATGTGCAAATGAGGTAAGAAAAAGTGAAATCCAGCAAATGTGCAGGAGGCATGCCAGTGAGAAACAGGCAAACTCCACTGATCTTGACTCATTTCCTGTCATTGTTTATGAACTGTTACATATTAACAGACCAGCTGCAACCATAGACAGTAGATTGGGGAAGACCGTTTATACTAAACTAAGAGGGGCTTGTTTCTGCTATGCATGTTGCTAAAGTTGACCTCCAGTACCAAAAGTTAGACCTTAATTACTTTTGTCATTCTTGTTTTTCTGGTTTAAATATTTCTTGTTGTTTTTCTGGTTGTACTGTGCAGAAATCATTGCCATAACATCAACATAGAATTTTCCTCCACTAAACAGATAGAAACAACATTTATTGTTGATCATTGGTAACCCATACTGGTATATACTATACCAATTCTGATCAAATTTGAGCGACACCGTATAATTGCGGTATTTTTTCTGAAACCACTCATCTGATTATATTGAAAGTTGGTATACATGTTCCTCAGGATGACCTCAGTCAAGTTTATACAAATTGAATTGAAATTTTCATATTTGTAATTTTAGGGCAATTTTTTGTCATTTTGGTCAAAAATCTTAAAAAATTTAAATTCTTTTTAAAGCTCCTGGACAGCCAACTTGTTCTCAAAATTACTTGTCTGATAGCTTTGTAATTTGGTACAAAAGTCCCGAGGGATGTTATTTGATAAATTTTTGCTCAAAGTGTTGGGAAACCCCCAAATTTTTATATTTTAGGTAATTTTCTCAGTTTGTGACCTTAAATGACCTACACCAACCCAGGATATGTTGTGAGAGAGTTTCGAAGGCTGTGAACATAATTTTGTCATATTTAATATCAATTTGTAGTAAAATTTGATCCAGAAAACAAAGTTGAAGTAAATATTTTCATTGCGAACCAATTTTTGCAACTTTTGCATGTTAAGACACATAAGAACTGATGAGAAATTAGGATCCAGGATAATTCCAGATGTTGTAATCCCCCTCCACACAGTGGAAGGAATTTCACTATCTGTAACTGATTTAAGTGTTGTTTACATTTGAATGATAGCACTCATAGCATTAATTAAAACATCCCCAAGGTTGTAAATACATTTCCTGTCAGCTGGTTTTATGTAAGGGGTGGAACATTTGATATTCAGGAGGGGGTAGGGGCTAGAAAATTGATGAGGTAGCATTACTTTTTACCAGATCCCTTGTACATTTTTTCCCACTCTTTATTTTTTCCCCACTCTCCCACCTTTTCTTTTTGTCAAGCTTCTCTGGCTAATTTTTTTGTTGACGTTGCTTTCTGTATGTAGGATCTGCTTGTCCCGTTGCTATATAAGATGATATGCATGTTCCCAAAGACGACCTCAAGTACCTAAGTTGCAGACCTTTGCTTTTGTCATTCTTGTTTTTCTGGTTTAAATATTTCTTGAATTTACCAATTCAAACCGAATGTGAGCACACTGTCCTTGACGGTATTTTTTGATATTGTTGAGAATATGCAAATTAGCGCCAAAAAGGCGTTTTTGGTAAAAAATCTTCATAATCGCTGGTCAGACAGCTTTGTTATTTTGTATATAGATAGGTCCCTTGGGATAACCCAACTTAGCTTTGTTCAAATTGTAATGAAATATGCAAATCTGTACATTTAAGGAATTTTTTTTGTCATTTTTGGTCAAAACTTTATTTCATCAAAACCGCTCATCTGACAGCTTTGATATTTTGTATTGGTATACAGGTTCCTACAGATGAACTAAATATGATATCTTGAATATATGATGAAATCTGCAATTTTGTATTTTTGGGGCAATTTTTCCAATTTTTGGTCAAAAAATGTTTTTCTCTCAAATTTCTTGTTGGATTGCTTTGAAACTTAATACTCTTGACTCTTGAGTTGTTTTCTATATGATTTCTTAAATTGTGGTGAATTTTCATCTTAGTGTTTTTGGCTTTTATTTGCATTTTGGGGCAATATTTTGGTCAAAAGTAATTTCTTTGAAGTAAATGTTTTGATTGGTTTTGTTACGTGCAGAGAAAACGTACAAAAGGTGAACTCAGCAGTTAACGTTTAAACAAAATTTATTACGAAAATAAAACTAATTGCTAAGTTAGGGATAGAGTACAAGCTTTAAAAGTGTACAGACTACTTATCTCAGCTGGGACGGCAAAGCTCCAGTCTCAGAGTTGTAACAGTCAGTCGGATGAATGAACAGTCCTTTGGCTTGCAGGCTTGAAGCTGCACAAAGTCCACAGTATAAATCCAGCGTTGACAGTGAAGGTCTTGAAAGTCTTGAGAATGACTACTGCTGGAGTTTAGTAACACACAAGAGACACGATCCCAAAAGTCTGACTGGAAGCTGTGCACGTCCCTTTTATACACATGGGTTTACATAAGGGCATATAAGAACAATCTAGAACTTTTATTGACATGCTAATTACTGTTCTAAAATTATCTCTCTTACACAACTAATTAAATTTCCAGAACATTCCAAACATGACTAATTGAATTCAAGGTTGTGAGGTCATTGAGAGTAGTGACCTTGAGAATGTTCTAGACTAATTGAACTCAGGTCATGATGAGTGTGGGGGAAATGACCTACATAACAGTTTGAAATTTGTTTTTAATGTATCTAGAGGCAACCTCGGTTGAGTGTCTTCAAATTTTTGGTGAATATTTTCATATAGGCATTTTTGCGCAACTTTTCCCATATTTGGTCAAAAATCATTTTTTCTGAAATCCCTCTTCCAATGGCTATGAAACTTTGTATGCATGTTGCCAAGGGTAAACATAGTTAAGTATACACACTGTGGCCTGCCTCATCAAATCAAATGAGAACCAAGTGTCATTGATGCTATGTTTTCCATTATTGATCGAAAAATCTCTTTCTCTAAACATTACTCATCTCATACCACTGGCTGATTTGTTCTCAGGGATAATCTTACTGTGATGTTCAAATTATAATAATATTTTCAATTTTGTATTAGTGGTGATGCAGCTTTTTTGACATTTTTTGAAATGTGCTATTAAAGGTATCTATCTTCATAAACATATGTGTCACAAAAAGCTATTCTCTACATAGCACAACAGGACTGTATTGGCCTTTAGGTAATTTGCTTTTATTTTTGTGAAATTGATGCCCTTTATCTCATTTTTCCGGTTATTGAAAGTAGTTATTTTACTTTATAGAGAAAAACTGCTCTTGTGCTTTACTCTACTGTTAAAATTTATGTACAGTTCAGTAAAGATTTTTTTGGCTAAATAATGCTCAACGTCCATTTGTATGTGTGTATGAGATTGAGTTTATAAGACAGAGTTACTTGTAGGATTATTCTACATTTCTACTGATTTATCACACATTTGGTATTGTATTGAAAAAATACATATGACACCAAAACGTCCGTAAAGGTGTCCACGGAAATTCCACTTGATTACATGCTCCATCTGCTATGTTCAGCTTCTTTTAAGGAAAATTAAAAAGAATTGTTGACTTGAAAAATGTAACATGCCAGCTGTGAAGTATCAGGTATAATAGGCCTATAGTACACTTCCTTGGATTTTTGTCAACTTTTAGTATTGAATAAAGAAAATCAGTTTGACTCCAAAAGTGTCCTTTTGACTTCAAAGTGGTCCCCGAAAACTTGGGATGATTTTACGGTCTCTCTGCTGTATTCCACATCGTTTAAGTTAAAGACAGAATGTGTTGACTTGAAAAATGTAACATGCGACCTGTGAGGTATCAGGTATTAATAAAACTATAGTGCACTCCTTTTTTTGTCCAACTTTTAATATTGCATAAGGAAAATCAGTTTGGCTCCAAAAGTGTCCTTTTGACTTCAAAGTGGTCCCCGGGAAATTCGAATGATTGTACACTCTGTCTGCTTTATTCAACTTCTTTTGCGTAATTGAAGGAATGTTCTAACTTGAAAAATGGAACATGCGACCTGTGAGGTATCAGGTATTAGTAGGACTATAGCACACTTCCTTGGATATTTGTCAACTTTTAGTATTGAATAAAGAAAATCAGTTTGACTCCAAAAGTGTCCTTTTGACTTCAAAGTGGTCCCCAAAAACTTGGGATGATTTTACGGTCTCTCTGCTGTATTCCACATCGTTTAAGTTAAAGACAGAATGTGTTGACTTGAAAAATGTAACATGCGACCTGTGAGGTATCAGGTATTAATAAAACTATAGTACACTTCCTTTTTTTTGTCCAACTTTTAATATTGCATAAGGAAAATCAGTTTGGCTCCAAAAGTGTCCTTTTGACTTCAAAGTGGTCCCGGGAAATTCGAATGATTGTACACTCTGTCTGCTTTATTCAACTTCTTTTGCGTAATTGAAGCAATGTTCTAACTTGAAAAATGTAACATGCGACCTATGAAGTATCAGTTATTAATAGGACTATAGCACACTTCCTTGGATATTTGTCAACCTTTAGTATAAATTGCTTAAAGAAAATCAGTTTGACTCCAAAAGTGTCCTTTTGACTTCAAAGTGGTCCCCGAAAACTTGGGATGATTTTACGGTCTCTCTGCTGTATTCAATATCGTTTACGTTAAAGAAAGAATGTGTTTACTTGAAAAATGTAACATGCGACCTGTGAGGTATCAGGTATTAATAAAACTATAGTACACTTCCTTTTTTGTCCAACTTTTAATATTGCATAAGGAAAATCAGTTTGGCTCCAAAAGTGTCCTTTTGACTTCAAAGTGGTCCCCGGGAAATTCGAATGATTGTACACTCTGTCTGCTTTATTCAACTTCTTTTGCGTAATTGAAGCAATGTTCTAACTTGAAAAATGGAACATGCGACCTGTGAGGTATCAGGTATTAGTAGGACTATAGCACACTTCCTTGGATAGTACAAATATTTGTCAACTTTTAGTATTGAATAAAGAAAATCAATTTGACTCCAAAAGTGTCCTTTTGACTTCAAAGTGGTCCCCGAAAACTTGGGATGATTTTACGGTCTCTCTGCTGTATTCCACATCGTTTAAGTTAAAGACAGAATGTGTTGACTTGAAAAATGTAACATGCGACCTGTGAGGTATCAGGTATTAATAAAACTATAGTACACTTCCTTTTTTTTGTCCAACTTTTAATATTGCATAAGGAAAATCAGTTTGGCTCCAAAAGTGTCCTTTTGACTTCAAAGTGGTCCCCGGGAAAATCGAATGATTGTACACTCTGTCTGCTTTATTCAACTTCTTCTTTACGTAATTGAAGCAATGTTCTAACTTGAAAAATGGAACATGCGACCTATGAAGTATCAGTTATTAGTAGGACTATAGTACACTTCCTTGGATATTTGTCAACCTTTAGTATATTGCTTAAAGAAAATCAGTTTGACTCCAAAAGTGTCCTTTTGACTTCAAAGTGGTCCCCGAAAACTTGGGATGATTTTACGGTCTCTCTGCTGTATTCAATATCGTTTACGTTAAAGAAAGAATGTGTTTACTTGAAAAATGTAACATGCGACCTGTGAGGTATCAGGTATTAATAAAACTATAGTACACTTCCTTTTTTGTCCAACTTTTAATATTGCATAAGGAAAATCAGTTTGGCTCCAAAAGTGTCCTTTTGACTTCAAAGTGGTCCCCGGGAAATTCGAATGATTGTACACTCTGTCTACTTTATTCAACTTCTTTTGCGTAATTGAAGCAATGTTCTAACTTGAAAAATGTAACATGCGACCTGTGAGGTATCAGGTATTAGTAGGACTATAGCACACTTCCTTGGATAGTACAAATATTTGTCAACTTTTAGTATTGAATAAAGAAAATCAATTTGACTCCAAAAGTGTCCTTTTGACTTCAAAGTGGTCCCCGAAAACTTGGGATGATTTTACGGTCTCTCTGCTGTATTCAACATCGTTTAAGTTAAAGACAGAATGTGTTGACTTGAAAAATGTTACATGCGACCTATGAAGTATCAGTTATTAATAGGACTATAGTACACTTCCTTGGATATTTGTCAACTTTTAGTATTGCTTAAAGAAAATCAGTTTGACTCCAAAAGTGTCCTTTTGACTTCAAAGTGGTCCCCGAAAACTTGGGATGATTTTACGGTCTCTCTGCTGTATTCCACATCGTTTAAGTTAAAGACAGAATGTGTTGACTTGAAAAATGTAACATGCGACCTGTGAGGTATCAGGTATTAATAAAACTATAGTACACTTCCTTTTTTTGTCCAACTTTTAATATTGCATAAGGAAAATCAGTTTGGCTCCAAAGTGTCCTTTTGACTTCAAGTGGTCCCCGGGAAATTCGAATGATTGTACACTCTGTCTGCTTTATTCAACTTCTTTTGCGTAATTGAAGCAATGTTCTAACTTGAAAAATGTAACATGCGACCTGTGAGGTATCAGGTATTAGTAGGACTATAGCACACTTCCTTGGATATTTGTCAACTTTTAGTATTGAATAAAGAAAATCAGTTTGACTCCAAAAGTGTCCTTTTGACTTCAAAGTGGTCCCCGAAAACTTGGGATGATTTTACGGTCTCTCTGCTGTATTCCACATCGTTTAAGTTAAAGACAGAAGTGTTGACTTGAAAATGTAACATGCGACCTGTGAGGTATCAGGTATTAATAAAACTATAGTGCACTTCCTTTTTTTTGTCCAACTTTTAATATTGAATAAGGAAAATCAGTTTGGCTCCAAAAGTGTCCTTTTGACTTCAAGTGGTCCCCGGGAAATTCGAATGATTGTACACTCTGTCTGCTTTATTCAACTTCTTTTGCGTAATTGAAGCAATGTTCTAACTTGAAAAATGTAACATGCGACCTATGAAGTATCAGTTATTAAT
The DNA here is from genome assembly GCF_041260155.1 of Ptychodera flava. Classification (NCBI taxonomy): domain Eukaryota; kingdom Metazoa; phylum Hemichordata; class Enteropneusta; family Ptychoderidae; genus Ptychodera; species Ptychodera flava. Next base: position 11,727,145 of record NC_091943.1, on the reverse strand, counting down.
AGGACTATAGCACACTTCCTTGGATATTTGTCAACCTTTAGTATATTGCTTAAAGAAAATCAGTTTGACTCCAAAAGTGTCCTTTTGACTTCAAAGTGGTCCCCGAAAACTTGGGATGATTTTACGGTCTCTCTGCTGTATTCAACATCGTTTATGTTAAAGAAAGAATGTGTTTACTTGAAAATGTATCATGCGACCTGTGAAGTATCAGGTATTAATAAAACTATAGTACACTTCTTTGATTTTGTCCAACTTTTGGTATTGAATAAAGAAAATCAGCTTGACTCCAAAAGTGTCCTTTTGACCTCAAGGTGGACCTCAAGGTGGTCCCCAAAGAATTGCGATGATTTTACGCTCTCTGTGCTGTATTCAATATCGTTTATGTTAAAGAAAGAATGTTTTGATTTTAGAATTGAATATGCGACCTGTTAAGTATCAGGTATAAATAAGACAAGAGTACACTTCCTGTATTTTCAAACTTTTAGTAAAGAATAAAGAAATCAGTTTGACTTCAAAAGCGTCCTCTTGACTTCAAAGGTGTCCCGTGAAAATTCGGATAATTTTACGCTCCGCCTGCTGTATTCAACTTCTTTTAGGTAATGTATTACTTCAATCGCGTCACTTTCTATGGTAGGTATTGGATATCTTTGTAAAAAAAATTAAGAAAAATATCCCCCTAAAATATTGGCCTCGAGCCCTATTCTGGTGTATTTTACATCTGTGCATTCGTAGCATAATGCTGAGGCCTATAGATTGCATTCGTGTCAAGGGATATCGCTTCAGAACCGCTGTTAATCTGTCCATAGACCTTTTCTGTAGTTTACTACGACACAATTCGGTTTTTTTTATTTACCTCGCAAAATAATGAAATAGCTTAGTCTTTGAATAAATGAACATGTACCTACTTTATCTCTATCTATGACTCATCGCCTACTTCCATTAATTATGTTGAATGTGGCAACATCTATAATTTCAGCTTTTTTAAGAGCCGTCGACTGTTTCTGCTCGTTTCTGAACTTTTGACAGACCCAAAGTATTCAATTACGCGAGAGGGCAAACGTTGCAGAATTCGTGGACGTCGGCTCACTCGAAAACGGTTGAAAATACATGTTTATATTATTGAGGTAGCTAGCAGAAGTAGACAATGGGTTGTGAACTGACCAGTGTTATAGTACCGGTCGAAGTAACTACCAAAAATGTCTATGGGCTGGCTTGTTGCGATGAATTTTGACCCGCAAGTGCGATTGATACGCCACAGCAATGCTGCAAATTGTATTTCATATCCGTTTATGTATTTACGAGCAGCGATTAGAATGACTTCCAAATAGCGATATGACTTCAAATGAGTCATTTTATAGATAAGTCATGATTGATATAGACACTAGCCCTCCCCATTGTTAATTCTGTGCTCAGCCCTTATTTTGTACATTTTTCCCAACTCTAGGTATTAAATACTAAAATAGCAGCTGATATTACATCAGAAACGTCCGTGTGACAACAAAAGCGTCCATTATGCGGTAGGTGTCGTCAGACTTGAGTTTAACCCCCTATCTTACCGGACATTTAGGATGGGGACCACTTTGAAGTCAGGGACCACTTTGAGGTCTTCACATACGTGGTACATTACGTTACTGTCTTGTCAAAGTTGTATAGATCTGTGCAATGAGATCGTTGAAATAACACATCCATTTGGTCTATTATTGTTTTCCTTACGACCTTACCACGATAACAGTCTGAGCAAGTTGATAATATTTGGAAACAAAGGTGAACATGTGACGTCATCATTAAAGCAGTCTCATTTCTCGACTTGGCGCTGGCGGCGCTGTACATCTCAGAATAATATTTATCAAGTTTCAAAGATGATTTTAGGTTTTAACAGTCATAATTTTCCACTTTTTTTGATATGTTTCACGTTGTTGTACTCTTGGTGATCAGAAAGGGGTTTGTACTGATCTAGCATTTCTCAAAATACTTTTTGTGAGCCAGTAGTATTCCATCGATGAGCCAGTAGTCACAGTGAGCCAGTAGTATTCCATCGGTGTACTCTAATCCTTTCACGGGCCTGGGTGTTCGGAAAATTGTAAAATCCTTTCTGTATTGACGGTGATTATGAACAAACACATCTTTTTCCGTGATTTTGGGAACATGCATGGATACTCATTTACCCTGAGGGTACTAAGTGCCACCACAGTGAGTTGACATTAGTGAATTTTATCGTAGGCATAGTGTCGTGACTAGAAAGGCATATACCAATGTAAACTGTAATTGTTAGAACAGATATAGTTCCATTCATAGCAATGTTAAACGAAGGAAGAAGAGTACTGCTGTATTCACAAACGCTACAGTCATATTCCTAATAATATGGGAATTTTAAATCATTACTGCTGTATCAATATGAGATAGTTAGCTGCTAAGGTTGTAGTTTATGCTTTCATTTCAAACCTATATTGGTTTATGTAGATTGCGTACTATGCTATTCACCGTGTTGTAAGGTCAGAGGTGTCACATTGACACTAGAGGCCAATATTTATCATCCTATCAATTATGCTGAAATCTGGCATATTGTATGCCTCGCGTGTTGTTTACCATTGCGGCCTGCTCTGTTTTGTATTGTTCACTTTTACCATAGACCCTCGAGGGCCTATGCTTTTACAAACAATAAAACCATGTTCTATTCTGTCATAGTTCGAGGGTCTGATATTGTGTATATGTATATTTCAATGTTGTTTTATTGCCACAAATCGATACAAATCTTATGACGTCCCTTAAACTCTATGTACAATTCTCTCCTCCTCATACTGCTTTGTAAATTCAGCGCCCTCATCTCTACCGCCCCCTTCCTGTTAAAATTGAACGCCCGCGAATCACTTCGCTGTGCCGCGAGGAATCGTCGTTTGCGTTAAACACGATCCTGCCCTGAAGTAAAGAACCACTGTTTACCTTTCTCATCGTCCTTCTCTAGAGGTCGCTATAATAGGAAAAACGGAAACGTAGGCTATTATAAAGGGTATCCTCCTATGCCACGATGCCAAGCCACACAAGCAACACAATAAAGAGCACTGGCCTTTTGCAAAATTTTAGACACTTTTTAAACGGGAGTTGCAGACAAAAATTAAAACAATGAAATAACGTCGTAGTACTTTTGTTGTTATAGATTATGAAGTAAAATTAAAAAGAAATTCTTTGACACTGTAACAGTGTGCGAGGTCAAGAATTTGTATAAATGCAAGCAGCCACATTAAAATACCACTTTAGTTAATAGTTCGTGTATTTGTCACAATGCAAACTGAATCGAGGAAATTTGCAAATAAAACGATTTCAGCTTTATTGTATGTAGACATCCCATTATCATTATGGATCCCGCACTGGTGTTCTGGTATTCCGATCCTGCACCAGTGTTATCGTACTCCAAGCGTACTGACGCGGGAATTCTCCTCATGTTCCTGGTATAGTTTTTCTGTTCACTTACACTAAAATGAAGTTAGATACTCAAGATTCATTGTGTACGATTTTTGAAAACTTTATAAGCTCAGAGTAATTTTTAAACACCGTGAATACAACACAATATGGCAAAAACGATAAACAATAAGACGAAGAGTAGAATTTGCAATTAATTAAATTTTCTGCATGAGTTATATAAAATCTATGTGACATTTCGGGTAGAACTCGGTATCAGACAGTGCTTTACACCTTTAAAAATGTGTGCACATGTTTATCTTAAGATTACGCCGTATTATTAATTCCATGAGATTCTCTATAGCTCTCTGTGAGGCAAATCTCAGTCATATTGACATCAGTGGCCAGAACTTACATTATTATGTTACTTTCATATACTTGGATAACAAGATATGAACTTAAGAGAGGTCGGATAAATCACGCATAATCCCCATCGCTATTTCATGTTGATCTGTGTTTTTTTATGTTAGGCCAAAGTAATTAAATTCTTTGTTTTTCGTCCACTCTAAATGGGAAAAGGTACGCGTCTAAGCGGCTGAAAAACACACACGAGAAAATTAACACAATGTAATTTGATTGCAGCAAATAAAAAAATTGTAACAAAATTTTAGTTCATAAAAGCTAAGCGGTTATGTCCTAAAATTTCCTATTCAAATACTCTGTGTGTGTATTTCATGAACACCTTAAAAACCTAAGCGGATGGGGACGCAAAACAAAGAATTTAATTACTTTGGCCTTATTATTTGTTTTGACATCTCTCGAGAATTGCCCGGCCTTGTATCATTGCACATTTCAGCTGAGATAAGACAATCCTATAAGTGTCCCTCTCTTTTAACAATGGTGTCTGTCGGGGAACTTCTGAGAAAGAAATGCAAAGCAACTGCTGAAGAAAAATTCTATTCTGGTTTCAATATATTATATATTCCTAAGGTTCTCACCTTTATTCGAGTTAAGTGTATTCAACTGTTCAAGGTGATCTTTCAATATTTTACTGCAAGACTCATCGTACCTCAAATAGATAAACTAATTAAGCAATTAATCACGCATACTTCAATTTCGAGATTCAATGTTTGGTAATTAGTGCGTTCAGCAATTGAGTGTATTATAAATAGTGTAAAATGATAAGTGCGATAAATATGGTTTCGAAAGGACAATAGAGAATTAAATATATACTTTGTTTCTCTTATATTGCCCTCTTTGTAAGTGCCAACATATCAGCAATTCCCCTGCTAAATTGAATTCCAATTTCTTATAGTGGTTTAATTATTATCGATTGCATTTTTGTCTTTCAACACAAATAGAAAATAGAGTTGCCTGAAATGAAAATGAAAAATCGACTAGCAATTTAAACTGTAACTGTAAATAGTACAGTAGAAATGAAGCACAGAAATAGTAGCCACAGTCTGCTCAAGTCAGTTAACGTTATGTTCTCACTTTGAGTTTTAGGGACAGTCAGTTTCTTCGGCCGGGGGGGGGGGTGGTGGATTATTTTTTGCCGACGTCAAAAGGTGGCTGACCCCCCTATTCCAAATTTTGAAAACAGGGTGACCCCCCATTCCAAATTTCAAAAACAGGATGACCCCCCAGCGCCGACATAGGTAAACGTGGACATAAATTTTATGTATATAATATATATATATATATATATATATATATATATATATATATATATATATATATATATATATATATATATATATATATACGTATATATATATATATATATATATATATACTTATATATATATTATATTTTACATTTTACATATATTTATATTTTAAATAGTCATTCTATGTTTTAATGAAATTGTTGACATGTCAGTTGTAAGATAGGATTTTCAAAGTGTCAGTCTTAAAGTTTGAATACAGTACATTTTGAATGAGCTGTATTTGAATGAACTGTGAATGTATTTCACACTTTCTATGCTTAACCAGATGTCCTGAACTGTTGTACAGAAATGGATGTCAATCATTAATATCAAAGAGGAAAAAGCAGTGAATCAAAAACTTTGATGGGTGTTAAGACTTGCCAACCATCCAATTAAATCTCCTGAGGAGCCATAGAGAGCTTTTTTAGCCAAATCTGATGTGTACAGTGTCTGAGAGGACCTTCTCTTGTAACATTGAAACCATAAAAGCATAGCTAATAATGACAAAAACTGCCTTTTTTAAGTGTTTGTTCATAAAAAAGCATCTTTCTACAGAAAACCTGTGACACAAAGGAAAATAATTGCATCAATGAGAAGGAAAGATATCTTGTCATATTTCTATCTCTAAAATAAGTCACTGTATCAAATATATTGTGAAATATTTGTGCATGTTGCTTTCTCATACTGAATTCTCATAGAGAGAGAACAGAAAAGTATCAAGAATTTGTCATCCTTTTCATATGAAATGCAGATAATGGTACATTTTCACTTAGCAAATATCAAGATATCTCTGATTAATTAAAGTATGGCGCCCGAAGGGCGCGCCGAAAAATATGAAACATCCTGATATCTCTGATATATATGCCTTGTATATTAAAGTCATGCACCTGAAGGGCATGCTGAAAAATGTCTGATATACTAAAGTAATGAGCTTGAAGAGCACGCTGAAAAATATTGAACATACAGATATCTCTGATGTATGTATGCTTGATATGTTAAAGTTGGGCGTGCTGAAAAATATGACTGATTATTAAAGTTACGAACCCGAAGGGCGCGCCGAAAAATACAACTGAATGATGAAATTTGTGGCTGACACTAGCATTTTAGGCAATGATGAGCCTGTTTCAAAATTCAAAAACACACTGACCCCCCCTATTGGGCATTTCAAAAACATGGTGACCCCCCTATCACCAAAGTCAAAAACAGGGTGACCCCCCCCATGAATCCACTGCCCCCCCCAGGCTGAAGAAACTTACCAGTCCCTTAGATTAAATGTGTTATGTCCTGTGTGCTTTTCAAGTATTTATTCCTTTACCAAGATTCTTCACCATTTTAGAAATTAAAATCCCTTTCAGGATCTTGTCTCAGTATATGCTAACAAAGACTATATATCATTCATTGTGGGGGAAAAACTTGTAGTTTCCATTTCCAAACACAAAAATTCTTTGACATCTTGATGTTTCTTGTGTCAGTGTCTAGCTAAGTTAAATCTGTGTGAGTGTCGTTGTGGAGGTTTGTATTGCCAAACCATGGGTCGTACCTTAGAAAAGTAAGTTTTATTATACCATAGGTATGCAATGATAACATTAGATTTTATTCGATCAGAAACATTGAAACAACACTTGAAGTGATGGTATAGGCTACTGTCACAATCAATATTGATAACTTCCTCCGTACAACACCACCATGTTGGAATATCATGCAGGTCATTAAACACGTAATAAAATAGAGACATGTAAAATGTGCTATAATTTCACTACATTTTAAAATAAACTCGCGCAAAGTCCTCCCTGCAGTTATATATTTGTCAATATTATATCGAAAATAAATTTTGACCAAGCTGTTGTGTTGTTACTGAGTCAAGTTCTTCCCCTATGTTTTTCTCGATTTTTCGTATCCAGCTGTATTCATCCAGCCAGCATTAACAATTCAACAATGTATTAAATTTCCAGTATGTGGAGCCTTGTGGAAATTTACAAACATGCATCTTCAAGGATACTGCATTGTTATCAGTCCACATAGCAGGCCAGATGTCTGTAGATTTAACATTTGGAAGAAGATGCTTAATTGGGTTGGAAACGGTAGCCAACTGGTTTTTTTGTGTGAGGCCCAGCAGCTGGGCGATGTTGCCGTGAGGGTGTGGGGGTTCGAATCCCGTTTGGGTTATAGTAAAAAATATATTTAATTTGGAATGAACCGGTAATGAAGTCTACTGGTAAAACATAAAGATAATTAATGCCAAGTGGTCTATTTTTCAAGGATTGCATATTTCAAGGTTTCAGACATGAAGACGTCGCTTCTACGTTGCCTTGCCATCTCTCAGAATGACAAATTTGTCAATTACTGTAGGGAAGGTTTCCCCGGGGTACCATTCATAGCAGTTGCTTGATTAGAATAATTATGGAGCGAACCAAAGGAAGATGCAAGAACGTGTTATCGAATTGCCTTTCATGTCAATGAACATTGTACACTTGCTGTCGTCGTCATATCAAACAATTGAAAGCTGAAGTCATAATTATACGAAGATCTAGCAGCATATTTTCACTATGAGTGGCTGCATTAGGGAGAAGTACAAGTATTCTCTGAAGTCATTTCTAATAAACACCCTTAACAAATTACGAAAGAATGTAATATGGTGCAAATACAAGTTAAAAGATTACATGGTGAATATAGATAAGCCTATACACTGACATTCTTCGTATGTGTGAAATACAGCCATGGGACAGTTGAAATGCATCCGTTAATCCAAAACATTGTGAGACAAAAGACGCGTATCAATGCAATGAAAGGAACTTTGTCATTTTTGCTCACATTTGGTATACCAATGTGAGGTTATCGTATAAGCTTAAGTCGAGGGCATCTGTAAATTACACTGAATCTGCAAGATATTATCATTGATCTTTTGTCTCCACAAGCAATAAATTTGACGACTTACGGCCCTTCTGCGTGCTTTTTAATTGTATTTGAAATTCAGCGTATCACGCAAATGATTTCGGCCGTCAATGTTACCAAACTGTTGTGAATTCCTTATGATCATTGCCTCACTTCCCTGGAAAAAGTTACATATATGGAAGTACAATGATAAAAGAATATTAGGGTAGTTTGCTTCTCAAAGTTGGAAGACTAAGCTTTGCTAAAATTTTCCTCAATGAGACTCTTAAACATTTCCTTTCGAAATCAAGAAAAATAGTGTCATTTTCCCAAATTCGGTACCAGACAAACACGTTACCCCACATTTGCCCATACGTGAAATTCATAATTGTCACAATGGTCACCGTGTGTTGACTCGATGGAGTAAAATTACGTTTTCGATTTTCACAATGATAAGCCGATAAAAACTCTTTTGATTCAAAATGAGTTCCTGCAAGTCGAAGACCAAAATTGTGTCGAATGTGTCGAAAGTGTCGAATGATCTAGAAAGTCATGTTTAACACGAGTAGGTTATTCAATATACCCTCGTTTTCTCGATGGTCTACAATTTTTCTCAAACATGCAATTTGCATAACGATAGAAAACGTTTTGGATCATATCCTAGTAATAAGTTATTTCTAGAATCGTCATGTAATTATTTTAATGATAAGGTAATGCAAGAATTTCCAAGAATTTGACCTTTCCGACGAGGAGGTCACATGTCTAAATCACGTGACCGGGTACATGGGAGATTTAACTATACTGAAGGCCTCTGGAACGAGCTCTTTTGTACACTTGGTGGGTTCGATAAACCATGGCTTTAGGTCCTATTTTCGATATTTTAATTTTTTTTTTCAAAAAATTGATAATCTTAAATATCTGTACTGTAAGAAGTAAAATGATACAAAGATCAGTAGACTCTAGCCATTATGTCTAGAGATAGGTCTTACTATAATTTGTAATTTGTTATACAAACTCAAATTTGCAGCAAAGGTTATACCGACTGACATGGCTCCTTAATGCACATTTATGGCATTCTAATTGACTCAGTAATGCGACGAACCCAGTAGATATATTTCATACTTTATTACTTTTGTGCAAAAATACTCTTCTTTCAATTGTTTTACTACACTATGACTTGTTTCAAATCCTTGGAAAATTGATAACACGAGTTTGGCAATGTGTAAAACATTGTGACAATTGAAAAGATTATCCTAACACATTTATTTGAGGTAGTTCAATGATGGCTTTAGGTGTTGAAGTTAGGACTAGACTGCTGCAAGTGCATAGATGCTAACACACCCACACCCCCACGCATGCATGCATGCATGCATGCGTACGTACGTACGTACGTACGTACGTACATACATACATACGTACGTACGTACATACATACGTACATACGTACATACGTACGTACGTACGTACATACATACATACATACATACATACATACATACATACATACATACATACATACATACATACATACATACATACATACATACATACATACATACATACATACATACATAACATACGCTAGACTGAACCTACTGAAGGAAATTACAAGAAAAATTCATACATCGACTCAAAGAGTTCAGAAATCTGAACAGCTTTAGAGCACACTTGATAATATTGTGTGGAGAACACTCAAAATGTTGTTTTTGAATGAGAACACTATGTTTATATGAAGAGAGAGAGAGAGAGAGAGAGAGAGAGAGAGATATGATTGCCCTAATTATATTCTACATGATAGAAATAAACAATAATTTTCGTCGCCTTTACGCATGTCAAGAGTTAATGAAATGTACGGTTGATTGATCGAACGCTTTGCATCTGCTTTTCCAGTGTCATTAGAATTTAGAGATGGTTTATTTTTCAATTAACATTTTTCAGCCAATCACCTTACACGAATTCTAATGAGAATTACGGGGGGTAACCAGATGATTGTGTACATGGAGTACAGCAACAGCAACTCCACATATACCTATGGAGGCGCTTCGATTATACATCGTCTGATAACTGTTCGAGAAGGCACCAATTATCTTTTATTCCTCGGGAATGAGTACACAAAGTGAATTAAATGAAGGTGATGATATCGCGATGGCGTCCTTTGGAGACACGGACAATCAGGGCTCGAGAAACTGCTCAAGTCTTGTTGCACATTTTGGACAGTCGACAACATGTCATGGAGTGCAATTCATCCTTGTCGGCGACTCTTTACCTAGGAAATTAATTTGGCTGGCCGTTTTCTCCATGGTTGTGGCAGTCTTTGCAATCTAAGCTTACGAACTTGTGGCACTTTTCCTCAATTATGACGTTAGAGTTAACATCGAAATTGGAACGGCAACCAGTTTAGCCTTCCCAGCGATAACAATCTGTAACACGAATAAGCTGCGACTGTCAGAAATAGAAAAAAGCGAACAGCATCAAGACCTGGCTAAAACGGATCCTGAACACCCTGACAGCGTCCACAGGTTGTTATCGTATGAAGGTAAATCAGTTATTAATTTGATACATAGTTGTTGATTCATCATTCATAGCCCTCGTCTAATGCTCCCTATATCCTACGTATCGTTTATATTTTCAATTTATTTGAGTTCTCTTTGTTTTTGAGCCTTTCCAAATTATCTACGATTATATTGAAACTTTGTCAATATCAGTACAATTTTGTGACGCCATACTCTCCGATTATTACTGTTATACCACTCTCCGCCTCGTGCCAATTGTTCTAACCATGCTTTCTAATTTCCATAACCGTATATTTTATAATTACCACCTGGCTTTCTTTTGTTTAAAAAGTGTCCGATTTACAAGTTCTTTTGTTTAATAGTGTCCGATTTACTAGTAAATCGGACAGTTCTTTTGTTAAAAACTGTCCGATTTACTAGTAAATCGGACACTTATAAACAGAAGAACTTGTGAAATGGACACTTTTTAAACAAAAGAAAGTCACGTGGCGACGAGTAAAAACAAACAAATGCGAGACATTATACCAGAAGAAATTTATTTCACCATTAAGTACAGAGTAAAGACACTTTAAAAGAATCACCGGACTGAATTAATTTTGCACGACTGTACATCTCAAAATCAATTACAGGTCACCGTGAAATATTGGTATTGATTGCAAATATCACTTCTGTGTTAAGGTTATTGTTATCACTATCATTCGAAGCTGAAATTTAAGACTTCAAGTCAGTTATCAACACTGAATGTAGAGGTTTCAGTCGCCTTTGGTAAAGTTAAATCTAGCTACAGGCAAACACACACGCGGTACCACAGTCATTGTGGATGTACACGTATTTTTTTTGTACTTGCAGTTTCAGTTGCGCCTTTCTCTGACGTGGCTGTGTAGCTTGGTCTTCCGATTGTGGCCGTTAGCACTGGCGTGACAGGGGGACTTTTCTTTTCCATCTTTGGCTTTGGTAGTTGAAGTGCACCGGATACAGCTTTCTTTGTACTTCATCCGTCATATCGATATACGTAGAGCGACTCGGCAATTGCGTGCAAACACCTTTTCACTTCATTCAACCAACCAATCAATCAAACATAATTCATACAATTCAAATCAAACCAGGTGCGCAACCACGTCATCGCACTACAATAGCAACACATGTCAACTTTGTTTTATCCAATCACGGGTTAGTTTTTTATACTTTCGTTCAACAAGGTGTCAAAACGCGTCAATGTTTTCCTGCCAAAGTTTCAACTTGCACTGCACTAAAATTACAAATAAAAACTTTCGGCGTGCAAACAAGGCCTAAAACTCGGCAAATTCGTGGTATAACACGGTCAGCGAACTCGTAGTCGGCGGTTTACGGAATTTAACGGTACAGTTTGCCATAAAACTCCTCGGCCCTGCGGGCCTCGGAGTTTTACTGGCAAACTGTACCGTTAAATTCCGTAACCGCCTCCTACTCGTCCGCTTACCTATATATAATGAATCCGATTGTCCAGAAATGTGACCCCAGATGTTTTCTATGTCTAGAAATTCACTGGCAAATAATAGCAATAATGAAAGCTTTCCCGGACCGTCATAATGGACTCAAGCCGACTTAGTACTCAATAATGTAATCGGCTTCAACGTATACATTATGTCGATCGTGCAAAGTTTTGTTTCGTATACTATGGGCTGGGAGACTGGGAGACGTACATTACTGCTTACTTTATTTCTTCTTGTGACGTATAAACATGCCGATGGCCGTTTTCCTCGAAATGTTAACCATCGCGTGTTTTTAGGGGATCTACGAAATAGAAACGTCATCTAAATCGACGACACGTATGCGTATTTGCAAATAACCCTTTTAATAAACAAAACATGCTTCCATTCCACTATAAGATACAATCATCCCTATCGCCAGCCTGGAACACGTTGAAATAAAATTGAAATGTTAAGGAAAGGTTAACAATACTAGTATACTCGGAAAGGCAACTCAAAAGGCAATGTAGGGTCCTGTTTATTCTTACCTCGGTATTGAAGTCACTATCGAGACAAATCGATAAATGGCTCATGTAAAAACTACTCTGTAACGATTCCTACAAGTGTAAAATGATTCGTATATTTCCATGACTCTGGAGTCAATACTATAGTATAGGGACATTCATTTACCATAATTCCACACGAATGATCCAAAGTTGCTTTTTTAATGGTTCTTCATCAGACCTTGTGACTTTTCAGATTTTAATCACATGGCGCAAATTTTGCAACGTCAAGTACAACACGTCACCACCTGAATACGTCGTCTTAATTAATACGTGTCGGAATGCCGAGATGCGAGCGGCTAATTTAACTTAGCCTGCTACGCCTTAAAGTTCATAACTAACAGCTGTCTCTCACTGCTCAACAAAAAGAATTTAAAGAACGTAAAAACAGTACCTTAAACTTACAGTGATGAAACTATTTGGAAAATTATACAATGTGTGCTGCTCCAACCTAAGTCCAAACCTTTGGCTGCTTTGCGATTTATCTCTTTCAATTTTTATGTAATCAATGACAGTGGGACAGTTGCCCAATGAGTGCAATAAAGCGACAGAAAAAATCGACATGATATGTTATTATTTGTAGGTCACAACTAATTTCGTCAAGCCAACGGATAAGTTGTACCATATAATACGTTTTCGCACAAAAAAATAAGGATAGCAGGTAGCGTCTTCTTCTAAAATACAATACAATGTTTAAAGGTAGAGGGGTCGTCAAAACTGTGAATATCATGTGGGACACCTATGACCAATATAGACATTTTATCCTTGTTCGTGGGCGATTGACGAAGGCTAATACATGTTTGCCTTTATATTATCGTAGAATGTAAATGATGACGATATATAGACATCATGCATATAGATTTCGTGTATGAAATAAATTATTCATTAACTTATAGTTGCAGAGACGCCGTTTCGAAGACTTTGGGCCCCCTTTCATTTTCTGATCTTTCCTTTCTTTTGCCAACACAACTACAAAAAGATTGTAAAAGACAAATTTTAGCTTTTGTCGAACAGAATGACTACTTACAAAAGTTTTTTCACCTTGTTCGGGGGTATGTACTTCTTTCTCCAGATGTAATGAATTGAAAAGCGTGATTCTTTTTACAGTCCTCCTCGGTGGCCATTGTTTGCCTGGGGATTACCGGTGTCTCGACGGGAAACGGTGCATCAAACCACATTTAAAATGTGATGGATATTATCACTGCTGGGACGGTTACAGCGATGAAGTCAACTGTTCTTACCGTAAGCTGGAAATATTTGTTCATTTAAACATCAAATAATTATTTTAAACTCATTTTCATTTTTAAGAAATATACGATTTCACTTGTTTTTGGCATGACCACTTGCGTCAAACATTTAAATGCACGATATTGCAGCCAAGTCATGTATCATATCAGCGCTTTTAAAAGGTGACTAAGGAAACCTTTACCCATTAATTATTGAAACTTCATGTTGATCCGCAGAAATAGATCTCTGTCAAATGTGTCTATGCTAATGTTTTATCACATCTGATTAATAAAACATTCCTACTTAATGTAAAACTTGAGTAGTGTTTAGTCACATGATTTACAATGCATCACTTATTTCCTTGAATTAAGAACGTTCCGCTTCTGCCTTTTTCATTTAGCTCCGTGCGGGGATGAGGAGTTTAACTGCGGGCGGGCTGGATTCCATGGTATTTGCATCCCAAGAGAAAAACTTTGCAATGGTGTCCATGATTGCATGGATGGGATAGATGAATTAAAGTGCAGTAAGCCTTTTTTACAGTATTTTCCTGCAATTTCTTGGCAAACAGTAGTCCTTTTACCTAGTTTGACTAATTTATGAGCCTTTAAAGTGAATTTTTCAAAGAATTACTATATGCATCTTCACAATGTAGTCAATGTTTGTTAAATGGGGCTGCAACAAGACAGATACTTTTTCAATTCATTTGCATATCACTTGTATATCTATTGAAATGACTTTGCAAATTTGCAAATGGATTTCTTAGTTTTCTTGAGGTGAACAAACTGAGCGCAAGAAAGACATGAATGATGTGCAACAACTCTGTGTGATTGCAAATATCTAATGTTATCGTCGTAAAGCGTAGGCCTCTTTACGGCAGCAGCTCCTCGTGGGGTTCACAGAGAAACAAACTCTTGCTATGCAATGACGTCGTGTTTGCCGTTGTCCAGGACTACACCCTATGTAACTCGCGAGTAAATGCCGTTCACCTGGAAAAACTTGATTTAGAAATGCACATGAATTGAACAAAAGCAGAGCCATCGAAGCTAAACGTAACTCATTTATGCATCATTAGTTTTGTCCCTTTCCAGCTACTTGTCCTGATGGAGTCACGTGTGATTTTGAAAATGATGGTCGTACTTTTACTTGCTTACCTCTCAAAAACCAATGTGATCGATTTCCTGACTGCGAAGATGGCACAGACGAGAAGAATTGCAACTGTAGGTATTATCAGCGTACGCGTCCTTTAAATTAAACTAAGAGCATGTCATGTTTCCTTTCTTTGGATTGTTACTTCGAAATGTTTTATCTGAATTTTCACCCCAAGTACATTCAATGTCAATAGTCACCAATACGCTTGTTGCTGTATTATATTCGTGTATTTCAAGATATAAGCTTAGATATTCAGTGTGACGAACTTTTCGATCTCAGAAAATTGTATCACATTAAATTTTGAACTGTTGCATTTTCGTTTCTTAGATGGTTTTGTACCGGTTCGTACATGACCTAGATAGGACATCTTGCACGTTTCAAGGGGAATCTTTCCATAGATATTCATTAGCATTGCATCTTGTACTCCGTTTTCCATATATAGAAAGACCGTTGTCTTTTTTGCAATGTTTACAAAAAGTCAGCATTCGATCCTCGCATCATCGGAGAATCGCAATAAATTGAGAAAATGTTTCCAGCTTAGAAACTGCTACGGTTTCAGTCGTGGTGGAGACAAACCAAGTGACACACGCATGACCTTATATGGACAATTAAAGTCTGAAACGACTATGAGATTTTTAAAAAAATAACTCCCTTTTCAACTTTTGTTCAATATAACAGTAAATGACCAATGCCCAACGCACACCGTGCATGTTTGGAGCAGTCCTGAAGTACTGTTCTCTGTCAACTACCCAAGTAACTACGATTACGATTACCGATGTTCATGGATACTTTCGGCCTTTTCATCCAAATGCATATTGGTGTCATTCCTAGATCTCGATATTGAACCGAGCGAAGATTGTCGAAAGGACTACATTGAGGTATCTCTGTAATTTTACAGCCTCTTGCTGTCTTGTTGTCTGCGCTATGGTTCATTGCAGGTTTCTTAAAGGCATACAGTCACCTGTAATCTAAATATGCCCATATATAGTCAAAGGGGCGTTCCTTGGTATTCAAAATGCCCATGTCAGGGCGCTGTTTTTAAAAAGCGGCCACCCGCTTAAAATCTGTGATTGATTAGATTTTCTCTTTCCATGGTAACTGTGGCAAAATTGGAACAGGTGACAGTATACCTTTAACGTTGTGACGGTAAACAGCAGAGAATTCTAGCAGTTCAATTTTTGTCCCCGTAGTGCAGACTGTGTTTGATTAGATGGAAAGACTGACAATGCTTAGTGTTTCATTTATTTTTGCGCAGATTTAGGGAAATTTCAAGTGAAGAACATGCCACAGTTTCCTTTTTTGTTTTTTGTTCTGCGAGGCCCTTGTCAATTTTTCTTTTGATAATTTCTGGGAAACCTGTTTCTCTTTTTCCGTCAAAAAATTTTGCAATTCACATGGTATATTTGCTCGCAATTCACAATGTATTCAAGTGTTGCTTTTTATGTTTGTTTTGGTAGTTTGCAATATAACTTCTAAATTCTTGAGCTTATGGGTATGCATAAATAGCAATACTGCTCGCACAAAATTTGACAATCGTTAACATATAGGAGTCAAATGAACAACATAATATTATTCAATAACTTAGAGCGATGAAAATATATGTAATCGGGGTGACTGAACAGATTAGTTGATGCAAACATTTCCATAATATTACATCAGGTCGTCATGTATGTCAACGCAGCGTTTTCACTGGATAAGAGCTCGCAAAGGCCATTGTAGCAGAGCTAACACAGGTCACTTAACTACTACAGATAGTTAATACGGATAGTTTTCAATCGGATTCGAACCCACAACATACGGCATCAGTCGCCTAGCTAAGAGGCCTGAGACAGAACCAGTCGGCTAAATCTCCACTCCCAATAAAGAGTGGTTCAATAGCCGGCTAAGTTGTTACATTTTTCTGACTGAGACCTTTCAACACGTTGTAGAGTTCGTGAAGCACTCACGCACGCATGCTCACTATCATACATCGCACATACACACTTTATCGAAGCGAAGAAAACGAATTTCATCGCTTTAACTGGGCGAACGATAACCTCGGGGACAATTCTGTCCACCAGCAGTGTTACCGACCCAGGATAGAAAATACGGATAGTTTTCAATCGGATTCGAACCCACAGAACTACTACAGATAGTTATACTACAGATAGTTAATGTAAGGACAAAGAGCGGGTGTTCATAATGCAAAAAAAACCCTGAATAATTGTTCAATAAATGGAGATAACTAAAACAGTAACATAAAATTCAGGAAATTTGTTTTTGAACAGCATTTTGCTCGCACTTTCTCTCATCGCTGTCACTTTTTTGTCTACGCATGCGTCACCTCCACTCCCGGAGCCGAGTGCAATTTACACGTGCACGCCATCCCTCTCGTCAACTATACTCCGTCCCTGGTGATTAATTTCGGTTTGACGACAGTCGCTCAAATTGTAATTACACTTTCACTTGACATAATGTAATAATGAGTGCCCTCGAAGGTCGCAGGCAAGTATACTCGGTTTGGCAACAATTTTCTTTGTAACACACCTCATCCGCAGTCTGTGTTCTAATTCGCCAATTGACAGTCACGTGGGATGCGTTCTTTTTGTGCTGATCCACGTAAACGACGTCATCAGGCATCATTTGTCGGAACTGTTGCCTGCCAGGCATCAGTTCCGAAAAATGATGCCCGCTGACGTCAAAAAAACAACAACATTGGCGCATGCGCGAACTGGAATGTAAACAAAGATGTCGTCTGCGGCCGAGCGAAATGATAGTCGAGAAATTTCTCGGTTTATCCTACTTTCTGAAGAAGAACTGAATGCTCTGGTTTCAAACAAGGACTCGAAACGAACGAAGACGATAATCAAAGGTGCATGAACGTTTTGCAGAAGTATTGCGACCCTGTCGGCAAAAACTTTTTCTTGCTGAACCACTCCAACATATTACATCATATAGCTTACATGCGACAACTTTTGTGTATGGTACGTTCTTATGTATGACTACGGATGAGGTGTGTTACAAAACACATATTGACTGGCCATAAGGGCAACAGCATACGTCTTTAACCCCTCGGGCCTGTGAGTCACCCCAAAAACAGACTGTTTCCCTCGGCCTACGGCCTCGGGAAACAGTCTGTTTTTGGGGGTGACTCACAGTCCCTCGGGGTACAGACGTATGCTGTTGCCCTCATGGCCAGTCAATATGTGTATACTGTATTGCGTTTGCCTTGCGACTCCTGCTATTGATGTACGCGCGGAAAGTCGCGCAATTAATGTACCAAACTCTCGCTTATATCTGCCTAGGATGGAAGTTGTTGCTCAGTTCTTTAGTTATTGTACTTGGGCCTCAGCCCAAGTACATTTGTTTTCATTCCGTGGGAAAAAACTCTGTAAGGTATAACCATTTCTGGCTGAGACCAGGGAGGGCAAAATGTCTTGGCTTCATCTTTCTTGGCATAATAAATGGCGTAATGATGTTAACTGAATGGAAGTGCTGCTCTCAGCCAGTCTTGAATAAGTGAGATGTGAATATTAATGCTTCTCTATCTGAGTTTTTGCCATAAAATCTTCTGAATATAATCAAAATGTGCATCGAAATGCAACAATTAATGCACCCTCCGTTTCCTAGGCGATGGCACGACCCTTGCTACACCCAATGGACGAGCCAAAGTGGGAGGGGTAATTTCACTTTGGTCGAACAAGAGGGCTCGAGACCAGAATTTAACATTTAAACTTGAAACATGTTTAATCGCTGACAAGATATGGACCAGTGTTAGTCAAAGCAAAAGTGTAAAAAGGAAAGGTTTTATATCCCGGACACAATGAAAAACATTACGACTGGAAACTGCACCCCCAGTTGAGAATAGTAATGCCCACAGCGATGGAGAACACTTATCCTTGAGCTGTGAAAACCAGACCATCATTTCGAAATAGAGCTGCAGATTCGAGAAGCTCGTTCAAAATAGCTAGGTACACCCCGTAGGGGTGGTTTCGAGTTTGAGGGCAAATTTCGCCTCCTTCATATAGAAATCGTACGTTTGTTTTTCCAGGAGAACACACCATTTGACACAAAATTTGCATGTAAAGGGGTCGCCAGTAAGCACGTGGTCAAATCTGGCATAAGAAACAATATGAAATGTTGGGTAAAGCCAGTCCAAAATAAACTGATTTGAACTTTTGTGTTTTGTAATTTATACCACTGCAGTAACATTACCTTTTTTGGACAACATCACACAATGTAATACGTTTTGAAACTGAATACTCCGACGTATTCTGTGTCTCCTTTGCTAAAAAATACGGTATTCCGATTACCATGTAAGGAGATGATGACGTCAAGACAGATTTGTAGTGCGTTTGGTCCTGGATGGTGCACGAAGTTTTGTCAAGGTAACTTGTGTATTTATTTTCTAAATGGGAGAGATTAGGGTCGATCTAAACGAAGGCCGAAGAATGTTATGATACTCTAAGCGAGCTGAACTCTAACGCGAATGGTTGGATAATTTGGAGGATGTCTAGAATGATCTCGTCTCATTAAGATTATTTGGCGGTCAGTATTGAATTTCAACTGCGTCACAAGTTTGCGAAATGAATATTCCGTCGAACGGTCAACGAACGATATTTTAGAAATCTGGAGACATGGCACATCGCATTTTTATTTTAGTATTTCATATTTTACAAAAGATTTAAGAAGCAATGATTTTGTCGAAAATTCTGAAAAAATATAGGAAGATTTGATCAGGAACACATTTTCACTTGGGGTCAACTAGCCCTGCGTACGATGCTGTGTGTTCCGCTACAGCTAATCGCCCCGCTCACCACAGCCCTGCAAAGACCGTGACCCGTACGTAGGGTCGGTGACTTCAAATCCATTTTGGGACTTGACGTAAAAAGCCAAATTACTGCCGAAATTCAGCGTTCTTGGGCCCAAGTCGTATCCCAGCCTACCTCAGCTACTCGATCGCTTCCAAAAATGACAGTCTTTTATTCACTTCTCGTAAAGGACCGTCGATGTCGTCAACTCTCTCGCTAGCCCTGCGTACGATGCTGTGTGTAAGCTGTAGCACATAGCATCGTACGCAGGGCTAGGGTCAACATGGGGTCGCAGCCATGTTGCCTCAAAACTTATTTCTGTCTGCACTCTAAACTAAAAAATGTCGGATATGAACCTGAAAAATCTATGCAATTTTGTCAAACTTCGGCGAAATTTCAGCCTATAGACAAAATTTCATCTAGGTATTAGGTAAATTTACTGAAATTTGATCGACAAATAATCCTGAGCTTGAACGTGACAGCTCGCCTTCTCCGGGAAGTCAAGCATCCAGCTGCCCATACACAGTTGCCAGGTTTATGAGATTGTTTTCAAGGGACGGCGGCAGACCGTACGGGGCTCTGGATATGAACCTACCGCCGGTGTAGCTGTGCAGTGTAATAACTGTTGCGTTGTTTTTAGTGCCCACGGACGAAGTCCTGGGGAGTTATAGGTTTGGTCATGTCAGTCCGTCCGTCCGTCCGTTCACGCAGATATCTCAGACATGCCCTGGTCAATTTCTTTCAAACTTTGCACAAGAATAGTACCCGACCCCATACAGATGCACGTCGATTTGTTTCACAATGCGATCGAATAGGGCCGTTCACAGTTTACGTCACTGTTCTCTCATTAATATGCAAAAATAAATATTGTCCGCATTTTTAGATTACGCTTTTGAAAATTACGCATGCAAAAACGACGTAAATACATCTCAGTGGGCGACTGCTAGTGTAACAGTTAATACTAAAAAACATATTCACGACTCAGAGTACAAGCTGCAAAAACAGCCACGCATGCAACATTGATAAAATTTATCCGCATTTCAAGCTGCGTGTCCGATGTCGCGCGCGTACAGCTATATTTAGTAACAGACCTGTAACCGTGAACAGCGCTATTTGGCTGTGTTAGAGGACTTTTTAGTTTACACCTCCATAGACTCCCATGTATAAGGCAGTTCTCCATAGACTCCCATGTATAAGGCCAAGAAAAATAAAAATTTAGTTTCTCATCGTATTCATATTGCCTAAAGGATGCAGTGACACAGTTTTTTGTCCCCACGGATAAAGTCCAGGGGCTTATAGATTGGGTCATATCCGTCCGTGAGTCCATCAGTGAGTCCATCGGTTCACGCAGATATCTCAGACCTCTTTGACAAAATATCATGTGACCTTGGTGACCTTTGACCTCAAATATACATTATTGTCCATAACTCAGTAACCACAAGTGCTAAACCTTTCATATTTGGTGTGATGGGACACCTTATGACGCCACATATTGTACCTCATTAATTATGCGCATATCTAATTTTTAGCGAGCCAATAGAGCTAGAGGTCTGATTTTTGGTATATAGGGATATGATTTGTTTGACAAACGTCACGTGACCTCAATGACCTTTGACCTCAAATATACATATTTGTCAACAACTCAGTAACCACAAGTGCTACACCCTTCGTATTTGGTATGATAGGACACCTTATGACACCATATATTGTACCTCATTAATTATGCGCATATCTTATTTTGAGCGAGCCAATAGAGCTAGAGGTCTGATTTTTGGTATATAGGAATTACTTAGCAATGCAATTATTATGACAAAATGTGACGTGACCTCTATGACCTTTGACCTCAAATATATATGTATTTGTCCACAACTCAGTAACCACAAGTGCTACATCCTTCATATTTGGTATGATAAGACACCTTATGACACCACATATTGTACCTCATTAATTATGCGCATATCTAATTTTGAGCGAGCCAATAGAGCTAGAGGTCTGATTTTTGGTGTATAGGAATAACTTAGCAATACAATTATTTTGACAAAATGTCACGTGACCTCAATGACCTTTGACCTCAAATATATATATTTGTCCACAACTCAGTAACCACAAGTGCTACACCCTTCATATTTGGTATGATGGGACACCTTATGACACCATATATTGTACCTCATTAATTATGCGCATGTCTAATTCTGAGCAAGCCAATAGAGCTGGATGTCCGATTTTTGGTATATAGGGATAACTATAGGGTAGAAATCTAAATATGCCCATCTAAATATTAGACATCTACCATCGAGAACAAAAAAAAATTGCTGTAATTTGAATATTTAAGGAGTTTAAGCAATTTCCACTATAAATAAAGAACCCCTGCCTCAAACTCCACAAAAGTTGCTAGACATATTTTGCTGTTGTCATGCCATTGCTTCGTTTAATAACCAGTTAATCAAATGCCTAATTGACAGGAGGAAATTCAAGACCATATTTGAATAGTAGTATATATTGTCCTCAAAATTACTCTATCACGGCCCAAGTACTCATTGCCTTCAGCAATACTGCCTTGTTATTATTGCCTTTATTGACAGATAAGCGATGTCAAGAATCCAAGCATTAAAATGAGATACTGTGGAAGTAGAATCCCACCCTCGTGGCGTTCGTCGTCCAACACTGTCAAAATAGAATTGTCAGCGACGACAAAATTACCGGAAAGGGTTTTCGCATGGAATATTTCTCGGTCATGTGCCCTTCATCCCAGATATCAGATGTTACTTCTTGGAGCGAGGTAGGTGTCAAAGTCCGGGTAGAATACGGGAAGCAAATTACATACTGGAACTTTGGCATGATAATAAAATAGAGAAAATAATTAACTGCTGACAAAGAGTAACGTCTTTACGTGACAGCATGTAAATTTGTCAATGCAATAATCTCTTCCAGTGTACCCGCTTGCATAAGTTAGTAAAGTCCATGAGGCCGCGTTCAATAAAACTGGGGGGGGGGGGGGGCTTGAGGAATTCCGCGGGGGATTCGAAAATTCTGGGGGTAGCCAGAGGGACTTGAAAGTTTTGCTCTGCCTATGGGGGACCTGAAAATATTTTGGCTTCCCACATTTTGACGTCGTCCAATGGTTCTAATGTTAGTAATGATTAAACAAAATTTAGAACCGTTTTGTCGCATTTTTACTTTAATCTCAAAAAATCTAAACATGTAAGAATGTAAAAACTACAAGGTGGCCTTGTAATGGGGCAGGAGCTACAACTGTTGATAATTATTTCAATATTACTATGCACTGTATCAAATACAGTTTTTGGTGTCTCTTTCTACGCCCTAAAGAGGTCAACCACTTAACTGTCAAGAGATCAAGTAGGTTGTTTTGTGATTTCCCGCCCAATTTCTACCGCTGGCTATGCTATGGTAACGAAAAGGGCCATGTGTGGGTTAGTGTAGGCATGACGTCATTGGTCAAGAGCACAGCGGTGTAGAGCACAGTGATTGAATGAAATCAGATTTCGTTTGCCAAACAAAATATATTTTAACGGAGTTGAATACAAAACTCATCATAGTATTCTGATATTGCAAAAGTAACCCTAACAAGGGAACTGTATCGGTCTAGTACTACCTACTGGCAAAGGAAAATGGCTGATTCGGAGTACGTTATTTCATTGGCTTGTGGGCCTACATGCTAAAGAAGGTACTTACTGACGCGAACTATGGAAGCAGCGCATAGAACACAAGAAGAACTCGTTATTTTAAAAATGGCATCATTGAACAGCGCCGGCGGCTGTAAGTGCAGCCGTGCAAATAATTCAACGTTTTGATTTTTCGTCGTCTAACTTCCAGGCTCATCACTATACCTACTGTCTCACCCTGACACGATATATTTCGTAAAATGTGTGTGATGATATTGCTAATGGTCGGTGTGATTATTTTATTATTTATTATTTTATTAGATTATTTCGTCCGTCTTCTACTTCAACAACCGATTTGTTTTTATACATTGTTACATGTATAAAACAAATCGGTTGTTGAAGTAAGTTTTCCCAAAATACATCTCGGGCTATTTCCCTCTAATAGCTCGGAAAACCGTTTATTGTGAGAAACACTTGACCTTTCAGATTCAGATTCAGATTCAGAAAACTTTATTGTCTCCTATAGAAAAATTTACTGATGGTTCTTAACACTGAACACACGATACAACTCAAGAATGATAAAAAAAAACATGAAATAACATAATACAAAAGACAAAGAAAGCTAAATTCAGTAAGAATGACTGGACATTACCCTATAAATGAAATTCGGAATAAAACTCAGCTTCGTTCTCACAGCTCTACACTTTTAACCTGTAAACGACGGCCTAATGATTGATTCTCATAAACTCTACTTAAGATGTGATCAGAAATCATGAACTGTTCGTAGATAACATTGCAACATTTTTGGAAAGCATATGCAATGGGCTCATTTCGCGCGCTTTTTATAATTTGAACCTTGCTTGAAATCATTCTGGATAGCGGAAATGTAAGCTTATGTCAATCTGTCGCACGTGTTACACTGCGACCTGCTTTCACACTTGAATTCTTTAAGACGGTCTGCTTTAGCCAGATCAGTGAATTCACCCTTCCCTTACTTTTAGATAAAGACTCTGAAGTCATTTTGAGCTGACATGCACAGCACCCTTTGTACATACCGACCTGTATTAAAGCTCACGATGGCAATCACGAGCCGCGGGCGCAGTACAAGCCCTGCGAACGATGCGACATGAGAGGGAGATGATTTCAGTTAAGTTGAAAATGCTAAATCCATACGTCACCAGTTTTCCTGAGGACTTTGTATGGCTATGAGAACTCAGCATGGTATCATCATAGCGATAATGTAGAATGTACTCGCCCAATAATGTTACATAGTGAAGAAATCGAATTCGGCACACAAACGGAAAGCTTTCATGACATGAATACCTAAATTTATTGCAGCCAAAGGTATATTTCGTGGCTTTGTGTGACTTGGAATCGCTTCACCATTCAGACATTAACGCACAGGATTAAAAATTCACCTCCATTTGCAAACGTTCAGTAGTACCTGGAACAGACAGTAGAGAAACGCTTCTCTACTGTCTATGATAGAACTAACTCCGTGGTCCCTCTATGGACCGTACTGTCTGCGTGGATAATTACACATACAGCACGATTAGAGATTTGTGATCGATACATAAACTTTCATAATAACATAAAGAGTAAAGGAAATTTATGATCAACGATTAAACCAACGAGTTTTACACAGCGGTATTGTTTTACGCCTGGGACCGGTAACTCCTACAGCGAGGCCGGGTTCAGCGTGAGGCCGGCGACTCCTTTATCCTGTTATACCCTTCGGTATCATAGCACTTGACAAACACGATTTGAACAGCCTGGTGGCATAGAGACTTGCCACTGCTGGTTTTCGTGCAAAGTGAAGCGGCCTTTTCCATGTCAAACATTATTAATGACGTCTAGTTGGTGTGGATAGAGATGTTAAAGTCCAAAAACATAACAAACTGCGCGCCCCTTTTTTTTTCATCTCCTATAGAGAAACTAATTTCGTTTGTTTCCTGTCCTCACGCTCGTTGATATAAATTATAACGATATTTTTGTCTTCGCCTGGGAATTTCAGTTGCAGTCCGTGATAAAAGACAGTAACTGTTGCATCAATAGTTTCAAACCTGCATTGTTAGGAACAAAAAAAGAAGAAAAAATAAAGAAAATCGCATCATCGCATCACTTTTGCTGCATGTCAAGGACCAGAAACAAATCTCTTTATTTTGGCTTTAATACAACAAAAGCAAAGAATTCATGGTCGCTTAGAAATATCATGGCTGACAAATTTTCACGAAATAGAATGATAGAAACAGTACATAAATATATGCAGATTTGAAGAACAATTCCAAATCGGTGGAAGCAGAAGCGGAGATCCCGAGGATCAATTTATTTCATCTAGCCTCCGCATTAGGAGGTATGGTACCGTGCATCGAGTGGCATAAACAATTATTTGAAAATAACAGACAAACGTACACAACAGCAAAATGGTAGACTAGGAATAAAGTGTAAAGACAATTTACCTATGATTGTTCCTAGTCAACTGTTGGAAGCAGTACCGACAGTAGCGATGGCCACAGTGGGTTTGGATGGGATCACGTAGTATACCAGTACACTCTCTGCAAATATACTTCTCATCAGTGTGATCAGGCTGAAGAACGCTAAGCAGTCACCTGTACTCCAGATTTCACACTTGTCATATATCATTTATGTGAATATAGGCTACTGTTAAAGAATTCGCCGCGATACAGTACCTTTTTCGACGCAAAATATACGTTGACGAAATAAACGTTTTCATGCATTTTTTACGTCGGGCGTCGACGAAGTTAGCAGCAATCAATGTTCTTTCTTGATCAGTTGTTTCGCAAAAGTGGCGGTTATTCATGAATGATGCATGCGTTGAAAGCATGTTTATTGTTTATAAACACAGTCACCCGTGATCACACACTCAAAGGTCAAGTAAGTCACGGTTGTTGTATGATTCCCCGCCCACCTTCCACCGCCAGCTGCGCTATGCTAACGAAAGGATCGTATTTGGGTCAATGTAAGCACGGCCGTCATTGCACTAGAGAACAGCGTATCAAGTAAGTCACGGTTGTTGTATGATTCCCCGCCACCTTCACCGCCAGCTGCGCTATGCTAACGAAAAGGATCGTATGTGGGTCAATGTAAGCACGGCCGTCATTGCACTAGAGCACAGTGATGTAGGGTGCACATGATTGAACGAAGTCAGATTTCGTTTGCCAAATAAAAAATGTTTTAACGAAGTTGTATACAGAACTCATCGCTGTACTCTGATATTGCAAAAGTAACCCTTGCAAGGTAACGATATCAGTCTACTACTACCTACCGACAAAGGAAAATGGCTGAATCGGAGTACTTTACTTCATTGGCTTGTACGCCTACATGCTAAAGAAGGTAGTTACCGACCCGTACTATGGAAGTAGGGCACAGAACATAAGAACTCGTTATCTCAAAATGCTTTCATAGAACAGGGCGGGAGGCTGTTAAGTGAAGCTGTGCAAATAACTTATACGTTTGATGTTTCATTGTCTGAACTTCCATGCTTGTTACTATACCTTCTGTCCTACCCTGCACGACATTTTCCGTATAATGTGTAAGGAGATGTTGCAAGTGATCGATGTGATCAGCGTTCTTAATGAACCAAAACTGTTACATTCGTTATCCCTCTATTTCAACGACCGATTCGTCTCATATTAAGAAATTAACACATGGTTCTTAACACCAAAGAAACAATACAACAGAAGAATTATAAAACATATAGCATAACATAATGCACGAAAAGAGAAAGTTATAATCAGTAAGAATGACTGGTTATTACTCTACTTTGACTTGTATAAAAATGAAATGGAATTCGGAATAAAACTCAGCTTCGTTCTCACATCTCTGCGCTTTTGAACCTGTGAACGACGGCGTAATGGTTAATTCTCATAAAGCTACTTAATACGTGATCAGGAATATAATCCTGAGCTGTTAGTAAATAAACATTGCAACTGTTATGTCTCATTGTAATTAGTTTGTGGATTCACCCACGGCAGAGAGGTACTTCGGGATCTTGGACAGAGTAGAGACTCACAAAGTAGTTGAAGATCAATCGATGGTGATTTATTGCTGGTGTAAAGTTACACATCAGATAGTGATGCCCAGCTAAAGATGGTCTATGTCCATCTCCTTTTAAAAGGAATCCTTTCATTGTATGAAGATTGATCTGGATAATTCCCAAATTAGTAATGAACTAATAATCCTTAATTGGTAAAAAGTAATTCAAATATTCTTTCATTGGAAAATATACTATTCAATTTTCTGTCATTCGGCATCGAATATACGGAATAACATAATTTGGATCTCTTATTCAATATTTAAATATGCAATAACTATGTCATACTTTCCTTGTACTTTTCCCTGTGTCTTGAGGTTTGAATAAGGTGTCAATGACGTAAACTCACTGCTTTATACCCTTTGAAATTAAGTGTCGATGGCGCCAATACAATCAATGTCCCTAACGACGAAGTTCTCGCGAGATGAAGGTAAATTCTCGTGTACTGACCTTTATACGTACTTTGGACTTGCAAAATAATATTCAAGGCATATGAAAATTTGCCTATTTAGTCCGCAACACGGCTCTTTTGAACAGCACATGCAATCGGCTTAATAATTTGAATTTTCATAATTTGAACTTGAAATCATTCTGGATAGAAATGTAAGCTCAATCTTTCCAATGACTATCCCCCGCCCCCGCCATTCACTGTAGAAAAGATTCCTAAACAGAATTTTACCGTCCATACGATGTTATGCTTCAAATGCATAGACGATATATATAATAAAATCCTTTTGTTATATGCATGGTCTTGGTTAATCCCTTTAAAAATATCCAGGTCCGAGGCTTACTGTTTGTTTTGGTCCTAAATCGACAGGAGTTCAGTGGTCTGTGATCACCCGTCGTCTATCATTTTACAAAGAGATGTCTGTGTTGGTAGATCAATAGGGCAAACCCTAAATGTTAACAGGATGATCATAGGAACAGAACCTATATTTAAATACCTAGCCGGGTTTGATGTCGTCATTGCGAGGACATCTGATTATTTTAATGTTGTGGCAAATCTATCAATTTGCAGCATGGTAATAATTTTGTCGTCATATTGACAGATTCATGCTGCATTCAAGCTGTCCTGCTTTTTTTTTTGTTATGGACAAAAACAAAACCACACCGTCGCTGTATCACCATTGTAATAATAGTCCCAGAATGACAAACACAATGTAACTTATAATCATCGATGGCCATACGGACTGAGTTCAATATACATTAACTGTAGGGTATATTGCCATGTTTCGTTTGTTGGTTTGTTATTCCTTGCATTGTGGCATTATGAGCTATTGAGGCATGTCGTTTTAATAAGCCCGTATTTCACCGTGCAGCTTCTAACAACGGTTGACGTCGACTATGATGAAACCTCGCCTTTGGCATCATAAGTCTTGCGAGTACCATTATCTGGAGAGTAAATCATAAGTTCACTCTTACTAGCTAGGTGTCATATAAACAATAAGAGAAAGTCTGCACTTCTATTTATCCTTCCACTATTACCTCGTGCAGTATCATTATAAAATGATTGATACGGGGCTATGAACATTGCAGCCGCGCAAGTCGATTCCTGTAATAATCGGTCCTCTCCATAGTCTGTGTTATCATACACACTGGTCTTTATCATTTGTAATTTATTTTTGCTATCACTGAATCGTAAATATTTTCAAAGGTCCTTTATATGTATATTGTCCAGAAAAGCAGTCAATTTACATTCCAAACGCATCTCATTTCAGTCACAAAGGAAGAGGCAAGAATGTACTACGGTAAATCTGCATTATATGTGGTATGCGCCTCCAAACCGACATATAAAACTTTGCTGAAACTTTTCCAAGCACTGCGAAAATCAAGATTAAAAATTAGAGTTCACCGTGCAAATTTTGGAACTAAAGAAAGTAATTTCCAGAGTATACCACCGCATTCTGTACACAGGTGCTTCTGATTTGTTCTGTTTGGTTCAATTATACTCGATGGGTCTCCTACTCCTTCCGCGCTCCAGATTCCAAACTCGACATATCGCATATACACCCTTGGCCACTTTACTGTTGATTAAGTCCATTTGATGGAGTCAGAAATTCTGTTTGTACAGAGGCAAAAACAGGTCTATCTTGGGTTGTAAATGAACTTATGTACACATGTTTATCCATGCAATTCAACCGTGATCACTGTTTAGCTAGTCTTCGCGAATACACATAAGGCAGTCTTACAGTTGCACTGTTTGAGCACACACAGTCAAAACTATTAATTAGGTTTCAAACTAATACTGTAACTGTTTCATTAATTTGAAAACGTCATTTTCGATCAACTACGCCCCGTGCCTATAGTTAAGGGATAGGGCTTTCTGAGCAGTGTTCATCAAGAAAAGTTAACCCACTTTGTCATGGTAAAGCTTTACTCTGCTTTGCACCCAGTGTATATAACATGTTGACACGTAGGATAAGACTTTGTTTTACTAAGCTTTAGTGATTTGTGTTATAGTGCCTCTATACTTGAAAAGTAGATCCGGCATCGAATACACCTGCCAACAATAACCATGGACAATACTCAAAGACATGATATGTTGATGAACGCTTCACTAAGAAAAAAATCTAGCAGTTTGGCATGATTTTTTGGCAGAACATCCAACTGTACTTCGAAACAGCAAACAATAATGAAAAACATTTTAAGTTACAATTCATTAAGCTTTAATGGCTCTAAATATCACGTGGATATCATCATACAGCAAACGTAGGAAGGGAGTGGCACTCGTGCCAATCTCCCATCGTTTTAATAACCAGTGTCCTCGCTTATAAAAACTTAAAGTCAACCTACTGAAAAGTCTAAAATGCAATACAATAGTGAGGATAAAATAAACGTAAATAATATACACATCAAACTAGATATAAGGTAGTATCGATACAAAACAAAAAGTACATGTCTAATAATACACTGTCATACAATAACACTTACGAACCGCTATCCATCGCTCGCGTTCGCTTGTCGTACTTGTTCAAGACTTGCATACGTTTCAAAATTAACGTCTTCATCCGTTTCTGTGAACAATCACCCCGTCCCGTATATCTCAGAGGCACGATGTTCGCAAAAACACAAATAATGTCAATTCTTCTATCTAGAACGTCAATTGCTGCAACTCGCCCTCGTCTTCTTTGGTGAAAATACATCTCCACCCGCTTAAGTGAATCTTCGATGCACCGCTACATGTCAACCTGGAGTTCATTATGCTGCGGGTTCAGTGGTTCTTCTGCTTGTACTGCCCTCTCTCGTTCTTCTTAATGATTGATTCTACCAGATCTCAGTCTCGCATAGACGCGCTGCTTCAGTTTACCCTGATTCTCAACCAATTTGTCACAGTTGCTGCTTCACAGTTAATAAGTTGGGAGGTAGTGGTCGGGGTTGGTAACGCTTTCAATAACAGAATCTAACACCAAATTGTCGGTTACATGCACCACATGAAATTTTTATCGCTAAACAGCCACAGAAACGATTTCAAAATCAACTCTCCGGTGTCTCTACCAGCTCAGTTGTACTCTCTGTCAAAAAAGTATGCGACTTAAATCGTTTCGAAACATATCATAGTGATTGATTGAGACTTGTTACTTTAATTATACAATGTACCGGAAGAATGTAAAAGGTGTCAAATACTAAACTTAAAGGGCCTATGACATGATTTCCAAAGTTTTTTTTTTCCCTTCAAAAACCTAGCCAGGGACCTGTCTATGGATTGCACATAGTGTCAGTTCGCAAAGATGTGCGCGAAGGGCGAAATTTGACTCCTTTTTCATGCCTGGTGATCAGGGGGCCTCTTCGCACCCGAGCCAGGCAGC